>NC_140579.1:927397897-928711647 GCF_964204655.1 Triturus cristatus | reverse complement strand
AGACTGCTTGAACTCATTGAGAAGCAGTAGCACACTCAACCAGGAAAGCATACAGACGAACTTGGCAAGAATGTATGAATAGTGGGGCTTTGCGGGCGTGATGGGCTTCAGATTCATTTTTATTATGATAGGCTGGTGATGTACAGTTCATCATATCACAAATAAGTTTAGGACTATCAGCAGTTACTAGTTCAGTAAAGCGGCAGCTTTTTACACTAAGTGTTTCTGGGGATACAACCCTATAAAAGGTGAAGTCTGTTGGAGAATTTAAGCGGATGGGCTAGAGAAGAGGAGGCTGGGGTAGAGAAATGACGGCCAATTAAAAAATATTTGCTAGCTAGTAATTTTGTTAAGTTGCAATTCAACTGGTATTCAGATTGGGAGGTAGCGTTGTTTTCACTGTACATGGCCTAGTTATACCATAGCGCCTTCAAGATTTCACACATGTTGGGATCAAGGGGATGAGGTGGTCTATTAGGATGGCATGTGTTGACTTCCTCAGTTGCAGGTAAGATTTGTTTGGTGAGTAGTAAGACTGACCAGTTGGGGAGTGGCCAGGAGCTAGTTTTGTCTATGACAGTAAATGTTTCTTATTGCCCAGTATATAGGTGATTTGTTATATGTGATTTTAATTTGTTAATTTAACATGCGAGCTGTCAGGACAAGTTTTCCTTCATGGGTAAGTTTTAACACCTTTTTAGGTGCCAAAAGTGTTGAGATTCTTGTTAGTTAATTTGAATTCGTAGGCTAAAAACTATGGAACACATTGTTTTCAAATTGGGGCTTCAACGGAGGTACAACGCCTGGGTTTGTAGGAATACAGGATAAAATTGCTGAGTGGGTGGAGCTTAGGCATGCCCTAGGTGGTATGTGAGGCTGTAAGAGTAAAAACTTTTGGATTCTGATATTATTCATACTTGTTTTTTGTTTCATAGGTTGTGTAGCTGGTCCGACTACCAGTATTTCAGTTGCATGGATCCTACATAGGATATTCATTTATTTGGTGGGCTGCCAACCCAGCACATATGAAAAGCAGCTCAGCCTGGATGGCGCTAGGGTGGTGGTTTCTTGATGGGGAAAGAGCGAATGCACAGGGGTCAGCTGCTGAGTACTCGTCCAAACATGCCTTAGGTAGCCATGTTCAAATTTATTAGTTATCAATCTGGATGAAAATAATTTGGTTCAGATGTCAGGCATTCGCTTATTAAGCCATGAATATGGATTACGCGCGTTTCAAGGAAGGTTAGTCAGATGCTCATATTTTAAGGACTGAATTGATACAGAGCAGGGTTTGGAAAGGTGTAGAAAGCCAAGCGCAGTTGAAAAACAGAGAGTGTTAGAAAATGTAGAGATTGTGCAGGAAGATGCGTCCCTTTTCCACCAGGATGGGGCTCATCTATCTTTTCTGGGAATAGAGTACCACTTGCTACAGTTATGTTTGTTGGTAGCTCAGTTATTAGGGGAAAGGTTGTAGGGTTGATTTTGTGTGAATATGCGGACATGGCCAGGGTGGGACAGGAAAACATCTTTCGAATTTTCCTGTTTGGCGGTGTCAACAAGATGATTTGTTGTTATCAGGGGTCTAAAAGGGGGGCTAAGCACAGGCCAGGGTTATGGTCAGGGAGCAGGGGGATGGATTGGGTGAAGGTGACAGGGCAGCGAGTCGTGACGTCAGAGGGTGCATGAGGAGTATGACAGGTTTGGATTGTGAAGTGTAGGAGGCTATGGGGAGGGGAAACCAAAGGGGTGGTTTGTATTAGGAATTGAAATTGTATTAACATTAGTTTGTAAGACATGTTGCCGAGGTAATGGTTATGTTTTAGTTACCAGACCTGTTCTATTAAAGTGGCATTTTACTCTTCAGAAGGCGTGACGTGTTTTTCTTGATGCACCGTCTTGCACGATCGAATGCCATGAATTAGTTAAATTTAGAGATGGGCGAGACAACAAATTAACAGGGAGAGCCAAGCTACGGGTCTGCTCTTGCTCTAACAGTCTGTGCACGAGCCAAGCCATGAAAATATTAGTTAAATAAATCATGTAACAAAAATCATGTCAGAATATGAGGTGTCTTCAAAATCCCAATAAGCGTATTTCTTCAACACATGGAAGCGTTTCATCTTAGTACATCAAATTAATAGATAAGTATTTATTCGGAGTGAAAGTCTTGAAACGTAAAATTAAAAACATTTCTGGCCAAGCCCAGATGACAATGCTATAAGTGAACTAAGAGGCAAGACACAGGTTACGTGCACCTTATGAGAGACGTAGATTCGTATTATAATTAAGCTACTTTATTTACTTTTTTTTAAACAATATATTTTACTTATTTGACATGGTATATACCGGGTCGGACCCGAAGGATACATTTTGATGGATATATGTAACACCGTATATATACGATCGTAATTTCTGGAAAACGTCTATACATAACAACAGTGGCGGCTGGTGACATTTGAAAGTGGTGCGGCGTAAAATGATTGTTATAGTGAATTGTGGCGAGCGAGGGAGCGAGCCCGAACAACCTACAGAGGGTTGGGGGGGGATTTTATAAAAAGAGTGGACAAATGGTGCATTTTCAAGTAAATTTGAGAAAGCAGGAAGGTTACTAAAGCAATTGTGAAAGTGCAGTTACTACATTAATAAAGAGATGTCTTATAACAACAAAGGTAGCTGCTTATTCAGTATAACCAAGGTCATGCCGCCCTCTGCTCCGAGCTTACGTGCTCGTGTTTCTAAAACTAAAATGATGTAAAATATGTGTGTGACGTGCAAAAAAAACCGAAACGTGTGTGCACCATATTTCTTTCACATCCTCAAGGTTTTTATCTTTCAAACCCAAGGCCATTGCACACTGCTCACTCACTGTCAACAAATTACGATGCAAAATGGTTTCGTATTGGAATACACATTAGCTCACGTTGCAGGAGCTCATTTGTACAGCGATTAAACATTTTGTTTCTTGCTTTCCCTATATGCCCGTGACATCTACATGCTTGAGCAGACTCAATTACCTGCTAAAGCTAATATTCTGTATTATTATCTGTATACATATCTTGTTATCTTCACCTGTTATCTTGATGTTGTGTCTCTCTGTCATAGAGTCTCTCTGTCACAGTGTTATCGGGGATCCTCTTTTCTCTCCTTATCAACTATAGATGCAAGGAAGCCTGCAATACGCTTGGTGAATACATGAGATAAGAAGTACCATCTAGGCGCCCAGCCCCAAAGAATTGCCATTTGATTGAATGACGCTCGGAAGAGTCTCTCTGCGACTCTCTGTCTCTTCCTTTCTCACCGTCTCTTTCCCTGTCGTTATCTTTCTGTTATCTTTATCCCTCTCTGCCTCTCTCCCTCTGTCTGCCGTTCTCTCTCACTGTAGCTGTCCTCCTCTCTCTCACACATTGTGCCTCTTTCTCCCCATAGTCCCTCTCTCTCCCATTTACTCTCTCTCATTCACCCTTTTCTCTTTCTTTCCCCTTTTTTCTCTTTACATTTCTCTTCCACTTTCTCTACTGATTTTAAATGGGCATTGTGAAAGTCTTTGGAAGACCTTTCTTTCTATATTTTAAAGTCACTCTCAACAGTTTTCATTACGCAGTGAAAGAATATTTAAAGTGCCACATTAGAAGTAAACATATATGTCGTCAGCAAGAGAGGTAAATATCTATGTCATTAAGTACTTCATATTCACTGTGAAAAACTTAGTTAAATTGGCACTGTGGTTATTTTCCATAACCACATAGTAACCAGCGCGACCGGCATGCTCGACGGAGGGGGGGTGGTTTGGGGGGGGTCGCGGCCTGCGGGTGGGCAATAAAACACAATTTATTTAAAATAAAAGAAAACGTACCTGAGTGCCGCCCGCCGGGATACCGCACTGCCTCCGCTCGGCCTGTAATGGTGGGTCCGCGTGTTCCTTCCTGCTGCAGGAAGCAGGCGGCTTGAGCTTCCCTCCACTCAGCCAATCAGACGCTGTAGACGCAGCAGTCTAGCGCCCCAGCCGGGACGTTTTCTCTGCATTGAGAAAGATGGAGAGTGGGCTGTCCTGCTCGAGGGCCAGGGGGAGTGGCTTACCCACTGTTGTGGGTACTGACTGTTTGGTCGGCTCAGGGCTGACCAAAGAGTCAGTACCCACAACAGTGGGTAAGCCACTCCCCCCGGCCCTCGAGCAGGACCGCCCACCCCCTCCGCCCCCAACCAGGCACAGAGGCACTTCTGCTTTCTCCCAATGCGAGAAGGCAGAAACATAAATGGTAGTTTATACTGTTTATGTTTCTGCCTTCTCGCACTGCGAGAAAGCAGTGGGGCAACGCCCCCACGCCCCAATGGGGGAGCCACCACTGCATAACAATAACAACATTGCGCAGTTCCTTTCAAATCCCACCAAGTTATAATCGAACAATTGAATATGCAAACTGAAGGTTTTAAATGATATTCCTGGTTGTCTAATGACCGATCTCATCAAAGAGACACAGTCTATCAGGGGTAATTCTATGCCCCTGTAATCCGCCCACCGTAGCCATATTTTCTTATGCTTTTGGGGACACCCCCGAGCTAGGAACACAGCTATCCCTGCATTTATAAATTAATCTATGGCCTTTTTCCATCTGCCGATCTTCGGAGGAGACACACTTTTCCACTGCTGGGCAACATCCCGTTTAGCAATGGTGATAGCTAAAAACAATAAGTGCTATTTGTATTGTTCCTCCCCCCCAATACTATCGGTACTATGTAATAACAGTAACTTTGGCTTGAGTGGTAGATCCAACAACTTCATCTCGCTCAGGCAAGCCACAACCCTCTGCCAGAATGGTTTCAGTGCTTCACAGCCCCAAACAGTCTGTATGAAAGTCCCATCTTCCACCCCTCATCTCAAGCATACAGGGGACTGGATGGCACCCATCTTCCGGAATCGAGTATAGTATATACGGTGTATATATTTAAAATGTATAAGTCGGTAGCGCAATGAGATCGCCGCACCTCGGGGGCTAGCCAAGGCTTCCGCCCAATCGTCATCAGTTATGTATGGTATGTCCTCTACCCAAGCCATTCTGGTCTTATGAAGTGTGGTATGATTGTGCGTTGTCAGGGTTTGATATATCTGGCGGATCTTGTGAGCACCTATGTCGCCCATCAATAAGCGCCCTTCTAGAGGGTTGAATTCAGGCAAAGTATCGGTCAATCTTAATAGGGGAGTTAGAGCATGCCTGAGTTGGAGATATTTACAGAATAGAGTCTTATGTAATTGAAACTCTGTCTGGAGCTGTTGAAACGACTTTAGAATGGTGCCTCGTACTACATCCCCCAAGGTGGATATTCCCACAAGGTCCCACCAGCGGAATCCCGCAAGTGCCATCACCGAGCGCAACAGTGTACCATGTCATAGCGGGGTTGCCCGAGTCAGACGGCCATGCCATCCCATCTGCCTGACCGCAGCCCGCCATAGTCGAATTACGGTGCTGCTGGCAGGGGGTAGGAAATCTAGGTTCTGTGCACTATATAGGAGTTGAAGGAGTGGAACATTCCCTATTGCAAATGCTGGGTCCGAGGGTGAATTATACCACCATTCATTGACCACTTGCAGATGGGAGGCCGCATAGTAGGTGTGAAGTTGGCCTGGCATATGCTGGTCACTAGTTATAGTGGCCACCTTGCACCAGTCCAATTCGACTATTATGGTAGATAGGTTTAAGACAACTGTGAGAAGTTGGCCTGATGTATGATGTCACTAGTTCTAGTGTACACCTTATATCAGTCCAAACAACCCTTATGGTGATTGGTTGTAAAGTCAACCTTATAGACCAGCTATCCTAGTGGTAGCATGGACAAGAGCAGTCTTAGGCTAAACTCTGAATGGCATGTGAAGCCAGCTGTGATACCACATATAATCCCTTGAATACCAAATGAAAGGACACCACAACAGATATATATATAAAATAAAGTGTATTTATTCTAGTCAAACCCTCAGCACTCTCTCATGATCAAATTATACAATCCTGTATAGTCCTTAACCTTACTTCCCACTAGCCAGCCTTCCAGAGCCTTAGTGGCACAATCTACAAAGTCAGTCCAGTCCTGAGTCTGTGTCTTCTGGGTATCCCTGAACAACAACCTGTATTGTTCAGTGGTTAGGCCAAACCCATCAATTAGAGCACTCTTCAGGACAGTGTAATTGTCTGCATCCTCATCACTAACTGTGAGGAGCTTGTCTCTACCTTTGTCAGAGAAGGAGAGCCACAGATAGCTGCCCACTGACTTTGGGGTACCTGCTGTACTTTGCAAGCCCTCTCCAAAGCAGTTATCCATTTGTGGATGTCATCCCCACACTTGTAGGGAGGGACAATCTTGCTCATGTTTCTATTATCATAGTGCCTGTCTCTATCCTTAGGGATATTGCTGCCACCAGTGGGTTCTAACCCACTTAACTTTTGCTCTCTAGCCAGAGCAAGCTTCTCCTTGGCAAGGGCAAGTTCTTCCCTCTCAATCCTCAGATTAGCTTCCCTCATTCTCGCTTCATGCTCCTTTCTCTGGGGGGAAGTCATTCCCCTGTGAGAAGAGGCATTAGAGATGCTAGAGACATGGGAGTGGATGGATTCCCTTGAAGGGGATCTGTCTCTCCTGCTTCTCTGGTTAAGCCCACTTGGAGGTCTGTATGGGGGGACCCCATGCAAACTCCCATGTAAGCTTAGGTTAGCCTGGCTAAGTCTTCCTACTTGGCCCTGGCTGTCTACCTCTTCATCTGAAGTCCCATCTGACTCATCTGTAGTGGGTAGACCCTCCCTTGTACCTAGGGTACTAGCCTGTGAGGCCCTAAGAGCATCATATTCCTCTAGGAGCTGCACTAGCTGAAGGATGGTAGGGTTTGCACCCTGTTTTAACTTTCTGGAGGTACACAATTGTCTCATCTCCTGAAAAGTTAGGGTATCATATCTAGAGGGGATCTTTTTCAGACCTGCCCCTCCTGAGAGAGCATCTCCTTGATCTTCTCCCAGAGACATGATCTAGTGAGGGTGTGGTGTGTGCACCTACCTACACTAGTTGTTTCTACTAAACCTCTCTAGTAGTTGTAGTCAGGGTGTGTTACTCCCTTCAACCTACAACAACTAAGTCCAGTAGGACTTAAGTATTATAATCTATGTTATATGTACCTAAACAATATCTGTGTGATCTTTCAATTTAGTATCTCAAGATTACAATGGTATTACAACAGCAAGCTCAGATCCCACCGCTGCCACCAATGTGAGAAGTTGGCCTGATGTATGATGTCACTAGTTCTAGTGTACACCTTATATCAGTCCAAACAACCCTTATGGTGATTGGTTGTAAAGTCAACCTTATAGACCAGCTATCCTAGTGGTAGCATGGACAAGAGCAGTCTTAGGCTAAACTCTGAATGGCATGTAAAGCCAGCTGTGATACCATATATAATCCCTTGAATACCAAATGAAAGGACACCACAACAGATATATATATATAAAATAAAGTGTATTTATTCTAGTCAAACCCTCAGCACTCTTTATGAGATTCGAGGTAAGTACATCACAGTCTTATTTAAGCATACATTAAGTCACACAGGTAAGTAATACAGTTAGGCCCTAGGGGCCACGCAAACCATATACTAAAGAAGTGGTATAAGGACCACTGTCACTGGAATAGGATAGGCCTAGGCCTAGGGAATCGCTGGGGCTACACTACACTACCAACAGTTAGGAAGTGGGAGGCCCACGGGATTCAGGTGCAGAGTGGAAACACTCACGCGTAATGCGTATAATCGATAG
Organism: Triturus cristatus; assembly: GCF_964204655.1. Classification (NCBI taxonomy): domain Eukaryota; kingdom Metazoa; phylum Chordata; class Amphibia; order Caudata; family Salamandridae; genus Triturus; species Triturus cristatus. The sequence goes on along the minus strand of NC_140579.1, from coordinate 928,703,866 downwards.
AAATAGTACAGTTTTGAAATAAGCAGTTTAAGGACACTTCTGAAGCAACTAGAGAGTCGAGACTCGGAAACTAGACCCTAGGATAGTCACTACCCTTGTGAGCACCGAAGTAGCCAAGTTACATAGCCCACAGGCTGCGGGTGCATAGGTGTGAACTTGCGTCGGGTTTCGTCGTGGACTTCTATGGATGCCTGAAGGAAAGTTGCTGACAGGCAGTCAGTGCAGAGTGTCCGGTGGATCCCAAGGCCGGGATCAAGAAGGAAGGGTACCTGCAAGCAGAAGGGACAGAGTCAAGGTCACTAGCCAGTGACCACGTGGAACCAGGAAGGAACCAGGCGATGTCGTGAAGATTGCAGGTGAAGGGTGAAGCTTGTCGCTGCAGCCACGGATACCAGGAGGCGTCGAGGACGACCAGGACCAGGAGGCGAGCTGTCCCACGAAGGCTCTTGCTGTCGGCGGCGTCGAAGTCGAACTAGGACTCACCAAGCCTTGGCAAGCGGAACCCACGAAGAACGGAGGACTTGCTTCTGGTGCAGACCAGGAAGGTCTGGGGTGCTTCTCTTTTGCAAAGAAGCGGGAGCCAGTCTGGAGGAGCCAAACCAGCGGTGAAGATTTCAAGTCGTGTCGTTACAAAGGCCGCTAGCCAACGGGCAAGCAACCGGACAGACGCGGCAAGCAGGAAAATGCAGAAGGGCCTCACGCAGGACTTGTGGAGTGTGGGGGGCTGATCTTCGGTGCAGATGGTGCTTGGGGTTGGGGCTTCTCAATCCCCGGTGCACAACTTCGAGGGTACCTCAGAAGCTGCGCTGGAAGATACTCGCCACTTTTCCCAGGTCGCCGGTCCCACGTCTCTCGTCGCCTCCACGGATCTCAGCTCGGCTGTGGATGTGGATCAGGGTCGGAGAAGTCTGGAAGTCAAGGCTCTGGTCGGGCTCTGCAGTCGGTCCCTCGTAGAACTTCAGCAAAGCAAAGGGTAAGTCTCTTGATGGTGCCTGTTTGCACAGGGTAGCCACTCCTTGGCCACAAGGGAGATTCTTCTGTCTTCTTCTTTCGTCGAATGTCGAAGGTCCAGAGTTTCTGTTCAAGTTGCAGGTTCAGGATAATCTAATCTCCTGGGGCCCAGCTACCACTCTTATACTAACCCGGGGGGCTGGGTTGCCTGCTAGGTCACGCCTTATGGGTGGAACCTGGGAGGGGGGTGGTTATACCCCCTTCCCTTTGTCCAGTTTCGCGCCAGGACTGGGGCTGGAGTGCCCCAGCACCGGTTTGAACTGGACTATGCATGGGACACCTTGCGTACCCCAGGCAGTGTCTCGTTTCATTCATCCCTCCCTGCCCCAATACACTAAGGCCTGTCTGGGGTGGTGCTCGCACCTCCCAAGGCAGGAAACCTATTGTCCAAGCCTCCCTTGCCGGGATCACTCCCAGCAGCAGGAGGTCAGACTTGTGTCGTGGCAGCAGCATCCATTTTGTGATGCTGGGGCTCTGGTTGACTTTAACCGGGTAAGTAGGTTACAACATGTCTTCTCCCTCTAGAAGGGAGGGATAATATCCTCATCCCCAGAAATGGGATGGGGGTATTATTCCAAAGTGTTAGACACCTTACACGACATGTTTTGATAAAGCCAAACCATAGTTACCATAACCGTTTAAGATTATAAGGCACTTTAAGAGTATATGGTAGGCTATATCATAGAACAGCTATAAGGACATGGTTCCGAAAGCTGCAGACAGGCTCAGCTCATGCTAGAGCACCATCTCACATGTTACCAAGCACTCTGCCTCCAGGATTGTCAAGGCCTGCCATAGGAGTGGCTGATAGGTACACATGTGTCTATATATGAGATAGGTATAGGAATACTACACCTAAGCAAGGGGTGATTACACGACCTTGCCCCAGCTGAGTGATCAGCCAGTTGTGTCATAATGGAAGGCCAGGCCAGGGGTGGCATAATACATGCTGCAGCCCCTTGTAGGCCTAGGGTACACCTATGCCCTTGGTACCTAAGGTACACTGTACAGGGGCCAATAAGGTGATCCTATCCAAATGGGTTATGCACCTAAAGTACATAGTATTAATTTAGAGAGAGAACAGCAGGGCTGTGGGTCTGATTAGCAGGCCCACAGCCACATCTAAGTCGAAAACCAGTAAAGCAAAAGCAAAAAGTGGGGGTGAACATAGAAAGCAGACCCTACTCTCCTACAACAACCTTTTAAAGAAAGCTATCCTAGTGGTAGCTGTGGAGAGCAGCCTTCAAGCTAAGTCTCAGAGGAATGTAAAGCAGCTTGTTTTACCTTATAATCTCTTGAATTACCAAATGAAAGGACACCACACAGGTATATATATCAAATATATATGTATTTATTACTAAACACACTCTACTAATCTCTTTATGAGATTAGAAGTCAGGAACATATGCAAATATCAACGTTTCACAATAAGATAAACACAAATATGGCTGGGGCCCTAGGGGCGTACCAGACCATATACTAAAAAAGAGGTTTAGGAAAGTCGACTTGCAAGGGGACAAGGCCTAGGGCCTGTAGAATCGCTGGGGCTTCACTAATCCACCCAAGGCAGGTAAGTAAAGGACCCACAGGAGACGCGTGCAGTGTGAGAACACAGTCGCGGGTTCCATATTGATTTCAAGTCGCGGTTGGATTTTTAAAGCTTAAGGGTACTTCTAGAGAGTCTACAAGCAAGCTACTTACAAGGTAAGTAATTCGAGGGCCAACACCCACAGTAGCACCGGAGTGCACGAGTTACCTCACCCAGGGAAGCCGGGTGCATAGGTGTCTTTTGGTGTCGGGTCGCGTCGTCATTTTCAATGGAAGCCGAAGAAGTTTTGCTTCTTGTGAAGACTGGAGAAGTGTCCGGTGGAATCGAAGGCTGGATTCAAGATGAAGAAGACCTGAAAGCAAAAGGGACAGTGTTCACAGTCACTTGCCAGTGACCCGGGGCCAGGAAGTTGGATGCCCACGGAAGTCGGGTGATTTCAGGTGATCAAGGGTGTTTTGACTCTTCCGCCACGCGGTCTAGGAGGCGTCGACAATGACCAGGAGCTGGATTCGGAGTGTCCCATGAAGTCTACAGCTTACTGAGGTGCTGGCAACCGGATTGGAGCCAACAAGCCTTGGCAACAGCAAGTCTCATGGAAATTGAAGAAAGTCAGCGGTGCAGACCAGCAAGGTCTGAGGGACTCACCCCACAAGGGTAAGTCAGGGCAGGCCTGGAGCAACCAGGGGAGCACTTTGGTTTGATGAGAAAGTCTTCAGGGGACCCACAAGCCAGCCAGTAAAGGATCGCGAAGATGCCTCATGAGGATTCGCTTCACAGGAGCCCACAGTCACTTAGGCCTCTGATTTTCAAGGGAAATCCTGCTGGAGGCTTGGACCATACGTGGTACAAGGCACAAGTTTGTAGAATGTCGTGAAGGGGTTGCACTCGACAATAGTGCACGGTACCTGGGTATTGCTGTTCCTCATCACTCGTGGGGTCCACTCACCTCAGCTCTGCTGGGGACTCACAATGGCCATTGAAAAGTCAGGAAATACACTTCTGGGGCTGCAGGGACTTCGGACTCTGGTGGGAGTGGGAAAGTTTGCGACAGTTGATTAAAGTTTTTGGTGCCTGCCAAGCAGGGGAGTCACTCCTTGACTCCAAGGGCGATTCTTCAGTCTTCCTAAGGTAGTAGAACATCGAAGGTCCAGGATTCTTCTTGTAAAGCGTCGTCCAGGGATATCTGTTTTGCAATGGCAAGGTTTCCCTATCTTATACTAAAGGAAAGGGAGGGAGTAGCTCTATGACCACTCCTATGGGAGGGTCAGGGGAGTGGGTGGTTACACCCACTTCCCTTTGTCCAGTTTCGTGCCAGAGCAGGGGCAGGTAGCCCCTGAACCAGTTTGAGCTGGCATATGCACAGAGGAACCTACTGCTCCCCCAGTGCAGGACTTCAAAGCACTCTAGGAGTGCACCCACCCAGCCCCAATACACTAAATACTGTCTGGAAGGTGGTTACACCTCCCTGTGACAGGATGCCTATTGTTGGGCCTCCTTCACTGCGAGTTTCAGTCAGCAGCAGTAGGGCAGCCCAGTGTCTGTGCTGGTGGCATCCATTTTGTGATGCCAGGGCTCTTTCAGATTTCTACCTTGTTTCCACAGTAGGTACACGTCTTCCCCTCTAGAAGGGTGAGATCATACTCCCACACCAGTTACTGGTGTGGGGATATGATTCCAAGTTGTTTGACACCAAACACAACATGTTTTGATGCAGTCATTCCAAAGTTAGCATTTACCGCTAGGTTATAATGCACTTAAGAGTATATGGTTTAACCGCATCCACAAACAGCCACAGAGAATAGACTCTGCCAGCTGCAGAGGGGCCCTGCTCAGGCAGTGGCACCCCCTCACATTGTAAACCAAGCACCCTGCCCTCAGGATTGAAATTGGCCTGCCTTAGGGGTGACTGATAGGTTTATATGTGTGTGTATGGTGAGATATAGGGAACCTATACCTCAGTGAGGAGTGCTAACACTACCTCACCCAGGCTGCAGTAGCAGGCCTGGGGTGTCAGATTTAGTCTGCTTCCCAGGGGTGGCATAATACATGCTTCAGCCCCTGGTAGGTCTGTGAAGTACCTATGCCCTTGGTACCTAAGGTACCATATACTAAGGGCTCATAAGGTACCACAGTATCCAATCACTAGTGCATCTAATATGCACTCCAAGTTGTTTAGAGAGAACAGAGAGACTGGGGCCCTGATTAGCAGGGACCCAGCCAGACTATAGCCAGAAACCAGTGTTAACATCAGAAAAAAAGTGGGGGCAACATAAGTGCAGATCCTACTCTCCTACACAACCCCCCCCCCCCCCCCCAAACGCAGGGACACTAAACTAACCTTGACCAGTTGAGTCTTCGCGTTCTAAGTGGAAATACCTTGAGAATCCATCTGCATTGGCATTGGCATGTTGGATCCCAGGTCTCTGTTCCACTGTATAGTCCATCCCCTGTAGGGAAATGGACCACCTTAGCAGTTTAGGATTTTCACCTTTCATCTGTTTAAGCCATAGGAGGGGCTTGTGGTCAGTCTGAACTATGAAGTGAGTGCCAAACAAGTATGGCCTCAGCTTCTTCAGGGCCCACACCACAGAAAAGGCCTCCCTCTCTATAGCTGACCAACGTTTCTCTCTAGGGGTCAGCCTTCTGCTTATAAAAGCTACTGGCTGGTCTTGACCTTCATCATTCAGCTCAGACAGTACAGCTCCCACACCCAGCTCAGAAGCATCTGTTTGGACAATGAACTTTTTGGTGTAGTCTGGACTCTGTAAGATGGGGGCAGTGCACATGGCCTGCTTTAGGTCTTCAAATGCCTTTTGACAGCTAGCTGTCCACTGAACCTTTTTTGGCATTTTCTTTGAGGTAAGATCATTTAAGGGGGTCACTATAGATCCATATCCCTTAACAAACCTCCTATAGTGCCCAGTCAGGCCTAAAAAGGCTCTCACCTGTGTCTGGGTGGTTGGAGCTACCCATTCCATTATGGTCTGGATTTTGCTCTGCAATGGTTGAACCTGGCCTCCACCTACAAGGTGGCCCAGGTACACAACCTGACTCTGCCCTATCTGGCACTTAGTGGCCTTGATAGTGAGGCCTGCTTTTTGCAGGGCCTCCAAAACATTTCTGAGGTGGACCAGGTGATCCTGCCAGGTGGAACTAAAGACAGCAATATCATCTAGATAAGCTGAGCAATAAGTTTCCATACCTGTCAGAACTTTATTCACCAACCTCTGAAAAGTGGCAGGTGCATTTTTCAAACCAAAGGGCATCACCACAAAGTGGTAGTGCCCACCCAGGGTTGAAAATGCTGTTTTGGCCTTGGCATCATCAGCTAACTTGATTTGTCAGTAGCTAGCTGTTAGGCCAAATGTACTCAGATATTTGGCTGAGGCCAAAGTATCAATGAGCTCATTTGCCCTGGAAATTGGATAGGCATCAGTCCTGGTAACTGCATTGAAGCCTCTGTAGTCTACACAAAACCTCATTTCTTTCTTACCACCCTGGGTATGAGGTTTTGGCACAAGGACTACTGGACTAGCCCAAGGGCTATATGAAGGCTCAATTACACCTAGTTCCAACATGTTCTGGACTTCAGTCCTGATACAGTCCCTGACATGGTCAGTTGCCTGTAGATTTTACTCTTGACAGGCAGACTGTCTCCAGTGTCCACCTCATGGGTGCACCAGGAAGTCTGACTAGGGGTCAGGCTAAACATATGTCTAAACTGTTGCAGAACTTGTCTGCATTCAGTTTGCTGATGATCAGTGAGGCTGCTTGCCAAAGCAACACCATCTACTGACCCATCATCAGGGTTCTGTGAGAGCAGGTCAGGGAGAGGGTCACTCTCCTCCTCCTGTTCCTCATCAGTTGCCATGAGCAAGCCCATGTCAGCCCTGTCAACATATGGTTTCAATCTGTTGACATGGAGCACCCTAATGGGGCTCCTGGGAGTTCCAAGATTCACCAAGTAGGTGACTTCTCCCTTTTGCTCAACAATTGTATGGGGGCCACTCCACTTGTCTTGGAGAGCTGCTGGGGCCACAGGCTCCAACACCCACACTTTCTGTCCTGGCTGGTATACAGTCAGCACAGCCTTTTGGTCATGCCAAGTTTTTTGTAGTTCTTGGCTTGCCACCAGGTTTTTAGTTGCCTTCTTCATGTATTCAGCCATCCTGGAGCGGCGACCAAGTACATAGTCCATCACATCCTGTTTGGGAGGTTTGAGAGGTAACTCCCAACCCTCCTTCACCAAACATAATGAACCTCTTACAGGATGCCCAAACAGAAGTTTAAAAGGGCTGTAGCCAACCCCCTTCTGTGGGACCTCTCTGTATGCAAACAGAAGGCAGGGAAGTAAAAGGTCCCATTTTCGCCTAAGCTTTTCTGGGAGGCCTTTAATCATTCCCTTTAGGGTTTTGTTGAAACTTTCAACTAACCCATTGCATTGTGGGTGATAGGGAGTAGTGAATTTGTAGTTCACACCATACTCCTTCCACATTGCTTTTAGATACCCTGACATGAAGATGGCACCTCTGTCAGATATAACCTCCTTAGGGAAAACCACTCTGGAGAAAACTCCAATGAGGGCTCTTGCCACCACAGGGGCTGTGGTGTTCCTGAGGGGAATTGCTTCTGGGTACCCGGGGGCATGATCCACTACCACCAGGATAAACCTGTGCCCAGATGCTGTTGGAGGGTCATGGGGACCAACAATGTCAATCCCTACCCTTTCAAAGGGTACCCCCACCACAGGTAGTGGTATCAGGGGGGCCTTTGTTGTGCCACCTGACTTGCCACTGGCTTTGCAAGTGACACAGGAGCGACAAAACTCCTTGGTGTCCTCTGACATATGTGGCCAATGAAAATGTGGAACAAGCCTGTCCCAGGTCTTGTTTTGGCCCAAGTGACCTGCCAAAGGGATGTCATGTGCTAGGGTCAAGAGGAACCCCCTAAACATCTGAGGTATTACCAAACTCCTGGTGGCTCCAGGGGTTGGATCTCTACCCTCAGAATATAGGAGTCCCTCATCCCAATAAACATTACGCGATACCGCCGCAATACGTTGACTGCGTGCACGCGTTCAGTGCTACTCGTATTGCTCCGTCATGCCAGAGGAATTTATTATGTACGGCATTCACCTGTGTAAACCAAGCCCGCGGTATGACATACGGGAAACTCTGCTGCCTATAGAGTATTCTGGGTAGTGAAACTATTTTTAAAATCGCAGAGCGCCCGTATAGTGAAAGCGGAAGAGAGGACCAAACTGCTATCTAGTCCTTTAGGCTTTTGAGGAGGGGATTGATATTGTAAGCCCACGAGGTATGTGAACAGGGCGACATAAAAATACTTAGGTACTTAAATCCAGTGGTAGCACACAACAATTGCTCAGCCCACTTCTCACAGCCCTGATGCATGCACACCGGGAATAGTACAGACTTAGTGGGGTTAGTGTAAAGTCCAGTGGTTTGGCAAAACACACGCAGGATCTGTAGGATGAGGGGCCCCGAGAACCACGGATCGGTCATAAAGAAAAGGACATTGTCCGCATAAAGCGCGATGCAGTCAGATCGAGATGGGTCCCAGTCAAAGCCCTTAAGCACCGGGTCGCTATGCACCCACACCACCAGAGGTTCTACGGTGAGGGCAAACAATAATGGAGACAGGGGGCAGCCCTGTCGCGTACCACGCATAAAGGGAATGGGGCCCAGCAATTTCCAGCAACTCTAATTGAGGCGGTTAGCCCTGTTATAAGTAGGCGTACATACGTTAGGAAACGTGGTCTGAAGTTAATGGCGTCCAGGAGTCAAAAGAGGTATGACCAGCTGAGAGAATTGAACGCCTTGTCGATATCTGCGAGCAGCATTGCTGCAGAGGCGTCCAAGCTCCGGGGCTTCTAGCCAAGGCATTATGCATTTGTCTAATGTTATGACATGTGGAACGGTGGGGCATAAACCCAGACTGGTCCGGGTGAATCAGATCTTGTATACAGGATCTAAGGCGGTCAGCGAGGACTTTGCCCAGAAGTTTGGGCTCAAAGCTGATAAGAGAGATAGGTCTATATGATGCGGGATCTTCTGGCTAGCGTCCTGGTTTTAAGAAAAGGACAATCTCTGCATGTCGCCACTCCTGAGGGAGTTGGGATTGGTCAGTAGCTTCATTAATGGCATCAAGCAGGCATGGACCCAGTGTGTTCATGTGCGGTCTAAGGAACACCATAGGAAAACAGTTAGGTCCGGGAGCCCGCCCTTGGTGTATGGCCGCCAGTGCAGCGCTGAGTTTGTCAATAGTTATAGGAGCATTGACTTGGTCCCGTGCGGAGTCTGTAAGTCTACGAGGGGGAAAATCATGCAAAAATTTGTCAATAGAGGCCTCCGATAGTTGCTCTTGGCTCGCATATAGGAGTGAGAAATGGCATTGAAACTCTGCAGCCACCATCTCGGGAGACGAGCACAAGGCTCCACTATCGTCTCGAAGCACTGGAACACTGGTAGAGGACTTCTCCGCTTGGCACAACCTATGGAGCATTTTGCCGGATTTATCTCCCCATTGGTAGATTCTATGCTGCGATGCTAGCCAAATTTCTTTGGCCTCACCCATAAGATGACGCTGTATGGACTGTTGTGCCTGCAATAAGGTGCATTTTAGAGCAGGGTTTGGGTTTGTGAGTCACTGTGCCTCCAGGGTCCTCTGGCGGTCCTCTATCTCCAATAGTTGTGCCAATCGTTTAGGTTTAACAGTGAAAGAAACGCAGCTGTGATGCACTCAAATAGTCACATTCAAACAATATGCTCATAGATACAAACTGTACACAAAATATTAACACATATGTGTGCACGAGATAGGGGGCTCTGCAAGCCGCCAAATTCAAAAAAGTGAAATAACTCGCCCCAGATATATACCTGGGAATATCCAGTGCACTACAATCAGTACACTATCCAGTGTACATAATTTCATCAGTGCATATATTTATCATAAAACAATTACAAATCATGAACTCTCTTAGTCCAATTAATATTCCATGAAACACTGAAGCGGAATCCAGTATTCAAACAGTCCAAATGAACCAAGTGGATATGAATCTGCTTTATTTCTGTGAAATGCAGATGTAGTTGTAGAAGCAACAAAAAATTATTTTGCTTGTAATCAGCGAAACATCAATGTATCAAATATCCCAATGCATTTCGGGCTCTTTTCATGAGCCCTCCGTCAGGGGAATTTGTAAAAGCAATAATAACTACATGTAATACATATGATGTCATAACATTCAAATCAAAGTCAAAAAGACTCTATGGATCCATAGAGGGCAGGAAGATGATGCACTGCCATTATCATTCAGTGAATTGGGTGAGGTGAGAAGTAGTTGTAGTTGCTTCTACAACTACATCTGCATTTCACAGAAATAAAGCAGATTCATATCCACTTCGTTCATTTGGACTGTTTGAATACTGGATTTCACTTCAGTGTTTCATGGAATATTAATTGGACTAAGAGAGTTCATGATTTGTAATTGTTGTATGATAAATATATGCGCTGATAAAATTATGTACACTGGATAGTGTACTGATTGTAGTGCACTGGATATTCCCAGATATATATCTGGGGCGAGTTATTTCACTTTTTTGAATTGGGCGGCTTGCAGAGCCCCCTATCTGGTGCACACATATGTGTTAATATTTTGTTTACAGTTTGTATCTATGAGCATATTGTTTGAATGTGACTATTTGAGTGCATCACAGCTGCGTTTCTTTCACTGTTGTTCAATATTTCTGCATAGCAGCTACCGTTGCACCATTTTGTATTCGTTTGTTTTAGTTGTGGATTAATCATGTCTTTTGATGATATTCTTCATCTTACTGAAAATAGAGCACAGACAAAAGTTTATTCAGCCGCCGAAGCGGCAGACATTTATGGACTCATTAAAGAGGTCAGGACTTTTGATACAACCTCAGGCCCTATTCAGCAACAAATTTGCCAACTAGAATACTTAATGCGCAGAGAGATCAATCAACGTCTGCATGCCACGACGCTGATTCAATATCACAAAGCTAGCCGCATTCCTAGGGGGCTTAGGCTTGCCATTAAGCCCTTGTTATTTAAAATGAACAGAAAATTCATGGAAAAATGGTATGCCATTTTAAACAAATGTTCTTTGGACCTTATTTTATTAATTGTTAAAGAATTATCACAGGTATTATTAGGTTTAGAATTGGAAATCAAAGAATTACAGGCAAGTTTAATATCACGGATGGAGACTGAGGTGTGGACCACTACTTTAGATGAAATCAATCTTAAACTTGATGTATATGCAAAAGAGATTCACAAACGCAAGGTGAGAAAATTTTGTCGTGATACGATAGAGTATAAATTAAATGAGGTTTACTCATGGGCTGAAGTATATGCTCAAAAACGCAATTGGCAAAAGCCGAGTACAACTTCATCAGATGAAAGTCTGGCTTCAGTTTGTGACACTCAGTTATCTCGTCCTCCTGTGTCGTCTATGACCCAAGTACCGGAGAGTGACCTCAGCACCACATGTCCCAGTACCTCTAAGGTTTCTTTTTTGGCAACCAGCCCGGCTGCAAATCAACCGCCCACGCAAGCAGTGGTAGAATCAGCCGAACACATAGAGGTCACCGATTCCACAAAAACAGGGACAACACGTCGAGCAAAGAAACATTAGTGGTAAATATTTCTTCTAAACAATTGACTGACAATCAGGTTTCTGTATTGAATAAAGGATGGTTATTTGTACCCACCCATCATTCTCGAGGTTTGGATTCAATGATTGCTTTACATAAATTCACTAGAAAATTACGATTATGTCATTTTTTTTCGACTATTGACACTCATTCTGAATCTGCAACTGATGAGGAATATCTTGAATTTAAACCTCACAGTACGTTTGTTTCCCCTATCTCACATAAAACCATCGATTTGTTTGAAACCTTGGTTAAACAAGACATTGCTAAATTTCCACCTGTAATGGCAGGCACCCCCAATTTGTCCAAAAGAGAGAGATTTGCTTTAAAATCTTTGCAATTGAATAAAACTTCACATTTTACCAAAGCGGACAAAGGTGGCGCACTGGTGGTAATGGATCACACTCATTATGAGAATAAGATAGATCTGATGCTACAGGACTCCTCTACTTATGTGCCATTGGCTGAAGATCCTACTGAAGAGTTTTCAAAGGTATTGGAGTCCATTTTGTCACACGCGGTTGATATGAAATGGATCACCATGAAAACCAGAGATTACTTATTCATTTGGTTTCCACGCAGACCGGGGTTATATATGCTTCCCAAGATACACAAAAATGTCATGGACCCCCCGTTGAGACCCATAGTCTCCGGGTGTGGTTCCATACATGAACCATTGGGGCATTATCTGGATGTTTTCTTGCAACCAATTGTTCAAAATGGTCCATCATATGTTCAGGACACTACACATTTTTTGAATATCCTGCAAAACATTGACCTTCCTACGACCGGTAACATTTGGTTATGTACGGTAGATGTCGTATCATTGTACACATCGATTCCACATTTGGAAGGAATTGAGGCAATTGAATTGGCTTTGTTGAGGCAGGACAAGATAAGGGCTAACAAAGTGTTTGTGCTTGAAATACTGAATTTCTGTCTATTCCATTGTTATTTTCAATGGAATTTTTTTTTTTCTTCAAGCCAATTGTACATCTATGGGCTTTCCTGGAGCACCCAGCTATGCGAATATTTTTATGTTAAAATTTGAATCTGAACATATTCTTTCCAACAATGCATGGTCATCGAGATTGATTGCATATAGACGTTTCATTGATGATATATTCATCATTTGGCATGGATCACGCAGTGATCTGGAAACCCAAATCATGTCACTCAATGCCATCAAACCTAGAATTCAATTCACCCATCAGATTGAGTCTGCGAGTATTCCATTTTTGGATGTATTGCTTACTGTATCTGGTACTACTATTAGGACTACTGTTTTTCAAAAACCAACGGATCGCAATAATGCTTTATTATATCAAAGCTTCCATCCCTGGTTGTTGAAGCGCCACCTTCCTTTCTCTCAATTTCTAAGAATCAGACGGATTACGTCAGATTCAGTGTTAGGCCAGCAGACTGTTGAAGATTCTAAAGATAAGTTTTCACGCAGAGGCTATCCCCCACACGTAGTAGATGAGGCGGCTACAAGGTCATTAGCTATTAATCGTGATGATTTGTTAAAAAAAGAAAATCAAACAAACTGATAATGCTAGAGAAGTGTTTGTTTCCACGTTTTCCACTCATTCTCAGTTGCTTAAGAAAGGCATCTTGTCAAGATGGGATCTCCTTCAATGGGAGTCTGATTTTAAAGGGTTGTTCTCTCATCCTCCGCAGTTCGCATACAAAAGATCCCTTAATTTAAAAGAAATTTTGAATAAATCCCAAAAAATCGCAATGCCTTCCAAGGGTATGTCCAAGTGCATGAATTGCTCACATTGTAATAATGTGATTGTAGGCAACAGTCTATCACATCCCCGTTCCGGCAAAAAGATCACTTTGAATTTTAATGCAAATTGTAACAGTCATCATGTGATTTACGTAATTAAATGTCCTTGTGATTTGTATTACATAGGCAAAACTGAAAGAGTGCTGCGCACTCGGATCACAGAACACAAAAGCAGGATTCGAACCAAAACTATCACCTCCCCGTTAGCACAACATTGGTTGGATGCAAAACATACTATTGCTCAATTAAAATTTGGTGTTGTAGAGATGGTGGAAGTGCGTCCAGATAGAGATACTCCCAATATTTTATCTCAACGTCAATCGCACTGGATTTGGTTTATGCAAACTTTGTCCCCCAAGGGACTCAACGATAAATTTGAATTATCTTGTTTTTTGTAATATCCTGTATCTTTGTGAATTGCCAAAACTGTTGATCTTTCATGTATATGGTTGTTGCTTGATCAGGACAGGTTTTTTACTGTATTAGATGAGGTTGTTTTTATTATTTTTTATTACATTGCACAATTATTCATATTCTGCTTTAGTCTTTTGCTTTAGTTTGCTTTTTGTCTCTCACTTTCACTCTGGCCTTAACGTTTTGCATGGAGCCGATTATGTTGTTCACCTCGCCATGATGGCTGCCGTTTAATCCAGTTTGTGTAGTCCCATCTCCATTTCCATTCACTAACTCCACTGGCACATTTTTTAATGACGCAGAGTTCACTGGGAACACTTGAGAGAGCTGGCGGTCCGTGCACTGAGATTAAGACGCCGTGCATTTGTTGTAAGCTTCGGGGTGGTATGGTGGTTTGACCAAATGTTGGCATATTTTTGACTTGCAAGAGGACACGACAACGGGCGTTTAGGCTTGGGTTTGTGTAAGCGTTTTGAGACCTGTACGCAGGTTTTCGTATGGACGAGTTTGTTGTATGATAGTGGACTTATCACGCATTCATAAGATGGGATGGTCCCGTGATTTTCGGGTTCATTTCAGCAATTACAGCATTTGCATAGTTAGTTCACGTCAATAGAATTTTCAACATAGTGTTCCTCTTTCTGATCTTGCAGATTCTCGTGGTGAAATTTTGTGGAGTGTGCTTCCACATTACAACATAGGTAAGCACACGATTAACGGGGGCAAACAATTTGTTCACATTTAGTCGACCCGACTTCAATCACTATGAAACTGTTTTTCCTTAGGCACTTGTTATTGACGCGGCGCGGCTCTTAGCTTGGTTTAGAAGTTACACGTCAAATGGTAGAGGTACGATGCGTTTTCATGTATTCACGTTGGGTTCATGTCATCATGATTTCAATTCACGGGTGTTATTTCTCCATCTTTGAAGTCTCTTCACGATGTAAAAGGTCGGTTTTTTCATGACAATGGGGGACTGACTCACTATGAACTCGTGGTTCATTCACTTTCACTCGTTTCAGCAAAATCCCTTGTTTTCCTTTTCTTTCTTTTTCTTCTCATTCTCACTCAGTTCACTGAATGATAATGGCAGTGCATCATCTTCCTGCCCTCTATGGATCCATAGAGTCTTTTTGACTTTGATTTGAATGTTATGACATCATATGTATTACATGTGGTTATTATTGCTTTTACAGATTCCCCTGACGAAGGGCTCATGAAAAGAGTCCGAAATGCATTGGGATATTTGATACATTGATGTTTCGCTGATTACAAGCAAAATAATTTTTTGTTACTTCTGTAACTACATCTGCATTTCACAGAAATAAAGCAGATTCATATCCACTTCGTTCATTTGAACTGTTTGAATACTGGATTCCACTTCAGTGTTTCATGGAATATTAATTGGACTAAGAGTTCATGATTTGTAATTGTTGTATGATAAATATATGCGCTGATGAAATTATGTACACTGGATAGTGTACTGATTGTAGTGCACTGGATATTCCCAGATATATATCTGGGGCGAGTTATTTCAATCGTTTACGTTTAGGCCATGGCGCGGAAACTGATATCACCCCCACTGACTGTAGGCTTCATGGCTTCCCATAGAAGACATTTAGAGGGAGTCGATGCTCCATTAAATACAAAGTATTCCGAGATCGCTAGGAACAAAGTCTCCAGATACTCTGGGTCTCGCAGGTGCCAAGGAGACATCCTCCACCTGAATGGGGGTTGGTAAGAATGTACCCGGAGCAAGAATTGGACTGGAGAATGGTCTGAGAGGCCTCTGGGAAGATGTGACACGCAGGAGACCCGATGAACGTATCTACGTGGGACGAACATATAGTCCAGGGAAGACAGAGATCTATCAACTGCGGACATGTATGTGTAACCCTGCTCGGAGGGGTGGAACTGGCGCCAAACGTCTGACCAGCCAAATGTAGTGACCAATCGGTGGAGCTTGGTTCTGTCTGTTGGGGGATCTCGCCTTGATGTGCTCGTCTTGTCCGTTACTGTCATTATGTCGTTCCAGTCCCCACCCAATCTGGAAGGACAGGGGGCTTAGTGCCCAACAAATGTGTCTCTTGTAAAAAGAGAATATTGGCTCCATAGCGTTTGGCTTGGCGAAGAATGGCGCCCCTCACTTTATTGAGAAGGCCCCTGACATTCCACGAGATTATGGTCAAATCCCCAAGTGGGAGAGCATTCAGTTGAGTTGTCATATACCCCCAAGACTTGAATGTAATGGGACTGAGACGGTGGGATTGGGACTTGACCTCTGTGCCTACAAGAACAAAAAAAAATGCTAACATAATACCATAATAAACCCCTTACCCCCATCCCCCACCCGATACTGCCTGAAACATGAAGCATCTGTCGTCATGGAGGGTACTCTCAGGCTCCCAACAGAGGGACTCAAGGCACCTCCTCCAAAGGTACCCAAAACACCCATGTAACTTTAACAAACAATAAAAGTGTCTGCGGTGGGAGGAAGTGAGCGGCGAACATCCACTCCATCTTTGTGGTCTATACGTAGCTAAATGGACTTATGGATTGTCTGCCAAAGTGACCCAGGTTCTTTGGAGGATAAATGCCCACAATTGGTGTTAGGATGCTTCTTTCGGGTTCGGAGGAGCGCCGGGCAGAACCCGATCTGATAGTCTTTTAGATTTGTTTCTCCTCGGCCTGTTCCTTTGTGAGTCCTGAGATAAGTCTGACTCCATTTGTGGTGGGGTACGTGATTTCGGATGTGTTCATTCATCTGTCCAGGCAAAGACCGCCTCAGGCGAGTCGAAGATGTAGGATTTAGAATTATAAATGACTTGCATTCGGGCCGGATACAGAAACATGTACTGTATGTTCAAGTCCCGCAGCCTGCGCTTTGTCTCCATAAAGGACTGGCGCTGTTGTTGTACCAGACGGGTATAATCCGGGAATATCATTATAGATTTAGAGTCATGCTTAAGTTTGTCTTTTTGAGTCCTGGCAAATTGCAGAATGGAATCTCGGTCAGTATAATTGAGAAACTTTGCAATTACGGGTCTTGGGCTTTCCCCTGGGGGCAGCTTCTTTGCTAAAGCACAATATGCCCGCTCTACAACGAAGCAGGCAGACAGTTTATCTGGTAGCAGAAGGTATGTTAGCCATTGGGTGAGAAAATGGGTCATGGATGAACCCATGGATGAACCCTCACAACCCTCAGGGAAGCTGATGAAGCACAAATTATTGCGTCATGCGCGTCCTTCTCCGACCCGAGAGGTCAATTCCTGTGTCAACAGTGAGTTTATTAACTTTCTTCTGTAGGGTGTTTACGGCATCTTCGATTGTTGACACGCGCATCTCCGCCTGGGTAATGCGGTCTACTGCCTTTCTAAGATCCTGGCATAGGAAGGAGAACTCCGATCCCACTGCGCCAATTTTGGCATCCAGTGTGTTCCTTGCTTCGGGGATGGCCGCAAGGAGTGTTGCATTGTCTGGCACCACGCCACTCGTGTCACCCTCGGTAGCACTGCCTGGGGCGGTGGCATAGCGATCCAGAGCACTCTGCTTAGTACCGGCCGCGTCTGGCTTATCCTTGCCCATGGCAATGGATGACCCAGCGGCTGATTTAGAATCATGGATCTTATTGCAGGGGTAGGGGAAATATGTGTCTCTCATCATTGTCCCACGACCCCCGACCGCCGACCGCCCGGCAGCCGCTGTGTTTTCCAAGGGGAACGCAGCAGGCTGGGCCTCACGGAATCCAACTTGACGGACCACAAGCCGCACCGGGCCCCACCCGGCCACTTCCGCAGCCCTCGACTGCTGGCCAAGTAAGGCCCGCTATAGGGACCAGACACGCCGGATCTTCAGTCCACCAAGCTTCCCTAATTCGCCTTGGTACGCCATCACCATCCCTCAGCAAGGTTGCCGCATATGTAGCTTACCCTTGGTCACCGTCTCGCGTGCATCAGGCAGTAGCTTTGCGTAGGTCACCGGAGAGGATTCTGATTAAAGAGTCAGCTGTCCTCCTGGTCTATGGTGGATGCTCTTGGCCCATGTAGCCAGTGGCGCCCTCTTCACCCCACAATGCTTCACCGCCTTTCCCAATCTCAGAATTGTTTGCCGTGTTGGGGGTGGGGGGGGCAGGTGTCAGGGCCCGAGAGCTCAGCGGACACCAAGTCAGATAAGGGCTAAAGTTGGGCCTCCAGGCCGATGAATGCCTAGTTCAGGCGGCCGTCGTCCGCAGCCGGGAGGCACAGGCTCGACCGGGGGGCCCCTCCGTCAAGAGTTCTACCTCGGGAGGCACCTGTAATTGGCAGACCTCCCCAGGCCACCGGCACACAAGCCTCGCAGGCCATGTCTACAAGCCGCAGCCCGCGCTGGAGAAGGATCAGCGGGTGGGCCGCACAGTCTATCCGGGTGCCCAGCGTGTCCGATCCTCACCAAACAGCAGGGCCCCCCACCACGGGCCGAGGAGAGAGGCTTAGGCTCAGAGTCTGTATGGGGGAGTCTTCAGTCTGCGAGCCCTGTGCGGCCACAGCCCCACATGCCCTCCGGGCTGCAGTCCCAACCTTGAGCCAGCCAGGCAGTCCCGGGTCACAAGGCACCTCCAGCCTACCTTGAGGACCACGATGTTTCCGGCTGTGTCCGCTGGTCCGCAGACAGAGCTTGAGGCAGAGGAACAGGGCAGCCTCCAGTTCCGCGCCGATCAGAACCAGGCCCCAGCACGATCACTGCTCCGCTCGTACACCACCAGGTCCGGGAATCACGTCACGGTGTTCTGCCGGGTGTTTTATATACGTGGCAGTGCAGCTGATGTGCTCCGCAAGACAGGATTATGTTGGATTCTGTTATTTAGTGGCGTGGATGTGCGGAGCTCCGTTAAGGTGCATCCGCCATGTTGGCCTTCCAAGCCACGCTCCCTAACTTTATTTACTTTTAAATCAAAAAGGATGCTTGGTAAAATAAAGTATTTGCCTAGGATCACATAGGGTAGTCAAGTAGTGAAGCTGGGACTGATCTCAGATGTGTCAGTTTCACACTGTACAATTCAGCTACTAGATGTGTATCTCTGTCATTAAAGGATAATGCATTGTCTTGAATTACTGGAGTATGAAATTAGAGCGTGGGTGACAGGCAGAACCCACTTTCTTGTTAGGTTTCTACATGGTGCACCACCTGTTCTCAAAAACATGCCACCAGCCCACAGTCCCAGGCGAGATCCAATGGGCCACATCGCTTACATCTGCTAGACTAGCATAGTCCATATCTGTGTAATTGGAGGGGCATGTGATATATCTGATGGAGGTACTTTAAGTGTATGATTCGTAGGTTGCCATTGGATGTGTTTGCTGGTGAGGTTGCAGATATGTTCCCACTCTGAGAGCGTCAGGGGGGGAGTCAGCTTATCGTTCCAACGGGCAAGACTCTTATCCGTTTCACTGTTTTTTTCGGCTCGTATTGCCCTATAGAGTTTAGTGACTAGCTTTCTCCATGTAAGAGTAGTTAACAGTAGCTATAAGGATTGTAGAGCTGGTGGCTCGGCTGGATACGTATTATAATGCGATTTAATAGCGTGCCTAAGTCTGTGGAGAGTAAAATGGAATCACAGTGTAGGGTTAGTGATATATTGGAGGTCTTCCGAAGTGATGAAATTGAAATCTGGTTAAAGGTCCTGCATAGTAACTATGCCTGCCTCCCTGAGCAATCGCACTGGGCCAGCCTCTTGTGTCACCGACAGTGAGGCATGATGTGCCAGATGTAGCGCTGGGGCATATATAGGAAGTTTAGTGGCAAGCTGGCCTATGGATTACCATGCTGCAATCGTTGTGTCCAGTGTGTTAATTTCAGCTTTTGGGGTACCTCGCCCTGTGTGTGTAATGGTACTAGGTGGGGGGGTCGGATGGGTGTCGCCGTCTTCAACTGCCACGTGAGGAGTGTAGGCATGTGGATTAAACCAGTAATATGCACACTGTTCTTGGGCAAATAAATATACGGGTCTGGCGCAGTGAATCCCTCTTTGGCATAATCGAGTGTGAGTGTTGCCCAGCCCACACGAGCCTGTTTGCCTCCCCAAATTAATCTGAGGAGAGATGTTCGCATGGCATTAAAAAAATGTTGTGTCAGTTTTATTGGAATATTGGAGAATAGACACAGAAATCGCAGCAATATGACCATTTTAATAATTGCAATGCCATTGGCCAGGGACTACGGCAATGCACTCCATCTTTCGACTTGTTGATCGAGTGTGGTGCACGCTCGTCCATAATTTTCTTTTATAATACCTTCAGGGTTGTGATGGATTAAAACCCCCAGGTGTTTAACAGGATCGGTGGTCCATACTAGGGGGTATTCCATAGTCGGCAGAGGGGTTATAGCACTAGGTAATAGTGAGACCAGAGAACAGCCCAAACCTGATATACTCTATCAGCACCTGCACCAAATAACGACCGGGCTCCCTGATGAAAAGGACCGTGTCGTCAGCATAGAGGGATATGCCAACCGGTCGGTGTATGAAATTGAGAGCCGTCTCTCTAGGTCTCTGACGAATCACACATGCCAGGGGCTCGAGTGTACGAGCAAACAGCAAAGGTGATAAGGGGCAACCCTGTTGGGTTCCCCGTTTAATTGGGAATGGCTCTGATGTCAGACCCCCCATCCGGACCTGTACCGACGGGTCGGTATATAACAGTCTCACCCAGCCCAGAAATATTGGTGGAAACTCCATCCGCTGCAGGATTTGGAACATGTAGCTCCACTTTCAGGAATCAAACGCTTTAGCCGCGTCTAACATTACGGCCGCAGCGTGCAAGCTCGGGTCGAGGACATGCATCATCGCAAAAATGGTTCTGAGATTGTGGGATGTTGATCGTTCCGGGATGAAGCCAGATTGGTCCGGAAGGACCAAACAGGACATCAAAGGCTGGAGTTTGGTGGCTAGAATTTTTGCAAGTATTTTAGCATCAAGGTTGATCAGGGATAAGAGCCGATACAATTCGCAAAGGTCAGATGGTTTGTTCTTTTTTAGGAGAGTGATAATTAAAGCTTGATGGAGGGATGGTGGCAGAATACCTGATTCATGTGCTTCAGCGTACATTTCTAACAGGTGTGGTGTGACTATATCTGCATATTCTTTATAAAATTTGTCTGTAAAGCCCTGGCGCCTTTGCGTTAGGTAAGTCACATATTCCCGCTTTTATGTCCGAATCATCAATTGGTTGATTCAAATAATCACAGTGACCGTCTGCTAGCCACGCACAGGCAGTGTCCGTCAAATACTCTGCTATATCTAAATCAGGCGCTGTCTCCTGTGACGTGTACAACGTGGCATAAAAATCTCTGAATTGGTCCATTAGTTCCAGGGGAGTATAATATTCCGCCCCTTGAGAATCAATTATTTTGTCTGTGTGATGATGTTCGGTACGACATTTGAGTTTTGCAGCTAGATTGCGGCTTGGTCTACCACCCTCCCCATATGCCCTGGCTACATGTCTGCGTGACAGATAACGGATTTCGGATTCTGCTAGTGTGTCGTATTCCAGAACCAACTCGTGGATACGAGAGAGTGCGGCTTGTCATGTGTTAACTGTGTAGTCACTCTCGAGGGCCGCTAGTGTGGTCTCTATCTTAGTGAGTTGGCCTCTGATATCTTTTAAGATACCGGCTGCGGTGCCGATGCAGACCTCGCATACCGTCACCTTAAAGGCCTCCCAAAGGGTGGCAGCACTGTCAACTGTGCCTGTATTAATCTCGAAATATTGTACTATGGCTTTTCGAATGGTGTCAGCATAAATGGGATCCAGTAAAGCCTCTGACCGAAAGAGCCATGTGAACGGACGGTGAACTGTGGTTGGAATGTTAAGAACCAGTTGCACTGGGTTGTGGTCTGAGAGTGCGCTTGAAAGAGTGGTGATGTCAGCGACCCATTCAGTTGCTTCCTCACTCAGAAGCCAATAATCCAATCTAGACCAGCTGTTATGTGCTGGTGTGGCGTGTGTACCCTCTCTGACTGCACCATTGTGAAGTCTCCAAACTTCGACCAGCCCGAATTCCATCATCGAATTATTAACACTCTGGGCCACCCTTGGTGTACGAATGCCATGCGGACTGGATTTGTCTAGATTGGGGTCTAGATATGTGTTAAGATCCCCCCACACACACAATGGCCGTCTCTGGACAATCTCTCAGCACGTCATACATTCGCTGAAATACTACAGGTTTGTCTGATATGGGCCCGTTCACATTTATGAAAGTAATCAGTGAATTCCCAAGCTTACCACAACGTCCCCCGTTATCTATATAAGTTTTGATTGGAGTTAATGGGATACCTTTTTTAATCAAAATGAGAACCCCCCTGGTGTAAGAGGAGTATAAGGAGGCTAGCCTAAACCCAGCCCATTTAAGTGCAATTCTGGTTTCGGAGATCTTGGTCAAATGTGTCAGCTGTAAGAAAGCAACCTGAGTGACATGTCGGTCCAAATATGCAAAGACTTGGCGGATTTTTGGGGGGGAATTCAGCCCGGGGATATTCCACGTTAAACACCTGTAGCCATCACCCATGAATACCTGTAAAGACTTTTACCAACATTGGAGCGGTCAACTGGCAGTCACTGTACATTGTAAAGGAAATATAGTCCCCAATCCTCATATCAATACAATCACATTGAACAATTCTATCAACAACACATGGTCCCTCCACCCCACCCACTTTGGCAGCCCCAAAATGCCAAAGCCATACCCGTTAATCAAAAAATACCCTAACATGTGAAAAAAGGTAGCTAAAGAGATGTGGGGAATACCCTTTTGGGGGGAGGCCGCAGCACATTCAACTCCCTGGTGGACAAGGGAGGTAGCCACCGATTAAAAAGAGTGTGCTCCCTGAATCAATAACTCTGCGCTTGAAAAAATGTAGTGAGCCTATCATTCCACAACAGATTATATAAGAATAATTACATCAGTGTCAAAATCAGCAAAAGGATATGAGGACTTCAGATCAATCAAGTCCATCCCCACCACCTGGCGGTGAAAATGGAAGATCCAATGTAGCAGTAGCTCTAGACTGTATTTTGCAGTGAATCAGTGACATCGAAGTCCCTGACAGCACCGGTGCTGTGGAATATTCAGTGTGTGGAGAGTCATGGTTATCATACCTCGGTGTCCGATGCATCAGGAGATGCTTTCTTTTTGCGCCGGAGAGACTTGGCAAATTCCAAGGCCTGCTTGGGGTTAGTAAAAATCTTGGCCTTGTCATAGGTGCCTATTCGTAGCCGGGCTGGAAAGAGCATGGCATATTGAATGTTTTCGGCAATCAGAATCTTTTTTGCTGGTTGAAATTCCTTCCTAGCCGCCTGTCCTATCACCGTAAAGTCAGGGTAAAATAACAAGGTGTTGCCCTGGTAAGTAATGTTGCCCTTTTGCCTGGAGATGTGGAGCACCACATTCCTATCCCTAAAATTAAGCAAACGGGCGATGATTGGTCTAGGTGGAGCACCCGGTGGCAGTCGTACCGCCAGTGAATGATGAGCCCGCTCCCCAATGAACATTTCAGAAAGGTTGTCGGCGCCACACGTGTCCCGAAGTAGGCTTTCAACATAGGTTTCCAAGCGCCCTACATTTGTGGATTCTGGCAAACCTAAAATGCGTATGCTATTGCGCCGGGAACGCTCTTCAAGGTCTTCATTTTTGACTTGAATGACCACCAGGAGTTTCTCCATGTCAGATGTTTTCGTAACAACCTGTTGCAGACCATCCTCTGCATTTGAAATACGCTGTTCTGCCTCACCAGTTCGCACCCCCTATCTGTCTAGTTTGGCTGATATGTAGTCCATGCGACCATTGAGGGCCTCCATATTGTCATTTATCGATTGCAAGCTAGTCTGGACAGCGGTGAGGGTTTTCTCCAGAGCAGTCGGGCCGCAGAGGAATTTATCCAGCTCCGAATCCAGAGTTGCGCAAGTCAAAATTAAGGCATGCTTGATTCCTGTCAGGCTTGCCCGTGGGTGCTGATATATGGAAACTCCAGAGCGCGTGCCCCAGATCGGTATATTCAGGTCGCTGATTGTTACCCCAATATCGCCGACCCCCCACTCACTTTAATCTGCCAGAGAGCAGGAAAGATCGGTGAGTACAGTTATTCTCACCGAGGTTCACGCACACTGTTCAAGAGGTCAGTCCTCTCACCAAGGCCGGTATAAGCAGTGTAGGGAGCCACATGACAAGCCCTTCTTTTCAAGCGCTGAGAGTGTCATCTACTGTTAAAGATATGTGTGATTTGCAATGGGAAGACCCCGACTCGCAGCACCGCAGGGCAACACCAGGTCAACCTGCGCACCTCCAGCCCCAGTGCCAGAAGCGTGTACACTTGGTCATACATGCAGGGGGTCTACCGGGGTTCAGTGGCGACACACCAGCAGGTTCGAAAAAGCAGTTAAATACGGAGATTTCTTTCAGAGTAGCTAGAGATAGCGTGAGCTCCAATAGCGCAGCAGACCGATCTCGTAGGCCCCGCTGCAGTCCAGAATGTGTGTCCTGCTGAGCGGCGTCCCCCACACCAGTGCCCCCCAGAGACTCACCACGGGCCGGGTCACCAATGGCACGGTATATGCTGCCGCTCCTCTGCCACTATATGCATTGTGGTGACGAATCTCCTTGGCCCCCGCAGAAGCACGGCCACACCAGAATGCTTCAACCCAGCCAGACACCGGGATAGTGTATATCGTGACCCCGCGGCATGCACTCACCACATCAGGCTGCACCACAACACCAGGCCACGATCAGAAGCGCTCTGCCAGTTCTGGACACCCTCTGCCGTCTCCACACAGCACTATGTCCTCACAAGGCCACCTCAGTTCGGCCGACTTTGGGGTAGGATATGTTGCGGCTCCGCGGCGTGCACTCACCGCATCAGGCTGCATTGCGTCAGCAGGTCCAAAACAGCAGCTTCTTAGTAATTCGCAGCACCCCCCTCAATCTCACGTTTTGGGCCACTCTGGGGGCAGGATTCGCTGTGCAAGGGGTCCTCGGTGAAGACGCCCCACCGACGGTGCAAGCTGCACAGCACCCGGGCAAGTGCAGCAGCAGGTACTCCTCACCACTTTCCTCTATGCATCCATAGGCCCTTCAGCCAGCGATCCCACATAGAGAGCCGTCCCGGGTCCGCCGACACAGGGAAGTGGTCGCCGACCCAATCGGCGCTGATATGACCTGCTGGAGTCGGTGGCCGAGAAGAGTTTGGGCAGTCCGGCCAAGCTCTAAGCTTGGGGTCCCAGCAGAGCTCGCTGTAATTCACAAGGCTGTCATTTTGTCCTGGGTGCGGCGCAATCACAACCCCCTCTTCTGTCCGTCCGGACCGATTAACTGCCAGCAAACTCAGCCAACATATCGCGCAGTGTGTATATGAGAGGCGCCACAGCTTTGGCGACTCAGATGGCTGAGAGGAAGCAGGATTGGCAAAGGATAATGTCGGTGGCCGGCAGAGCTGCACAACGGTGAGGCCATCTTGCCGTGCGCCGAGCCACGCCCACCTGCTCATAATTAAACTGATTTTCTAGTGACGACAAGCAGAGACTGTCTTGACTGTCCTCTGTTGAGTTTGCTGTGTTGCAGCGCCATGCGTCCTTATACTCCGGGGGACAGAAGGTAGCATGCTGTCGGACCAGGGTCAATGACTGTTTCATCTGAGTCGGAGACGAGTTGTGCTGTTCCTGCAGTAGTGTTTTGGGTTTGTGTTGGTGGTGCAGCACACACTAAATCTGTGTGGGATACTTTTTAACTACACATACTTTCAGGCTAGAGCTCACCCTTTCTGCTTGTGCAGATTCTCGTATCTATGAACGAATGCACAACATTCAGTTTTACCAGATTTTGGGACCCCTCTCAAGTCCAAAGCTGTCCAAGTTCAAGCCCAAATTCAGCCCAACACAGACCACTTTCAGTCCAGAATTCAGCCCAAAGTTGCAACTCTCAATTTATGTAAAAACATCCTTCAGGAAACATTCTAAGCATAATTCTAAATTACATTCAATATTTGTATAATGGGGGGAGGTTCAATGGGCACCTATGCACATTTGCAATCATGTACCAATTATATTAGTAAATACAGATTTTGAAGATTTCATGGATCTCACAGGATTACCACCACACAGATACACATATAAAGAAACTACCCTGGTGTTAAAGCAATTCCAGCACAACTTGTTTGGCAAGCTTTTATTAGAAGCTCACTCCATCCAGTTAAAATGTACAAAGGCCAAGAAGGAGATAGTCAATTACTCTGCATAGTCCACTGCCCTTCACTCCAAAGTCCTTCACCATGACCACCTACAGTGACGTTGAAAATTAAACAGGACCTACATCACTGCCTTTGTGTTTCAGTAAAGGCTAGACTAAAGCTCCTAGTTTTGGCAAGAAGCGGTTGTGTTTGTCTGGGGACAAAATAAAAACTATTGTAGCGGAAAAGAAAAAAAAAGTTTTCAAAACTTTAGGTGATACCCTCCCCAACATCCCAACACTAACTTTCCCTCAAGCCTGATGACACCGTCATCACTGTACTTGTCCCATTCAATTTCATTCTTCTTTATAATTAGCACGGTCTGTATCTCATTTCACCATTGACCATTGCAGTCTCATTGGGCTGTGCAGCTCCTTTAAACCTATCACCTACCCAGGACTTTAGGCGGAGCAGGTCCTAAAACTAACTTTGAAATAGGTCCCTAAGGGGCCCTATATTCATGTCCTTAAATTTTAAGTCAAAAGCATTGACCAATTCTTCAAGACTCAAAAACCCTAAGGTAATCCTTGCCACCAGCGCCGTTCCTGTTTACACTTTCTACTTCCTCTACATTTTTATTTCATTCTTCTTTGCCGAATAGTGTTTTCTTTTTCCAGGTGTGTTTCTGCAGTTTTATTTTCATGCAATGTATGACACTTGTAGAGTGTATATTGTGAAATGAGTTCAGGGTGCGGGTGGATGCAGTCTGAGTTTTTCACAGTACTAGCCAGTGGATCATTGAGTGGTTTAGACTACGTCCACATCCAATCCTTGCGCTCTCTTCAGAGCACTTAGAATGATGGTCACATGTTAATTGAACCAGTGGAGTCAGAATCTGGGTTAAAGCTAGTTTCGTATGCCCATCTGGGCAAAGGGAGACCGGGCTATTGGGGCCCTTTTTCTCCCCCACATAATTCTGAAATCCTCCATCTGCATATCTTACGTCACTACTTTCCTCTTGTGCACCAGGCTATCACTCTATGCTTGTTATGTACCCTTTCATTAGTGCAGGATCCGATTGGACCCAGCCACCGCCACTAGAATTTATCGACCCAGATCTGCATCAAGAATAGTGGAATATGCTACATTTGTCCCACTGTAATTTGTAGACATAAGTGGTTATTCAGCAGCACCCACACCTTCTCTGCTTTCCTTTCAGAGAAGCAGCCTGTAAACTATAAGGCAGGTTTCTAATTTTCACTTTCAGATGGGACCAACACAAAGACCTCACGTAAACAGCCACCAGCTCTCCTTTTGCTGGTGTTTCATCCTGACTGGGAGCTATTTGGACTCCAAAAGCTAGATGCCAATGAAACAGAGGGGGGAAGCACCCATCACTTCACAAGGATTACAGAAACTATGATTTGGAGGCAGGGTTCTGGCTTTATTCAACCCCTGTATGTGAATAACAATTGCACTTTGCACTTTTAAATTGGAACTTACCGGCTCCCTGCCCTCACCCCGGTCCGTCGAGGCAAGTGCCAATTGAACGGAGGGTGCTTTCAGGGCTTTCACGTTTCTCCCCACTTCCAGTGACATTGGCATTTCCGTGTGGTGAGCGGGCTAGATGGTCCCGCTGCACACCCTATTTAAATCAACGCCAGAGCGGACGCTGAGTCTGACGCGGTAGGATTACCGTTGTGCTGCTGACTTTAATTGTGATTTTAAACGTTTTAAAAAGAATGCAACTAATGCTGTTTTAGACAATTGCACTTTGCACTTTTGAATTGAAACTTACCGACTCCCTGCCCTCACCCTCACCCCGGTCCGTCACGGCAAGTGCCGATTGAACGGAGGGTGCTTTCAGGGTTTTCACGTTTCTCCCCACCGGTGACATTTCCGGGTGGTGAGCGGGCTAGTTGCTCCCGCTGCACACCTTATTTAAACCAATGCCAGAGCGGACGCGTGTCTGCGCCTGGTCCGTGCCTCGGGCCAGAACCCCTGCACCTAAATGTGGCAAATCAAGGAGCATAACATACACGAGCAATAAGTTATACAGGCTCATGGTTAAACCCTCCTGTCCACCTCTGGACTTGCAGAAAGAGACGAAGCAGTGTGAGCATTACCAGTTGCCGCTCAGCTTTACGAAAATCAATGCGCTAAAACCTCAGTGTACCCCCTCGTGTAAGAAGGTCACTAAGGTCTTTAACCCCTTCGCTGCTAGGCCTTCCCCCCCTGTGCTAAGCCTTTTTTTGGGCTATTTGGGGTAGTTCATGCTTAGGCCCCTGTAACTTTTTGACCACATAAGGTATCCACGCCAAATTTACGTCCTTTTTTTCCAAATCATGGGGATTCTAAAGGTACCCAGGGTTTGTGGATTCCCCTGGAGGGGACCCAGAAATTAGACAAAATACAGCTAAATTTTTGTTTTTTGGGGGAAAATGGGAAAAAAGTGCTGCAAATGAAAGTGTCTGGGTTTTTCCCTGTAAATGGTATCAAAAAAGGGTTTGTGGGGCTGAAATCAGCATTTCCCCAGCTTTTAGGGAATGACAGGCTTTTGTCAGAAAACCAACATTTTTTACACAGTTTTGGCATTTTTCTGGGGCATAGCCTATCTTTTGCTATTTTTTGTGCTTTCAACTTCCTTCCAGTTAATGGTAGAAATGGGTATGAAAGCAATAATGGATCCTGGAAAGCTATACATTTTCGACAAATAGATACAATTCTGAATTCAGCAAGGGGTCATTTGTGTAGATCCTTCAAGGTTTCTTTATAGAAAATAACAGTTAAACAATAGGAAAAATTGAACATTAGTTGAAAAAAACAGCCTTTGTTGTCAACGTTTTTACCTGTAACTTCTTCTAATTATGACGGCTCGTTGAAAGGAATATACTGTTACATCCGTGGGACCTTACTGGTTGTGGGGATATATAGGACTTGTAAGTTCACCAAGAACCAGACGAACCCAGAGCCAAAAACTGAGCAGCGACTGCCAATGTTTTTTATTATGTTGCGGGTATATAGCAATTACTCTGGGAAAATGTATACATGGAAAAATTGGTATGAAAGACACCTATGTATTTCTGAAATGGGAACAAAATATAGAGTTTAGAAACAGATATTTGGACATTTCCGAAAATGGGAACAGTCATACTAGTATGAGAATTATCGGTCATTTTTCATAATGACTTCTTTTTTTACACATTGTCTTTCATTTAGAAGGCAGAAATGCATTGAAAGTCAATAGGTAATAACAGTTGTTTTACAAATCTGAATTACCCTAAGTCTCCCGATAAAAATGGTACCTCACTTGTGTGGGTAGGCCTAGTGCCCATGACAGGAAATGGCTCAAAATGCAACGTGAATACACCACATTTTCACAATGAAAAATGACCCTTTTTTTGCAAAGGGCCTAGCTGTAGTTTTTGAACCCTAGCTCTGCTGGCACCTAGGGAAACCTATACATTTTTGAAAACTAGACACCCAGGGGAATCCAGGATGGGGTGACTTGACTACCTCCCTCCAGGTTCTGTTACCCAGAATCCATTGCAAACCAAAAAAAGAGTCAAACAAAACACATTTCCCTCACATTTCAGTGGTGGAAAGTTCTGGAATCTGCGTGGATACACAGATTTCCACGCACCCTGCGTTCCCCAAAGTCTTCCGAGAAAAATGGTACTTCAGTTGCGTGTGTAGGCCTAGTGCCCGCGACATGAAATGGCGTAAAATGCAACGTGGACATACCACAATTTCACAGTGAAAAATGACCCTTTTTTGGCAAAGTGCCTAGCTGTAGTTTTTGAACCCTAGCTCTGCTGGCACCTAGGGAAACCTAGCAAACCTATACATTTTTGAAAACTAGACTCACAGGGGAATCCAGGATGGGGTGACTTGACTGCCTCCCTCCAGGTTCTGTTACCCAGAATCACTTGCACACCTAAAAAATTGACAAATAAAACAAATTTTACTCACATTTCTGTGGTGGAAAGTTCTGGAATTAGCGTGGATCAACAAATTTCCACTCACCCCGCGTTCCCAAAAGTCTTCCGAGAAACATGGTACCCCACTTGCGTGGGTAGGACTAGTTCCCTTGACATGAAACGGCGCAAAACGCAACGTGGACACACCACAATTTCAGAGTGAAAAATGACCCTTTTTTGGCAAAGGGCCTAGCTATAGTTTGTGAACCCTAGCTCTGCTGGCACCTAGGGAAACCGAGCAAACCTATACATTTTTGAAACCTAGACACCGAGGGGAATCCATGTTGGGGGGATTTGACTGCCTCCCTCCTTGGTTCTGTTACCCAGAATCCCTTGCAAACCTAAAAAATTGTGCAAAAAAAAATATTTTCCTCACATTTCTGTGGTGGAAAGTTCTGGAATCTGTGTGGATCTAAAAATTATCACTCACCCCGTGTTCCCCAAAGTCTTCCGAGAAAAATGGTACCTCACTTGCGTAAGTAGGCCTATTGCCCGCGACATGAAACGGCGCAAAATGCAATGTGGACAGACCTCAATTTCACTGTGAAAAATGACCCTTTTTTGGCAAAGTGCCTAGCTGTAGTTTTTGAACCCTAGCTCTACTGGCACATTGGGGAAACCTAGAAAACCTATACATTTTTGAAAACTAGATACCCAGGGGAATCCAGGATGGGGTTACTTGACTGGCTCCCTCCAGGTTCTGTTACCCAGAATCCCTTGCAAACCTAAAAATATTTTTTTTAAAACACATTTTCCTCACAATTCTGTGGTGGAAAGTTCTGGAATCTGGGTGGATCCATTTGACTGCCTCCCACCAGGTTCTGTTACCAAGATTCCCTTGCAAACCTAAAAAATTGACCAAAAAACACATTTTCCTCACATTTCTGTCGTGGAAAGTTCTGGAATTTGCGTGGATCCACAAATTCCCACTTACCCCGCGTTTCCCATTGTCTTCCGAGAAAAATGGTACCTCACTTGCATGGGTAGGCCTAGTTCCTGCGTCATGAAACGGTGCAAAACGCAACGTGGACACACCACAATTTCACAGTGTAAAATTACTCTTTTTTGGCAAACTGCCTAGCTAGAGATTTTTAACCCTAGCTCTGCTGGCACCTAGGGAAACCTAGCAAACCTATACATTTTTTAAAACTAGACACCTAGGGGAATCCAGGATGGGGTGACTTGACTGCCTTCCTTCAGGTTCTGTTACATAGAATCCCTTGCAAACCTAAAAAATTGTCCAAAAAACCCAATTTTCCTCAAATTTCTGTGGTGGAAAGTCCTGGAATCTGCGTGGATCCACAAATTTCCACTCACCCCGCGTTCCCCAAAGTCTTCCGAGAAAAATGGTACCTCACTTGCGTAGGTAGGCCTAGTTCCCACGACATGAAACGGCGCAAAACGCAACGTGGACACACCACAATTTCACAGTGAAAAATGACCCTTTTTTGGCAAAGTGCCTAGCTGTAGTTTTTGAACCCTAGCTCTGCTGGCACCTAGGGAAACCTAGAAAACCTATACATTTTTGAAAACTAGATACCCAGGGGAATCCAGGATGGGGTGACCTGACTGCCTCCCTCCAGGTTCTGTTACCCAGAATCCCTTTCAAACCTAAACAATTTTCATAAAACACATTTTTCTCACATTTCTTTGATGGAAAGTTCTGGAATCTGCGTGGATCCACAAATTTCCACTCACCCCGCATTCCCCAAAGTCTTCAGAGAAAAATTGTACCTCACTTGCATAGGTAGGCCTAATGCCCGCGACATGAAACGGCGCAAAATGCAACGTGGACACACCACAATTTCACGGTGAAAAATGACCCTTTTTTGGCAACGTGCCTAGCTGTAGTTTTTGAACCCTAGCTCTGCTGGCACCTAGGGAAGCCTAGCAAAACTATACATTTTTAAAAACTAGACACCCAGGGGAATCCGGGATGGGGTGACTTGACTGCCTCCCTTCAGGTTCTGTTACCCAGAATCCCTTGAAAACCTAAAAAATTGTCAAAAAAAACAAATTTTCCTCACATTTCTGTGGTGCAAAGTTCTGGAATCTGCGTGGATCCACAAATTTCCACTCACCCCGCGTTCCCCAAAGTCTTCAGAGAAAACTGGTACCCCACTTGCATGGGTAGGCCTAGTTCCCGCCACATGAAACGGCGCAAAACACAACGTGGACATACCTCAATTTCACAGTGAAAAATGACCCTTTTTTGCCAAAGTGCCTAGCTGTAGTTTTTGAACCCTAGCATAGGTAGGCCTAGTTCCCGTGACATGAAATGGCGCAAAACACAACGTGGACACACCACAATTTTACAGTGAAAAATGTAGGCCTGGGCGAAAATTCCGTTCCGCTCGCGGAAATTGCGATAATTTGACTTGCACGTGCTGTGAAAAAATACATTATCGCATGCGTGCGATCGCATTACCTGAATCCCCGCGTTCGCCGACAAGTTTTCCTGATCCGGTCACGTTCTCCACGAGATGTTGGATTGTTGGTAGCCATTTGCGCTGTCTCGCGACAGTTCGCTCCCGCATTAACGTAATTTGTCGCGTGATCACTTCATTCATCGCGCGATCACGTCTTTCTTCTCGCGATCATGCACCGCAAGAGTATGAGATTATTGAGATCTTAAACACGTCATTCTCCACCGCGTGCGAGAGCGTGAGGACGTGGGCACGTCATATCGAACGCGAAAAGGAGCAAGAGACCGCGAACCCGTCATATCCAACGCGACAGGGAGCGAGAGAACGCAATCGAGTCATTTTGGACACGCCATCTACATCCGGCGGAAGTAATGTGAAGCTCGAGAACTCGAACATGTAAAATTTTCAATTTGGAGAGGAATATCAGCTCTAGCAGCATGAAATCTTCTGCAAATGATGATTTGGATGAAAACAACTCCTCAGATTGACATTTTGCTATCCTTTATTGTGCAAGGAGTCCTTTTTTAAAAAGGTGGGGAGAGTGAGGAAGTGCCACAGAATCTCCAACTTCCTGTTCCTGTCCAGCAGGCTCCTCCCAGTGCTTTGTCCATCTCCTGCTCATTCTGCCTTTGGCTTTTGAGCTGGAAAGATCACTCTTTTTGTCTGCTGCATCATTGCAATTGGATTTGAGGATTTTTTAATTGGATATTTTACAAGTAAGTGGTTGTTCTGTCTGTCTGATTGGGGGCATTGCAGTTGTTGTAACTACAATTTATTTTTGGTATCTATCATTCCTTTTTTTTAAAATGTTGTGGGTAGTAGTAGTCAGTAGTAGGCCAGAGCTAGTCATGGCCTCATGGGTGTGTGCATGATGAAGCAACTGTTCCTTTGGTGTTTTTTGAATGTATTTCGTTATCAAGCATCATTTAGGGCCTGGATTGCATTGGATTGAGTTGGGAAATGTGTTTTTTTGGGGTGGGCTTTCTGTTGCATTTTGAAGCCTAGGCCTGCAAGCTTGTTGTCTGGCCTTGTTGTGTGCCAACAGGCCTGCTTTCAACTAGTAGGCTCAGATCAAGTAGCCACAGCTGTATTAATCAAGTGTTTCTGTGTGGTCTGTTGAATTTAGACATCATTTAGGGCATGGATGGCATTGGATTGAGTTGGGAAGTGTGTTTTATTGGGGTGGGCTTTCTGATGTTGTTGGGCCTGGCCATGCGGCTGGTGGCCATTTTGGAGCCTAGGCCTGCAAGCTTGTTGTCTGGCCTTGTTGTCTGCCAACAGGCCTGCTTTCATCCAGTAGGCTCAGAGCAGGTAGCCACAGCTGTATTAATCAAGTGTTTCTGTGTAGTCTGTTGTAACTACAATTTATTTTTGGTAACTATCATTCCTTTTTAAAAAAATGTTGTGGGTAGTAGTAGTCAGTAGTTGGCCAGAGCTAGTCATGGCCTCATGGGTGTGTACATGATGAAGCAACTGTTCCTTTGGTGTTTTTTGAATGTATTTCATTATCAAGCATCATTTAGGGCCTGGATGGCATTGGATTGAGTTGGGAAATGTTTTTTTTTGGGGTGGGCTTTCTGATGTTGTTGGGCCTGGCCATGTGGCTGGTGGCCATTTTGAAGCCTAGGCCTGCAAGCTTGTTTTTTGGCCTTTTTGTCTGCCAACAGGCCTGCTTTCATCCAGTAGGCTCAGAGCAGGTAACCACAGATTTATTAATCAAGTGTTTCTGTGTGGTCTGTTGAATTTAGACATCATTTAGGTCATGGATGGCATTGGATTGAGTTGGGAAGTGTCTTTTTTTGGGGTGGGCTTTCTGATGTTGTTGGGCCTGGCCATGTGGCTGGTGGCCATTTTGAAGCCTAGGCCTGCAAGCTTGTTGTCTGGCCTTGTTGTCTGCCAACAGGCCTGCTTTTATCCAGTAGGATCAGAGCAGGTAGCCACAGCTTTATTAATCAAGTGTTTCTGTGTGGTCTGTTGAATTTAGACATCATTTAGGGCATGGATAGCATTGGATTGAGTTGGGAGGTGTTTTTTTTGGGGTGGGCTTTCTGATGTTGTTGGGCCTGGCCATGTGGCTGGTTGCCATTTTGAATCCTAGGCCTGCAAGCTTGTTGTCTGGCCTTGTTGTTTGCCAACAGGCCTGCTTTCATCCAGTAGGTTCAGAGCAGGTAGCCACAGCTGTATTAATCAATTGTTTCTGTGTGGTCTGTTGAATTTAGACATCATTTAGGGGCATGGATGTCATTGGATTGAGTTGGGAAGTGTGTTTTTTTGGGGGGTGGGCTTTCTGAGGTTGTTGGGCCTGGCCTTGTGGCTGGTGGCCATTTTGAAGCCTAGGCCTGCAAGCTTGTCTGGCCTTGTCTGCCAACATGCCTGCTTTCATCCAGTAGGCTCAGAGCAGGTAGCCACAGCTTTATTAATCAAGTGTTTCTGTGTGGTCTGTTGAATTTAGACATCATTCAGGGCATGGATGGCATTGAATTGAGTTGGCAAGTGTGTTTTTTTGGGATGGGCTTTCTGATGTTGGTTGTCTTAAAGACATGCCTTTGTTGTGTGTGTCTAGTTGGTGTGCAATGCATGCACCCTGCAGACCTTTTTGGGGCCTGTGAATTTTCGTATTTGCATTTTGTTGCATTAAAAAGACAGAGCAGGGGGGCGTGGCCGGGCAAGATGGCCGAACGGGCATAGATCGTTTCGGCTCCCGGCCCACGCACTATTCCCGATCTGTTTTCCGCGGCCTGCTGATGCCTTGCAGCTGAGACGCCGTGGCTCCGGGGAGCGGATGATATGGGGCGCACTTGGAAAGCCTTGTCTTGCCTTGTACTCGCCGCCGCGAGCAGAATGTGCGGCCGTTGCCGGATCGCCGGAGTGGACAAGATGGCGGTCGCGGCTCGGAGCGCCGCAGCGCCTGCACCAGGAGCCTATTAGCATCACGGCACCAGTTACCGAGACCGGGGGTGGGGTAAGCTGAGGCTGCGGACGCCGCCACCTACCCGGAGCGGCGGAGTGAGCCGGGACCACTGTCAGGCCGGATTCCGAGGTGAGGAGGAGCTTTGCGGGCTGGAGCCAGTATTCGGACGGTGAGGGAAGAGACCGAGGTGCTGTCTCCTTATACCTTCTAGCGCGGGTCACGGAGGGCCCACCAATAGCAGCGGATGCGTTGCGGCCCGCGACGAGGGTTTCCCCGCCTTGCCTGACTTCAAAATGGCGGCTCCGGTGTGACATGGTGCGGCGGAGCTCCACTTCCCATCCTGGCCAGCATGGTCTCCTCTCTGGTGGCAGGGAGATAATCCA
Source organism: Triturus cristatus (assembly GCF_964204655.1). Taxonomy (NCBI): domain Eukaryota; kingdom Metazoa; phylum Chordata; class Amphibia; order Caudata; family Salamandridae; genus Triturus; species Triturus cristatus. Next base: position 928,668,511 of record NC_140579.1, on the reverse strand, counting down.
GCGGCCCAGATTCTCAGTACCAGCTTGACTGATGGACCTTAGGGCGGTAGCATTCATCTGGGCTGACTGCTTCTTTGGCGCCTGGTCCGCTTTGTGGTGGGGATAGCTAACGGACACACGGCCTGCGACCTCTGGTGCCTACTGCTGGGCCTACTCGTAAGTTTGCCAGGCCCTCTCCTTGGCGACACGCCGCTGTGGTACACCTCATGGGTCCCCTGAGAGGTTGACGCGCTCACGAGACTCACCTCCTGCCGTCTCCCTTACACAGCGGCCCGGAGCCCACTCCAGATATCGAGGGGCGGGTTAGTCCTCTCGCGTGGGTTAATTGTGCCTTTCCAGCCACCGCCTCGGGGGTCCTCCTGGGCCCGCCCTTATGCCACCAAAGAAGACATCAGGCAAAGCACCCACCAAGGTTTCACAATTTTTCGCCCCAACTGACAGGCACCTAACGCAGCATTCCAGTGGTGCGGACAGTATGGCCCTCACACGGGAAGATCTCCTTGGCATGTTTAAAGACTTTAAAACAGAACTCAGGAACGATCTCGGCCAGGACATAAAGGCATCCATAGACCAACTGCGTACCGACCTCACAGACAGGTTGTCCTCCTTACAGCGGGATGTGGACTCGGTGGGCGCGAGAGTGCTCGACCTTGAAACACAAACTCAGAGCCAGGAGGCATGTACCACTGAACTGAGAGAAGACGTTTGGATCCTCCAGGACCAGCTCCATCAGACACAACTTCAGGCGGAGGATCTTGAGAACCGGGCTCGAAGAGATAACCTTCGCATACGAGACCTGGAGGAGGGAGCGGAGGGTCCCGATCTAGAGGCCTTCTTGGAGGGGCTCTTTGCAGAAATCCTGAGCCCTCAAACTCTCAACATCAAGTTGGAGCGTGTACACCGAGTGGATGGTCTGTCCACTGGCGAAAAGAAGCGCCCCCGGGATGTGTTGGCCAAGTTCCACTCCTATAAAGTTAAAGAGGCGGTACTTCTTGCCGCACATAAGAAAGGGAATGTATCCTTCCAGAATCACTCATGCGCTATCTATCAGGACCTAGCACCCACCACTTTGGCCAGGAGGCAACTGTTCAGGCCTATCACCTCAAAGCTGCGTGAGGACAAGATACGATACAGATGGACTTACCCTTTTGGCCTAAGCTTCGAGCTAAATAACAGGCGGCGCCATATCACTGACTTGAAGGACGGTCTGGAGATACTGGGCCTTCCCCCCGAGGAATCGGGCCCACCACGTGTCGCGCAGAGGGGAGTGCTGCGGGGTGGCCCGCCGGTCCCCCCCTGGTCCATGGGCCCGCGTAGGAACCGCGGGCGGCACACAAAATCTCCTTCTCCTCAAGCTGCCCTCGGAAAGGGCGATGTTGCTGTCGACTCATGATGTATCACCGTAGCAGTGGGATGACGGACTCTCTCCTGGGTTGTTTTGACCTTACCAACGCCTGGTCCCATCGCAGATTCCTTGGTTTTGACCTCAATGTGCAGGCTGATAGCTGCTGCAGATGGATTGGTGAAATGGTTCGGAGATCGCTCTTATTAGCAGAGACTGGCTTTGCGCTCCTGTAAGTTGCTTCACAGACTTGCTGACACTGTCGCAGCTGTCCAGGGGGGCCATTTCATGTCATGTTCTGGATGGGCATGGCCGGGGGGCCCTGATGGTATAGTTGTCCCAAGTGGGCCGTTTACAAATTTTTACCTACGTTTTGATCGGGATGGGCGTGGGCGGGGACCTCGGTTCTACCGCTCCCACCGACTTCTCCTGGGGAGTATCTTTCCCTTATTGGGACCATATTATTGTTATTCTGATTTCAACTTTTGATAATGTTTATTTTTACATTGTTGGGGGAAGGTGGGAGGGTTAGGGAGGGGAATGGCGGCGGCTCGTTGCTATTACACTGGGCAGAGTTCGGGTGGTACACCATCCCTAATGGCGACATTCGGAGGAGATCCACCAGATATCTTGGCGGGGCGGGACGGTACACAATGCCTAGAGGAGCGCAGGTTCCCTTATTAGATAGATGACTATCACCCTTGGCTCGTGGAACGTCAAGGGCCTCAACTCACCCCAAAAACGCCAAAAGGCCTGGAAATATCTCATCAACCATCACCTTGATATAGTGGCCTTGCAAGAGACCCATCTGGTTAGATCTGAGGACACGCGTTTCCGCCACAAACAATATCCTTTGATATACAGGTCCTCTGCACTCACAAAACATAGAGGGGTGGCTCTCCTGTTTCACTCCTCAGTGAAATTCCAGCCACATGATGTTCAGGCCGATAAAGACGGTCGCCTTATTATGGTCAAAGGCCTCTTGATGGGCCGATGTTGTACATTTGTGGCAGTGTATGCGCCTAACACAGGTCAAGCGGCCTTCTTAAACACACTAACGGGGAAAATTCAAGATTTCGCAGAGGGACCTACAATTCTCAGGGGGGACTGTGAGAAGTTGGCCTGGTATATGATGTTCACTAGTTAAAGTGACCACCTTGTACCATGCCAAGCAACCCCTATGGTGTGGTTGTAAGTCAACCGTTTCAGACTAGCTGCCCTAGTGGTAGCGTAGGCTAAGCAGTCTTTGAGGCTAAACTCGTTAAAGCGTGTTAAGCAGGCTGTTTTACCAAATGTAACCCCCCTTTATACCAATGAAAGGACACCACACAGATATATATTCCAAATATATATGTATTTATTACTCAAAGTATCCCCTAGACTCTTTAGGAGCACAGGAGCACAAATCGTTAAACAAGACAACGTTATAATATACAGAAGTTGCACTTTATATGGATGGGCCCTGGTGGCCACTCAAACCATATACTAAAATAGTGGTATAAGTACCACGAACAGGAAAGGGAAAAGGCCTAGGGCCTCTAGAATCGCTGGGCCTACAAGGAGCTAACTTCAGTTAGTGACCAGGAGGTCCACAGGTCGCGTGTGCAGTGAGGAAAGTTACACGCGGGCTCCCATAGGTTTTCAATGGGTGCGTAAAAGTTTAAAAGTTACTGCAGAAAGGGTCTTCTGGATGGACTACGATCTTGAGATTCAAAACACAGACACTAGAGATGTTCCTCTACACTTGGGCACCAGAGTGCCAACTTTACCTCACCCACAGGAAGCGGGTGCATAGGTCTCGAAGTGCGTCGGGTTTCTTCTATCGATTCAATGGAGCCTGATGACAAAGATGCTGCAGGCGGTCGGTCCAGAAGAGATGCGGTGGATCCAAGAGTGGATCGGAGTTGTAGAAGACCTGAAAGCAGAGGGGACAGTGTTCACAGTCACTAGCCAGTGACCGGCGTGGCACCAGGTAAGTACCAGGCGATGTCGGGTGCAAACAGGTGGTTAGGTGTAGCTTGTCTCCGCAGCCACGTGGTCCCTGAAGATTGACGACGTCCAGGAGTCGAGTCACGAGCTGTCCCACACAGGCTCTCGCTGTCGGCGGTGTCGGCGACTCGAACGAAGCAAACAAGCCTTGGCAAAGGCAGGAGTCGTGGAAAGAGAGGAAAGCTGATTGTTCTGACCAGCAAGGTCAGAGGGGCTGCTCTTTTGGAGAGCAGCTAGGGCCAGTCTGGAGCAACCAGACCAGCGTCGTTGATTTCAAAATAGGTCGCCAAAATGGCCACTAGCCAATGGGCCAGGGACCGGGCAGGCGCGTCGAGATGCAAAGTGCAGAGGGGCCCCACGCAGATCGTGGAGATGCTGGAGGGCTCACCTTTGGTGCAGATGCTGCTCGGTGGTTGGGCTTCTCAGGGCCCAAAGCACAACTTGGAGGGAGCCTCTGTCGTTGCGCTTGCAGCTTGTCGTCGGTCTTCCAAGATGGCTGGCTCCACGTGTCTCGGTGCCTCCACGGGTTCCTTCTTTGCAGGGACTGTGGATCGGGCGGTGAGAGGTCTGGAGGTCCAGGTCTTGTCGGACTCTGGGCTCGGGCTCCGGCAGGAGGCGGCGGCAAAGCAGACGTTGAATAGCTGGTTGGTGCTTGCGTTAGCAAGATGGTCACTCCCTGACCATAGGAGAGATTTCCTTCAGTCCTCTGTGCAGCAGAGCGTCGAAGTTCCCGTCTTCTTCTTGTGGTTAAGTTGATTCCAGGATGTCTGAAGTCTTAGGACACAGCTCCTACCTTTAAGCGGATTCTAGGGGCCGGACTACCTGCTAGGTCCCTCCCTAAGGGTGGGACCAGGAAGGGGGGTGGTTACACCCCCAATCTTTTGTCCAGCTCGCCCCAGGTCCAGGGCTGGTGTGCCCCAGGACCGGATTGAACTGGCATATGCACCGAGGCTCCTTGTGAGCCTCAGGCATGTCTGGTTTCTTTCAAGCCCTACCTGACCAATACACAAAATCCTGTCTGGGGTGGTGCTCGCACCTCCCCTGGCAGGAAACCCTTTGTCCACGTCTCCCAAGCTGGAAGGACTCCCAGCAGCAGGAGGGCAGACTTGTGTCTGGGGTGGCAGCATCCATTTTGTGGAGCTGAGGCTATGTCTGATTTTACCCGGGTTTCAGGTACTGTACATGTCGTGTCCCTCTAGAAGGGTGGAATGCTAACCCCGTCGCCAGAATTGGCGAGGGGTTAGTATTCCAATTCGTATGACACCTTACTCGACATGTTTTGATGAAGCCAAACCAAAGATAGCATTTAACCGCGAGGTTCATAATGCACTTAAGAGTATCTGGTATGGCTATATCTGGAAACGGTAGAAGGAAGTTGTTCCGCCCACTGCAGACAGGCTCAGCTCATGCCAGAGCACCATCTCACATGGAACCAAGCACTCTGCCTTCAGGATTGTTAAGGCCTGCCATAGGAGTGAATTATAGGTTAACATGTGTCCCATTTAAGGTTAGGTATAGGTATACTACACCTAAGTAAGAGGCGGTTACACCAACTTACCCCAGCTGAGTGATCAGCCAGTTGTGTCAAATTGCTAGGCCAGGCCAGGGGTGGCACAATACATGCTTCAGCCCCTGGTAGGCCTTAGATACACCAATGCCCTGGGTACCTAGTGTACACTGGTACAGGGGCTCACAGGGTGATCCACTTCCAATTGGTTATGCACCTATAGTGCATAGTGTCAATTTAGTTAGAGAGAACAGCAGGCTGGGGGTCTGATTAGCAGGCCCACAGCCTCAATATGTCAAAAACCAGTGAAGCAAAAAGCAAAAATTTGGGGTGACCATAGGATAGCAGACCCTACTCTCCTACAGGGACTTTAACTTGATCTGGCAGAAGGACTTGGACAGCACTCACCCACAACGTTCTGACGCGAGCACATTTCCCGCTGACACTAAACAGAACCTGCACGACCTGGGTCTTTTAGATGCTTGGCGCACTTTATACCCTCAATCCCGCGACTACACCTTTCACTCGCACGTACACCGTACATACTCCCGACTGGATTATAATTTTATAAGCCAAAACCTCTTGGGAGTACTGCAGGAAGCCAAGATCTTTCCTCTGTCCGTGTCGGACCATGGCCTAGTATCAATTTGCCTGGCCTGGAGCTGTAACGCCTCATCTCGCCCCAGGTGGTACTTTCCGGCGTCCCTCACGCGAGACAAGGTGTACTGTACGGAGCTGAGAGAAACGATAGCAGATTTTTTTACTAACAACAACCCCGTAGACACCTCAGAGTATAATACTTGGGATGCGTTTAATGTCGTCTTTAGAGGGAAATGCATTGCCCTGAACTCGGCTTTAAACAAACAGCGAACCAGGGAGAGGGAGGCTTTGGAACAAGAGGTAGCCACCACTGAACAAGCTCATAAGATGAACCCCACCAGGGAGACTCTCCGCAACTTAACGGCTCTGCGGGGCAAGCTTAGAAATATCTATAATAACAGGGCGGAACTCACCCTTCTTAAACTCCGCCATTTCTCTTATCTCCAGGGCAATAAGATTGGGAAACACCTGGCAAGGCAACTGAAGGAGAAAAGGGAACGGGAGTACATTGGGGGTGTACGGGGGGCGAATGGAGAAATCACACACAAAGACGAGCTCAAGGCTGACATCTTTAGCGCCTATTACAAGGCCCTGTACACTGCTGATCAGCTAGATACGAACAGGCAACGAGAGTATCTCTGGTCGTTGCACCTCCCACAAGTTTCGGCGGAGTGGAACACCACACTCACTGCTCCCATAACTTCTGAAGAGATAGGGATCGCCATAAAAGCGCTTAAACCTCACAAGGCCCCAGGACCCGACGGTTATACCGCTCACTTCTATAAAGCCTTCGCCCCTGATCTAATTCCGCACCTCATGAGACTGTTTAACAAAATGGCGAAGGAGGGGGAGACCACTAGATCCATGACTGAAGCGGTAATATCGATTATACCCAAGCCGGGGAAGGACCCTCAACTATGCGCCTCCTATCGCCCCATCGCTCTGCTAAATCTCGATGCGAAGCTTTATTCCGCCATCATTGCGACACGGCTCAATGATCTTATGCCCGACCTTATACATCCTGACCAGTCGGGCTTTATTAAGAGCCGGCAGACCCACGACAACACCCGTCGCATAGTCCACTTGATAGAAAAGGCTAACAAACGACAACTCCCTGCTGTCCTAGTGGGCCTTGATGCTGAGAAGGCGTTCGACAGAGTGGACTGGTCGTTTCTTTTTCACACCCTCAAGGGCTTCGGTTTTGCAGATGAATTCATTACCATGCTTCGGGCCAACTACGTTCAACCTTGCTCTAGAGTACAGGTCAACGGGATGCACTCAGCCCCTTTTCCTCACACCAGGGGCACCGCCAGGGATGCCCACTTTCGCCCCTATTATTCGCCCTTAGCATTGAACCTCTAGCGCTGGCTGTCAGGGCCAACTCGGAGATTCGGGGAATCCCCTTTAGTGGGGACTCCCACAAGATCACGCTTTTTGCGGACGATATCCTTTTGTCCCTCTCCGAACCTGCTCGGTCCCTCCCACCCTTGCAGATGGAGCTGGGGAGATTCGAGGCGGTGGCGGGCCTCAAGATCAATCTTGGCAAGTCATACATACTTAATCTCACGCTGTCGCAGACCGCCGTGCGTGACCTACAATCCCTTACCCATTTTCAGTGGGCCACCTCTTCTATACAATACTTGGGGGTCCAGTTGACGGCCAGAGTGGAGGATCTCTTTCGGGCTAACTTTCCCCCTGCTCTCACCCGCATTCAGGCAGATCTGGCTAGATGGAAACCTCTCTTTCTTTCCTGGCTAGGTCGGGTGCACGCCATTAAAATGACCCTCCTCCCCAAGCTCCTATAACTATTTCAGGCCCTACCCATAGAATTGGAACAAGACTTTCTTCGCAGAATTAAATCTATGATCCTACATTTTATTTGGCAGGGAGGGCGAGCCCTTTTCTCCTTCGCCATTTTACGCCGCCCGCGAGCGGCGGGGGGAGTGGGACTCCCAGATCTAGCTCTGTACTATAAGGCTGCTCAGCTTAGAGTGTTGGTAGAGTGGTCCAAGCCAGATTCTGAAAAGCACTGGTTACATATGGACCGATGTGTGGCGGGGAGGACCATTTGGGACTTAGCATGGCGCCCTAAGAAAGATAGACCCATGAACGCGTACCTTAGCACCCCTACACGCACTACCCTGAGGGTATGGGACTCCCTAGCGGGCGACGAGCGGTGGGCTTCATTCCCTTCCCCTTTCACGCCCCTTCATTTTAACCCGCCTTTCTCCCGGCCATGCGCGAGGGCCCCTTTGATGCTTGGAGGGAGGGTGGATGCTTGGCCCTGACTCATCTTTTCCACAACGCGGACCTCCGGACATTTGAGAATTGCAAACGCGATTATGGCCTGGGGAACGTGGAACAGTACCACTACACACAGCTGATATACTGGGCTCTCACTCCATGTGTGAGGGGGGCGGCCACCCGCCCCCCCACAGACTTTGAATCCTTCCTTGCAAAAGCCACCACTATGAAAGGGGCAATCACATTCATATATTCTCACCTGCTTGTCACTGCGCTTTCACCACGTCCAAGATACATGAACATGTGGGAGGGTCTGCTGCAGCGCGACATCTCAGATAGGTAATGGTCACGCTTATGGACGGATATCTCAAGATTCAACCACTCCACGGAACTCCGAGAAGCCCATCTCAAAACCATGATGGATTGGTATCTCTATCCTTCCAAACTTAAACAGATTTTTTCCAGCACCTCGGATAGATGCTGGAGGGGGTGCGGACTTCTTGGTGACTTCCGACACATATGGTGGGATTGCCCTGTTTTGCGCCCCTTTTGGGAAGAAATACTAGCGCACATCAAGGAAATGTTAGGCTACCCCATCCCAACCTCCATGGCAGAGATCCTACTAGGGCTTCGCGACCCGACACTCGAACACCAGACCTGGGCAGACAAGGCAATCATGTGGCTCTGTATAGGGGCGGCCAAGGTGACCATAGCAGCCTCTTGGAAACAGAGAGCAACTCCGGCAATCTCTCTCTGGCACTCTCGTCTGTGGAGGCTACTCAGCCTCGAGTGAATGGCTGATATCTTCCAAGATAATTATAAGAACTTTGAATATACGTGGGGCCCGCTGGTTGCTTTTCTTTCACGTGGTCTGCCCATGGCCGTTTGTCCTTCTTCTATTAGAACACTGCACCTCTTTCAATTCTGACCTGCCTCAGCCTATTTACCTACGGATATAACTCGTACCTGAGCCGTCGCCATCGTGGGAGGGGAGGGAGGGTTGGTTTTTGTTGGACTGGAGGTTTTTTTTTTTTTTATTGTATATTGCTCCTCTCTCTTGGAAGAGTCGACTGACACCCACCACAAAGGAAAGATGGGAGGGTTGGCAGGCCGTGTGCCCTACTTGTCTATTGTGGAAGCTAGACCCGGGTTTGATCCCTTGCGATGTTAGAACAATGTACCCCTTGTATTTGCATCTGCTACGCATCAAGGGACAGATTAATGGCTGGGCAACGGGCTATGGCTTCAACCCTTTTGTAGGTCTTTAAAACATAAGCTCACTGGGTTGAGAGCGATGATGTGTATTCTTTTGAGGTGTATCGAAAATTTCTCAATAAAAATACGTTTGACAAAAAAAGGCAGAGCAGTGTGCTTTAGCATGCATTCTTTGCCTGGCTTTTATAGGCCTTTTGTCAGCTCCTGGTGTTTCCCAGGCCCCCTGCTTGTTTGTGATTTGTGAGTGTCCATGTGGCTGGTGGCCTTTTTTTGTGTTGGGAGTTATTAGTGTCCTGCTTTTGCCATATAGGCCTGCATGGTTTTCCTATTGGCTTACTGCTTCCATCCATCCACCCCCTTTGCCAGCAGCAGCTCCATGAATGATGAGATGCTCAAATAATTTAATGGCAAATAGGGTCCATCCCACTTCCATTACATTTTTATTTTGGTGGTTCTTATTATCTTTCCTATCCTTCCTGAGAGTGTAGTGTGTGTACACAGTAGTATAACAGCCCTTGTTGACAAAGTCTCAGAAATGGCTAGACTATATCTTTTGTTTGCACTAGTACAGTAGTAAGTAACTGAACCACAACAACAAATGCAACATTTCACTGATGTTCTTCTCCTGGCTTATTTGCTTTTAGGTGCACAAAAAGCCAGAGGAGGAGGTGTCATCATCATCACCCGTTGTACTGCCAGCCAGACAGAAGTCCTGCTGTGCATCACAGAACTTGTAGTGCACCTCGTCCTGCCTGACATCTGAAGAAAATGGCCCCAAAGAAAGGTACCAGTTCCAGTACCAAGAAAGTTGCTGGTGAGAAGAAGGAACAGAAAAATAAAGTGCCATTAACCACGACTGGTGTGCCGGCCAATGTTTTTTTTGGCACCAAAAAAGTTACGCCTGCAGCAGCGTTGTCCGGGAACCAAGCTGGGAGCACCACCTCCGCACCAGCGGTCCATCCCCACCAACCTAGGCCCAAGCCCTTGAGTGTCGCAGAGGTAGCCCGTCTACTTACGAGCAGCGATGTTGAAATGTCATTATCGCAAAGTAGTGCACAATCAACGAAGGCGGAAACTCAGCAGATAAGTGTGCAGCCGCAACAAGAACAGCAGCAGCCACAACAAGAACAGCAGCAGCTGCAACAAGAACAGCAGCAGCCGCAACAAGAACAGCAGCAGCCGCAACAACAGCCCACCATAGTAGTTGTTGCTCCTGATGTAGGGGCATTTCAGGAAATCGAGCTTCCTGCAGACAAAGTGGAGCAAACCACTGTTTCGGAAGATCTATTGCCTTCCAGACCACTAGCAAGGAAAAGGAGGCTTAGTCCATCGTCTTCTTCTTCAAGCCCCGCTTCTGATGATCGTGATGCCACTTGACAGCCACCAGCTCAGTCTAAGAGTGATGCACGCCACAAGACAATGCTTCTAAAAAGGATGGTCCCAGAAAAACTTAGAGTTATGGAGGTAGATGTAGAAGAGGGAGGTAATGTTGATGAAGACGAGCCAGTCATCACGCACATCATTCCCGCCCCAAAGGGATTGGAGACCAACATTCTCACCCTATCCAGAAAGGCTGCTACTGAGCGGGATGTAGCACGGATATCACCAACACAGGTTACACCACCACTACCTCCAGCTGCCATATTTTCCAGGGCCCGGCAGGGACCTACATCCAGCTCAACCATCTCAGTAGGTAGAGGTAGTAAAAGTCACAGTGTAGCTGCACAGAGTCACATTCCAAGCACACCCTCCAGTTCATCTGGTATTGAAAGTGGCACATCCAGCAGTGCCAGAAAGTTCTCCTCCCCAGTTTGGGACTTCTTTTCTGTTAGCACCAAGGAGGAGAATGTTGCTATATGCTCAATTTGTCGACAAGGTGTTCGGCGGGGTAAGCTTGGTACAAACTATGGTACCGGAGGCCAAGCAAGTCATCTCAGAATACACCACACTATTGTGTGGGAGAATCACCTACTTCCGTTAAAAGAAAATAGAAAAACTCAACCCATTGAAGTTGGTCAGAAAGAATCAGGGGACGATATTATTGCGGTGGAAGGTGAAGAAGAGGGAGGCATTTCCAGCCCTGTCCCCAGTAGTATAGTGGTACCGCCCACATCCTCCTCAGTGACATCTGAGTGGCACCGCAGTAAGAGCCATACTCAGAGTCAGGCTGAGACACCAAGGCGACCGAGTACCGCAATGAAACAAACTGCGTCGTTGAGCCTAAGTGGGTTAAAGAAAACAACAGCACCACAAAGGAAAGTAATCCAGCCTACCATTGAGAGCATGCTTAGGTTGGAGGGGCAGTTCCAACGCAACCACCCAACAGCACGGTTGTACAATGTGAAGCTGGCTAAAATGTTAGCGCTGGACCTTCTCCCTTTTTCATTTGTGGAAGGAGTGGGTTTCCTTCAATTTGTGTCAGCCATCTGCCCTAAATGGAAGTTTCCCAGCCGGTCCTATTTCGCAAGAATTGCTGTTCCGGCTCTACATCATGATGTGCTGGAATTGGTTGGACACGCTTTGCAGCAGAGTGCTGTTCACAATATCCACCTGACAACAGACATGTGGACCAGTTGCCAAGCCACAGATTACATGTGCATCACTGCACACTGGGTCTCTTTTGTGGGGGTTAGAGATAAGCTATCTGAACGAGGTGCTGTTGACACAGCTGCGATTTTTAAAGGTACTCGGAAACATGCAACTGTAGCCATGTTCGCCATGGAGAAATCTCATACTGCTGTAAACATTTTGCAAGAGTTTTGCAGCAAGGTTTTTGAATGGCTGCGCCCAAGAGGGCTTAGTATTGGCTTTGTTGCCACAGACAATGGCAGTAATGTACTTAAGGTCATGGATCTTGGTTCCTATTTTAGGGTTCCGTGTTTGGCGCACTGCATAAACATTATAGTTCAAGACTTTCTGAAAAAAGAACCCATAGTCAGCAACTTACTGGCCATCTGCCGAAGAATATGCACTCATTTCAGCCATTCTTTTAAAGCTCGGAAGCAGCTGAGGATCATTCAACGTGAATATAGGATGCCAATCAAAGCACTCATCCAGGAGGTGGCAACACGTTGGAACTCAACGTATTACATGCTTGATCGTCTGTTTGAGCAGTACAGGTCACTCAATGAATATGTCATGCAAAGAGGGGATGCTAATGTGAAAGGCATGACCCTTCAGATGGAGCAATGGGGTCTAGTTAAAGGCCTGACTGAGATGCTTCGTCCTTTTGAGGTCCTTTTGAAGTCAGCAAGGAGGACTGTACAATGGGCCAAGCTACCCCATTATTGCAAATGCTAGAGCATCAGCTGAAGAAGGTGTCTGAATCATACAAAGGTGTAGAGGACAAAAAGGGAGCCTATGACTTGGTGGAGAGCTTAGCCCGTCGCTTAGCTGAAAATACAAGGATAGAATATAAAATTTTGTCACAAGAACATTACATTTCTGCCACAATTCTGGATCCATGGGCACAATTTGGACTGAAGACATTCTTTCCTTTTTCAGAGATTGATGTAGCCCGCTACAAAACTTGGATAGCTGAGGCAGCGAGTAAGTTGGAAAATGAAAGGATGCTAATTAAAAGTGCACAAGATCAACCTACAAGAAGTACTGCAGCAGGGCATGCAGCATCAAGTGCAACTTTGGAGGCTGAGGGCAGTGCGTTTGGATCACAACACACACCATCACTATCGACAACAGCAACAATAACTGGACCATTAGGCCCAGTAGAATCATTAGACGATTGGTATGTACAGTTAGGCATTAATAAGCACAGTGCTGCTGCACAGAGAAAAGAGCCCGAAAGCTTAGCAGCAGCACCCCTGAACATTGAGCGGATGGTCGAGGCCTATCTGGACGACCCAACAGAGGTGTACATTGATCAAAACCCATTGCAGTATTGGTATAGGAAAAGGTCTGAATGGCCACTGCTCAGCAGGCTGGCGATAAGGTATCTGGCTTGCCCTGTCGCAAGTGTCTCTTCCGAACGTGTTTTCGGTGCTGCTGGTTCCATTGTAACCGTGAGAAGGACCAGTCTCTCGCCCAAAAACGTGGAGAGGTTAACAATTATCAAAATGAATCAGCACTTCATACCACCGAATTACACAATACATGAAGCAAGGGAGGAAGATGAGGACAGCGGCTCAGGTGATGGAAGTAGTGTGTCACATGATTACCTACTACTGGCTGAACCCCCAGAGTTTGAGGACGAGCTATACTTCCCTGACAATTAGGCTTTCACTTACTGTCTTCCTCCCTTTTTTTCCCCTTTATTTGTGTGTCTGTCGTTCCGGTTACAAACTTGTGAATCACAACAAATCCATTACCACTGTCTTCTACTCTTCTAATTTAATATACAAGTTTCAGGTGTCTGCAATTTGACATTACAGTCCTCCGAATCCAGCTCCTCCGCTCCATCATTCTGAATCCCCCGCCTAAATACATTGCCCTCATGAATGATGATTGGATGATGGAAAATAGAAGAAAAAATAAAAACTTTCCTAGTCTCGCCAAAAGAAGTGGAGCATGAATCAGACGACTACTATAGCTATCCTCCTTTCAGAGCCAAGAGAGACTGCCCATTAACTGAAAATGAGATGGAACAGGTAATGATTGATGCCATGCATTGGACGCCGAGTCGCAGACTGAGTGATTTTGTTGTTGTTTGTTGTGCATGAAGTTATGTCATTGTACACTAATCATCTTTCTACAGTACACACTAAACGTAACTCAAGCTGAATTTTCTCCTTCTTGCAAATAAGAAATTTGTACTTCTCCTGCAGCTTGATACATTGCTTTTGATTGAATTCAGGAAGGGGACTCAATCTGCGCACTGAGTATGATTGACAACAGCACCGTCCATGATGATGATGGCGAAAAAGACGGCCCGTTAACTTAAGATGAGAAGGAACAGGTAATGAAAATTAATGGCATGCATTGGACACCTGACTCTGAGCGATTTGTGTTTGTGTTTTTGTTGTTTGTTTGTTGTGCACAAAGTGAAGTCAAAGTGTACTAGTAGTCTTACTGGACACACTAAAGGGTGGCTCAAGTCAATAATATTTCTGCTCTTGTTGTGTAATAACAAAGTTTTACTTCTACTGCAGGCCGATCTTCACAGTCAGTCAGTACAAGTATCGGAGATGATTGATGGAATAATAAAAAGTCAGGAGGACGTTTCATGAGTGGCATAAAAGCCTAAAGGTAAACACGTCAACAACAACCACAGCAGACCCAAATGTCTGTGTAGAAGTGGAGTCGAGTGTAGCAGTGGGATGACTGCGGTGCATTGATTTACTAACTTAAATTGTAAAATGCTATATTTGGAATGGATATGTGCTTTGCCTTTGTCCAACTCTTTAAAAAAAAAAAAAGTACTCTAAACGGAGGATGTGCTAAGCAACTTGCCGTCAGGCCTGTCACTGTGGGCATGCTCTGCCCTGTTGTTGTTGAAGGTCAATGCTGGAAACAGACTAGAGTAGAGATGATGCATACATGCCACCTCGGAAAGCGTTCTTGTTGCACTACACCATAACTTGTGCATTTGTTTCAACTTTGTTTCTCAATATCCCCTTTGTTTTTCCATCTACAATTACAGGCCGGGCCTTGCCCTATACTTGGGAAAACATTACGATGCACATTTACCTTACCAATAAATCTACATTTTTTTCCAGCCGGGCAGTGGCGAGTGGCGACACCCAAGATTGATGGACAAGAGGACCAAGAGGAATGCCGAAATACAAATCCAGTCCACATTTTTGACCAGCAACACAGTAACAGTATCAAATTTCATCTTCTTTTAAATAATTGGATTCATTTTTTTGTCTACAATCTTTACAACAGTGTGTTCTTCTTGTTGTTGCTATTATCATTAGGTTTGCTCTCTGTTTATGATTCATCCCTACCACTATTTAAAAATTCTATTTGCTATCTGTAAAAGTATTAAGCCCGGAACAACAGAAGTGTATGTAATCCGGGTCTCCTTATCAATCATCATCATGCATGCATTTCCTTTTTCTCCCTTAACATATTGATATGGATATGGTAGTCTTCAAAGATTGTCGTTTGTTTGTCCATGCATACTGTTTTTCACTGTCAAACCTTTCCCCAAGCCCCCTTCCCATCCATTCAACAAACCCTAACCCTCTTTCCCCGGGCTGTGTGACTTATTGTCGAGGTGTGACTAAATTAAATGTACACCAATACTTAATCACACGCTTGCTGGGGCAGATGTGGCAAAAGCAACAGTACTTCAATTTCAAGGCAGAGCGATGATCTTCTTCTGCTTGCCCACCCATGAGCAGTATATTTTAGAGGTGATTTTTATTTAACAAAGGAACATATACCTCAGCATTAATTGCCGGCATACCATAGCATAGGTACCCTCCATGGGGGCCCGCAACGGACACCCCAAGCATACTCCGCATGCCTTTCCGTGGCGGAAAGGCATTCCAAAATGCAGATTATATGGCTGGCGGTGTGTTCAGACACCGCCACCATATTGAACCCTTTTCCACCCGGTCGACATGTCGAGTCGACTGTGCGGAAAATCGGTGGACGGTTTCTATATGCCGCGGACCCCCCAGCCATTGTAATATCTATGGCGGGGGGTCTTTTCTACAGGGATGGCGGGAGGATTTTTTTGGCACTGCTGTGAAATGCTTGCAATATACTAACGCGCACCATTTCATTTTTCGTATTACAGACGGAAGATTCCCTTCTACGAACCAGAGCTTTGCAGAGCTTATGATGCAACAACTACCAGTACTAGGTTCTTCTAAGGTGAGGGGGCCCTTCACTTAGAGATCTTCATTTATACATTTATATAAACTAAATTCCTACGGGATGGTAGTGCTTCCACCACTGTTCAGTTATCATGATTTAATTCCCAACTGTAAGTAAGTGTAACAATGTTTATTGTTTTAATGTTATTGATTTTCCTGTTGGTGCTGCATTATAATAGAACAACGTACAGAGCTTGTCAATTCAAAATAAAAATTCTGAACTTACATAGACTTGGTGGTATTTGGTGTGGACTTACACGAGTGAGCAAATTAAAGTTAGGGTGTGCATGTGCATTGCTTCCACGACTGAGAGGTTGGGTGTGTTATGTTCTGGGTTGTCTACTTGTTGGGTATCTTGGGGGGAGGGTTCGGAGAGCTAATAGTTAGGTGTGTGAGGAATGTCCAACCTACCATCACCAAAATCCTATTTTCTTGTGCAAAGGTCTGTATGTGCAAAATCCCTACAACAGTAGTAGTATGTTCTATCATATCAAAATAGTAATACATTTGGTTGGGCATTTGTTGGTGTGAATTGTCAAAGCCTCAAGATTAACAAAGACTCACGATCAATAAGACTAGAAGTAGTACACGAGGACGACCCAAAGGACTGGACTCAATGGCTAGAGCTACTGGTGAATCTGAGTTTTATTTACAACCTTTCAAATAAAGAGTGGCCAACTGGGCAAGCTTAGCTACTACAGTACAGACAAACTGATAGTAGTAGTAGTAGTAGTAGTACAGAGAGTCATCATAGCAGAGGCAGGGATAACAAGATTTTCGAAACAGTACAGATCGAAGGATAATTGTTGGTAAAAAATAGCATTGGGAAACTGAAACAATAGTTCGGGAAAAATATGGTGCAGTACAAGTTATGGAATAAGAATTATTATTAAAAACAAACGGGCGCGAGCATGCATTGCGCGACCCGGAACAGGAAGTAAGCATCGGGGCGGGCGGGACAAGTGAAAACAATATGGCCGAGCCCATGAGCAACCGCATGGGTAAGTTGGCGAGCCGCGATCACGCAGAAAATACCGCGAACGGGCGGGAAAAAAACTTCCACGACTTCGCGATATTTCTGCGTGTTTGCAGAGATTTTTAACATTTTCGCGATAGTTTGCTAAAGTGAATTTCGCAAATTCTGCCCACCCCTAGAAAAATGACCTTTTTTTGGAAAAGTGCCTAGCTGTAGTTTTTGAACCCTAGCTCTGCTGGCACCTAGGGAAACCTAGCAAACCTATACATTTTTTAAAACTACACACCCAGGGGAATCCAGGATGGGGTGACGTGACTGCCTCCCTCCAGGTTCTGTTACCCAGAATCACTTGAAAACCTAAAAAAATGTCAAAAAACCCACATTTTTCTCATATTTCTGTGGTGCAAAGTTCTGGAATCTGCGTGGATCCACAAATTTCCACTCACCCCGCATTCCCCAAAGTCTTCTGAGAAAACTGGTACCCCACATGCATGGGTAGGCCTAGTTCCCGCGACATGAAACGGCGCAAAACACAATGTGGACACACCTCAATTTCACAGTGAAAAATGACCCTTTTTTGGCAAAGTGCCTAGCTGTAGTTTTTAAACCCTAGATCTGCTGGCACCTAGGGAAACCAAGCAAACCTATACATTTTTTAAAACTAGCCACCAAGGGGAATCCAGGATGGGGTATCTTGACTGCCTCCCTCCAGGTTCTGTTACCCAGAGTTCCTTGCAAACCTATAGAAAATATCAAAAAAACGCATTTTCCTCACATTTCTGTAGTGCAAAGTTCTGGAATCTGCGTGGATCCACAAATGTCCACTCACCCCGCGTTCCACAAAGTCTTCCGAGAAAAATGGTACCCCACTTGCGTGGGTAGGCCTAGTTCCCATGACCTGAAACGGCGCAAAACACAACGTGGACACACCACAATGTTACAGTGAAAAATGACCCTTTTTTGTTAGAGGCTATACTGGGTTAGCATCATGTATATCGTTTTGATTCCATCAGTCTACCTTATTGTGAGTAGTTCATATTTGCTCTTGTCATGATTATGACTATATCGTTGTTTGACACCTGTATTCCTATTCGTAAAACAAAGTATAATCTGTTTATCGCATTTTGAAGGTAGCAATGCTTGTTGTTCTCTTATGCCATTTGAACGCTATGTCACGTGTTTTCTGATCCACACACCTTCCCAACTGTCAGACCAAATACACGTGCCATGGTTAATAGAAGGACACGAGTACAGAAACGTGCCCCTGCAACGTTACGCATTCAGCAGCTATAAAAACCCCACCCTCTTGCTTAACGATGCTTCACTTCACAGCGTTACCGCTAGTGTTCCGGACCCGCTTACAGAAACCAGCTTCTCCTTACCTGATCTGCCCGACGTCCAGTCCTGTGTCACCTTCCTGAGCTCCAGGCATCCTCGGTCCCTCCTCCGCTCCTGCCATCTTCGTTTCCTCATCTGCCACCACTCGACTTCTTCCTGTTCCGGCGCCTTCGTCCGTAGCTTCCGGACGACTCCTACCAAAACAAACAAGGAAGTTGACGTTTGAGAACTCAAGCCTCCATTTTCCAGCTCACGATCGGTAATATTTTCTTGCCAGGAAATAAATCGGTAAGACTTTAGTTATTTAGAACAAAGGTCAGGACAACTGCGAACTTATCGCGCTCAGAGGAAACATTTGGCATAATATTTCTTCTGAGAAAAAGACAATATCATCGGAACTTATCTAATTTGGGCAAACCCCAGTCTCGCTTTAAGGCGCTTAAGGAGGCATTGTAAATTAAGCGCTTCAGAGGACACTACAAATGTGAATGTGCAAAAGACGATTTGATTATTGTTACCTCATCATTTCTATGTCAATTGAGGTCCCCTTGTAGATGAAAGGTTTTATTATTTAAATAGAAGTGCTGGAGCAAGTACAAGCACTTTGTTTTCTTGTGCATTTGTCTTTTCTTTTCTTTATATGTTATTTTACAGAACCCCGTGGGACGAATTCCTCTGAAGAATTAAGGTATGAGTCAATACAAAGTTATTAAGTAGAGACTAACCAAACTAACAGATTTACTAGGAGGAGTACACGTTATATATAATATGTATTAAAACTGATTCTTGTATTTCTTAAGGTGATCAAACCATTATTGAGAAACACAATACATCATAACTTGCGAAGTGTATGCATGGGCTTTCTGGATTGGGGTAGGTTACTTGTAGAACGGATTTGTAATTTGGTCAATCCTGAAGACGCATGAAACCTCATTGTGTATTTGGTTGTAATATCACTTTACAGATGTCTAGTACGATTACAGATTGAAAAATCCCAAGAGCAAGGAAGGGCCCAGAGTCACTTCAACCTGAGAGACAGACAATTACACGACTTCCACCAGATTGGAGATCGAGTCCAGTTTTTCCTTGTTCTCTCTTTCCAACTCCCCTTTCCCCCCGGGATGAGTCAGGTTGGCTGGAGTTATACTTTCTTGCCAAACTGATTGGTTCAAGGAGGAATTGGGAACGTGCAGCATCAAGCAGAAAACAACCGGAACACTGGTAAGTGACTTCGTACCATTTTTTGGCAAAGTGCCTAACTGTAGTTTTTGAACCCTAGCTCTGCTGGCACCTAGGGAAACCTAGCAAACCTATACATTTTTTAAAACTAGACACCCAGGTGAATCCAGGATGGGGTGACTTGACTGCCTCCCTCCAGGTTCTGATACCCAGAATCCCTTGCAAACCTATTTTCTTTAAACACATTTTCCTCACAATTCTGTGATGAAATGTTCTGGAATCTGCATGGATTCACAAATTTCCACTCACCCCACATTCCCCAAAGTCTTCCGAGAAAAATGGTACCTCTCTTGTGTGGGTAGACCTAGTGCCCGCGACATGAAACGGCGAAAAACGCAACGTGGAAACACCACAATTTCACAGTGAAAAATTACCCTTTATTGGCAAAGTGCCTAGCTGTAGTTTTTTAACCCTAGCTCTGCTGGCACCTAACGAAACCTAGCAGACCTATACATTTTTGAAAACTAGACTCCCAGGTGAATCCAGGATGAGGTGATTTTACTGCCTCCGTCCAGGTTCTGTTACCCAGAATCCCTTGCAAACCTAAAAAACTTGTCCAAAAAAACCACATTTTCCTCACATTTCTGTGTTGGAAAGTTTTTGAATCTCCGCGGATCCACAAATTTCCACTCACCCCTCGTTCCCCAAAGTCTTCAGAGAAAAATGGTACCCCATTTGCGTGGGTAGGCCTAGTTCCTGCGACATGAAACAGCACAACACGCAACGTGCACACACCACAATTTCACAGTGAAAAATGACCCTTTTTTGGCAAAGAGCCTAACTGTAGTTTTTGAACCCTAGCTCTGCTGGCATCTAGGGAAAACTAGCAAACCTATACATTTTTTTTAACTAGACACCCAGGGGCATTCAGGATGGGGTGTCTTGACTGCCTCCCTCCTGGTTCTGATACCCAGAATCCCTTGCAAACCTAAAAATTTGTTTTTTTAAAAACATATTTTCCTCACATTTCAGTGGTGGAAAGTTCTGGAATCTGCGTGGATACACAAATTTCCAATCACCCCGCATTCCCCAAAGTCTTTCGAGAAAAATGGCACCTCACTTGCGTGGGTAGGCCTAGTTCACGCGACATGAAACGGCGCAAAACGCAACGTGGACACACCACAATTTCACAGAGTAAAATGAACCTTTTTTGGCAAAGTGCCTAGCTGTAGTTTTTGAACCCTAGCTCTGCTGGCACCTAGGGAAACCTAGCAAACCTATACATTTTTGAAAACTAGACACCAGGGGAATCCAGGATGGGGTGACTTGACTGCTTCCCCCCAGGTTCTGTTACCCAGAATACCTTGCAAACCACAAAAAATTGTCAAAAAATCACATTTTCCTCACATTTCTGTGGTGGAAAGTTCTGGAATCTGAGTGGAACTACAAATTTCCACTCACCCCGCGTTCCCTAAAGTATTCCCAGAAAAATGGTACCTCACTTGCATGGGTAGGTCTAGTGCCCGCGACATGAAACGGCGCAAAATGCAACGTGGACACTCAGCAATTTCACAATGAACAAGCATTTACAATGCAATGGTCTCGGCATTGTTAAAGTTAGAGCTATTGGCATTGCTCATGACATTATTTTTGTTTATGTTTTTGTTTTTAACACATTTAAAGAAACGGCATTGTTATTTACAATGTCAATAGCTTAATCTCTCTCAAATGTGAGACCTATTGCATTTGCACCCACACACAGAGCCACACACACAAAGCCACCCACACACATATAGCCACCCACACATAGCCACCTACACAGAGCTATTCACATAGAGCAACCCACACACAAATAGAGCCACCTACACACACAGAGTTACCCACACACAGACAGAGCCACCCACGCATAGAGCCACCTACAAAAAAAGCCACCGCACAGAGCCACACACATACACACATAGAGCCTCCCCATACACACAGAGCCACCCACATACACACAGAGCCACACACACACACACACAGAGCCACACACACAAAGCCACACACACAGAGCCACACACACATACACAGAGCCACATACACACACATACTCACACATACACATACTTCAAAAGATATTTCTACAGCATCACAATAGGTTCTACTGATACAAGATAACAAAGTGCCAGTAATGTTATCGGGATCGGGCTCTGAAGCCTAAATCAAAGAGTTATATTATATGATCAGGCTATAAAACGTAAAATCCCAAGGCCACCTCTTTCAAAACAGTCAGACACATTCAAACAGGCTTCCACGCGCACTTTAGAAATAATAGATCACAAAATGCAACGGAGTCTGCTCCACGGTTGTTGTTGAGATGTGAGAATACCACCCTCCCCACACACACATTTGCTGCAGTGTCTCAAACAATGCAGCAAGCACATTCATGCAATCTAGCTCACGGGTGGGTTCCATTCGAACATTTTCAACAAGAATGAAAAAATAGTTTAAGCTGAGAGCAGCGGAGGGCTCCTTTATCCACCACCTCTCCCAAACAAAGCACTACATTTTAGCGCCGCAAATTAAAGAGTGGCGGGCTTCCCGCCTTTTAAAAATGAACTGCATTTGCAGATAACCCAAAGTGCATGGAGGCAGCAAAAATCACACCTGCCTCACATTCTGCCTCTTTTCCCTGTCCCCGAGCCACATACCGATGAAACAGCAAATCTTTCTTATTTTCCTCTCTAGTGCGTTCTGCCTGAATCTTCACGAAGCAAGCCTTTCTCTGCACCCCAGTCGGTTCCCTGGAGCCAACCCGCAACTTCCGCTTCCGTCTGTAGCAGAGGCGGCACTACTGTGTGGTTCCGGAAATAGAGAAAGGACTTTAACACAGTATTAAGTGTGTGTAGTCATCAAGCACTGGCAATGACAACTGATGTCCTAACTTGCCTCATACAATGCAAAGGTAGACGAGCCTACAAAATTAACAGCAAGACCAGAGTTACGGGTTGGCTCAGGCTGTAAAAGCTGGTGCGCGAGCAATATTTTGTATGTTATGTTGCAAAAAATATCATGTTGCAATAAAATAAAGGTGTCTTTAAACGTTTAATAAAGTTTATTTACCTTAGTAAATTGTTATCTTTTAAAAGTGAACGTTTTAAATAATAAACAAATCTGGCCCCGCTCTGATGACATTTCTGAACTAAGAGACATGCTGAGTTAGAGGTCATGCGTATCACTGTATTTGCAGTTGTTTATATAGCGCGAACTCGACCCAAAGCTATTGGAGCGCTTTATATGAGCACAAGGGCATCCACGCCAACCCCCCCGATTCAGGAGGGAGGCTACCGATTTCGAGCCTAATCTCCCGCCTCGTGATTCATGGTTGTAAAAATCCAACTTTGAGAATCAGTTGGTGCCAGACAAGGCAGCTCAGAAAGTATGCCTAATCTGCCAATTCGTTGTCAGCCTGGCATCCTAAACCTGCCCTAATGAACTATTCACTAATAGTCACTGGTTGCTAGACATCAGAAATCAGTGAGTGCTTTTACCTGAAAGACCGGACTTGAAACGCCGAGCAGCAAGGAAGAGGCGACCCCAGTACCGCTCCGACCGCGCACAAAATGGACGAATCTTCTGACGCAAAAAAAAACCATGCCCACCACGTTTAAAGGGGCGAAAAGGGGAGGGGCTTCAAAAACCCGAAAGAAGAGAAAAAACACGCACCCGAATCGGAAAAAGACGGGGCTTGTTTGGAGAGACAAAGCTCTTCTCCAATGGCTGACCAGCATTTAAGAGGCCAGCCAATGGAGAAGAGGGAGGAAGAGGGGCGGGTCAAAGCCCCACTTCTGAAAACGTTAAATCTCGCGAGCGAGACTGCGCAAGCACAGACTTCGCTAGCCGAGACCTAAAAATGACCCTTTTTTGGCAAAGTGCGTTGCTGTAGTTTTTTAACCCTAGCTCTGCTGGCACCTAGGGAAACTAGCAAACCTATACATTTTTTAAAACTAGACACCATGGGGAATCCAGGATGGGGTGTCTTGACTGCCTCCCTCCAGGTTCTGTTACCCATAATCCTTTGCAAACCTAAAGAAATTGTCCAAAAAAACACATTTTCCTCACATTTCTGTGGTGGAAATTTCTGGAATCTGCATGGATCCACAAATTTCCAATCACCCCGCATTCCCCAAAGTCTTTCGAGAAAAATGGTACCTCACTTGCGTGGGTAGGACTAGTGCCCGCGACATGAAACGGCGCAAAATGCAACATGGACACACCACAATTTCACGGTGAAAAATGACCCTTTTTTAGGAAAGTACCTAGCTGTAATTTTTAAACCCTAGACCTGCTAGCACCTAGGGAAACCTAGCAAACCTATACATTTTTTAAAACTACACAGCCAGGGGAATCCAGGATGGGGTGACTTGACTGCCTCCCTCCAGGTTCTGATACCCAGAATACCTTGCAAACCTAAAAATTTGTTTTTTCAAAAATATATTTTCCTCATATTTCAGTGGTGGAAAGTTCTGGAATCTGCGTGGATACACAAATTTCCAATCACCCCGCATTCCCCAAAGTCTTTCGAGAAAAAATGGTACCTCACTTGCGTGGGTAGGACTAGTGCCCGCGACATGAAACGGCGCAAAATGCAACATGGACACACCACAATTTCACGGTGAAAAATGACCCTTTTTTAGGAAAGTACCTAGCTGTAATTTTTAAACCCTAGACCTGCTAGCACCTAGGGAAACCTAGCAAACCTATACATTTTTTAAAACTACACAGCCAGGGGAATCCAGGATGGGGTGACTTGACTGCCTCCCTCCAGGTTCTGATACCCAGAATACCTTGCAAACCTAAAAATTTGTTTTTTCAAAAATATATTTTCCTCATATTTCAGTGGTGGAAAGTTCTGGAATCTGCGTGGATACACAAATTTCCAATCACCCCGCATTCCCCAAAGTCTTTCGAGAAAAATGGCACCTCACTTGCGTGGGTAGGCCTAGTTCACGCGACATGAAACGGCGCAAAACGCAACGTGGACACACCACAATTTCACAGAGTAAAATGAACCTTTTTTGGCAAAGTGCCTAGCTGTAGTTTTTGAACCCTAGCTCTGCTGGCACCTAGGGAAACCTAGCAAACCTATACATTTTTGAAAACTAGACACCAGGGGAATCCAGGATGGGGTGACTTGACTGCTTCCCCCAGGTTCTGTTACCCAGAATACCTTGCAAACCACAAAAAATTGTCAAAAAATCACATTTTCCTCACATTTCTGTGGTGGAAAGTTCTGGAATCTGAGTGGAACTACAAATTTCCACTCACCCCGCGTTCCCTAAAGTATTCCCAGAAAAATGGTACCTCACTTGCATGGGTAGGTCTAGTGCCCGCGACATGAAACGGCGCAAAATGCAACGTGGACACTCAGCAATTTCACAATGAACAAGCATTTACAATGCAATGGTCTCGGCATTGTTAAAGTTAGAGCTATTGGCATTGCTCATGACATTATTTTTGTTTATGTTTTTGTTTTTAACACATTTAAAGAAACGGCATTGTTATTTACAATGTCAATAGCTTAATCTCTCTCAAATGTGAGACCTATTGCATTTGCACCCACACACAGAGCCACACACACAAAGCCACCCACACACATATAGCCACCCACACATAGCCACCTACACAGAGCTATTCACATAGAGCAACCCACACACAAATAGAGCCACCTACACACACAGAGTTACCCACACACAGACAGAGCCACCCACGCATAGAGCCACCTACAAAAAAAGCCACCGCACAGAGCCACACACATACACACATAGAGCCTCCCCATACACACAGAGCCAACCACATACACACAGAGCCACACACACACACACACACAGAGCCACACACACAAAGCCACACACACAGAGCCACACACACATACACAGAGCCACATACACACACATACTCACACATACACATACTTCAAAAGATATTTCTACAGCATCACAATAGGTTCTACTGATACAAGATAACAAAGTGCCAGTAATGTTATCGGGATCGGGCTCTGAAGCCTAAATCAAAGAGTTATATTATATGATCAGGCTATAAAACGTAAAATCCCATGGCCACCTCTTTCAAAACAGTCAGACACATTCAAACAGGCTTCCACGCGCACTTTAGAAATAATAGATCACAAAATGCAACGGAGTCTGCTCCACGGTTGTTGTTGAGATGTGAGAATACCACCCTCCCCCCACACACATTTGCTGCAGTGTCTCAAACAATGCAGCAAGCACATTCATGCAATCTAGCTCACGGGTGGGTTCCATTCGAACATTTTCAACAAGAATGAAAAAATAGTTTAAGCTCAGAGCAGCGGAGGGCTCCTTTATCCACCACCTCTCCCAAACAAAGCACTACATTTTAGCGCCGCAAATTAAAGAGTGGCGGGCTTCCCGCCTTTTAAAAATGCACTGCATTTGCAGATAACCCAAAGTGCATGGAGGCAACAAAAATCACACCTGCCTCACATTCTGCCTCTTTTCCCTGTCCCCGAGCCACATACCGATGAAACAGCAAATCTTTCTTATTTTCCTCTCTAGAGCGTTCTGCCTGAATCTTCACGAAGCAAGCCTTTCTCTGCACCCCAGTCGGTTCCCTGGAGCCAACCCGCAACTTCCGCTTCCGTCTGTAGCAGAGGCGGCACTACTGTGTGGTTCCGGAAATAGAGAAAGGACTTTAACACAGTATTAAGTGTGTGTAGTCATCAAGCACTGGCAATGACAACTGATGTCCTAACTTGCCTCATACAATGCAAAGGTAGACGAGCCTACAAAATTAACAGCAAGACCAGAGTTACGGGTTGGCTCAGGCTGTAAAAGCTGGTGCGTGAGCAATATTTTGTATGTTATGTTGCAAAAAATATCATGTTGCAATAAAATAAAGGTGTCTTTAAACGTTTAATAAAGTTTATTTACCTTAGTAAATTGTTATCTTTTAAAAGTGAACGTTTTAAAGAATAAACAAATCTGGCCCCGCTCTGATGACATTTCTGAACTAAGAGACATGCTGAGTTAGAGGTCATGCGTATCACTGTATTTGCAGTTGTTTATATAGCGCGAACTCGACCCAAAGCTATTGGAGCGCTTTATATGAGCACAAGGGCATCCACGCCAACCCCCCTGATTCAGGAGGGAGGCTACCGATTTCGAGCCTAATCTCCCGCCTCGTGATTCATGGTTGTAAAAACCAACTTTGAGAATCAGTTGGTGCCAGACAAGGCAGCTCAGAAAGTATGCCTAATCTGCCAATTCGTTGTCAGCCTGGCATCCTAAACCTGCCCTAATGAACTATTCACTAATAGTCACTGGTTGCTAGACATCAGAAATCAGTGAGTGCTTTTACCTGAAAGACCGGACTTGAAACGCCGAGCAGCAAGGAAGAGGCGACCCCAGTACCGCTCCGACCGCGCACAAAATGGACGAATCTTCTGACGCAAAAAAAACCACGCCCACCACGTTTAAAGGGGCGGAAAGGGGAGGGGCTTCAAAAACCCGAAAGAAGAGAAAAAACACGCACCCGAATCGGAAAAAGACGGGGCTTGTTTGGAGAGACAAAGCTCTTCTCCAATGGCTGACCAGCATTTAAGAGGCCAGCCAATAGAGAAGAGGGAGGAAGAGGGGCGGGTCAAAGCCCCACTTCTGAAAACGTTAAATCTCGCGAGCGAGACTGCGCAAGCACAGACTTCGCTAGCCGAGACCTAAAAATGACCCTTTTTTGGCAAAGTGCGTTGCTGTAGTTTTTTAACCCTAGCTCTGCTGGCACCTAGGGAAACTAGCAAACCTATACATTTTTTAAAACTAGACACCATGGGGAATCCAGGATGGGGTGTCTTGACTGCCTCCCTCCAGGTTCTGTTACCCATAATCCTTTGCAAACCTAAAGAAATTGTCCAAAAAAACAAATTTTCCACACATTTCTGTGGTGGAAATTTCTGGAATCTGCATGGATCCACAAATTTCCAATCACCCCGCATTCCCCAAAGTCTTTCGAGAAAAATGGTACCTCACTTGCGTGGGTAGGACTAGTGCCCGCGACATGAAACGGCGCAAAATGCAACATGGACACACCACAATTTCACGGTGAAAAATGACCCTTTTTTAGGAAAGTACCTAGCTGTAATTTTTAAACCCTAGACCTGCTAGCACCTAGGGAAACCTAGCAAACCTATACAATTTTTAAAACTACACAGCCAGGGGAATCCAGGATGGGGTGACTTGACTGCCTCCCTCCAGGTTCTGATACCCAGAATACCTTGCAAACCTAAAAATTTGTTTTTTCAAAAATATATTTTCCTCATATTTCAGTGGTGGAAAGTTCTGGAATCTGCGTGGATACACAAATTTCCAATCACCCCGCATTCCCCAAAGTCTTTCGAGAAAAATGGCACCTCACTTGCGTGGGTAGGCCTAGTTCACGCGACATGAAACGGCGCAAAACGCAACGTGGACACACCACAATTTCACAGAGAAAAATGAACCTTTTTTGGCAAAGTGCCTAGCTGTAGTTTTTGAACCCTAGCTCTGCTGGCACCTAGGGAAACTTAGCAAACCTGTACATTTTTGAAAACTAGACACCGAGGGGAATCCAGGATGGAGTGACTTGAATGCTTCCCTCCAGGTTATGCTACCCAGAAATCCTTGCAAACCTAAACAATTGTTGGATAAAACACATTTTCCGCACATCTCTGTGGTGGAAAGTTCTGGAATCTGAGTAGATCCACAAATTCCCACTCACCTCGCATTCCCTAAAGTCTACCGAGAAATATGGTACCTCACTAGCGTGGGTAGGCCTGGTTCCCGCAACATGAAACGGCACAAAACGCAACGTAGACACACCACAATTTCACTGTGAATAATGACCCTTTTTGGCAAAGTGCCTAGCTGTAGCTTTTGAACCCTAGCTCTGCTAGCACCTAGGGAAACCTAGCAAACTTATACATTTTTGAAAACTAGACACCCAGGGTAATCCAGAATGGGGTGACTTGACTGCCTCCCTCCAGGTTCTGTTACCCAGAATCCCTTGCAAACCTAAAATATTTTTTTTAAAAAAAGACATTGTCTCCCTATTTCCGTGGTGGAAATTCTGGAATCTGCGTGGATACACAAATTTCCACTCACCCCGCATTTCCCAAAGTCTTCCGAGAAAAATGGTACCTCACTTACGTGGGTAGGCCTAGTTCCCGCGACATGAAACGGCGCAAAACGCAACGTGGACACACCACAATTTTACAGAGAAAAATGACCCTTTTTTGGCCAAGTGCCTCGCTGTCGTGTTTGAACCCTAGCTCTGCTGGCACCTAGGGAAACCTAGCAAACCTATACATTTTTAAAAACTAGACTCGCAGCGGAATCCAGGATGGGGCGATTTGACTGCCTCCCACCA
Source organism: Triturus cristatus (assembly GCF_964204655.1). Lineage (NCBI taxonomy): Eukaryota > Metazoa > Chordata > Amphibia > Caudata > Salamandridae > Triturus > Triturus cristatus. Next base: position 928,639,922 of record NC_140579.1, on the reverse strand, counting down.
GGTTCTGTTACCCAGAATCCCATGCAAACCTAAAAAATTGTAAAATAAAATACATTTTCCTCATATTTCCGTGGTGGTAAGTTCTGGAATCTGCGTGGATCCACAAATTTCCACTCACCCCGCGTTCAGCAAAGTCTTCTGAGAAATATGGTACCCCACATGCATGGGTAGCTCTAGTTCCTGCGATATGACACGGCGCAAAACACAACGTGCACACACCACATTTTCACAGTGAAAAATGACCCTTTTTTGGCAAAGTGCCTAGCTGTAGTTTTTTAACCCTAGCCCTGCTGGCACATAGGGAAACCTAGCAAACCTATCCTTTTTTGAAAACTACACACCCAGGGGAATCCAGGATGGGGTGACTTGACTGTCTCCCTCCAGGTTCTGTTAACCAGAATCCCTTGAAAACCTAAAACTTTTTTTTTTTTTTTAAACACATTTTCCTCTCATTTCAGTGGTGGAAAGTTCTGGAATCTGTGTGGATACTCAAATTTCCACTCACCCCGCATTTCCCAAAGTCTTCCGAGAAAAATGTTACCTCACTTACGTGGGTAGGCCTAGTTCCCGCGAAATGAAACGGCGCAAAACGCAACGTGGTCACACCACAATTTCACAGAGAAAAATGAAAATCTTTTGGCAAAGTGCCTAGCTGTAGTTTTAAAACAATAGCTCTGCTGGCACCTAGGGAAACCTAGCAAACCTATACATTTTTGAAAACTACACACCCAGGGGAATCCAGGATGGGGTGCCTTGACTGCCTCCCTCCAGGTTCTGTTAAGCAGAATCCCTTGCAAACCTAAAAAATTGTTTTTTTTTAAACACATTTTCCTCACATTTCAGTGGTGGAAAATTCTGGAATCTGCGTGGATACACAAAGTTCTACTCACCCCGCATTTCCCAAAGTCTTCCGAGAAAAATGGTACCTCACTTGCATGGGTAGGCCTAGTTCCCGCGAAATGAAACGGCGCAAAACGCAACGTGGACACATCACAATTTTAGAGAGAAAAATGAACCTTTTTTGGCAAAGTGCCTACCAGTAGTTTTTAAACCCTAGCTCTGCTGGCACCTAGGGAAAACTAGCAAACCTAAACATTTTTGAAAACTAGACAACCGAGGGAATCCAGGATGGGGTGACTTGACTGCCTCCCTCTAGGTCCTGTTACCCAGAATCCCTTGCAAACCTAAAATGTTTTTTTAAATAACACATTTTCCTCATATTTCTGTGATGAAAAGTTCTGCAATCTGCATGGATCAACACATTTTCCACTCACCCCGCATTCCCCAAAGTCTTCTGAGAAAAATGGTACCTCACTTGCATGGGTAGGCCTAGTGCCCGCGACATGAAACGGCGCTGAATGCAACGTGGACACTCCACCATTTCACAGTGAAAAATGACCCTTTTTTGGCAAAGTGCCTAGCTGTAGTTTTTGAAACATAGCTCTGCTGGCATCTAGGGAAACCTATCAAACCTATACATTTTTCAAAACTAGCCACCCAGGGGAATCCAGGATGGGGTGTCTAGACTGCCTCCCTTCAGGTTCCGTTATCCAGAATCCCTTGCAAACCTAAAAAATTGCCAATAAAAAACACACATTTTCCTCACATTTCTGTGGTGCAAAGTTCTGGAATCTGCGTGGACCCACAAATTTCCACTCACCCCGCATTTCCCAAAGTCTTCCGAGAAAAATGGTACCTCACTTGCGTGGGTAGGCCTAGTTCCCGCGAAATGAAACGGCGCAAAACGCAACGTGGACACACCACAATTTCAGAGAGAAAAATGAACCTTTTTTAGCAAAGTGCCTAGCTGTAGTTTTTGAACCCTAGCTCTGCTGGCACCTAGGGAAACCTAGCAAATCTAAACATTTTTGAAAACTAGACACCCAGGGGAATCCAGGATGGGGTGACTTGACTGCCTTCCTCTAGGTTCTGTTACCCAGAATCCCTTGCACACCTAAAATGTTTTTTTTAATAACACATTTCCCTCATATTTCTGTGATGAAAAGTTCTGCAATCTGCGTGGATCAACAAATTTTCCACTCACCCCGCATTCCCCAAAGTCTTCCGAGAAAAATGGTACCTCACTTGCATGGGTAGGCCTAGTGCCCGCGACATGAAATGGCGCAGAATGCAACATGGACACTCCACCATTTCACAGTGAAAAATGACCCTTTTTTGGCAAAGTGCCTAGCTGTAGTTTTTGAACCCTAGCTCTGCTGGCACCTAGGGAAACCTAGCAAACCTATACATGTTTGAAAACTAGACACGCAGCGGAATCCATGATGGGGCGACTTGACTGCCTCCCTCTAGGTTCTGTTACCCAGAATCCCTTGCACACCTAAAATGTTTTTTTTAATAACACATTTCCCTCATATTTCTGTGATGAAAAGTTCTGGAATCTGCATGGATCTACAAATTTCCACTCACCCCGCGTTCCCCAAAGTCTTCCAAGAAAAATGGTACCCCACTTGCGTGGGTAGGCCTAGTTCCCACGACATGAAACGGCACAAAACACAACGTGGACACACCACAATTTTACAGTGAAAAATGACAGTTTTTTGGCAAAGTGCCTAGCTGTAGTTTTTGAACCCTAGCTCTGCTGGCACCTAGGGAAGCCTAGAAAACCTATACACTTTTGAAAACTAGACACCCAGGGGAATCCAGGATGGGGTGACTTGACTGCCTCCCTCTAGGTTCTGTTACCCAGAATCCCTTGCAAACCTAAAATGTTTTTTTAATAACACATTTTCCTCATATTTCTGTGATGAAAAGTTCTGGAATCTGCGTGGATCCACAAATTTTCCACTCAACCCGCATTCCACAATGTCTTCCGAAAGAAATGGTACCTCACTTGCATGGGTAGGCCTAGTGCCCGCGACATGAAACGGCGCAGAATGCAACGTGGACACTCCACCATTTCACAGTGAAAAATGACCCTTTTTGGCAAAGTTCCTAGCTGTAGTTTTTGAACCGTAGCTCTGCTGGCATCTAGGGAAATGTTAGACCTGGCACCTTGGCGTGAGTATCCCTTCCACTTTTTGTCGCTGTGCCTCATGTGTTTTGCTGGTGTTAGCTGCTCAGAGCACTGTGCCACTGCCCACCAGTGCCACAGTGCAAGTGCTCCCTATTTAAAATGTATATGTTGGTTGGATTCCATGATTGGCTTATTTGGTTTACTGTCAGACCCCCGTAAAGTGCACCAGGAGTGCCAGGGCTTGTAAATACAAATGCTGCTGGTGGGCTTGTAGCACTGGTTGTGCCACCCACAGAAGCAGCCTGGTAAAATGTATCTAAGGTCTGCCATTGCAGAACCTGCGTGCAGTCTGGTACTGTCATGCTGACTGGGCAAGTGCACACACTTGCCAGTCCCTAAACCTTCCCTTAACTTCATATTAGTCACCCCTATGGTAGGCCCAAGGACAGGGTGCATTGTAAGCATAAGGAAGGACAAGCCCTGATGTGTGTGGCATGCCCTAATAGTGAATTACAGCCATTTTCGTTTTTCACTATTGTAAGGCTACCTGTTCTCCATAGGCCAGAATGGGCTGTTAGAATTGTTACATCCTATGATCCTAACAGACCCAGGGAACATGGTAGAAATTCGAGTTTAGTATGCCTGAACTCAGAATAATAAAATACATCTTTTAGTAAAGTTTATTTTAATATTCTGTGTTTGCAAATAACACTTTTAGAAAGTTGGTATTTGCTTGCCTGACCATTTCAGCCCGCCTCTGCTATGATGTGTATCTGCCTGTCTGGTTGTGTGAGTGACAGGGCTGGGGAAACCCAGAGGGGCGGGGCTAGGTAGCCTGGTAGTGAATAGGAAGATTGGCAGTCAGATGGGTGGGAGGAGTACACCTGGGATCTGGATAGGGTTGTGCTCTGCTACCACAATGCTGGCTCCACCTCCTGCGGAGCGGCTGATGTCTCTGCCCTGCACCCTGAATAGAAAGGCAGAGTCATGTCAACAGAGTGCTCAAGAACTGGTTTGGACTGGGCAAAGGCCCCTCTACCCCAGAGGAACAAAGGAATTAGGGGTATAAGTATTGGGACCCTGCTCCCAAGAAATTAGATCCTGCTGAAACAAGAAGAACCTCTGCCAGAGGAGAAGGAACTGGGAAAGCTGTAGGAGGAGTACTGTCCCTGACCTGGGGGATTGGCATGCAGTGGTTGCCTTGCTGCTGAAGGAGAGGAGAAAGACTACTAAAGACTTTGCTTCAACTTGTGCTTTAAAAAGATCTCCAAGGGCTTGAGCTGAGCTTGCCCCCTGAACGAAGTCCCAGGACCAGTGGACTTCACCCCCAGCTCCCCAGAGTCTTTTGGAAGTGCCTGCTGCTGTTGTTGGGCCTTCTGAGGGACTGCGTGTCTCAAGAAGCTGGAAGCGCGACGCAAGGAAGAGAAGCGTGCCGCCGTCGGAGCTGTTGCCGTCGCATCTCGCAGAGAGTGTCGCCGCTGCAGCATCGCATCGAGCGGAAGCGTCTCGCATCATTTTGGAAGTGTCTCGCAACGCCGAAGAAGCGTGTCGCCATCGCAGCCATCGTAGCTGTCGCATTGCACCGCATCGAGAGAAGAGTCTCGCATCAAGGAGGAAGCGTGTCGCCATCGTAGTTGTCGCATTGCACCGCATCCAGAAAAGCGCCTCGTATCCACGGAGAAGCGTGCCGCCGTCGGAGCCGCTGTCGTCGCATCTCGCAGAAGGGGTGTCGCCGCTGCAGCATCGCATCGAGCGGAAGCGTCTCGCAACGTCGGAGAAGAGTGCCGCTGCCAAGGCCGCTGTCGTCGCATCTCGCCAAAGGTGACGCCGCTGTAGCTGACGCATCGAGTTGAGCCTTCTCGCAACATCGGAGAAGCGTAACGCATCTGGAAGATCCCGTCTTTATTTCTTTTGCACCAAGAACTTCAACGAATCTGCATCGCTGCAACACTTTCATTGCCCTGCGTGTCGCATCTAAGGTACATTGACTTAAAGTGTCGCATTTAAGAACTTAAGAGAAACTAAGCAATCTTCTACCAACTAAGCAACCAGATTGTGTATTTTTAATTGTTAAATGGTCTTGTGATAATCCTATATAAAGAATCCTTATTTTTAATATAAATACCTGTGTGGTGTCCATTTGCAGTGTTGTCACTTGGTTACTGTATGTGTTCACAAATGCTTAACCTTTAATGCTCTGAGATAAGTCTTGTCTGCTCGCGCCAAGCTACCTAGAGGGTGTGCAGGGGTTGTTTTAGTAGTGTAACCCCTTACCCTGACTAGAGGAAAGGTTCCCTGCTTGTCACAAGTACCTACCTGTGCCAACCAGAGAACCCGGATTCTAACAGGAAACCTAGCAAACCTAAACATTTTTGAAAACTAGACACCCAGGGGAATCTAGGATGGGGTGTCTTGACTGCCTCCCTTCAGGTTCTGTTAGCCAGAATCCCTTGCAAACCTAAAAAATTGTCCAAAAAAACCCAATTTTTCTCACATTTCTGTGGTGCAAAGTTCTGGAATCTGCGTGGATCCACAAATTTCGACTCACCCTGCGTCCCCCAAAGTCTTCTGAGAAAAATGATACCCCACGTGCGTGGGTAGGCTTAGTTCCCGTGACATGAAACGGCGTAAAACACAACAGGGGCACACCACAATTTCACAGTGAAAAACGACCCTTAGTGCTTAGCTGTAGTTTTTGAACCCCAGCTCTGCTGGTACCTAGGGAAACCTAGCAAACCTATACATTTTTTAAAACTAGACACGCAGCGGAATCCATGATGGGGCGACTTGACTGCCTCCCTCTAGGTTCTGTTAAGCAGAATCCCTTGCCAACCTAAAAAAAGTTTTTTTTAAAACACATTTTCCTCACATTTCAGTGGTGGAGAGTTCTGGAATCTGCGTGGATACACAAATTTCCACTCACCCTGCATTTCCCAAAGTCTTCCGAGAAAAATGGTACCTCACTTGCGTGGGTAGGCCTAGTTCCCGCGAAATGAAATGGCGCAAAACACAACGTGGACACACCACAATTTAAGAGAGAAAAATGAACCTTTTTTGGCAAAGTGTCTAGCTGTAGTTTTTGAACCCTAGCTCTGCTGGCACCTAGGGAAACCTAGCAAACCTAAAAAGAAATATTGAAAACTAGACACCCAGGGGAATCCAGGATGGGGTGACTTGACTGCCTCCCTCTAGGTTCTGTTACCCAGAATCCCTTGCAAACCTAAAATGTTTTTTTTAATAACACATTTTCCTCATATTTCTGTGATGAAAAGTTCTGCAATCTGCGTGGATCAACAAATATTCCACTCACCCCGCATTCCCCAAAGTCTTCCGAGAAAAATGGTACCTCACTTGCATGGGTAGGCCTAGTGCCCGCGACATGAAACGGAGCAAATCGCAACGTGGACACACCATAATTTCACAGTGAAAAATGACAGTTTTTTGGCAAAGTGCCTAGCTGTAGTTTTTGAACCCTAGCTCTGCTGGCACCTAGGGAAACCTAGCAAACCAATACATTTTTGAAAACTAGACACCCAGGGGAATCCAGGATGGGGTGAATTTACTGCATCCCTCCAGGTTCTGTTACCCAGAATCCCTTGTAAATCAAAACAATTGTCTGAAAACACATTTTCCTCACATTTCTGTGGTGGAAAGATCTGGAATCTGAGTGGATCCACAAATTTCTACTCACCCCGCGTCCCCCAAAGTCTTCCAAGAAAAACGGTACCTCACTTGCGTGGGTAGGCCTAGTGCCCGCGACACGAAACGGCGCAAAATGCAACGTGGACACACCACAATTTCACAGTGAAAATGACTGTTTTTTGGCAAAGTGCCTAGCTGTAGTTTTTGAACCCTAGCTCTGCTGGCACCTATGTAAACCTAGCAAACCAATACATGTTTTAAAACTAGACACCCAGGGGAATCCAGGATGGGGTGACTTGACTGCATCCCTCCAGGTTCTGTTACCCAGAATCCCTTGCAAATCAAAGAAATTGTCAATAAAAACACATTTTCCACACATTTCAGTGGTAGAAAGTTCTGGAATCTGCGTGGATACACAAATTTCCACTCACCCCTCATTTCCCAAAGTCTTACGAGAAAAATGGTACCTCACTTGCGTGGGTAGGCCTAGTTCCCGCGAAAAGAAATGATGCAAAACGCAACGTGGACACACCACAATTTCAGAGAGAAAAATGAACCTTTTTTGGCAAAGTGTCTAGCTGTAGTTTTTGAACCCTAGCTCTGCTGGCAGCTAGGGAAACCTAGCAAACCTAAACATTTTTGAAAACTAGACACCCAGGGGAATCCAGGATGGGGTGACTTGACTGCCTCCCTCTAGGTTCTGTTACCCAGAATCCCTTGCAAACCTAAAATGTTTTTTTATAACACATTTTCCTCATATTTCTGTGATGAAAAGTTCTGCAATCTGCGTGGATCAACAAATATTCCACTCACCCCGCATTCCCCAAAGTCTTCCGAGAACTAGCTCTGCTGGCACCTTGGGAAACCTAGCAAACCTAAACATTTTTGAAAACTAGACACCCAGGGGAATCCAGGATGGGGTGACTTGACTGCCTCCCTCTAGGTTCTGTTACCTAGAATCCCTTGCAAACCTAAAATGTTTTTTATAATAACACGTTTTCCTCATATTTCTGTGATGAAAAGTTCTGCAATCTGCGTGGATCAACAAATTTTCCACTCACCCCGCATTCCCCGAAGTCTTCCGAGAAAATTGGTACCTCACTTGCATGGGTAGGCCTAGTGCCCGCGACATGAAACGGCGCAGAATGCAACGTGGACACTCCACCATTTCACAGTGAAAAATGACAGTTTTTTGGCATAGAGCCTAGCTGTAGTTTTTGAACCCTAGCTCTGCTGGCACCTAGGGAAACCTAGCAAACCTATACATTTTTTAAAACTAGACACGCAGCGGAATCCAGGATGGGGTGACTTGACTGCCTCCCTCTAGGTTCTGTTGCCCAGAATCCCTTGCAAACCTAAAATGTTTTTTAATAACACATTTTCTTCTTATTTCTGTGATGAAAAGTTCTGGAATCTGCGTGGATCCACAAATTTTCCACACACCCCGCATTCCCCAAAGTCTTCCGCGAAAAATGGTATCTCACTTGCGTGCGTAAGCCAAGTGCCCGTGACATGAAATGGCGCAAAATGCAACGTGGACACACCTCAATTTCACAGTGAAAAATGACCCTTTTTTGGCAAAGTGCCTAGTTGTAGTTTTTGAACCCTAGCTCTGATGGCACCTAGGGAAACCTAGCAAACCAATACATTTTTTAAAACTAGACACCCAGGGGAATCCAGGATGGGGTGTCTTGACTGCCTCCCTTCAGGTTCTGTTACCCAGAATCCCTTGTAAATCAAAAAAATTGTCAAAAATAACACATTTTCCTCACATTTCTGTGGTGCAATGTTCTGGAATCTGCATGGATCCACAAATTTCCACTCACCCTACGTTCCCCAAAGTCTTCCGAGAAAAATGCTACCTCACTTGCGGGTACACCTAGTGCCCGTGACATGAAACGGCGCAAAATGCTATGAGTACTCTCCACGATTTCACAGTGAAAAATGACCCTTTTTTGCAAAGTGCGTAGCTGTAGGTTTTGAACCCTAGCTCTGCCGGCACCTAGGGAAATGTAGCAAACCTATACATTTTTATAAAACTGACACCCAGGGGAATCCAGGATGGGGTGACTTGACTGCATCCCTCCAGGTTCTGTTACCCAGAATCCCTTGCAAACCTAAAAAAGTGTCAAAAAAAGCAAATTTTCCTCACATTTTTGTGGTGGAAAGTTCTGGAATCAGCGTGGATCCACAAATTTCCATTCACCCCGCATCTCCCAAAGTTTTCCAAGAAAAATGGTACCTCACTTGCGTGGGTAAGCCAAGTACCCGTGACTTGAAATGGCGCAAAATGCAACGTGGACACACCACAATTTCACAGTGAAAAATGACCCTTTTTTGGCAAAGTGCCTAGCTGTAGTTTTTGAACCCTAGCTCTTCTGGCACCTAGGGAAACCTAGCAAACCAATACATTTTTGAAAACTAGACACCCAGGGGAATCCAGGATGGGGTGACTTGACTGCATCCCTCCAGGTTCTGTTACTCAGAATCCCTTGTAAAATAAAAAAATTGTCAAAAAAAAACACATTTTCCTCACATTTCTGTGGTGGAAAGTTCTGCAATCTGCGTGGATCCACAAATTTGCCACTCACCCCGCATTCCCCAAATTCTTCCAAGAAAAATGGTACCTCACTTGCATGGGTAGGCCTAGTGCCCACGACATGAAACGGCGCAGAATGCAACGTGGACACTCCACCATTTCACAGTGAAAAATGACCCTTTTTTGGCAAAGTGCCTAGCTGTAGTTTTTGAACCCTAGCTCTGCTGGCACCTAGGGAAACCTAGCAAACCTATATATTTTTGAAAACTAGACACCCAGGGGAATCCAGGATGGGGTGTCTTGACTGCCTCCCTCCAGGTGGTTCTGTTACCCAGAATCACTTGCAAACCTAAAAAAAAAATGTTAAATACATTTTCTTCACATTTCTGTGATGAAAAGTTCTGGAATGTGCGTGGATCCACAAATTTCCACTCACCCTGCGCTCCCCAAAGTCTTCAGATTAAAATGGTACCTCACTTGCATGGGTAGGACTAGTGCCCACAACATGAAACTGCGCAAAATGTAACGTGGACACTCCATACTTTCACAGTGAAAAATGACCCTTTTTGGCAAAGTGCCTAGCTGTAGTTTTTTAACGCTAGCTCTGCTCGCAACAAGGGAGACCTAGCAAACCTATACATGTTTGAAACCTAGACACCCAGGGGAATCCAGGATGGGGTTACTTGACTGCCTCCCTCCAGGTTCTGTTACCCAGAATCCCTTGTAAAATAAAAAAATTGTCAAAAAAAACAAATTTTCCTCACATTTCTGTGGTGGAAAGTTCTGGTATCAGCGTGGATCCACAAATTTCCACTCGCCCAGCATTCCCCAAAGTCTTCCGAGAAAAATGATACCCCATTTGCGTGGGTAGGCCTAGTTCCCGCAACATGAAACATCACAAAACACAACATGGACACATCAACATTTCACAGTGAAAAATGACCCTTTTTTGACAAAGTACCTAGCTGTAGTTTTTGAACCCTAGCTCTGCTGGCACCTAGGGAAACCTAGCAAACCTATACATTTTTTAAAACTAGACACCCAGGGGAATTCAGGATGGGGTGACTTGACTGCCTCCCTCCATGTTCTGTTACCCAGAATCGATTGCAAACCAAAATTGTCAAAAAAAACACATTTTCCTCACATTTCTGTAGTGGAAAGTTCTGGAATCTGCGTGGATCCACCAATTTCTACTCACCCGGCTTTCCCCAAAATCTTCCAAGAAAAATGGTACCTCCATTGCGTAAGTAGGCCTAGTGCCCGCGACATGAACCAGCGCAAAATGCAACGTGGACACACCACAATTTCACAGTGAAAAATGACCCTTTATTTGCAAAGTGCCTAGCTGTAGTATTTGAACCATAGCTCTCCTGGCACCTAGGGAAACCTAGCAACCCTATACATTTTTGAAAACTAGATACCCAGGGGAATCCAGGATGGGGTGACTTGACTGCCTCCCTCCAGATTCTGTTACACAGAATCCCTTGCAAACCTAAAAAAGTGTCAAAAAAGCACATTTTCCTCACATTTCTGGGATGAAAAGTTCTGGAATGTGCGTGGATCCATAAATTTCCACTCACCCCGCGCTCCCCAAAGTCTTCAGATTAAAATGGTACCTCACTTGCGTGGGTAGGCCTATTGTCTGCAACATGAAACGGCGCAAAATGCTACGTGGACACACCATAATTTCACTATGAAAAATGACCCTTTTTTGGCAAAGTGCCTAGCTGTAGTTTTTGAACCCTAGCTCTGCTGGCACCTAGGGAAACCTAGCAAACCTAAACACTTTTGAAAACTAGACACGCAGGGGAATCCAGGATGGGGTGACTTGACTGCCTCCCTCCATGTTATGTTACCCAGAATCGATTGCAAACCAAAAATGTAAAAAAAAACACATTTTCCTCATATTTCTGTGGTGGAAAGTTCTGGAATCTGCATAGTTCCACAAATTTCCACTCACCCTGCATTCCCCAATGTCTTCCGAGAAAAATGGTACTTCACTTGCGTGGGTAGGCCTAGTGCCCGCGACATGAAACGGCACAAAATGCAACGTGGACACACCACAATTTCACAGTAAAAAATGACCCTTTTTTGGCAAAGTGCCTAGCTGTAGTTTTTGAACCCTAGCTCTGCTGGCACCTATGGAAAACTAGCAAACCTATACATTTTTTAAAACTAGACACGCAGGGGAATCCAGAATGGGGTGACATGACTGCCTCCCTCCAGGTTCTGTTACCCAGAATCCCTTGCACACCTAAAAAATTGTCAAAATAACACATTTTCCTAACATTTCTGTGGTGTAAAGTTCTGGAATCTGCGTGGATCCGCAAATTTCCACTCACCCCGCTTTCCCCAAAATCTTCCAAGAATAATGGTACCTCCATTGCGTAGGTAGGCCTAGTGCCCGCGACATGAAACAGCGCAAAATGCAACGTGGACACACCACAATTTGCACAGTGAAAAATGACCCTTTTTTTGCAAAGTGCCTAGCTGTAGTTTTTGAACCCTAGTTCTCCTGGCACCTAGGGAAACCTAGCAACCCTATACATTTTTAAAAACTAGATACCCAGGGGAATTCAGGATGGGGTGACTTGACTGCCTCCCTCCATGTTCTGTTACCCAGAATCGATTGCAAACCAAAATTGTCAAAAAAAACACATTTTCCTCACATTTCTGTAGTGGAAAGTTCTGGAATCTGCGTGGATCCACAAATTTCCACTCACCCCGCGTTCCACAAAGTCTTCCGAGAAAAATGATACCTCACTTGCATGGGTAGGCCAAGTGCCCGCGACATGAAACGGCGCAAAATGCAACATGCACACACCACAATTTCACAGTGAAAAATGACCCTTTTTTGGCAGAGTGCCTAGCTGTAGTTTTTGAACCCTAGCTCTGCTGGCACCTATGGAAAACTAGCAAACCTATACATTTTTGAAAACTAGACACGCAGGGGAATCCAGAATGGGGTGACATGACTGCCTCCCTCCAGGTTCTGTTACCCAGAATCCCTTGCACACCTAAACAATTGTCAAAATAACACATTTTCCTCACATTTCTGTGGTGTAAAGTTCTGGAATCTGCGTGGATCCGCAAATTTCCACTCACCCCGCTTTCCCCAAAATCTTCCAAGAAAAATGGTACCTCCATTGTGTAAGTAGGCCTAGTGCCCGCGACATGAACCAGCGCAAAATGCAACGTGGACACACCACAATTTCACAGTGAAAAATGACCCTTTATTTGCAAAGTGCCTAGCTGTAGTATTTGAACCATAGCTCTGCTGGCACCTAGGGAAACCTTGCAAACCAAAACATTTTTGAAAACTAGACACCCAGGGGAATCCAGGATGGGGTGACTTGACTGCATCCCTCCAGGTTCTGTTACCCACAATCCCTTGTAAAATAAACAAATTGTCAAAAAAAACCCACATTTTCCTCACATTTCTGTGGTGCAAAGGTCTGGAATCTGCGTGGATCCTCAAATTTCCACTCACCCGCATTCCCCAAAGTCTTACGAGAAAAATGCTACCTCACTTGCGTGGGTAGGCCTATTGTCTGCAACATGAAACGGCGCAAAATGCTACGTGGACACACCATAATTTCACTATGAAAAATGACCCTTTTTTGGCAAAGTGCCTAGCTGTAGTTTTTGAACCCTAGCTCTGCTGGCACCTAGGAAAACCTAGCAAACCTAAACACTTTTGAAAACTAGACACCCAGGGGAATCTAGGATGGGGTGACTTGACTGCCTCCCTCCATGTTCTGTTACCCAGAATCGATTGCAAACCAAAAATGTAAAAAAAAACACATTTTCCTCACATTTCTGTGGTGGAAAGTTCTGGAATCTGCATAGTTCCACAAATTTCCACTCACCCTGCATTCCCCAATGTCTTCCGAGAAAAATGGTACCTCACTTGCGTGGGTAGGCCTATTGTCTGCAACATGAAACGGCACAAAATGCAACGTGGACACACCACAATTTCACAGTAAAAAATGACCCTTTTTTGGCAAAGTGCCTAGCTGTAGTTTTTGAACCCTAGCTCTGCTGGCACCTAGGGAAACTTAGCAAACCTATACATTTCTGAAAACTAGACATCCAGGGGAATCCAGGATGGGGTGACTTGACTGCCTCCCTCCAGGTTCTGTTACCCAGAATCCCTTACAAACCAAAATTGTCAAAAAAAACACATTTTCCTCACATTTCTGTAGTGGAAAGTTCTGGAATCTGCGTGGATCCACAAATTTCCACTCACCCCGCGTTCCCCAAAGTCTTCAGAGAAAAATGATACCTCACTTGCATGGGTAGGCCAAGTTCCCGCGACATGAAACGGTGCAAAATGCAACATGCACACACCACAATTTCACAGTGAAAAATGACCCTTTTTTGGCAAAGTGCCTAGCTGTAGTTTTTGAACCCTAGCTCTGCTGTCACCTATGGAAAACTAGCCAACCTATACATTTTTGAAAACTAGACACCCAGGGGAATCCAGAATGGGGTGACATGACTGCCTCCCTCCAGGTTCTGTTACCCAGAATCCCTTGCACACCTAAAAAATTGTCAAAATATCACATTTTCCTCACATTTCTGTGGTGTAAAGTTCTGGAATCTGCGTGGATCCGCAAATTTCTACTCACCCCGCTTTTCCCAAAATCTTCCAAGAAAAATGGTACCTCCATTGCGTAAGTAGGCCTAGTGCCCGCGACATGAAACAGCGCAAAATGCAACGTGGACACACCACAATTTCACAGTGAAAAATGACCCTTTTTTTGCAAAGTGCCTAGCTGTAGTATTTGAACCATAGCTCTCCTGGCACCTAGGGAAACCTAGCAACCCTATACATTTTTGAAAACTAGATACCATGGGGAATCCAGGATGGGGTGACTTGACTGCCTCCCTCCAGGTTCTGTTACACAGAATCCCTTGCAAACCTAAAAAAGTGTCAAAAAAGCACATTTTCCTCACATTTCTGTGATGAAAAGTTCTGGAATGTGCGTGGATCCACAAATTTCCACTCACCCCGCATCCCCCAAAGTCCTACGAGAGAAATGGTACCTCACTTGCGTGGGTAAGCCAAGTGCCCGTGAAATGAAATGGCACAAAACGCAACGTGGACACACCACAATTTCACAGTGAAAAATAACCCTTTTTTGCCAAAGTGCCTAGCTGTAGTTTTTGAACCCTAGCTCTGCTGGCACCTAGGGAAACCTAGCAAACCTATACATTTTTGAAAACTAGACACCCAGGGAAATCCAGGATGGGGTGACTTGACTGCATCTCTCCAGGTTCTGTTACCCAGAATCCCTTGTAAATCAAAAAAATAGTTTAAAAAAAACACATTTTCCTCACATTTCTGTGGTGGAAAGTTCTGGAATCTGCGTGGATCCACAAATTTCCACTCGCCCCGTGTTAGACCTGGCATCTTTTGGCGTGGTTACCCCTGACTTTTTTGCCTCTACCTCCTGTATTTTTGATGCTATGCTGGATGTCGTTTTTACTGGTATAGATGCTTTGGGCACTTTGCCACTGCTGATCAGTGTCAAGGTGCAAGTGCTCCCTAGGGAAGTTGTGATGTAATTGGCTATACATGTTTGGCATATTTGTTCCACCTGCAAGGCCCTAGTAAAGTGCACTGAGAGTGCCAGGGCTGGTAGTAAAAATGCTACTAGTGGGCTGCAGCACTGATTGTGCCACCCACAGGAGTAGCGCTAAAATGATGTCTTAGGCCTGCTTGCAGTGCCTATGTGCAGTCCAGGACTGCCATGTCGACCTGGCCAGTGCAACCACTGACCAGGCCTTATCCGTCCCTTTCTGTACATGTCAGGAATCCCTATTGTGGCCCTGGGTACCCCCCTGGGCTGGGTGCAGTGTATCTGAAAGGTAGGGCATGTACTGAGGTGTGTAACATGCCCTGGTAGTGAATTACAGCCATTTTCGTTTTTCACTGCTGAGAGGCTATCTTGCCCATAGGACAGAATGGGGGAGGCTGTTTACATGCCTATCTTCCCCTAAAGGCAAGATAGAAAATCCAAGTTTGGTATCTTTGTGTTCAGAATTTAATTATACATCTTTTTAGCAAGATGGTTTTTAAATTCACTGTGTGAGAATAGCACTTTTTAGAAAGTAGCTATTCTCCTGTTTAACCTTCCTGTGTGCCTGTGTGCAGATTGGCTGACTGGTGTCATGTGATGGGCTAGGTGGCTCCAGGAGTCTGAATGAGTCAACAGCAGTAAATGGGTGGGAGGAGTAGCCCCTGGGTTTGAGTAGGGCTGCCTCTGCCAGCACAATGCCGGCTCCACCCCCTGCTGGCCAGGCTGAGGACTCTGCCTCTGCCAGCACAAAGAAGGCTCCACCTCCTGCTGAGCGTCTAACGACCCTGCCGCTCACTCTGAAAGGAACCAGGTGCTCCAGGGCAGAGCACACCCAGGAACCGGTTTGAGCAGGGGAATCCCCCCACTGAAACAAAGAGAGACAAAGACTTGGAGGGGTATGAGAAGAGGACCCCAGACACCTAAACTTTAGATCACTGTGGAACTAAGAAGGAACCTCTGCCAAGGAGAAAGCTGGAAGGAACTGAAGAGGAGAAGACTGCCTGCTTGCTGTTTTGCTTTGCTGCCAAGGAGAGGGGAAGGACTTTGCGGTGTCCCCTTCTTTTGATTCTGATCTCCAAGGGCCTGAAGAGAGCTGGCTCCCTGTTAAGAAGTCCCAGTTACAAAAGGACTTCACCACCAGCTCCCCTGGAACTCTGCTGAGGGAGTTCTGACCTGCCTTGGAGTGCTTGCCTAGTCTTGGGGCCTCAGGAGGTCGTATTTCTGTGTTTGGGAGCTGGAAAGCAGAAACGTGAACAAGAGTAACTGGTACCCATCGCATCATCCATTTGAGGGACGCATCATCCGGTTGCGAGTCGCAAGAGCGAGAGTGCGAGGAGAATTTCATCGCGGCGCCATCGCAGCACCCGGAGCCCCCGCATCGCCGAGTGCGTCGAGCATCGTCCCGGTGCGTGAAGATTCCTGACGCTGCGAGGGTCGTCGCAGAACCAGTTTGCAGGCCGCACCACTGCCGGTGCTCGAAAGTATCCAGTCGTTGCATGTGACGACGCAGTCCCGTGACGCATCGAGGGTTGCGGCGCCAGAAGTCAGCGCTGCGCCGCACATCGCGCCGCACCGAAGATCGTCGCATCGTACCTGTGCGTGAAGCTTCCCCCTAAGAAACCTACGCAATGAAAGCCAAAGTCATCGCATCCTCCCCCTACAGATCGGAGCCGGCGCATCCACCTCTGCTGCGTGAAGCAGGCAGGGCTGCTGCAAAGCCTCCCCAAGGTCTCAGGAGTATCGCAGCGCCTTTGCCATCTTCATTGTTATAGGTTTTGGGAACCTTAGCGCAACTACAGGTACTGTTGGGCACGAGTGTCGCATTTTGTGCATTGAGAGTCGCATTGTGCAGGACACTGATTTTTACATCCTGGAGTACTTTCTGCAAACTCTTGAACTATCTTTAAAGTAACTTTTTTTAATTGTATGTTGGTTTTTCTGTAGCATTTGGTCTTGTGAAGTTTTTAGTAAAGATACCTTATTTTTCTAAAACTGGTGTGGAGTAAATCTGTGGTGTTTTCACTATGTTACTGTGAGTGTTGGTACAAATACTTTACACATTGCCTTTGATAGCCTCGACTGCTCAGGCCAAGCTACCTAGAGGGTGAGCAGGGGTTATCTTAACAGTGTATCCCCCTTTCCCTGACTAGAAGCAAGGGTCCCTACTTGGACAGTGGTACCTACCCTCCTAACTAGAGACCCCCAGATCTAACACCCCGCATTCCCCAAAGTCTTCCGAGAAAAATGGTACCCCATTTGCATGGGTAGGTCTAGTTCCCGCAACATGAAACAGCGCAAAACACAACGTGAACACACCAACATTTCACAGTGAAAAATGACCCTTTTTTGGCAAAGTGCCTAGCTGTAGTTTTTGAACCCTAGCTCTGCTGGCACCTAGGGAAACCTAGCAAACCTATACATTTTTCAAAACTAGACACGCAGCGGAATCCAGGATGGGGCGACTTGACTGCCTCCCACCAGGTTCTGTTACCCAGAATCCCTTGCAAACCTAAACAATTGTCGAAAAAAACACATTTTCCTCACATTTCCGTAGTGGAAAGTTCTGAAATCTGCGTGGATCCACAAATTTCCACTCACCCCGCTTTCCCCAAAGCCTTCTGAGAAAAATGGTACCCCACTTACTTGGGTAGTTCTAGTTCCCGCGATATGAAATGGCGCAAAACACAAGTGGACACACCACATTTTCACAGTGAAAAATGACCCTTTTTTGGCAAAGTGCCTAGCTGTAGTTTTTGAACCCTGCTGGCACCTAGGGAAACCTAGCAAACCTATACATTTTTGAAAACTACACACCCAGGGGAATCCAGGATGGGGAGCCTTGACTGCCTCCCTGCAGGTTCTGTTAAGCAGAATCCCTTGCAAACCTAAAAAATGTTTTTTTTGAAAACACATTTTCCTCACATTTCAGTGGTGGAAAGTTCTGGAATCTGCGTGGATACACAAATTTCCACACACCCCGCATTTCCCAAAGTCTTCCGAGAAAAAAGGTACCACACTTGCGTGGGTAGGCCTAGTTCCCGCGAAATGAAACGGCGCAAAACGCAATGTGGACACACCACAATTTAAGAGAGAAAAATGAACCTTTTTTGGCAAAGTGCCTAGCTGTAGTTTTTTAACCCTATCTCTGCTGCCACCTAGGGAAACCTAGCAAACCTATACATTTTTGAAAACTAGACTCCCAGGGGAATGCAGGATGGGGTTACTTGACTGCCTCCTTCCAGGTTCTGTTACCCAGAATCCCTTGCAAACCGAAAACATTGTCAAAAAAACACATTTTCCTTATATTTCTGTGGTGGAGAGTTCTGGAATCTGCGTGGATCCACAAATTTCCACTCACCCCGCATTCCCCAAAGATGTCCGAGAAAGATGGTACCTCACTTGCAGGTAGGCCTAGTGCCCGTGACATGAAACGGTGCAAAATGCAATGAGGACTCTCCTCCATTTCACAGTGAAAAATGACCCTTTTTTGCAAAGTGCGTAGCTGTAGTTTTTGAACCCTAGCTCTGCTGGCACCTAGGGAAACCTAGCAAACCTATACATTTTTTAAAACTAGACACGCAGGGGAATCCAGGATGGGGTTACTTGACTGCCTCCCTCCAGGTTCTGTTACCCAGAATCCCTTGCAAACCGAAAAAATTGTCCAAAAAGCACATTTTCCTCACATTTCTGTGGTGCAAAGTTCTGGAATCTGCGTGGATCCACAAATTTCCACTCACCCCGCGTTCCCCAAAGTCTTATGAGAAAAATGGTACTCCACTTGTGTGGGTAGGCCTAGTTCCCGCGACATGAAATGGCGCAAAACGCAACGTGGTAACACCACAATTTCACAGTAAAAAAGGTTCTGTTGCCCAGAATCCCTTGTAAATCAAAACAATAGTAAAAAAAAAACACATTTTCCTCACATTTCTGTGGTGGAAAGTTCTGGAATCTGCGTGGATCCACAAATTTCGACTCGCCCCGCGCTCCCCAAAGTCTTCAGATTAAAATGGTACCTCACTTGCATGGGTAGGTCTAGTGCCCACAACATAAAAAACTGCGCAAACTGCAACGTGGACACTCCATACTTTCACAGTGAAAAATGACCCTTTTTGGCAAAGTGCCTAGCTGTAGTTTTTTAACCCTATCTCTGCTGGCACCTAGGGACCGCTAGCAAACCTATACATTTTTTAAAACTAGACTCCGAGGGGAATCCAGGATGGGGTTACTTGACTGCCTCCCTCCAGGTTCTGTTACCCAGAATTCCTTGCAAACCTAAACAATTGTCAAAAAACACACATATTTCTCACATTTCTGTGGTGGAAAGTTCTGGAATCTGCGTGGATCCACAAATTTCCACTCACCCCGCATTCCCAAAAGTCTGCTGAGAAAAATGGTACCTCACTTACGTAGCTAGCCCTAGTGCCCACGACATGAAATGGAGCAAAATGCAATGTGGACACACCACAATTTCACAGTGAGAAATGACCCTTTTTTGGCAAAGTGCCTAGCTGTAGTTTTTGAATCCTAGCTCTGCTGGCACCTAGGGAAACCTAGCAAACCTATACATTTTTTAAAACTAAACACCCAGGGTAATCCAGGATGAGGTGACTTGACTGCCTCCCTCCAGGTTCTGTTACCCAGAATCCCTTGCAAACCTGTAAAATTGTCAAAAGAAACACATTTTCCTGACATTTCTGTGGTGCAAAGTTCTCGAATCAGCGTGGATCCACAAATTTCCACTCACCCCGCTTTCCCCAAAGACTTCCGAGAAAAATGGTAACTCACTTACGTGGCTAGGCCTAGTGCCCACGACATGAAATGGCGCAAAATGCAACATGGACACACCACAATTTCACAGTGAGAAATAACCCTTTTTTGGCAAAGAGCCTAGCTGTAGTTTTTGAACCCTAGCTCTGCTGGCACCTAGGGAAACCTAGCAAACCTATACATTTTTGAAAACTAGACACCCAGGGGAATCCAGGATGAGGTGACTTGACGGCCTCCCTCCAGGTTCTGTTACCCAGAATCCCTTGCAAACCTGTAAAATTGTCAAAAGAAACAAATTTCCCTGACATTTCTGTGGTGCAGAGTTCTGGAATCAGCGTGGATCCACAAATTTCCACTCACCCCGCTTTCTCCAAAGTCTTCCGAGAAAAATGGTACCTCACTTACATAGCTAGGCCTGGTGCCCACGACATGAAATGGCGCAAAATGCAACATGGACACACCACAATTTCACAGTGAAAATGACCCTTTTTTGGCAAGGTGCCTAGCTTTAGTTTTTGAACCCTAGCTTGGCTGGCACCTAGGGAAACCTAGCAAACCTATACATTTTTGAAAACTAGACACCCAGGGAAATCCAGGATGGGGTGACTTGACTGCCTCCCTCCCGGTTCTGTTACCCAGAATACCTTCCAAACCTAAAAAAGTGTCAAAAAAGCACATTTTCCTCACATTTCTGCGGTGCAAAGTTCTGGAAAAATTCAACGTGGACACTCCACCATTTCACAGTGAGAAATGACCCTTTTTTGGCAGAGTGCCTAGCTGTAGTTTTTGAACCCTAGCTCTGCTGGCACCTAGGGAAACCTAGCAAACTTATGAATTTTTGAAAACTAGACACACAGGGGAATCCAGGATGGGGTGACTTGACTGCCTCCCTCCAGGTTCTGTTACCCGGAATTCCTTGCAAACCTAAACAATTGTCAAAAAACACACATATTTCTCACATTTCTGTGGGGGAGAGTTCTGGAATCTGCATGGATCCACAAATTTCCACTCACCCCACATTCCCCAAAGTCTGCCGAGAAAAATAGTACCTCACTTACGTAGCTAGGCCTAGTGCCCACGACATGAAATGGCGCAAAATGCAACATGGACACACCACAATTTCACAGTGAGAAATGACCCTTTTTTGGCAAAGAGCCTAGCTGTAGTTTTTGAACCCTAGCTCTGCTGGCACCTAGGGAAACCTAGCAAACCTATACATTTTTGAAAACTAGACACCCAGGGGAATCCAGGATGAGGTGACTTGACGGCCTCCCTCCAGGTTCTGTTACCCAGAATCCCTTGCAAACCTGTAAAATTGTCAAAAGAAACAAATTTCCCTGACATTTCTGTGGTGCAGAGTTCTGGAATCAGCGTGGATCCACAAATTTCCACTCACCCCGCTTTCTCCAAAGTCTTCCGAGAAAAATGGTACCTCACTTACATAGCTAGGCCTGGTGCCCACGACATGAAATGGCGCAAAATGCAACATGGACACACCACAATTTCACAGTGAAAATGACCCTTTTTTGGCAAGGTGCCTAGCTTTAGTTTTTGAACCCTAGCTTGGCTGGCACCTAGGGAAACCTAGCAAACCTATACATTTTTGAAAACTAGACACCCAGGGAAATCCAGGATGGGGTGACTTGACTGCCTCCCTCCCGGTTCTGTTACCCAGAATACCTTCCAAACCTAAAAAAGTGTCAAAAAAGCACATTTTCCTCACATTTCTGTGGTGCAGAGTTCTGGAATCTGCGTGGATCCACAAATTTCCACTCACCCCGCTTTCTCCAAAGTCTTCCGAGAAAAATGGTACCTCACTTACATAGCTAGGCCTGGTGCCCACGACATGAAACGGCGCAAAACGCAACGTGGTAACACCACAATTTCACAGTAAAAAATTTCCCTTTTTTGGCAGAGTGCCCAGCTGTAGTTTTTGAACCCTAGCTCTGCTGGCACCTCGGGAAACCTAGCAAACCTATACATTTTTGAAAACTAGACACCCAGGGGAATCCAGGATGGGGTGACTTGACTACATCCCTCCAGGTTCTGTTACCCAGAATCCCCTGTAAATCAAAACAATAGTAAAAAAAGACACATTTTCCTCACATTTCTGTGGTGGAAAGTTCTGGAATCTGCGTGGATCCACAAATTTCCACTCGCCCCGCGCTCCCCAAAGTCTTCAGATTAAAATGGTACCTCACTTGCATGGGTAGGTCTAGTGCCCACAACATAAAAGACTGCGCAAAATGCAACGTGGACACTCCATACTTTCACAGTGAAAAATTACCCTTTTTGGCAAAGTGCCTAGCTGTAGCTTTTGAACCCTAGCTCTGCTGGCACCTAGGGAAACCTAGCAAACCTATACATTTTTGAAAGCTAGACACCCAGGGGAATCCAGGATGGGGTGTCTTGACTGCCTCCCTCCAGGTTATGTTACCCAGAATCCCTTGCAAACATAAAAAAGTGTCAAAAAAAGCAAATTTTCCTCACATTTCTGTGGTGCAAAGTTTTGGAATCTGCGTGGATCCACAAATTTCCACTCACCCCGCGTTCCCGAAAGAAAAATGGTACCCCACTTGTGGGGGTAGGCCTAGTGCCCGCGACATGAAACGGCAAAAAACGCAAGGTGGACACACCACAATTTCACAGTGAATAATGACCCTTTTTTGGCAAAGTGCCTAGCTGTAGTTTTTTAACCCTAGCTATGCTGGCACATAGGGAAAACCAGAAAACCTATACATTTTTGAAAACTAGAAACCCAGGGGAATCCAGGATGGGGTGACTTGACTGCCTCCCTCCAGGTTCTGTTACCCAGAATCCCTTGCAAACCTAAAAAATTTACAAAACAAAACAAATTTTCCTCACATTTCTGTGGTGGAAAGTTCTGGAATTAGCATGTATCCACAAATTTCCACTCACCCCGCGTTCCCCAAAGTCTTCCGAGAAACATAGTACCCCACTTTCATGGGTAGGCCTAGTTCCCGCGACAATAAATGGCGCAAAACGCAATGTGAACACACCATAATTTCACAGTGAAAAATGACCCTTTTTTTGGCAAAGTGCCTAGCTGTAGTTTTTGAACCCTAGCTCTGCTGGCACCTAGGGAAACCTAGCAAACCTGTACATTTTTTAAAACTAGACACCCAGAGGAATCCAGGATGGGGTGACTTGACTGCGTCCCTCCAGGTTCTGTTACCCAAAATCCCTAGCAAACCAAAAAAATTGTCAAAAAAACAAATTTTCCACACATTTCTGTGGTGGAAAGTTCTGGAATCTGTGTGGATCCACAAATTTCGACTCACCCCGCGTTCCCCAAAGTCTTATGAGAAAAATGGTACTCCATTTGCGTGGGTAGGCCTAGTGCCCGTGACATGAAATGGCGCAAAATGCAATGAGGACTCTCCACCATTTCACGGTGAAAAATGACCATTTTTTGCAAAGTGCGTAGCTGTAGTTTTTGTTTTTGAACCCTAGCTCTGCTGGCACCTAGGGAAACCTAGCAAACCTATACATTTGTGAAAAATAGACACCTAGGGGAATCCAGGATGGGGTGACTTGACTGCCTCCCTCCAGGTTCTGTTACCCAGAATACCTTCCAAACCTAAAAAAGTGTCAAAAAAGCACATTTTCCTCACATTTCTGTGGTACAAAGTTCGGGAATCTGCGGGGATCCACAAATTTCCACTCACCCCGCGTTCCCCAAAGTCTTATGAGAAAAATGGTACCACACTTGCGTGGGTAGGCCTAGTGCCCACGACATGAAATGGTGCAAAATGCAACGTCGACACTCCACCATTTTACAATGAAAAATTACCCTTTTTTGGCAAAGTGCCTAGCTGTAGTTTTTGAACCCTAGCTCTGCTGGCGCCTAGGGAAACCTAGCAAACCAAGACACCCAGGGGAAACCAGGATGGGGTTGTGAGAAGTTGGCCTGATGTATGATGTCACTAGTTCTAGTGTACACCTTATATCAGTCCAAACAACCCTTATGGTGATTGGTTGTAAAGTCAACCTTATAGACCAGCTATCCTAGTGGTAGCATGGACAAGAGCAGTCTTAGGCTAAACTCTGAATGGCATGTGAAGCCAGCTGTGATACCATATATAATCCCTTGAATACCAAATGAAAGGACACCACAACAGATATATATATATAATAAAGTGTATTTATTCTAGTCAAACCCTCAGCACTCTTTATGAGATTAGAGGTAAGTACAACACAGTCTTATTTATGCATACATTAAGTCACACAGGTAAGTAATACAGTTAGGCCCTAGGGGCCACGCAAACCATATACTAAAGAAGTGGTATAAGGACCACTGTCACGGAAATAGGATAGGCCTAGGCCTAGGGAATCGCTGGGGCTACACTACACTAGCAACATTTAGGAAGAGGGAGGCCCACGGGATTCAGGTGCAGAGTGGAAACACTCACGCGTAATGCGTAAAAGTCGATAGAAATAGTACTTGTTAGAAATTAACAGTTTAAGGACACTTCTGAAGCAGCTAGAGAGTCGAGACTCGGAAACTAGACCCTAGGATAGTCACTACCCTTGTGAGCACCGAAGTACCCAAGTTACCTAGCCCACAGGCTGCGGGTGCATAGGTGTGAACTTGCGTCGGGTTTCGTCGTGGACTTCTATGGATGCCTGAAGGAAAGATGCTGACAGGCAGTCAGTGAAGAGTGTCCGGTGGATCCCAAGGCTGGGATCAAGAAGAGAGGAGACCTGCAAGCAGAAGGGACAGAGTCAAGGTCACTAGCCAGTGACCACGTGGAACCAGGAAGGAACCAGGCGATGTCCTGAAGATTGCAGGTGAAGGTGAAGCTTGTCGCTGCAGCCACGGGGACCAGGAAACGTCGAGGACGACCAGGACCAGGAGGCGAGCTGTTCCACGAAGGCTCTTGCTGTCGGCGGCGTCGAAGTTGGACTAGGACTCACCAAGCCTTGGCAAGCGGAACCCACGAAGAACGGAGGACTTGCTTCTGGTGCAGACCAGGAAGGTCTGGGGTGCTTCTCTTTTGCAAGGAAGCGGGAGCCAGTCTGGAGGTGCCAAACCAGCAGTGAAGATTTCTGGATGCGTCGTCACAAAGGCCACTAGCCAACGGGCAAGCAACCGGACAGACGCGGCAAGCAGGAAAATGCAGAAGGGCCCCACGCAGGACTCGTGGAGTGTGGGGGGCTGATCTTCGGTGCAGATGGTGCTTGGGGTTGGGGCTTCTCAATCCCCGGTGCACAACTTCGAGGGTGCCTCAGAAGCTGCGCTGGAAGATACTAGCCACTTTTCCCAGGTAGCCGGTCCCACGTCTCTCGTCGCCTCCACGGATCTCAGCTCGGCTGTGGATGTGGATCAGGGTCGGAGAAGTCTGGAAGTCAAGGCTCTGGTCGGGCTCTGCAGTCGGTCCCTCGTAGAACTTCAGCAAAGCAAAGGGGTAGTCTCTTGATGGTGCCTGTTTGCACAGGGTAGCCACTCCTTGGCCACAAGGGAGATTCTTCAGTCTTCTTCTTTCGTCGAATGTCGAAGGTCCAGAGTTTCTGTTCAAGTTGCAGGTTCAGGATAATCTAATCTCCTGGGGCCCAGCTACCACTCTTATACTAATCTGGGGGGCTGGGTTACCTGCTAGGTCACGCCTTATGGGTGGGACCTGGGAGGGGGGTGGTTACACCCCCTTCCCTTTGTCCAGTTTCGTGCCAGGACTGGGGCTGGAGTGCCCCAGCACCGGTTTGAACTGGACTATGCATGGGACACCTTGTGTGCCCCAGGCATGTCTCATTCCTTTCAGCCCTCCCTGCCCCAATACACTAAAGTCTGTCTGGGGAGGTGCTAGCCCCTCCCCAAGCAGGAAACCTATTGTCCAAGCCTCCCTTGCCGGGTATCACTCCCAGCAGCAGGAGGTCAGACTCGTGTCTGTGGCAGCAGCATCCATTTTGTGATGCTGAGGCTTTGGTTAGAGTTAACATGAGAAGGGTCTCAATGATGGTATACCCTGGAACCAATTGAATAAATAGATGAAGTACATCAATTTCCATGAGCACTGGTGTAGTTCAAAGTGGTCATCTAGAACCTGATGGGAACCCTCCATGTGTCACCATCTTCCTATTCGGTTCCACTGTCACCATATACTGTGAGACTCTAATAACCTTAGACCTTAGAGAAAATCAACCATCTCACAAATGCAGTATATATACAAAACTGGCACAGTACCCTTTTGTGACACTCTTACCCCTCATTTAATAAATGCTTCCCCTAATACATTCTGCTAGTGTCTGGGTCAAGAATTGCGAGACAGTGCTGTCTAGAATTTTTAATGGGTACCAAACTATTCCCTGCAGTGGAGCAATAATCTACATCTCCCAGCAGCCGGAAATACTGACCATTAAAATCGCCGTCGTATTTATACGTACTAAACATTCACATCTTGAAATCCTATCTCGATCGGCATGTGAGTACAAAATAAAATAATAAATAAAAAATACTCGCTCTAAGAATTAAATAGCACATTCTAGGAGTTATACTGAATGAGGACGCATATATGAACAAACGGAACAAATGTTCTATTACTGTTCATTTCGGCGTTCCTCGGGCCAACCTCTTTCCCATTGGTTTACAGCTAGGGTTACAGGTCGCGTCTGACCAATCCCGTGCGGGGTATTTCCCCGATCACGTGCTGGCGCTGACCAATCCCATCGCCCGCTACAAACAATACGGAAGTATAAACTTTCCGACTACCGTAACACGGCGCGAAACGCCGGGGATCGGGTCCTAATAGGTGGCGAAGCGGAGCAGGACTCTTGACGAAGTAAGTCTGGTGCTCTAGGACGAATGTCTTAAATATTGGGTCCCCCATCAGAAAAGGAATCAGCATCAATTACCTTTTATCCTGGTTGCCCTAAACTTAATAAGCTTTTGAAACCATTTCGCTTCATATTTTTCCTGGGGCTTACGTTAGGGTTTGACTACAGAGCTACTCCATTAGCCCTTCCATCCCCTGAGAAACGACTACCATTCGAAGTGCGGGTAAGCGAGTATGCAGGAGCGAAAGATACTTGCACAATTACCCATAGGTGTTAAGAGTCACGCATGTTTTTAATACTGTGTTTTAACACAGATAGGGTGTGAATGAGAGGTGTGTGGGATGATTTCATGAGAGTCTGTTTTCATTGATAGCATCCACGGTTTATTGACTGTTTCTAGATAGAATGCGAGCATAATCGCCACCGCACAATTTATCAGACACGCCGATTAACTGTACACAGACACAAGTCTTGAGTGACACACGTGGATATAGCTGCACACTATTATGCCTTTTGACCACCTGGCACATATAGGTGTGGCTCTGGATTCCCAACACGAGTTTGAAACACATAACTATGGAAAAACCATAATGCAAACCGATTTGTATAAGTTGGATATGTGTTTCTTTTGTGTTTTTTCTTACAGATGGATTCACAACTTAAGACAGATTACTAAATCCGTCTTTCACACAAGGAGTAGCTACTCTACCCTTGTCCATAAATAAAACAGAATAGGGAATTCCCCCTTCTGTATCCCAGGGTGGTCTTATTTGCCCTGAAGAAAGTCCTGGACCTTTATGGCCACGGTGGACTGAAACATGTTGGCACTAGGGTCATAGGACCATAATATTCCTATATACACCCCTACTCATATTATTTTTAATCAACCCAGACAGACCCAAAAATAAAGGGAAACTGGGGATCTGCCTGAGGTTTTTTATCTTATAGCCTCCCTGGTCTGCAACGTCTTCAAAGCGCTCCCAACACTGTGGTTGAGCCCACCCCGACTTTTAGGCGTCGGGGTGACCCGATGATGAAGCATGACACCACTAGGGTGTGTGAGGGTACTTAAATTAAAAGGAATTGCTTCCTTGCTCACCTAGTGGTGAAGTTATAAGTTCCCCTGTTCATCAGATAATTCCATCTATAGGTACTATTAATGACCACGGAATGGTCAGTTGGAGTAAAATTATTGTGTAACTATTGATATTGGGAGGTGTTACTCTGACCTATATCCTCTCTACCCTTTGGGCACGAGAATTCTGTTCTCAAACAGCCCCAGTGTAAAATAAGTTTAGCGCAGCGTACAGCTGTAGGGTTTTCACACAGAAAATATCTGCAAAAGGAATCACTTCAGTGGAATTCCAGTCTCTCACACTCTCTCTCCCACTACACACACTCGCTCACCTTGTTTTAATCACCCTATACACCATATACATAAGATGGCCGAACTATTCGGTATTGGCTTTTCGGATGAAGACGCTTCCGCAATCTTAGCGGGTCCATCATTGCTGTCAGATACTAATATCAACCAGACATTGACCCAAGCTCAGAATTGGGATGAGCTTAAAGAATTAAAACGCTGTCAGATGAAAATACTGTTACATGGGGCAATAATGACAGAATACCTTCGTGGTAATGTGGCACCCACGGGCTTACTGGTGACTAATGCTCCAAGAATCTTCCTTGATGATCCCCAATTTAAAAAAGAATGGTCTCTTATTGCTTGGAGATGCTCACGTGATTGGCTCATTTTAATAATCAATACAGCCAAACGTTTGTCAGAGGCCCTACTGATTAAAATAAAGATCAGTGAGGACTCATTACTGACAGAGATCAAACTAACTCTATACAAAAAGAAACTCGAAGAAGTAAATAAAGAAGTAAATGAACATAAAGAGTACCTAATGCAAAATAAGATAAACAAACTGCAGAAAGATCTGAAGAAATTCAGCCATGAGAAGGTTTATCCTTATATTAAAGATGACTACAAAAGCCAAGTCCCATCTGACTCAGGATCCACACGAAGTGAACAAACAGGATCATCTGATTCAGAGTATGATGACTGGTCGAGTGATGGATCAAATAAGAGCTGGCGTGGTAGGGCAAGGAGACCTCGCAGGGGCAACTGCAATCAAAGATACGGACACCAACAGATGTTTCCTTGGCCAGCCCCATTCGGACCAGTCCAATACCACGGCCCCCCTCAATTCCCAACAGGACCATACTATCAGCCGGACTTCAACCAACATTTTTTAGGTCAGGGCGGAAGAAGAGGGAGACGAGGAAGAAGAGGCAAACGAATTCAGTGGGAAGAAGAACGGAGCTCAGTCAATACCAGGAGCAACACCAGGGAACAACAACCGAGCACAAGCAACACGAGGGATTAATTGTAAACCTCACAGATGTCATCCTCACCACAGACGAACAAACAATTCTGAATAAAGGTTTGGGATTCGTCCCTACGACCTTTTTGGACAAATTCCGCCTCCGATGTGAGTTAGGCGAATTCTTTCGTAAAATACGATTGAAAACTTTTTTTCAAGACAAAGAGAGACCCACTGAAGATAACACTCACACGGGGTTGAGACCAAAATCCTCTTTTCTCCCCCCCACCAACACGATGCCTCCAGAAGTATTATCCTTTGAGGAAGCAGTCAGCAAGGAAGTTGAACTACTTCAACCCAAGAGAAACGGGTTCAACAATTTGAGCAAAAAAGAACGTGTTGCTCTAACCACCCTACAATCCAGAACGGATATTATCATCAAACCAGCGGATAAGGGTGGAGCGACCGTGATACAAAGTACCAACGCTTACAGAACAGCATGTCTGAATTTACTGGCTGATACAAAATACTACAAAAAGATCAACAGGGATCCTACACAACGGATAAAAACAACTATCATGACGCTAACAACTGATGCCCTGACAAAAGAATGGATTACGAAGAAAGAACATGAATTTCTGAACCAGGAGAACCCCAGAATTCCTTTGTTCTATACCATCCCTAAAATACACAAAGGGAAGAACCCTCCCCCGGGGAGACCCATTGTCTCAGGGATTGGTTCTATTCTGGAACCACTGTCAAAATATACCGACTGGTTCTTACGCCCCTTGGTCAAGAAGATTAAATCATATGTTCAAGATACCAAACACCTCTTTAATCTTTTGACACAAGTTGAATACAATCCAGCCGTTAATCTTTTGGTATGTCTAGACGTAGAAGCGTTATACACAAACATACCTCAGGCGGAGAGCATCAGAGTGATCCAAGAGATCCTCATAAAGGAAGATTGGGGGTGGGCAGCACCCATTGACTGGGTGATCACCCTCATACATTTGGCATTGACAGAAAATTGTTTCACCTTTGAAGATCAATTATACTTACAAATACATGGGACATCGATGGGGAGCACATTCGCCCCTAGTCTGGCCTGCCTGTACGTCAGTCATTTTGAGGACCTACACATATGGACTCAAAATCCTTACAGTATGCATATCTGCAAATGGTACAGGTACATTGATGATGTCCTAATGATCTGGAGAGGTGATCTAACTAGTCTTGAGAACTTTAAGATATGGATTAATTCCCTAAACCCACACCTTCATTTCACTATGAATGTGAATAAAGAAAGCATCTCATTTCTGGATGTTACCTTCACAGCTAAAGATGGCACACTTGAAAGTTCGCTATATACAAAGCCCACGGACAGGAACAGTCTATTGAGATTTGATAGTGCCCACCCACGATCCTTAAGAGAGAATTTACCAGTAGGCCAATTCTTGAGGATTCGTAGAAACTGTTCCAGCATCCAAACATACAAAAAAGAGGCAGCTATTCTTAGTGAAAAACTACAACAGAAGATGTACCCTAACAAGATCATACAAAGGGCTAATAAAAGAGCACGCAACACACCAAGGGAAGCACTGTTAGAGACATACACTAAGGAACAACCAGACCAACTTATATGTGTGACAACATATAACTCATCATCCAATGACCTGAAAAAAATAATAAATAAAAAATGGTCAATATTGACATCAAACAGGCTATCCTTTGAAAAACCCATGTTCTCTTTTAGAAAAAATTCTAATTTGAGAAATGCCCTGGTACACACCAACTCCTTTACTCCTAAACAAACTAATCAACAGACACTATGGGGTTTGTCACCAGTTATAGGACACTACCCGTGTGGGTCATGTGTAGCCTGCCCCTTTACAGAACACACCAAAACTTTGGAATTGGGTCTTAACTTTCCATGGGAACAGAGGTCACACACAAATTGTAACTCCGAATCCGTAATCTACATGATAAAATGCCCCTGCGGATTGATGTATATTGGTATGACGAGTCGTATGATCAAAGTCCGCATCAGCGAACATAGAAGCACTATATGTAGATCGGTCACAGCAACAAGGCTTACTGCCCATTACCAGGAGAAAAAACATAAGGACACAGAGCTGAAGTGGACAGTACTAGAAAAGGTCACCACTATGGGGAACAACTTGCAGCAAAAACTTCTAGAACGTGAACAACGATGGGTCTATCGCTTAAAGACCCATGAGAAGGGTCTCAATGATGGTATACCCTGGAACCAATTGAATAAATAGATGAAGTACATCAATTTCCATGAGCACTGGTGTAGTTCAAAGTGGTCATCTAGAATCTGATGGGAACCCTCCATGTGTCACCATCTTCCTATTCGGTTCCACTGTCACCATATACTGTGAGACTCTAATAACCTTAGACCTTAGAGAAAATCAACCATCTCACAAATGCAGTATATATACAAAACTGGCACAGTACCCTTTTGTGACACTCTTACCCCTCATTTAATAAATGCTTCCCCTAATACATTCTGCTAGTGTCTGGGTCAAGAATTGCGAGACAGTGCTGTCTAGAATTTTTAATGGGTACCAAACTATTCCCTGCAGTGGAGCAATAATCTACATCTCCCAGCAGCCGGAAATACTGACCATTAAAATCGCCGTCGTATTTATACGTACTAAACATTCACATCTTGAAATCCTATCTCGATCGGCATGTGAGTACAAAATAAAATAATAAATAAAAAATACTCGCTCTAAGAATTAAATAGCACATTCTAGGAGTTATACTGAATGAGGACGCATATATGAACAAACGGAACAAATGTTCTATTACTGTTCATTTCGGCGTTCCTCGGGCCAACCTCTTTCCCATTGGTTTACAGCTAGGGTTACAGGTCGCGTCTGACCAATCCCGTGCGGGGTATTTCCCCGATCACGTGCTGGCGCTGACCAATCCCATCGCCCGCTACAAACAATACGGAAGTATAAACTTTCCGACTACCGTAACACGGCGCGAAACGCCGGGGATCGGGTCCTAATAGGTGGCGAAGCGGAGCAGGACTCTTGACGAAGTAAGTCTGGTGCTCTAGGACGAATGTCTTAAATATTGGGTCCCCCATCAGAAAAGGAATCAGCATCAATTACCTTTTATCCTGGTTGCCCTAAACTTAATAAGCTTTTGAAACCATTTCGCTTCATATTTTTCCTGGGGCTTACGTTAGGGTTTGACTACAGAGCTACTCCATTAGCCCTTCCATCCCCTGAGAAACGACTACCATTCGAAGTGCGGGTAAGCGAGTATGCAGGAGCGAAAGATACTTGCACAATTACCCATAGGTGTTAAGAGTCACGCATGTTTTTAATACTGTGTTTTAACACAGATAGGGTGTGAATGAGAGGTGTGTGGGATGATTTCATGAGAGTCTGTTTTCATTGATAGCATCCACGGTTTATTGACTGTTTCTAGATAGAATGCGAGCATAATCGCCACCGCACAATTTATCAGACACGCCGATTAACTGTACACAGACACAAGTCTTGAGTGACACACGTGGATATAGCTGCACACTATTATGCCTTTTGACCACCTGGCACATATAGGTGTGGCTCTGGATTCCCAACACGAGTTTGAAACACATAACTATGGAAAAACCATAATGCAAACCGATTTGTATAAGTTGGATATGTGTTTCTTTTGTGTTTTTTCTTACAGATGGATTCACAACTCAAGACAGATTACTAAATCCGTCTTTCACACAAGGAGTAGCTACTCTACCCTTGTCCATAAATAAAACAGAATAGGGAATTCCCCCTTCTGTATCCCAGGGTGGTCTTATTTGCCCTGAAGAAAGTCCTGGACCTTTATGGCCACGGTGGACTGAAACATGTTGGCACTAGGGTCATAGGACCATAATATTCCTATATACACCCCTACTCATATTATTTTTAATCAACCCAGACAGACCCAAAAATAAAGGGAAACTGGGGATCTGCCTGAGGTTTTTTATCTTATAGCCTCCCTGGTCTGCAACGTCTTCAAAGCGCTCCCAACACTGTGGCGTCGGGGTGACCCGATGATGAAGCATGACACCACTAGGGTGTGTGAGGGTACTTAAATTAAAAGGAATTGCTTCCTTGCTCACCTAGTGGTGAAGTTATAAGTTCCCCTGTTCATCAGATAATTCCATCTATAGGTACTATTAATGACCACGGAATGGTCAGTTGGAGTAAAATTATTGTGTAACCTTTGGTTAGAGTTAAACAGCAAAGTAGGATTTTAACATGTCTCTCCCTCTAGAAGGGAGGAATAATATCCTCATCACCAGAAATGGTATGGGGGTATTATTCCAAAGTGTTATACACCTTACACAACATGTTTTGATACAGCCAAACCATAGTTACCATAACCGTTTAAGATTATAAGGCACTTTAAGAGTATATGGTAGGCTATATCATAGAACAGCTATAAGGACATGGTTCCGAAAGCTGCAGACAGGCTCAGCTCATGCTAGAGCACCATCTCACATGTTACCAAGCACTCTGCCTCCAGGATTGTTAAGGCCTGCCATAGGAGTGACTGATAGGTACACATGTGTCTATATATAAGGGTAGATATAGGCATACTATATTTAAGCAAGGGGTGATTACACGACCTTGCCCCAGCTGAGTGATCAGCCAGTTGTGTCTGATTGGAAGGCCAGACCAGGGGTGGCATAATACATGCTGCAGCCCCTGGGAGGCCTAGGGTACACCTATGCCCTGGGTACCTAGGGTACACTGTACAGGGTCCAATAAGGTGATCCTTACCAATTGTGTATGTACCTAGGGTACATGGAGTCCATTTTAAGGAGAGAGCAGACAGCCTGAGACCCTGAATGGCAGGATCTCAGGCCAACTAAATCGAAAAACCAGCTAGACACTAGGCAAAAAGTTGGGGGTAACCATAGTCAGATATCCACCTTCCTACACAACCCCCCCCCCAAACGAAAGGAGATAAGGCTGGCCTTGACAAGGTAAGCCTCTATTGCCTAAGTGGCCATATAAGGAAGAACCAGCACTGGCATGGTTACCCCCTGTCTCATGGTCCACTAAGCAATCCCTCACCCTAAAGGTATCATAGGGTCTCCACCATAGGGAATCTCTACCTTTGGTGTGCCTTTGCAAAGTAAAAGGCTGGTGTTGAGATGGAGTACTGAAGTGAGTGTCCTCAAAGTGAGGCCTCAGCTTCCTCCAATCATCCTCCACCATGGATGCCTTTCTTTCTTTCACTGAGTTGCACTGTGCTCTCAGGGTCAGCCACTGGCTACCTAAAGCTGGAGGCTGGGTCCCTTTTGTGGGCTTACTGGAGGGACAGGTCAGGTTTGGGGCACTAAGGTCCCATGTTTGCCTGTGCCCAACAGAATCCCTCTGGGGGAGGTCCCTAACTACCTGTAAAGGAGATCCCTCGGGAATGTTTTTAACCATCACCTGGCTAGGGCTACTAGTCAGGCAATCCTCATTCTTTTGATGGGGGGGTTCTTGTGGACAGGGGCCCTCGTGGGGTCCACTGGCCTCCCTGACCTCTGCAGCCCTGGGCTGACTGAGGCAGGGTAGAGAGAGGCAGGCTACCTGCACCAGACTGGGTTCCACCTTGGAAGGGGCCACTGACATCAGAGGCTCTGCCAG
The DNA here is from genome assembly GCF_964204655.1 of Triturus cristatus. Taxonomy (NCBI): domain Eukaryota; kingdom Metazoa; phylum Chordata; class Amphibia; order Caudata; family Salamandridae; genus Triturus; species Triturus cristatus. The sequence goes on along the minus strand of NC_140579.1, from coordinate 928,605,627 downwards.
GCCAGGCCTGGCTACATCTGGGGCAGTTCCTTCACAAGGGGTGAGGTCAGATCCCTGAGGAGGCTGACCTTTTCCTAATGTCTGGGGAGAGGGAGACTTTTCTTCCTCCCCACTACTCTCTGTTTGTGTGGAGTGATCCATAGTTTCAGGCTTCACTACACCTATGTCAGTCTGAGTATGGGCTGAGACCATTACAGCCTTGCCAACCTTTTCAGGGAGGCACTCAGTTTGGGTTTGAGCTGTGACTGTCACAGCTCTGCCAATCTCTACAGGGAAGTCTGTCTTTGCCTGGGCTGTGGCTACCACTGCCCTTCCAACCTTTTCAGGGAGGAAATCTACTTGGACAGGGGTTGTGGCTGGCACAACCCCACTACCCTTTTTTGAAAGGCCTACCATTTTAGAATGGGTGTCTTGTTCAACTCCAGCCCAAGCTGAGAGTTCTAAGTCATTCCTCAGTAAGCAGTCCACAGGCAAGGTTGGGGACACCGCCACCCTTTTAGGGCCAGTGACACCTCCCCAGCTGAGACATACCTCTGCCATGGGATGACTGTTCTGTTTGCCATCAATGTTAGTTACCTGGTATGAGAAACCAGGCAAAAGCTGCTCAGAGGGAACTAGCCTATGGGCCACCATAGTGATGCTAGCTCCAGTGTCTCTGTAGGCCTCAGCTTTTCTACCATTGATGTAGGGCTCCTGTCTGTACCTACCCAAAGTGTTGGGACAGGCAGTGAAGTTGGCAAACCCCATGCCACCATCACAGACAAGAGTAGCTGCTGTAGGGGAATTGGCTAAGCCAGGATCCCCCTGTGTTCCCCAAGAGAACCCAACCAAATTTTTGGGGCCACTCCCACCACCTGGGGGATTACTGCTGACAGTAATAGGCGGTGTGACAGGAGTAGTTGGGGGAACAGTTTTGTTTTTAGCCTTTGGGCAACTGCTGTCAGTTTTCCAATGCCCAGGAGTTTTACACTCATGGCAGTAAGGCTTTTTAACTGTGGTAGAGGAGGGAGCTTGGGACCCACCACCCTGTGTGGAGTTTTGGGGCCCTGAGGAAGATTTCTCTTTTGTTTTATCCCCACCCTTCTCTGGAGGCTTGGTGGTATCTTTCTTTTGGTCACCACCCTGATTTTTAGGCCTAATTCTGGTCCTGACCCATTTATCTGCCCTCTTTCCCAATTCTTGGGGAGAGGTCAAATCTGAGTCTACCAGGTGTTGATGGAGAAGCTGGTTCTGACAATTACTAAGGATCTGCTCCCTCATAATCAAGTTGTACAATCCTGTATAGTCCTGCACCTTGCTGCCAGTTAACCAACCTTCCAAAGCCTTAATGGCACAATCCACAAAATCAGACCAGTCCTGTGTCTGTGTCTTCTGGGTGTCTCTGAACAACAACCTATATTGCTCAGTGGTTAAGCCAATCCCATCAATCAGAGCACTCTTCAGGACTTTGTAATTGTTAGCATCCTCATCACTGACTGTGAGGAGCTTGTCTCTACCTTTGTCAGAAAAGGAGAGCCACAAGATAGCTGCCCACTGACTCTGGGGTACCTGCTGTACTTTGCAGGCCCTCTCCAAAGCAGTCATCCACTTGTGGATGTCATCCCCATTCTGATATGGGGGGACTATCTTGCTTAGGTTTCTATGGTCATAAGACCTATCCCTATCTCTAGGAATGTTGCTGCCACCAGTGGGTTCTGGCCCACACAATTTTTGCTCTCTAGCCAGAGCAAGCTTCTCCTTGGCAAGGGCAATTTCTTCCCTCTGAATCCTCAGATTAGCTTCCCTCATTCTGGCTTCATGCTCCTTTCTCTCAGGGGAAGTCATTCCCCTGTGAGAGGAAGCATTAGAGATGCTAGAGACATGGGAGTGGATGGATTCCCTTGAAGGGGATCTGTCTCTCTTGCTTCTCTGGGTAAGCCCACTTGGGGGTCTGTATGGGGGGACCCCATGCAAACTCCCATGTAAGCTTAGGTTAGCCTAGCTAAGTCTTCCTACTTGGCCCTGGCTGTCTACCTCTTCATCTGAAGTCCCATCTGACTCATCTGTGGTGGGTAGACCCTTATCTACAGCTATGGCACCATACTTGTCAGCTCTTTCAGCATCATAGGCCTCCAGAAGCTCCACTAGCTGTCTAAGGGTAGGGTTGGAACCCTGTTTTAATCTCCTGGAGGTACACAGTTGTCTCATCTCCTGGAAAGTGAATGCATCATATCTAGAGGGAATCTGTCTAGGATTCTCCTCTCCTGAGGGAGTATCAGTGTGATCTCCATTCAGGGACATGATTCTAGTGAGGGTGTGGTGTGTGCACCTACCTACACTAGTTGTTTCTACTAAACCTCTCTGGTAGTTGTAGTCAGGGTGTGTTACTCCCTTCAACCTACAACCACTAAGTCCAGTAGGACTTAAGTATTATAATCTATGTTATATGTACCTAAACAATATCTGTGTGATCTTTCAATTTAGTATCTCAAGATTACAATGGTATTACAACAGCAAGCTCAGATCCCAACCGCTGCTCACCAATGTGAGAAGTTGGCCTGATGCATGATGTCACTAGTTCTAGTGTACACCTTATATCAGTCCAAACAACCCTTATGGTGATTGGTTGTAAAGTCAACCTTATAGACCAGCTATCCTAGTGGTAGCATGGACAAGAGCAGTCTTAGGCTAAACTCTGAATGGCATGTGAAGCCAGCTGTGATACCATATATAATCCCTTGAATACCAAATGAAAGGACACCACAACAGATATATATATAAAATAAAGTGTATTTATTCTAGTCAAACCCTCAGCACTCTTTATGAGATTAGAGGTAAGTACAACACAGTCTTATTTATGCATACATTAAGTCACACAGGTAAGTAATACAGTTAGGCCCTAGGGGCCACGCAAACCATATACTAAAGAAGTGGTATAAGGACCACTGTCACGGAAATAGGATAGGCCTAGGCCTAGGGAATCGCTGGGGCTACACTACACTAGCAACAGTTAGGAAGTGGGAGGCCCACGGGATTCAGGTGCAGAGTGGAAACACTCACGCGTAATGCGTAAAACTCGATAGAAATAGTACTTGTTAGAAATTAACAGTTTAAGGACACTTCTGAAGCAGCTAGAGAGTCGAGACTCGGAAACTAGACCCTAGGATAGTCACTACCCTTGTGAGCACCGAAGTACGCAAGTTACCTAGCCCACAGGCTGCGGGGGCATAGGTGTGAAATTGCTTCGGGTTTCGTCGTGGACTTCTATGGATGCCTGAAGGAAAGATGCTGACAGGCAGTCAGTGAAGAGTGTCCGGTGGATCCCAAGGCTGGGATCAAGAAGAGAGGAGACCTGCAAGCAGAAGGGACAGAGTCAAGGTCACTAGCCAGTGACCACGTGGAACCAGGAAGGAACCAGGCGATGTCGTGAAGATTGCAGGTGAAGGTGAAGCTTGTCGCTGCAGCCACGGGGACCAGGAAACGTCGAGGATGACCAGGACCAGGAGGCGAGCTGTCCCACGAAGGCTCTTGCTGTCGGCGGCGTCGAAGTTGGACTAGGACTCACCAAGCCTTGGCAAGCGGAACCCACAAAGAACGGAGGACTTGCTTCTGGTGCAGACCAGGAAGGTCTGGGGTGCTTCTCTTTTGCAAGGAAGCGGGAGCCAGTCTGGAGGAGCCAAACCAGCAGTGAAGATTTCTGGATGCGTCGTCACAAAGGCCACTAGCCAACGGGCAAGCAACCGTACAGACGCGGCAAGCAGGAAAATGCAGAAGGGCCCCACACAGGACTCGTGGAGTGTGGGGGGCTGATCTTCAGTGCAGATGGTGCTTGGGGTTGGGGCTTCTCAATCCCCAGTGCACAACTTCGAGGGTGCCTCAGAAGCTGCGCTGGAAGATACTAGCCACTTTTCCCAGGTAGCCGGTCCCACGTCTCTCGTCGCATCCACGGATCTCAGCTCGGCTGTGGATGTGGATCAGGGTCGGAGAAGTCTGGAAGTCAAGGCTCTGGTCGGGCTCTGCAGTCGGTCCCTCGTAGAACTTCAGCAAAGCAAAGGGGTAGTCTCTTGATGGTGCCTGTTTGCACAGGGTAGCCACTCCTTGGCCACAAGGGAGATTCTTCAGTCTTCTTCTTTCGTCGAATGTCGAAGGTCCAGAGTTTCTGTTCAAGTTGCAGGTTCAGGATAATCTAATCTCCTGGGGCCCAGCTACCACTCTTATACTAATCTGGGGGGCTGGGTTACCTGCTAGGTCACGCCTTATGGGTGGGACCTGGGAGGGGGGTGGTTACACCCCCTTCCCTTTGTCCAGTTTCGCACCAGGACTGGGGCTGGAGTGCCCCAGCACCGGTTTGAACTGGACTATGCATGGGACACCTTGTGTGCCCCAGGCATGTCTCATTCCTTTCAGCCCTCCCTGCCCCAATACACTAAAGTCTGTCTGGGGAGGTGCTAGCACCTCCCCAAGCAGGAAACCTATTGTCCAAGCCTCCCTTGCCGGGATCACTCCCAGCAGCAGGAGGTCAGACTCGTGTCTGTGGCAGCAGCATCCATTTTGTGATGCTGAGGCTTTGGTTAGAGTTAAACAGCAAAGTAGGATTTTAACATGTCTCTCCCTCTAGAAGGGAGGAATAATATCCTCATCACCAGAAATGGTAAGGGGGTATTATTCCAAAGTGTTAGACACCTTACACGACATGTTTTGATACAGCCAAACCATAGTTACCATAACCGTTTAAGATTATAAGGCACTTTAAGAGTATATGGTAGGCTATATCATAGAACAGCTATAAGGACATAGTTCAGAAAGCTGCAGACAGGCTCAGCTCGTGCTAGAGCACCATCTCACATGTTACCAAGCACTCTGCCTCCAGGATTGTTAAGGCCTGCATTGGAGTGACTGATAGGTACACATGTGTCTGTATATAAGGGTAGATATAGGCATACTATATCTAAGCAAGGGGTGATTACACGACCTTGCCCCAGCTGAGTGATCAGCCAGTTGTGTCTGATTGGAAGGCCAGACCAGGGGTGGCATAATACATGCTGCAGCCCCTGGGAGGCCTAGGGTACACCTATGCCCTGGGTACCTAGGGTACACTGTATAGGGTCCAATAAGGTGATCCTTACCAATTGTGTATGTACCTAGGGTACATGGAGTCCATTTTAAGGAGAGAGCAGACAGCCTGAGACCCTGAATGGCAGGATCTCAGGCCAGCTAAGTCGAAAAACCAGCTAGACACTAGGCAAAAAGTTGGGGGTAACCATAGTCAGATATCCACCTTCCTACAGGGGTGACTTGACTGCAGCCCTCCAGGTTCTGTTACCCAGAATCCCTTGTAAATCAGAACAATTGTCCAAAAAAACACATTTTCCTCACATTTCTGTGGTGGAAAGTTCAGGAATCTGCGTAGATCCACAAATTTCCACTCACCCGCTTTCCCCAAAGTCTTCCAAGAAAAATGGTACCTCACTTACGTAGCTAGGCCTAGTGCCCATGACATGAAATGGCGCAAAATGCAACATGGACACACCAAAATTTCACAGTGAAAAATGACCCTTTTTTGGCAAGGTGCCTAGCTGTAGTTTTTGAACCCTAGCTCGGCTGGCACCTAGGGAAACCTAGCAAACCTATAGATTTTTGGAAACTAGACACTCAGGAGAATCCAGGATGGGGTGACTTGACTGCCTCCCTCCAGGTTCTGTTACCCAGAATCCCTTGCAAACGTAAAAAAGTATCAAAAAAACACATTTTCCTCACATTTCTGTGGATGAAAGTTCTGGAATCTGCATGGATCCACAAATTTCCACTCACACCGCGTTCCTCAAAGTCTTCCGAAAAAAATGGTACCCCACTTGTATGGGTAGGCCTATTTCCCGCGACATGAAACGGTGCAAAATGCACCGTGGACACTCCACCATTTCACAGTGAAAAATGACCCTTTTTTGGAAAAGTGCCTAGCTGTAGTTTTTTAATCCTAGCTCTGCTGTCAACTAGGGAAACCTAGCAAACCTATACATTTTTGAAAACTAGACACCCAGGGGAATCCAGGATGGGGTGTCTTGACTGCCTCCCTCCAGGTTCTGTTACCCAGAATCCCTTGCAAACCTAAATTTCTTTTTAATAAAAACACATTTTCCTTACATTTCTGTGATGAAAAGTTCTGGAATCTGCTTGGATCCACAAATTTCCACTCACCCCGCGTTCCCCAAAGTCTTCTGAGAAAAATGGTACCCCACTTGTGTGGGTAGGCCTAGTGCCCGCGACATGAGACGGCAAAAAACGCAAGGTGGACACACCACAATTTCACAGTGAATAATGACCTTGTTTTGGCAAAGTGCCTAGCTGTAGTTTTTTAACCCTAGCTATGCTGGCACATAGGGAAAACCAGAAAACCTATACATTTTGAAAACTAGAAACCCAGGGGAATCCAGGATGGGGTGACTTGACTGCCTCCCTCCAGGTTCTGTTACCCAGAATCCTTTGCAAACCTAAAAAATTTACAAAAAAAACAAATTTTCCTCACATTTCTGTGGTGGAAAGTTCTGGAATTAGCACGTATCCACAAATTTCCACTCACCCCGCGTTCCCCAAAGTCTTCCGAGAAACATAGTACCCCACTTGCATGGGTAGGCCTAGTTCCCGCGACAATAAATGGCGCAAAACGCAATGTGAACACACCATAATTTCACAGTGAAAAATGACCCTTTTTTTAGCAAAGTGCCTAGCTGTAGTTTTTGAACCCTAGCTCTGCTGGCACCTAGGGAAACCTAGCAAACCTGTACATTTTTTAAAACTAGACACCCAGAGGAATCCAGGATGGGGTGACTTGACTGCGTCCCTCCAGGTTCTGTTACCCAGAATCCCTAGCAAACCAAAAAAAATGTCAAAAAAACACATTTTCCTCACATTTCTGTGGTGGAAAGTTCTGGAATCTGTGTGGATCCACAAATTTCGACTCACCCCGCGGTTGCCAAAGTCGTCCGAGAAAAATGGTACCTCACTTGCGGGTAGGCCTAGTGCCTGTGACATGAAATGGCGCAAAATGCAATGAGGACTCTCCACCATTTCACGGTGAAAAATGACCATTTTTTGCAAAGTGCGTAGCTGTAGTTTTTGTTTTTGAACCCTAGCTCTGCTGGCACCTAGGGAAACCTAGCAAACCTATACATTTGTGAAAAATAGACACCCAGGGGAATCCAGGATGGGGTGACTTGACTGCCTCCCTCCAGGTTCTGTTACCCAGAATACCTTCCAAACCTAAAAAAGTGTCAAAAAAACACATTTTCCTCACATTTCTGTGGTGCAAAGTTCTGGAATCTGCGCGGATCCACAAATGTCCACTCACCCCGCGTTCCCCACAAGTCTTATGAGAAAAATGGTCCTCCACTTGCGTGGGTAGGCCTAGTGCCCACGACATGAAATGGTGTAAAATGCAACGTCGACACTCCACCATTTCACAATGAAAAATGACCCTTTTTTGGCAAAGTGCCTAGCTGTAGTTTTTGAACCCTAGCTCTGCTGGCGCCTAGGGAAACCTAGCAAACCAAGACACCCAGGGGAATCCAGGATGGGGTGACTTGACTGCAGCCCTCCAGGTTCTGTTACCCAGAATCCCTTGTAAATCAAAAAAATTGTCAAAAAAACCACATTTTCCTCACATTTCTGTGGTGGAAAGTTCAGGAATCTGCGTAGATCCACAAATTTCCACTCACCCGCTTTCCCCAAAGTCTTCCAAGAAAAATGGTACCTCACTTACATAGCTAGGCCTAGTGCCCATGACATGAAATGGCGCAAAATGCAACATGGACACACCACAATTTCACAGTGAAAAATGACCCTTTTTTGGCAAGGTGCCTAGCTGTAGTTTTTTAACCCTAGCTCGGCTGGCACCTAGGGAAACCTAGCAAACCTATACATTTTTGAAAACTAGACACTCAGGAGTATTCAGGATGGGGTGACTTGACTGCCTCCCTCCAGGTTCTGTTACCCAGAATCCCTTGCAAACGTAAATTTCTTTTTAATAAAAACACATTTTCCTTACATTTCTATGATGAAAAGTGCTGGTATCTGCTTGGATCCACAAATTTCCACTCACCCCGCTTTCCCCAAAGTCTTCCGAGAAAAATGGTACATCACTTGCGTAGGTAGGCCTAGTGCCCGCGACATGAAATGGAGCAAAATGCAATGTGGACACACCACAATTTCACAGTGAAAAGTGACCCTTTTTTGGCAAAGTGCCTAGCTATAGTTTATGAACCCTAGCTCTGCTGGAACCTAGGGAAACCTAGCAAACCTATACATTTTCGAAAACTAGACAACCTGGGGAATCCATGATAGGGTGTCTTGACTGCCTTCCTCCAGGTACTGTTACCCAGAATCCTGTGCAAACCCAAAAAATAGTTTAAAAAAACACATTTTCCTCACATTTCTGTGGGGGAAAGTTATGGAATCTGCGTGGATCCACAAATTTCCACTCGCCCCGCATTCCCCAAAGTCTTCCGAGAAAATTGGTCCCTCACTTGCATGGGTAGGCCTAGTGCCCACAACATGAAACGGCACAAAACACAACGTGGACACACCACAATTTTACAGAGAAAAATGACCCTTTTTTTTTCAAAGTGCCTAGCTGTAGTTTTTGAACCCTAGCTCTGCTGGCACCTAGGGAAATGTTAGAATCCGGGGTCTCTGGTTGGCACAGGTATGCACTTGCGACAAGCAGGGACCCTTTCCTCTAAGTCAGGGCAAAGGATTACTCTTAGAAAATAACCCCTGCTCACCCTCTAGGTAACGTGGCGCGAGCAGTCAGGCTAGATTTCAGAGGGCATTAGGTTAAGCATTCAAGGCGTCTCACAATAACCTCCAACCCACGACACAGAGACACAAGGCTGTATTTTATAAAAATAAAGTTCTTTATATAAAGTTCTTTAAGCAGGCTTTAGAATACAGTATTTACTTTCAAATGAGGTTCCAGTTACTTGCAATTATTCTTAGGGAGTCCACAGTTCCTAAAATGGTCACTTTTGGTGCAATCTGCACCTTCTGGGGGCCTGTGCGCCTAGTAGGGCCTTCTGTACACTTCGTACCAGTTTTTGGACGCGTCGTGCCGTTCCTCACGCTTCCCGCGTGAGCACGCGTACTAGGACTCAAGCCGTACGGACCGTACCTTCGTAGGTACGCGTCGTACGAGTCCGGTACGCCTCTTGCCACACCTCACGCTTCCCGCGTGAGCAACGTGTATATCTTCAACGCTGGACGGACCGTACAGGCGCAGGGACGCACCGTACGAGCTGGGGACGAACCGCAAAAACTCTCACGCTTCCCGCGTGAGTGGCGTAGCGGTACGATAGCGTAGTACGGGCCGTACACAGGAAAGTACGGTTCGTACGACGGCGCTTGGGCTCACAGTACCTTATTTCTTGGGTGCAATGTTCGTGGCGGCCTCAGAAGTCCGTAGAGGGGCGTCCCACGTCACGTTGCAGTCCCGCTTGGGCAGTGGACGATGATGCTTCGTGGGGCGCTTCAGGACGTCGCAGCACACCTCAGGGGTCAGAAGCAGGAGGAGCAGCTCAGGGGTGATCTCTCAGCGCGCAGCGCTGTCGCATCGGCGAACCGGGGTGCCGTCGGTCCTTACAGTGATCTCCACGGCCAGGGGTCACAGAGGCTCGGTGCTTTGACGCAGACAGTCTCTTCTTCACGTTGCGAGCTACGGCTCGAGGGGGCAGCTGTTTACTTTATTTAGGCCAGGCAGGGCAGGCCTTCACGGTACTCACAGCAGCACAGGCGGGCAGAAGTCGCGTTGCTCAGCGAGATGGGGGCACACAGGTTCTCTGGGGTCAGCGTCAGTGATCCACCCACAGCAGCTTCCTTCTCTTCCAGGGAGGGGTAGCGCCCACTGTTCCTGGGGTGCAGTTCAGGGGGCAAGTTCACAAGCAAGCCCTTGGAGATTGTTTTAAAAGCACAAGTTGAATTCAAAGTCTTTCTCAGTCTTTTCCTCCTCTCCTTCAGCAGCAAGGCACCCACCACAGGCCAGTCTCTCAGGCTTAGAGACAGTACTCCTCCATGCAGCTTTCCCAGGTCCTTCTCTTCGGGCAGAGGTTCTTCTTGGCACAAACAGGATCTGATTTCTTAGGAGCAGGGCTCCTTCTTTTATAGCAAGTTTCTCTTGTTCTTTGTCCCCAGGGGGCCTGTGCCTGGCTCAGTCCGGTTTTGGAGCACTTTGTTGTGGTGACTCTGCTCTTTCCTTTCAGTGCACAGGGCAGAGACATCAGCCGCTCCACATGGGGCGGAGCCAGCATTGTGGTGGCAGAGCACAGGTCTATTCAGAGTCAAGGTGTACTCCTCCCACCCATCCTGGTGTAATCTCTCTACCCACCACCTGGCAGCCAGCCTGTCTCCTGGAATTCCCCAGCCCTGCCCCTCACTGAAACTAGGCAGCACACACACACAAAGCAGAGGTGGACTGAAATGGCTAAGCAAGTAAATACTAACTTTCCAAAAGTAGTATTTTCAAACACAGGATATTAAAATAAACTTTACTAAAAGAAGTATTTTATTATTCTGAGTTCAGGCCTACTAAACTTGACTTTCTACCATGCTCTCTGACTCCGCTGGGATTATAGCGTGTAATAATTCCAGCAGCCCATTCTGGCCTATGGAGAGCAGGTAGCCTTCAATAGTGAAAAACGAAAATGGCTGTAATTCACTATTAGGACATGCCACACACATCAGGGCATGTCCTACCTTATGCTTACAATGCACCCTTCCCTTGGGCCTACCAGAGGGGTGACTAATATGTAGTAAAGGGAAGGTTTGGGGACTGGCAAGTAGGTGCACTTGCGTGGTCAGCATGACAGTACCAGAATGCACGCAGGTTTTGCAATGGCAGACCCTAGACACATTTTACTAGGCCGCTTCTGTGGGTGGCACAACCAGTGCTGCAAGCCCACCAGCAGCATTTGCATTTACAAGCCCTGGCACTCCTGATACACTTTACTAGGGGCTGATAGTAAACCAAATAAGCCAAACATGGACACCAATCAATGTATACACTTTTCAAAGGGAGCACTTGCACTGTGGCACTGATTAGCAGTGGCACAGTGCCCTGAGCAGCTAACACCAACAAAACACATGAGGCACATCAGCAAAAAGTGGAAGGGAAACTCACGCCAAGGTGCCAGGTCTAACAGGAAACCTAGCAAACCTATACATTTTTTTAAACTAGACACGCAGCGAATCCAGGATTGGGCGACTTGACTACCTCCCACCAGGCTCTGTTACCCAGAAACCCTTGCAAACCTAAAAAAATGTAAAAAAACCCACATTTTCCTCACATTTCCGTGGTGGAAAGTTCTGGAATCTGCGTGGATCCACAAATTTCCACTCACCCCGCGTTCTCCAAAGTCTTCTGAGAAAAATGGTACCCCACTTATGTGGGTAGCTCTAGTTCCTGCGATATGAAGCAGCGCAAAACAGAACATGGACACACCACATTTTCACAGTGAAAAATGACCCTTTTTGGCAAAGTGCCTAGCTGTAGTTTTTGAACCCTAGCCCTGCTGGCACCTAGGGAAACCTAGCAAACCTATACATTTTTTAAAACTACACACCCAGGGGAATCCAGGATGGGTGCCTTGACTGCCTCCCTCCAGGTTCTATTAAGCAGAATCCCTTGCAAACCTAAAAAATGTTTTTTAAAAAACACATTTTCCTCACATTTCAGTGGAGGAAAGATCTGGAATCTGTGTGGATACACAAATTTCCACTCACCCCGCATTTCCCAAAGTCTTCCGAGAAAAATGGTACCTCACTTGCGTGGGTAGGCCTAATTCCCGCAAAATGAAACGGCGCAAAGCGCAACGTGGACACACCACAATTTCAGAGAGAAAAATGAACCTTTTTTAAGCAAAGTGCCTAGCTGTAGTTTTTGAACACTAGCTGTTGGACTTGGCTCTTTTTGCAGGGTCATCCCTAAACTTTTTGCCTTCCTCCTGTATTTTTTCTGACCTGTTGTTGGCTGTTTTATGACTCTGGGCACCTTACCACTGCTGATCAGTGCTAAGGTGCATATGCTCTCCCTATGGTAAAATGTTGATGTTGATTGGTGTCCATGTTTGGCTTATTTGGTTTACTATCAGCCCCTAGTAAAGTGCACCAGGAGTGCCAGGGCTTGTAAATACAAATGCTGCTGGTGGGCTTGCAGCACTGGTTGTGCCACCCACAGAAGCGGCCTAGTAAAATGTGTCTAGGGTCTGCCATTGCAGAACCTGCGTGCAGTCTGGTACTGTCATGCGGATTACGCAAGTGCACCTACTTGCCAGTCCCTAAAGAACAAGTAACTTACCTTCGGTAACGATGTATCTGTAAGAAACATTAGTTAGTTAGATTCCTCACCTTAGAATATCCCCAGGCGTCAGACTGGATCCGGAAAGATTTTTGTAGCAATACCCCTTGCGCGTCGCTAGGCATCGTCTGCGGCTCCGCGTCCGTCGTTGGCGTCGTGCGCCGGAATGACGTCATCGGAGTACTTAGACGCCTCCCTCGCGCGCTGACGTCAGTTCTTGTACATAGCTTTCTGCGCCAGGGACGCTGAGCCATGCAAGAGACCGACACTGGTGCCAAAAAATCTAGGGCCCTGAAAGGGAGAACCTTAACCCTAGATGTCGGTTCGCAGAACGGGGAGGCTGGGTGGGTCGGTGAGGAATCTAACTAACTAATGTTTCTTACAGATACATCGTTACCGAAGGTAAGTAACTTGTTCATCTGAAAGAAACACGTTAGTTAGATTCCTCACCTTAGAAGAGATACCCCAGCAATACCAACCCCGGTGGTGAGTCTGCGAACCAAGATCACACCAGAAAGTCCTGGAGAACAGAACAGCCAAAGTGGCCATCTCTCCGGACTTGGCTGTCCAGGCAATAGTGCCTGGCGAATGTGTGCAGTGAAGCCCACGTCGCCGCCTGACAGATGTCCTGCAAGGGGACTCCCCGTCGCAGGGCGGTCGTCACTGCTGTGGCCTGGGTGGAATGGGCTCGCAGCCCAACAGGAGGGACCTTTTTCGCCAAAGAATAGCAGAGTTTAACACACAACACGACCCACCGCGAGATGGTCCGCTTGTGCACAGCTTTACCCTTCTTCACACCTACATATCCAACAAAAAGTTGGTCGTCCACCCGGAACTGGCTTGTGCGGGCCAAATAAAATGACAGCGCACATTTTGGGTCCAGACGGTGGAGCCTCTCTTAATCTTTTGAAGGATGCGGAGGCGGAAAGAAGGTGGGCAGCGTGACAGATTGCCCGATGTGAAAGGGAGTCATGACTTTAGGAAGGAAAGAAGGACGGGTCCGGAGGACAACCTTATCCGGATGAACCGAAAGGAAGGGAGGCTTAGCTGACAAAGCCTGGAGCTCACTCACCTGCCTAGCGGAGGTGATAGCCACCAGGAAGGCAGTTTTCAGTGTCAGTAGACAAAGTGGACAGTTGTGAAGGGGCTCAAAGGGAGCGCACATCAGAAAAGTAAGAACAAGGTTCAAGTCCCACTGAGGCATTACGAAGGGAACAGGAGGGAACATATGAGTAATGCCCTTGAGAAAACGGGAGACAACAGGGGACTTGAAAAGAGAAGGCTGATCAGGAAGCCTCAAGAAAGCAGCGATTGCAGCAAGATAACCCTTCAAGGTGCCCAGAGCAGAGCCCTGCTGGGCCAAAGAAAGAAGAAAGAGGAGAACCTCAGAAAGAGGGGCAGAAAGGGGATCCACAGCCTTTGCTGTGCACCATGCCACAAATTTGTTCCACCGGCAGGCATATACCGTCTTTGTGGAGGGACGCCTGGCTGCCAGAATGACATCACAGACTTCAGGAGGTAAGTCAAATGGCATCAACTGTCACCGCTCAATCTCCACGCATGAAGGTGGAGGCTGGACAGGTTCGGGTGGAGGACCGTCCCCTGCTGCTGCTACAGAAGGTCCTCCTGAAGAGGCAGTCGTATCGGAGGATCGATGGACATACTGAGTAGCTCGGGATACCAGTACCTTCGTGCCCAATCCGAAGCCACCAAGATGACTTGGGCCCGGTCGCGCCTGATCTTCTTCAGCACTCTGGGCAGAAGTGGTATAGGCAGAAAGGCGTACAACAGACCGCAACTCAACTCGCGACGAAAAGCGTCTCCGAGCGAGTGCCGCCTTGGAAATTCCAACGCGCAGAACTGCTGACATTGCGTGTTCTCTTCGGTGACGAATGGATCTAACCAAGGCTCTCCCCACTCCAGAAAGAGACCTTGCGCCACGTCCGAGTTCAGATGCCATTCGTGATCCATCATGCACCGGCGGCTGAGTTCGTCTGCTCTGGCGTTCAGAGAGCCCGCCAGATGTTGAACCACCAGGGTGATGCCCTGATGTTCCAGCCATGTCCAGAGGCGCAGAGCCTCCTGACAAAGGGTCCACAACCCCACCCCGCCCTGTTTGTTGCAATACCACATGGCGGTGGTGTTGTCCGTGAACACCTGCACGACACTTCCCCGGACAGAGGGAAGGAAGGCTTTCAGTGCAAGTCGGATCGCCCTCAGCTCCAAAAGGTTGATATGGAGCCGAGTCTCCGCCGGAGACCAGAGTCCTCTGATCTCCGCCTCTCCCATATGGCCCCCCCATCCCAGGAGGGACGCATCCGTCACTACGACATGCTCCGGTTGGGATAGGGAGAGGGATCTGCCGCTGACCCAATCGCGATTCGTAAGCCACCACTGTAGCTGGTTCGCAGTGCCCTCCGAGATCAGGACATGGTCGGACAGGTTGCCGCGATGATGGGCCCACTGAAACTTCAGGTCCCACTGCAGAGCCCACATCCGCCACCTGGCGTGAGGTACCAACAGGATGCAGGAGGCCATCAGCCCCAGAAGCCGCAGCACCAACCTGACCGAAACCCAGGACAAAGGCCGGAAGATGGAAATCAGGGCCTGAATGTCCCGGACCCGCTGTTCCGGCGGATAGACCCGGAACTGCGCCGAATTGAGAACCGCTCCGATGAAAAGGAGCTTCTGGGAGGGACTCAGGTGCGACTTCGGCACATTGATGGAGAACCCCAGCGAGTGCAGGAGGTCGGCCGTAGTCTGGAGGTGAGAGACGACTTGCTGGGGCGAGCCCGCCTTCAACAGCCAGTCGTCGAGATAGGGGAAGACTGGAACCTCTGATCGGCGCAGATGAGCTGCGACCACCGCCATCAATTTCGTGAACACCCGAGGGGCACTGGTGAGGCCGAAGGGGAGCACGGTGAACTGAAAGTGCTCCTGACCCACCGTGAACCACAGTTAACACTGTTGGGCCGGCAGGACGGGGATGTGGAAATAAGCGTCCTGCAAGTCCAACGCTACCATCCAGTCTCCAGGGTCTAGGGCAGCCAGAACATGAGCTAAAGCGAGCATCTTGAACCGGTCCTTCCGGAGGAAGGTGTTGACGCTCCTGAGGTCCAAGATCGGGCTAGGCCCCCTTTGCCCTTCTTGGAAACCAGAAAGTAGTGGGAATAACAACCACGACCTACTTCTGGACCAGGAACGCGCTCGACGGCCGCTTTGGCCAAGAGGGCCGAAACTTCCTCTCGTAGAAGATGCAAATGATCCCCCGACATACGGTGGTTCAGCGATGGCATGGCTGGAGGGGTCGTCTCGAAGGGGAGGGAGTAGCCCCTTCGGACGATTTGCAGCACCCACCTGTCCGACGTGATGGAGCGCCAGTGGAGCAGGTGATGGCGAACTCTGCCGCCAACTGGCGTTGAATGGGCCTGAAAGCTCGGACTAGGAGGGCTTTGAGGCGGATGCTGCCGGGGTGGATGTGGACTGACCGGCACGTTGACCTCCAGTACCGCCTCGGCGGAATCCACGTCTGCGACCGCATGCAGGTTGGTTCTGCGGCCGGTGGCTGGGCGGACGTGAGGAGGCGCCCCTTCCTTGGCCACGAAAGGGACGAAAGGCGGAAGTTTCCGGCCGCGGGGCCGTAAGATCCAAGGACTTGGCCGTGGCCCGGGAGTCCTTGAACCGAACCAGCGCACTGTCCGCCTTCTCACCAAAAAGGCGAGTGCCATTAAAAGGCATGTCCATGAGGGAACTCTGGACATCCCCCGAAAATGACGTGGACCTCAGCCTGGCGTGACGCCGAAGCGCCACTGTCGTGGAAATCGCCCGACCCAGCGAGTCCGTGGTGTCAAGTCAACACCGTATGGCATGCCGCGCTGCATCTCGACCGTCAGCAAGAGCTTGAGCGAGTCGTGTCCTGGCCTCCACCGGACACAAGGGCAGCACGTCCTCCACCGCATCCCACAGAGAGTGGGAATAACAGTCCAACAGGCAAGCGGTATTTAAAGACCGCAGTCCCAAACTCAGGGACGAGAACAGTCTCTTGCCAAACTGCTCCAACCTCTTGGATTCCCGATCCGGAGGAGCGGACGGGAAGGAGGATTGGGAGGTTGAGGCCTGGATAACCAGACTCTCGGGGGTGGGGTGTTGGGAAAGGAAACTGGGGTCGCCCGGAGCAGGGCGGTGGCGCCGGGCAACGTTCCGGTCCACAGGAGGGACTGGGGAGGGCTTGGACCAAGTGCCCTGCAGAACGTCAATGAGGGCCTCATTAAACTGCAGCAGAGGCTCAGTGGAGCTTGCTGTCGTTTGAAGGACCTCAGTGAGGACGTTAGTCCTCACGGCCACAGCAGGCAACTCCAGCCCGAGGGCTTCGGCCGCCTTGCGCAGCACCACTGAGAAGGCTGCACCCTCCTACGAGGCCACAGTCGGAGGAGAGATGAAACCAGCGTCCGGGGAGGTATCCAACCGCTGGCATCCCCCAATTCCTCTTCCCAGTCCTGAGAAAGTTGGGCCTGAGCGGCCATAGGGTCATCAAACCCCTCCCAGTCGCCCTCGTCATCCGATTCCCGATAAACAGGAGGAACGATCGGAGCCGGGCAGTAGATGAAGGGTTCACCAGTCGGCGTCGGCACCGGGCGGCGCCGTGCCGGCATCGGGCCCGGACCGGGGCTAAACTGGGAAACGACGTCGCCCGGGGACGGCGTCGGAGGTGGAACCGGTGTCGGTGCCGGCGGAGGAGGCGTCGTGAGGTCGACCGGCACCAACCGAGATCCAGGCCTGGATCCCTCGGGGACCTGCGGCGTCGGGGCCGTCGACGGCACCGGGGCCGGAGCCGCCGGCACGCGAGGTCGCCCAGTCAAGTCCACGGGGCCCGAAGGCACGCGGCAGGCGTCGACAGCAGAGCCAGGCCCCTCATGGCCGAGAGGAAGGCACTGACCTCCGCCGGAGTCGCGTCAGTCCCAGGGACCGGCGGGTATGCGGACGGACGCGGCTCCTGCGGCTCCGACGGAGCCGCGGGGGTGGGACCACCCTGACCCTCGGCAACCGGCGAGGGGAGTCCTTAGAGTGATGTCGTCTCCTGGACTTCTTGGAGTGCTTCGACTTACCCGAAGACCCTGATGAGCGATGACGATGGCTGTGGCTCTGCGATCGGTCCTTGGACCTCCTCCTGGACCGGGACCAAGAGCGGCGCGGAGCCGAGTGCCGAAGCTCGAGAAGCTTACGGGACCGCTCCCGCCTAGCTTTCGATGTCAAGGCCTGACAGTCGGGGCATGACTCCGCGTCGTGGTCGGCCCCCAGGCAGTAAAGGCACCGGCGTGGTGATCCGTCACCGACATCAGGCAATGACAGGCGTCACAGGCCTTAAAACCAGGCATCCTACCGCCACCAGAGTCGAGTTGATAGACCAAAAAGAGTCAAAAAGTTAGTCAAAAAATGACTAGGGGTAAGCTCTTCCCGGATCGGCGCTTACTGGCGCGGAAAAAAGAAGAACTGACGTCAGCGCGCGAGGGCGGCATCTAAGTACACCGACGACGTAATTCCGGCGCAACGACGCCAACGACGGACGAGGAGCCGCAGACGACGCCTAGCGACGCGCAAGGGGTATTGCTACAAAAATCTTTCCGGATCCAGTCTGATGCCTGGGGATATTCTAAGGTGAGGAATCTAACTAACGTGTTTCTTCAGATCCTTCCCTTAACTAGATATTAGTCACCCCTCTGGTAGGCCCAAGGGCAGGGTGCCTTGTAGGCATAAGGTAGGACATGCCCTGATGTGTGTGGCATGTCTTAATAGTGAATTACAGCCATTTTCGTTTTTCACTATTGAAGGCTACCTGCTCTCCATAGGTCAGAATGGGCTGCTGGAATTATTACACGCTATAATCCCAGCGTACTCAGAGAGCATGGTAGAAAGTCAAGTTTAGTATCCCTGAAGTCAGAATAATAAAATACTTCTTTTAGTAATGTTTATTTTAATATCCTGTGTTTGTAAATACTACTTTTAGAAAGTTAGTATTTACTTGCTTAGCCATTTCAGTCCGCCTCTGCTTTGTGTGTGTGGGCTGCCTAGTTTCAGTGAGGGGCAGGGCTGGGGAATTCCAGGAGACAGGCTGGCTGCCAGGTGGTGGGTAGAGAGATTACACCAGGATGGGTGGGAGGAGCACACCTTGACTCTGAATAGACCTGTGCTCTGCCACCACAATGCTGGCTCCGCCCCCTGTGGAGCGGCTGATGTCTCTGCCCTGTGCACTGAAAGGAAAGAGCAGAGTCACCACAACAAAGTGCTCCAAAACCGGACTGAGCCAGGCACAGGCCCCCTGGGGACAAAGAACAAAAGAACAAAAGAAACTTGCTATCAAAGAAGGAGCCCTGCTCCTAAGAAATCAGATCCTGTTTGCGCCAAGAAGAACCTCTGCCCGAACAGAAGGACCTGGGAAAGCTGCATGGAGGAGTACTGTCTCTAAGCCTGAGAGACTGGCCTGTGGTGGGTGCCTTGCTGTTAAAGGAGAGGAGGAAAAGACTGAGAAAGACTTTGAATTCAACTTGTGCTTTTAAAACAATCTCCAATGGCTTGCTTGTGAACTTGCCCCCTGAACTGCGCCCCAGGAACAGTGGGCGCTACCCCTCCCTGGAAGAGAAGGAAGCTGCTGTGGGTGGATTGCTGACGCTGACCCCAGTGAACCTGTGTGCCCCCCATCTCGCTGAGCAACGCGACTTCTGCCCGCCTGTGCTGCTGTGAGCACCGTGAAGGCCTGCCCTGCCTGGGCTAAACAAAGAAAACAGCTGCCCCCTCGAGCCGGACCTCGCAACGTAAAGCAGAGACAGCCTGCGTCCAAGCGCCGAGCCTCTGCGACCCCTGGCCGTGGAGATCACTGTGAGGACCGACGGTGCCCTGGTTCGCCGATCCTGGCCGATACGACAGCGCTGCGGGCTGAGAGATCACCCCTGAGCTGCCCCTCCTGCTTCTGACCCCCGAGGTGTGCTGCGACGTCCTGAAGCGCCCAACGAAGCATCGTCGTCCACTGCCCAAGCGGGACTGCCACGCAACGTGGGACGCCCCTCTACGGACTTCTGAGGCCGCCACGAACATTGCCCCCAAGAAATAAGGTACTGTGAGCCCAAGCGCCGTCGTACGAACCGTACTTTCCTGTGTACGGCCCGTACTACGCTATCGTACCGCTACGCCACTCACACGGGAAGCGTGAGGCTTTGTGCGGTTCGTCCCCAGCTCGTACGGTGCGTCCCGGCACCTGTACGGTCCGTCCAGCGTTAAAGATATACACGTTGCTCACGCGGGAAGCGTGAGGTGTGGCAAGAGGCGTACCGGACTCGTACGACGCGTACCTACGAAGGTACGGTCCGTACGGCTTGAGTCCTAGTACGCGTGCTCACGCGGGAAGCGCGAGGAACGGCACGACGCGTCCAAAAGCTGGTGCGAAGCGTACAGAAGGCCCTACGAGGCGCACAGGCCCCCAGAAGGTGCAGATTGCACCAAAAGTGACCATTTTAAGAACTGTGGACTCCCTAACGATAATTGCAAGTAACTGGAACCTCATTTGAAAGTGAAGAACTGTATTTTTAAAGCCTGCTTGAAGAACTTTATATAAAGAACTTTATTTTTACAAAATACAGCCTTGTGTCTCTGTGTGGTGGGTTGGTGGTTATTGTGAGACGCCTTGAATGCTTAACCTAATGCCCTCTGGAATCTAGCCTGACTGCTCGCGCCACGTTACCTAGAGGGTGAGCAGGGGTTATTTTCTAAGAGTAATCCTTCGCCCTGACTTAGAGGAAAGGGTCCCTGCTTGTCGCAAATGCATACCTGCACCAACCAGAGACCCCGGATTCTAACACTAGCTCTGCTGGCACCTAGAGAAACCTAGCAAACCTAAACATTTTTGAAAACTAGACACCCAGGGGAATCCAGGATGGGGTGACTTGACTGCCTCCCTCTAGGTTCTGTTACCCAGAATCCCTTGCAAACCTAAAATGTTTTTTTTAATAACACATTTTCCTCATATTTCTGTGATGAAAAGTTCTGCAATCTGCGTGGATCCACAAATTTTCCACTCACCCCGCATTCTCCAAAGTCTTCCGAGAAAAATGGTACCTCACTTGCGTGGGTAGGCCTAGTTCCCTTGACATGAAGCGGCGCAAAACGCAATGTGGACACACCATAATTTCACAGTGAAAAATGACAGTTTTTTGGCAAAGTGCCTAGCTGTAGTTTTTTAACCCTAGCTCTGCTGGCACCTAGGGAAACCTAGCAAACCAATACATTTTTGAAAACTAGACACGCAGGGGAATCCAGAATGGGGTGACTTGACTGCATCCCTCCAGATTCTGTTACCCAGAATCCCTTGTAAATCAAAGAAATTGTCAAAAAAAACACATTTTCCTCACATTTCTGTGGTGGAAAGTTCTGGAATCTGCGTGGATCCACAAATTTCCACTCACCCCGCGTTCCCCAAAGTCTTCCAAGAAAAATGGTACCCCACTTGCATGGGTAGGCCTAGTTCCCACGACATGAAACGGGGCAAAACGCAATCTGGACACACCACAATCTCACAGTGAAAAATGACCCTTTTTTGGCAAAGTGCCTAGCTGTAGTTTTTGAACCCTAGCTCTGCTGGCACCTAGGGAAACCTAGAAAACCTATACATTTTTGTAAACTAGACACCCAGGGGAATCCAGGATGGGGTGACTTGACTGCCTCCCTCTAGGTTCTGTAACCCAGAATCCCTTGCAAACCTAAAATGTTTTTTTAATAACAAATTTTCTTCATATTTCTGTGATGAAAAGTTCTGGAATCTGCGTGGATCCACACATGTTCCACTCAACCCTGCGTTCCCCAAAGTCTTCAGAGAAAAATGATACCCCACTTGCGTGGGTAGGCTTAGTTCCCGCGACATGAAACGGCGCAAAACACAACGTGGACACACCACAATTTCACAGTGAAAAATGACCCTTTTTTGGCAAAGTGCCTAGCTGTAGTTTTTGAGCCCAAGCTCTGCTGGCACCTAGGGAAACCGAGAAAACCTATACATTTTTTAAAACTAGACACCCACAGGAATCCAGGATGGGGAGACTTGACAGCCTCCCACCAGGTTCTGTTACCCAAAATCCGTTGCAAGCCTAAACATTTTTTTTAAAAAACAACATTTTCCTCACATTTCTGTGGTGGAAAGTTCTTTAATCTGCGTGGATCCACAAATTTCCCGTCCCCGCATTCCCCAAAGTCTTCAGAGAACAATGGTCCCTCACTTGCATGGGTAGGCCTAGTGCCCACAACATGAAACGGCACAAAACACAACGTGGACACACCACAATTTTACAGAGAAAAATGACCCTTTTTTGGCAAAGTGCCTAGCTGTAGTTTTTTAATCCTAGCTCTGCTGGTACCTAGGGAAACCTAGGAAACCTATACATTTTTCAAAACTAGACACGCAGCGGAATCCAGGATGGGGCGACTTGACTGCCTCCCTCCAGGTTCTGTTACCCAAAATCCCTTGCAAACCTAAACATTTTTTTTTAAAAACACATTTTCCTCATATTTCCGTGGTGGAAAGTTGTGGAATCTGCGTGGATCCACAAATTTCCACTCACCCCGCGTTCCCCAAAGTCTTCTGAGAAAAATGGTACCCCACTTACGTGGGTAGTTCTAGTTCCCGCGATATGAAACGGCGCAAAACACAAGTGGACACACCACATTTTCACAGTGAAAAATGACCCTTTTTTGGCAAAGTGCCTAGCTGTAGTTTTTGAACCCTAGCCCTGCTGGCACCTAGGTAAATGTAGGAGAGTAGGGTCTGCTATCCTATGGTCACCCCAAATTTTTGCTTTTTGCTTCACTGGTTTTTGACATATTGAGGCTGTGGGCCTGCTAATCAGACCCCCAGCCTGCTGTTCTCTCTAACTAAATTGACACTATGCACCCTAGGTGCATAACCAATTGGAAGTGGATCACCCTGTGAGCCCCTGTACCAGTGTACACTAGGTACCCAGGGCATTGGTGTATCTAAGGCCTACCAGGGGCTGAAGCATGTATTATGCCACCCCTGGCCTGGCCTAACAAATTTGACACAACTGGCTGATCACTCAGCTGGGGTAAGTTGGTGTAACCACCTCTTACTTAGGTGTAGTATACCTATACCTAACCTTAAATGGGACACCTGGTAACCTATAAGTCACTCCTATGGCAGGCCTTGACAATCCTGAAGGCAGAGTGCTTGGTTCCATGTGAGATAGTGCTCTGGCATGAGCTGGGCCTGTCTGCAGTGGTCGGAACCACTTCCTTCTACGGTTTCCAGATATCGTCATACCATATACTCTTAAGTGCATTATGAACCTCGCGGTTAAATGCTAGCTTTGGTTTGGCTTTATCAAAACATGTCGAGTAAGGTGTCATACGAATTGGAATACTAACCCCTCGCCAATTCTGGCGACGGGGTTAGCATTCCACCCTTCTAGAGGGACGCGACATGTACAGTACCTGAAACCCGGGTAAAATCAGACATAGCCTCAGCTCCACAAAATGGATGCTGCCACCACCGACACAAGTCTGCCCTCCTGCTGCTGGGAGTCCTTCCAGCTTGGGAGACGTGGACAAAGGGTTTCCTGCCAGGGGAGGTGCGAGCACCACCCCAGACAGGATTTTGTGTATTGGTCAGGTAGGGCTTGAAAGAAACCAGACATGCCTGAGGCTCACAAGGAGCCTCGGTGCATATGCCAGTTCAATCCGGTCCTGGGGCACACCAGCCCTGGACCTGGGGCGAGCTGGACAAAGGATTGGGGGTGTAACCACCCCCCTTCCTGGTCCCACCCTTAGGGAGGGACCTAGCAGGTAGTCCGGCCCCTAGAATCCGCTTAAAGGTAGGAGCTGTGTCCTAAAACTTCAGACATCCTGGAATCAACTTAACCACAAAAAGAAGACGGGAACTTCGACGCTCTGCTGCACAGAGGACTGAAGGAAATCTCCCCTATGGTCAGGGAGTGACCATCTTGCTAACGCAAGCACCAACCAGCTATTGAACGTCTGCTTTACCGCCGCCTCCTGCCGGAGCCCGAGCCCAGAGCTCGACAAGACCTGGACCTCCAGACCTCTCACCGCCCGATCCACAGTCCCTGCAAAGAAGGAACCCGTGGAGGCACCGAGACACGTGGAGCCAGCCATCTTGGAAGACCGACGACAAGCTGCAAGCGCAACAACAGAGGCTCCCTCCAAGTTGTGCTTTGGGTCCTGAGAAGCCCAACCATCGAGCAGCATCTGCACCAAAGGTGAGCCCTCCAGCATCTCCACGATCTGCGTGGGGCCCCTCTGCACTTTGCACCTCGACGCGCCTGCCCGGTCCCTGGCCCATTGGCTAGTGGCCATTTTGGCGACGAAACTTGAAACTAACGACGCTGGTCTGGTTGCTCCAGACTGGCCCTAGCTGCTCTCCAAAAGAGCAGCCCCTCTGACCTTGCTGGTCAGAACAATCAGCTTTCCTCTCTTTGCACGACTCCTGCCTTTGCCAAGGCTTGTTTGCTTCTTTCGAGTCGCCGACACCGCCGACAGCGAGAGCCTGCGTGGGACAGCTCGTGACTCGACTCCTGGACGTCGTCGACCTTCAGGGACCACGTGGCTGCGGAGACAAGCTACACTTCACCACCTGTTTGCACCCGACATCGCCTGGTACCTACCTGGTGCCACGCCGGTCACTGGCTAGTGACTGTGAACACTGTCCCCTCTGCTTTCAGGTCTTCTACAACTCCGATCCACCCTTGGATCCAACGCAGCTCTTCTAGACCGATTGAATCGATAGAAGAAACCCGACGCACTTCGAGACCTATGCACCCGCTTCCTGTGGGTGAGGTAAAGCTGGCACTCCGGTGCCCAAGTGTAGAGAATCATCTCTAGTGTCTGTGTTTCGAATCTTGAGATCGTAGTCCAACCAGAAGACCCTTTCTGCAGTAACTTTTTAACTTTTACGCACCCATTGAAAACCTATGGGAGCACGCGTGTGACTTTCCTCACTGCACACGCAACCCGTGGACCTCCTGGTCACTAACTGAAGTTAGCTCCTTGTAGGCCCAGCGATTCTAGAGGCCCTAGGCCTTTTCCCTTTCCTGTTCGTGGTACTTATACCACTATTTTAGTATATAGTTTGAGTGACCACCAGGGCCCATCCATATAAAGTGCAACTTCTGTGTATTATAACATTGTCTTGTTTAACGATTTGTGCTCCTGTGCTCATAAAGAGTCTAGGGGTTACTTTGAGAAATAAATACATATATATTTTGAATATATATCTGTGTGGTGTCCTTTCATTGGTATAAAAGGGGGTTACATTTGGTAAAACAGCCTGCTTAACACGCTTTAACGAGTTTAGCCTCAAAGACTGCTTGGCCTACGCTACCACTAGGGCAGCTAGTCCGGAAAGGTTGACTTACAACCACACCATAAGGGTTGCTTGGCATGGTACAAGGTGGTCACTTTAACTAGTGAACATCATATACCAGGCCAACTTCTCACAGTAAACCTAGCAAACCTATACATTTTTGAAAACTAGACACCCAGGGGAATCCAGGATGGGGTGACTTGACTGCCTCCCTCTAGGTTCTGTTACCCAGAATCCCTTGCAAACCTAAAATGTTTTTTTTAATAACACATTTTCCTCATATTTCTGTGATGGAAAGTTCTGGAATCTGCGTGGATCCACAAATTTCCACTCACCCAGCATTCCCCAAAGTCTTCTGAGAGAAATGGTACCTCACTTGCATGGGTAGGCCTAGTGCCCACAACATGAAACGGCACAAAACACAACGTGGACACACCACAATTTTACAGAGAAAAATGACCCTTTTTTGGCAAAGTGCCTAGCTGTAGTTTTTTAACCCTAGCTCTGCTGGCACCTAGGGAAACCTAGCACACCTATACATTTTTGAAAACTAGACACACAGCGGAATTCAGGAAGGGGCGACTTGACTGCCTCCCACCAGTCTCTGTTACCCAGAATCCCTTGCAAACCTAAAAATATGTCAAAAACCCACATTTTCCTCACATTTCCGTGGTAGAAAGTTTTGGAATCTGCGTGGATCCACAAATTTCCACTCACCCCGCGTTCTCCAAAGTCTTCTGAAAAAAATGGTACCCCACTTATGTGGGTAGGTATAGTTCCCGCGATATGAAGCGGCGCAAAACAGAACGTGGACACACCACATTTTCACAGTGAAAAATGACCCTTTTTTGGCAAAGTGCCTAGCTGTAGTTTTTGAACCCTAGCTCTGCTGGCACGTAGGGAAATGTTAGAATCCGGGGTCTCTGGTTGGCGCAGGTATGCACTTGCGACAAGCAGGGACCCTTTCCTCTAAGTCAGGGCGAAGGATTACTCTGGGAAAATAACCCCTGCTCACCCTCTAGGTAACGTGGCGCGAGCAGTCAGGCTAGATTCCAGAGGGCATTAGGTTAAGCATTCAAGATGTCCCCCACAACAACCACCAACCCACCACACAGAGACACAAGGCTGTATTTTGTAAAAATAAACTCTTTATATAAAAGGTTTCTTCAAGCAGGCTTTAAAAATACAGTTCTTCACTTCAAATGAGGTTCCAGTTACTTGTAATAACTTTTCAGCAGTCCACAGTTCTTAAAATGGCAATTCTTGGTTCAAAATACGCTTCTTTGAGGTCTGTGCGCTTCGTAGCGCCTTCCGTACGCTTCGTACCGCTATTTGGATGCGTCGTGCCGTTTCTCACGCTTCTCGCGTGAGCACGCGTACGAGGACTTAAGCCGTACGGACCGTACCCTCGTAGGTACGCGTCGTACAAGTCCGGTACGTCTCCTGCCAAACCTCACGCCTCCCGCGTGAGCAACGTCTATATATCTTCAACGGTACGGACCGTACCTTCGCTGGGACGCTCCGTACAGCTGGGGTGAACCATACCAAAGCTCACGCTTCACGCGTGAATAGCGTAGCGCGACGCCAGCGCGGGTACGGACCGTACGAAGGCAAGTACGGTTCGTACGAGGGCGCTCTCAATTCACGGTACCTTGGGTCTTTGTAGGGAGTTCGTGGCGGCCTCAGCAGTCCCGCCAAGGGCGTCCCGCGTCGCGTTGCAGTCCCGGCTCTTCAGTGGACGGCGATGCTTCGGGGGCGCTCGGGGATGTCTCACCACACCACGGAGGTCAGGAGGAGGAGGGGCTGCTCGGGGGTGATTCTCAGCGCATCGCGCTGTCGGCAGACACCAGGTTCGGCGAACAGTGCACCTTGGGTCCTTACAGTGGTCTCAGCGGCTCAGGGTCGCAGAGGCTCGGCACTTGGACGCAGGTCGTCTCCCTTAACGTTGCGAGCTACAGCTCGAGGGGGCAGTTGTTTGCTTTGGTCAGGCCAGGCGGGCTTGTCTTCACGGTGCTCACAGCAGCCCGGGCAGCCAGAGGTCGCGGTGCTCAGCGAGATGGGGGCACACAGGTTCTCTGGGGTCAGCGTTGCAGGGTCACCCACAGCAGCTTCCTCTTCTTCCAGGGAAAGGTAGCGCCCACTGTTCCTGGGGCGCAATTCAGGGGGCAAGTTCACACGCAAGCCCTTGGAGATTGTTTGTAAAGCACAAGTTGAATAAAAGTCTTTTCTTCAGTCTTCTCCTCTCCTTCCAGCAGCAAGGCACCCACCACAGGCCAGTCTCTCAGGCTTAGAGACAGTACTCCTCCATGCAGCTTTCCCAGGTCCTTCTCTTCAGGCAGAGTTTCTTCTTGGCGCAAACAGGATCTGATTTCTTAGGAGCAGGGCTCCTTCTTTTATACAGCAATTCTTTTGTTCTTTGTCACCTGGGGGCCTGGGCCTGGCTCAGTCCGGTTTTGGAGCACTTTGTTGTAGTGACTCCGCTCTTTCCTTTCAGCAGCAGGGCAGGGACATCAGCCGCTCCACAGGGGGCGGAGCCGGCATTGTGGTGGCAGAGCACAGGTCTATTCAGAGTCAAGGTGTACTCCTCCCACCCATCCTGGTGTAATCTCTCTACCCACCACCTGGCAGCCAGCCTGTCTCCTGGCATTCCCCAGCCCTGCCCCTCACTGAAACTAGGCAGCACACACACACAGCAGAGGCGGACTGAAATGACTAACTTTCTAAAAGTAGTATTTACAAACACAGGATATTAAAATAAACTTTACTAAAGGAAGTATTTTATTATTCTGAGTTCAGGCCTACTAAACTTGACTTTCTACCATGCTCTATGAGTCCACTGGGATTACAGCGTGTAGTAATTCCAGCAGCCCATTCTGGCCTATGGACTGCAGGTAGCCTTCAATAGTGAGAAACGAAAATGGCTGTAATTCACTATTAAGACATGCTACACACATCAGGGCATGTCCTACCTTATGCCTACAATGAACCCTACCCTTGGTCCTACCAGAAGTGTAACTAATATGTAGTTAAGGGAAGGTTTAGGGACTGGCAAGTGGGTGCACTTGCACAGTCAGCGCGACAGTACCAGACTGCACGCAGGTTCTGCAGTGGCAGACCTTAGACACATTTCACTAGGGCGCTTCTGTGGGTGGCACAACCAGTGCTGCAAGCCCACCTGCAGCATTGTATTTACAAGCCCTGGCACTCCTGGTGCACTTTACTAGGGGCTGATAGTAAACCAAATAAGCCAAGCATGGACACCAATCAATGTATACATTTTTCATAAGGGAGCACTTGCACTGTGGCACTGATTGGCAGTGGCACAGTGCTCTGAGCAGCCAACACCAACAAAACACATGAGGCACATCAGCAAAAAGTGGAAGGGAAACTCACGCCAAGGTGCCAGGTCTAACACGTGTCCCCTCCAGCTGAAATGTGGGGGAACTACCCTACCCCAGGGAGTTCCTCTTCACTAAGGCGGAAAAACCTGGACAGACCGTCAGCATTGGCGTGATCTGTGCCAGGGCGATGCTCCACCGTAAAGTCCATACCCTGTAGGGAGATGGACCACCTCAACAGTTTTGGGTTCTCACCCCTCATTTGCATCAACCATCTGAGGGGCCTGTGGTCGGTCTGAACCCGGAAGTGAGACCCAAACAAGTAGGGTCTTAGCTTCTTGAGCGCCCAGACCACAGCAAATGCTTCTCGCTCGATTGCACTCCACCTTTGTTCCCGTGGAAGTAACCTCCTACTAATGAAGGCTACAGGTTGGTCCCAGCCCTCCTCAGTCATCTGTGAGAGAACAGCCCCTACATCATGCTCTGATGCGTCTGTCTGCACTAGGAATTCTTTGGAGAAGTCAGGAGCCAAGAGCACGGGCGCCGTGCACATGGCAGTCTTCAGGGTGTCAAAAGCCTTCTGACAGGTGTCAGTCTAGATCACTTTTCTGGGCTGCTTCTCCGAAGTCAGCTCCATCAAGGGGGCAACAATGCTGCCATACCCCTTGACAAACCTCCTGTAGTACCCTGTGAGTCCTAAAAAAGGCCCTCACCTCTGTCTGGGTCTTTGGGGGCTCCCAAGCCAGGATGGTTTCAATCTTGGGTTGGAGGGGCGCCACCTGGCCGCTCCCCACTTGGTGTCCCAAGTACACCACGGATCCCTGCCCGATCTGACACTTGCTTGCCTTGATCGTGAGGCCTGCCTTGTGCAGTTTCATCAACACTTCCCAGAGATGTTGCAGGTGTTCTTTCCATATGCCACTGAACACTGCGATGTCGTCCAGGTAGGCGGCGCTGAACTTGGTCAGCCCAGCCAACACCTGGTTGACCAACCTCTGGAAAGTGGCAGGGGCATTCTTCATCCCGAATGGCATAACCCGGAACTGGAAATGCCCATCTGGTGTGGAAAATGCGGATCTCTCTTTGGCCCCATCAGTCAAGGCGATCTGCCAGTACCCAGAAGTTAAATCAAACGTGCTGAGGTACCGTGCAGCCCCTAACCGATCGATGAGCTCATCAGCTCTGGGGATGGGGTGCGCGTCAGTCTTGGTGACCGAATTGAGTCCTCTGTAGTCCACACAGAACCGAAGTTCGGGTGTGGCACCCGCAGCCTTTGGGACCAAGACCACTGGGCTGGCCCAAGGACTGCTGGAGGACTCAACCACCCCTAGAGCAAGCATCTTTGAGACTTCCTCTTTGATGCAGGCTCTGACCCTGTCAGTTACTCTGTAAGCCTTGTGCTTTACAGGCAAGCTGTCTCCTGTGTCCACATCATGGACGCACCAATCTGTGACACCAGGAACCAGGGAGAACAGGTCAGGAAACTGCCCCAGCAGCTGGCGGCAGTCATCCTGTTGCTCAGGGGTCAGGGTGGGTGAGAGGTTAACTCCATCCACTGACCCGTCTTGCTCTGAGGCTACCAGGAGGTCAGGAAGAGGCTCAGACTCCTCCTCCGTCCCATCATCTGTGGCCAAGAGCATGCCCACTTCGGACCTCTCCAAGTGGGGCTTCAGTCGATTGACATGGAGGACCCTCAAGGGGTTCCTGGGAGACTGCAAGTCCACCAAGTAGGTGACAGAACTCTTGCGCTCCGCAATCTCAAAGGGTCCTGTCCACTTGTCCTGGAGTGCACAAGGCTCCACCGGGGCCAGGACCCATACCTTTTGACCAGGTTGAAGCTCAACCAGAGTGGCGTTCTGGTCGTACCACCGCTTCATTTCCTCCTGGCTGGCTTCCAGGTTTGCCTCAGCAAGTTGCCTGAAACGCCTAGTCTGGTTCCGGAAGGCCAGCATGTAACTGTATACATTCTGGGGAGGTTTCCTGGGAGATTGCTCCCAGACTTCCTTGACCAGACTAAGAGGTCCTCGTACTGGGTGGCCATACAGAAGCTCAAAGGAACTGAACCCCAGAGACTTCTGTGGCACCTCACGGTATGCAAAGAGAAGGCATGGTAAGAGGACATCCCACATACGCCTCATGGGTTCCTCAAGACCCATAATCATGCCCTTTAGGGTTCGGTTGAATCTCTCAACCAACCCGTTTCCTTGGGGATGGTAAGGGGTGGTGAACTTGTATGTCACACCACACTCTTGCCAAAGGGATTTCATATATTTCGATATGAAATTGGTCCCCCTGTCAGACACCACCTCTAGAGGGAATCCTACTCGTGAGAAAATTCCCATCAGTGCCCGTCCCACCATGGGAGCCGTCACTGTCCTCAGAGGGATGGCTTCAGGGTACCGGGTGGCATGGTCCACCAAGACCAGGATAAACCTGTTGCCCATGGCTGTCTTGGGGTCCAGTGGCCTGAGAACCTTTCTGCTGGTTCCCTTGGGTATTACTTTGGGGGCCTTTTTGGAACCCCTTCTGTTTTCCCTTGTCCCCCCCACTCTTCTGCTGGGGACCCTGCCCACCCTTGGCGGAGTCTCCCACTTGACCCTTGTGGACCCTGGTGCTGACCCAGCGGTCCGCCTCTTCAGCAAGCTTCCTAGGGTTAGTCAGCTTGCTATCTATCAGGTGTTGGCGTAGCTCAGGAAAACAATTAAGGGACAAGTGTTCCCATGCAATTAAATCAAAGAGACCTTGGTAATCATCCACTTTGCTATCCTTCACCCAGCGCTCTGCAGAAAAAGGTTACATACTCCACATACGTACTCCCCGCAATCTTGGTACACCCCCTGAACCTTTGTCTATATAATTCAGGAGTTAGCCCATATCTATTCATTAAAGCTTCCTTCATGTGGGGGTAAGAATTGTAGACATCAGAGGGCAAATCTAAAAGTGTGTCCCGCCCCTCACTGAGGAACCGCCCCCACAACCCCGCTCCCCAATCTCTCTCAGGGACCCGGTGGGAAGACATGGCTACCTCATAGGCCTTGAACCATTGCCCTATGTCGTCATTCTTAAAGTATTCCTTAACTACATCTTTTGGCATGTGCACCCTTGACTCTACCTGCACCGGCGTTGCGCTGCCACCAGAGGGTGGGTTTTCCAAACTTTTGGCTTTTATCTCCAGCTCCCTCATTTTCAGGTCGTACTCCATTCTTCTTTCTTCAAGAGCCATTTTCTTGCTCTCTAGCTCCAATTGGCCATTTAATTTCAGCTTTGCCAAAGTAATCTCCTGCTCTCTGGCGGCCTGTCTGTCTGCCAGCTCCTCTGGCGACAGGCCTTTGCCAAAACTATGGATGCTCTCCGCTGGTTCCACTACTATAATCTCCTCAGTTGCATTCCTTGATTCAATCCAGGCTTTCAGCGCCTTGTAGAGATCTGTTTTGTTCTTGCACCCTGCATGGGGAACCTTGAGTTTCCTGCAGAAGTACTTGAGTTCATCTTTCTTGTAGTTGTCCAGCTTTGACTCATCCCATTCCATTCCGGCTATTTCAGAGGCTTCAGAGATCGATTTCTCAATGCTGTTTAGGCCCGGCATGACTCCAAACACAAGGGATCTTCTTTCTTGGCAAGCAAAATTAAATTTAAAGTTCTGTGGCTCAAGCTACTGGACTGTCCTCACTGTGCAATGGCTAGTAATCACTGCGCAGACACCAAGAATGCAAATCCTTAAATCCTCACCGCTGCCACCAATGTTAGAATCCGGGGTCTCTGGTTATGTTATGTTATGTTATCATGGGTTTTGTTAAGCGCTCAGCTACTCAAGCAGAGTGTCCCGGCGCTGACAGACCATGGTTGGCGCAGGTATGCACTTGCGACAAGCAGGGACCCTTTCCTCTAAGTCAGGGCGAAGGATTACTCTGGGAAAATAACCCCTGCTCACCCTCTAGGTAACGTGGCGCGAGCAGTCAGGCTAGATTCCAGAGGGTATTAGGTTAAGCATTCAAGATGACCCACACAACAACCACCAACCCACCACACAGAGACACAAGGCTGTATTTTGTAAAAATAAACTCTTTAAATAAAAGGTTTCTTCAAGCAGGCTTTAAAAATACAGTTTTTCACTTCAAATGAGGTTCCAGTTACTTGTAATGACTTTTCAGCAGTCCACAGGTCTTAAAATGGCAATTCTTGGTTCAAAATACGCTTCTTTGAGGTCTGTGCACTTCGTAGCGCCTTCCGTACGCTTCGTACCGCTATTTGGACGCGTCGTGCCATTTCTCACGCTTCTCACGTGAGCACGCGTACGAGGACTTAAGCCGTACGGACCGTACCCTCGTAGGTACGCATCGTACAAGTCCGGTACGCCTCCTGCCAAACCTCCCGCCTCCCGCGTGAGCAACGTCTATATATCTTCAACGGTACGGACCGTACCTTTGCTGGGACGCTCCGTACAGCTGGGGTGAACTGTACCAAAGCTCACGCTTCACGCGTGAATAGCGTAGCGCAACGCCAGCGCGGGTACGGACCGTACAAAGGCACGTACGGTTCGTACGAGGGCGCTCTGAATTCACGGTACCTTGGGTCTTTGTAGGGAGTTCGTGGAGGCCTCAGCAGTCCCGCAAAGGGCGTCCCGCGTCGCGTCGCGTTGCAGTCCCGGCTCTTCAGTGGACGGCGATGCTTCGGGGGCGCTCGGGGATGTCTTAGCACACCACAGAGGTCAGGAGGAGGAGGGGCCACTCGGGGGTGATTCTCAGCGCGTCGCGCTGTCGGCAGACACCAGGTTCGGCGAACAGTGCACCTTGGGTCCTTACAGTGGTCTCAGCGGCTCAGGGTCGCAGAGGCTCGGCGCTTGGACGCAGGTCGTCTCCCTTCACGTTGCGAGCTATGGCTCGAGGGGGCAGTTGTTTGCTTTGGTCAGGCCAGGCGGGCTGGTCTTCACGGTGCTCACAGCAGCCCGGGCAGTCAGAGGTCGCGGTGCTCAGCGAGATGGGGGCACACAGGTTCTCTGGGGTCAGCGTTGCAGGGTCACCCACAGCAGCTTCCTCTTCTTCCAGGGAAAGGTAGCGCCCACTGTTCCTGGGGCGCAGTTCAGGGGGCAAGTTCACACGCAAGCCCTTGGAGATTGTTTGTAAAGCACAAGTTGAATAAAAGTCTTTTCTTCAGTCTTCTCCTCTCCTTCCAGCAGCAAGGCACCCACCACAGGCCAGTCTCTCAGGCTCAGAGACAGTACTCCTCCATGCAGCTTTCCCAGGTCCTTCTCTTCAGGCAGAGTTTCTTCTTGGCGCAAACAGTATCTGATTTCTTAGGAGAAGGGCTCCTTCTTTTATATAGCAATTCTTTTGTTCTTTGTCGCCAGGGGGCCTGGGCCTGGCTCAGTCCAGTTTTGGAGCACTTTGTTGTGGTGACTCTGCTCTTTCCTTTCAGCAGCAGGGCAGGGCCATTAGCCGCTCCACATGGGGCGGAGCCGGCATTGTGGTGGCAGAGCACAAGTCTATTCAGAGTCAAGGTGTACTCCTCCCACCCATCCTGGTGTAATCTCTCTACCCACCACCTGGCAGCCAGCCTGTCTCCTGGCATTCCCCAACCCTGCCCCTCACTGAAACTAGGCAGCACACACACACAGCAGAGGCAGACTGAAATGGCTAAGCAAGTAAAAACTAACTTTCTAAAAGTAGTATTTACAAACACAGGATATTAAAATAAACTTTACTAAAGGAAGTATTTTATTATTCTGAGTCCAGGCCTACTAAACTTGACTTTCTACCATGCTCTATGAGTCTACTGGGATTACAGCGTGTAGTAATTCCAGCAGCCCATTCTGGCCTATGGAGAGCAGGTAGCCTTCAATAGTGAAAAACGAAAATGGCTGTAATTCACTATTAAGACATGCCACACACATCAGGGCATGTCCTACCTTATGCCGACAATGTACCCTGCCCTTGGGCCTACCAGAGGGGTGACTAATATGTAATTAAGGGAAGGTTTAGGGACTGGCAAGTGGGTGCACTTGCGCAGTCAGCGCGACAGTACCTGACTGCACGCAGGTTCTGCAGTGGCAGACCTTAGACACATTTTACTAGGCTGCTTCTGTGGGTGGCACAACCAGTGCTGCAAGCCCACCAGCAGCATTTGTATTTACAAGCCCTGGCAGTGCTGGTGCACTTTACTAGGGGCTGATAGTAAACCAAATAAGCCAACCATGGACACCAATCAATGTATACATTTTTCATAAGGGAGCACTTGAACTGTGGCACTGATTGGCAGTGGCACAGTGCTCTGAGCAGCCAACACCAACAGAACACAAGAGGCACATCAGCAAAAAGTGGAAGGGAAACTCACGCGAAGGTGCCAGGTCTAACAGGAAACCTAGAAAACCTATACATTTTTGAAAACTAGACACCCAGGGGAAAATGTTTTTTTAATAACACATTTTCCTCATAATTCTGTGATGAAAGTTCTGGAATCTGCGTGGATCCACACATTTTCCACTCAACCCGCATTCCACAAAGTCTTCCAAAAAAAATGGTACCTCACTTGCATGGGTAGGCCTAGTGCCCGCGACATGAAACGGCGCAGAATGCAACGTGGACACTGTAGGAAGGTGGATATCTGACTATGGTTAGCCCCAACTTTTTGCCTAGTGTCTAGCTAGTTTTTCGACTTAGTTGGCCTGAGATCCTGCCATTCAGGGTCTCAGGCTGTCTGCTCTCTCTTTAAAATGGACTCCATGTACCCTAGGTACATTCCCAATTGGTAAGGATCACCTTATTGGACCCTGTAAAGTGTACCCTAGGTACCCAGGGCATAGGTGTACCCTAGGCCTCCCAGGGGCTGCAGCATGTATTATGCCACCCCTGGTCTGGCCTTCCAATCAGATACAACTGGCTGATCACTCAGCTGGGGCAAGGTCGTGTAATCACCCCTTGCTTAGATATAGTATACCTATATCTACCCTTAAAATAGACACATGTGTACCTATCAGCCACTCCTATGGCAGGCCTTAACAATCCTGGAGGCAGAGTGCTTGGTAACATGTGAGATGGTGCTCTAGCATGAGCTGAGCCTGTCTGCAGCTTTCGGAACCATGTCCTTATAGCTGTTCTATGATATAGCCTACCATATACTCTTAAAGTGCCTTATAATCTTAAACGGTTATGGTAACTATGGTTTGGCTTTATCAAAACATGTCGTGTAAGGTGTCTAACACTTTGGAATAATACCCCCATACCATTTCTGGTGATGAGGATATTATTCCTCCCTTCTAGAGGGAGAGACATGTTAAAACCCTTCTTTGCTGTTTAACTCTAACCAAAGCCTCAGCATCACAAAATGGATGCTGCTGCCACAGACACAAGTCTGACCTCCTGCTGCTGGGAGTGATCCCGGCAAGGGAGGCTTGGACAATAGGTTTCCTGCTTGGGGAGGTGCTAGCACCTCCCCAGACAGACTTTAGTGTATTGGGGCAGGGAGGGCTGAAAGGAATGAGACATGCCGGGGGCACACAAGGTGTCCCATGCATAGTCCAGTTCAAACCGGTGCTGGGGCACTCCAGCCCCAGTCCTGGCGCGAAACTGGACAAAGGGAAGGGGGTGTAACCACCCCCCTCCCAGGTCCCACCCTAGCAGGCAACCCAGCCTCCCAGATTAGTATAAGAGTGGTAGCTGGGCCCCAGGAGATTAGATTATCCTGAACCTGCAACTTGAACAGAAACTCTGGACCTTCGACATTCGACGAAAGAAGAAGACTGAAGAATCTCCCTTGTGGCCAAGGAGTGGCTACCCTGTGCAAACAGGCACCATCAAGAGACTACCCTTTGCTTTGCTGAAGTTCTACGAGGGACCGACTGCAGAGCCCGACCAGAGCCTTGACTTCCAGACTTCTCCGACCCTGATCCACATCCACAGCCGAGCTGAGATCCGTGGAGGCGACGAGAGACGTGGGACTGGCTACCTAGGAAAAGTGGCAAGTATCTTCCAGCGCAGCTTCTGAGGCACCCTCGAAGTTGTGCACCGGGGATTGAGAAGCCCCAACCCCAAGCACCATCTGCACCGAAGATCAGCCCCCCACACTCCACGAGTCCTGCGTGGGGCCCTTCTGCATTTTCCTGCTTTCCGCGTCTGTCCGGTTGCTTGCCTGTTGGCTAGCGGCCTTTGTGACGACACACCTTGAAATCTTCACTGCTGGTTTGGCTCCTCCAGACTGGCTCCCGCTTCCTTGCAAAAGAGAAGCACCCCAGACCTTCCTGGTCTGCACCAGAAGCAAGTCCTCCGTTCTTCGTGGGTTCCGCTTGCCAAGGTTTGGTGAGTCCTAGTTCGACTTCGACGCCGCCGACCGCAAGAGCCTTCGTGGGACAGCTCGCCTCCTGGTCCTGGTCGTCCTCGACGCCTCCTGGTACCCGTGGCTGCAGCGACAAACTTCACCTTTCACCTGCAATCTTCACGACATCGCCTGGTTCCTTCCTGGTTCCACGTGGTCACTGACTAGTGACCTTGACTCTGTCCCTTCTGCTTGCAGGTATCCTCTCTTCTCGATCCCAGCCTTGGGATCCACCGGACACTCTTCACTGACTGCCTGTCAGCAACTTTCCTTCAGGCATCCATAGAAGTCCACGACGAAACCCGACGCAAGATCACACCTATGCACCCGCAGCCCGTGGGCTAGGTAACTTGGGTACTTCGGTGCTCACAAGGGTAGTGACTATCCTAGGGTCTAGTTTCCGAGTCTCGACTCTCTAGCTGCTTCAGAAGTGTCCTTAAACTGTTAATTTCTAACTTTTAGTAATTCTATCGACTTTTACGCATTACGCGTGAGTGTTTCCACTCTGCACCTGAATCCCGTGGGCCTCCCACTTCCTAACTGTTGCTAGTGTAGTGTAGCCCCAGCGATTCCCTAGGCCTAGGCCTATCCTATTTCCGTGACAGTGGTCCTTATACCACTTCTTTAGTATATGGTTTGCGTGGCCCCTAGGGCCTAACTGTATTACTTACCTGTGTGACTTAATGTATGCATAAATAAGACTGTGTTGTACTTACCTCTAATCTCATAAAGAGTGCTGAGGGTTTGACTAGAATAAATAAACTTTATTTTATATATATATATCTGTTGTGGTGTCCTTTCATTTGGTATTCAAGGGATTATATATGGTATCACAGCTGGCTTCACATGCCATTCAGAGTTTAGCCTAAGACTGCTCTTGTCCATGCTACCACTAGGATAGCTGGTCTATAAGGTTGACTTTACAACCAATCACCATAAGGGTTGTTTGGACTCATATAAGGTGTACACTAGAACTAGTGACATCATACATCAGGCCAACTTCTCACATTGGAGAGCAGCGGTTGGGATCTGAGCTTGCTGTTGTAATACCATAGGAATCTTGAGATACTAAATTGAAAGATCACACAGATATTGTTTAGGTACATATAACATAGATTATAATACTTAAGTCCTACTGGACTTAGTGGTTGTAGGTTGAAGGGAGTAACACACCCTGACTACAACTACCAGAGAGGTTTAGTAGAAACAACTAGTGTAGGTAGGTGCACACACCACACCCTCACTAGATCATGTCTCTGGGAGGAGATCAAGGAGATGCTCTCTCAGGAGGGGCAGGTCTGAAAAAGACCCCCTCTAGATATGATACCCTAACCTTTCAGGAGATGAGACAATTGTGTACCTCCAGAAAGTTACAACAGGGTGCAAATCCTACCCTCCTTCAGCTAGTACAACTCCTAGAGGAGTATGATACTTTTAGGGCCTCACAGGCCAGTACCCTAGGTACAAAGGAGGGTCTACCCACCACAGATGAGTCAGAAGGGACTTCAGATGAAGAGGTAGACAGCCAGGGCCAAGTAGGAAGACTTAGCCAGGCTAACCTAAGCTTACATGGGAGTTTGCATGGGGTCCCCCCATACAGACCCCCAAGTGGGCTTACCCAGAGAAGCAGGAGAGACAGATCCCCTTCAAGGGAATCCATCCACTCCCATGTCTCTAGCATCTCTAATGCTTCCTCTCACAGGGGAATGACTTCCCCTGAGAGAAAGGAGCATGAAGCCAGAATGAGGGAAGCTAATCTGAGGATTCAGAGGGAAGAACTTGCCCTTGCCAAGGAGAAGCTTGCTCTGGCTAGAGAGCAAAAATTGTGTGGGTCAGAACCCACTGGTGGCAGCAACATTCCTAGAGATAGGGATAGGTCTTATGACCATAGAAATCTAAGCAAGATAGTCCCCCCATATCAGAATGGGGATGACATCCACAAGTGGATGACTGCTTTGGAGAGGGCCTGCAAAGTACAGCAGGTACCCCAGAGTCACTGGGCAGCTATCTTGTGGCTCTCCTTTTCTGACAAAGGTAGAGACAAGCTCCTCACAGTCAGTGATGAGGATGCTAACAATTACAAAGTCCTTAAGAGTGCTCTGATAGATGGGTTTGGCTTAACCACTGAGCAATATAGGTTGTTGTTCAGAGACACCCAGAAGACACAGACACAGGACTGGTCTGATTTTGTGGATTGTGCCACTAAGGCTTTGGAAGGTTGGTTAACTGGCAGCAAGGTGCAGGACTATACAGGATTGTACAACTTGATTATGAGGGAGCAGATCCTTAGTAATTGTCAGAACCAGCTTCTCCATCAACACCTGGTAGACTCAGATTTGACCTCTCCCCAAGAATTGGGAAAGAGGGCAGATAAATGGGTCAGGACCAGGATTAGGCCTAAAAATCAGGGTGGTGACAAAAAGAAAGATACCACCAAGCCTCAAGAGAAGGGTGGGGATAAAACAAAAGAGAAATCTTCCTCAGGGCCCCAAAACTCCACACAGGGTGGTGGGTCCCAAGCTCCCTCCTCTACCACAGTTAAAAAGCCTTACTGCCATGAGTGTAAAACTCCTGGGCATTGTAAAACTGACAGCAGTTGCCCAAAGGCTAAAACCAAAACTGTTCCTCCAACTACTCCTGTCACACCACCTATTACTGTCAGCAGTAATCCCCCAGGTGGTGGGAGTGCCCCCCCAAAATTTGGTTGGGTTTTCTTGGGGAACACAGGGGGACCCTGGCTTAGCCAATTCCCCTACAGCAGCTACTCTGGTCTGTGATGGTGGCATGGCGTTTGCCAACTTCACTGCCTGTCCCAACACTTTGGGTAGGTACAGACAGGAGCCCTACATCAATGGTAGAAAAGCTGAGGCCTACAGAGACACTGGAGCTAGCATCACTATGGTGGCCCATACGCTAGTTCCCTCTGAGCAGTTTTTGCCTGGTTTCTCATACCAGGTAACTAACATTGATGGCAAACAGAACAGTCATCCCATGGCAGAGGTATGTCTCAGCTGGGGAGGTGTCACTGGCCCTAAAAGGGTGGCAGTGTCTCCAACCTTGCCTGTGGACTGCTTACTGGGGAATGACTTAGAACTCTCAGCTTGGGCTGGAGTTGAACAAGACACCCATTCCAAAATGGTAGGCCTTTCAAAGAAGGGTAGTGGGGTTGTGCCAGCCACAACCCCTGTCCACGTAGATTTCCTCCCTGAAAAGGTTGGAAGGGCAGTGGTAGCCACAGCCCAGGCAAAGACAGACTTCCCTGTAGAGATTGGCAGAGCTGTGACAGTCACAGCTCAAACACAAACTGAGTGCCCCCCTGAAAAGGTTGGCAAGGCTGTAATGGTTTCAGCCTATACTCAGACTGACATAGGTGTAGTGAAGCCTGAAACTATGGATCACTCCACACAATCAGAGAGTAGTGGGGAGGAAGAAAAGTCTCCCTCTCCCCAGACATTAGGAAAAGGTCAGCCTCCTCAGGGATCTGACCTCACCCCTTGTGAAGGAACTGCCCCAGATGTAGCCAGGCCTGGCCTGGCAGAGCCTCTGATGTCAGTGGCCCCTTCCAAGGTGGGACCCAGTCTGGTGCAGGTAGCCTGCCTCTCTCTACCCTGCCTCAGTCAGCCCAGGGCTGCAGAGGTCAGGGAGGCCAGTGGACCCCCAGAGGGCCCCTGTCCACCAGAACCCCCCCATCAAAAGAATGAAGATTGCCTGGCTAGTAGCCCTAGTCAGGTGATGGGTAAAAACATTCCTGAGGGATCTCCTTTACAGGTAGTTAGGGACCTCCCCCAGAGGGATTCTGTTGGGCACAGGCAAACATGGGACCTTAGGGCCCCAAACCTGACCTGTCCCTCCAGTAAGCCCACAAAAGGGACCCAGCCTCCAGCTTTAGGTAGCCAGTGGCTGACCCTGAGAGCACAGTGCAACTCAGTGAAAGAAAGAAAGGCATCCATGGTAGAGGATGATAGGAGGAAGCTGAGGCCTCACTTTGAGGACACTCACTTCAGTACTCCATCTCAACACCAGCCTTCTACTTTGCCAAGACACACCAAAGGTAGAGATTCCCTATGGTGGAGACCCTCTGATACCCTTAGGGTGAGGGATTGCTTAGTGGACCATGAGACAGGGGGTATCCATGCCAGTGCTGGTTCCTCCTTATATGGCCACTTGGGCAATATAGGCTTACCTGGTCAAGGTCAGCCTTATCTCCCTTCGTTTGGGGGGGGGGTTGTGTAGGAAGGTGGATATCTGACTATGGTTACCCCCAAATTTTTGCCTAGTGTCTAGCTGGTTTTTCGACTTAGTTGGCCTGAGATCCTGCCATTCAGGATCTCAGCCTGGCTGTTCTCTCTTTAAAATGGACTCCATGTACCCTAGGTACATACCCAATTGGTTAGATCACCCTGTGAGCCCCTGTACCAGTGTACACTAGGTACCCAGGGCATTGGTGTATCTAAGGCCTACCAGGAGCTGAAGCATGTATTGTGCCACCCCTGGCCTGGCCTAACAAATTTGACACAACTGGCTGATCACTCAGCTGGGGTAAGTTGGTGTAACCACCTCTTACTTAGGTGTAGTATACCTATACCTAACCTTAAATGGGACACATGTTAACCTATAAGTCACTCCTATGGCAGGCCTTAACAATCCTGAAGGCAGAGTGCTTGGTTCCATGTGAGATGGTGCTCTGGCATGAGCTGAGCCTGTCTGCAGTGGTCGGAACAACTTCCTTCTACTGTTTCCAGATATCGTCATACCATATACTCTTAAGTGCATTATGAACCTCGCGGTTAAATGCTATCTTTGGTTTGGCTTTATCAAAACATGTCGAGTAAGGTGTCATACGAATTGGAATACTAACCCCTCGCCAATTCTGGCGACGGGGTTAGCATTCCACCCTTCTAGAGGGACACGACATGTACAGTACCTGAAACCCGGGTAAAATCAGACATAGCCTCAGCTCCACAAAATGGATGCTGCCACCACAGACACAAGTCTGCCCTCCTGCTGCTGGGAGTCCTTCCAGCTTGGGAGGTGTGGACAAAGGGTTTCCTGCCAGGGGAGGTGCGTGCACCACCCCAGACAGGATCTTGTGTATTGGTCAGGTAGGGCTTGAAAGAAACCAGACATGCCTGAGGCTCACAAGGAGCCTCGGTGCATATGCCAGTTCAATCCGGTCCTGGGGCACACCAGTCCCGGGCCTGGGGCGAGCTGGACAAAGGATTGGGGGTGTAACCACCCCCCTTCCTGGTCCCACCTTTAGGGAGGGACCTAGCAGGTAGTCCGGCCCCGAGAATCCGCTTAAAGGTAGGAGCTGTGTCCTAAGACTTCAGACATCCTGGAATCAACTTGAAACTAAGAAGAAGACGGTAACTTCGACGCTCTGCCGCACAGAGGACTGAAGGAAATCTCCCCTGTGGTCAGGGAGTGACCACCTTGCTAACGCAAGCACCATCC
Source organism: Triturus cristatus (assembly GCF_964204655.1). Classification (NCBI taxonomy): domain Eukaryota; kingdom Metazoa; phylum Chordata; class Amphibia; order Caudata; family Salamandridae; genus Triturus; species Triturus cristatus. Next base: position 928,563,833 of record NC_140579.1, on the reverse strand, counting down.
AGCGAATCAACGTCTGCTTTGCCGCCGCCTCCCGCCGGAGCCCGAGCCCAGAGACTGACAAGACCTGGACCTCCAGACCTCTCACCGCCCGATCCACAGTCCCTGAAAAAGAGAGACCCGTGGAGGCAACGAGACACGTGGAGCAAGCCATCTTGAAACGACCACGACAAGCTGCAAGTGCAACAACCGAGGCTCCCTCCAAGTTGTGCTTTGGGATCTGAGAAGCCCAACCCTCGAGCAGCATCTGCACCAAAGGTGAGCCCTCCAGCATCTCCACGATCTGCGTGGGGCCCTTCTGCATTTTGCCACTCGACGCGCCTAACCGGTTGCTGGCCCGCTGGCTAGTAGCCATCTTGGCAACGAACTTCAAGAAATACACCGCTGGTCTGGTTGCTCCAGACTGGCCCTTGCTCCCCTCCAAAGGAGCAGTCCCTCTGACCTTGCTGGTCAGAACCATCAGCTTATTTCGTTTTCCACAACAATTGCTTTTGCCAAGGCTTGTTTGCTTCGATCGAGTCGCAGACACCGCCGACAGCGAGAGCCTGCGTGGGACAGCTCGTGAATCGACTCCAGGACCTCGTCGACCTTCAGGGACCACGTGGCTGCAGAGACAAGCTACACCTTTCTTCCTGTTTGCACCCGACATCGCCTGGTACCCACCTGGTGCCACGCTGGTCACTGGCTAGTGACTGTGAACACTGTCCCCTCTACTTACAGGTCTTCTACAACTCCGATCCACCCTTGGATCCACCGCATCCCTTCCGGACCGACCGCCTGCAGCATCTTTGTCCACAGGCTCCATTGAACAGATAGAAGAAACCCGACGCACTTCGACACCTACGCACCCGCTTCCTGTGGGTGAGGTAAAGCTGGCACTCCGGTGCCCCAGTGTAGAGTATCATCTCTAGTGTCTGTGTTTCCAATCTTGAGTTCATAGTCCACCCGGAAGATCCTTTTTGCAGTAACTTTGTACTTTTTACGCACCCATTGAAAACCTATGGGAGCACGCGTGTGACTATTTGCTCTGCACACGCAACCCGTGGACCTCCTGGTCACTAACTAAAGTTAGCTCCTTGTAGGCCCAGCGATTCTAGAGGCCCTAGGCCTTTTCCCTTTTCTGTTCGTGGTACTTATACCACTATTTTAGTATATGGTTTGAGCGGCCACCAGGGCCTATCCATATAAAGTGCAACTTCTGTGTATTCTACTGTAATCTTGTTTGACGATTTGTGCTCCTGTGCTCATAAAGAGACTAGGGGTTACTTTGAGAAATAAATACATATATATTTTCAATATATATCTGTGTGGTGTCCTTTCATTGGTATAAAGGGGGGTTACATTTGGTAAAACAGCCTGCTTAACACGCTTCACGAGTTTAGCCTCAAAGACTGCTTAGCCTACGCTACCACTAGGGCAGCTAGTCCGAAAAGGTTGACTTACAACCACACCATAAGGGTTGCTTGGCATGGTACAAGGTGGTCACTTTAACTAGTGAACATCATATACCAGTCCAACTTTTCACAGGAAGCCTAGCAAACCTATCGATTTTTTAAAACTAGACACCCAGAGGAATCCAGGATGGGGTGAGTTGACTGCGTCCCTCCAGGTTCTGTTACCCAGAATCCCTAGCAAACCAAAAAAATTGTCAAAAAAACACATTTTCCTCACATTGCTGTGGTGGAGAGTTCTGGAATCTGCGTGGATCCACAAATTTCGACTCACCCCGCGCTCGCCAAAGTCGTCCGAGAAAAATGGTACCTCACTTGCGTGTAGGCCTAGTGCCCGTGACATGAAACGGCGCAAAATGCAACGTGGACACAGCACAATTTCACAGTGAAAAATGACCCTTTTTTTACCAAAGTGCCTAGCTGTAGTTTTTGATCCCTAGATCTGCTGGTACCTAGGGAAACCTAGCAAACCTATAGATTTTTTTAAACTAGACACCCAGAGGAATCAAGGATGGGGTGACTTGACTGCGTCCCTCCAGGTTCTGTTACCCAGAATCCCTAGCAAACTAAAACAATTGTCAAAAAAACACATTTTCCTCACATTTCTGTGGTGGAAAGTTCTGGAATCTGCGTGGATCCACAAAGTTCCACTCACCCCGCACTCCCCAACTTCTTCCGGGAAAAAGGGTACCTCAATTGCATAGGTAGTCCTTGTGCCAGCGACATGAAACGGCGCAAAATGCAACGTGGACACACCACAATTTCACAGTGAAAAATGAACCTTTTTTGGCAAAGTGCCTAGCTGTAGTTTTTGAACCCTAGCTCTGCTGGCACCCAGGGAAACCTAGCAAGCCTATTTATTTTTGAAAACTAGACACCCAGGGAATCCAGGATGTGGTGTCGTGACTGCCTCCCTCCAGGTTCTGTTACCCAGAATCCCTTGCAAACCTAAAAAAGTGTCAAAAAAGCACATTTTCCTCACATTTCTGTGGTGCAAAGTTCTGGAATCTGCGTCGATCCACAAATTTCCACTCACCCCGCATTCCCCAAAGTCTTCTGAGAAAAATGGTACTCCACTTGTTTGGGTAGGCCTAGTTCCCTCGCCATGAAACGGCGTAAAATGCAACGTGGACACGCCACAGTTTCACAGTGAAAAATGACCCTTTTTTGGCAAAGTGCCTAGCTGTAGTTTTTGAACCCTAGCTCTGCTGGCACCTAGGGAAACCTAGCAAACCTATGCATTTTTGAAAACTAGACACCCAGGGGAATCCAGGATGGGGTGACTTCACTGCCTCCCTCCAGGTTCTGTTACCCAGAGTTCCTTGCAAACCTAAACAATTGTCAAAAAACACACATATTTCCCACATTTCTGTGGGGAAAGTTTTGGAATCTGCGTGGATCCACAAATTTCGACTCACCCCGCGCTCGCCAAAGTCATCCGAGAAAAATGGTACCTCACTTGCGTGTAGGCCTAGTGCCCGTGACATGAAACGGCGCAAAATGCAACGTGGACACACCACAATTTCACAGTGATAAAATGACCCTTTTTTGGCAAAGTGCCTAGCTGTAGTTTTTGAACCCTAGCTCTGCTGGAACCTAGGGAAACCTAGCAAACCTATACATTTTTGAAAACTAGCTACCCAGGGGAATCCAGGATGGGGTGACTTGACTGCCTCCCTCCAGGTTCTGTTACCCAGAATCCCTTGCAAACCAAAACAATTGTAAAAAAAAACACATTTTCCTCACATTTCTGTGGTGGAAAGTTCTGGAATCTGCGTGCATCCACAAAGTTCCACTCACCCCGCACTCCCCAACTTCTTCCGGGAAAAAGGGTACCTCAATTGCATAGGTAGTCCTTGTGCCAGCGACATGAAACGGCGCAAAATGCAACGTGGACACACCACAATTTCACAGTGAAAAATGACCCTTTTTTGGCAAAGTGCCTAGCTGTAGTTTTTGAACCCTAGCTCTGCTGGCACCTAGGGAAACCTAGCAAGCCTATCCATTTTTGAAAACTAGACACCCAGGGAATCCAGGATGGGGTGTCGTGACTGCCTCCCTCCAGGTTCTGTTACCCAGAATCCCTTGCAAACCTAAAAAAGTGTCAAAAAAGCACATTTTCCTCAAATTTCTGTGGTGCAAAGTTCTGGAATCTGCATCGATCCACAAATTTCCACTCACCCCGCATTCCCCAAAGTCTTCTGAGAAAAATGGTACCCCACTTGTGTGGGTAGGCCTAATTCCCGCGACAGGAAACGGCGCAAAACGCAACGTGGAAGCACCACAATTTCACAGTGAAAAATGACCCTTTTTTGGCAAAGTGCCTAGCTGTAGTTTTTTAGCCCTAGCTCTGCTGACTTCTAGGGAAACCTAGCAAACCTATACATTTTTTAAAACTAGACACCCAGGGGAATCCAGGATGGGGTGACTTGACTGCCTCCCTCCAGGTTACCCAGAATAACTTGCAAACCTAAAAAAGTGTCAAAAAAAGCATATTTTCCTCACATTTCTGTGGTGTAAAGTTCTGGAATCTGCGTGGATCCACAAATTTCCACTCACCCCGCATTCCCCAAACTCTGCTGAGTAAAATGGTACTCCACTTGTTTGGGTAGGCCTAGTTCCCGTGACATGATACGGCGCAAAATGCAACGTGGACACGCCGCAATTTCACCGTGAAAAATGACCCTTTTTTGGCAAAGTGCCTAGCTGTAGTTTTTGAACCCTAGCTCTGCTGGCACCTAGGGAAACCTAGCAAACCAATACATTTTTGAAAACTAGACACCCAGGGGAATCCAGGATGGGGTGACTTGACTGCATCCCTCCAGGTTCTGTTACCCAGAATCCCTTGTAAATCAAAACCATAGTAAAAAAAAACACATTTTCCTCACATTTCTGTGGTGCAAAGTTCTGGAATCTGCGTGGATCCACAAATTTCCACTCACCCCGCGTTCCCCAAAGTCTAATGAGAAAAATGGTACTCCACTTGTGTGGGTAGGCCTAGTTCCCGCGACATGAAACAGCGCAAAACGCAAAGTGGTAACACCACAATTTCACAGTAAAAAATGACCCTTTTTTGGCAAAGTGCCTAGCTGTAGTTTTTGAACCCTAGCTCTGCTGGCACCTAGGGAAACCTAGCAAACCTATACATTTTTTAAAACTAGACAACCAGGGGAATCCAGGATGGGGTGATGTAGGAGAGTAGGGTCTGCTATCCTATGGTCACCCCAAATTTTTGCTTTTTGCTTCACTGGTTTTGGACATATTGAGGCTGTGGGCCTGCTAATCAGACCCCCAGCCTGCTGTTCTCTCTAACTAAATTGACACTATGCACCCTAGGTGCATAACCAATTGGAAGTGGATCACCCTGTGAGCCCCTGTACCAGTGTACACTAGGTACCCAGGGCATTGGTGTATCTAAGGCCTGCCAGAGGCTGAAGCATGTATTATGCCACCCCAGGCTTGGCCTAACAAATTTGACACAACTGGCTGATCAATCAGCTGGGGTAAGCTGGTGTAACCACCTCTTACTTAGGTGTAGTATACCTATACCTAACCTTAAATGGGACACCTGGTAACCTATAAGTCACTCCTATGGCAGGCCTTGACAATCTTGAAGGCAGAGTGCTTGGTTCCATGTGAGATGGTGCTCTGGCATGAGCTGAGCCTGTCTGCAGTGGTCGGAACAACTTCCTTCTACCGTTTCCAGATATCGTCATACCATATACTCTCAAGTGCATTATGAACCTCGCGGTTAAATGCTATCTTTGGTTTGGCTTTATCAAAACATGTCGAGTAAGGTGTCATACGAATTGGAATACTAATCCCTCGCCAATTCTGGCGACGGGGTTAGCATTCCACCCTTCTAGAGGGACACGACATGTACAGTACCTGAAACCCGGGTAAAATCAGACATAGCCTCAGCTCCACAAAATGGATGCTGCCACCACAGACACAAGTCTGCCCTCCTGCTGCTGGGAGTCCTTCCAGCTTGGGAGACGTGGACAAAGGGTTTCCTGCCAGGGGAGGTGCGAGCACCACCCCAGACAGGAATTTGTGTATTGGTCAGGTAGGGCTTGAAAGAAACCAGACATGCCTGAGGCTCACAAGGAGCCTCGGTGCATATGCCAGTTCAATCCGGTCCTGGGGCACACCAGCCCCGGACCTGGGGCGAGCTGGACAAAGGATTGGGAGTGTAACCACCCCCCTTCCTGGTCCCACCCTTAGGGAGGGACCTAGCAGGTAGTCCGGCCCCTAGAATCCGCTTAAAGGTAGGAGCTGTGTCCTAAGACTTCAGACATCCTGGAATCAACTTAACCACAAAAAGAAGACGGGAACTTCGACGCTCTGCTGCACAGAGGACTGAAGGAAATCTCCCCTATGGTCAGGGAGTGACCATCTTGCTAACGCAAGCACCAACCAGCTATTCAACGTCTGCTTTGCCGCCGCCTCCTGCCCTAGCCCAAGCCCAGAACCCGACAAGACCTGGACCTCCAGACCTCTCACCGCCCGATCCACAGTCCCTGCAAAGAAGGGACCCGTGGAGGCACCGAGACACGTGGAGCCAGCCATCTTGGAAGACCAACGACAAGCTGCAAGCGCAACGACAGAGGCTCCCTCCAAGTTGTGCTTTGGGTCCTGAGAAACCCAACCACCGAGCAGCATCTGCACCAAAGGTGAGCCCTCCAGCATCTCCACGATCTGCGTGGGGCCCCTCTGCACTTTGCATCTCGACGCGCCTGCCCGGTCCCTGGCCCATTGGCTAGTGGCCATTTTAGCGACCTATTTTGAAATCAACGACACTGGTCTGGTTGCTCCAGAGTGGCCCTAGCTGCTCTCCAAAAGAGCAGCCCCTCTGATCTTGCTGGTCAGAACAATCAGCTTTCCTCTCTTTCCACGACTCCTGCCTTTGCCAAGGCTTGTTTGCTTCTTTCGAGTCGCCGACACTGCCGACAGCGAGAGCCTGCGTGGGACAGCTCGTGAACCGACTCCTGGACGTCGTCGACCTTCAGGGACCACGTGGCTGCGGAGACAAGCTACACCTCATCACCTGTTTGCACCCGACATCGCCTGGTACCTACCTAGTGCCACGCCGGTCACTGGCTAGTGACTGTGAACACTGTCCCCTCTGCTTTCAGGTCTTCTACAACTCCGATCCACTCTTGGATCCACCGCATCTCTTCTGGACCGACCGCCTGCAGCATCTTTGTCATCAGGCTCCATTGAATCGATAGAAGAAACCCGACGCACTTCGAGACCTATGCACCCGCTTCCTGTGGGTGAGGTAAAGCTGGCACTCCGGTGCCCAAGCGTAGAGAAACATCTCTAGTGTCTGTGTTTTGAATCTTAAGATCGTAGTCCATCCAGAAGACCCTTTCTGCAGTAACTTTTAAACTTTTACGCACCCATTGAAAACCTATGGGAGCCCGCGTGTAACTTTCCTCACTGCACACGCGACCCGTGGACCTCCTGGTCACTAACTGAAGTTAGCTCCTTGTAGGCCCAGCAATTCGAGAGGCCCTAGGCCTTTTCCCTTTCCTGTTCGTGGTACTCATACCACTATTTTAGTATATGGTTTGAGTGGCCACCAGGGCCCATCCATATAAAGTGCAACTTCTGTATATTATAACATTGTCTTGTTTAACGATTTGTGCTCCTGTGCTCATAAAGAGTCTAGGGGATACTTGGAGTAATAAATACATATATATTTTGAATATATATCTGTGTGGTGTCCTTTCATTGGTATAACGGGGGGTTACATTTGGTAAAACAGACTGCTTAACACGCTTTAACGAGTTTAGCCTCAAAGACTGCTTAGCCTACGCTACCACTAGGGCAGCTAGTCCGAAAAGGTTGACTTACAACCACACCATAAGGGTTGCTTGGCATGGTACAAGGTGGTCACTTTAACTAGTGAACATCATATACCAGGCCAACTTCTCACATTGGTGAGCACCGGTTGGATTTGAGCTTGCTATGTTTTACCATTGTAATCTCTTGGTTACCAATTGAAAGATCACATAGGTACCTGTAGGTACATATAAAACAAGATAGATATACTTAAGTTCTACTGAACTTAGTGTTGTAGAGCAAAGGGAGTAGCACACCCTGACTACAACTACTAGATAGGTTTAGTAGGAAAACCCAAGTGTAGGTAGATTGCAACACATCCACCCACACTTAAGAGCAATGGCTGGGGCAGAGGGGTCCAATGTACCCATCTCTGTTGAGAGTGACCCCCAGAGGGCACCATCCATCTTTGCTACCCTAAACCAAAATGAGCTCAGGCAGTTGGCAAATATCAGGGGCCTTAAACAGCCCAAGAACCCTACCTCTGCTGAACTCAGGGAGCTTTTACAAGCTGATGAAGATCAGAAAGCTCTCAAGAAAGCCTCCCAGTTAGGCCCCTTAGGAACTGGAACAGGAGGCCCGCCTTCTGAAGATGCTACTGAGGTACCCCTTTCCAATAATCACCCCTTAGATGAGATTCATACTACAGAGGATGAAAGTGATAGGGATACAGATGTTAGTGGGGATGAAGGGAGAACTAGCCCAGTGCCAAGTGTTATACGTGGCCCAGCTAACCTAAGGCTATTGGGGACTGACAATGGGATTATCCCATTGGATCTCCCCAGTGGACTTAACCAGGGGCTTGGGAGGCAAAGGAATCACTCAGGTGAATCTAATGCTTCTCATGCCTCTAGAGGCTCTCAAGGTCACTCCAGAAGAAGGATGACAACCCCTCAGAGGAGGGAGCATGAGGCCAGAATGCAGGAAGCTCAGCTGAGAATCAGGAGACAGGAGCTAGAAGTAGCTCTGATGGAAGAGAAACTGAGTAAGGCTAGGCAACCTAGAGAGAGTGGGTCTATACCCACTGGTGGCAGCATTGTCCCTAAGGACAAAGATAGGGTCTTTGACAATAGGAACCTGTTCAAGGTTGTGCCCCCCTACAAAAGTGGGGATGACATCCACAAATGGATGACTGCTCTTGAGAGAGCCTGCAAAGTGCAGAAGGTTCCTGAAGACCAGTGGGCAGCAATCTTATGGCTCTCCTTTGAAGGTAGAGGCAGAGATAGACTCCTCACTGTTAGAGAGGAGGATGTCAGAAACTACAGAGCCCTGAAGAGTGTCCTAGTTGATGGGTTAGGCTTAACCACTGAACAGTACAGGTTAATGTTCAGAGACACCCAGAAGACACAGACTCAGGGCTGGTCTGAATACATTGAATGTGCCACTAAGGCTTTGGAAGGTTGGTTGCTGAGAAGTAAGGTATCTGATTATACAGGATTGTACAATTTGATAATGAGAGAACAGATTTTAAATAACTGTCAGAACCAGCAACTGCATCAACACTTGGTTGACTCAGATCTGACCTATCCCCAAGAATTGGGAAAGAAGGCAGACAAATGGGTCAGAACCAGGGTTAAGCAAAAGAACCAGAACCAGGGCCAAGGGGGTGATCAGAAGAAAACAGACCAAAAGGGTGGAGATCAGAAATCTAGAGACCAGAAGTCTTCAACAGGGCTCCAAACTAGTACTAACGAGGGTGGGTCCCAGCCTAAAGGGAAGAAGAAAGAAGGTCCAAAGAAACCCTGGTGCAAATCTTGCAAGAATACAACTTACTGGACTAGTGATTGCAAGAAGGGTGGAGCCCCCAACACTGTTGCCCCTAAGGCACCTGCTCCCAGTACTACTGTTAGCAGTGTTGGTCCCCAGACAAAGGGTGTAGTGGGAATCACTATGGGAACTGAAGGAGATTCTGACTTAGACAGAACCCTGACACAGGCAGTCTTGATCTGTGATGGGGACATGGATTTGTCCCTGACTGTGAGCCCCAGTAACCTGGGCAAGTACAGACAGACTCCTCTAATAAATGAAAAAGTGGCTCAAGCCTACAGGGACACATGTGCCAGTGTCACTATGGTGACACCAGGCTTTGTGGACCCTGGACAGTACATACCAGGTGAGAACTACCTGGTGACCAATGCCAGCAATGCCACTACTTCACACAGTGTGGCAGTTGTTAACTTCTCATGGGGAGGGGTAACTGGCCTCAAAAGGGTTGTGGTTAGTGCAGACCTCCCAGTAGAATGTTTGTTGGGCAATGACCTAGAGAGTTCTCTATGGTCAGAAGTGGAGTACAGGACACATGCAGAGATGTTAGGTATATCACCACATGTCGTTGCTGTGACCAGGTCACAGGCCAAAAAGTGCCTTACTGAACCACAGGTCTTGGATCCTGGAACAATGGACCAAGCACCTACCAAGAAGAAGAACAGGAGGGTTAAGGCTGTGCCTTCCCCCCTGCCTCCAAGTGATAATCAGCCTTCCCAGGAAGATGATCTAGAGGACCCTGAAGGAACTGTCCCTGAAGAGATTGAACCTGATCATGTTGAGTTTCTGGGGACAGGGGGACCTTCCAGGGCTGACTTGGGGCAGGCTCAGTTATCCTGTCCATCTCTTGAACCCCTCAGACAGCTGGCTGCTGCTGAGGCTGCTGGGAATGCTCAAGGTACCCATAAAGTGTATTGGGATGATGGGCTCCTTTATTCAGAGACTAGAGACCCAAAACCTGGTGCAACCAGGAGGTTGGTTATACCTCTGCAATTTAGGGGCTTCCTTCTTACCTTGGCCCATGATATTCCGCTAGCAGGACACTTAGGCCAGAACAAGACTTGGGACAGGCTTGTCCCTCACTTTCACTGGCCTCACATGAATGAAGATACCAAGGAGTTTTGTCGCTCCTGTGTGACCTGCCAAGCCAGTGGCAAATCAGGTGGCACAACAAAGGCCCCCCTAATACCACTACCTGTGGTGGGGGTCCCCTTTGAATGAGTGGGAATAGATATAGTGGGTCCCATGGATCCTCCCACTGCATCTGGGCACAGATTTATACTGGTGGTAGTGGATCATGCCACCAGGTATCCAGAGGCAATTCCCCTTAGGACCACTACAGCTCCTGTTGTGGCCAGGGCCCTGCTGGGAGTATTCTCCAGAGTGGGGTTTCCTAAGGAGGTGGTTTCTGACAGAGGTACCAACTTCATGTCAGGATACTTGACAGCTATGTGGAAGGAATGTGGTGTCAACTACAAGTTCACCACTCCTTATCACCCACAATGCAATGGGCTTGTTGAGAGATTCAACAAGACCCTAAAGGGTATGATCAAAGGATTACCTGAAAAGCTCAGGCGAAGATGGGACATCCTTCTACCCTGCCTTCTGTTTGCTTACAGAGAGGTCCCACAAAAAGGAGTTGGCTACAGCCCCTTTGAATTGTTGTTTGGGCACCCTGTGAGAGGCCCACTGTGTTTAGTGAAGGAAGGATGGGAGTTACCTCTCAAAAAGCCTAAACAAGACATAGTGGACTATGTACTTGGTCTCCGCTCCAGGATGGCTGAGTATATGGAGAAGGCATCCAAAAACCTTGAGGCAAGCCAGGCCTTACAGAAAGCTTGGCATGACCAAAAGGCTGTCTTGGTTGAGTTTCAGCCAGGACAGAAGGTATGGGTGTTGGAGCCAGTGGCCCCAGCAGCACTCCAAGACAAATGGTCTGGACCCCATACAATCCTGGAAAAGAAGGGAGAGGTCACCTACTTGGTGGACCTAGGAACTCCCAGGAGTCCCCAAAGGGTACTCCATGTTAACAGGTTAAAGGCATATGTTGACAGGGCAGACATGGGCTTGCTCATGGCTACAGATGAGGGACAGAAGGAAGAGAGTGACCCTCTCCCAGACTTGTTGTCTCAGAACCCTGAAGATGGCTCAGTTGAAGGAGTGACCCTTGGAGGCAACCTCACTGATCAACAGCAGATTGAATGTAGACAGGTTCTACAATCATTTCAGCATATGTTTTCATTGATACCTAGTCAAACTGACTGGTGTACCCATGTGGTGGACACTGGTGACAGTCTGCCTGTAAAGAACAAACTTTACAGACAACCTGACCACGTCAGGGACTGTATAAAGGCTGAGGTACACAAAATGCTGGAATTGGGTGTCATTGAACCCTCAGAGAGCCCCTGGACTAGCCCAGTGGTTCTGGTCCCCAAACCTCACACCAAAGATGGCAAGAGAGAGATGAGGTTCTGTGTGGATTACAGAGGACTCAATGCTGTCACTAGGACAGATGCACATCCTATTCCAAGGGCAGATGAGCTCATAGATAAACTGGCTTCTGCTAAGTTTTTGAGCACATTTGATTTGACAGCTGGCTATTGGCAAATCAGGTTAGCTGAGGAGTCTAAGGCCAAAACAGCATTCTCAACCCCAGGAGGACATTATCAATTTTTGGTGATGCCCTTTGGTCTGAAGAATGCACCTGCCACCTTCCAAAGGTTGGTGAATCAAGTCCTTACTGGGTTGGATGACTTTTGTGCAGCATATCTTGATGACATTGCTGTCTTTAGCTCCACCTGGGAGGATCACCTGATCCACCTGAAGAAGGTACTTGAGGCTCTGCAAAAGGCAGGCCTCACTATCAAGGCTACTAAGTGCCAGATAGGGCAGATTAAGGTTGTGTATTTGGGCCACCTTGTAGGTGGAGGCCAAGTTCAACCACTGGAGAGTAAGATACAATCCATCAAGGACTGGTCTCCTCCAACCACCCAGACTCAAGTTCGAGCTTTCTTGGGCTTGACTAGGTACTACAGGAAGTTTGTTAAGAACTATGGGTCCATTGTGACTCCTCTTAATGATCTGACATCCAAGAAGATGCCCAAAAAGGTTCAGTGGACAGTAAGCTGTCAAAAGGCATTTGATGACCTGAAGAAGGCCATGTGCTCTGCACCTATCCTGAAAAGTCCTGACTACTCCAAAGAGTTTATTGTCCAAACAGATGCTTCTGAGTTGGGTGTGGGAGCTGTGCTGTCACAACTTAATGTAGATGGTCAAGACTAACCCATTGCTTTTATTAGCAGAAGGTTGACCCCCCAGAGAGAAGAATTGGTCAGCTATTGAGAGGGAGGCCTTTGCTGTGGTGTGGGCCCTGAAGAAGCTGAGGCCATACTTGTTTGGCACTCACTTCAAGATTCAGACCGACCATAAGCCCCTCTTGTGGCTAAATCAGATGAAGGGTGAAAACCCCAAACTGCTTAGGTGGTCCATTTCCCTACAGGGGATGGACTTTACAGTGGAGCACCGGCCAGGTACAGACCATGGGAATGCAGATGGTCTCTCCAGGTACTTCCACTTAGGACATGAAGACGAGACTGGTCAAGGCTAGTTTAATGTCCCTGCTTTTGGGAGGGGGTTGTGTAGGAGAGTAGGGTCTGCTATCCTATGGTCACCCCAAATTTTTGCTTTTTGCTTCAATGGTTTTTGACATATTGAGGCTGTGGGCCTGCTAATCAGACCCCCAGCCTGCTGTTCTCTCTAACTAAATTGACACTATGCACCCCAGGTGCATAACCAATTGGAAGTGGATCACCCTGTGAGACCCTGTACCAGTGTACACTAGGTACCCAGGGCATTGGTGTATCTAAGGCCTGCCAGGGGCTGAAGCATGTATTATGCCACCCCAGGCTTGGCCTAACAAATTTGACACAACTGGCTGATCAATCAGCTGGGGTAAGCTGGTGTAACCACCTCTTACTTAGGTGTAGTATACCTATACCTAACCTTAAATGGGACACATGGTAACCTATAAGTCACTCCTATGGCAGGCCTTGACAATCCTGAAGGCAGAGTGCTTGGTTCCATGTGAGATGGTGCTCTGGCATGAGCTGAGCCTGTCTGCAGTGGTCGGAACAACTTCCTTCTACCTTTTCCAGATATCGTCATACCATATACTCTTAAGTGCATTATGAACCTCGCGGTTAAATGCTATCTTTGGTTTGGCTTTATCAAAACATGTCGAGTAAGGTGTCATACGAATTGGAATACTAACCCCTCGCCAATTCTGGCGATGGGGTTAGCATTCCACCCTTCTAGAGGGACACGACATGTACAGTACCTGAAACCCGGGTAAAATCAGACATAGCCTCAGCTCCACAAAATGGATACTGCCACCACAGACACAAGTCTGCCCTTCTGCTGCTGGGAGTCCTTCCAGCTTGGGAGACGTGGACAAAGGGTTTCCTGCCAGGGGAGGTGCGAGCACCACCCCAGACAGGATTTTGTGTATTGGTCAGGTAGGGCTTGAAAGAAACCAGACATGCCTGAGGCTCACAAGAAGCCTCGGTCCATATGCCAGTTCAATCCGGTCCTGGGGCACACCAGCCCCGGACCTGGGGCGAGCTGGACAAAGGATTGGGGGTGCAACCACCCCCCTTCCTGGTCCCACCCTTAGGGAGGGACCTAGCAGGTAGTCCGGCCCCTAGAATCCGCTTAAAGGTAGGAGCTGTGTCCTAAGACTTCAGACATCCTGGAATCAACTTAACTACAAGAAGAAGACGGGAACTTCGACGCTCTGCTGCACAGAGGACTGAAGGAAATCTCCCCTATGGTCAGGGAGTGACCATCTTGCTAACACAAGCACCAACCAGCTATTCAACATCTGCTTTGCCGCCGCCTCCTGCCGGAGCCCGAGCCCAGAGCCCGACAAGACCTGGACCTCCAGACCTCTCACCGCCCGATCCACAGTCCCTGCAAAGAAGGGACCCGTGGAGGCACCGAGACACGTGGAGCCAGCCATCTTGGAAGACCAACGACAAGCTGCAAGCGCAACGACAGAGGCTCCCTCCAAGTTGTGCTTTGGGTCCTGAGAAGCCCAACCACCGAGCAGCATCTGCACCAAAGGTGAGCCCTCCAGCATCTCCACGATCTGCGTGGGGCCCCTCTGCACTTTGCATCTCGACGCGCCTGCCCGGTCCATGGCCCGTTGGCTAGTGGCAATTATGGCGACCTATTTAGAAATCAACGATGCTGGTCTGGTTGCTCCAGACTGGCCCTAGCTGCTCTCCAAAAGAGCAGCCCCTCTGATCTTGCTGGTCAGAACAATCAGCTTTCCTCTCTTTCCATGACTCCTGCCTTTGCCAAGGCTTGTTTGCTTCTTTCGAGTCGCCGACACCGCTGACAGCGAGAGCCTGCGTGGGTCAGCTCGTGAACCGACTCCTGGACGTCGTCCACCTTCAGGGACCACGTGGCTGCGGAGACAAGCTACACCTCATCACCTGTTTGCACCCGACATCGCCTGGTACATACCTGGTGCCACTCCGGTCACTGGCTAGTGACTGTGAACACTGTCCCCTCTGCTTTCAGGTCTTCTACAACTCCGATCCACTCTTGGATCCACCGCATCTCTTCTGGACCGACCGCCTGCAGCATCTTTGTCATCAGGCTCCATTGAATCGATAGAAAAAACCTGACGCACTTCGAGACCTATGCACCCGCTTCCTGTGGGTGAGGTAAAGTTGGCACTCCAGTGCCCAAGCGTAGAGAAACATCTCTAGTGTCTGTGTTTTGAATATTAAGATCGTAGTCCATCCAGAAGACCCTTTCTGCAGTAACTTTTAAACTTTTACACACCCATTGAAAACCTATGGGAGCCCGCGTGTAACTTTCCTCACTGCACACGCGACCCGTGGACCTCCTGGTCACTAACTGAAGTTAGCTCCTTGTAGGCCCAGCGATTCTAGAGGCCCTAGGCCTTTTCCCTTTCCTGTTCGTGGTACTTATACCACTATTTTAGTATATGGTTTGAGTGGCCACCAGGGCCCATCCATATAAAGTGCAACTTCTGTATATTATAACATTGTCTTGTTTAACGATTTGTGCTCCTGTGCTCATAAAGAGTCTAGGGGATACTTGGAGTAATAAATACATATATATTTTGAATATATATCTGTGTGGTGTCCTTTCATTGGTATAACGGGGGGTTACATTTGGTAAAACAGCCTGCTTAACACGCTTTAACGAGTTTAGCCTCAAAGACTGCTTAGCCTACGCTACCACTAGGGCAGCTAGTCCGAAAAGGTTGACTTACAACCACACCATAAGGATTGCTTGGCATGGTACAAGGTGGTCACTTTAACTAGTGAACATCATATACCAGGCCAACTTCTCACAGGTGACTTGACTGCCTCCCTCCAGGTTCTGTTTCCCAGAATCCCTTGCAAACGTAAACAATTGTCAAAAAACACACATATTTGTCACATATCTGTGGTGGAAAGTTCTGGAATCTGCGTGGATCCACAAATTTCCGCTCACCCCGCGTTCCCCAAAGTCTTCTGAGAAAAATGGTACTCCACTTGTTTGGGTAGGCCTAGTTCCCGCGCCATGAAACGGCGTAAAATGCAACGTGGACACGCCACAGTTTCACAGTGAAAAATGACCCTTTTTTGGCAAAGTGCCTAGCTGTAGTTTTTGAACCCTAGCTCTGCTGGCACCTAGGGAAACCTAGCAAACCTATGCATTTTTTAAAACTAGACACCCAGGGGAATGCAGGATGGGGTGACTTGACTGCCTCCCTCCAGGTTCTGTTACCCAGAATTCCTTGCAAACCTAAACAATTGTCAAAAAACACACATATTTCCCACATTTCTGTGGTGGAAAGTTTTGGAATCTGCGTGGATCCACAAATTTCCACTCACCCCGCATTCTTCAAAGTCTGCCGAGAAAAATGGTACCTCACTTGCGTGGGTAACCATAGTGCCCGCTACAAGAAACGGCGCAAAATGCAACGTGGACACACCACAATTTCACAGTGAAAAATGACCCTTTTTTGGCAAAGTGCCTAGCTGTAGTGTTTGAACCCTAGCTCTGCTGGAACCTAGGGAAACCTAGCAAACCTATACATTTTTGAAAACTAGATACCCAGGGGAATCCAGGATGGGGTGACTTGACTGCCTCCCTCCAGATTCTGTTACCCAGAATCCCTTGCAAACCAAAACAATTGTCAAAAAAAAAACATTTTCCTCACATTTCTGTGGTGGAAAGTTCTGGAATCTGCGTGGATCCACAAAGTTCCACTCACCCCGCACTCCCCAACTTCTTCCGGGAAAAAGGGTACCTTAATTGCATAGGTAGTCCTTGTGCCAGCGACATGAAACGGCGCAAAATGCAACGTGGACACACCACAATTTCACACTGAAAAATGACCCTTTTTTGGCAAAGTGCCTAGCTATAGTTTTTGAACCCTAGCTCTGCTGGCACCTAGGGAAACCTAGCAAACCTATACATTTTTGAAAACTAGACACCCAGGGGAATCCAGGATGGGGTGACTTAACTGCATCCCTCCAGGTTCTGTTACCCAGAATCCCTTGTAAATCAAAACAATAGTAAAAAAAAACACATTTTCCTCACATTTCTGTGGTGGAAAGTC
The DNA here is from genome assembly GCF_964204655.1 of Triturus cristatus. NCBI lineage: Eukaryota > Metazoa > Chordata > Amphibia > Caudata > Salamandridae > Triturus > Triturus cristatus. Next base: position 928,547,129 of record NC_140579.1, on the reverse strand, counting down.
CAGGAATCTGCGTGGATCCACAAATTTCCACTCGCCCCGCGCTCCCCAAAGTCTTCAGATTAAAATGGTACCTCACTTGCATGGGTAGGTCTAGTGCCCACAACACAAAAAACTGTGCAAAATGCAACGCGGACACTCCATACTTTCACTGTGAAAAATGACCCTTTTTGGCAAAGTGCCTAGCTGTAGTTTTTTAACCCTATCTCTGCTGGCACCTAGGGAAACCTAGCAAACCTATACATTTTTGAAAACTAGACTCCGAGGGGATTCCAGGATGGGCTTACTTGACTGCCTCATTCCAGGTTCTGTTACCCAGAATTCCTTGCAAACCTAAACAATTCTCAAAAAACACACATATTTCTCACATTTCTGTGGTGGAAAGTTCTGGAATCTGCGTAGATCCACAAATCTCACCCCGCATTCCCCGAAGTCTGCTGAGAAAAATGGTACCTCACTTACATAGCTAGGCCTAGTGCCCACGACATGAAATGGCGCAAAATGCAACATGGACACTCCACAATTTCACAGTGAGAAATGACCCTTTTTTGGCAAAGTGCCTAGCTGTAGTTTTTGAACCCTAGCTCTGCTGGCACCTAGGGAAACCTAGCAAACCTATACATTTTTGAAAACTAGACTCCCAGGGGAATCCAGGATGGGGTGACTTGACTGCATCCCTCCAGGTTCTGTTACCCAGAATCCCTTGTAAATCAACACAATAGTAAAAAAAACACATTTTCCTCACATTTCTGTGGTGGAAAGTTCTGGAATCTGCGTGGATCCACAAATTTCCACTCACCCAGCGTTCCCCAAAGTCTTCAGATTAAAATGCTACCTCACTTGCATGGGTAGGTTGAGTGCCCACAACATAAAAACTGCGCAAAATGCAACGTGGACACTCCATACTTTAACAGTGAAAAATGACCCTTTTTGGCAAAGTGCCTAGCTGTAGTTTTTTAACCCTATCTCTGCTGGCACCTAGGGAAACCTAGCAAACCTATACATTTTTGAAAACTAGACAACCAGGGGAATCCAGGATGGGGTGACTTGACTGCCTCCCTCCAGGTTCTGTTACCCAGAATCCCTTGCAAACGTAAACAATTATCAAAAAACACACATATTTCTCACATTTCTGTGGTGGAAAGTTCTGGATTCTGCTTGGATCCACATATTTCCACTCACCCCGCATTCCCCAAAGTCTGCTGAGAAAAATGGTACCTCACTTGTGTGGGTAGGCCTAGTTCCCGCGACATGAAACGGCAAAAAACTCAACGTGGACACACCACAATTTCACAGTGAATAATGACCCTTTTTTGGCAAAGTGCCTAGCTGTTGTTTTTTAACCCTAGCTATGCTGGCACATAGGGAAACCAGAAAACCTATACATTTTTTAAATCTAGACACCCAGGGCAATCCAGGATGGGGTGACTTGACTGCCTCCCTCCAGGTTATGTTACCCAGAATCCCTTGCAAACCTAAACAATTTACAAAAAAAAAATGTTCCTCACATTTTCGTGGTGGAAAGTTCTGGAATTGGCATGTATCCACAAATTTCCACTCACCCCGCATTCCCCAAAGTCTTCCGAGAAACATAGTACCCCACTTGCATGGGTAGGCCTAGTTCCCGCGACAATAAACGGCACAAAACGCAACGTGAACACACCATAATGTCACAGTGAAAAATTACCCTTTTTTTACCAAAGTGCCTAGCTGTAGTTTTTGAACCCTAGCTCTGCTGGTACCTAGGGAAGTGTAGGAAGGTGGATATCTGACTATGGTTACCCCCAAATTTTTGCCTAGTGTCTAGCTGGTTTTTTCGACTTAGTTGGCCTGAGATCCTGCCATTCAGGATCTCAGCCTGGCTGTTCTCTCTTTAAAATGGACTCCATGTACCCTAGGTACATACCCAATTGGTTAGATCACCCTGTGAGCCCCTGTCCCAGTGTACACTAGGTACCCAGGGCATTGGTGTATCTAAGGCCTACCAGGGGCTGAAGCATGTATTGTGCCACCCCTGGCCTGGCCTAACAAATTTGACACAACTGGCTGATCACTCAGCTGGGGTAAGTTGGTGTAACCACCTCTTACTTAGGTGTAGTATACCTATATCTAACCTTAAATGGGACACATGTTAACCTATAAGTCACTCCTATGGCAGGCCTTAACAATCCTGAAGGCAGAGTGCTTGGTTCCATGTGAGATGGTGCTCTGGCATGAGCTGAGCCTGTCTGCAGTGGTCGGAACAACTTCCTTCTACTGTTTCCAGATATCGTCATACCATATACTCTTAAGTGCATTATGAACCTCGCGGTTAAATGCTATCTTTGGTTTGGCTTTATCAAAACATGTCGAGTAAGGTGTCATACGAATTGGAATACTAACCCCTCGCCAATTCTGGCGACGGGGTTAGCATTCCACCCTTCTAGAGGGACACGACATGTACAGTACCTGAAACCCGGGTAAAATCAGACATAGCCTCAGCTCCACAAAATGGATGCTGCCACCACAGACACAAGTCTGCCCTCCTGCTGCTGGGAGTCCTTCCAGCTTGGGAGGTGTGGACAAAGGGTTTCCTGCCAGGGGAGGTGTGTGCACCACCCCAGACAGGATTTTGTGTATTGGTCAGGTAGGGCTTGAAAGAAACCAGACATGCCTGAGGCTCACAAGGAGCCTCGGTGCATATGCCAGTTCAATCCGGTCCTGGGGCACACCAGTCCCGGGCCTGGGGCGAGCTGGACAAAGGATTGGGGGTGTAACCACCCCCCTTCCTGGTCCCACCTTTAGGGAGGGACCTAGCAGGTAGTCCGGCCCCTAGAATCCGCTTAAAGGTAGGAGCTGTGTCCTAAGACTTCAGACATCCTGGAATCAACTTGAAACTAAGAAGAAGACGGGAACTTCAACGCTCTGCCGCACAGAGGACTGAAGGAAATCTCCCCTGTGGTCAGGGAGTGACCACCTTGCTAACGCAAGCACCATCCAGCGAATCAACGTCTGCTTTGCCGCCGCCTCCCGCCGGAGCCCGAGCCCAGAGACTGACAAGACCTGGACCTCCAGACCTCTCACCGCCCGATCCACAGTCCCTGAAAAAGAGAGACCCGTGGAGGCAACGAGACACGTGGAGCCAGCCATCTTGAAACGACCACGACAAGCTGCAAGTGCAACAACCGAGGCTCCCTCCAAGTTGTGCTTTGGGATCTGAGAAGCCCAACCCTCGAGCAGCATCTGCACCAAAGGTGAGCCCTCCAGCATCTCCACGATCTGCGTGGGGCCCTTCTGCATTTTGCCACTCGACGCGCCTAACCGGTTGCTGGCCCGCTGGCTAGTAGCCATCTTGGTGACGAACTTCAAGAAATACACCGCTGGTCTGGTTGCTCCAGACTGGCCCTTGCTCCCCTCCAAAGGAGCAGTCCCTCTGACCTTGCTGGTCAGAACCATCAGCTTATTTCGTTTTCCACAACAATTGCTTTTGCCAAGGCTTGTTTGCTTCGATCAAGTCGCCGACACCGCCAACCGCGAGAGCCTGCGTGGGACAGCTCGTGAATCGACTCCTGGACGTCGTCGACCTTCAGGGACCACGTGGCTGCAGAGACAAGCTACACCTTTCTTCCTGTTTGCACCCGACATCGCCTGGTACCCACCTGGTGCCACGCTGGTCACTGGCTAGTGACTGTGAACACTGTCCCCTCTGCTTACAGGTCTTCTACAACTCCGATCCACCCTTGGATCCACCGCATCCCTTCCGGACCGACCGCCTGCAGCATCTTTGTCCACAGGCTCCATTGAACAGATAGAAGAAACCCGACGCACTTCGACACCTACGCACCCGCTTCCTGTGGGTGAGGTAAAGCTGGCACTCCGGTGCCCCAGTGTAGAGTATCATCTCTAGTGTCTGTGTTTCCAATCTTGAGTTCATAGTCCACCCGGAATATCCTTTTTGCAGTAACTTTGTACTTTTTACGCACCCATTGAAAACCTATGGGAGCACGCGTGTGACTATTTGCTCTGCACACGCAACCCGTGGACCTCCTGGTCACTAACTAAAGTTAGCTCCTTGTAGGCCCAGCGATTCTAGAGGCCCTAGGCCTTTTCCCTTTTCTGTTCGTGGTACTTATACCACTATTTTAGTATATGGTTTGAGCGGCCACCAGGGCCTATCCATATAAAGTGCAACTTCTGTGTATTCTACTGTAATCTTGTTTGACGATTTGTGCTCCTGTGCTCATAAAGAGACTAGGGGTTACTTTGAGAAATAAATACATATATATTTTCAATATATATCTGTGTGGTGTCCTTTCATTGGTATAAAGAGGGGTTACATTTGGTAAAACAGCCTGCTTAACACGCTTCACGAGTTTAGCCTCAAAGACTGCTTAGCCTACGCTACCACTAGGGCAGCTAGTCCGAAAAGGTTGACTTACAACCACACCATAAGGGTTGCTTGGCATGGTACAAGGTGGTCACTTTAACTAGTGAACATCATATACCAGGCCAACTTCTCACATTGGTGAGCAGCGGTTGGATTTGAGCTTGCTGTGTTTTACCATTGTAATCTCTTGGTTACCAATTGAAAGATCACATAGGTACCTATAGGTACATATAAAACAAGATTAGATATACTTAAGTTCTACTGAACATAGTTGTTGTAGAGCAAAGGGAGTAGCACACCCTGACTACAACTACTAGATAGGTTTAGTAGGTAAACCCAAGTGTAGGTAGATTGCAACACATCCACCCACACTTAAGAGCAATGGCTGGGGCAGAGGGGTCCACTGTACCCATCTCTGTTGAGAGTGACCCCCAGAGGGCACCATCCATCTTTGCTACCCTTAATCAAAATGAGCTCAGGCAGTTGGCAAATATCAGGGGCCTTAAACAGCCCAAGAATCCTACTTCTGCTGAACTCAGAGAGCTTTTACAGGCTGATGAAGATCGGAAAGCTCTCAGGAAAGCCTCCCAGTTAGGCCCCTTAGGGACAGGAACAGGAGGCCCCCCTTCTGAAGATGCTACTGAAGTACCCCTTTCCAATAGCCATCCCTTAGATGAGAATCATACTACAGAGGAGGAAAGTGGTGAGGATACAGAAAGTAGTGAGGATGAAGGGAGAACTAGCCCAGTGCCAAGTGTTATACGTGGCCCAGCTAACTTAAGGCTATTGGGGACTGACAATGGGATCATCCCACTGGATCTCCCTAGTGGACTTAACCAGGGGTCTGGGAGGCAAAGGAATCACTCAGGTGAATCTAATGCTTCTCATACCTCTAGAGGCTCTCAAGGTCACTCCAGGAGAAGGATGACCACCCCTCAGAGGAGGGAGCATGAGGCCAGAATGCAAGAAGCCCAGCTGAGAATCAGGAAACAGGAGATAGAAGTAGCTCTGATGGAAGAGAAACTGAGCAAGGCTAGGCAGCATAAAGAGAGTGGGTCTATACCCACTGGTGGCAGCATTGTCCCTAAGGACAAAGATAGGGTCTTTGATAATAGGAACCTGTCTAAGGTTGTGCCCCCCTACAAAAGTGGGGATGACATCCACAAATGGATGACTGCTCTTGAGAGAGCCTGCAAAGTGCAGCAGGTTCCTGAAGACCAGTGGGCAGCAATCCTTTGGCTCTCCTTTGAAGGAAGAGGCAGAGACAGACTCCTCACTGTTAGGGAGGAGTATATCAGAAACTACAGAGTCCTGAAGAGTGTCCTAGTTGATGGGTTAGGCTTAACCACTGAACGGTACAGGTTAATGTTCAAAGACACCCAGAAGACACAGACTCAGGACTGGTCTGAATATGTTGAATGTGCCACTAAGGCTTTGGAGGGTTGGTTGCTGGGAAGTAAGGTATCTGATTATACAGGATTGTACAATTTGATGATGAGAGAACAGATTTTAAGCAACTGTCAAAACCAGCTCCTCCATCAACACCTGGGAGACTCAGATTTGACCTCTCCCCAAGAATTGGGAAAGAGGGCAGATAAATGGGTCAGGACCAGGATCAGGCCTAAGAATCAGGGTGGTGACCAAAAGAAAGATACCACCAAACCTCAAGAGAAGGGTGGGGATAAAGCAAAAGAGAAATCTTCCTCAGGGCCCCAAAACTCCACACAGGGTGGTGGGTCCCAAGCTCCCTCCTCTACCACAGGTAAAAAGCCTTACTGCCATGAATGTAAAATTCCTGGGCATTGGAAAACTGACAGCAGTTGCCCAAAGGCTAAAAACAAAACTGTTCCTCCATTTACTCCTGTCACACCACCTATTACTGTCAGCAGTAATCCCCCAGGTGGTGGGAGTGCCCCCAGAAATTTGGGTGGGTTTACTTGGGGAACACAGGGGGACCCTGGCTTAGCCAATTCCCCTACAACAGATACTCTTGTCTGTGATGGTGGCATGGGGTTTGCCAACTTCACTGCCTGTCCCAACACTTTGGGTAGGTACAGACAGGAGCCCTACATCAATGGTACAAAAGCTGAGGCCTACAGAGACACTGGAGCTAGCATTACTATGGTGGCCCATTGGCTAGTTCCCTCTGAGCAGCTTTTGCCTGGTTGCTCCTACCAGGTAACTAACATTGATGGCAAACAGAACAGTCATCCCATGGCAGAGGTGTGTCTCAGCTGGGGAGGTGTCACTGGCCCTAAAAGGGTGGCAGTGTCCCCAACCTTGCCTGTAGACTGCTTACTGGGGAATGACCTAGAACTCTCAGCTTGGGCTGGAGTTGAACAAGACACCCATTCTAAAATGGTAGGCCTTTCAAAAAAGGGCAGTGGGGTTGTGCCAAGCACAACCCCTGTCCAAAAAGATTTCCTCCCTGAAAGGGTTGGAAGGGCAGTGGTAGTCACAGCCCAGGCACAGACAGACTTCCCTGTAGAGACTGGCAGGGCTGTGACAGTCACAGCTCAAACACAAACTGAGTGCCCCCCTGAAAAGGTTGGCAAGGCTGTAATGGTCTCAGCCTATACTCAGACTGACATAGGTGTAGTGAAGCCTGAAACTATGGATCACTCCACACAAACAGAGAGTAGTGGGGAGGAAGAAAAGTCTCCCTCTCCCCAGACATTAGGAAAAGGTCAGCCTCCTCAGGGATCTGACCTCACCCCTTGTGAAGGAACTGCCCCAGAGGTAGCCAGGCCTGGCCTGGCAGAGCCTCTGATGTCAGTGGCCCCTTCCAAGGTGGGACCCAGTCTGGTGCAGGTAGCCTGCCTCTCTCTACCCTGCCTCAGTCAGCCCAGGGCTGCAGAGGTCAGGGAGGCCAGTGGACCCCCAGAGGGCCCCTGTCCACCAGAACCCCCCCATCAAAAGAATGAAGATTGCCTGGCTAGTAGCCCTAGTCAGGTGATGGGTAAAAACATTCCTGAGGGATCTCCTTTACAGGTAGTTAGGGACCTCCCCCAGAGGGATTCTGTTGGGCACAGGCAAACATGGGACCTTAGGGCCCCAAACCTGACCTGTCCCTCCAGTAAGCCCACAAAAGGGACCCAGCCTCCAGCTTTAGGTAGCCAGAGGCTGACCCTGAGAGCACAGTGCAACTCAGTTAAGGAAAGAAAGGCATCCATGGTGGAGGATGATTGGAGGAAGCTGAGGCCTCACTTTGAGGACACTCACTTCAGTACTCCATCTCAACACCAGCCTTCTACTTTGCCAAGACACACCAAAGGTAGAGATTCCCTATGGTGGAGATCCTCTGATACCCTTAGGGTGAGGGATTGCTTAGTGGACCATGAGACAGGGGGTAACCATGCCAGTGCTGGTTCCTCCTTATATGGCCACTTGGGCAATATAGGCTTACCTGGTCAAGGTCAGCCTTATCTCCCTTCGTTTGGGGGGGGGGGTTGTGTAGGAAGGTGGATATCTGACTATGGTTACCCCCAAATTTTTGCCTAGTGTCTAGCTGGTTTTTCGACTTAGTTGGCCTGAGATCCTGCCATTCAGGATCTCAGCCTGGCTGTTCTCTCTTTAAAATGGACTCCATGTACCCTAGGTACATACCCAATTGGTTAGATCACCCTGTGAGCCCCTGTACCAGTGTACACTAGGTACCCAGGGCATTGGTGTATCTAAGGCCTACCAGGGGCTGAAGCATGTATTGTGCCACCCCTGGCCTGGCCTAACAAATTTGACACAACTGGCTGATCACTCAGCTGGGGTAAGTTGGTGTAACCACCTCTAACTTAGGTGTAGTATTCCTATACCTAACCTTAAATGGGACACATGTTAACCTATAAGTCACTCCAATGGCAGGCCTTAACAATCCTGAAGGCAGAGTGCTTGGTTCCATGTGAGATGGTGCTCTGGCATGAGCTGAGCCTGTCTGCAGTGGTCGGAACAACTTCCTTCTACTGTTTCCAGATATCGTCATACCATATACTCTTAAGTGCATTATGAACCTCGCGGTTAAATGCTATCTTTGGTTTGGCTTTATCAAAACATGTCGAGTAAGGTGTCATACGAATTGGAATACTAACCCCTCGCCAATTCTGGCGACGGGGTTAGCATTCCACCCTTCTAGAGGGACACGACATGTACAGTACCTGAAACCCGGGTAAAATCAGACATAGCCTCAGCTCCACAAAATGGATGCTGCCACCACAGACACAAGTCTGCCCTCCTGCTGCTGGGAGTCCTTCCAGCTTGGGAGGTGTGGACAAAGGGTTTCCTGCCAGGGGAGGTGCGTGCACCACCCCAGACAGGATTTTGTGTATTGGTCAGGTAGGGCTTGAAAGAAACCAGACATGCCTGAGGCTCACAAGGAGCCTCGGTGCATATGCCAGTTCAATCCGGTCCTGGGGCACACCAGTCCCGGGCCTGGGGCGAGCTGGACAAAGGATTGGGGGTGTAACCACCCCCCTTCCTGGTCCCACCTTTAGGGAGGGACCTAGCAGGTAGTCCGGCCCCTAGAATCCGCTTAAAGGTAGGAGCTGTGTCCTAAGACTTCAGACATCCTGGAATCAACTTGAAACTAAGAAGAAGACGGGAACTTCGATGCTCTGCCGCACAGAGGACTGAAGGAAATCTCCCCTGTGGTCAGGGAGTGACCACCTTGCTAACGCAAGCACCATCCAGCGAATCAACGTCTGCTTTGCCGCCGCCTCCCGCCGGAGCCCGAGCCCAGAGACTGACAAGACCTGGACCTCCAGACCTCTCACTGCCCGATCCACAGTCCCTGAAAAATAGAGACCCGTGGAGGCAACGAGACACGTGGAGCCAGCCATCTTGAAACGACCACGACAAGCTGCAAGTGCAACAACAGAGGCTCCCTCCAAGTTGTGCTTTGGGATCTGAGAAGCCCAACCCTCGAGCAGCATCTGCACCAAAGGTGAGCCCTCCAGCATCTCCACGATCTGCGTGGGGCCCTTCTGCATTTTGCCACTCGACGCGCCTAACCGGTTGCTGGCCCGCTGGCTAGTAGCCATCTTGGCGACGAACTTCAAGAAATACACTGCTGGTCTGGTTGCTCCAGACTGGCCCTTGCTCCCCTCCAAAGGAGCAGTCCCTCTGACCTTGCTGGTCAGAACCATCAGCTTATTTCGTTTTCCACAACAATTGCTTTTGCCAAGGCTTGTTTGCTTCAATCAAGTCGCCGACACCGCCGACAGTGAGAGCCTGCATGGGACAGCTCGTGAATCGACTCCTGGACGTCGTCGACCTTCAGGGACCACGTGGCTGCAGAGACAAGCTACACCTTTCTTCCTGTTTGCACCCGACATCGCCTGGTACCCACCTGGTGCCACGCTGGTCACTGGCTAGTGACTGTGAACACTGTCCCCTCTGCTTACAGGTCTTCTACAACTCCGATCCACCCTTGGATCCACCGCATCCCTTCCGGACCGACCGCCTGCAGCATCTTTGTCCACAGGCTCCATTGAACAGATAGAAGAAACCCGACGCACTTCGACACCTACGCACCCGCTTCCTGTGGGTGAGGTAAAGCTGGCACTCCGGTGCCCCAGTGTAGAGTATCATCTCTAGTGTCTGTGTTTCCAATCTTGAGTTCATAGTCCACCCGGAAGATCCTTTTTGCAGTAACTTTGTACTTTTTACGCACCCATTGAAAACCTATGGGAGCACGCGTGTGACTATTTGCTCTGCACACGCAACCCGTGGACCTCCTGGTCACTAACTAAAGTTAGCTCCTTGTAGGCCCAGCGATTCTAGAGGCCCTAGGCCTTTTCCCTTTTCTGTTCGTGGTACTTATACCACTATTTTAGTATATGGTTTGAGCGGCCACCAGGGCCTATCCATATAAAGTGCAACTTCTGTGTATTCTACTGTAATCTTGTTTGACGATTTGTGCTCCTGTGCTCATAAAGAGACTAGGGGTTACTTTGAGAAATAAATACATATATATTTTCAATATATATCTGTGTGGTGTCCTTTCATTGGTATAAAGGGGGGTTACATTTGGTAAAACAGCCTGCTTAACACGCATCACGAGTTTAGCCTCAAAGACTGCTTAGCCTACGCTACCACTAGGGCAGCTAGTCCGAAAAGGTTGACTTACAACCACACCATAAGGGTTGCTTGGCATGGTACAAGGTGGTCACTTTAACTAGTGAACATCATATACCAGGCCAACTTCTCACAGGAAGCCTAGCAAACCTATCGATTTTTTAAAACTAGACACCCAGAGGAATCCAGGATGGGGTGAGTTGACTGCGTCCCTCCAGGTTCTGTTACCCAGAATCCCTAGCAAACCAAAAAAATTGTCAAAAAAACACATTTTCCTCACATTGCTGTGGTGGAAAGTTCTGGAATCTGCGTGGATCCACAAATTTCGACTCACCCCGCGCTCGCCAAAGTCGTCCGAGAAAAATGGTACCTCACTTGCGTGTAGGCCTAGTGCCCGTGACATGAAACGGCGCAAAATGCAACGTGGACACACCACAATTTCACAGTGAAAAATGACTCTTTTTTTACCAAAGTGCCTAGCTGTAGTTTTTGAACCCTAGCTCTGCTGGTACCTAGGGAAACCTAGCAAACCTATAGATTTTTTAAAACTAGACACCCAGAGGAATCCAGGATGGGGTGACTTGACTGCGTCCCTCCAGGTTCTATTACCCAGAATCCCTAGCAAACCAAAACAATTGTCAAAAAAACACATTTTCCTCACATTTCTGTGGTGGAAAGTTCTGGAATCTGCGTGGATCCACAAAGTTCCACTCACCCCGCACTCCCCAACTTCTTCCGGGAAAAAGGGTACCTCAATTGCATAGGTAGTCCTTGTGCCAGCGACATGAAACGGCGCAAAATGCAACGTGGACACACCACAATTTCACAGTGAAAAATGACCCTTTTTTGGCAAAGTGCCTAGCTGTAGTTTTTGAACCCTAGCTCTGCTGGCACCCAGGGAAACCTAGCAAGCCTATACATTTTTAAAAACTAGACACCCAGGGAATCCAGGATGTGGTGTCGTGACTGCCTCCCTCCAGGTTCTGTTACCCAGAATCCCTTGCAAACCTAAAAAAGTGTCAAAAAAGCACATTTTCCTCACATTTCTGTGGTGCAAAGTTCTGGAATCTGCGTCGATCCACAAATTTGCACTCACCCCGCATTCCTCAAAGTCTTCTGAGAAAAATGGTACTCCACTTGTTTGGGTAGGCCTAGTTCCCGCGCCATGAAACGGCGTAAAATGCAACGTGGACACGCCACAGTTTCACCGTGAAAAATGACCCTTTTTTGGCAAAGTGCCTAGCTGTAGTTTGTTAACCCTAGCTATGCTGGCACATAGGGAAAACCAGAAAACCTATACATTTTTGAAAACTAGAAACCCAGGGGAATCCAGGATGGGGTGACTTGACTGCCTCCCTCCAGGTTCTGTTACCCAGAATCCCTTGCAAACCTAAAAAAACTTACAAAAAAAAAATGTTCCTCACATTTCTGTGGTGGAAAGTTCTGGAATTAGCATGTATCCACAAATTTCCACTCACCCCGCGTTCCCCAAAGTCTTCAGAGAAACATAGTACCCCATTTGCATGGGTAGACCTAGTCCCCGCGACAATAAACGGCGCAAAACGCAACGTAAACACACCATAATTTCACAGTGAAAAATGACCCTTTTTTTAGCAAAGTGCCTAGCTGTAGTTTTTGAACCCTAGCTCTGCTGGCAACTAGGGAAACCTATCAAACCTATACATTTTTTAAAACTAGACACCCAGAGGAATCCAGGATGGGGTGACTTGACTGCGTCCCTCCAGGTTCTGTTACCCAGAATCCCTAGCACACCAAAAAAATTGTCAAAAAAACAAATTTTCCTCACATTTCTGTGGTGGAAAGTTCTGGAATCTGCGTGGATCCACAAATTTCGACTCACCCCGCGCTCGCCAAAGTTCTCCGAGAAAAATGGTACCTCACTTGCGGGTAGGCCTAGTGCCCGGGACATTAAACGGCGCAAAATGCAATGAGGACTGTCCACCATTTCACAGTAAAAAATTACCCTTTTTTGCAAAGTGCGTAGCTGTAGTTTTTGAACGCTAGCTCTGCTGGCACCTAGGGAAACCTAGCAAGCCTATCCATTTTTTGAAAACTAGACACCCAGGGGAATCCAGGATGGGGTGACTTGACTGCATCCCCCCAGGTTCTGTTACCCAGAATCCCTAGCAAACCAAAACAATTGTCAAAAAAAACACATTTTCCTCACATTTCTGTGGTGGAAAGTTCTGGAATCTGCGTGGATCCACAAAGTTTCACTCACCCCGCACTCCCCAACTTCTTCCGGGAAAAAGGGTACCTCAATTGCATAGGTAGTCCTTGTGCCAGCGACATGAAACGGCGCAAAACGCAACGTGGAAGCACCACAATTTCACAGTGAAAAATGACCATTTTTTGGCAAAGTGCCTAGCTGTAGTTTTTTAGCCCTAGCTCTGCTGACTTCTAGGGAAACCTAGCAAACCTATACATTTTTGAAAACTAGACACCCAGGGGAATCCAGGATGGGGTGACTTGACCGCCTCCCTCCAGGTTCTGTTACCGAGAATAACTTGCAAACCTAAGAAAGTGTCAAAAAAAGCATATTTTCCTCACATTTCTGTGGTGTAAAGTTCTGGAATCTGCGTGGATCCACAAATTTCCACTCACCCCGCGTCCCCCAAAGTCTTCTGAGAAAAATGGTACTCCACTTGTTTGAGTAGGCCTAGTTCCCGTGACATGATACGGCGCAAAATGCAACGTGGACACGCCACAATTTCACAGTGAAAAATGACCCTTTTTTGGCAAAGTGCCTAGCTGTAGTTTTTGAACCCTAGCTCTGCTGGCACCTAGGGAAACCTAGCAAACCAATACATTTTTGAAAACTACACACCCAGGGGAATCCAGGATGGGGTGACTTGACTGCATCCCTCCAGGTTCTGTTACCCAGAATTCCTTGTAAATCAAAACCATAGTAAAAAAAACACATTTTCCTCACATTTCTGTGCTGCAAAGTTCTGGAATCTGCGTGGATCCACAAATTCCCACTCACCCCGCGTTCCCCAAAGTCTTCTGAGAAAAATGGTACTCCACTTGTTTGGGTAGGCCTAGTTCCCGCGCTATTAAACGGCGTAAAATGCAATGTGGACACGCCACAGTTTCACCGTGAAAAATGACCCTTTTTGGGCAAAGTGCCTAGCTGTAGTTTGTTGACCCTAGCTATGCTGGCATATAGGGAAAACCAGAAAACCTATACATTTTTGAAAACTAGAAACCCAGGGGAATCCAGGATGGGGTGACTTGACTGCCTCCCTCCAGGTTCTGTTACCCAGAATCCCTTGCAAACCGAAAAAATTGTCAAAAAAGCACATTTTCCTCACATTTCTGTGGTGCAAAGTTCTGGAATCTGCGTGGATCCACAAATTTCTACTCACCCCACATCCCCCAAAGTCTTTTGAGAAAAATGGCACTCCACTTGTGTGGGTAGGCCTAGATCCCGCGACATGAAACGGCACAAAATGCAACGTGGTAACACCACAATTTCACAGTAAAAAATGACCCTTTTTTGGCAAAGTGCCTAGCTGTAGTTTTTAAACCCTAGCTCTGCTGGCACCTAGGGAAACCTAGCAAACCTATACATTTTTTAATACTAGATACCCAGAGGAATCCAGGATGGGGTGACTTGACTGCCTCCCTCCAGGTTCTGTTACCCAGAATCCCTTGCAAACGTAAACAATTGTCAAAAAACACACATATTTCTCACATTTCTGTGGTGGAAAGTTCTGGAATCTGCGTGGATCCACAAAGTTCCACTCACCCCGCACTCCCCAAAGTCTTCCGGGAAAAAGGGTACCTCAATTGCATAGGTAGTCCTTGTACCCGCGACATGAAACGGCGTAAAATGCAACGTGGACACACCACAATTTCACAGTGAAAAATGACCCTTTTTTGGCAAAGTGCCTAGCTGTAGTGTTTGAACCCTAGCTCTGCTGGCACCTAGGGAAACCTAGCAAACCTACACATTTTTGAAAACTAGACACCCAGGGGAATCCATGATGGGGTGACTTGACTGCCTCCCTCTAGGTTCTGTTACCCAGAATCCCTTGCAAACGTAAAAAAGTATAAAAAAACACATTTCCCTCACATTTCTGTGGTGCAAAGTTCTGGAATCTGCGTGGATCCACAAATTTCCCCTCACCCCACGTTCCTCAAAGACTTCCGAGAAAAATGGTACCTCACTTACGTGGGTAAACCTAGTGCCCGAGACATGAAACGGCGCAAAATGCAACGTGGACACGCCACAATTTCACAGTGAAAAATGACCCTTTTTTGGCAAAGTGCCTAGCTGTAGTTTTTGAACCCTAGCTCTGCTGGCACCTAGGGAAACCTAGCAAACCTATGCATTTTTGAAAACTAGACTCCCAGGGGAATCCAGGATGGGGTGACTTGACTGCCTCCCTCCAGGTTCTGTTACCCAGAATTCCTTGCAAACCTAAACAATTGTCAAAAACACACATATTTCTCACATTTCTGTGGTGGAAAGTTCTGGAATCTGCGTGGATCCACAAATGTCCACTCACCCCGCATTCCCCAAAGTCTGCTGAGAAAAATTGTACCTCACTTACGTAGCTAGGCCTAGTGCCCACGACATGAAATGGCGCAAAATGCAACATGGACACACCACAAATTCACGGTGAGAAATGACCCCTTTTTGGCAAATTGCCTAGCTGTAGTTTTTGAACCCTAGCTCTTCTGGCACTTAGGGAAACCTAGCAAACCTATAAATTTTTGAAAACTAGACACCCAGGGGAATCCAGGATGAGGTGACTTGACTGCCTCCCTCCAGGTTCTGTTACCCAGAATCCCTTGCAAACCTGTAAAATTATCAAAAGAAACACATTTTCCTGACATTTCTGTGGTGCAAAGTTCTGGAATCAGCGTGGATCCACAAATTTCCACTCACCCCGCTTTCCCCAAAGTCTTCCGAGAAAAATGGTACCTCACTTACGTAGATAGGCCTAGTGCTCACGACATGAAATGGCGCACAACGCAATATAAACACACCACAATTTCACAGTGAAAAATGACCCTTTTTTGGCAAGGTGCCTAGCTGTAGTTTTTGAACCCTAGCTCGGCTGGCACCTAGGGAAACCTAGCAAACCTATACATTTTTGAAAACTAGACACCCAGGGGAATCCAGGATGGGGTGACTTGACTGCCTCCCTCCAGGTACTGTTACCCAGAATCCCTTGCAAACGTAAAAAAGTATCAAAAAAACACATTTCCCTCACATTTCCGTGGTGGAAAGTTCTGGAATCTGCGTGGATCCACGAATTTCCACTCACCCCGCGTTCCTCAAAGTCTTCTGAGAAAAATGGTACCCCACTTATGTGGGTAGCTCTAGTTCCCGCGATATGAAGCGGCGCAAAAGAGAACGTGGACACACCACATTATCACAGTGAAAAATGACCC
This sequence comes from Triturus cristatus, assembly GCF_964204655.1. NCBI lineage: Eukaryota > Metazoa > Chordata > Amphibia > Caudata > Salamandridae > Triturus > Triturus cristatus. The sequence continues at coordinate 928,531,273 of NC_140579.1, read as the reverse complement.
TTTTTTGGCAAAGTGCCTAGCTGTAGTTTTTGAACCCTAGACCTGCTGGCACCTAGGGAAACCTAGCAAACCTATACATTTTTTAAAACTACACACCAAGGGGAATCCAGGATGGGGTGCCTTGACTGCCTCCCTCCAGGTTCTGTTAAGCAGAATCCCTTGCAAACCTAAAAAAAATGTTTAAAAAACACATTTTCCTCACATTTCAGTGGAGGAAAGTTCTGGAATCTGCGTGGATACACAAATTTCCACTCACTCCACATTTCCCAAAGTCTTCCGAGAAAAATGGTACCCCAGTGAAAAATGACCCCTTTTTGGCAAAGTGCCTAGCTGTAGTTTTTGAACCCTAGCTCTGCTGGCACCTAGGGAAACCTAGCAAACCAATACATTTTTTAAAACTAGACACCCAGGGGAATCCAGGATGGGGTGACTTGACTGCATCCCTCCAGGTTCTGTTACCCAGAATCCCTTGTAAATCAAAAAATTGTCCAAAAAACACATTTTCCTCATATTTCTGTGGTGGAAAGTTCTGGAATCTGCGTGGATCCACAAATTTCCACTCACCCCGCGTCTCCCAAAGTCTTCCGAGAGAAATGGTACCTCACTTGCATGGGTAAGCCAAGTGCCCGTCACATGAAATGGGGAAAAATGCAACGTGGACACACCACAATATCACAGTGAAAAATGACCCTTTTTTGGCAAAGTGCCTAGCTGTAGTTTTTGAACACTAGCTCTGCTGGCACCTAGAGAAACATAGTAAACCTAAACATTTTTGAAAACTAGACACCCAGGGGAATCCAGGATGGGGTGACTTGACTGCATCCCTCCAGGTTCTGTTACCCAGAATCCCTTGTAAATCAAAAACAATAGTCAAAAAACCCACATTTTCCTCACATTTCTGTGGTGGAAAGTTCTGGAATCTGCGTGGATCCACAAATTTCCACTCACCCCTCGTTCCCCAAAGTCTTACAAGAAACATAGTACCCCACTTGCATGAGTAGGCCTAGTTACCGCGACAATAAACGGTGCAAAACGTAACGTGAACACACCATAATTTCACAGTGAAAAATGACCCCTTTTTTAGCAAAGTGCCTCGCTGTAGTTTTTGAACCCTGCTCTGCTGGCACCTAGGGAAACCTAGCAAACCTATACATTTTTGCAAACTAGACAACCAGGGGAATCCAGGATGGGGTGACTTGACTGCCTCCCTCCAGGTTCTGTTACCCAGAATCCCTTGTAAATCAAAAAAATAGTCAAAAAACCCACATTTTCCTCATATTTCTGTGGTGCAAAGTTCTGGAATCTGCGTGGATCCACAAATTTCCACTCACCCCGCGCTCGCCAAAGTCTTATGAGAAAAATGGTACCCCACTTGTGTGGGTAGGCCTAGTTCCCGCGACAGGAAACGGCGCAAAACGCAACGCGGAAGCACCACAATTTCACAGTGAAAAATGACCCTTTTTTGGCAAAGTGCCTAGCTGGAGTTTTTTAGCCCTAGCTCTGCTGACTTCTAGGGAAACCTAGCAAACCTATACATTTTTGAAAACTAGACACCCAGGGGAATCCAGGATGGGGTGACTTGACTGCCTCCCTCCAGGTTCTGTTACCCAGAATAACTTGCAAACCTAAAAAAGTGTCAAAAAAAGCATATTTTCCTCACATTTCTGTGGTGTAAAGTTCTGGAATCTGCGTGGATCCACAAATTTCCACTCACCCCGCGTTCCCCAAAGTCTTCTGAGAAAAATGGTACTCAACTTGTTTGGGTAGGCCTAGTTCCCGTGACATGATACGGCGCAAAATGCAACGTGGACACGCCACAATTTCACCGTGAAAAATGACCCTTTTTTAACAAAGTGCCTTGCTGTAGTTTTTGAACCCTAGCTCTGCTGGCACCTAGGGAAACCTAGCAAACCAATACATTTTTGAAAACTAGACACCCAGGGGAATCCAGGATGGGGTGACTTGACTGCATCCCTCCAGGTTCTGTTACCCAGAATCCCTTGTAAATCAAAACCATAGTAAAAAAAAACTTATTTTCCTCACATTTCTGTGGTGCAAAGTTCTGGAATCTGCGTGGATCCACAAATTTCCACTCACCCCGCGTTCCCCAAAGTCTTATGAGAAAAATGGTACTCCACTTGTGTGGGTAGGCCTAGTTCCCGCGACATGAAATGGCGCAAAACGCAACGTGGTAACACCACAATTTCACAGTAAACAATTACCCTTTTTTGGCAAAGTGCCTAGCTGTAGTTTTTGAACCCTAGCTCTGCTGGCACCTAGGGAAACCTAGCAAACCTATACATTTTTTAAAACTAGACAACCAGGGGAATCCAGGATGGGGTGACTTGACTGCCTCCCTCAGGTTCTGTTACCCAGAATCCCTTGCAAACGTAAACAATTGTCAAAAAACACACATATTTCTCATATTTCTGTGGTGGAAAGTTCTGGATTCTGCGTGGATCCACAAATGTCCACTCACCCCGCATTCCCCAAAGTCTGCTAAGAAAAATGGTACCTCACTTGCGTGGGTAGGCCTAGTTCCCGCGACATGAAACAGCAAAAAACGCAAGGTGGACACACTACAATTTCACAGTGAATAATGACCCTTTTTTGGCAAAGTGCCTAGCTGTAGTTTGTTAACCCTAGCTATGCTGGCTGTAGGAGAGTAGGGTCTGCTATCCTATGGTCACCCCAAATTTTTTGCTTTTTGCTTCACTGGTTTTTGACATATTGAGGCTGTGCGCCTGCTAATCAGACCCCCAGCCTGCTGTTCTCTCTACTAAATTGACACTATGCACTATAGGTGCATAACCAATTGGAATTGGATCACCCTGTGAGCCCCTGTACCAGTGTACACTAGGTACCCAGGGCATTGGTGCATCTAAGGCCTACCAGGGGCTGAAGCATGTATTGTGCCTCCCCTGGCCTGGCCTAGCAATTTGACACAACTGGCTGATCACTCAGCTGGGGTAAGTTGGTGTAACCACCTCTTACTTAGGTGTAGTATACCTATACCTAAACTTAAATGGGACACATGTTAACCTATAAGTCACTCCTATGGCAGGCCTTAACAATCCTTAAGGCAGAGTGCTTGGTTCCATGTGAGATGGTGCTCTGGCATGAGCTGAGCCTGTCTGCAGTGGTCGGAACAACTTCCTTCTACCGTTTCCAGATATCGCCATACCATATACTCTTAAGTGCATTATGAACCTCGCGTTTAAATGCTATCTTTGGTTTGGCTTTATCAAAACATGTTGAGTAAGGTGTCATACGAATTGGAATACTAACCCCTCGCCAATTCTGGCGACGGGGTTAGCATTCCACCCTTCTAGAGGGACACGACATGTACAGTACCTGAAACCCGGGTAAAATCAGACATAGCCTCAGCTCCACAAAATGGACGCTGCCACCACAGACACAAGTCTGCCCTCCTGCTGCTGGGAGTCCTTCCAGCTTGGGAGATGTGGACAAAGGGTTTCCTGCCAGGGGAGGTGCGTGCACCACCCCAGACAGGATTTTGTGTATTGGTCAGGTAGGGCTTGAATAGAATCAGACATGCCTGAGGCTCACAAGGAGCCTCGGTGCATATGCCAGTTCAAACCGGTCCTGAGGCACCCCAGCCCCGGACCTGGGGCGAGCTGGACAAAGGATTGGGGGTGTAACCACCCCCCTTCCTGGTCCCACCCTTAGGGAGGGACCTAGCAGGTAGTCCGGCCCCTAGAATCCGCTTAAAGGTAGGAGCTGTGTCCTAAGACTTCAGACATCCTGGAATCAACTTGAAATAAAGAAGAAGACGGGAACTTCGACGCTCTGCTGCACAGAGGACAGAAGGAAATCTCCCCTATGGTCAGGGAGTGACCATCTTGCTAACGCAAGCACCATCCAGCAACTCGACGTCTGCTTTGCCGCCGCCTCCTGCCGGAGTCCGAGCCCAGAGACCGACAAGACCTGGACCTGCAGACCTCTCACAGCCCGATCCACAGTCCCTGCAAAGAAGGAACCCGTGGAGGCACCAAGACACATGGAGCCAGCCATCTTGAAAAGACACTCGACAAGCTGCAAGCGCAACAACAGAGGCTCCCTTCAAGTTGTGCTTTGGGTCCTGAGAAGCCCAACATCCGAGCAGCATCTGCACCAAAGGTGAGCCCTCCAGCATCTCCACGATCTGCGTGGGGCCCCTCTGCACTTTGCATCTCAATGCGCCTGCCCGGTCCCTGGCCCGTTGGCTAGTGGCCATTTTGGCGATTAACTTTGAAAACTACGATGCTGGTCTGGTTGCTCCAGACTGGCCCCTGCTTCCCTCCAAAGGAGCAGCCCCTCTGACCTTGCTGGTCAGAGTAAACAGCTTTCTTCAATTCCTGTGACTCCTGCTTTTGCCAAGGCTTGTTTGCTTCCTTCGAGTGGCCGACACCGCCGACAGCGAGAGCCTGCGTGGGACAGCTCGTGAACCGACTCCTGGACGTCGTCAACCTTCAGGGACCACGTGGCTGCGGAAACAAGCTACACCTCTTCACCTGTTTACACCCGACATCGCCTGGTACCTACCTGGTGCCACGCCGGTCACTGGCTAGTGACTGTGAACACTGTCCCCTCTGCTTTCAGGTCTTCGACAACTCCGATCCACCCTTGGATCCACCGCATCTCTTCTGGACCGGCCGCCTGCAGCATCTTTGTCACCAGGCTCCATTGAACAGATAGACGAAACCCGACGCACTTCGAGACCTATGCACCCGCTTCCTGTGGGTGAGGTAAAGCTGGCACTCCGGTGCACAAGTGTAGAGTAACATCTCTAATGTCTAGATCTGAAGTCTTGATTTCGTAGTTCAACCAGAAGACCCTTTTAGCAGTAACTTTTGAACTTTTACGCACCCATCGAAAACCTATGGGAGCCCGCGTGTAACTTTCCTCACTGCACACGCGACCCGTGGACCTCCTGGTCACTAACTAACGTTAGCTCCTTGTAGGCCCAGCGATTCTACAGGCCCTAAGCCTTTTCCCTTTCCTAGTCGTGGTACTTATACCACTATTTTAGTATATGGTTTGAGCGGCCACCAGGGCCTATCCATATAAAGTGCAACTTCTGTATATTGTGATACTTTCTTGTTTAACGATTTGTGCTCCTGTGCTCATAAAGAGTCTAGGGGATACTTTGAGTAATAAATACATATATATTTTGAATATATATCTGTGTGGTGTCCTTTCATTGGTATAAAGGGGGGTTACATATGGTAAAACAGCCTGCTTAACACGCTTTAACGAGTTTAGCCTCAAAGACTGCTTAGCCTACGCTACCACTAGGGCAGCTAGTCCGAAAAGGTTGACTTACAACCACACCATAAGGGTTGCTTGGCATGGTACAAGGTGGTCACTTTAACTAGTGAACATCATATACCAGGCCAACTTCTCACATTGGTGAGCAGCGGTTGGATTTGAGCTTGCTGTGTTTTACCGTTGTAATCTCTTTGTTACCAATTGAAAGATCACATAGGTACCTATAGGTACATATAAAACAAGATTAGTTATATACTTAAGTTCTACTGAACTTAGTTGTTGTAGAGCAAAGGGAGTAGCACACCCTGACTACAACTACTAGATAGGTTTAGTAGGAAAACCCAAGTGTAGGTAGTGGCAACACATCCACCCACACTTAAGAGCAATGGATGGGGCAGAGGGGTCCAATGTACCCATCTCTGTCGAGAGTGACCCCCAGAGGGCACCAACCATCTTTGCTACCCTAAACCAGAATTAGCTCAGGCAGTTGGCAAATATCAGGGGCCTTAAACAGCCCAGGAACCCTACCTCTGCTGAACTCAGAGAACTCTTACAAGCTGATGAAGATCACAGAGCTCTCAAGAAAGCCTCCCAGTTAGACCCCTCAGGGACTGGAACAGGAGGCCCTCCTTCTGAAGATGCTACTGAAGTACCCCTTTCTAACAGTCGAACCTTAGTTGAGAATCAGACTACAGATGATGAGGATCAGCGTAGGGGCAGGGATGACAAAGGGGGTGAGTCTGATAGTAGCAGTAGTTCTGATGGGAGAAATAGCCCAGTGCCAGGTGCTATGCCTGGTTCAGCTAACTTAAGACTACTTGGGACTGACAATGGGTTCACCCCATTGGATCTCCCCAGTGGACTTACCCAGGGGTTTGGGAGACAGAGGAATCACTCAGGTGATTCTAATGGCTCTCGTGCCTCTAGAGGCTCTCAAGGTCACTCCAGAAGAAGGATGACCAGCCCTCAGAGGAGGGAGCATGAGGCCAGAATGAAGGAAGCCCAGCTGAGGATCAGGAGACAGGAGCTAGAAGTAGCCCTGATGGAAGAGAAACTGAGCAAGGCTAGGCAACCTAGAGAGAATGGGTCTATACCCACTGGTGGCAGCATTGTCCCTAGGGACAAAGATAGGGTCTTTGACAATAGGAACCTGTCCAAGGTTGTGCCCCCCTACAAAAGTGGGGATGATATCCACAAGTGGATGATTGCTCTTGAGAGAGCCTGCAAAGTGCAGCAGGTTCCTGAAGACCAGTGGGCAGCAATCTTATGGCTCTCCTTTGAAGGTAGAGGCAGAGATAGACTCCTCACTGTTAGGGAGGAGGATGTCAGAAACTACAGAGCCCTGAAGAGTGTCCTGGTTGATGGGTTAGGCTTAACCACTGAACAGTACAGGTTAGTGTTCAGAGATACCCAGAAGACACAGACTCAGGACTGGTCTGAATACATTGAATGTGCCACTAAGGCTTTGGAGGGTTGGTTGCTGGGAAGTAAGGTATCTGATTATACAGGATTGTACAATTTGATGATGAGAGAACAGATTTTAAATAACTGTCAAAACCAGCAACTGCATCAACACTTGGTTGACTCAGATCTGACCTCTCCCCAAGAATTGGGAAAGAAGGCAGACAAATGGGTCAGAACCAGGGTTAAGCAAAAGAACCAGAACCAGGGCCAAGGGGGTGATCAGAAGAAAACAGACCAAAAGGGTGGAGATCAGAAATCCAAAGACCAGAAGTCTTCAACAGGACCCCAAACTAGTACTAATGAGGGTGGGTCCCAACAACCTAAAGGGAAGAAGAAAGAAGGTCCAAAGAAACCCTGGTGCAAATCTTGCAAGAATACAACTCACTGGACTAGTGATTGTAAGAAGGGTGGAGCCCCCAACACTGTTGCCCCTAAGGCACCTGCTCCCAGTACTACTGTTAGCAGTGTTGGTCCCCAGAAAAAGGGTGTAGTGGGAATCACTATGGGAACTGAAGGAGATTCTGACTTAGACAGAACCCTTACACAGGCAGTCTTGATCTGTGATGGGGACATGGATTTGTCCCTGACTGTGAGCCCCAGTAACCTGGCTCATCTGTAGCCATGAGCAAGCCCATGTCTGCCCTGTCAACATATGCTTTTAACCTGTTAACATGGAGTACCCTGTGGGGACTCCTGGGAGTGCCTAGGTCCACCAAGTAGGTAACCTCTCCCTTCTTTTCCAGGATTGTATGGGGTCCAGACCATTTGTCTTGGAGTGCTGCTGGGGCCACTGGCTCCAACACCCATACCTTCTGTCCTGGCTGAAACTCAACCAAGACAGCCTTTTGGTCATGCCAAGCTTTCTGTAAGGCCTGGCTTGCCTCAAGGTTTTTGGATGCCTTCTCCATGTACTCAGCCATCCTGGAGCGGAGACCAAGTACATAGTCCACTATGTCTTGCTTAGGCTTTTTGAGCGGTAACTCCCATCCTTCCCTCGCCAGACATAGGGGTCCTCTTACAGGGTGCCCAAATAACAATTCAAAGGGGCTGTAGCCAACTCCTTTTTGTGGGACCTCTCTGTAAGCAAACAGAAGGCAGGGTAGAAGGATGTCCCATCTTCGCCTGAGCTTTTCAGGTAATCCTTTGATCATACCCTTTAGGGTCTTGTTGAATCTCTCAACAAGCCCATTGCATTGTGGGTGATAAGGGGTAGTGAACTTGTAGTTGACACCACATTCCTTCCACATAGCTGTCAAGTATCCTGACATGAAGTTGGTACCTCTGTCAGAAACCACCTCCTTAGGAAACCCCACTCTGGAGAATACTCCCAGCAGGGCCCTGGCCACAACAGGAGCTGTAGTGGTCCTAAGGGGAATTGCCTCTGGATACCTGGTGGCATGATCCACTACCACCAGTATAAATCTGTGCCCAGATGCAGTGGGAGGATCCATGGGACCCACTATATCTATTCCCACTCTTTCAAAGGGAACCCCCACCACAGGTAGTGGTATTAGGGGGGCCTTTGTTGTGCCACCTGATTTGCCACTGGCTTGGCAGGTCACACAGGAGCAACAAAACTCCTTGGTATCTTCATTCATGTGAGGCCAGTGAAAGTGAGGGACAAGCCTGTCCCAAGTCTTGTTCTGGCCTAAGTGTCCTGCTAGAGGAATATCATGGGCCAAGGTAAGAAGGAAGCCCCTAAATTGCAGAGGTATAACCAACCTCCTGGTTGCACCAGGTTTTGTGTCTCTAGCCTCTGAATAAAGGAGCCAATCATCCCAATACACTTTATGGGTACCTTGAGCATTCCCAGCAGCCTCAGCAGCAGCCAGCTGTCTGAGGGGTTCAAGAGATGGACAGGATAACTGAGCCTGCCCCAAGTCAGCCCTAGAAGGTCCTCCTGTCCCCAGAAACTCAACCTGGTCAGGTTCAAGCTCTTCAGGGACAGTTCCTTCAAGGTTCTCTGGATCATCCTCCTGGGAAGACTGATCATCACTTGGAGGCAGGGGGAACGGCACAGCCTTAACCCTCCTGTTCTTCTTCTTGGAAGGTGCTTGGTCCATTGTTTCAGGATCCAAGACCTGAGGTTCAGTAAGGCACTTGTTGGCTTGTGACCTGGTCACAGCAAGGACATGTGGTGATATACCTAACATCTCTGCATGTGTCCTGTACTCCACTTCTGACCACAGAGAACTCTCTAGGTCATTGCCCAACAAACATTCTACTGGGAGGTCTGCACTAACCACAACCCTTTTTAGGCCAGTTACCCCTCCTCATGAGAAGTTAACAATAGCCACACTATGGGAAGTAGTGGTATTGCTGGCATTGGTCACCAGGTAATTCTCACCTGGTATGTACTGTCCAGGATCCACAAAGCCTGGTGTCACCATAGTGACACTGGCACATGTGTCCCTGTAGGCTTGAGCCACTTTTGTATTAATCAATGGAGTCTGTCTGTACTTGCCCAGATTACTGGGGCTCACAGTCAGGGACAAATCCATGTCCCCATCACAGATCAAGACTGCCTGTGTAAGGGTTCTGTCTAGGTCAGAATCTCCTTCAGTTCCCATAGTGATTCCCACTACACCCTTTGTCTGGGGACCAACACTGCTAACGGTACTACTGGGAGCAGGTGCCTTAGGGGCAACAGTGTTGGGGGCTCCACCCTTCTTACAATCACTAGTCCAGTGAGTTGTATTCTTGCAAGATTTGCACCAGGGTTTCTTTGGACCTTCTTTCTTCTTTCCTTTAGATTGTTGGGACCCACCCTCATTAGTACTAGGTTGGGGCCCTGTTGAAGACTTCTGGTCTTTGGATTTCTGATCATTACCCTTTTGGTCTGTTTTCTTCTGATCGCCCCCTTGGCCCTGGTTCTGGTTATTTTGCTTAACCCTGGTTCTGACCCATTTGTCTGCCTTCTTTCCCATTTCTTGGGGAGAGGTCAGATCCGAGTCAACCAAGTGTTGCTGCAGTTGCTGGTTTTGACAGTTATTTAAAATCTGTTCTCTCATCATCAAATTGTACAATCCTGTATAATCTGAAACCTTACTTCCCAGCAACCAACCCTCCAAAGCCTTAGTGGCACATTCAACATATTCAGACCAGTCCTGAGTCTGTGCCTTCTGGGTATCTCTGAACATTAACCTGTACTGCTCAGTGGTTAAGCCTAACCCATCAACAAGGACACTCTTCAGGGCTCTGTAGTTTCTGACATCCTCCTCTCTAACAGTGAGGAGTCTATCTCTGCCTCTACCTTCAAAGGAGAGCCATAAGATTGCTGCCCTCTGGTCCTCGGGAACTTGCTGTACTTTGCAGGCTCTCTCAAGAGCAGTCATCCACTTGTGGATATCATCCCCACTTTTGTAGGGAGGCACAACCTTGGACAGGTTCCTATTATCAAAGACCCTATCTTTGTCCCTAGGGACAATGCTGCCACCAGTGGGTATAGGCCCACTCTCTCTAGGTTGCCTAGCCTTGTTCAGTTTCTCTTCCATCAGGGCTACTTCTAGCTCCTGTTTCCTGATCTACAGCTGAGCTTCCTGCATTCTGGCCTCATGCGCCCTCCTCTGAGGGCTGGTCATCCTTCTTCTGGACTGACCCTGAGAGCCTCTAGAGGCATGAGAGGCATTAGAGTCACCTGAGTGATTCCTCTGTCTCCCAAACCCCTGGTTAAGTCCACTGGGGAAACTCAATGGGGGGAACCCATTGTCATTCCCCAATAGTCTTAAGTTAGCTGGGCCAAGTATAATACCTGGCACTGGGCTATTTCTCCCATCAGAATTACTACTACTATCAGACTCATCCCCTTTGTCATTCTCGTCCCTATGCTGATCCTCATCATCTGTAGTCTGATTCTCACCTAAGGGGTGACTGTTAGGAAGGGGTGCTTCAGTAGCATCTTCAGAAGGAGGGCCTCCTGTTCCAGTCCCTGAGGGGCCTTACTGGGAGGCTTTCTTGAGAGCTCGCTGATCTTCATCAGATGCAAGAGTTCTCTGAGTTCAGCAGAGGTAGGGTTCTTGGGCTATTTAAGGCCCCTAGAATTAGCCAACTGCCTGAGCTCATTCTGGTTTAGGGTAGCAAAGATGGATGGTGCCCTCTGGAGGTCACTCTCGACAGAGATGGGTACCTTGGACCCCTCTGCCCCAGCCATTGCTCTTAAGTGTGGGTGGAAGTGTTGCAACTACCTACACTTGGGTTTTCCTAATAAACCTATCTAGTAGTTGTAGTCAGGGTGTGCTACTCCCTTTTCTCTACAACAACTAAGTTCAGCAGAACTTAAGTATATAACTAACTTGTTTTTATATGTACCTAAAGGTACCTGTATGATCTTTCAATTGGTAACAAAGAGATTACAGAGGTAAAACACAGCAAGCTCAAATCCAACCGCTGCTCACCAATGTGAGAAGTTGGCCTGATATATGATGTTCACTAATTAAAGTGACCACCTTGTACCATGCCAAGCAACCCTTATGGTGTGGTTGTAAGTCAACCTTTTCGGACCAGCTGCCCTAGTGGTAGCGTAGGCTAAGCAGTCTTTGAGGCTAAACTCGTTTAGGCATGTTAAGCAAGCTGTTTTACCATATGTAACCCCCCTTTATACCAATGAAAGGACACCACACAGATATATATTCAAAATATATATGTATTTATTACTCAAAGTATCCCCTAGACTCTTTATGAGCACAGGAGCACAAATTGTTAAACAAGAAAGTATCACAATATACAGAAGTTGCACTTTATATGGATAGGCCCTGGTGGCCGCTCAAACCATATACTAAAATAGTGGTATAAGTACCACGAACAGGAAAGGGAGAAGGCCTAGGGCCTCTAGAATCGCTGGGCCTACAAGGAGCTAACTTTAGTTAGTGACCAGGAGGTCCACGGGTCGCGTGTGCAGTGAGGAAAGTTGCACGCGGGCGCCCATAGGTTTTCAATGGGTGCGTAAATGTTCAAAAGTTACTGCTAGAAGGGTCTTCTGGTTGGACTACGAATTCAAGACTTCAAACCTAGACACTAGAGATGTTACTCTACACTTGTGCACCGGAGTGCCAGCTTTACCTCACCCACAGGAAGCGGGTGCATAGGGCTCGAAGTGCGTCGGGTTTCGTCTATCTGTTCAATGGAGCCTGACGACAAAGATGCTGCAGGCGGTCGGTCCAGAAGAGATGCGGTGGATCCAAGGATGGATCGGAAGTGTAGAAGACCTGTAAGCAGAGGGGACAGTGTTCACAGTCACTAGCCAGTGACCGGCGTGGCACCAGGTAGGTACCAGGCGATGTCGGGTGCAAACAGGTGAAGAGGTGTAGCTTGTCTCTACAGCCACGTGGTTCCTGAAGGTCGACAACGTCCAGGAGTCAGTTCACGAGCTGTCCCACGCAGGCTCTCGCTGTTGGCGGTGTCGGCGACTCAGAAGAAGCAAACAAGCCTTGGCAAAAGCAGGAGTCGCAGGAAGTGAAGAAAGCTGTTAGCTCTGACCAGGAAGGTCAGAGGGGCTGCTCCTTTGGAGGGAAGCAGGGGCCAGTCTGGAGCAACCAGACCAGCATCGTAGTTTTCAAAAAAGTTCGCCAAGATGGCCACTAGCCCACGGGCCAGGGACCGAGTAGGCGCGTCGAGTCGCAAAGTGCAGAGGGGCCCCACGCAGATCGTGGAGATGCTGGAGGGCTCACCTTTGGTGCAGATGCTGCTCGGATGTTGGGCTTCTCAGGACCCAAAGCACAACTTGGAGGGAGCCTCTGTTGTCGCGCTTGTCGAGTGTCTTCCAAGATGGCTGGCTCCACATGTCTCGGTGCCTCCACGGGTTCCTTCTTTGCAGGGACTGTGGATCGGGCGGTGAGAGGTCTGGAGGTCCAGTTCTTGTCGGTCTCTGGGCTCGGGCTCCGGCGGGAGGCGGCGGCAAAGCAGACGTCGATTCGCTGGATGGTGCTTGCGTTAGCAAGATGGTCACTCCCTGACCATAGGGGAGATTTCCTTCAGTCTTCTGTGCAGCAGAACGTCGAAGTTCCCGTCTTCTTCGTAGTTTCAAGTTGATTCCAGGATGTCTGAAGTCTTAGGACACAGCTCCTACCTTAAAGCGGATTCTAGGGGCCGGACTACCTGCTAGGTCCCTCCCTAAGGGTAACCACCCCCAATCCTTTGTCCAGCTCGCCCCAGGTCTGGGGCTGGTGTGCCCCAGGACCGGTTTGAACTGGCATATGCACCGAGGCTCCTTGTGAGCCTCAGGCATGTCTGTTTCCTTTCAAGCCCTACCTGACCAATACACAAAATCCTGTCTGGGGTGGTGCTCGCACCTCCCCTGGCAGGAAACCCTTTGTCCACGTCTCCCAAGCTGGAAGGACTCTCAGCAGCAGGAGGGCAAACTTGTGTCTGTGGTGGCAGCGTCCATTTTGTGGAGCTGAGGCTATGTCTGATTTTACCCGGGTTTCAGGTTCTGTACATGTCGTGTCCCTCTAGGAGGGTGGAATGCTAACCCCGTCGCCAGAATTGGCGAGGGGTTAGTATTCCAATTCGTATGACACCTTACTCGACATGTTTTGATAAAGCCAAACCAAAGATAGCATTTAACCGCGAGGTTCATAATGCACTTAAGAGTATATGGTATGGCGATATCTGGAAACGGTAGAAGGAAGTTGTTCCGACCACTGCAGGCAGGCTCAGCTCATGCCAGAGCACCATCTCACATGGAACCAAGCACTCTGCCTTCAGGATTGTTAAGGCCTGCCATAGGAGTGACTTATAGGTTAACATGTGTCCCATTTAAGGTTAGGTATAGGCATACTACACCTAAGTAAGAGGTGGATACACCAACTTACCCCAGCTGAGTGATCAGCCAGTTGTGTAAAATTGCTAGGCCAGGCCAGGGGTGGCACAATACATGCTTCTGCCCCTGGTAGGCCTCAGATACACCAATGCCCTGGGTACCTAGGGTACACTACTACAGGGGCTCACAGGGGGATCCAGTTCCAATGGGTTATGCACCTAAAGTGCATAGTGTCAATTTAGCAGAGAGAACAGCAGGCTGGGGGTCTGATTAGCAGGCCCACAGCCTCAATACGTCAAAAACCAGTGAAGCAAAAAGCAAAAATTTGGGGTGACCATAGGATAGCAGACCCTACTCTCCTACACCCACGTTCCGCAAAGACTTCCGAGAAAAATGGTACCTCACTTGCGTGGGTAAACCTAGTGCCCGAGACATGCAACGGCGCAAAATGCAACGTGGACACGCCACAATTTCACAGTGAAAAATGACCCTTTTTTGGCAAAGTGCCTAGCTGTAGTTTTCGAACCCTAGCTCTGCTGGCACCTAGGGAAACCTAGCAAACCTATGCATTTTTTAAAACTAGAAACCCAGGGGAATCCAGGATGGGGTGACTTGACTGCCTTCCTCCAGGTTCTGTTACCCAGAATTCCTTGCAAACCTAAACAATTGTCAAAAAACACACATATTTCTCACATTTCTGTGGTGGAAATTTCTGGAATCTGCGTGGATCCACTAATTTCCACTCACCGCGCATTCCCCAAAGTCTGCTGAGAAAAATGGTACCTCACTTACGTAGCTAGGCCTAGTGCCCACGACATGAAATGGCGCAAAATGCAACATGGACACACCACAATTTCACAGTGAGAAATGACCCTTTTTTGGCAAAGTGCCTAGCTGTAGTTTTTGAACCCTAGCTCGGCTGGCACCTAGGGAAACCTAGCAAACCTATAAATTTTTGAAAACTAGACACCCAGGGGAATCCAGGATGAGGTGACTTGACTGCCTCCCTCCAGGTTCTGTTACCCAGAATCCCTTGCAAACCTGTAAAATTGTCAAAAGAAACACATTTTCCTGACATTTCTGTGGTGCAAAGTTCTGGAATCAGCGTGGATCCACAAATTTCCACTCACCCCGCTTTCCCCAAAGTCTTCAGAGAAAAATGGTACCTCACTTACGTAGCTAGGCCTAGTGCCCACGACATGAAATGGCGCACAATGCAATATAAACACACCACAATTTCACAGTGAAAAATGACCCTTTTTTGGCAAGGTGCCTAGCTGTAGTTTTTGAACTCTAGCTCGGCTGGCACCTAGGGAAACCTAGCAAACCTATACATTTTTGAAAACTAGACACCCAGGGGAATCCAGGATGGGGTGACTTGACTCCATCCCTCCAGGTTCTGTTACCCAGAATCCCTTGTAAATCAAAAAAATAGTCCAAAAACCCACATTTTCCTCACATTTCTGTGGTGGAAAGTTCTGGAATCTGCGTGGATCCACAAATTTCCACTCACCCCTCGTTCCCCAAAGTCTTACGAGAAACATAGTACCCCACTTGCATGGGTAGGCCTAGTTCCTGCAACAATAAACGGTGCAAAACGCAACGTGAACACACCATAATTTCACAGTGAAAAATGACCCTTTTTTTAGCAAAGTGCCTAGCTGTAGTTTTTAAACCCTGCTCTGCTGGCACCTAGGGAAACCTAGCAAACCTATACATTTTTGCAAACTAGACAACCAGGGGAATCCAGGATGGGGTGACTTGACTGCCTCCCTCCAGGTTCTGTTACCCAGAATCCCTTGTAAATCAAAAAAATAGTCAAAAAACCCACATTTTCCTCATATTTCTGTGGTGCAAAGTTCTGGAATCTGCGTGGATCCACAAATTTACACTCACCCGGCGTTCCCCAAAGTCTTATGAGAAAAATGGTACTCCACTTGTGTGGGTAAGCCTAGTTCCCACAACATGAAACGGCGCAAAACGCAACGTGGTAACACCACAATTTCACAGTAAAAAATGACCCTTTTTTGGCAAAGTGCCTAGCTGTAGTTTTTGAACCCTAGCTCTACTGGCACCTAGGTAAACCTAGCAAACCTATACATTTTTGAAAACTAGACAACCAGGGGAATCCAAGATGGGGTGACTTGACTGCCTCCCTCCAGGTTCTGTTACCCAGAATCCCTTGCAAACGTAAACAATATTAAAAAAACATACATATTTCTCACATTTCTGTGGTGGAAAGTTCTGGATTCTGCGTGGATCCACAAATTTCCACTCACCCCGCATTCCCCAACGTCTGCTGAGAAAAATGGTACCTCACTTGCATGGGTAGGCCTAGTTCCCGCGACATGAAACGGCAAAAAACACAAGGTGGACACACCACAATTTCACAGTGAATAATTACCCTTTTTTGGCAAAGTGCCTAGCTGTAGTTTTTTAACCCTAGCTATGCTGGCACATAGGGAAAACCAGAAAACCTATACATTTTTGAAAACTAGACAACCAGGGGAATCCACGATGGGGTGACTTGACTGCCTCCCTCCAGGTTCTGTTACCCAGAATCCCTTGCAAACGTAAACAATATTAAAAAAACATACATATTTCTCACATTTCTGTGGTGGAAAGTTCTGGATTCTGCGTGGATCCACAAATTTCCACTCACCCCGCATTCCCCAATGTCTGCTGAGAAAATGGTACCTCACTTGCGTGGGTAGGCCTAGTTCCCGCGACATGAAACGGCAAAAAACACAAGGTGGACACACCACAATTTCACAGTGAATAATTACCCTTTTTTGGCAAAGTGCCTAGCTGTAGTTTTTTAACCCTAGCTATGCTGGCACATAGGGAAAACCAGAAAACCTATACATTTTTGAAAACTAGACACCCAGGGGAATCCAAGATGGGGTGACTTGACTGCCTCCCTCCAGGTTCTGTTACCCAGAATCCCTTGCAAACGTAAACAATATTAAAAAAACATACATATTTCTCACATTTCTGTGGTGGAAAGTTCTGGATTCTGCGTGGATCCACAAATTTCAACTCACCCCGCATTCCCCAACGTCTGCTGAGAAAAATGGTACCTCACTTGCGTGGGTAGGCCTAGTTCCCGCGACATGAAACGGCAAAAAACACAAGGTGGACACACCACAATTTCACAGTGAATAATTACCCTTTTTTGGCAAAGTGCCTAGCTGTAGTTTTTTAACCCTAGCTATGCTGGCACATAGGGAAAACCAGAAAACCTATACATTTTTGAAAACTAGACAACCAGGGGAATCCAAGATGGGGTGACTTGACTGCCCTTCCTCCAGGTTCTGTTACCCAGAATCCCTTGCAAACGTAAACAATATTAAAAAAACATACATATTTCTCACATTTCTGTGGTGGAAAGTTCTGGATTCTGCGTGGATCCACAAATTTCCACTCACCCCGCATTCCCCAACGTCTGCTGAGAAAATGGTACCTCACTTGCGTGGGTAGGCCTAGTTCCCGCGACATGAAACGGCAAAAAACACAAGGTGGACACACCACAATTTCACAGTGAATAATTACCCTTTTTTGGCAAAGTGCCTAGCTGTAGTTTTTTAACCCTAGCTATGCTGGAACATAGGGAAAACCAGAAAACCTGTACATTTTTGAAAACTAGACACCCAGGGGAATCCAGGATGGGGTGACTTGACTGCCTCCCTCCAGGTTCTGTTACCCAGAATAACTTGCAAACCTAAAAAAGTGTCAAAAAAAGCACATTTTCCTCACATTTCTGTGGTGGAAAGTTCTGGAATCTATGTGGATCCACAAATTTCCACTCATCCCGCATTTCCCAAAGTCTTCCGAGAAAAAAGGTACCTCACTTGCGTGGGTAGGCCTAGTTTCCGCGAAATGAAACGGCGCGAAACGCAATGTGGACACACCACAATTTAAGAGAGAAAAATGAACCTTTTTTGGCAAAGTGCCTAGCTGTAGTTTTTGAACACTAGCTCTGCTGGCACCTAGAGAACCATAGCAAACCTAAACATTTTTGAAAACTAGACACCCAGGGGACCCCAGGATGGGGTGACTTGACTGCCTCCCTCTAGGTTCTGTTACCCAGAATCCCTTGTAAATCAAAAAATTGTCAAAAAAACCACATTTTCCTCATATTTCTGTGGTGGAAAGTTCTGGAATCTGCGTGGATCCACAAATTTCCACTCACCCCGCGTCTCCCAAAGTCTTCCGAGAGAAATGGTACCTCACTTGTGTGGGTAAGCCAAGTGCCCATCTAATGAAATGGGGAAAAATGCAACGTGGACACACCACAATATCACAGTGAAAAATGACCCTTTTTTGGCAAAGTGCCTAGCTGTAGTTTTTGAAGCCTAGCTCTGCTGTCCCCTAGGGAAACCTAGCAAACCAATACATTTTTGAAAACTAGACACCCAGGGGAATCCAGGATGGGGTGACTTGACTCCATCCCTCCAGGTTCTGTTACCCAGAATCCCTTGTAAATCAAAAAAATAGTCCAAAAACCCACATTTTCCTCACATTTCTGTGGTGGAAAGTTCTGGAATCTGCGTGGATCCACAAATTTCCACTCACCGCTCGTTCCCCAAAGTCTTACGAGAAACATAGTACCCCACTTGCATGGGTAGGCCTAGTTCCTGTGACAATAAACGGTGCAAAACGCAACGTGAACACACCATAATTTCACAGTGAAAAATGACCCTTTTTTTAGCAAAGTGCCTAGCTGTAGTTTTTGAACCCTGCTCTGCTGGCACCTAGGGAAACCTAGCAAACCTATACATTTTTGCAAACTAGACAACCAGGGGAATCCAGGATGGGGTGACTTGACTGCCTCCCTCCAGGTTCTGTTACCCAGAATCCCTTGTAAATCAAAAAAATAATCAAAAAACCCACATTTTCCTCATATTTCTGTGGTGCAAAGTTCTGGAATCTGCGTGGATCCACAAATTTACACTCACCCCGCGTTCCCCAAAGTCTTATGAGAAAAATGGTACTCCACTTGTGTGGGTAAGCCTAGTTCCCACAACATGAAATGGCGCAAAACGCAACGTGGTAACACCACAATTTCACAGTAAAAAATGACCCTTTTTTGGCAAAGTGCCTAGCTGTAGTTTTTGAACCCTAGCTCTACTGGCACCTAGGTAAACCTAGCAAACCTATACATTTTTGAAAACTAGACAACCAGGGGAATCCAAGATGGGGTGACTTGACTGCCTCCCTGCAGGTTCTGTTACCCAGAATCCCTTGCAAACGTAAACAATATTAAAAAAACATACATATTTCTCACATTTCTGTGGTGGAAAGTTCTGGATTCTGCGTGGATCCACAAATTTCCACTCACCCCGCATTCCCCAACGTCTGCTGAGAAAAATGGTACCTCACTTGCGTGGGTAGGCCTAGTTCCCGCGACATGAAACGGCAAAAAACACAAGGTGGACACACCACAATTTCACAGTGAATAATTACCCTTTTTTGGCAAAGTGCCTAGCTGTAGTTTTTTAACCCTAGCTATGCTGGCACATAGGGAAAACCAGAAAACCTATACATTTTTGAAAACTAGACAACCAGGGGAATCCAAGATGGGGTGACTTGACTGCCTCCCTCCAGGTTCTGTTACCCAGAATCCCTTGCAAACGTAAACAATATTAAAAAAACATAAATATTTCTCACATTTCTGTGGTGGAAAGTTCTGGATTCTGCGTGGATCCACAAATTTCCACTCACCCCGCATTCCCCAACGTCTGCTGAGAAAATGGTACCTCACTTGCGTGGGTAGGCCTAGTTCCCGCGACATGAAACGGCAAAAAACACAAGGTGGACACACCACAATTTCACAGTGAATAATTACCCTTTTTTGGCAAAGTGCCTAGCTGTAGTTTTTTAACCCTAGCTATGCTGGCACATAGGGAAAACCAGAAAACCTATACATTTTTGAAAACTAGACAACCAGGGGAATCCAAGATGGGGTGACTTGACTGCCTC
Source organism: Triturus cristatus (assembly GCF_964204655.1). Lineage (NCBI taxonomy): Eukaryota > Metazoa > Chordata > Amphibia > Caudata > Salamandridae > Triturus > Triturus cristatus. The sequence continues at coordinate 928,511,799 of NC_140579.1, read as the reverse complement.
CCTCCAGGTTCTGTTACCCAGAATCCCTTGCAAACGTAAACAATATTAAAAAAACATACATATTTCTCACATTTCTGTGGTGGAAAGTTCTGGATTCTGCGTGGATCCACAAATTTCCACTCACCCCGCATTTCCCAAAGTCTTCCGAGAAAAAAGGTACCTCACTTGCGTGGGTAGGCCTAGTTTCCGCGAAATGAAACGGCGCGAAACGCAATGTGGACACACCACAATTTAAGAGAGAAAAATGAACCTTTTTTGGCAAAGTGCCTAGCTGTAGTTTTTGAACACTAGCTCTGCTGGCACCTAGAGAACCATAGCAAACCTAAACATTTTTGAAAACTAGACACCCAGGGGACCCCAGGATGGGGTGACTTGACTGCCTCCCTCTAGGTTCTGTTACCCAGAATCCCTTGTAAATCAAAAAATTGTCAAAAAAACCACATTTTCCTCATATTTCTGTGGTGGAAAGTTCTGGAATCTGCGTGGATCCACAAATTTCCACTCACCCCGCGTCTCCCAAAGTCTTCCGAGAGAAATGGTACCTCACTTGTGTGGGTAAGCCAAGTGCCCATCTAATGAAATGGGGAAAAATGCAACGTGGACACACCACAATATCACAGTGAAAAATGACCCTTTTTTGGCAAAGTGCCTAGCTGTAGTTTTTGAAGCCTAGCTCTGCTGTCCCCTAGGGAAACCTAGCAAACCAATACATTTTTGAAAACTAGACACCCAGGGGAATCCAGGATGGGGTGACTTGACTCCATCCCTCCAGGTTCTGTTACCCAGAATCCCTTGTAAATCAAAAAAATAGTCCAAAACCCCACATTTTCCTCACATTTCTGTGGTGGAAAGTTCTGGAATCTGCGTGGATCCACAAATTTCCACTCACCCCTCGTTCCCCAAAGTCTTACGAGAAACATAGTACCCCACTTGCATGGGTAGGCCTAGTTCCTGTGACAATAAACGGTGCAAAACGCAACGTGAACACACCATAATTTCACAGTGAAAAATGACCCTTTTTTTAGCAAAGTGCCTAGCTGTAGTTTTTGAACCCTGCTCTGCTGGCACCTAGGGAAACCTAGCAAACCTATACATTTTTGCAAACTAGACAACCAGGGGAATCCAGGATGGGGTGACTTGACTGCCTCCCTCCAGGTTCTGTTACCCAGAATCCCTTGTAAATCAAAAAAATAATCAAAAAACCCACATTTTCCTCATATTTCTGTGGTGCAAAGTTCTGGAATCTGCGTGGATCCACAAATTTACACTCACCCCGCGTTCCCCAAAGTCTTATGAGAAAAATGGTACTCCACTTGTGTGGGTAAGCCTAGTTCCCACAACATGAAATGGCGCAAAACGCAACGTGGTAACACCACAATTTCACAGTAAAAAATGACCCTTTTTTGGCAAAGTGCCTAGCTGTAGTTTTTGAACCCTAGCTCTACTGGCACCTAGGTAAACCTAGCAAACCTATACATTTTTGAAAACTAGACAACCAGGGGAATCCAAGATGGGGTGACTTGACTGCCTCCCTGCAGGTTCTGTTACCCAGAATCCCTTGCAAACGTAAACAATATTAAAAAAACATACATATTTCTCACATTTCTGTGGTGGAAAGTTCTGGATTCTGCGTGGATCCACAAATTTCCACTCACCCCGCATTCCCCAACGTCTGCTGAGAAAAATGGTACCTCACTTGCGTGGGTAGGCCTAGTTCCCGCGACATGAAACGGCAAAAAACACAAGGTGGACACACCACAATTTCACAGTGAATAATTACCCTTTTTTGGCAAAGTGCCTAGCTGTAGTTTTTTAACCCTAGCTATGCTGGCACATAGGGAAAACCAGAAAACCTATACATTTTTGAAAACTAGACAACCAGGGGAATCCAAGATGGGGTGACTTGACTGCCTCCCTCCAGGTTCTGTTACCCAGAATCCCTTGCAAACGTAAACAATATTAAAAAAACATAAATATTTCTCACATTTCTGTGGTGGAAAGTTCTGGATTCTGCGTGGATCCACAAATTTCCACTCACCCCGCATTCCCCAACGTCTGCTGAGAAAATGGTACCTCACTTGCGTGGGTAGGCCTAGTTCCCGCGACATGAAACGGCAAAAAACACAAGGTGGACACACCACAATTTCACAGTGAATAATTACCCTTTTTTGGCAAAGTGCCTAGCTGTAGTTTTTTAACCCTAGCTATGCTGGCACATAGGGAAAACCAGAAAACCTATACATTTTTGAAAACTAGACACCCAGGGGAATCCAAGATGGGGTGACTTGACTGCCTCCCTCCAGGTTCTGTTACCCAGAATCCCTTGCAAACGTAAACAATATTAAAAAAACATACATATTTCTCACATTTCTGTGGTGGAAAGTTCTGGATTCTGCGTGGATCCACAAATTTCCACTCACCCCGCATTCCCCAACGTCTGCTGAGAAAAATGGTACCTCACTTGCGTAGGTAGGCCTAGTTCCCGCGACATGAAACGGCAAAAAACACAAGGTGGACACACCACAATTTCACAGTGAATAATTACCCTTTTTTGGCAAAGTGCCTAGCTGTAGTTTTTTAACCCTAGCTATGCTGGCACATAGGGAAAACCAGAAAACCTATACATTTTTGAAAACTAGACACCCAGGGGAATCCAGGATGGGGTGACTTGACTGCCTCCCTCCAGGTTCTGTTACCCAGAATAACTTGCAAACCTAAAAAAGTGTCAAAAAAAGCACATTTTCCTCACATTTCTGTGGTGTAAAGTTCTGGAATCTGCGTGGATCCACAAATTTCTACTAACCCCGCGTTCCCCCAAGTCTTCTGAGTAAAATGGTACTCCACTTGTTTGGGTAGACCTAGTTCCCGCAACATGAAACGGCCCAAAATGCAACGTGGACACGCCACAATTTCCCAGTGAAAAATGACCCATTTTTGGCAAAGTGCCTAGCTGTAGTTTTTGAACCCTAGCTCTGCTGGCACCTAGGGAAACCTAGCAAACCTATGCATTTTTGAAAACTAGACACCTAGGGGAATCCAGGATGGGGTGACTTGACTGCTTCCCTCCTGGGTCTGTTACTAAGAATTCCTTGCAAACCTAAACAATTGTCAAAAAACACACATATTTCTCACATTTCTGTGGTGGAAAGTTCTGGAATCTGCGTGGATCCACAAATTTCACTCACTCCGCATTCCCCAAAGTCTGCCGAGAAAAATGGTACCTCACTTACGTAGGTAGGCCTAGTGCCCGCGACATGAAACGGCGCAAAATGCAACGTGGATACTCCACCATTTCACAGTGAAAAATAACCCTTTTTTGGCAAAGTGCCTAGCTGTAGTTTTTTAATCCTAGCCCTGCTGGCACCCAGGGAAACGTAGCAAACCTATTCATTTTTGAGAACTAGACACCCAGGGGAATCCAGGATGGGGTGTCTTGGTTGCCTCCCTCCAGGTTTTGTTACCCAGAATCCCTTGCAAACCAAAATTGTCAAAAAAACACATTTTCCTCACATTTATATGGTGGAAAGTTCTGGAATCTACGTGGATCCACAAATTTCCACGCACCCCGCATTCCCCAAAGTCGGCTGAGAAAAATGGTACCTCACTTGCGTGGGTAGGCCTAGTGCCCACGACATGAAATGGTGCAAAATGCAACGTCAACACTCCACCATTTCACAATGAAAAATGACCCTTTTTTGGCAAAGTGCCTGTCTGTAGTTTTTGAACCCTAGCTCTGCTGGCACCTAGGGAAACCTAGCAAACCTATACATTTTTGAAGACTAGACACCCAGGGGAATCCAGGATGGGGTGACTTGACTGCCTCCCTACAGTTTCTGTTACCCAGAATCCCTTGCAAACCAAAATTGTCAAAAAAAACACATTTCCCTCACATTTATATGGTGGAAAGTTCTGGAATCTGCATGGATCCACAAATTTCCACTCATCCTGCGTCCCTCAAAGACTTCTGAGAAAAATGGTACCTCACTTGCGTGGGTAACCCTAGTGCCCACGACATGAAATGGCGCAAAATGCAACGTGGACACACCACAATTTCACAGTGAAAAATGACCCTTTTTTGGCAAAGTGCCTAGCTGTAGTTTTTGAACCCTAGCTCTGCTGGAACCTAGGGAAACCTAGCAAACCTATACATTTAAGAAAACTTGATACCCAGGGGAATCCAGGATCAGGTGACTTGACTGCCTCCCTCCAGGTTCTGTTACCCAGAATCCCTTGCAAACCAAAAAAATTGTCCAAAAAACACATTTTCCTCACATTTCTGTGGTGGAAAGTTCTGGAATCTGCGTGGATCCACAAAGTTCCACTCACCCCGCACTCCCCAAAGTCTTCAGGGAAAAAGGGTACCTCAATTGCATAGGTAGTCCTTGTGCCCGCGACATGAAACGGCGCAAAATGCAACGTGGACCGGCTGGCACCTAGGGAAATGTTAGAATCCGGGGTCTCTGGTTGGCGCAGGTATGCACTTGCGACAAGCAGGGACCCTTTCCTCTAAGTCAGGGCGAAGGATTACTCTTAGAAAATAACCCCTGCTCACCCTCTAGGTAGCGTGGCGTGAGCAGTCAGGCTAGATTCCAGAAAGCATCAGGTTAAGCATTCAAGGCGTCCCACAATAACCACCAACCCACCACACAGAGACACAAGGCTGTAAAGTTCTTTATATAAAGTTCTTTAAGCAGGCTTTAAAAATACAGTGTTTCACTTAAAAAGGTGGTTCCAGTTACTTGCTAATGCTCTTCAGGCGGCCACAGTTCTTTAAAGGGTCACTTTTAGTGCAATCTGCACTTTCTTGGGGTCTGTGCGCTTCGTAGCGCCTGTTTGGACGCGTCGTACGATTCATCACGCTTCCCGCGTGCGCACGCGTACTCTGACTTAAGCCGTACGGGCCGTACCCTCGTAGGTACGCGTCGTACGGGTCCGGTACGCCTCTTGCCACTCTTCACACTTCCCGCGTGACCCACGTATAGTTACTTCCAGCTGTACGGGCCGTACCTTCGCCGGTACGCTTCGTACAGGGGCGAACCCGCACCGGACGTTCCTTTCTAAAGCTCACGCTTCCGGTGTGAGCAAGCTTACGGGGACGCTCCGTACCGGGCCGTATGGTCCGTACGGATGGCGGGACGGGGCGCACAGTACCTTAGATCTTGGCAGGGAGTTCGGGGCTGCCACAGCAGTCACAACAGGGGCGTCCCACGTCGCAGGTGCATTCCTCCTCTGCAGGGGACCACGGTGTGTCGTGGGGCGCCTCAGGACATCCACAGCTTACCTCGAGGTGCGAGGAAGGAGGGGCGGCTCGGGGGTGAATCCAGCGCACAGCGCTGCCTGCGTCGTCCAGCGATGGTGACCCGGTGGGCGTCAGTCCTCACGGTGGGCTCTACAGCTCGGGGGCCACATGAAACGGCGCAAAATGCAACGTGGACACACCACAATTTCACAGTGAAAAATGACCCTCTTTTTGCAAAGTGCCTAGCTGTAGTTTTTGAACCCTACTTCTGCTGGCACCCTGGGAAACATAGCAACCCTATACATTTTTTAAAACTAGACATGCAGGGGAATCCAGGATGGGGTGACTTGACTGCCTCCCTCCAGGTTCTGTTACCAGAATCCCTTGCAAACCTATAAAATTGTAAAAAAAACACATTTTCCTTACATGGCTGTGGTGCAAAGTTCTGGAATCTGCGTGGATCTACAAATTTCCACTCACCCCGCGTTCCCCAAAGTCTTCCGAGAAAAATGGTACTCCACTTTCATGGGTAGGCCTAGTTCCCGTGACATGAAACGGCGCAAAACGCAACGTGCACACATCTCAATTTCACAGTGAAAAATGACCCTTTTTTTGGCAAAGTGCCTAGCTGTAGTTTTTGAACCCTAGCTCTGCTGGCACCTAGGGAAACCTAGCAAACTTATACATTTTTAAAAACTAGACACCCAGGGGAATCTAGGATGGGGTGAGTTGATTTCCTCCCTCCAGGTTCTGTCACCCAGATTCCCTTGCAAACCAAAAACATTGTCCAAAAAAATACATTTTCCCCACATTTCTGTGGTGGAAAATTCTGAAATCTGCGTGGATCCTAAAATTTCCAAAAGTCATCAGAGAAAAATGGTACCTCACTTACGTGGGTAGGCCAAGTACCCGTGACATGAAATGGTGTAAAATGCAACGTGGACACACCACAATTTCACACTGAAAAATGACCCTTTTTTGGCAAAGTGCCTAGCTGTCGTTTTTGAACCCTAGCTCTGCTGGCAACTAGGGAAATGTAAGACCTGGGGTCTCCAGGCCCTAAGGGGGTAACGTGACACGAGCGGCTGGGCACCCAAAGGCTTGTGTGTAAAGCGACCATACAACACACGCATCCTCTGAAGCAAGGAACGCACACAATAAGGGACGCCACACTCTGTAGATTTATGCAAATAACTCAAGTTTATCCAAGCAGTTCGAGATAAATGCAGTTCATGGGATAACAAGACAATTCATAAGATGTAAAGGTACTTCATGAGATATAAATGCAGTTAATGAGATGACAATGGCAATTCACTTATGCCAGCGTTTGATCCGCCAGCACCACATTCACCAGTACGATATTCACCAGTATGTTATTCACCAGTATGTTATTCACCAGTATGTTTTTCACCAGTATGTTTTTCACCAGTATGTTTCCTGCAGGCTCTACCCTTGTATATCTTACTCCCCGTGGTAGGGTTTGGGGATTGTAGCGCCACTCCTGGGGGAGTGCAGGGACCCAGGGCAGACCTCGCGGGCCTGCCGCTACTTCGGTTACCTGTAGCGCCTCAGTGGCGGTTACCGCGCTATACGCGCCAAGCGGGCCTGGTACACCTCGGGACCAATCTGACGAACACAGCCCCACTCGTAAGAACTGAGCCTTGGACTTCTGAGGAGAGCCTATGATCATACGCTCCTCGTAACTGTAGGAGAGTAGGGTCTGCTATCCTATGGTCACCCCAAATTATTTGCTTTTTGCTTCACTGGTTTTTGACATATTGAGGCTGTGGGCCTGCTAATCAGACCCCCAGCCTGCTGTTCTCTCTAACTAAATTGACACTGTGCACCCTAGGTGCATAACCAATTGGAATTGGATCACCCTGTGAGCCCCTGTACCAGTGTACACTAGGTACCCAGGGCATTGGTGTATCTAAGGCCTACCAGGGGCTAAAGCATGTATTGTGCCACCCCTGGCCTGGCCTAACAAATTTAACACAACTGGCTGAACTTCTCATGGGGAGGGGTAACTGGCCTCAAAAGGGTTGTGGTTAGTGCAGACCTCCCAGTAGAATGTTTGTTGGGCAATGACCTAGAGAGTTCTCTATGGTCAGAAGTGGAGTACAGGACACATGCACAGATGTTAGGTATATCACCACATGTCCTTGCTGTGACCAGGTCACAGGCCAAAAAGTGCCTTACTGAACCACAGGTCTTGGATCCTGGAACAATGGACCAAGCACCTACCAAGAAGAAGAACAGGAGGGTTAAGGCTGTGCCTTCCCCCTGCCTCCAAGTGATGATCAGTCTTCCCAGGAAGATGATCTAGAGGACCCTGAAGGAACTGTCCCTGAAGAGCTTGAACCTGATCAGGTTGAGTTTCTGGGGACAGGGGGACCTTCCAGGGCTGACTTGGGGCAGGCTCAGTTATCCTGTCCATCTCTTGAACCCCTCAGACAGCTGGCTGCTGCTGAGGCTGCTGGGAATGCTCAACTTACCCATAAAGTGTATTGGGATGATGGGCTCCTTTATTCAGAGGCTAGAGACCCAAAACATGGTGCAACCAGGAGGTTGGTTATACCTCTGCGATTTAGGGGCTTCCTTCTTACCTTGGCCCATGATATTCCTCTAGCAGGACACTTAGGCCAGAACAAGACTTGGGACAGGCTTGTCCCTCACTTTCACTGGCCTCACATGAATGAAGATACCAAGGAGTTTTGTCGCTCCTGTGTGACCTGCCAAGCCAGTGGCAAATCAGGTGGCACAACAAAGGCCCCCCTAATACCACTACCTGTGGTGGGGGTCCCCTTTGAAAGAGTGGGAATAGATATAGTGGGTCCCATGGATCCTCCCACTGCATCTGGGCACAGATTTATACTGGTGGTAGTGGATCATGCCACCAGGTATCCAGAGGCAATTCCCCTAAGGACCACTACAGCTCCTGTTGTGGCCAGGGCCCTGCTGGGAGTATTCTCCAGAGTGGGGTTTCCTAAGGAGGTGGTTTCCGACAGAGGTACCAACTTCATGTCAGGATACTTGACAGCTATGTGGAAGGAATGTGGTGTCAACTACAAGTTCACCACTCCTTATCACCCACAATGCAATGGGCTTGTTGAGAGATTCAACAAGACCCTAAAGGGTATGATCAAAGGATTACCTGAAAAGCTCAGGCGAAGATGGGACATCCTTCTACCCTGCCTTCTGTTTGCTTACAGAGAGGTCCCACAAAAAGGAGTTGGCTACAGCCCCTTTGAATTGTTGTTTGGGCACCCTGTAAGAGGCCTACTGTGTTTAGTGAAGGAAGGATGGGAGTTACCTCTCAAAAAGCCTAAACAAGACATAGTGGACTATGTACTTGATCTCCGCTCCAGGATGGCTGAGTATATGGAGAAGGCATCCAAAAACCTTGAGGCAAGCCAGGCCTTAAAGAAAGCTTGGCATGACCAAAAGGCTGTCTTGGTTGAGTTTCAGCCAGGACAGAAGGTATGGGTGTTGGAGCCAGTGGCCCCAGCAGCACTCCAAGACAAATGGTCTGGACCCCATACAATCCTGGAAAAGAAGGGAGAGGTTACCTACTTGGTGGACCTAGGAAATCCCAGGAGTCCCCACAGGGTACTCCATGTTAACAGGTTAAATGCATATGTTGACAGGGCAGACATGGGCTTGCTCATGGCTACAGATGAGGGACAGGAGGAAGAGAGTGACCCTCTCCCAGACTTGTTGTCTCAGAACCCTGAAGATGGCTCAGTTGAAGGAGTGACCCTTGGAGGCAACCTCACTGACCGTCAGCAGATTGAATGTAGACAGGTTCTACAATCATTTCAACATATGTTCTCACTGATACCTAGTCAAACTGACTGGTGTACCCATGTGGTGGACACTGGTGACAGTCTGCCTGTAAAGAACAAACTTTACAGACAACCTGACCACGCCAGGGACTGTATAAAGGCTGAGGTACCCAAAATGCTGGAGCTGGGTGTCATTGAACCCTCAGAGATCCCCTGGGCTAGCCCAGTGGTTCTGGTCCCCAAACCTCACACCAAAGATGGCAAGAGGGAGATGAGGTTCTGTGTGGATTACAGAGGACTCAATGCTGTCACTAGGACGGATGCACATCCTATTCCAAGGGCAGATGAGCTCATAGATAAACTGGCTTCTGCTAAGTTTTTGAGCACATTTGATTTGACAGCTGGCTATTGGCAAATCAGGTTAGCTGAGGAGTCCAAGGCCAAAACAGCATTCTCAACCCCAGGTGGGCACTATCAATTTTTGGAGATGCCCTTTGGTCTGAAGAATGCACCTGCCACCTTCCAAAGGTTGGTGAATCAAGTCCTTACTGGGTTGGATGACTTTTGTGCAGCATATCTTGATGACATTGCTGTCTTTAGCTCCACCTGGGAGGATCACCTGATCCACCTGAAGAAGGTACTTGAGGCACTGCAAAAGGCAGGCCTCACTATCAAGGCTACTAAGTGCCAGATAGGGCAGAGTAAGGTTGTGTATTTGGGCCACCTTGTAGGTGGAGGCCAAGTTCAACCACTGGAGAGTAAGATACAATCCATCAAGGACTGGTCTCCTCCAACCACCCAGACTCAAGTTTGAGCTTTCTTGGGCTTGACTGGGTACTACAGGAAGTTTGTTAAGAACTATGGGTCTATTGTGACTCCTCTTAATGATCTGACATCCAAGAAGATCCCCAAAGAGGTTCAGTGGACAGTAAGCTGTCAAAAGGCATTTGATGACCTGAAGAAGGCCATATGCTCTGCACCTATCCTGAAAAGTCCTGACTACTCCAAAGAGTTTATTGTCCAAACAGATGCTTCTGAGTTGGGTGTGGGAGCGGTGCTGTCACAACTTAATGTAGATGGTCAAGACCAACCCATTGCTTTTATTAGCAGAAGGTTGACCCCCCAGAGAAAAGAATTGGTCAGCTATTGAGAGGGAGGCCTTTGCTGTGGTGTGGGCCCTGAAGAAGCTGAGGCCATACTTGTTTGGCACTCACTTCAAGATTCAGACCGACCATAAGCCCCTCTTGTGGCTAAATCAGATGAAGGGTGAAAACCCCAAACTGCTTAGGTGGTCCATTTCCCTACAGGGGATGGACTTTACAGTGGAGCACCGGCCAGGTACAGACCATGGGAATGCAGATGGTCTCTCCAGGTACTGCCACTTAGGACATGAAGACGAGACTGGTCAAGGCTAGTTTAATGTCCCTGCGTTTGGGGGGGGTTGTGTAGGAGAGTAGGGTCTGCTATCCTATGGTCACCCCAAATTTTTTGCTTTTTGCTTCACTGGTTTTTGACATATTGAGGCTGTGGGCCTGCTAATCAGACCCCCAACCTGCTGTTCTCTCTAACCAAATTGACACTATGCACCCTAGGTGCATAACCAATTGGAATTGGATAACCCTGTGAGCCCCTGTACCAGTGTACACTAGGTACCCAGGGCATTGGTGTATCTAAGGCCTACCAGGGGCTGAAGCATGTATTGTGCCACCCCTGGCCTGGCCTAACAAATTTGACACAACTGGCTGATCACTCAGCTGGGGTAAGTTGGTGTAACCACCTCTTACTTAGGTGTAGTGTACCTATACCTAACCTTAAATGGGACACATGTTAACCTATAAGTCACTCCTATGGCAGGCCTTAACAATCCTGAAGGCAGAGTGCTTGGTTCCATGTGAGATGGTGCTCTGGCATGAGCTGAGCCTGTCTGCAGTGGTCGGAACAACTTCCTTCTACCGTTTCCAGATATCGTCATACCATATACTCTTAAGTGCATTATGAACCTCGTGGTTAAATGCTATCCTTGGTTTGGCTTTATCAAAACATGTCGAGAAAGGTGTCATACGAATTGGAATACTAACCCCTCGCCAATTCTGGCGACGGGGTTAGCATTCCACCCTTCTAGAGGGACACGACATGTACAGTACCTGAAACCCGGGTAAAATCAGACATAGCCTCAGCTCCACAAAATGGATGCTGCCACCACAGACACAAGTCTGCCCTCCTGCTGCTGGGAGTCCTTCCAGCTTGGGAGACGTGGACAAAGGGTTTCCTGCCAGGGGAGGTGCGAGCACCACCCCAGACAGGATTTTGTGTATTGGTCAGGTAGGGCTTGAAAGAAACCAGACATGCCTGAGGCTCACAAGGAGCCTCAGTGCATATGCCAGTTCAATCCGGTCCTGGTGCACTCAAGCCCCGGACCTGGGGCGAGCTGGACAAAGGATTGGGGGTGTAACCACCCCCCTTCCTGGTCCCACCCTTAGGGAGGGACCTAGCAGGTAGTCCGGCCCCTAGAATCCGCTTAAAGGTAGGAGCTGTGTCCTAAGACTTCAGACATCCTGGAATCAACTTAACCACAAGAAGAAGACGGGAACTTCGACGCTCTGCTGCACAGAGGACTGAAGGAAATCTCCCCTATGGTCAGGGAGTGACCATCTTGCTAACGCAAGCACCAACCAGCTATTCGACATCTGCTTTGCCGCCGCCTCCCGCCGGAGCCCGAGCCCAGAGCCCGACAAGACCTGGACCTCCAGACCTCTCACAGCCCGATCCACAGTTCCTGCAAAGAAGGAACCCGTGGAGGCACCGAGACACGTGGAGCCAGCCATCTTGAAAGACCGACGACAAGCTGCAAGCGCGACAACAGAGGCTCCCTTCAAGTTGTGCTTTGGGTCCTGAGAAGTCCAACCACCGAGCAGCATCTGCACCAAAGGTGAGCCCTCCAGCATCTCCACGATCTGCGTGGGGCCCCTCTGCACTTTCATCTCGACGCGCCTGCCCGGTCCCTGGCCCGTTGGCTAATGGCCATTTTGGCGACCTATTTTGAAATCAACGATGCTGGTCTGGTTGCACCAGACTGGCCATAGCTGCTCTCCAAAAGAGCAGCCCCTCTGACCTTGCTGGTCAGAACAATCAGCTTTCCTCTCTTTCCACGACTCCTGCCTTTGCCAAGGCTTGTTTGCTTCTTTCGAGTCGCCGACACCGCCGACAGCGAGAGCCTGCGTGGGACAGCTCGTGAATCGAATCCTGGATGTCGTTGACCTTCAGGGACCACGTGGCTGCGGAGACAAGCTACACCTAACCACCTAATTGCACCCGACATCGCCTGGTACCTTCCTGGTGCCACGCCGGTCACTGGCTAGTGACTGTGAACACTGTCCCCTCTGCTTTCAGGTCTTCTACAACTCCGATCCACCCTTGGATCCACCGCATCTCTTCTGGACCGACCGCCTGCAGCATCTTTGTCATCAGGCTCCATTGAATCGATAGAAGAAACCCGACGCACTTCGAGACCTATGCACCCGCTTCCTGTGGGTGAGGTAAAGCTGGCACTCCGGTGCCCAAGTGTAGAGAAACATCTCTAGTGTCTGTGTTTTGAATCTTAAGATCGTAGTCCATCCAGAAGACCCTTTCTGCAGTAACTTTAAAACTTTTACGCACCCATTGAAAACTTATGGGAGCACGCGTGTAACTTTCCTCACTGCACACGCGACCCGTGGACCTCCTGGTCACTAACTGAAGTTAGCTCCTTGTAGGCCCAGCGATTCTAGAGGCCCTAGGCCTTTTCCCTTTCCTGTTCGTGGTACTTATACCACTATTTTAGTATATGGTTTGAGTGGCCACCAGGGCCCATCCATATAAAGTGCAACTTCTGTATATTATAACGTTGTCTTGTTTAACGATTTGTGCTCCTGTGCTCATAAAGAGTCTAGGGGATACTTTGAGAAATAAATACATATATATTTTGAATATATATCTGTGTGGTGTCCTTTCATTGGTATAAAGGGGGGTTGCAATTGGTAAAACAGCCTGCTTAACACGCTTTAACGAGTTTAGCCTCAAAGACTGCTTAGCCTACGCTACCACTAGGGCAGCTAGTCCGAAAAGGTTGACTTACAACCACACCATAAGGGTTGCTTGGCATGGTACAAGGTGGTCACTTTAACTAGTGAACATCATATACCAGGCCAACTTCTCACAGTAACCTTTAATTAGGGAAACCTTCAGAGCAGAGCATTAGAACATAGCGCCACTCGTAACCAGCACGCAGTGCATACTTCAGAGCAGAGCCTTAGAACATAGCGCCACTCGTAACCAGTAAGCAGTGAATACTTCAGCACTGAGCATTAGAACATAATGCTACTCGTAATCAGAAAGCAGTGAATACTTCAGCGCAGAGCATTAGAACATAACGCTTCTCGTAATCAATAGCAAGGTACACTTCAGAACGGAGCATTTAGAACATAGCGCTACTCGTAATCAATAGCAATGAATACTTCAGAACGGAGCATTTAGAACCTAGCGCTACTCGTAATCCATAGCAATGTATACTTCAGAACGAAGAATTTAGAACATAGCGCTACTCGTAATCCATAGCAATGTATACTTCAGAACGGAGCAGTTCATGGAGCACAACGATTCTTACGGAGCAAGCCTCTCGCACTCTGGTGCAGTTCGTGGGGCACAGCGCTCCTTGACAGTCTGCAGAAAAGGGGCAATCCCTCGGAGGGGTCACAGTTCTGGGTTAACGGGGGGACTCCCACAGAGGGGGAACCAGGGTCGCAGGGTGCGGTGCGGCTCCCGGTCGATAGGGGGCGCACCGGGGTCCTTCCCAAGCCTCCCGGCTTACCTTGATCACGACGTCTTGAGGCGTCTAACCCAGCTCCGGCCTCCGCAGTTGATCCTTCCACGACGAGGCAGGCCACGGCCTCATGCACCTCTCTCAGCAGCTGCGACGGCAGCGACGGGGCCCTGGGCTAATCCGCGGGCCTCGCCTCGATGAGGGGGCACACTTCAGGCTTCCGGGCCGCGACGGTGAGCGCGCTCTAGCCCCCGCGACAGGGGGGGGTCAAATTAAGCGGAGAGTTCCGCGCTCAACGGGGCTTGCTGCAGGGGATCCCAGGCCAGGACATGGAGCGCAGGGGTCACAGCGCTAATACCTGGTCGATCCCCAGCAATTCCACAATCAGCTTAGCATCTGGTTTCAGGGTTCAGTCTTGACACGAAGTCACAGCATTCAGTTTCAGTATTCAGTTGTTCTATAAAGTCTTAATGGCGCAGATGTCTCTGGCGCCCTTGGGGGTTCTGTTCCTGGGGGGTAGGGAATGAGTTGGCGACTAGGTCCTTGCTAGTCAGGCTGGGCAGAGGTTCCCTGGGTCCTCCTACTGCTGGGCAAGATCAGTGGGTTTCACAGGATCCCTCACTCACTTAAGAGGCAGCACCTAAATCCTGTCACTCTCAGAGGCATAAGTCCCTGGCTAGGCCCTACCGCCTACACTCCTGCGTGGATTCTCCAGCTCTGCTTTATCCCATTGGCCAACTGACTGGAAAAAGTTCCCTCCCTCACTTAAGTAGCCCTAGGTCAGGTGACCTCTAGCCAAGGCGGCAAAAGTAAAACCACACCTCCCTTCTAGAAGGTTCCAGCACATCCCAGGAGCTTCCCCATTCTACCTATGGGACAAAAAAGGCGGGCTGGTGTCGCAACATTGTTGTGGGGTCCCAGCCAGCTCCTGGCAGCTAGGGTGCTACTAATAAAGACCACTCTGCAGTAGCAGGGGTCTGTGGCAGCCATCTTGGGAGAAGTAAAAAAAACTATAAAATTCCGGGAAAAGGGCCAAGTCCAACAGGAAACCTAGCAAACCTATACATTTTTTAAAACTAGGCACCTAGGGGAATCCAGGATGGGGTGAGTTGATTTCCTCCCTCCAGGTTCTGTTACCCAGATTCCCTTGCAAACCAAAATTGTCAAAAAAAACACATTTTCCTCATATTTCTGTGGTGGAAAGTTCTGGAATCTGGGTGGATCCACAAATTTCCGCTCACCCCGCATTCCCCAAAGTCTTCAGAGAAAAATGGTACCTCACTTACGTGGGTAGGGCTAGCAAACCTATACATTTTTGAAGACTAGACACCCAGGGGAATCCAGAATGGGGTGACTTAACTGCCTCCCACCAGGTTCTGTTAACCAGAATCCCTTGCACACCTAAAAAATTGTCAAAAAAACACATTTTCCTCACATTTCTGTGGTGGAAAGCTCTGGAATCTGCGTGGATCCACAAATTTCCACTCACCCCGCTTTCCCCATAGTATTCCAAGAAAAATGGTTCCTCACTTGCGTAGCTAGGCCTAGTGCCCACGACATAAAATGGCGCAAAACACAACGTGCACACACCACAATTTCACAGTGAAAAATGACCCTTTTTTGGCAAGGTGCCTAGCTGTAGTTTATTAACCCTAGCTCGGCTGGCACCTAGGGAGACATAGCAGACCTATACATTTTTGAAAACCAGACACCCAGGGGAATCCAGGATGGGGTGTCTTGACTGCCTCCCTCCAGGTTCTGATACTCATAATCCTGTGCAAACCTAAAAAATAGTCAAAAAACCCACATTTTCCTCACATTTCTGTGGTGGAAAGTTCTGGAATCTGCGTGGATCCACAAATGTCCACTCACCCCGCTTTCCCCAAAGTCTTCTGAAAAAAATGGTACCTCACTTGCGTAGATAGGCCTAGTGCCCGCGAGATGAAACGGCGCAAAATGCAACGTGGACACACCACAATTTCACAGTGAAAAATGACCCTCTTTTTACAAAGTGCCTAGCTGTAGTTTTGAACCCTAGCTCTGCTGGCACCCAGGGAAACATAGCAACCCTATACATTTTTGAAAACTAGACACGCAGGGGAATCCATGATGGGGTGACTTGACTGCCTCCCTCCAGGTTCTGTTACCCAGAATCCCTTGCAAACCTATAACATTGTCAAAAAAACAAATTTTCCTTATATTTCTGTTGTGCAAAGTTCTGGAATCTGCGTGGATCCACAAATTTCCACTCACCCCGCGTTCCCCAAAGTCTTCTGAGAAAAATGGTACCCCACTTTCATGGGTAGGCATAGGGCCCGCGACATGAAACGGCGCAAAACACAACGTGCACACACCACAATTTCACAGTGAAAAATGACCCTTTTTTGGCAAAGTGCCTAGCTGTAGTTTTTGAACCCTAGCTCTGCTGGCACCCTGGGAAACCTAGCAAACCTATACATTTTTGATAACTAGACACCCAGGGGAATCTAGGATGGGGTGAGTTGATTTCCTCCCTCCAGGTTCTGTCACCCAGATTCCCTTGCAAACCAAAATAATTGTACAAAAAATACATTTTCCTAACATTTCTGTGGTGGAAAGTTCAATCTGCGTGGATCCACAAATTTCCACTCACTCCACGTTCCCAAAAGTCATCAGAGAAAAATGGTACCTCACTTGCGTGGGTAGGCCAAGTACCCGTGACATGAAATGGTGCAAAATGCAACGTGGACACACCACAATTTCACACTGAAAAATGACCCTTTTTTGGCAAAGTGCCTAGCTGTAGTTTTTGAACCCTAGCTCTGGCGGCAACGAGGGAAACCTAGCAAACCTATACATTTTTGAAAACTAGACATCCAGGGGAATCCAGGATGGGGTGTCTTGACTGCCTCCCTCCAGGTTCTATTACCCAGAATCCCTTGCAAACCTAAACAAATTGTCAAAAAAACACATTTTCCTCACATTTCTGTGGTGGAAAGTTCTGGAATCTGTGTGGATCCCCAAATTTGCACTCACCCCGCATTCCCCAAAGTCTTACGAGAAAAATGCTACCTCACTTGCGTGGGTAGGCCTAGTGTCCACGACATTAAACAGCGCAAAAATGCAACGTGGACACACCATAATTTCACAGTGAAAAATTACCCTTTTTTGGCAAAGTGCCTAGCTGTAGTTTTTGAACCCTAGCTCTGCTGGCACCTAGGCAAACCTAGCAAACCTATACATTTTTTAAAACTAGACAACCTGGGGAATCCATGATAGGGTGTCTTGACTGCCTTCCTCCAGGTACTGTTACCCATAATCCCGTGGAAACCAAAAAAATAGTCAAAAAACCCACATTTTCCTCATATTTCTGTGGTGGAAAGTTCTGGAATCTGCGTGGATCCACAAATGTCCACTCCCCCGCTTTCCCCAAAGTCTTCTGAGAAAAATGGTACCTCACTTGCGTAGGTAGGCCTAGTGCCCGCGAGATGAAACGGCGCAAAATGCAACGTGGACACACCACAATTTCACAGTGAAAAATGACCCTCTTATTGCAAAGTGCCTAGCTGTAGTTTTTGAACCCTAGCTCTGCTGGCACCCAGGGAAACAGAGCAACCCTATACATTTTTGAAAACTAGACATGCAGGGGAATCCAGGATGGGGTGACTTGACTGCCTCCCTCAAGGTTCTGTTACCCAGAATCCCTTGCAAACCTATAAAATTGACAAAAAAACACATTTTTCTTACATTTCTGTGGTGCAAAGTTCTGGAATCTGCGTGGATCCACAAATTTCCACTCACCCCGCGTTCCCCAAAGTCTTGCGAGAAAAATGGTACCCCACTTTCATGGGTAGGCCTAGTTCCCGTGACATGAAACGGTGCAAAACACAACGTGCACACACCACAATTTCACAGTGAAAAATGACCCTTTTTTGGCAAAGTGCCTAGCTGTAGTTTTTGAACCCTAGCTCTGCTGGCACCTAGGGAAACCTAGCAAACCTATACATTTTTGGAAACTGGACACCCAGGGGAATCTAGGATGGGGTGAGTTGATTTCCTCCCTCCAGGTTCTGTCACCCAGATTCCCTTGCAAACCAAAATAATTGTCCAAAAAAATACATTTTCCTCACATTTCTGTGGTGGAAAGCTCTGAAATCTGCGTGGATCCACAAATTTCCACTCACCCCACGTTCCCAAAAGTCATCAGAGAAAAATGGTACCTCACTTGCGTGGGTAGGCCAACTACCCGTGAAATGAAATGGCGCAAAATGCAACGTGGACACACCACAATTTCACACTGAAAAATTACCCTTTTTTGGCAAAGTACCTAGCTGTAGTTTTTGAACCCTAGTTCTGCTGGCAACTAGGGAAACCTAGCAAACCTATACATTTTTTAAAACTAGACAACCTGGGGAATCCATGATAGGGTGTCTTGACTGCCTTCCTCCAGGTACTGTTACCCATAATCCCGTGCAAACCTAAAAAATAGTCAAAAAACCCACATTTTCCTCACATTTCTGTGGTGGAAAGTTCTGGAATCCACGTGCATCCACAAATGTCCACTCACCCCGCTTTCCCCAAAGTCTTCTGAGAAAAATGGTACCTCACTTGCATAGGTATACCTAGTGCCCGCGAGATGAAACGGCGCAAAATGCAACGTGGACACACCACAATTTCACAGTTAAAAATGACCCTCTTTTTACAAAGTGCCTAGCTGTAGTTTTTGAACCCTAGCTCTGCTGGCACCCAGGGAAACATAGCAACCCTATACATTTTTGAAAACTAGACATGCAGGGGAATCCAGGATGGGGAGACTTGACTGCCTCCCTCCAGGTTCTGTTACCCAGAATCCCCTGCAAACCTATAAAATTGTCAAAAAAACACATTTTCCTTACACTTCTGTGGTGCAAAGTTCTGGAATCTGCGTGGATCCACAAATTTCCACTCACTCCACGTTCCCAAAAGTCATCAGAGAAAAATGGTACCTCACTTGCGTGGGTAGGCCAAGTACCCGTGACATGAAATGGTGCAAAATTCAACGTGGACACACCACAATTTCACACTGAAAAATGACCCTTTTTTGGCAAAGTGCCTAGCTGTAGTTTTTGAACCCTAGCTCTGCTGGCAACTAGGGAAACCTAGCAAACCTATACATTTTTGAAAACTAGACATCCAGGGGAAATCCAGGATGGGGTGACTTGACTGCCTCCCTCCAGGTTCTGTTACCCAGAATCCCTTGGAAACCTATAACATTGTCAAAAAAACACATTTTCCTTATATTTCTGTTGTGCAAAGTTCTGGAATCTGCGTGGATCCACAAATTTCCACTCACCCCGCGTTCCCCAAAGTCTTCTGAGAAAAATGGTACCCCACTTTCATGGGTAGGCCTAGGTCCCGCGACATGAAACGGCGCAAAACACAACGTGCACACACCACAATTTCACAGTGAAAAATGACCCTTTTTTGGCAAAGTGCCTAGCTGTAGTTTTTGAACCCTAGCTCTGCTGGCACCCAGGAAAACCTAGCAAACCTATACATTTTTGATAACTAGACACCCAGGGGAATCTAGGATGGGGTGAGTTGATTTCCTCCCTCCAGGTTCTGTCACCCAGATTTCCTTGCAAACCAAAATATTTGTCCAAAAAATACATTTTCCTAACATTTCTGTGGTGGAAAGTTCTGAAATCTGCGTGGATCCACAAATTTCCACTCACTCCACGTTCCCAAAAGTCATCAGAGAAAAATGGTACCTCACTTGCGTGGGTAGGCCAAGTACCTGTGACATGAAATGGTGCAAAATGCAACGTGGACACACCACAATTTCACACTGAAAAATGACCCTTTTTTGGCAAAGTGCCTAGCTGTAGTTTTTGAACCCTAGCTCTGCTGGCAACTAGGGAAACCTAGCAAACCTATACATTTTTGAAAACTAGACATCCAGGGGAATCCAGGATGGGGTGTCTTGACTGCCTCCCTCCAGGTTCTGTTACCCAGAATCCCTTGCAAACCTAAACAAATTGTCAAAAAAACACATTTTCCTCACATTTCCGTGGTGGAAAGTTCTGGAATCAGTGTGGATCCCCAAATTTGCACTCACCCCGCATTCCCCAAAGTCTTACGAGAAAAATGCTACCGCACTTGCGTGGGTAGGCCTAGTGCCCGCGAGATGAAACGGCGCAAAAATGCAACGTGGACACACCATAATTTCACAGTGAAAAATTACCCTTTTTTGGCAAAGTGCCTAGCTGTAGTTTTTGAACCCTAGCTCTGCTGGCACCCAGGGAAACAGAGCAACCCTATACATTTTTGAAAACTAGACAACCTGGGGAATCCATGATAGGGTGTCTTGACTGCCTTCCTCCAGGTACTGTTAGCCATAATCCCGTGCAAACCTAAAAAATAGTCAAAAAACCCACATTTTCCTCACATTTCTGTGGTAGAAAGTTCTGGAATCCACGTGCATCCACAAATGTCCACTCACCCCGCTTTCCCCAAAGTCTTCTGAGAAAAATGGTACCTCACTTGCATAGGTAGGCCTAGTGCCCGCGAGATGAAACGGCGCAAAATGCAACGTGGACACACCACAATTTCACAGTGAAAAATGACCCTCTTTTTACAAAGTGCCTAGCTGTAGTTTTTGAACCCTAGCTCTGCTGGCACCCAGGGAAACATAGCAACCCTATAAATTTTTGAAAACTAGACATGCAGGGGAATCCAGGATGGGGAGACTTGACTGCCTCCCTCCAGGTTCTGTTACCCAGAATCCCCTGCAAACCTATAAAATTGTCAAAAGAACACATTTTCCTTACATTTCTGTGGTGCAAAGTTCTGGAATCTGCGTGGATCCACAAATTTCCACTCACCCCGCTTTCCCCAAAGTCTTCCGAGAAAAATGATACCCCACTTTCATGGGTAGGCCTAGTTCCCTTGACATGAAACGGTGCAAAACACAACGTGCACACACCACAATTTCACAGTGAAAAATGACCCTTTTTTGGCAAAGTGCCTAGCTGTAGTTTTTGAACCCTAGCTCTGCTGACACCTAGGGAAACCTAGCAAACCTATACATTTTTGGAAACTGGACACCCAGAAGAATCTAGGATGGGGTGAGTTGATTTCCTCCCTCCAGGTTCTGTCACCCAGATTCCCTTGCAAACCAAAATAATTGTCCAAAAAAATACATTTTCCTCACATTTCTGTGGTGGAAAGTTCTGAAATCTGCATGGATCCACAAATTTCCACTCACCCCACGTTCCCAAAAGTCATCAGAGAAAAATGGTACCTCGCTTGCGTGGGTAGGCCAAGTACCCGTGACATGAAATGGCGCAAAATGCAACGTGGACACACCACAATTTCACACTGAAAAATTACCCTTTTTTGGCAAAGTACCAAGCTGTAGTTTTTGAACCCTAGCTCTGCTGGCAACTAGGGAAACCTAGCAAACCTATACATTTTTGAAAACTAGACATCCAGGGGAATCCAGGATGGGGTGTCTTGACTGCCTCCCTCCAGGTTCTGTTACCCAGAATCCCTTGCAAACCTAAAGGAATTGTCAAAAAAAAACATTTTCCTCACATTTCTGTGGTGGAAAGTTCTGGAATCTGTGTGGATCCACAAATTTGCACTCACCCCGCATTCCCCAAAGTCTTACGAGAAAAATGCTACCTCACTTGCGTGGGTAGGCCTAGTGTCCACGACATGAAACGGCAAAAAATGCAACGTGGACACACCATAATTTCACAGTGAAAAATGACCCTTTTTTGGCAAAGTGCCTAGCTGTAGTTTTTGAACCCTAGCTCTGCTGGCACCTATGGAAACCTAGCAAACCTATACATTTTTGAAAACTAGACAACCTGGGGAATCCATGATAGGGTGTCTTGACTGCCTTCCTCCAGGTACTGTTACCCATAACCCCGTGCAAACCAAAAAAATAGTCAAAAAACCCATATTTTCCTCACATTTCTGTGGTGGAAAGTTCTGGAATCTGCGTGGATCCACAAATGTCCACTCCCCCGCTTTCCCCAAAGTCTCCTGAGAAAAATGGTACCTCACTTGCGCAGGTAGGCCTAGTGCCCGCGAGATGAAACGGCGCACAATGCAACGTGGACACACCACAATTTCACAGTGAAAAATGACCCTCTTTTTGCAAAGTGCCTAGCTGTAGTTTTTGAACCTTAGCTCTGCTGGCACCCAGGGAAACATAGCAACTCTATACATTTTTAAAAACTAGACATGCAGGGGAATCCAGGATGGGGTGACTTGACTGCCTCCCTCCAGGTTCTGTTACCCAGAATCCCTTGCAAACCTATAAAATTGTCAAAAAAACACATTTTCCTTCCATTTCTGTGGTGCAAAGTTCTGGAATCTGCGTGGATCCACAAATTTCCACTCACCCCGCGTTCCCCAAAGTCTTCCGAGAAAAATGGTACCCCACTTTCATGGGTAGGCCTAGTTCCCGTGACATGAAACGGTGCAAAACACAACGTGCACACACCACAATTTCACAGTGAAAAATGACCCTTTTTTGGCAAAGTGTCTAGCTGTAGTTTTTGAACCCTAGCTCTGCTGGCACCTAGGGAAACCTAGCAAACCTATACATTTTTGGAAACTGGACACACAGGGGAATCCAGGATGGGGTATCTTGACTGCCTTCTTCCAGGTTGTGTTACCCAGAATCCCTTGCAAACCTAAAGGAATTGTCAAAAAAACACATTTTCCTTACATTTCTGTGGTGCAAAGTTCTGGAATCTGCGTGGATCCACAAATTTCCACTCACCCCGCGTTCCCCAAAGTCTTCCGAGAAAAATGGTACCCCACTTGCATGGGTAGGTCTAGTTCCCGCGACATGAAATGGCGCAAAACACAACGTGCACACATCACAATTTCACAGTGAAAAATGACTCTCTTTTTGCAAAGTGCCTAGCTGTAGTTTTTTAACCCTAGCTCGGCTGGCACCCAGGGAAACCAAGCAAACCTATACATTTTTGAAAACTAGACACCCAGGGGAATCCAGCATGGGGTGTCTTGACTGCCTCCCTCCAGGTTCTGTTACCCAGAATCCCTTGCAAACCTGAAGAAATTGAAAAACCAAAACACATTTTCCTCACATTTCTGTGGTGGAAAGTTCTGGAATCTGTGTGGATCCACAAATTTGCACTCATCCCGCATTCCCCAAAGTCTTACGAGAAAAATGCTACCTCACTTGCGTGGGTAGACCTAGTGTCCGCGACATGAAATGGCGCAAAATGCAACGTGGACACACCATAAATTCACTGTGAAAAATGACCCTTTTTTGGCAAAGTTCCTAGCTGTAGTTTTTGAACCCTAGCTCTGCTGGCACCTAGGGAAACCTAGCAAACCTATACATTTTTTAAAACTAGACATGCAGAGGAATCCAGGATGGGGTGACTTGACTGCCTCCCTCTAGGTTCTGTTACCCAGAATCCCTTGCAAACCAAAAGTGTAAAAAAAACCACATTTTCCTCACATTTCTGTGGTGGAAAGTTCTAAGATCTGCGTGGATCTACAAATTTCCACTCACCCTGCGTTCCCCAAAGTCTTCCGAGAAAAATGATACCTCACTTGCATGGGTAGGCCAAGTGCCCGCGACATGAAACGGCTCAAAATGCAACGTGCACACACCACAATTTCACAGTGAAAAATGACCCTTTTTTGGCAAAGTGCCTAGCTGTAGTTTTTGAACCCTAGCTCTGCTGGCACCTAGGGAAACCTAGCAAACCTATACATTTTTGAAAACTAGACACCCAGGGGAATCCAGGATGGGGTGAGTTGATTTCCTCCCTCCAGGTTCTGTTACCCAGATTCCCTTGCAAACCAAAAAACTTGTCCAAAAAAACACATTTTCCTCACATTTCTGTGGTGGAAGGTTCTGAAATCTGCGTGGATCCACAAATTTCCACTCACCCCGCGTTCCCCAAAGTCTTCAGAGAAAAATGGTACCCCACTTGCATGGGTAGGCCTAGTTTCCGCGACATGAAATGGCGCAAAACACAACGTGCACACATCACAATTTCACAGTGAAAAATGACCCTTTTATGGCAAAGTGCCTAGCTGTAGTTTTTGAACCCTAGCTCGGCTGGCACCCAGGGAAACCAAGCAAACCTATACATTTTTGAAAACTAGACACCCAGGGGAATTCCGGATGGGGTGTCTTGACTACCTCCCTCCAGGTTCTGTTACCCAGAATCCCTTGCAAACCTAAAGAAATTGAAAAAAACCCCACATTTTCCACACATTTCTGTGGTGGAAAGTTCGGGAATCTGTGTGGATCCACAAATTTGCACTCATCCCGCATTTCCCAAAGTCTTACGAGAAAAATGCTACCTCACTTGCGTGGGGAGACCTAGTGTCCGCGACATGAAATGGCGCAAAATGCAACATGGACACACCATAATTTCACAGTGAAAAATGACCCTTTTTTGGCAAAGTGCCTGTAAGACCTGGGGTCTCCAGGCCCTAAGGGGGTAACGTGACACGAGCGGCTGGGCACCCAAAGGCCTGTGTGTTAAGCGACCATACAACACACGCATCCTCTGAAGCAGTAAACGCACACAATAATGGACGCCACACAATAAGGTGAATCAAATTAATCAGATTTTATCTAATCAAAGGAGCACACACGGTAATCTTGGAGGGCAATGTATCTTAACTTGTACACATTAACATTTGCATTACAGCTTCTCATTACCTGTACACTTTAACAGGTGTATTCCAGTATCTCATTACCTGTACACTTTAACATGTGCATTACAGCATCTCATTACGGTTACCTCAGCAATCCCTGCAGTATGAACTTCCCTAATGCTGCGGGCCGGGGCCTGCACACGTGGCGCTACTGGTGTCTACGAAGAAACAAAGGCACATGAGCATAACTTGCGGTCGTATAATGTTTGCCTAGCACCCTGAGCATAAGCGTTGTGGATACAGGAAGCGCCTTGCACTTGGGACCTCCACTGGCGCATGGAGCGCTTGAGACCACAAACTGAGGTTACCCACTACTTGGACTTAGCACGCTCTGAGCGCTGGTGAATGCAACACATGGGATCAGCGCTCCTTAGACTTAGAACGCATTGCGTACTGGTGAATACACAGGAATGATCAGCGCTACTGAGACATAGAACGCATTGACTACTGGCGTATGTCAATGGATGATCAGCGCTATTTAGGCATAGAACGCACTGAGCACTGGTGAATACAAAGGAATGATCAGCGCTACTGAGACATAGAACGCATTGAGCACTGGTAAATACAATTGGACGATCAGCTCTACTCCAACATAGAACGCATTGAGCACTGGTAAATACAATTGGACGATCAGCGCTACTCCAACATAGAACGCATTGAGCACTGTTGAATACAAAGGAATGATCAGCGCTACTGAGACATAGAACGCATTGAGCACTGGTCAATACAATTGGACGATCAGCGCTACTCCAACATAGAACGCATTGAGCACTGTTGAATACAAAGGAATGATCAGCGCTACTGAGACATAGAACGCATTGAGCACTGTTGAGTCCTGCGAACGGCAGTCCCCAGGAGAGGGTAATCCCACGGAGGGGAGACTCACAATTACGGCGGGAAATCCCGCGGAGGGGGGAAAGTCACAGTCTCTGCATGCGGTGTCGTTCCCACTTGGTAGGGGGCGCACCGGGCCTTCCCACGACTCCCAGGGAGCAGGGGGGGGGCGAGTCTCAGGCCGCCACACGGCTGCGCTACCTCCCAGCCCCCGGGGGTTACCTTGGTCTCGTCGCTCGGTTCCGCTCCGGGCCCTTCTTCCGATGCGCACAACGGCGCGGGACACTCCCGGACACTCACTCTTCCTTCTGACGCTGCGACGGCAGCGGCGGGGCCCCGGGCTTCTCCGCAGGCCCTGACTTGGCACTGACACTTCCCTGAGGCCTACGGGCCGCGGCGGTGATCGCGTTGTGGGTCCTCGCACCAGGGGGGGTCACAAATTAACTAAATCCAAATGGTCGCACACTGCTGACCTACCTGCGTGTTACCCCAAAGAACTGTGGTCCCTGTAGTCAGCGTCGGCGGATACACCTATGCTCGTGTCGTGAGTGCAAGTGTGAATAACGTTAGCCATCCCTGGACACGTGTTTCGAGGTTTTTGCCTCTCGTCAGCAGGGAGTAGGAAAGAGTGCAGGGTTGCTGTGTAGGCTGCTAAAATCATTATCAGGTATGTACCTCTCGTAGCAACGCAGGTGCGTAACCTGAGCCCGTCGACTCCCCGGCTCAAAGAGCCACTAAATAACTAAATCCAAATGGTCGCACACTGCTGACCTACCTGCGTGTTACCCCAAAGAACTGTGGTCCCTGTAGTCAGCGTCGGCGGATACACCTATGCTCGTGTCGTGAGTGCAAGTGTGAATAACGTTAGCCATCCCTGGACACGTGTTTCGAGGTTTTTGCCTCTCGTCAGCAGGGAGTAGGAAAGAGTGCAGGGTTGCTGTGTAGGCTGCTAAAATCATTATCAGGTATGTACCTCTCGTAGCAACGCAGGTGCGTAACCTGAGCCCGTCGACTCCCCGGCTCAAAGAGCCACTAAATAACTAAATCCAAATGGTCGCACACTGCTGACCTACCTGCGTGTTACCCCAAAGAACTGTGGTCCCTGTAGTCAGCGTCGGCGGATACACCTATGTTCGTGTCGTGAGTGCAAGTGTGAATAACGTTAGCCATCCCTGGACACGTGTTTCGAGGTTTTTGCCTCTCGTCAGCAGGGAGTAGGAAAGAGTGCAGGGTTGCTGTGTAGGCTGCTAAAATCATTATCAGGTATGTACCTCTCGTAGCAACGCAGGTGCGTAACCTGAGCCCGTCGACTCCCCGGCTCAAAGAGCCACTAAATAACTAAATCCAAATGGTCGCACACTGCTGACCTACCTGCGTGTTACCCCAAAGAACTGTGGTCCCTGTAGTCAGCGTCGGCGGATACACCTATGCTCGTGTCGTGAGTGCAAGTGTGAATAACGTTAGCCATCCCTGGACACGTGTTTCGAGGTTTTTGCCTCTCGTCAACAGGGAGTAGGAAAGAGTGCAGGGTTGCTGTGTAGGCTGCTAAAATCATTATCAGGTATGTACCTCTCGTAGCAACGCAGGTGCGTAACCTGAGCCCGTCGACTCCCCGGCTCAAAGAGCCACTAAATAACTAAATCCAAATGGTCGCACACTGCTGACCTACCTGCGTGTTACCCCAAAGAACTGTGGTCCCTGTAGTCAGCGTCGGCGGATACACCTATGTTCGTGTCGTGAGTGCAAGTGTGAATAACGTTAGCCATCCCTGGACACGTGTTTCGAGGTTTTTGCCTCTCGTCAGCAGGGAGTAGGAAAGAGTGCAGGGTTGCTGTGTAGGCTGCTAAAATCATTATCAGGTATGTACCTCTCGTAGCAACGCAGGTGCGTAACCTGAGCCCGTCGACTCCCCGGCTCAAAGAGCCACTAAATAACTAAATCCAAATGGTCGCACACTGCTGACCTACCTGCGTGTTACCCCAAAGAACTGTGGTCCCTGTAGTCAGCGTCGGCGGATACACCTATGCTCGTGTCGTGAGTGCAAGTGTGAATAACGTTAGCCATCCCTGGACACGTGTTTCGAGGTTTTTGCCTCTCGTCAGCAGGGAGTAGGAAAGAGTGCAGGGTTGCTGTGTAGGCTGCTAAAATCATTATCAGGTATGTACCTCTCGTAGCAACGCAGGTGCGTAACCTGAGCCCGTCGACTCCCCGGCTCAAAGAGCCACTAAATAACTAAATCCAAATGGTCGCACACTGCTGACCTACCTGCGTGTTACCCCAAAGAACTGTGGTCCCTGTAGTCAGCGTCGGCGGATACACCTATGCTCGTGTCGTGAGTGCAAGTGTGAATAACGTTAGCCATCCCTGGACACGTGTTTCGAGGTTTTTGCCTCTCGTCAGCAGGGAGTAGGAAAGAGTGCAGGGTTGCTGTGTAGGCTGCTAAAATCATTATCAGGTATGTACCTCTCGTAGCAACGCAGGTGCGTAACCTGAGCCCGTCGACTCCCCGGCTCAAAGAGCCACTAAATAACTAAATCCAAATGGTCGCACACTGCTGACCTACCTGCGTGTTACCCCAAAGAACTGTGGTCCCTGTAGTCAGCGTCGGCGGATACACCTATGCTCGTGTCGTGAGTGCAAGTGTGAATAACGTTAGCCATCCCTGGACACGTGTTTCGAGGTTTTTGCCTCTCGTCAGCAGGGAGTAGGAAAGAGTGCAGGGTTGCTGTGTAGGCTGCTAAAATCATTATCAGGTATGTACCTCTCGTAGCAACGCAGGTGCGTAACCTGAGCCCGTCGACTCCCCGGCTCAAAGAGCCACTAAATAACTAAATCCAAATGGTCGCACACTGCTGACCTACCTGCGTGTTACCCCAAAGAACTGTGGTCCCTGTAGTCAGCGTCGGCGGATACACCTATGCTCGTGTCGTGAGTGCAAGTTAAGCGGGAGCTCGGCTAGCTCCGCGCTCGACAGCAGACCCGCACAGGGGGTCACAGGTCAGGTCTGGCAGCGCAGGAAACACAGCGCCAGTACCTGGTCGATCCCCAGCAGTCAGGCAATCAGTCGTTTCATGAAGTTACAATATTCGCTTTGGCATGAAGTTTCAGGATGTCGCTTCTGCAGTTTCAATATTCAGTCTTTGTGGCGCAGATGATACTGGCGCCCTTGGGGTTCTGTTCCTTGGGGGGTAGGGGATGAGTTGGCGACTAGGTCCTTCCTAGTCAGGCTGGGCAGAGGTTCCCTGGGTCCTCCTACTGCTGGGCAAGATCAGTGGGTTTCACAGGATCCCTCACTCACTTAAGAGGCAGCACCTAAGCCCTGTCACTCTCAGAGGCATAAGTCCCTGGCTAGGCCCTACCGCCTACACTCCGGCATGGATTCTCCAGCTCTGCTTCACCCCAACTGGCCAACTGACTGGAAAAAGTTCCCTCCCTAACTTATGTATCCCTAGGTCAGGTGACCTCTAGCCAAGGCGGCAAAAGTAAAAACCACACCTCCCTTCTAGAAGGTTCCAACACATTCCAGGAGCTTCCCCATTCTACCTATGGGACAAAAAAGGCGGGCTGGTTTTGCAACATTGTTGTGGGGTTCCAGACAGCTCCTGGCAGCTAGGGTGCTACTATGAAAGACCACTCTGCAGTAGCAGGGGTCTGTGGCAGCCATCTTGGGAGAAGGGAGCACCTGCACCTTAACACTGGTTGGCAATGAAAAGGCGCCCGGAGACCTAAGTCCAACATCAAAAATGAGGGTGGAAAAAATGAGGCACGAACAAAAATAGATGGGGAGACTACCCTAGGGCTGACAGGTCCAACACGTGTCCCCCCCAGCCAAAAGAGGGGAGAGCTACTCAACCTCTAGGGAGTTCTCATCGCTAAGGCGGATAAACCTGGAGAGACCGTCAGCATTGGCGTGGTCAACTCCGGGCCGATGTTCCACCCGAAAGTCCATCCCCTGTAGGGAAATGGACCACCTCAACAACTTGGGGTTTTCGCCTCTCATCTGCATGAGCCAGCGAAGGGGGCGGTGGTCGGGCTGGATAAGGAAGTGAGTTCCAAAGAGGTATGGCCTCAACTTCTTCAGAGCCCAGACCACCGCGAAGGCTTCTCTCTCAATGGTGCTCCATCGCCGTTCCCGAGGGAGGAGTCTCCTGGATATGAAGGCCACTGGTTGATCCTGACCCTCAGCGTTGAGTTGCGAGAGCACCGCACCTATGCCGTGCTCTGAGGCGTCGGTCTGCACAATAAATTCCTTGCTGAAATCCGGTGTTGCTAGTACTGGAGCGGTACACATCGCATGTTTCAGCATGTCAAAGGCTTCTTGGCATGCAGCTGTCCATATGACCTTGCGAGGTTGCTTCTTCGAGGTCAATTCCGTCAAGGGGGTTACGATGGTACCATATCCCTTGACGAACCGGCGGTAATACCCAGTGAGGCCGAGGAAAGCTCGGACCTCTGTTTGGGTCTTTGGGGGGCTCCCAAGCCAAGATGGTCTCTATTTTGGCCTGGAGGGGTTGCACCTTACCTCCGCCCACCAGGTGTCCCAGGTACACGACAGATCCCTGTCCAATCTGGCACTTGCTGGCTTTAATTGTTAGGCCAGCACGTTGCAGTACCTGCAATACCTCCTGGAGGTGTTGCAGATGGTCCTCCCAGGTGCCACTGAAGACAGCTATATCATCCAGGTAGGCCGCTGAGAAGGACTCCAGACCAGATAGTACCTGATTCACTAACCGCTGGAATGTGGCCGGAGCATTTTTGAGCCCAAAGGGCATCACTTGGAACTGGTAGTGGCCCTCGGGGGTGGAGAATGCTGTTTTCTCCCTTGCTCCATCGGCCATGGCAATCTGCCAATATCCGGATGTCAGATCAATGGTGCTGAGGTACCGGGCTGCTCCCAGCCGGTCCACCAGCTCGTCTGCACGTGGGATGGGGTGAGCATCTGTCTTCGTGACAGAGTTCAACCCCCGGTAGTCCACACAGAACCGAAGCTCCGGTGTCGTACCCGGTGGGGCCGCTTTCGGCACCAACACCACTGGACTAGCCCACGGGCTGCTGGAAGGTTCTATCACCCCCAGCTCCAGCATCTTTGCCACCTCACGCTGGATGCTATCTTTCACTCGGTCAGAGAGCAGGTAAGACTTGTTCTTCACCGGGGGGCTGTCCCCTGTGTCCACATCATGGGTACACAGATGAGTGATTCCAGGCGTGAGGGAGAACAACGAGGCGAACTGTCCCAGGACATGGCGGCAGTCCCTCTGTTGCTCTGGGGTCAAGGATGGGTGAGAGGATTACACCTTCCACCGAACCATTCTTCTCTTGTACCGCTAGAAGGTCAGGAAGAGCTTCACTCTCTTCCTCCTCGCTCCCATCCGTCACCATCAGGAGAGCAAGCTCTGATCGCTCATGGTGCGGCTTCATGCGGTTGACATGGAGCACCCTGAGGGGCTGACGGGGGGTCTTCAAGTCTACTATGTATGTGGTCTGGCCTCGTCGCTCCACAATGTTGTACGGACCAGTCCACCGGTCCTGGAGGGCGCAAAGCACCCCAGGCTCCATGACCCACACCTTCTGTCCCACGTCCAACTCGACCATCCGAGCGTTGCGGTCATACCATTCCTTCATCACGGTCTGGCTAGCCTCCAGGTTCTCTGAGGCCGCCTTCCACAGCTTGGCCATCTGGCTGCGGAACGCCAGCATGTAGCTGACAATGTCACGGGGAAGCTTCTGTGAAGTCTTCTCCCACCCCTCTTTCACTAAACTGAGGGGACCCCTAACGGGATGGCCATAGAGCAACTCAAACGGGCTGAACCCGACTCCCTTCTGCGGTACCTCCCGGTAGGAGAATAACAAGCAGGGGAGGAGGACGTCCCATTTACGCCTCAAGCCCTCTGGCAGGCTCCGGATCATACCCTTCAATGTCTTATTGAAGTGCTCTACAAGTCCGTTAGTCTGGGGGTGGTAAGGAGTGGAGAACCGGTAGGTCACCCCACACTCCTTCCACATGGCCTGCGTGTAGGCCGACATGAAATTTGTGCCCCTGTCCGACACCACGACCTTGGGGAATCCCACTCGGGTAAAAATCCCCAATAGTGCCCGCGCCACCACCGGTGCAGTGATGGTCCTCAGAGGAATAGCCTCTGGGTACCTTGTGGCGTGGTCCACCAAAACCAGAATGAACCGGTGTCCCGCTGCGGTCGGAGGGTCCAATGGCCCAACAATATCAATACCGACCCTCTCAAAAGGGGTCCCGACCACGGGGAGCGGTTCCAAATGGACCTTCAATTTAGTCCCAGTCTTGCCACTTGCCTGACAAGACTTACAGGTCTTGCAAAAGGTGTCTGAGGCAATCCTCATCCTGGGTCAATAAAAATAAGGGACCAACCGTGCAAAGGTTTTGTCCTGGCCCAGGTGTCCGGCTAAGGGAATCTCGTGCGCTAACTCCAGCAGTAAGGCCCGGTAACATTGGGGGACCACTATGGCCCTCGAAGATCCATGTACCGGCACCCTGGGCTCACTGTATAGGAGACCATCCTCCCAATACACATGATATCCTCCCATCTCCTGACTGGCCACTTGGGCTTCGGCCTGTCGCCGCATGCCTTCAAGCGTGGGGCACGCCCTTTGTGCCTGACAAAATTCCTCCCGGGTAGGGCCTCCTCCCACATGCCAGTCAGCAAGGGTCGGCAAGTCCTCCACGGGAACGACATCCACCTCCACGGACTCCGGGGGCACCTCTGCAGCCTCCCCATCCATCTCACGGGGCGTGTCCTTTACCACCTTCTTCTTTCCTCTTCTGGTGTTGGGTTGGGCCATGATTCCAGGCTCCAACCCAGGGTGAGTTTCATGCTGGGCAGCCATGGACCGCGTGACTACGCAAGTCCACCCTGGTAATCCCAGCATCTCGGTGTGAGCTCGAAACTCGACATCTTTCCACTTGGTGTGCTCCAGGTCGTTCCCTAGCAAGCACCCCACAGGCAAGGCAGGGCTCACCGCAACTCTTAGTAGGCCTTTGACTCCTCCCCACTCAAATGGAACACGAGCCACTGGATAGTGACTCACACTGCCGTCAGCCAATACGGCCGGATGGAACTCCTCAGGGACTACTTGGTCTGGGGACACCAGCCGCCTCACTACAGTGGTCATGCTGGCACCTGTGTCCCTCAGAGCCTCCACCTCCTCCCCGTTAATTCTCACCCTCTGCTGATATTTAGCAGTGTTCGGGGGCAGGGACACTACGGGGACCACCTCTCTATCCCCGAGTGAAACCAGGGTCAGGCCTGTCCACACCCCTTCCCTATCTAAGGGCAGCTCCACCCCAAGCGCTATACTACTCACCCCGGGACTTTTCCCGCCCGTTGGGGCTGGGGGCCGCTTGCGACACTTGGGATCTCCCTTGTAGTGTCCAATCTCCCCACATTCGTAGCACCGCACAATCCTAGGCTGCTGACTCCCATCAGGGTAAGTGGGTCTTGTGGAATTGGACGGGGGTGGGGTTCCTACTCCCTTCCCAAACTTATTTTGGGGGCCTTTAGAGAACTCCACCTTTTTATCTCCCCCCTCCTGGGGGAAACCCTGTCCGCCTTTCGAGCCATCTCCCCCGGGGCCCTTGTGAGACACCCGGGTGCTCACCCAAATATCTGCCTCCTCTGCAAGTTCACGGGGATCCATCAACTTGCGGTCCACCAGATGTTGGCGCAGCTCCGGAAAGCACTTATCCAAGAGGTGCTCCCGTAAAAAAAGATTGTACACCCCTTGATAGTCCTGCACCTCGCTGCCACGCACCCAACCATCTAGTGCCTTTCTCGCATAATCAAAAAAATCCACCCATGACTGTGTGGACAGCTTATGGCTGCCACGGAACTTCTGCCTGTACCTCTCGGGGTTAAGACCAAACTTTTTCAGTAAAGCCTCTTTCATGGGGGCATACCTGACCTGATCCGCCTTGGCCAAATATAGCAGGGTGTCCCTGACATTGGGAGGTATATACCGATATAAACTACCTCCCCAATTACTCTCGGGTACCCCATGGGCAGTCTAGGCTACCTCGTATGCCTCCAACCATTTAGCAATGTAGTCCCCCACGGTGTAATTGGCAATGACTTCCTTAGGTAGGTAGAATTTTGACTCGTGAGACTCTTTAGGTATGCTGCCACCATTGTCCTTATTTGACGCATTCAATTGGAGGGCGCGCAGCTCCAACTCTTTCAGCTGAAGCTCGTGCGCCAGCTTCTTTTCCTCCATTGCCCATCTCTTGTTTTCTCTCTCTTGTTCCAATTTGGCCAATTCCCTTTCTCTCTCTTGTTCCAACTTGGCCAGCTCCCACTTTAACTGCCTCTCCTCCCTCCTGTCCTCATACTCCTCTGGAGACGCGCTCCTCCTAGACCCTGTCCTACTACATTTGCATTACAGCTTCTCATTACCTGTACACTTTAACAGGTGTATTCCAGTATCTCATTACCTGTACACTTTAACATGTGCATTACAGCATCTCATTACGGTTACCTCCGCAATCCCTGCAGTATAAACTTCCCTAATGCTGCGGGCCGGGGCCTGCACACGTGGCGCTACTGGTGTCTACGAAGAAACAAAGGCACATGAGCATAACTTGCGGTCGTATAATGTTTGCCTAGCACCCTGAGCATAAGCGTTGTGGATACAGGAAGCGCCTTGCACTTGGGACCTCCACTGGCGCATGGAGCGCTTGAGACCACAAACTGAGGTTACCCACTACTTGGACTTAGCACGCTCTGAGCGCTGGTGAATGCAACACATGGGATCAGCGCTCCTTAGACTTAGAACGCATTGCGTACTGGTGAATACACAGGAATGATCAGCGCTACTGAGACATAGAACGCATTGAGCAATGGCGTATGCCAATGGATGATCAGCGCTATTTAGGCATAGAACGCACTGAGCACTGGTGAATACAAAGGAATGATCAGCGCTACTGAGACATAAAACGCATTGAGCACTGGTAAATACAATTGGACGATCAGCGCTACTCCAACATAGAACGCATTGAGCACTGGTAAATACAATTGGACGATCAGCGGTCCTCCAACATAGAACGCATTGAGCACTGTTGAATACAAAGGAATGATCAGCGCTACTGAGACATAGAACGCATTGAGCACTGGTCAATACAATTGGACGATCAGCGCTACTCCAACATAGAACGCATTGAGCACTGTTGAATACAAAGGAATGATCAGCGCTACTGAGACATAGAACACATTGAGCACTGTTGAGTCCTGCGAACGGCAGTCCCCAGGAGAGGGTAATCCCACGGAGGGGAGACTCACAATTACGGCGGGAAATCCCGCGGAGGGGGGAAAGTCACAGTCTCTGCATGCGGTGTCGTTCCCACTTGGTAGGGGGCGCACCGGGCCTTCCCACGACTCCCGGGGAGCAGGGGGGGGCAAGTCTCAGGCCGCCACATGGCCACGCTACCTCCCAGCCCCCGGGGGTTACCTTGGTCTCGTCGCTCGGTTCCACTCCGGGCCCTTCTTACGATGCGCGCAATGGCGCGGGACACTCCCGGACACTCGCTCTTCCTTCTGATGCTGCGATGGCAGCGGCGAGGCCCCGGGCTTCTCCACAGGCCCCGACTTGGCACTGACACTTCCCTGAGGCCTACGGGCCGCGGCGGTGATCGTGTTGTGGGTCCTCGCACCAGGGGGGGTCACAAATTAAGCGGGAACTCGGCCAGCTCCGCGCTCGAGTTCACAGGTCAGGTCTGGCAGCGCAGGAAACACAGCGCCAGTACCTGGTCAATCCCCAGCAGTCAGGCAATCAGTTGTTTCATGAAGTTACAATATTCGCTTTGGCATGAAGTTTCAGGATGTCGCTTCTGCAGTTTCAATATTCAGTCTTTGTGGCGCAGATGATACTGGCGCCCTTGGGGTTCTGTTCCTTGGGGGGTAGGGGATGAGTTGGCGACTAGGTCCTTCCTAGTCAGGCTGGGCAGAGGTTCCCTGGGTCCTCCTACTGCTGGGCAAGATCAGTGGGTTTCACAGGATCCCTCACTCACTTAAGAGGCAGCACCTAAGCCCTGTCACTCTCAGAGGCATAAGTCCCTGGCTAGGCCCTACCGCCTACACTCCGGCATGGATTCTCCAGCTCTGCTTCACCCCAACTGGCCAACTGACTGGAAAAAGTTCCATCCCTCACTTATGTATCCCTAGGTCAGGTGACCTCTAGCCAAGGCGGCAAAAGTAAAAACCACACCTCCCTTCTAGAAGGTTCCAGCACATTCCAGGAGCTTCCCCATTCTACCTATGGGACAAAAAAGGCGGGCTGGTGTCGCAATATTGTTGTGGGGTTGCAGCCAGCTCCTGGCAGCTAGGGTGCTACTATGAAAGACCACTCTGCAGTAGCAGGGGTCTGTGGCAGCCATCTTGGGAGAAGGGAGCACCTGCACCTTAACACTGGTTGGCGATGAAAAGGCGCCGGAGACCTAAGTCCAACATCAAAAATGAGGGTGGAAAAAATGAGGCACGATCAAAAATAGATGGGGAGACTACCCTAGGGCTGACAGGTCCAACAGTGCCTAGCTGTAGTTTTTTAACCCTAGCTCTGCTGGCACCTAGGCAAACCTAGCAAACCTATACATTTTTTAAAACTAGACAACCTGGGGAATCCATGATAGGGTGTCTTGACTGCCTCCCTCCAGGTTCTGTTACCCAGATTCCCTTGCAAACCAAAAAAATTGTCCAAAAAAATAAATTTTCCTCACATTTCTGTGGTGGACAGTTCTGAAATCTGCGTGGATCCACAAATTACCACTCACCCCACACTCCCAAAAGTCATCATAGAAAAATGGTACCTCACTTGCGTGGGTAGGCCAAGTAACCGTGACATGAAATAGCGCAAAATGCAACATGGACACACCACAATTTCACACTGAAAAATGACCCTTTTTTGGCAAAGTGCCTAGCTGTAGTCTTTGAACCCTAGCTCTGCTGGCAACTAGGGAAACCTAGCAAACCTATACATTTTTGAAAACTAGACATCCAGGGGAATCCAGGATGGGGTGACTTGACTGCCTCCCTCCTGGTTCTGTTACCCAGAATCCCTTGCTAACCAAAATTGTTACAAAAAACACATTTTCCTCACATTTCTGTGGTGGAATGTTCTGGGATCTGCGTGGATCCACAAATTTCCACTCACCCCGCGTTCCCCAAAGTCTTCCGAGAAAAATGATACCTCACTTGCATGG
The DNA here is from genome assembly GCF_964204655.1 of Triturus cristatus. Classification (NCBI taxonomy): domain Eukaryota; kingdom Metazoa; phylum Chordata; class Amphibia; order Caudata; family Salamandridae; genus Triturus; species Triturus cristatus. Next base: position 928,475,242 of record NC_140579.1, on the reverse strand, counting down.
GTAGGCCAAGTGCCCGCGACATGAAACGGCTCAAAATGCAACGTGCACACACCACAATTTCACAGTGAAAAATGACCCTTTTTTGGCAAAGTGCCTAGCTGTAGTTTTTGAACCCTAGCTCTGCTGGCACCTAGGGAAACCTAGCAAACCTATACATTTTTGAAAACTAGACACCCAGGGGAATCCAGGATGGGGTGAGTTGATTTCCTCCCTCCAGGTTCTGTTACCCAGATTCCCTTGCAAACCAAAAAACTTGTCCAAAAAAACACATTTTCCTCACATTTCTGTGGTGGAAGGTTCTGAAATCTGCGTGGACCCACAAATTTCCACTCACCCCGCGTTCCCCAATGTCTTCCGAGAAAAATGATACCTCACTTGCATGGGTAGGCCAAGTGTCCGCGACATGAAACGGCGCAAAATGCAACGTGGACACACCATAATTTCACAGTGAAAATGACCCTTTTTTGGCAAAGTGCCTAGCTGTAGTTTTTGAACCCTAGCTCTGCTGGCACATAGGGAAACCTAGCAAACCTATACATTTTTGAAAACTAGACACCTAGGGGAATCCAGGATGGGGTGACTTGACTGCCTCCCTCCAGGTTCTGTTACCCAGAATCCCTTGCAAACCAAAATTGTCAAAAAAAACAAATTTTCTTCACATTTCTGTGGTGAAAAGTTCTGGAATCTGGGTTGATCCACAAATTTCCACTCACCCCGCATTCCCCAAAGTCTTCGGAGAAAAATGGTACCTCACTTGCGTGGGTAGGCCTAGTGCCCGCGACACGAAACGGCGCAAAATGCAACGTGGACACACCACAATTTCACAGTGAAAAATGACCCTTTTTTGGCAAAGTGCCTAGCTGTAGTTTTTTAACCCTAGCTCTGCTGGCACCTAGGGAAAGCTAGCAAACCTATACATTTTTGAAAACTAGACACCCAGGGGAATCCAGAATGGGGTGACTTGACTGCCTCCCTCCAGGTTCTGTTACACAGAATCCCTTGCAAACCTAAAAAATGTCCAAAAAAACACATTTTCCTCCCATTTCTGTGGTGCAAAGTTCTGGAATCAGTGTGGATCCACAAATTTCCACTCACCCCGCGTTCCCCAAAGTCTTCCGAGAAAAATGATACCTCACTTGCATGGGTAGGCCAAGTGCCCGCGACATGAAACGGCTCAAAATGCAACGTGCACACACCACAATTTCACAGTGAAAAATGACCCTTTTTTGGCAAAGTGCCTAGCTGTAGTTTTTGAACCCTAGCTCTGCTGGCACCTAGGGAAACCTAGCAAACCTATACATTTTTTAAAACTAGACACCCAGGGGAATCCAGGATGGGGTGAGTTGATTTCCTCCCTCCAGGTTCTGTTACCCAGATTCCCTTGCAAACCAAAAAACTTGCCCAAAAAAACACATTTTCCTCACATTTCTGTGGTGGAAGGTTCTGAAATCTGCGTGGACCCACAAATTTCCACTCACCCCGCGTTCCCCAATGTCTTCCGAGAAAAATGATACCTCACTTGCATGGGTAGGCCAAGTGTCCGCGACATGAAACGGCGCAAAATGCAACGTGGACACACCATAATTTCACAGTGAAAAATGACCCTTTTTTGGCAAAGTGCCTAGCTGTAGTTTTTGAACCCTAGCTCTGCTGGCACGTAGGGAAACCTAGCAAACCTATACATTTTTGAAAACTAGACACCTAGGGGAATCCAGGATGGGGTGACTTGACTGCCTCCCTCCAGGTTCTGTTACACAGAATCCCTTGCAAACCTATGAAATTGTCAAAAAAAACACATTTTCCTCCCGTTTCTGTGGTGCAAAGTTCTGGAATCAGTGTGGATCCACAAATTTCCACTCACCCCGCGTTCCCCAAAGTCTTCCGAGAAAAATGGTACACCACTTGCATGGGTAGGCCTAGTTCCCGCGACATGAAATGGCGTAAAACACAACATGCACACATCACAATTTCACAGTGAAAAATGACCCTTTTATGGAAAGGTGCCTAGCTGTAGTTTTTGTAACCTAGCTCGGCTGGCACCCAGGGAAACCAAGCAAACCTATACATTTTTTAAAACTAGACACCCAGGGAAATCCAGGATGGGGTGTCTTGACTGCCTCCCTCCAGGTTCTGTTACCCAGAATCCCTTGCAAACCTAAAGAAATTGTAAAAAAAAAACACATTCTCCTCACATTTCTGTGGTGGAAAGTTCTGGAATCTGTGTGGATCCACAAATTTGCACTCATCCCGCATTCCCCAAAGTCTTACGAAAAAAAAAATGCTACCTCACTTGCGTGGGGAGACCTAGTGTCCGCGACATGAAATGGCGCAAAATGCAACGTGGACACACCATAATTTCACTGTGAAAAATGACCCTTTTTTGGCAAAGTTTCTAGCTGTAGTTTTTGAACCCTAGCTCTGCTGGCACCTAGGGAAACCTACCAAACCTATACATTTTTGAAAACTAGACACCCAGGGGAATCCAGGATGGGGAGAGTTGATTTCCTCCCTCCAGGTTCTGTTACTCAGATTCCCTTACAAACCAAAAAACTTGTCCAAAAAAACACATTTTCCTCACATTTCTGTGGTTGAAAGTTCTGGAATCTGCATGGATCCACAAATTTCCACTCACCCCTCGTTCCCCAAAGTCTTCCGAGAAAAATGGTAACCCACTTGCGTGGGTAGGTCTAGTTCCCGCGACATGAAACTGTGCAAAATGAAACGTGGACACACCACAATTTCACAGTGAAAAATGACCCTTTTTTGGTAAAGTGCCTAGCTGTAGTTAATGAACCCTAGCTCTGCTGGCACCTAGGGAAACCAAGCAAACCTATACATTTTTTAAAACTAGACACCAAGGGAAATCCAAGATGGGGTGACTTGACTGCCTCCCTCCAGGTTCTGTTACCCAGAATCCCTTGCAAACCAAAATTGTCAAAAAAAACACATTTTCTTCACATTTCTGTGGTGGAAAGTTCTGGAATCCGCATAGTTCCACAAATTTCCACTCACCCTGCTTTCCCCAATGTCTTCCGAGAAAAATGGTACCTCACTTGCGTGGGTAGGCCTAGTGCCCGTGACATGAAACGGCGCAAAATGCAACGTGGACACACCGCAATTTCACACTGAAAAATGACCCTTTTTTGGCAAAGTGCCTAGCTGTAGGTTTTGAACCCTAGCTCTGCTGGCACCCAGGGTAAACTAGCAAACCTTTACATTTTTGAAAACTAGACACCCAGGGGAATCTAGGATGGGGTGAGTTGATTTCCTCCGTCCAGGTTCTGTCACCCAGATTCCCTTGCAAACCAAAAAAAAAAAAAAATTGTACAAAAAAATAAATTTTCCTCACATTTCTGTGGTGGAAAGTTCTGGAATCTGCGTGGATCCACAAATTTCCACTCACCCCGCGTTCCCCAAAGTCATCAGAGAAAAATGGTACCTCACTTGCGTGGGTAGGCCAAGTACCCGTGACATGAAATGGCGCAAAATGCAACGTGGACACACCACAATTTCAAAGTGAAAAATGACCCTTTTTTGGCAAAGTGCCTAGCTGTAGTTTTTGAACTCTAGCTCTGCTGACATCTAGGGAAACCTAGCAAACCTATACTTTTTTGAAAACTAGACACCCAGGGAAATCCAGGATGGGGTCAGTTGATTTCCTCCCTCCAGGTTCTGTTACCCAGATTCCCTTGCAAACCAAAATTGTCCAAAAAAACCACATTTTCCTTACATTTCTGTGGTGCAAAGTTCTGGAATCTGCGTGGATCCCCAAATTTCCACTCACCCCACGGTCCCAAAAGTCGTCAGAGAAAAATGGTACCTCACTTGCGTGGGTAGGCCAAGTACCCGTGACATGAAATGGCGCAAAATGCAACGTGCACACACCACAATTTCACTGTGAAAAATGACCCTTTTTTGGCAAAGTGCCTAGCTGTAGCTTTTGAACCCTAGCTCTGCTGGCAACTAGGGAAACCTAGCAAACCTATACATTTTTTAAAACTAGACATCCAGGGGAATCCAGGATGGGGAGACTTGACTGCCTCCCTCCAGGTTCTGTTACCCAGAATCCCTTGCAAACCAAAATTGTAAGAAAAAACATTTTCCTCACATTTCTGTGGTGGAAAGTTCTGGAATCTGCGTGGATCCACAAATTTCCACTCACCCCGCGTTCCCCAAACTCATCAGAGAAAAATGGTACCTCACTTGCGTGGGTAGGCCAAGTACCCGTGACATGAAATGGCGCAAAATGCAACGTGGACACCACAATTTCACACTGAAAAATTACCCTTTTTTGGCAAAGTGCCTAGCTGTAGTTTTTGAACCCTAGCTCTGCTGACATCTAGGGAAACCTAGCAAACCTATACATTTTTGAAAACTGGACACCCAGGGAAATCCAGGATGGGGTGAGTTCATTTCTTCCCTCCAGGTTCTGTTACCCAGATTCCCTTGCAAACCAAAAAACTTGTCTAAAAAAAGTAAATTTTCCTCACATTTCTGTGGTGGAAAGTTCTGAAATCTGAGTGGATCCACACATTTCCACTCACCCCACATTCCCAAAAGTCATCAGAGAAAAATGGTACCTCACTTGCGTGGGTAGGTCAAGTACCCGTGACATGAAATGGCTCAAAATGTAACGTGGACACACCACAATTTCACACTGAAAAATGACCCTTTTTTGGCAAAGTGCCTAGCTGTAGCTTTTGAACCCTAGCTCTGCTGGCAACTAGGGAAACCTAGCAAACCTATACATTTTTGAAAACTAGACATCCAGGGGAATCCAGGATGGGGTGACTTGACTGCCTCCCTCCGGGTTCTGTTACCCAGAATCCCTTGCAAACAAAATGGTAAAAAAAAAACCATCTTCCTCACATTTCTGTGGTGGAAAGTTCTGGAATTAGCGTGGATCCACAAATTTCCACTCACCCCGCGTTCCCCAAACTCTTCCGAGAAAAGTTATACCTCACTTGCATGGGTAGGACACGTGCCCGCGACATGAAACGGCTCAAAATGCCACGTGCACACACCACAATTTCACAGTGAAAAATGACCCTTTTTTGGCAAAGTGCCTAGCTGTAGTTTTTGAACCCTAGCTCTGCTGGCACCTAGGGAAACCTAGCAAACCTATACATTTTTTAAAACTAGACAACCAGGGGAATCAATGATAGGGTGTCTTGACTGCCTTCCACCATGTACTGTTACCCAGAATCCCGTGCAAACCAAAAAAATAGTCCAAAAACCCACATTTTCCTCACATTTCTGTGGTGGAAAGTTCAGGAATCTGTGTGGATCCACCAATGTCCACTCACCCCGCTTTCCCCAAAGTCTTCTGAGAAAAATGGTACCTCACTTGCGTAGGTAGGCCTAGTGCCGGCGAGATGAAACGGCGCAAAATGCAACGTGGACACACCACAATTTCACAGTGAAAAATGACCCTCTTTTTGCAAAGTGCCTAGCTGTAGTTTTTGAACCCTAGCTCTGCTGGCACCCAGGGAAACATAGCAACCCTATACATTTTTGAAAACTAGACACCCAGGGGAATCTAGGATGGGGTGACTTGACTGCCTCCCTCCAGGTTCTGTCACCCAGATTCCCTTGCAAACCAAAAAAATTGTACAAAAAAATAAATTTTCCTCACATTTCTGTGGTGGAAAGTTCTGAAATCTGCGTAGATCCACAAATTTCCACTCACCCCACATTCCCAAAAGTCATCAGAGAAAAATGGTACCTCACTTGCATGGGTAGGCCAAGTACCCGTGACATGAAATGGCATAAAATGCAACGTGGACACACCACAATTTCACACTGAAAAATGACCCTTTTTTGGCAAAGTGCCTAGCTGTAGCTTTTGAACCCTAGCTCTGCTGGCAACTAGGGAAACCTAGCAAACCTATACATTTTTGAAAACTAGACATCCAGGGGAATCCAGGATGGGGAGACTTGACTGCCTCCCTCCAGGTTCTGTTACCCAGAATCCCTTGCAAACCAAAATTGTAAGAAAAAACATTTTCCTCACATTTCTGTGGTGGAAAGTTCTGGAATCTGCGTGGATCCACAAATTTCCACTCACCCCGCGTTCCCCAAAGTCATCAGAGAAAAATGGTACCTCACTTGCGTGGGTAGGCCAAGTACCCGTGACATGAAATGGCACAAAATGCAACGTGGACACCACAATTTCACACTGAAAAATTACCCTTTTTTGGCAAAGTGCCTAGCTGTAGTTTTTGAACCCTAGCTCTGCTGACATCTAGGGAAACCTAGCAAACCTATACATTTTTGAAAACTGGACACCCAGGGAAATCCAGGATGGGGTGAGTTCATTTCTTCCCTCCAGGTTCTGTTACCCAGATTCCCTTGCAAACCAAAAAACTTGTCCAAAAAAAGTAAATTTTCCTCACATTTCTGTGGTGGAAAGTTCTGAAATCTGAGTGGATCCACAAATTTCCACTCACCCCACATTCCCAAAAGTCATCAGAGAAAAATGGTACCTCACTTGCGTGGGTAGGTCAAGTACCCGTGACATGAAATGGCTCAAAATGTAACGTGGACACACCACAATTTCACACTGAACAATGACCCTTTTTTGGCAAAGTGCCTAGCTGTAGCTTTTGAACCCTAGCTCTGCTGGCAACTAGGGAAACCTAGCAAACCTATACATTTTTGAAAACTAGACATCCAGGGGAATCCAGGATGGGGTGACTTGACTGCCTCCCTCCAGGTTCTGTTACCCAGAATCCCTTGCAAACAAAATTGTAAAAAAAAAAACATCTTCCTCACATTTCTGTGGTGGAAAGTTCTGGAATTAGCGTGGATCCACAAATTTCTACTCACCCCGCGTTCCCCAAACTCCTCCGAGAAAAATTATACCTCACTTGCATGGGTAGGACACGTGCCCGCGACATGAAACGGCTCAAAATGCAACGTGCACACACCACAATTTCACAGTGAAAAATGACCCTTTTTTGGCAAAGTGCCTAGCTGTAGTTTTTGAACCCTAGCTCTGCTGGCAACTAGGGAAACCTAGCAAACCTATACATTTTTTAAAACTAGACAACCAGGGGAATCAATGATAGGGTGTCTTGACTGCCTTCCACCATGTACTGTTACCCAGAATCCCGTGCAAACCAAAAAAATAGTCCAAAAACCCACATTTTCCTCACATTTCTGTGGTGGAAAGTTCAGGAATCTGTGTGGATCCACCAATGTCCACTCACCCCGCTTTCCCCAAAGTCTTCTGAGAAAAATGGTACCTCACTTGCGTAGGTAGGCCTAGTGCCGGCGAGATGAAACGGCGCAAAATGCAACGTGGACACACCACAATTTCACAGTGAAAAATGACCCTCTTTTTGCAAAGTGCCTAGCTGTAGTTTTTGAACCCTAGCTCTGCTGGCACCCAGGGAAACATAGCAACCCTATACATTTTTGAAAACTAGACACGCAGGGGAATCCAGGATGGGGTGACTTGACTGCCTCCCTCCAGGTTCTGTTACCCAGAGTCCCTTGCAAACCTATAAAATTGTCAAAAAAACAAATTTTCCTTACATTGCTGTGGTGCAAAGTTCTGGAATCTGCGTGGATCCACAAATTTCCACTCACCCCACGTTCCCAAAAGTCATCAGAGAAAAATGGTACCTCACTTGCGTCGGTACGCCAAGTACCCGTGACTTGAAATGGCGCAAAATGCAACGTGGACACACCACAATTCCACACTGAAAAGTGACCCTTTTTTGGCAAAGTGCCTAGCTGTAGTTTTTTAACCCTAGCTCTGCTGGCACCTAGGCAAACCTAGCAAACCTATACATTTTTTAAAACTAGACAACCTGGGGAATCCATGATAGGGTGTCTTGACTGCCTCCCTCCAGGTTCTGTTACCCAGATTCCCTTGCAAACCAAAAAAATTGTCCAAAAAAATAAAGTTTCCTCACATTTCTGTGGTGGACAGTTCTGAAATCTGCGTGGATCCACAAATTACCACTCACCCCACATTCCCAAAAGTCATCATAGAAAAATGGTACCTCACTTGCGTGGGTAGGCCAAGTAACCGTGACATGAAATAGCGCAAAATGCAACGTGGACACACCACAATTTCACACTGAAAAATGACCCTTTTTTGGCAAAGTGCCTAGCTGTAGTCTTTGAACCCTAGCTCTGCTGGCAACTAGGGAAACCTAGCAAACCTATACATTTTTGAAAACTAGACATCCAGGGGAATCCAGGATGGGGTGACTTGACTGCCTCCCTCCAGGTTCTGTTACCCAGAATCCCTTGCAAACCAAAATTGTTACAAAAAACACATTTTCCTCACATTTCTGTGGTGGAATGTTCTGGGATCTGCGTGGATCCACAAATTTCCACTCACCCCGCGTTCCCCAAAGTCTTCCGAGAAAAATGATACCTCACTTGCATGGGTAGGCCAAGTGCCCGCGACATGAAACGGCTCAAAATGCAACGTGCACACACCACAATTTCACAGTGAAAAATGACCCTTTTTTGGCAAAGTGCCTAGCTGTAGTTTTTGAACCCTAGCTCTGCTGGCACCTAGGGAAACCTAGCAAACCTATACATTTTTGAAAACTAGACACCCAGGGGAATCCAGGATGGGGTGAGTTGATTTCCTCCCTCCAGGTTCTGTTACCCAGATTCCCTTGCAAACCAAAAAACTTGTCCAAAAAAACACATTTTCCTCACATTTCTGTGGTGGAAGGTTCTGAAATCTGCGTGGACCCACAAATTTCCACTCACCCCGCGTTCCCCAATGTCTTCCGAGAAAAATGATACCTCACTTGCATGGGTAGGCCAAGTGTCCGCGACATGAAACGGCGCAAAATGCAACGTGGACACACCATAATTTCACAGTGAAAATGACCCTTTTTTGGCAAAGTGCCTAGCTGTAGTTTTTGAACCCTAGCTCTGCTGGCACGTAGGGAAACCTAGCAAACCTATACATTTTTGAAAACTAGACACCTAGGGGAATCCAGGATGGGGTGACTTGACTGCCTCCCTCCAGGTTCTGTTACCCAGAATCCCTTGCAAACCAAAATTGTCAAAAAAAACAAATTTTCTTCACATTTCTGAGGTGAAAAGTTCTGGAATCTGGGTTGATCCACAAATTTCCACTCACCCCGCATTCCCCAAAGTCTTCCGAGAAAAATGGTACCTCACTTGCGTGGGTAGGCCTAGTGCCCGCGACACGAAACGGCGCAAAATGCAACGTGGACACACCACAATTTCACAGTGAAAAATGACCCTTTTTTGGCAAAGTGCCTAGCTGTAGTTTTTGAACCCTAGCTCTGCTGGCAACAAGGGAAACCTAGCAAACCTATACATTTTTGAAAACTAGACATCCAGGGGAATCCAGGATGGGGTGACTTGACTGCCTCCCTCCAGGTTCTGTTACCCAGAATCCCTTGCAAACCTATAAAATTATAAAAAAAAACCATTTTCCTCACATTTCTGTGGTGGAAAGTTCTGGAATCAGTGTGGATCCACAAATTTCCACTCACCCCGCGTTCCCCAAAGTCTTCCGAGAAAAATGATACCTCACTTGCATGGGTAGGCCAAGTGCCCGCGACATGAAACGGCTCAAAATGCAACGGGCACACACCACAATTTCACAGTGAAAAATGACCCTTTTTTTGCAAAGTGCCTAGCTGTAGTTTTTGAACCCTAGCTCTGCTGGCACCTAGGGAAACCTAGCAAACCTATACATTTTTGAAAACTAGACATCCAGGGGAATCCAGGATGGGGAGACTTGACTGCCTCCCTCCAGGTTCTGTTACCCAGAATCCCTTGCAAACCAAAATTGTAAGAAAAAACATTTTCCTCACATTTCTGTGGTGGAAAGTTCTGGAATCTGCGTGGATCCACAAATTTCCACTCACCCCGCGTTCCCCAAAGTCATCAGAGAAAAATGGTACCTCACTTGCGTGGGTAGGCCAAGTACCCGTGACATGAAATGGCACAAAATGCAACGTGGACACCACAATTTCACACTGAAAAATTACCCTTTTTTGGCAAAGTGCCTAGCTGTAGTTTTTGAACCCTAGCTCTGCTGACATCTAGGGAAACCTAGCAAACCTATACATTTTTGAAAACTGGACACCCAGGGAAATCCAGGATGGGGTGAGTTCATTTCTTCCCTCCAGGTTCTGTTACCCAGATTCCCTTGCAAACCAAAAAACTTGTCCAAAAAAAGTAAATTTTCCTCACATTTCTGTGGTGGAAAGTTCTGAAATCTGAGTGGATCCACAAATTTCCACTCACCCCACATTCCCAAAAGTCATCAGAGAAAAATGGTACCTCACTTGCGTGGGTAGGTCAAGTACCCGTGACATGAAATGGCTCAAAATGTAACGTGGACACACCACAATTTCACACTGAACAATGACCCTTTTTTGGCAAAGTGCCTAGCTGTAGCTTTTGAACCCTAGCTCTGCTGGCAACTAGGGAAACCTAGCAAACCTATACATTTTTGAAAACTAGACATCCAGGGGAATCCAGGATGGGGTGACTTGACTGCCTCCCTCCAGGTTCTGTTACCCAGAATCCCTTGCAAACAAAATTGTAAAAAAAAACCCATCTTCCTCACATTTCTGTGGTGGAAAGTTCTGGAATTAGCGTGGATCCACAAATTTCCACTCACCCCGCGTTCCCCAAACTCCTCCGAGAAAAATTATACCTCACTTGCATGGGTAGGACACGTGCCCGCGACATGAAACGGCTCAAAATACAACGTGCACACACCACAATTTCACAGTGAAAAATGACCCTTTTTTGGCAAAGTGCCTAGCTGTAGTTTTTGAACCCTAGCTCTGCTGGCACCTAGGGAAACCTAGCAAACCTATACATTTTTTAAAACTAGACAACCAGGGGAATCAATGATAGGGTGTCTTGACTGCCTTCCACCATGTACTGTTACCCAGAATCCCGTGCAAACCAAAAAAATAGTCCAAAAACCCACATTTTCCTCACATTTCTGTGGTGGAAAGTTCAGGAATCTGTGTGGATCCACCAATGTCCACTCACCCCGCTTTCCCCAAAGTCTTCTGAGAAAAATGGTACCTCACTTACGTAGGTAGGCCTAGTGCCGGCGAGATGAAACGGCGCAAAATGCAACGTGGACACACCACAATTTCACAGTGAAAAATGACCCTCTTTTTGCAAAGTGCCTAGCTGTAGTTTTTGAACCCTAGCTCTGCTGGCACCCAGGGAAACATAGCAACCCTATACATTTTTGAAAACTAGACACGCAGGGGAATCCAGGATGGGGTGACTTGACTGCCTCCCTCCAGGTTCTGTTACCCAGAGTCCCTTGCAAACCTATAAAATTGTCAAAAAAACAAATTTTCCTTACATTTCTGTGGTGCAAAGTTCTGGAATCTGCGTGGATCCACAAATTTCCACTCACCCCACGTTCCCAAAAGTCATCAGAGAAAAATGGTACCTCACTTGCGTCGGTACGCCAAGTACCCGTGACTTGAAATGGCGCAAAATGCAACGTGGACACACCACAATTCCACACTGAAAAGTGACCCTTTTTTGGCAAAGTGCCTAGCTGTAGTTTTTTAACCCTAGCTCTGCTGGCACCTAGGCAAACCTAGCAAACCTATACATTTTTTAAAACTAGACAACCTGGGGAATCCATGATAGGGTGTCTTGACTGCCTCCCTCCAGGTTCTGTTACCCAGATTCCCTTGCAAACCAAAAAAATTGTCCAAAAAAATAAATTTTCCTCACATTTCTGTGGTGGACAGTTCTGAAATCTGCGTGGATCCACAAATTACCACTCACCCCACATTCCCAAAAGTCATCATAGAAAAATGGTACCTCACTTGCGTGGGTAGGCCAAGTAACCGTGACATGAAATAGCGCAAAATGCAACGTGGACACACCACAATTTCACACTGAAAAATGACCCTTTTTTGGCAAAGTGCCTAGCTGTAGTCTTTGAACCCTAGCTCTGCTGGCAACTAGGGAAACCTAGCAAACCTATACATTTTTGAAAACTAGACATCCAGGGGAATCCAGGATGGGGTGACTTGACTGCCTCCCTCCAGGTTCTGTTACCCAGAATCCCTTGCAAACCAAAATTGTTACAAAAAACACATTTTCCTCACATTTCTGTGGTGGAATGTTCTGGGATCTGCGTGGATCCACAAATTTCCACTCACCCCGCGTTCCCCAAAGTCTTCCGAGAAAAATGATACCTCACTTGCATGGGTAGGCCAAGTGCCCGCGACATGAAACGGCTCAAAATGCAACGTGCACACACCACAATTTCACAGTGAAAAATGACCCTTTTTTGGCAAAGTGCCTAGCTGTAGTTTTTGAACCCTAGCTCTGCTGGCACCTAGGGAAACCTAGCAAACCTATACATTATTGAAAACTAGACACCCAGGGGAATCCAGGATGGGGTGAGTTGATTTCCTCCCTCCAGGTTCTGTTACCCAGATTCCCTTGCAAACCAAAAAACTTGTCCAAAAAAACACATTTTCCTCACATTTCTGTGGTGGAAGGTTCTGAAATCTGCGTGGACCCACAAATTTCCACTCACCCCGCGTTCCCCAATGTCTTCCGAGAAAAATGATACCTCACTTGCATGGGTAGGCCAAGTGTCCGCGACATGAAACGGCGCAAAATGCAACGTGGACACACCATAATTTCACAGTGAAAATGACCCTTTTTTGGCAAAGTGCCTAGCTGTAGTTTTTGAACCCTAGCTCTGCTGGCACGTAGGGAAACCTAGCAAACCTATACATTTTTGAAAACTAGACACCTAGGGGAATCCAGGATGGGGTGACTTGACTGCCTCCCTCCAGGTTCTGTTACCCAGAATCCCTTGCAAACCTATAAAATTGTAAAAAAAACCATTTTCCTCACATTTCTGTGGTGGAAAGTTCTGGAATCAGTGTGGATCCACAAATTTCCACTCACCCCGCGTTCCCCAAAGTCTTCCGAGAAAAATGATACCTCACTTGCATGGGTAGGCCAAGTGCCCGCGACATGAAACGGCTCAAAATGCAATGGGCACACACCACAATTTCACAGTGAAAAATGACCCTTTTTTGGCAAAGTGCCTAGCTGTAGTTTTTGAACCCTAGCTCTGCTGGCACCTAGGGAAACCTAGCAAACCTATACATTTTTGAAAACTAGACACCCAGGGGAATCCAGGATGGGGTGAGTTGATTTCCTCCCTCCAGGTTCTGTTACCCAGATTCCCTTGCAAACCAAAAAACTTGTCCAAAAAAACACATTTTCCTCACATTTCTGTGGTGGAAGGTTCTGAAATCTGCGTGGACCCACAAATTTCCACTCACCCCGCGTTCCCCAATGTCTTCCGAGAAAAATGATACCTCACTTGCATGGGTAGGCCAAGTGTCCGCGACATGAAACGGCGCAAAATGCAACGTGGACACACCATAATTTCACAGTGAAAATGACCCTTTTTTGGCAAAGTGCCTAGCTGTAGATTTTGAACCCTAGCTCTGCTGGCACGTAGGGAAACCTAGCAAACCTATACATTTTTGAAAACTAGACACCTAGGGGAATCCAGGATGGGGTGACTTGACTGCCTCCCTCCAGGTTCTGTTACCCAGAATCCCTTGCAAACCAAAATTGTCAAAAAAAACAAATTTTCTTCACATTTCTGAGGTGAAAAGTTCTGGAATCTGGGTTGATCCACAAATTTCCACTCACCCCGCATTCCCCAAAGTCTTCCGAGAAAAATGGTACCTCACTTGCGTGGGTAGGCCTAGTGCCCGCGACACGAAACGGCGCAAAATGCAACGTGGACACACCACAATTTCACAGTGAAAAATGACCCTTTTTTGGCAAAGTGCCTAGCTGTAGTTTTTGAACCCTAGCTCTGCTGGCAACAAGGGAAACCTAGCAAACCTATACATTTTTGAAAACTAGACATCCAGGGGAATCCAGGATGGGGTGACTTGACTGCCTCCCTCCAGGTTCTGTTACCCAGAATCCCTTGCAAACCTATAAAATTATAAAAAAAAACCATTTTCCTCACATTTCTGTGGTGGAAAGTTCTGGAATCAGTGTGGATCCACAAATTTCCACTCACCCCGCGTTCCCCAAAGTCTTCCGAGAAAAATGATACCTCACTTGCATGGGTAGGCCAAGTGCCCGCGACATGAAACGGCTCAAAATGCAACGGGCACACACCACAATTTCACAGTGAAAAATGACCCTTTTTTGGCAAAGTGCCTAGCTGTAGTTTTTGAACCCTAGCTCTGCTGGCACCTAGGGAAACCTAGCAAACCTATACATTTTTGAAAACTAGACATCCAGGGGAATCCAGGATGGGGAGACTTGACTGCCTCCCTCCAGGTTCTGTTACCCAGAATCCCTTGCAAACCAAAATTGTAAGAAAAAACATTTTCCTCACATTTCTGTGGTGGAAAGTTCTGGAATCTGCGTGGATCCACAAATTTCCACTCACCCCGCGTTCCCCAAAGTCATCAGAGAAAAATGGTACCTCACTTGCGTGGGTAGGCCAAGTACCCGTGACATGAAATGGCACAAAATGCAACGTGGACACCACAATTTCACACTGAAAAATTACCCTTTTTTGGCAAAGTGCCTAGCTGTAGTTTTTGAACCCTAGCTCTGCTGACATCTAGGGAAACCTAGCAAACCTATACATTTTTGAAAACTGGACACCCAGGGAAATCCAGGATGGGGTGAGTTCATTTCTTCCCTCCAGGTTCTGTTACCCAGATTCCCTTGCAAACCAAAAAACTTGTCCAAAAAAAGTAAATTTTCCTCACATTTCTGTGGTGGAAAGTTCTGAAATCTGAGTGGATCCACAAATTTCCACTCACCCCACATTCCCAAAAGTCATCAGAGAAAAATGGTACCTCACTTGCGTGGGTAGGTCAAGTACCCGTGACATGAAATGGCTCAAAATGTAACGTGGACACACCACAATTTCACACTGAACAATGACCCTTTTTTGGCAAAGTGCCTAGCTGTAGCTTTTGAACCCTAGCTCTGCTGGCAACTAGGGAAACCTAGCAAACCTATACATTTTTGAAAACTAGACATCCAGGGGAATCCAGGATGGGGTGACTTGACTGCCTCCCTCCAGGTTCTGTTACCCAGAATCCCTTGCAAACAAAATTGTAAAAAAAAACCCATCTTCCTCACATTTCTGTGGTGGAAAGTTCTGGAATTAGCGTGGATCCACAAATTTCCACTCACCCCGCGTTCCCCAAACTCCTCCGAGAAAAATTATACCTCACTTGCATGGGTAGGACACGTGCCCGCGACATGAAACGGCTCAAAATACAACGTGCACACACCACAATTTCACAGTGAAAAATGACCCTTTTTTGGCAAAGTGCCTAGCTGTAGTTTTTGAACCCTAGCTCTGCTGGCACCTAGGGAAACCTAGCAAACCTATACATTTTTTAAAACTAGACAACCAGGGGAATCAATGATAGGGTGTCTTGACTGCCTTCCACCATGTACTGTTACCCAGAATCCCGTGCAAACCAAAAAAATAGTCCAAAAACCCACATTTTCCTCACATTTCTGTGGTGGAAAGTTCAGGAATCTGTGTGGATCCACCAATGTCCACTCACCCCGCTTTCCCCAAAGTCTTCTGAGAAAAATGGTACCTCACTTACGTAGGTAGGCCTAGTGCCGGCGAGAATAAAACGGCGCAAAATGCAACGTGGACACACCACAATTTGACAGTGAAAAATGACCCTCTTTTTGCAAAGTGCCTAGCTGTAGTTTTTGAACCCTAGCTCTGCTGGCACCCAGGGAAACATAGCAACCCTATACATTTTTGAAAACTAGACACGCAGGGGAATCCAGGATGGGGTGACTTGACTGCCTCCCTCCAGGTTCTGTTACCCAGAGTCCCTTGCAAACCTATAAAATTGTCAAAAAAACAAATTTTCCTTACATTTCTGTGGTGCAAAGTTCTGGAATCTGCGTGGATCCACAAATTTCCACTCACCCCACGTTCCCAAAAGTCATCAGAGAAAAATGGTACCTCACTTGCGTCGGTACGCCAAGTACCCGTGACTTGAAATGGCGCAAAATGCAACGTGGACACACCACAATTCCACACTGAAAAGTGACCCTTTTTTGGCAAAGTGCCTAGCTGTAGTTTTTTAACCCTAGCTCTGCTGGCACCTAGGCAAACCTAGCAAACCTATACATTTTTTAAAACTAGACAACCTGGGGAATCCATGATAGGGTGTCTTGACTGCCTCCCTCCAGGTTCTGTTACCCAGATTCCCTTGCAAACCAAAAAAATTGTCCAAAAAAATAAATTTTCCTCACATTTCTGTGGTGGACAGTTCTGAAATCTGCGTGGATCCACAAATTACCACTCACCCCACATTCCCAAAAGTCATCATAGAAAAATGGTACCTCACTTGCGTGGGTAGGCCAAGTAACCGTGACATGAAATAGCGCAAAATGCAACGTGGACACACCACAATTTCACACTGAAAAATGACCCTTTTTTGGCAAAGTGCCTAGCTGTAGTCTTTGAACCCTAGCTCTGCTGGCAACTAGGGAAACCTAGCAAACCTATACATTTTTGAAAACTAGACATCCAGGGGAATCCAGGATGGGGTGACTTGACTGCCTCCCTCCAGGTTCTGTTACCCAGAATCCCTTGCAAACCAAAATTGTTACAAAAAACACATTTTCCTCACATTTCTGTGGTGGAATGTTCTGGGATCTGCGTGGATCCACAAATTTCAACTCACCCCGCGTTCCCCAAAGTCTTCCGAGAAAAATGATACCTCACTTGCATGGGTAGGCCAAGTGCCCGCGACATGAAACGGCTCAAAATGCAACGTGCACACACCACAATTTCACAGTGAAAAATGACCCTTTTTTGGCAAAGTGCCTAGCTGTAGTTTTTGAACCCTAGCTCTGCTGGCACCTAGGGAAACCTAGCAAACCTATACATTATTGAAAACTAGACACCCAGGGGAATCCAGGATGGGGTGAGTTGATTTCCTCCCTCCAGGTTCTGTTACCCAGATTCCCTTGCAAACCAAAAAACTTGTCCAAAAAAACACATTTTCCTCACATTTCTGTGGTGGAAGGTTCTGAAATCTGCGTGGACCCACAAATTTCCACTCACCCCGCGTTCCCCAATGTCTTCCGAGAAAAATGATACCTCACTTGCATGGGTAGGCCAAGTGTCCGCGACATGAAACGGCGCAAAATGCAACGTGGACACACCATAATTTCACAGTGAAAATGACCCTTTTTTGGCAAAGTGCCTAGCTGTAGTTTTTGAACCCTAGCTCTGCTGGCACGTAGGGAAACCTAGCAAACCTATACATTTTTGAAAACTAGACACCTAGGGGAATCCAGGATGGGGTGACTTGACTGCCTCCCTCCAGGTTCTGTTACCCAGAATCCCTTGCAAACCTATAAAATTGTAAAAAAAACCATTTTCCTCACATTTCTGTGGTGGAAAGTTCTGGAATCAGTGTGGATCCACAAATTTCCACTCACCCCGCGTTCCCCAAAGTCTTCCGAGAAAAATGATACCTCACTTGCATGGGTAGGCCAAGTGCCCGCGACATGAAACGGCTCAAAATGCAATGGGCACACACCACAATTTCACAGTGAAAAATGACCCTTTTTTGGCAAAGTGCCTAGCTGTAGTTTTTGAACCCTAGCTCTGCTGGCACCTAGGGAAACCTAGCAAACCTATACATTTTTGAAAACTAGACACCCAGGGGAATCCAGGATGGGGTGAGTTGATTTCCTCCCTCCAGGTTCTGTTACCCAGATTCCCTTGCAAACCAAAAAACTTGCCCAAAAAAACACATTTTCCTCACATTTCTGTGGTGGAAGGTTCTGAAATCTGCGTGGACCCACAAATTTCCACTCACCCCGCGTTCCCCAATGTCTTCCGAGAAAAATGATACCTCACTTGCATGGGTAGGCCAAGTGTCCGCGACATGAAACGGCGCAAAATGCAACGTGGACACACCATAATTTCACAGTGAAAAATGACCCTTTTTTGGCAAAGTGCCTAGCTGTAGTTTTTGAACCCTAGCTCTAGTGGCACGTAGGGAAACCTAGCAAACCTATACATTTTTGAAAACTAGACACCTAGGGGAATCCAGGATGGGGTGACTTGACTGCCTCCCTCCAGGTTCTGTTACCCAGAATCCCTTGCAAACCAAAATTGTCAAAAAAAACAAATTTTCTTCACATTTCTGTGGTGGAAAGTTCTGGAATCTGGGTTGATCCACAAATTTCCACTCACCCCGCATTCCCCAAAGTCTTCGGAGAAAAATGGTACCTCACTTGCGTGGGTAGGCCTAGTGCCCGCGACACGAAACGGCGCAAAATGCAACGTGGACACACCACAATTTCACAATGAAAAATGACCCTTTTTTGGCAAAGTGCCTAGCTGTAGTTTTTTAACCCTAGCTCTGCTGGCACCTAGGGAAAGCTAGCAAACCTATACATTTTTTAAACCTAGACACCCAGGGGAATCCAGAATGGGGTGACTTGTCTGCCTCCCTCCAGGTTCTGTTACACAGAATCCCTTGCAAACCTATAAAATTGTCAAAAAAACCACATTTTCCTCCCGTTTCTGTGGTGCAAAGTTCTGGAATCAGTGTGGATCCACAAATTTCCACTCACCCCGCGTTCCCCAAAGTCTTCCGAGAAAAATGGTACACCACTTGCATGGGTAGGCCTAGTTCCCGCGACATGAAATGGCGTAAAACACAACATGCACACATCACAATTTCACAGTGAAAAATGACCCTTTTATGGTAAGGTGCCTAGCTGTAGTTTTTGTAACCTAGCTCGGCTGGCACCCAGGGAAACCAAGCAAACCTATACATTTTTTAAAACTAGACACCCAGGGAAATCCAGGATGGGGTGTCTTGACTGCCTCCCTCCAGGTTCTGTTACCCAAAATCCCTTGCAAACCAAAATTGTAAAAAAAAAGTATTTTCCTCATATTTCTGTGGTGGAAAGTTCTGGAATCTGCGTGGATCCACAAATTTCCACTCACCCCGCATTCCCCAATGTCTTCCGAGAAAAATTATACCTCACTTGCATGGGTAGGACACGTGCCCGCGACATGAAACGGCACAAAATGCAATGTGGACACACCACAATTTCACAGTGAAAAATGACCCTTTTTTGGCAAAGTGCCTAGCTGTAGTTTTTGAACCCTAGCTCTGCTGGCACCTAGGGAAACCTAGCAAACCTATACATTTTTGAAAACTAGACACCCAGGGGAATCTAGGATGGGGTGAGTTGATTTCCTCCCTCCAGGTTCTGTCACCCAGATTCCCTTGCAAACCCAAAAAATTGTACAAAAAAATAATTTTTCCTCACATTTCTGTGGTGGAAAGTTCTGAAATCTGCGTGGATCCACAAATTTCCACTCACCCCACATTCCCAAAAGTCATCAGAGAAAAATGGTACACCACTTGCGTGTGTAGGCCAAGTACCCGTGACATGAAATGGCGCAAAATTCAACGTGGACACACCACAATTTCACACTGAAAAATGACCCTTTTTTGGCAAAGTGCCTAGCTGTAGTTTTTGAACCCTAGCTCTGCTGGCAACTAGGGAAAGCTAGCAAACCTATACATTTTTGAAAACTAGACAACCAGGGGAATCCATGATAGGGTGTCTTGACTGCCTTCCTCCATGTACTGTTACCCAGAATCCCGTGCAAACCAAAAAATTGTCAAAAAAAACACATTTTCCTCACATTTCTGTGGTGGAAAGTTCTGGAATCTGCATTGATCCACCAATGTCCACTCACCCCGTTTTCCCCAAAGTCTTCTGAGAAAAATGGTACCTCACTTGCGTAGGTAGGCCTACTGCCCGCGAGATGAAACGGCGCAAAATGCAACGTGGACACACCACAATTTCACAGTGAAAAATGACTCTCTTTTTGCAAAGTGCCTAGCTGTAGTTTTTGAACCCTAGCTCTGCTGGCACCCAGGGAAACATAGCAACCCTATACATTTTTGAAAACTAGACATCCAGGGGAATCCAGGATGGGTTGACTTGACTGCCTCCCTCCAGGTTCTGTTACCCAGAGTCCCTTGCAAACCTATAAAATTGTCAAAAAACACATTTTCCTTATATTTCTGTGGTGCAAAGTTCTGGAATCTGCTTGGATCCACAAAAGTCCACTCACCCCACATTCCCAAAAGTTATCAGAGAAAAATGGTACCTCACTTGCGTGGGTAGGCCAAGTACCCGTGACATGAAATGGCGCAAAATGCAACATGGACACACCACAATTTCACACTGAAAAATGACCCTTTTTTGGCAAAGTGCCTAGCTGTAGTTTTTGAACCCTAGCTCTGCTGGCAACTAGGGAAACCTAGCAAACCTATACATTTTTGAAAACTAGACATCCAGGGGAATCCAGGATGGGGTGACTTGACAGCCTACCTCCAGGTTCTGTTACCCAGAATCCCTTGCAAACCAAAATTGTCAAAAAAACCCACATTTTCTTCACATTTCTGTGGTGGAAAGTTCTGGAATCTGGGTGGATCCACAAAATTCCACTCACCCCTCATTCCCCAAAGTCTTCCGAGAAAAATGGTACCTCACTTGCATGGGTAGGCCTAGTGCCCGTGACACGAAACGGCGCAAAATGCAATGTGACACACCACAATTTCACTGTGAAAAATGACCCTTTTTTGGCAAAGTGACTAGCTGTCGTTTTTGAACCCTAGTTCTTCTGGCACCTAGGGAAACCTAGCAAACCTATACATTTTTGAAAACTAGACACCCAGGGGAATGTAGGATGGGGTGAGTTGATTTCCTCCCTCCAGGTTCTGTCACCCAGATTCCCTTGCAAACCAAAAAAATTGTACAAAAAAATTAATTTTCCTCACATTTCTGTGGTGGAAAGTTCTGGAATCTGGGCGGATCCACAAATTTCCACTCACCCCGCATTCCCCAAAGTCTTCCGAGAAAAATGGTACCTCACTTGCGTGGGTAGTTCCAGTGCCCGCGACACGAAACGGCACAAAATGCAATGTGGACACACCACAATTTCACAGTGAAAAATGACCCTTTTTTGGCAAAGTGCCTAGCTGTAGTTTTTCAACCCTAGCTCTGCTGTCACCTAGGGAAACCTAGCAAACCTATACATTTTTGAAAACTAGACACCCAGGGGAATCTGGGATGGGGTGAGTTGATTTCCTCCCTCCAGGTTCTGTCACCCAGATTCCCTTGCAAACCCAAAAAATTGTACAAAAAAATAAATTTTCCTCACATTTCTGTGGTGGAAAGTTCTGAAATCTGCGTGGATCCACAAATTTCCACTCACCCAACATTCCCAAAAGTCATCAGAGAAAAATTGTACCTCACTTGCGTGGGTAGGCCAAGTACCCGTGACATGAAATGGCGCAAAATGCAACGTGGACACACCACAATTTCACACTGAAAAATTACCCTTTTTTGGCAAAGTGCCTAGCTGTAGTTTTTGAACCCTAGCTCTGCTGGCAACTAGGGAAACCTAACAAACCTATACATTTTTGAAAACTAGACATCCAGTGGAATCCAGGATGGGGTGACTTGACTGCCTCTCTCCAGGTTCTGTTACCCAGAATCCCTTGCAAACCAAAATTGTAAAAAAAAAGTATTTTCCTCACATTTCTGTGGTGGAAAGTTCTGGAATCTGCGTGGATCCACAAATTTCCACTCACCCCGCATTCCCCAATGTCTTCCGAGAAAAATTATACCTCACTTGCATGGGTAGGACACGTGCCCGCGACATGAAACGGCGCAAAATGCAATGTGGACACACCACAATTTCACAGTGAAAAATGACCCTTTTTTGGCAAAGTGCCTAGCTGTAGTTTTTGAACCCTAGCTCTGCTGGCACCTAGGGAAACCTAGCAAACCTATACATTTTTGAAAACTAGACACCCAGTGGCATCTAGGATGGGGTGAGTTGATTTCCTCCCTCCAGGTTCTGTCACCCAGATTCCCTTGCAAACCCAAAAAAGTGTACAAAAAAATAATTTTTCCTCACATTTCTGTGGTGGAAAGTTCTGAAATCTGCGTGGATCCACAAATTTCCACTCACCCCACATTCCCAAAAGTCATCAGAGAAAAATGGTACCTCACTTGCGTGTGTAGGCCAAGTACCCGTGACATGAAATGGCGCAAAATTCAACGTGGACACACCACAATTTCACACTGAAAAATGACCCTTTTTTGGCAAAGTGCCTAGCTGTAGTTTTTGAACCCTAGCTCTGCTGGCAACTAGGGAAAGCGAGCAAACCTATACATTTTTGAAAACTAGACAACCAGGGGAATCCATGATAGGGTGTCTTGACTGCCTTCCTCCATGTACTGTTACCCAGAATCCCGTGCAAACCAAACAAATTGTCAAAAAAAACACATTTTCCTCACATTTCTTTGGTGGAAAGTTCTGGAATCTGCGTGGATCCACCAATGTCCACTCACCCCGCTTTCCCCAAAATCTTCTGAGAAAAATGGTACCTCACATGCGTAGGTAGGCCTACTGCCCGCGAGATGAAACGGCGCAAAATGCAACGTGGACACACCACAATTTCACAGTGAAAAATGACTCTCTTTTTGCAAAGTGCCTAGCTGTAGTTTTTGAACCCTAGCTCTGCTGGCACCCAGGGAAACATAGCAACCCTATACATTTTTGAAAACTAGACATCCAGGGGAATCCAGGATGGGTTGACTTGACTGCCTCCCTCCAGGTTCTGTTACCCAGAGTCCCTTGCAAACCTATAAAATTGTCAAAAAACACATTTTCCTTACATTTCTGTGGTGCAAAGTTCTGGAATCTGCATGGATCCACAAATTTCCACTCACCCCACATTCCCAAAAGTCATCAGAGAAAAATGGTACCTCACTTGCGTGGGTACGCCAAGTACCCGTGACATGAAATGGCGCAAAATGCAACATGGACACACCACAATTTCACACTGAAAAATGACCCTTTTTTGGCAAAGTGCCTAGCTGTAGTTTTTGAACCCTAGCTCTGCTGGCAACTAGGGAAACCTAGCAAACCTATACATTTTTGAAAACTAGACATCCAGGGGAATCCAGGATGGGGTGACTTGACAGCCTCCCTCCAGGTTCTGTTACCCAGAATCCCTTGCAAACCAAAATTGTCAAAAAAACCCACATTTTCTTCACATTTCTGTGGTGGAAAGTTCTGGAATCTGGGTGGATCCACAAAATTCCACTCACCCCTCATTCCCCAAAGTCTTCCGAGAAAAATGGTACCTCACTTGCGTGGGTAGGCCTAGTGCCCGTGACACGAAACGGCGCAAAATGCAATGTGACACACCACAATTTCACTGTGAAAAATGACCCTTTTTTGGCAAAGTGCCTAGCTGTCGTTTTTGAACCCTAGTTCTTCTGGCACCTAGGGAAACCTAGCAAACCTATACATTTTTGAAAACTAGACACCCAGGGGAATGTAGGATGGGGTGAGTTGATTTCCTCCCTCCAGGTTCTGTCACCCAGATTCCCTTGCAAACCAAAAAAATTGTACAAAAAAATTAATTTTCCTCACATTTCTGTGGTGGAAAGTTCTGGAATCTGGGCGGATCCACAAATTTCCACTCACCCCGCATTCCCCAAAGTCTTCCGAGAAAAATGGTACCTCACTTGCGTGGGTAGTTCCAGTGCCCGCGACACGAAACGGCACAAAATGCAATGTGGACACACCACAATTTCACAGTGAAAAATGACCCTTTTTTGGCAAAGTGCCTAGCTGTAGTTTTTCAACCCTAGCTCTGCTGTCACCTAGGGAAACCTAGCAAACCTATACATTTTTGAAAACTAGACACCCAGGGGAATCTGGGATGGGGTGAGTTGATTTCCTCCCTCCAGGTTCTGTCACCCAGATTCCCTTGCAAACCCAAAAAATTGTACAAAAAAATAAATTTTCCTCACATTTCTGTGGTGGAAAGTTCTGAAATCTGCGTGGATCCACAAATTTCCACTCACCCAACATTCCCAAAAGTCATCAGAGAAAAATGGTACCTCACTTGCATGGGTAGGCCAAGTACCCGTGACATGAAATGGCGCAAAATGCAACGTGGACACACCACAATTTCACACTGAAAAATTACCCTTTTTTGGCAAAGTGCCTAGCTGTAGTTTTTGAACCCTAGCTCTGCTGGCAACTAGGGAAACCTAACAAACCTATACATTTTTGAAAACTAGACATCCAGTGGAATCCAGGATGGGGTGACTTGACTGCCTCTCTCCAGGTTCTGTTACCCAGAATCCCTTGCAAACCAAAATTGTAAAAAAAAAGTCTTTTCCTCACATTTCTGTGGTGGAAAGTTCTGGAATCTGCGTGGATCCACAAATTTCCACTCACCCCGCATTCCCCAATGTCTTCCGAGAAAAATTATACCTCACTTGCATGGGTAGGACACGTGCCCGCGACATGAAACGGCGCAAAATGCAATGTGGACACACCACAATTTCACAGTGAAAAATGACCCTTTTTTGGCAAAGTGCCTAGCTGTAGTTTTTGAACCCTAGCTCTGCTGGCACCTAGGGAAACCTAGCAAACCTATACATTTTTGAAAACTAGACACCCAGGGGCATCTAGGATGGGGTGAGTTGATTTCCTCCCTCCAGCGTCTGTCACCCAGATTCCCTTGCAAACCCAAAAAATTGTACAAAAAAATAACTTTTCCTCACATTTCTGTGGTGGAAAGTTCTGAAATCTGCGTGGATCCACAAATTTCCACTCACCCCACATTCCCAAAAGTCATCAGAGAAAAATGGTACCTCACTTGCGTGTGTAGGCCAAGTACCCGTGACATGAAATGGCGCAAAATTCAACGTGGACACACCACAATTTCACACTGAAAAATGACCCTTTTTTGGCAAAGTGCCTAGCTGTAGTTTTTGAACCCTAGCTCTGCTGGCAACTAGGGAAAGCTAGCAAACCTATACATTTTTGAAAACTAGACAACCAGGGGAATCCATGATAGGGTGTCTTGACTGCCTTCCTCCATGTACTGTTGCCCAGAATCCCGTGCAAACCAAAAAAATAGTCAAAAAACCCACATTTTCCTCACATTACTGTGGTGGAAAGTTCTGGAATCTGCATTGATCCACCAATGTCCACTCACCCCGCTTTCCCCAAAGTCTTCTGAGAAAAATGGTACCTCACTTGCGTAGGTAGGCCTACTGCCCGCGAGATGAAACGGCGCAAAATGCAACGTGGACACACCACAATTTCACAGTGAAAAATGACTCTCTTTTTGCAAAGTGCCTAGCTGTAGTTTTTGAACCCTAGCTCTGCTGGCACCCAGGGAAACATAGCAACCCTATACATTTTTGAAAACTAGACATCCAGGGGAATCCAGGATGGGTTGACTTGACTGCCTCCCTCCAGGTTCTGTTACCCAGAGTCCCTTGCAAACCTATAAAATTGTCAAAAAAACACATTTTCCTTACATTTCTGTGGTGCAAAGTTCTGGAATCTGCGTGGATTCACAAATTTCCACTCACCCCACATTCCCAAAAGTCATCAGAGAAAAATGGTACCTCACTTGCGTGGGTAGGCCAAGTACCCGTGACATGAAATGGCGCAAAATGCAACGTGGACACACCACAATTTCACACTGAAAAATGACCCTTTTTTGGCAAAGTGCCTAGCTG
The DNA here is from genome assembly GCF_964204655.1 of Triturus cristatus. NCBI lineage: Eukaryota > Metazoa > Chordata > Amphibia > Caudata > Salamandridae > Triturus > Triturus cristatus. The sequence continues at coordinate 928,449,571 of NC_140579.1, read as the reverse complement.
TAGTTTTTGAACCCTAGCTCTGCTGGCAACTAGGGAAACCTAGCAAACCTATACATTTTTGAAAACTAGACATCCAGGGGAATCCAGGATGGGGTGACTTGACAGCCTCCCTCCAGGTTCTGTTACCCAGAATCCCTTGCAAACCAAAATTGTCAAAAAAACCCACATTTTCTTCACATTTCTGTGGTGGAAAGTTATGGAATCTGGGTGGATCCACAAAATTCCACTCACCCCTCATTCCCCAAAGTCGTCCGAGAAAAATGGTACCTCACTTGCGTGGGTAGGCCTAGTGCCCGTGACACGAAACGGCGCAAAATGCAATGTGACACACCACAATTTCACTGTGAAAAAGACCCTTTTTGGCAAAGTGCCTAGCTGTCGTTTTTGAACCCTAGTTCTTCTGGCACCTAGGGAAACCTAGCAAACCTATACATTTTTTAAAACTAGACACCCAGGGGAATGTAGGATGGGGTGAGTTGATTTCCTCCCTCCAGGTTCTGTCACCCAGATTCCCTTGCAAACCAAAAAATTGTACAAAAAAATAATTTTTCCTCACATTTCTGTGGTGGAAAGTTCTTAAATCTGCGTGGATCCACAAATTTCCACTCACCCCACATTCCCAAAAGTCATCAGAGAAAAATGGTACCTCACTTGCGTGTGTAGGCCAAGTACCCGTGACATGAAATGGCGCAAAATTCAACGTGGACACACCACAATTTCACACTGAAAAATGACCCTTTTTTGGCAAAGTGCCTAGCTGTAGTTTTTGAACCCTAGCTCTGCTGGCAACTAGGGAAAGCTAGCAAACCTATACATTTTTGAAAACTAGACAACCAGGGGAATCCATGATAGGGTGTCTTGACTGCCTTCCTCCATGTACTGTTACCCAGAATCCCGTGCAAACCAAAAAAATTGTCAAAAAACCCACATTTTCCTCACATTACTGTGGTGGAAAGTTCTGGAATCCGCAGTGATCCACCAATGTCCACTCACCCCGCTTTCCCCAAAGTCTTCTGAGAAAAATGGTACCTCACTTGCGTAGGTAGGAGTAGTGCCCGCGAGATGAAACGGCGCAAAATGCAATGTGGACACACCACAATTTCACAGTGAAAAATGACCCTCTTTTTGCAAAGTGCCTAGCTGTAGTTTTTGAACCCTAGCTCTGCTGGCACCCAGGGAAACATAGCAACCCTAAACATTTTTGAAAACTAGACACGCAGGGGAATCCAGGATGGGGTGACTTGACTGCCTCCCTCCAGGTTCTGTTACCCAGAATCCCTTGCAAACCAAAATTGTCAAAAAAACCACATTTTCCTTACATTTCTGTGGTGCAAAGTTCTGGAATCTGTGTGGATCCACAAATTTCCACTCACCCCACGTTCCTAAAAGTCGTCAGAGAAAAATGGTACCTCACTTGCGTGGGTAGGCCAAGTACCCGGGACATGAAATGGCGCAAAATGCAACGTGGACACACCACAATTTCACACTGAAAAATGACCCTTTTTTGGCAAAGTGCCTAGCTGTAGTTTTTGAACCCTAGCTCTGCTGAATCTAGGGAAACCTAGCAAACCTATATATTTTTGAGAACTAGACACCCAGGGAAATCCAGGATGGGGTGAGTTGATTTCCTCCCTCCAGGTTCTGTTACCCAGATTCCCTTGCAAACCAAAAAAATTGTCCAAAAAAATAAATTTTCCTCACATTTCTGTGGTGGAAAGTTCTGAAATCTGTGTGGATCCACAATTTCCACTGACCCCACATTCCCAAAAGTCATCAGAGAAAAATGGTACCTCACTTGCGTGGGTAGGTCAAGTACCCGTGACATGAAATGGCGCAAAATGTAACGTGGACACACCACAATTTCACACTGAAAAATGACCCTTTTTTGGCAAAGTGCTTAGCTGTAGTTTTTGAACCCTAGCTCTGCTGACATCTAGGGAAACCTAGCAAACCTATATGTAGGAGAGTAGGGTCTGCTATCCTATGGTCACCCCAAATTTTTGCTTTTTGGTTCACTGGTTTTTGACATATTGAGGCTGTGGGCCTGCCAATCAGAACCCCAGCCTGCTGTTCTCTCTACTAAATTTACACCATGCACCCTAGGTGCATAACCAATTGGAAGTGGATCACCCTGTGAGCCCCTGTACCAGTGTACACTAGGTACCCAGGGCATTGGTGTATCTAAGGCCTACCAGGGGCTGAAGCATGTATTGTGCCACCCCTGACCTGGCCTAACAAATTTGACACAACTGGCTGATCACTCAGCTGGGGTAAGTTGGTGTAACCACCTCTTACTTAGGTGTAGTATACCTATACCTAACCTTAAATGGGACACATGTTAACCTATAAGTCACTCCTATGGCAGGCCTTAACAATCCTGAAGGCAGAGTGCTTGGTTCCATGTGAGATGGTGCTCTGGCATGAGCTGAGCCTGTCTGCAGTGGTCGGAACCACTTCCTTCTACTGTTTCCAGATATCGTCATACCATATACTCTTAAGTGCATTATGAACCTCGCGGTTAAATGCTAACTTTGGTTTGGCTTTATCAAAACATGTCGAGTAAGGTGTCATACGAATTGGAATACTAACCCCTCGCCAATTCTGGCGACGGGGTTAGTATTCCACCCTTCTAGAGGGACACGACATGTACAGTAACTGAAACCCGGGTAAAATCAGACATAGCCTCAGCTCCACAAAATGGATGCTGCCACCACAGACACAAGTCTGCCCTCCTGCTGCTGGGAGTCCTTCCAGCTTGGGAGGTGTGGACAAAGGGTTTCCTGCCAGGGGAGGTGCGTGCACCACCCCAGACAGGATTTTGTGTATTGGTCAGGTAGGGCTTGAAAGAAACCAGACATGCCTGTGGCTCACGTTACAGAAATCATTTACTAACTGTAACAGTGACCACCTCATTTACCTTCTGAAGTGCCCATGTCAATACCAGTATGTAGGCATGACAACTCGCAAAGTTAAAATACGAATGCAGGAACACAAAAGTACATTCAGATGTATCAAGACCAACACGAAGTTGACTCGACATTTTGTTGAAAAAAACCACAAAGCAGAAGACTTTGTTTGGACGGTTTTAGAAAAACCATTCATACCATCACACATCACGAACAAAACCCAATTTTTGTTCAATAAAGAACAGCGTTGGGTTTTTAAATTGCATAGTGACCAGACCGGACTCAACGATGCGATACCATGGACCACTTTATCATAGTCCATTGGGGAACAGCCAGTACAATAATGTTGTATGATTTTAGAGTTTATTCCTCTCTAGTACTTGTACTAGTTATTTTAAAGGGAGGACTATAACATTAATCAGAACAACTCACGACAGCGTGTCTCGTTGTTAACATTCTATATCCTATATACCAATGTCTAACTGGTCAGGACTTTGAGATGTTATGTCTATATCCTATTGAGAGACTCTGTGTCACAACTAGTCCTGGTGCATAGTTACAAGGGCCACATGTTTTATGTTTCATATTTAGACTCACGCAGTCGAGGAATCACTGGATTGTTGGTTAACTTTAAACTTTAACTTTATCATTCACAGTAATTCCAATACTAACCTTGTTCGAACTACCACTTCCTGCATAGATGAGGTCATCATGTAGTTCTTACAGACTTTTTTGACAATGCGTAGTTTATAACGCACTCACGTAGGTACATCAACTATACGGCACCATTAGAATGCAATACCAACATTATGCGCTGTAATAATATAAATAGTTTTGTTACATCTCACTCATGCTGACACTCATGCAGTCGAGGAATCACTGAAGGTCTGGTTAACTTTATTGTTCACAACGAACACCGTCAAAACTACTACTTCCTGTGTTGATGAGGTCATCTTGTAGTCTTTACAGTTTGCTCTGATTGACAACGCGTTGCACGTCACGCGCAAACGTAAATACACCACCTGATCGGAACCTCGGCGCCTCCCACAAACACAGGGGAGCCCGAGGCACCGACGGACAGGTGAGCTTTGTTCGAGCCTTTTTCGAACTTTATCGTCTTTTTGAAAATGTCCAATGTGTATGGAATAGCCGCCTTTCAGCATCAACGTTAGCAACATTAGCGTTGCCCCGCTTTCAGGGTAGCAAAACACTCGTCACCCGTTTTCTTTTCTTTCATACCCAGTTTGTGAGCGACAACAATAGTTGCCATATTAACGCTAGATACACTTTCATCAGATAGCGTTTGTTCTTAATACCCTTCGTAGTACTTAAAAAGGACACTACAAACGACACGCCCCACTACCCTCGATAGACCGGGCGTCCGCGTATACTTGTATCTGTTGCCCTAGTTGTAACATTCACCGACAGATACTGCTGCATCTGCTGGCGCTCGGGTTTAATACCTAGCGAGCATGATATCTAGGTGACTACATACAAGTAGGTCATAACCTCAATGGTGAGGGTAAACAGCTCTTTTCTTTTTCCCCCCCTCCCCCCTCCCCCCTGTGTCTACACTGTTTTGGTAGATAAAATGTTGATAAACGGACTACACTAGGTTTTTAATACATGTTAGAAGGAATAATGAGTATCTTCCAAACTAACATTGATCTACTCTCTTATAATTATAGAGCGGGGTCTCCCTATCCCTGAGTTAGTGACCAGGTGAGGTGAGGTCTGTATCTAGAAAGGTACAGGTGAGTGCACATGGTCAATGATTTATTCATTTTTTGAGTGCACCAATGGTTTTTTGGCTTGTATAAATGAGCACCGCGCCACTTTAAGTGTTACTGAGATTTGTAAATGATGTATTGATTCCCTTATATGTAAGACAATCCTGATTTCTCTATTTTACTGTTCCAGGAGTGAAGATCACCCTGTCCTTTTTTGAGATCTCATCATATAAGGTTGTACTTTTTGACAATTTTTGGATTTTAAATCACAAATTCACTGGTGCAGTAGCACACCTTGCTATATAGGTCCTGAAGAAAGCCGGACACTGTTCCATCTAGGCTGAAACTAGTTGACCCACTGTGAAGCAACTTATTTGTTCCATGTTGCTTTAGCACGTTTTTAAGAGGAGTGGTATAGAGATAGTGATTAAAGAAAGGCTGTTTCTCTCTTCTCCAACTCCTTTTTATCTTTCACTATTTTTGCACTGCACGATTATCATCTCCACCAAATAAGAGAATACATACTATATCTCAACATTACAATCAACAGTTACCTCTGGTTTCTTTCCTTCTGTGACTATACTTTGTTGGATCAGTTGCAATCTGGTAGCCACATGATTCCCCTCAAGGCTTTGAGGAAAAGTGGCCATGATTGAAGGATGACCAGATGATGACACTGGCCTCTCTTTGGCAGTTGATGGAAATCCTGACAACTCTCGGCATTGTTTGGTAATGTTTATTTGGAGATGTATAGTTACTTTTCTCTTTATACACTAGAGGTGGTGTAGTTTCTTACAAGCCTTTTTCCTTTAGACCATCAGTTCCTACATGTTTGTTTAGGGCTTGAAAGAAACCAGACATGCCTGTGGCTCATAAGGAGCCTCGGTGCATATGCCAGTTCAATCCGGTCCTGGGGCACACCAGTCCTGGGCCTGGGGTGAGCTGGACAAAGGATTGGGGGTGTAACCACCCCCCTTCCTGGTCCCACCCTTAGGGAGGGACCTAGCAGGTAGTCCGGCCCCTAGAATCCGAATAAAGGTAGGAGCTGTGTCCTAAGACTTTAGACATCCTGGAATCAACTTGAAACTAAGAAGAAGACGGGAACTTCGACGCTCTGCCGCACAGAGGACTGAAGCCAATCTCCCCTGTGGTCAGGGAGTGACCACCTTGCTAACGCAAGCACCATCCAGCGAATCAACGTCTGCTTTGCCGCCGCCTCCCCCCGGAGCCCGAGCCCAGAGACTGACAAGACCTGGACCTCCAGACCTCTCACCGCCCGATCCACAGTCCCTGAAAAAGAGAGACCCGTGGAGGCAACGAGACACGTGGAGCCAGCCATCTTGAAACAACCACGACAAGCTGCAAGTGCAACAACCGAGGATCCCTCCAAGTTGTGCTTTGGGATCTGAGAAGCCCAACCCTCGAGCAGCATCTGCACCAAAGGTGAGCCCTCCAGCATCTCCACGATCTGCGTGGGGCCCTTCTGCATTTTGCCACTCGACGCACCTAACCGGTTGCTGGCCCGCTGGCTAGTGGCCATCTTGGCGACGAACTTCAAGAAATACACCGCTGGTCTGGTTGCTCCAGACTGGCCCTTGCTCCCCTCCAAAGGAGCAGTCCCTCTGACCTTGCTGGTCAGAACCATCAGCTTATTTTGTTTTCCACAACAATTGCTTTTGCCAAGGCTTGTTTGCTTTGATCAAGTCGCCGACACCGCTGACAGCGAGAACCTGCATGGGACAGCTCGTGAACCGACTCCTGGGCGTCGTTGACCTTCAGGGACCACGTGGCTGCAGAGACAAGCTACACCTTTCTTCCTGTTTGCACCCGACATCGCCTGGTACCCACCTGGTGCCACGCTGGTCACAGGCTAGTGACTGTGAACACTGTCCCCTCTGCTTACAGGTCTTCTACAACTCCGATCCACCCTTGGATCCACCGCATCCCTTCCGGACCGACCGCCTGCAGCATCTTTGTCCACAGGCTCCATTGAACAGATAGAAGAAACCCGACGCACTTCGACACCTACGCACCCGCTTCCTGTGGGTGAGGTAAAGCTGGCACTCCGGTGCCCCAGTGTAGAGTATCATCTCTAGTGTCTGTGTTTCCAATCTTGAGTTCATAGTCCACCCGGAAGATCCTTTTTACAGTAACTTTGTAACTTTTACGCACCCATTGAAAACCTAAGGGAGCACGCGTGTGACTATTTGCTCTGCACACGCAACCCGTGGACCTCCTGGTCACTAACTGAAGTTAGCTCCTTGTAGGCCCAGCGATTATAGAGGCCCTAGGCCTTTTCCCTTTTCTGTTCGTGGTACTTGTACCACTATTTTAGTATATGGTTTGAGCGGCCACCAGGGCCTATCCATATAAAGTGCAACTTCTGTGTATTCTACTGTAATCTTGTTTGACGATTTGTGCTCCTGTGCTCATAAAGAGACTAGGGGTTACTTTGAGAAATAAATACATATATATTTTGAATATATATCTGTGTGGTGTCCTTTCATTGGTATAAAAGGGGGTTGCATTTGGTAAAACAGCTTGCTTAACACGTTTCACGAGTTTATCCTCAAAGACTGCTTAGCCTACGCTACCACTAGGGCAGCTAGTCCGAAAAGGTTGACTTACAACCACACCATAAGGGTTGCTTGGCATGGTACAAGGTGGTCACTTTAACTAGTGAACATCATATACCAGGCAAACTTCTCACACTATATATTTTTGAAAACTAGACACCCAGGGAAATCCAGGATGGGGTGAGTTGATTTCCTCCCTCCAGGTTCTGTTACCCAGATTCCCTTGCAAACCAAAAAAATTGTCCAAAAAAATTAATTTTCCTCACATTTCTGTGGTGGAAAGTTCTGAAATCTGCGTGGATCCACAATTTCCACTCACCCCACATTCCCAAAAGTCATCAGAGAAAAATGGTACCTCACTTGCGTGGGTAGGTCAAGTACCCGTGACATGAAATGGCGCAAAATGCAACGTGGACACACCACAATTTCACACTGAAAAATGACCCTTTTTTGGCAAAGTGCCTAGCTGTCGTTTTTGAACCCTAGCTCTGCTGGCAACTAGGGAAACCTAGCAAACCTATACATTTTTGAAAACTAGACTTCCAGGGGAATCCAGGATGGGGTGACTTGACTGCCTCCCTCCAGGTTCTGTTACCCAGTATCCCTTGCAAACCAAAATTGTAAAAAAAAAACCATTTTCCTCACATTTCTGTGGTGGAAAGTTCTGGAATCTGTGTGGATCCACAAATTTCCACTCACCCCACGTTCCCAAAAGTCATCAGAGAAAAATGGTACCTCACTTGCGTGGGTAGGCCGAGTACCCGTGACATGAAATGGCGCAAAATGCAACGTGGACACACCACAATTTCACACTGAAAAATGACCCTTTTTTGGAAAAGTGCCTAGCTGTAGTTTTTGAACCCTAGCTCTGCTGGCAACAAGGGAAACCTAGCAAACCTATACATTTTTGAAAACTAGACACCCAGGGAAATCCAGGATGGGGTGAGTTGATTTCCTCCCTCCAGGTTCTGTTACCCAGATTCCCTTGCAAACCAAAAAAATTGTCCAAAAAAATTAATTTTCCTCACATTTCTGTGGTGGAAAGTTCTGAAATCTGCGTGGATCCACAATTTCCACTCACCCCACATTCCCAAAAGTCATCAGAGAAAAATGGTACCTCACTTGCGTGGGTAGGTCAAGTACCCGTGACATGAAATGGCGCAAAATGTAACGTGGACACACCACAATTTCACACTGAAAAATGACCCTTTTTTGGCAAAGTGCCTAGCTGTAGTTTTTGAACCCTAGCTCTGCTGGCAACTAGGGAAACCTAGCAAACCTATACATTTTTGAAAACTAGACATCCAGGGGAATCCAGGATGGGGTGACTTGACTGCCTCCCTCCAGGTTCTGTTACCCAGTATCCCTTGCAAACCAAAATTGTAAAAAAAAAAACATTTTCCTCACATTTCTGTGGTGGAAAGTTCTGGAATCTGCGTGGATCCACAAATTTCCACTCACCCCACGTTCCCAAAAGTCAACAGAAAAAATGGTACCTCAATTGCGTGGGTAGGCCGAGTACCCGTGACATGAAATGGCGCAAAATGCAACGTGGACACACCACAATTTCACACTGAAAAATGACCCTTTTTTGGCAAAGTGCCTAGCTGTAGTTTTTGAACCCTAGCTCTGCTGGCAACAAGGGAAACCTAGCAAACCTATACATTTTTGAAAACTAGACATCCAGGGGAATCCAGGATGGGGTGACTTGACTGCCTCCCTCCAGGTTCTGTTACCCAGAATCCCTTGCAAACCAAAATTGTAAAAAAAACCAATTTTCCTCACATTTCTGTGGTGGAAAGTTCTGGAATCTGCGTGGATCCACAAATTTCCACTCACCCCGCGTTCCCCAAAGTCTTCCGAGAAAAATTATACCTCACTTGCATGGGTAGGCCACGTGCCCACGACATGAAACAGCTCAAAATGCAACGTGCACACACCACAATTTCACAGTGAAAAATGACCCTCTTTTTGGCAAAGTGCCTAGCTGTAGTTTTTGAACCCTAGCTCTGCTGGCACCTAGGGAAAGCTAGCAAACCTATACATTTTTTAAAACTAGACAACCAGGGGAATCCATGATAGGGTGTCTTGACTGCCTTCCTCCATGTACTGTTACCCAGAATCCTGTGCAAACCAAAAAAATTAGTCAAAAAACCCACATTTTCCTCACATTTCTGTGGTGGAAAGTTCTGGAATCTGCGTGGATCCACAAATTTCCACTCACCCCGCATTCCACAAAGTCTTCCGAGAACAATGGTACCTCACTTGCGTGGGTAGGCCAAATACCCGTGACATGAAATGTCGCAAAATGCAACGTGGACACACCACAATTTTACACTGAAAAATGACCCTTTTTGGCAAAGTGCCTAGCTGTAGTTTTTGAACCCTAGCTCTGCTGACATCTAGGGAAACCTAGCAAACCTATACATTTTTGAAAACTAGACACCCAGGGAAATCCAGGATGGGGTGAGTTGATTTCCTCCCTCCAGGTTCTGTTACCCAGATTCCCTTGCAAACCAAAAAAATTGTCCAAAAAAATAAATTTTCCTCACCTTTCTGTGGTGGAAAGTTCTGAAATCTGCGTGGATCCACAAATTTCCACTCACCCCACATTCCCAAAAGTCATCAGAGAAAAATGGTACCTCACTTGCGTGGGTAGGCCAAGTACCCGTGACATGAAATGGCACAAAATGTAACTAGAAAACACCACAATTTCACACTGAAAAATGACCCTTTTTTGGCAAAGTGCCTAGCTGTAGTTTTTGAACCCTAGCTCTGCTGGCACCTAGGGAAAGCTAGCAAACCTATACATTTTTCAAAACTAGACAACCTGGGGAATCCATGATAGGGTGTCTTGACTGCCTTCCTCCATGTACTGTTACCCAGAATCCCGTGCAAACCAAAAAAATAGTCATAAACCCCATATTTTCCTCACATTTCTGTGGTGGAAAGTTCTGGAATCTGCGTGGATCCACCAATGTCCACTCACCCCGCTTTCCCCAAAGTCTTCTGAGAAAAATAGTACCTCACTTGCGTAGGTAGGAGTAGTGCCCGCGAGATGAAATGGCGCAAAATGCAACGTGGACAATCCACAATTTCACACTGAAAAATGACCCTTTTTTGGCAAAGTGCCTAGCTGTAGTTTTTGAACCCTAGCTCGGCTGGCACATAGGGAAACCTAGCAAACCTATACATTTTTGAAAACTAGACACCCAGGGGAATCTAGGATGGGGTGAGTTGATTTCCTCCCTCCAGGTTCTGTCACCCAGATTCCCTTGCAAACCAAAAAAATTGTACAAAAAAATAAATTTTCCCCACATTTCTGTGGTGGAAAGTTCTGAAATCTGCGTGGATCCACAAATTTCCACTCACCCCACATTCCCAAAAGTCATCAGAGAAAAATGGTACCTCACTTGCGTGGGTAGGCCAAGTACCCGTGACATGAAATGGCGCAAAATGCAACGTGGACACACCACAATTTCACACTGAAAAATGACCCTTTTTTGGCAAAGTGCCTAGCTGTAGTTTTTGAACCCTAGCTCTGCTGGCAACTAGGGAAACCTAGCAAACCTATACAGTTTTGAAAACTAGACATCCAGGGGAATCCAGGATGGGGTGACTTGACTGCCTCCTTCCAGGTTCTGTTACCCAGAATCCCTTGCAAACCAAAATTGTCAAAAAACCCACATTTTCTTCACATTTCTGTGGTGGAAAGTTCTGGAATCTGGGTGGATCCACAAAATTCCACTCACCCCGCATTCCCCAAAGTCTTCCGAGAAAAATGGTACCTCACTTGCGTGGGTAGGCCTAGTGCCCGCGACACGAAACGGCGCAAAATGCAATGTGACACACCACAATTTCACTGTGAAAAATGACCCTTTTTTGGCAAAGTGCCTAGCTGTAGTTTTTGAACCCTAGCTCTGCTGGCAACTAGGGAAACCTAGCAAACCTATACATTTTTGAAAACTAGACATCCAGGGGAATCCAGGATGGGGTGACTTGACTGCCTCCCTCCAGGTTCTGTTACCCAGTATCCCTTGCAAACCAAAATTGTAAAAAAAAAAACATTTTCCTCACATTTCTGTGGTGGAAAGTTCTGGAATCTGCGTGGATCCACAAATTTCCACTCACCCCACGTTCCCAAAAGTCAACAGAAAAAATGGTACCTCAATTGCGTGGGTAGGCCGAGTACCCGTGACATGAAATGGCGCAAAATGCAACGTGGACACACCACAATTTCACACTGAAAAATGACCCTTTTTTGGCAAAGTGCCTAGCTGTAGTTTTTGAACCCTAGCTCTGCTGGCAACAAGGGAAACCTAGCAAACCTATACATTTTTGAAAACTAGACATCCAGGGGAATCCAGGATGGGGTGACTTGACTGCCTCCCTCCAGGTTCTGTTACCCAGAATCCCTTGCAAACCAAAATTGTAAAAAAAACCAATTTTCCTCACATTTCTGTGGTGGAAAGTTCTGGAATCTGCGTGGATCCACAAATTTCCACTCACCCCGCGTTCCCCAAAGTCTTCCGAGAAAAATTATACCTCACTTGCATGGGTAGGCCACGTGCCCGCGACATGAAACAGCTCAAAATGCAACGTGCACACACCACAATTTCACAGTGAAAAATGACCCTCTTTTTGGCAAAGTGCCTAGCTGTAGTTTTTGAACCCTAGCTCTGCTGGCACCTAGGGAAAGCTAGCAAACCTATACAATTTTTAAAACTAGACAACCAGGGGAATCCATGATAGGGTGTCTTGACTGCCTTCCTCCATGTACTGTTACCCAGAATCCTGTGCAAACCAAAAAAATTAGTCAAAAAACCCACATTTTCCTCACATTTCTGTGGTGGAAAGTTCTGGAATCTGCGTGGATCCACAAATTTCCACTCACCCCGCATTCCACAAAGTCTTCCGAGAACAATGGTACCTCACTTGCGTGGGTAGGCCAAATACCCGTGACATGAAATGTCGCAAAATGCAACGTGGACACACCACAATTTCACACTGAAAAATGACCCTTTTTGGCAAAGTGCCTAGCTGTAGTTTTTGAACCCTAGCTCTGCTGACATCTAGGGAAACCTAGCAAACCTATACATTTTTGAAAACTAGACACCCAGGGAAATCCAGGATGGGGTGAGTTGATTTCCTCCCTCCAGGTTCTGTTACCCAGATTCCCTTGCAAACCAAAAAAATTGTCCAAAAAAATAAATTTTCCTCACATTTCTGTGGTGGAAAGTTCTGAAATCTGCGTGGATCCACAAATTTCCACTCACCCCACATTCCCAAAAGTCATCAGAGAAAAATGGTACCTCACTTGCGTGGGTAGGCCAAGTACCCGTGACATGAAATGGCACAAAATGTAACGTGGACACACCACAATTTCACACTGAAAAATGACCCTTTTTTGGCAAAGTGCCTAGCTGTAGTTTTTGAACCCTAGCTCTGCTGGCACCTAGGGAAAGCTAGCAAACCTATACATTTTTCAAAACTAGACAACCTGGGGAATCCATGATAGGGTATCTTGACTGCCTTCCTCCATGTACTGTTACCCAGAATCCCGTGCAAACCAAAAAAATAGTCATAAACCCCATATTTTCCTCACATTTCTGTGGTGGAAAGTTCTGGAATCTGCGTGGATCCACCAATGTCCACTCACCCCGCTTTCCCCAAAGTCTTCTGAGAAAAATGGTACCTCACTTGCGTAGGTAGGAGTAGTGCCCGCGAGATGAAATGGCGCAAAATGCAACGTGGACAATCCACAATTTCACACTGAAAAATGACCCTTTTTTGGCAAAGTGCCTAGCTGTAGTTTTTGAACCCTAGCTCGGCTGGCACATAGGGAAACCTAGCAAACCTATACATTTTTGAAAACTAGACACCCAGGGGAATCTAGGATGGGGTGAGTTGATTTCCTCCCTCCAGGTTCTGTCACCCAGATTCCCTTGCAAACCAAAAAAATTGTACAAAAAAATAAATTTTCCCCACATTTCTGTGGTGGAAAGTTCTGAAATCTGCGTGGATCCACAAATTTCCACTCACCCCACATTCCCAAAAGTCATCAGAGAAAAATGGTACCTCACTTGCGTGGGTAGGCCAAGTACCCGTGACATGAAATGGCGCAAAATGCAACGTGGACACACCACAATTTCACACTGAAAAATGACCCTTTTTTGGCAAAGTGCCTAGCTGTAGTTTTTGAACCCTAGCTCTGCTGGCAACTAGGGAAACCTAGCAAACCTATACAGTTTTGAAAACTAGACATCCAGGGGAATCCAGGATGGGGTGACTTGACTGCCTCCTTCCAGGTTCTGTTACCCAGAATCCCTTGCAAACCAAAATTGTCAAAAAACCCACATTTTCTTCACATTTCTGTGGTGGAAAGTTCTGGAATCTGGGTGGATCCATAAAATTCCACTCACCCCGCATTCCCCAAAGTCTTCCGAGAAAAATGGTACCTCACTTGCGTGGGTAGGCCTAGTGCCCGCGACACGAAACGGCGCAAAATGCAATGTGACACACCACAATTTCACTGTGAAAAATGACCCTTTTTTGGCAAAGTGCCTAGCTGTAGTTTTTGAACCCTAGCTCTGCTGGCACCTAGGGAAACCTAGCAAACCTATGCATTTTTTAAAACTAGACACCCAGGGGAATCTAGGATGGGGTGAGTTGTTTTCCTCCCTCCAGGTTCTGTCACCCAGATTCCCTTGCAAACCAAAAAAATTGTACAAAAAAAAAATTTTTCCCCACATTTCTGTGGTGGAAAGTTCTGAAATCTGCGTGGATCCACAAATTTCCACTCACCCCACATTCCCAAAAGTCATCAGATAAAAATGGTACCTCACTTGCGTGGGTAGGCCAAGTACCCGTGACATGAAATGGCGCAAAATGCAACGTGGACACACCACAATTTCACACTGAAAAATGACCCTTTTTTGGCAAAGTGCCTAGCTGTAGTTTTTGAACCCTAGCTCTCCTGGCAACTAGGGAAACCTAGCAAACCTATACAGTTTTGAAAACTAGACATCCAGGGGAATCCAGGATGGGGTGACTTGACTGCCTCCTTCCAGGTTCTGTTACCCAGAATCCCTTGCAAACCAAAATTGTCAAAAAACCCACATTTTCTTCACATTTCTGTGGTGGAAAGTTCTGGAATCTGCGTGGATCCACAAATTTCCACTCACCCCACATTCCCAAAAGTCATCAGAGAAAAATGGTACCTCACTTGCGTGGGTAGGCCAAGTACCCGTGACATGAAATGGCGTAAAATGCAAAGTGGACACACCACAATTTCACACTGAAAAATGACCCTTTTTTGGCAAAGTGCCTAGCTGTAGTTTTTGAACCCTAGCTCTGCTGGCAACTAGGGAAACCTAGCAAACCTAAACATTTTTGAAAACTAGACATCCAGGGGAATCCAGGATGGGGTGACTTGACTGCCTACCTCCAGGTTCTGTTACCCAGAATCCCTTGCAAACCAAAATTGTAAAAAAAAATTATTTTCGTCACATTTCTGTGGTGGAAAGTTCTGGAATCTGCGTGGATCCACAAATTTCCACTCACCCCGCGTTCCCCAAAGTCATCAGAGAAAAATGGTACCTCACTTGCGTGGGTAGGCCAAGTACCCGTGACATGAAATGGCGCAAAATGCAACGTGGACACACCACAATTTCACACTGAAAAATTACCCTTTTTTGGCAAAGTGCCTAGCTGTAGTTTTTGAACCCTAGCTCTGCTGGCACCTAGGGAAAGCTAGCAAACCTATACATTTTTGAAAACTAGACACCCAGGGAAATCCAGGATGGGGTGAGTTGATTTCCTCCCTCCAGGTTCTGTTACCCAGATTCCCTTGCAAACCAAAAAAATTGTCCAAAAAAATAAATTTTCCTCACATTTCTGTGGTGGAAAGTTCTGAAATCTGCGTGGATCCACAAATTTCCAATCACCCCACATTCCCAAAAGTCATCAGAGAAAAATGGTACCTCACTTGCGTGGGTAGGCCAAGTACCCGTGACATGAAATGGCACAAAATGTAACGTGGACACACCACAATTTCACACTGAAAAATGAACCTTTTTTGGCAAAGTGCCTAGCTGTAGTTTTTGAACCCTAGCTCTGCTGGCACCTAGGGAAAGCTAGCAAACCTATACATTTTTCAAAACTAGACAACCTGGGGAATCCATGATAGGGTGTCTTGACTGCCTTCCTCCATGTACTGTTACCCAGAATCCCGTGCAAACCAAAAAAATAGTCATAAACCCCATATTTTCCTCACATTTCTGTGGTGGAAAGTTCTGGAATCTGCGTGGATCCACCAATGTCCACTCACCCCGCTTTCCCCAAAGTCTTCTGAGAAAAATAGTACCTCACTTGCGTAGGTAGGAGTAGTGCCCGCGAGATGAAATGGCGCAAAATGCAACGTGGACACACCACAATTTCACACTGAAAAATGACCCTTTTTTGGCAAAGTGCCTAGCTGTAGTTTTTGAACCCTAGCTCGGCTGGCACATAGGGAAACCTAGCAAACCTATACATTTTTGAAAACTAGACACCCAGGGGAATCTAGGATGGGGTGAGTTGATTTCCTCCCTCCAGGTTCTGTCACCCAGATTCCCTTGCAAACCAAAAAAATTGTACAAAAAAATAAATTTTCCCCACATTTCTGTGGTGGAAAGTTCTGAAATCTGCGTGGATCCACAAATTTCCACTCACCCCACATTCCCCAAAGTCTTCCGAGAAAAATGGTACCTCACTTGCGTGGGTAGGCCTAGTGCCCGCGACACGAAACGGCGCAAAATGCAATGTGACACACCACAATTTCACTGTGAAAAATGACCCTTTTTTGGCAAAGTGCCTAGCTGTAGTTTTTGAACCCTAGCTCTGCTGGCACCTAGGGAAACCTAGCAAACCTATGCATTTTTTTAAAACTAGACACCCAGGGGAATCTAGGATGGGGTGAGTTGTTTTCCTCCCTCCAGGTTCTGTCACCCAGATTCCCTTGCAAACCAAAAAAATTGTACAAAAAAATAAATTTTCCTCACATTTCTGTGGTGGAAAGTTCTGGAATCTGCGTGGATCCACAAATTTCCACTCACCCCACATTCCCAAAAGTCATCAGAGAAAAATGGTACCTCACTTGCGTGGGTAGGCCAAGTACCCGTGACATGAAATGGCGTAAAATGCAACGTGGACACACCACAATTTCACACTGAAAAATGACCCTTTTTTGGCAAAGTGCCTAGCTGTAGTTTTTGAACCCTAGTTCTTCTGGCACCTAGGGAAACCTAGCAAACCTATACATTTTTTAAAACTAGACACCCAGGGGAATGTAGGATGGGGTGAGTTGATTTCCTCCCTCCAGGTTCTGTCACCCAGATTCCCTTGCAAACCAAACAAATTGTACAAAAAAAAAAATTTTCCCCACATTTCTGTGGTGGAAAGTTCTGAAATCTGCGTGGATCCACAAATTTCCACTCACCCCACATTCCCAAAAGTCATCAGAGAAAAATGGTACCTCATTTGCGTGGGTAGGCCAAGTACCCGTGACATGAAATGGCGCAAAATGCAACGTGGACACACCACAATTTCACACTGAAAAATGACCCTTTTTTGGCAAAGTGCCTAGCTGTAGTTTTTGAACCCTAGCTCTGCTGGCAACTAGGGAAACCTAGCAAACCTATACATTTTTGAAAACTAGACATCCAGGGGAATCCAGGATGGGGTGACTTGACTGCCTCCCTCCAGGTTCTGTTACCCAGAATCCCTTGCAAACCAAAATTGTCAAAAAACCCACATTTTCTTCACATTTCTATGGTGGAAAGTTCTGGAATCTGGGTGGATCCACAAAATTCCACTCACCCCGCATTCCCCAAAGTCTTCCGAGAAAAATGGTACCTCACTTGCGTGGGTAGGCCTAGTGCCCGCGACACGAAACGGCGCAAAATGCAATGTGACACACCACAATTTCACTGTGAAAAATGACCCTTTTTTGGCAAAGTGCCTAGCTGTAGTTTTTGAACCCTAGCTCTGCTGGCACCTAGGGAAACCTAGCAAACCTATGCATTTTTTAAAACTAGACACCCAGGGGAATCTAGGATGGGGTGAGTTGATTTCCTCCCTCCAGGTTCTGTCACCCAGATTCCCTTGCAAACCAAAAAAATTGTACGAAAAAATAAATTTTCCCCACATTTCTGTGCTGGAAAGTTCTGAAATCTGCGTGGATCCACAAATTTCCACTCACCCCACATTCCCAAAAGTCATCAGAGAAAAATGGTACCTCACTTGCGTGGGTAGGCCAAGTACCCGTGACATGAAATGGCGCAAAATGCAACGTGGACACACCACAATTTCACACTGAAAAATGACCCTTTTTTGGCAAAGTGCCTAGCTGTAGTTTTTGAACCCTAGCTCTGCTGGCAACTAGGGAAACCTAGCAAACCTATACAGTTTTGAAAACTAGACATCCAGGGGAATCCAGGATGGGGTGACTTGACTGCCTCCTTCCAGGTTCTGTTACCCAGAATCCCTTGCAAACCAAAATTGTCAAAAAACCCACATTTTCTTCACATTTCTGTGGTGGAAAGTTCTGGAATCTGCGTGGATCCACAAATTTCCACTCACCCCACATTCCCAAAAGTCATCAGAGAAAAATGGTACCTCACTTGCGTGGGTAGGCCAAGTACCCGTGACATGAAATGGCGTAAAATGCAAAGTGGACACACCACAATTTCACACTGAAAAATGACCCTTTTTTGGCAAAGTGCCTAGCTGTAGTTTTTGAACCCTAGCTCTGCTGGCAACTAGGGAAACCTAGCAAACCTATACATTTTTGAAAACTAGACATCCAGGGGAATCCAGGATGGGGTGACTTGACTGCCTCCCTCCAGGTTCTGTTACCCAGAATCCCTTGCAAACCAAAATTGTAAAAAAAAAACATTTTCGTCACATTTCTGTGGTGGAAAGTTCTGGAATCTGCGTGGATCCACAAATTTCCACTCACCCCGCGTTCCCCAAAGTCATCAGAGAAAAATGGTACCTCACTTGCGTGGGTAGGCCAAGTACCCGTGACATGAAATGGCGCAAAATGCAACGTGGACACACCACAATTTCACACTGAAAAATTACCCTTTTTTGGCAAAGTGCCTAGCTGTAGTTTTTGAACCCTAGCTCTGCTGGCACCTAGGGAAAGCTAGCAAACCTATACATTTTTGAAAACTAGACACCCAGGGAAATCCAGGATGGGGTGAGTTGATTTCCTCCCTCCAGGTTCTGTTACCCAGATTCCCTTGCAAACCAAAAAAATTGTCCAAAAAAATAAACTTTCCTCACATTTCTGTGGTGGAAAGTTCTGAAATCTGCGTGGATCCACAAATTTCCACTCACCCCACATTCCCAAAAGTCTTCCGAGAAAAATGGTACCTCACTTGCGTGGGTAGGCCTAGTGCCCGCGACACGAAACGGCGCAAAATGCAATGTGACACACCACAATTTCACTGTGAAAAATGACCCTTTTTTGGCAAAGTGCCTAGCTGTAGTTTTTGAACCCTAGCTCTGCTGGCACCTAGGGAAAGCTAGCAAACCTATACATTTTTCAAAACTAGACAACCTGGGGAATCCATGATAGGGTGTCTTGACTGCCTTCCTCCATGTACTGTTACCCAGAATCCCGTGCAAACCAAAAAAATAGTCATAAACCCCATATTTTCCTCACATTTCTGTGGTGGAAAGTTCTGGAATCTGCGTGGATCTACCAATGTCCACTCACCCCGCTTTCCCCAAAGTCTTCTGAGAAAAATAGTACCTCACTTGCGTAGGTAGGAGTAGTGCCCGCGAGATGAAATGGCGCAAAATGCAACGTGGACACACCACAATTTCACACTGAAAAATGACCCTTTTTTGGCAAAGTGCCTAGCTGTAGTTTTTGAACCCTAGCTCGGCTGGCACATAGGGAAACCTAGCAAACCTATACATTTTTGAAAACTAGACATCCAGGGGAATCTAGGATGGGGTGAGTTGATTTCCTCCCTCCAGGTTCTGTCACCCAGATTCCCTTGCAAACCAAAAAAATTGTACAAAAAAATAAATTTTCCCCACATTTCTGTGGTGGAAAGTTCTGAAATCTGCGTGGATCCACAAATTTCCACCCACCCCACATTCCCCAAAGTCTTCCGAGAAAAATGGTACCTCACTTGCGTGGGTAGGCCTAGTGCCCGCGACACGAAACGGCGCAAAATGCAATGTGACACACCACAATTTCACTGTGAAAAATGACCCTTTTTTGGCAAAGTGCCTAGCTGTAGTTTTTGAACCCTAGCTCTGCTGGCACCTAGGAAAACCTAGCAAACCTATGCATTTTTTAAAACTAGACACCCAGGGGAATCTAGGATGGGGTGAGTTGTTTTCCTCCCTCCAGGTTCTGTCACCCAGATTCCCTTGCAAACCAAAAAAATTGTACAAAAAAATAAATTTTCCTCACATTTCTGTGGTGGAAAGTTCTGGAATCTGCGTGGATCCACAAATTTCCACTCACCCCACATTCCCAAAAGTCATCAGAGAAAAATGGTACCTCACTTGCGTGGGTAGGCCAAGTACCCGTGACATGAAATGGCGTAAAATGCAACGTGGATACACCACAATTTCACACTGAAAAATGACCCTTTTTTGGCAAAGTGCCTAGCTGTAGTTTTTGAACCCTAGCTCTGCTGGCAACTAGGGAAACCTAGCAAACCTATACATTTTTGAAAACTAGAAATCCAGGGGAATCCAGGATGGGGTGACTTGACTGCCTCCCTCCAGGTTCTGTTACCCAGAATCCCTTGCAAACCAAAATTGTAAAAAAAAAACATTTTCGTCACATTTCTGTGGTGGAAAGTTCTGGAATCTGCGTGGATCCACAAATTTCCACTCACCCCGCGTTCCCCAAAGTCATCAGAGAAATATGGTACCTCACTTGCGTGGGTAGGCCAAGTACCCGTGACATGAAATGGCGCAAAATGCAACGTGGACACACCACAATTTCACACTGAAAAATTACCCTTTTTTGGCAAAGTGCCTAGCTGTAGTTTTTGAACCCTAGCTCTGCTGACATCTAGGGAAACCTAGCAAACCTATACATTTTTGAAAACTAGACACCCAGGGAAATCCAGGATGGGGTGAGTTGATTTCCTCCCTCCAGGTTCTGTTACCCAGATTCCCTTGCAAACCAAAAAAATTGTCCAAAAAAATAAATTTTCCTCACATTTCTGTGGTGGAAAGTTCTGAAATCTGCGTGGATCCACAAATTTCCACTCACCCCACATTCCCAAAAGTCATCAGAGAAAAATGGTACCTCACTTGCGTGGGTAGGCCAAGTACCCGTGACATGAAATGGCGCAAAATGCAACGTGGACACACCACAATTTCACACTGAAAAATGACCCTTTTTTGGCAAAGTGCCTAGCTGTAGTTTTTGAACCCTAGCTCTTCTGGCACCTAGGGAAAGCTAGCAAACCTATACATTTTTCAAAACTAGACAACCTGGGGAATCCATGATAGGGTGTCTTGACTGCCTTCCTCCATGTACTGTTACCCAGAATCCCGTGCAAACCAAAAAAATAGTCATAAACCCCATATTTTCCTCACATTTCTGTGGTGGAAAGTTCTGGAATCTGCGTGGATCCACCAATGTCCACTCACCCCGCTTTCCCCAAAGTCTTCTGAGAAAAATAGTACCTCACTTGCGTAGGTAGGAGTAGTGCCCGCGAGATGAAATGGCGCAAAATGCAACGTGGACACACCACAATTTCACACTGAAAAATGACCCTTTTTTGGCAAAGTGCCTAGCTGTAGTTTTTGAACCCTAGCTCGGCTGGCACATAGGGAAACCTAGCAAACCTATACATTTTTGAAAACTAGACACCCAGGGGAATCTAGGATGGGGTGAGTTGATTTCCTCCCTCCAGGTTCTGTCACCCAGATTCCCTTGCAAACCAAAAAAATTGTACAAAAAAATACATTTTCCCCACATTTCTGTGGTGGAAAGTTCTGAAATCTGCGTGGATCCACAAATTTCCACTCACCCCACATTCCCTAAAGTCTTCCGAGAAAAATGGTACCTCACTTGCGTGGGTAGGCCTAGTGCCCGCGACACGAAACGGCGCAAAATGCAATGTGACACACCACAATTTCACTGTGAAAAATGACCCTTTTTTGGCAAAGTGCCTAGCTGTAGTTTTTGAACCCTAGCTCTGCTGGCACCTAGGAAAACCTAGCAAACCTATGCATTTTTTAAAACTAGACACCCAGGGGAATCTAGGATGGGGTGAGTTGTTTTCCTCCCTCCAGGTTCTGTCACCCAGATTCCCTTGCAAACCAAAAAAATTGTACAAAAAAATAAATTTTCCTCACATTTCTGTGGTGGAAAGTTCTGGAATCTGCGTGGATCCACAAATTTCCACTCACCCCACATTCCCAAAAGTCATCAGAGAAAAATGGTACCTCACTTGCGTGGGTAGGCCAAGTACCCGTGACATGAAATGGCGTAAAATGCAACGTGGACACACCACAATTTCACACTGAAAAATGACCCTTTTTTGGCAAAGTGCCTAGCTGTAGTTTTTGAACCCTAGCTCTGCTGGCAACTAGGGAAACCTAGCAAACCTATACATTTTTGAAAACTAGACATCCAGGGGAATCCAGGATGGGGTGACTTGACTGCCTCCCTCCAGGTTCTGTTACCCAGAATCCCTTGCAAACCAAAATTGTAAAAAAAAAACATTTTCGTCACATTTCTGTGGTGGAAAGTTCTGGAATCTGCGTGGATCCACAAATTTCCACTCACCCCGCGTTCCCCAAAGTCATCAGAGAAATATGGTACCTCACTTGCGTGGGTAGGCCAAGTACCCGTGAAATGAAATGGCGCAAAATGCAACGTGGACACACCACAATTTCACACTGAAAAATTACCCTTTTTTGGCAAAGTGCCTAGCTGTAGTTTTTGAACCCTAGCTCTGCTGACATCTAGGGAAACCTAGCAAACCTATACATTTTTTAAAACTAGACACCCAGGGAAATCCAGGATGGGGTGAGTTGATTTCCTCCCTCCAGGTTCTGTTACCCAGATTCCCTTGCAAACCAAAAAAATTGTCCAAAAAAATAAATTTTCCTCACATTTCTGTGGTGGAAAGTTCTGAAATCTGCGTGGATCCACAAATTTCCACTCACCCCACATTCCCAAAAGTCATCAGAGAAAAATGGTACCTCACTTGCGTGGGTAGGCCAAGTACCCGTGACATGAAATGGCGCAAAATGCAACGTGGACACACCACAATTTCACACTGAAAAATGACCCTTTTTTGGCAAAGTGCCTAGCTGTAGTTTTTGAACCCTAGCTCTTCTGGCACCTAGGGAAAGCTAGCAAACCTATACATTTTTCAAAACTAGACAACCTGGGGAATCCATGATAGGGTGTCTTGACTGCCTTCCTCCATGTACTGTTACCCAGAATCCCGTGCAAACCAAAAAAATAGTCATAAACCCCATATTTTCCTCACATTTCTGTGGTGGAAAGTTCTGGGATCTGCGTGGATCCACCAATGTCCACTCACCCCGCTTTCCCCAAAGTCTTCTGAGAAAAATAGTACCTCACTTGCGTAGGTAGGAGTAGTGCCCGCGAGATGAAATGGCGCAAAATGCAACGTGGACACACCACAATTTCACATTGAAAAATGACCCTTTTTTGGCAAAGTGCCTAGCTGTAGTTTTTGAACCCTAGCTCGGCTGGCACATAGGGAAACCTAGCAAACCTATACATTTTTGAAAACTAGACACCCAGGGGAATCTAGGATGGGGTGAGTTGATTTCCTCCCTCCAGGTTCTGTCACCCAGATTCCCTTGCAAACCAAAAAAATTGAACAAAAAAATAAATTTTCCCCACATTTCTGTGGTGGAAAGTTCTGAAATCTGCGTGGATCCACAAATTTCCACTCACCCCACATTCCCAAAAGTCATCAGAGAAAAATGGTACCTCACTTGCGTGGGTAGGCTAAGTACCCGTGACATGAAATGGCGCAAAATGCAACGTGGACACACCACAATTTCACACTGAAAAATGACCCTTTTTTGGCAAAGTGCCTAGCTGTAGTTTTTGAACCCTAGCTCTGCTGGCAACTAGGGAAACCTAGCAAACCTATACAGTTTTAAAAACTAGACATCCAGGGCAATCCAGGATGGGGTGACTTGACTGCCTCCTTCCAGGTTCTGTTACCCAGAATCCCTTGCAAACCAAAATTGTCAAAAAACCCACATTTTCTTCACATTTCTGTGGTGGAAAGTTCTGGAATCTGGGTGGATCCACAAAATTCCACTCACCCCGCATTCCCCAAAGTCTTCCGAGAAAAATGGTACCTCACTTGCGTGGGTAGGCCTAGTGCCCGCGACACGAAACGGCGCAAAATGCAATGTGACACACCACAATTTCACTGTGAAAAATGACCCTTTTTTGGCAAAGTGCCTAGCTGTAGTTTTTGAACCCTAGCTCTGCTGGCACCTAGGGAAACCTAGCAAACCTATGCATTTTTTAAAACTAGACACCCAGGGGAATCTAGGATGGGGTGAGTTGATTTCCTCCCTCCAGGTTCTGTCACCCAGATTCCCTTGCAAACCAAAATTGTCAAAAAACCCACATTTTCTTCACATTTCTGTGGTGGAAAGTTCTGAAATCTGCGTGGATCCACAAATTTCCACTCACCCCACATTCCCAAAAGTCATCAGAGAAAAATGGTACCTCACTTGCGTGGGTAGGCCAAGTACCCGTGACATGAAATGGCGCAAAATGCAACGTGGACACACCACAATTTCACACTGAAAAATGACCCTTTTTTGGCAAAGTGCCTAGCTGTAGTTTTTGAACCCTAGCTCTGCTGGCACCTAGGAAAACCTAGCAAACCTATGCATTTTTTAAAACTAGACACCCAGGGGAATCTAGGATGGGGTGAGTTGTTTTCCTCCCTCCAGGTTCTGTCACCCAGATTCCCTTGCAAACCAAAAAAATTGTACAAAAAAATAAATTTTCCTCACATTTCTGTGGTGGAAAGTTCTGGAATCTGCGTGGATCCACAAATTTCCACTCACCCCACATTCCCAAAAGTCATCAGAGAAAAATGGTACCTCACTTGCGTGGGTAGGCCAAGTACCCGTGACATGAAATGGCGTAAAATGCAACGTGGACACACCACAATTTCACACTGAAAAATGACCCTTTTTTGGCAAAGTGCCTAGCTGTAGTTTTTGAACCCTAGCTCTGCTGGCAACTAGGGAAACCTAGCAAACCTATACATTTTTGAAAACTAGACATCCAGGGGAATCCAGGATGGGGTGACTTGACTGCCTCCCTCCAGGTTCTGTTACCCAGAATCCCTTGCAAACCAAAATTGTAAAAAAAAAACATTTTCGTCACATTTCTGTGGTGGAAAGTTCTGGAATCTGCGTGGATCCACAAATTTCCACTCACCCCGCGTTCCCCAAAGTCATCAGAGAAATATGGTACCTCACTTGCGTGGGTAGGCCAAGTACCCGTGACATGAAATGGCGCAAAATGCAACGTGGACACACCACAATTTCACACTGAAAAATTACCCTTTTTTGGCAAAGTGCCTAGCTGTAGTTTTTGAACCCTAGCTCTGCTGACATCTAGGGAAACCTAGCAAACCTGTATATTTTTGAAAACTAGACACCCAGGGAAATCCAGGATGGGGTGAGTTGATTTCCTCCCTCCAGGTTCTGTTACCCAGATTCCCTTGCAAACCAAAAAAATTGTCCAAAAAAATAAATTTTCCTCACATTTCTGTGGTGGAAAGTTCTGAAATCTGCGTGGATCCACAAATTTTCCCCTCACCCCACATTCCCAAAAGTCATCAGAGAAAAATGGTACCTCACTTGCGTGGGTAGGCCAAGTACCCGTGACATGAAATGGCGCAAAATGCAACGTGGACACACCACAATTTCACACTGAAAAATGACCCTTTTTTGGCAAAGTGCCTAGCTGTAGTTTTTGAACCCTAGCTCTTCTGGCACCTAGGGAAAGCTAGCAAACCTATACATTTTTCAAAACTAGACAACCTGGGGAATCCATGATAGGGTGTCTTGACTGCCTTCCTCCATGTACTGTTACCCAGAATCCCGTGCAAACCAAAAAAATAGTCATAAACCCCATATTTTCCCCACATTTCTGTGGTGGAAAGTTCTGGAATCTGCGTGGATCCACCAATGTCCACTCACCCCGCTTTCCCCAAAGTCTTCTGAGAAAAATAGTACCTCACTTGCGTAGGTAGGAGTAGTGCCCGCGAGATGAAATGGCGCAAAATGCAACGTGGACACACCACAATTTCACACTGAAAAATGACCCTTTTTTGGCAAAGTGCCTAGCTGTAGTTTTTGAACCCTAGCTCGGCTGGCACATAGGGAAACCTAGCAAACCTATACATTTTTGAAAACTAGACACCCAGGGGAATCTAGGATGGGGTGAGTTGATTTCCTCCCTCCAGGTTCTGTCACCCAGATTCCCTTGCAAACCAAAAAAATTGTACAAAAAAATAAATTTTCCCCACATTTCTGTGGTGGAAAGTTCTGAAATCTGCGTGGATCCACAAATTTCCACTCACCCCACATTCCCAAAAGTCATCAGAGAAAAATGGTACCTCACTTGCGTGGGTAGGCTAAGTACCCGTGACATGAAATGGCGCAAAATGCAACGTGGACACACCACAATTTCACACTGAAAAATGACCCTTTTTTGGCAAAGTGCCTAGCTGTAGTTTTTGAACCCTAGCTCTGCTGGCAACTAGGGAAACCTAGCAAACCTATACAGTTTTGAAAACTAGACATCCAGGGCAATCCAGGATGGGGTGACTTGACTGCCTCCTTCCAGGTTCTGTTACCCAGAATCCCTTGCAAACCAAAATTGTCAAAAAACCCACATTTTCTTCACATTTCTGTGGTGGAAAGTTCTGGAATCTGGGTGGATCCACAAAATTCCACTCACCCCGCATTCCCCAAAGTCTTCTGAGAAAAATGGTACCTCACTTGCGTGGGTAGGCCTAGTGCCCGCGACACGAAACGGCGCAAAATGCAATGTGACACACCACAATTTCACTGTGAAAAATGACCCTTTTTTGGCAAAGTGCCTAGCTGTAGTTTTTGAACCCTAGCTCTGCTGGCACCTAGGGAAACCTAGCAAACCTATGCATTTTTTAAAACTAGACACCCAGGGGAATCTAGGATGGGGTGAGTTGATTTCCTCCCTCCAGGTTCTGTCACCCAGATTCCCTTGCAAACCAAAATTGTCAAAAAACCCACATTTTCTTCACATTTCTGTGGTGGAAAGTTCTGAAATCTGCGTGGATCCACAAATTTCCACTCACCCCACATTCCCAAAAGTCATCAGAGAAAAATAATACCTCACTTGCGTGGGTAGGCCAAGTACCCGTGACATGAAATGGCGCAAAATGCAACGTGGACACACCACAATTTCACACTGAAAAATGACCCTTTTTTGGCAAAGTGCCTAGCTGTAGTTTTTGAACCCTAGCTCTGCTGGCAACTAGGGAAACCTAGCAAACCTATACAGTTTTGAAAACTAGACATCCAGGGGAATCCAGGATGGGGTGACTTGACTGCCTCCCTCCAGGTTCTGTTACCCAGAATCCCTTGCAAACCAAAATTGTAAAAAAAAAACATTTTCGTCATATTTCTGTGGTGGAAAGTTCTGGAATCTGCGTGGATCCACAAATATCCACTCACCCCGCGTTCCCCAAAGTCATCAGAGAAAAATGGTACCTCACTTGCGTGGGTAGGCCAAGTACCCGTGACATGAAATGGCGCAAAATGCAACGTGGACACACCACAATTTCACACTGAAAAATTACCCTTTTTTGGCAAAGTGCCTAGCTGTAGTTTTTGAACCCTAGCTCTGCTGGCACCTAGGGAAAGCTAGCAAACCTATACATTTTTGAAAACTAGACACCCAGGGAAATCCAGGATGGGGTGAGTTGATTTCCTCCCTCCAGGTTCTGTTACCCAGATTCCCTTGCAAACCAAAAAAATTGTCCAAAAAAATAAATTTTCCTCACATTTCTGTGGTGGAAAGTTCTGAAATCTGCGTGGATCCACAAATTTCCACTCACCCCACATTCCCAAAAGTCTTCCGAGAAAAATGGTACCTCACTTGCGTGGGTAGGCCTAGTGCCCGCGACACGAAACGGCGCAAAATGCAATGTGACACACCACAATTTCACTGTGAAAAATGACCCTTTTTTGGCAAAGTGCCTAGCTGTAGTTTTTGAACCCTAGCTCTGCTGGCACCTAGGAAAACCTAGCAAACCTATGCATTTTTTAAAACTAGACACCCAGGGGAATCTAGGATGGGGTGAGTTGTTTTCCTCCCTCCAGGTTCTGTCACCCAGATTCCCTTGCAAACCAAAAAAATTGTACAAAAAAATAAATTTTCCTCACATTTCTGTGGTGGAAAGTTCTGGAATCTGCGTGGATCCACAAATTTCCACTCACCCCACATTCCCAAAAGTCATCAGAGAAAAATGGTACCTCACTTGCGTGGGTAGGCCAAGTACCCGTGACATGAAATGGCGTAAAATGCAACGTGGACACACCACAATTTCACACTGAAAAATGACCCTTTTTTGGCAAAGTGCCTAGCTGTAGTTTTTGAACCCTAGCTCTGCTGGCAACTAGGGAAACCTAGCAAACCTATACATTTTTGAAAACTAGACATCCAGGGGAATCCAGGATGGGGTGACTTGACTGCCTCCCTCCAGGTTCTGTTACCCAGAATCCCTTGCAAACCAAAATTGTAAAAAAAAAACATTTTCGTCACATTTCTGTGGTGGAAAGTTCTGGAATCTGCGTGGATCCACAAATTTCCACTCACCCCGCGTTCCCCAAAGTCATCAGAGAAAAATGGTACCTCACTTGCGTGGGTAGGCCAAGTACCCGTGACATGAAATGGCGCAAAATGCAACGTGGACACACCACAATTTCACACTGAAAAATTACCCTTTTTTGGCAAAGTGCCTAGCTGTAGTTTTTGAACCCTAGCTCTGCTGGCACCTAGGGAAAGCTAGCAAACCTATACATTTTTGAAAACTAGACACCCAGGGAAATCCAGGATGGGGTGAGTTGATTTCCTCCCTCCAGGTTCTGTTACCCAGATTCCCTTGCAAACCAAAAAAATTGTCCAAAAAAATAAACTTTCCTCACAATTCTGTGGTGGAAAGTTCTGAAATCTGCGTGGATCCACAAATTTCCACTCACCCCACATTCCCAAAAGTCTTCCGAGAAAAATGGTACCTCACTTGCGTGGGTAGGCCAAGTACCCGCGACACGAAACGGCGCAAAATGCAATGTGACACACCACAATTTCACTGTGAAAAATGACCCTTTTTTGGCAAAGTGCCTAGCTGTAGTTTTTGAACCCTAGCTCTGCTGGCACCTAGGGAAAGCTAGCAAACCTATACATTTTTCAAAACTAGACAACCTGGGGAATCCATGATAGGGTGTCTTGACTGCCTTCCTCCATGTACTGTTACCCAGAATCCCGTGCAAACCAAAAAAATAGTCATAAACCCCATATTTTCCCCACATTTCTGTGGTGGAAAGTTCTGGAATCTGCGTGGATCTACCAATGTCCACTCACCCCGCTTTCCCCAAAGTCTTCTGAGAAAAATAGTACCTCACTTGCGTAGGTAGGAGTAGTGCCCGCGAGATGAAATGGCGCAAAATGCAACGTGGACACACCACAATTTCACACTGAAAAATGACCCTTTTTTGGCAAAGTGCCTAGCTGTAGTTTTTGAACCCTAGCTCGGCTGGCACATAAGGAAACCTAGCAAACCTATAAATTTTTGAAAACTAGACACCCAGGGGAATCTAGGATGGGGTGAGTTGATTTCCTCCCTCCAGGTTCTGTCACCCAGATTCCCTTGCAAACCAAAACAATTGTACAAAAAAATAAATTTTCCCCACATTTCCGTGGTGGAAAGTTCTGAAATCTGCGTGGATCCACAAATTTCCACTCACCCCACATTCCCAAAAGTCGTCAGAGAAAAATGGTACCTCACTTGCGTGGGTAGGCCAAGTACCCGTGACATGAAATGGCGCAAAATGCAACGTGGACACACCACAATTTCACACTGAAAAATGACCCTTTTTTGGCAAAGTGCCTAGCTGTAGTTTTTGAACCCTAGCTCTGCTGGCAACTAGGGAAACCTAGCAAACCTATACAGTTTTGAAAACTAGACATCCAGGGGAATCCAGGATGGGGTGACTTGACTGCCTCCTTCCAGGTTCTGTTACCCAGAATCCCTTGCAAACCAAAATTGTCAAAAAACCCACATTTTCTTCACATTTCTGTGGTGGAAAGTTCTGGAATCTGGGTGGATCCACAAAATTCCACTCACCCCGCATTCCCCAAAGTCTTCCGAGAAAAATGGTACCTCACTTGCGTGGGTAGGCCTAGTGCCCGCGACACGAAACGGCGCAAAATGCAATGTGACACACCACAATTTCACTGTGAAAAATGACCCTTTTTTGGCAAAGTGCCTAGCTGTAGTTTTTGAACCCTAGCTCTGCTGGCACCTAGGGAAACCTAGCAAACCTATGCATTTTTTAAAACTAGACACCCAGGGGAATCTGGGATGAGGTGAGTTGATTTCCTCCCTCCAGGTTCTGTCACCCAGATTCCCTTGCAAACCAAAAAAATTGTACAAAAAAATAAATTTTCCTCACATTTCTGTGGTGGAAAGTTCTGAAATCTGCGTGGATCCACAAATTTCCACTCACCCCACATTCCCAAAAGTCATCAGAGAAAAATGGTACCTCACTTGCGTGGGTAGG
Source organism: Triturus cristatus (assembly GCF_964204655.1). Taxonomy (NCBI): domain Eukaryota; kingdom Metazoa; phylum Chordata; class Amphibia; order Caudata; family Salamandridae; genus Triturus; species Triturus cristatus. The sequence goes on along the minus strand of NC_140579.1, from coordinate 928,419,475 downwards.
CCAAGTACCCGTGACATGAAATGGCGCAAAATGCAACATGGACACACCACAATTTCACACTGAAAAATTACCCTTTTTTGGCAAAGTGCCTAGCTGTAGTTTTTGAACCCTAGCTCTGCTGACATCTAGGGAAACCTAGCAAACCTATATATTTTTGAAACCTAGACACCCAGGGAAGTCCAGGATGGGGTGAGTTGATTTCCTCCCTCCAGGTTCTGTTACCCAGATTCCCTTGCAAACCAAAAAAATTGTCCAAAAAAATAAATTTTCCTCACATTTCTGTGGTGGAAAGTTCTGAAATCTGCGTGGATCCACAATTTCCACTCACCCCACATTCCCAAAAGTCATCAGAGAAAAATGGTACCTCACTTGCGTGGGTAGGTCAAGTACCCGTGACATGAACTGGCGCAAAATGTAACGTGGACACACCACAATTTCACACTGAAAAATGACCCTTTTTTGGCAAAGTGCCTAGCTGTAGTTTTTGAACCCTAGCTCTGCTGGCAACTAGGGAAACCTAGCAAACCTATACATTTTTGAAAACTAGACATCCAGGGGAATCCAGGATGGGGTGACTTGACTGCCTCCCTCCAGGTTCTGTTACCCAGAATCCCTTGCAAACCAAAATTGTCAAAAAAAAAACATTTTCTTCACATTTCTGTGGTGGAAAGTTCTGGAATCTGCGTGGATCCACAAATTTCCACTCACCCCGCATTCCCCAAAGTCTTCCGAGAAAAATGGTACCTCACTTGCATGGGTAGGCCAAGTACCCGTGACATGAAATGGCGTAAAATGCAACGTGGACAAACCACAACTTCACACTGAAAAATGACCCTTTGTTGGCAAAGTGCCTAGCTGTAGTTTTTGAACCCTAGCTCTGCTGACATCTAGGGAAACCTAGCAAACCTATACATTTTTTAAAACTAGACACCCAGGGAAATCCAGAATGGGGTGAGTTGATTTCCTCCCTCCAGGTTCTGTTACCCAGATTCCCTTGCAAACCAAAAAAATTGTCCCAAAAAATAAATTTTCCTCACATTTCTGTGGTGGAATGTTCTGAAATCTGCGTGGATCCACAATTTCCACTCACCCCACATTCCCAAAAGTCATCAGAGAAAAATGGTACCTCACTTGTGTGAGTAGGTCAAGTACCCGTGACATGAACTGGCGCAAAATGTAACGTGGACACACCACAATTTCACACTGAAAAATGACCCTTTTTTGGCAAAGTGCCTAGCTGTAGTTTTTGAACCCTAGCTCTGCTGGCAACTAGGAAAACCTAGCAAACCTATACATTTTTGAAAACTAGACATCCAGGGGAATCCAGGATGGGGTGACTTGACTGCCTCCCTCCAGGTTCTGTTACCCAGAATCCCTTGCAAACCAAAATTGTAAAAAAAAAAACATTTTCTTCACATTTCTGTGGTGGAAAGTTCTGGAATCTGCGTGGATCCACAAATTTCCACTCACCCCGCGTTCCCCAAAGTCTTCCGAGAAAAATGGTACCTCACTTGCATGGGTAGGCCAAGTACCCGTGACATGAAATGGCGTAAAATGCAACGTGGACAAACCACAACTTCACACTGAAAAATGACCCTTTTTTGGCAAAGTGCCTAGCTGTAGTTTTTGAACCCTAGCTCTGCTGACATCTAGGGAAACCTAGCAAACCTATACATTTTTTAAAAATAGACACCCAGGGAAATCCAGGATGGGGTGAGTTGATTTCCTCCCTCCAGGTTCTGTTACCCAGATTCCCTTGCAAACCAATAAAATTGTCCAAAAAAATAAATTTTCCTCACATTTCTGTGGTGGAAAGTTCTGAAATCTGCGTGGATCCACAAATTTCCACTCACCCCACATTCCCAAAAGTCATCAGAGAAAAATGGTACCTCACTTGCGTGGGTAGGCCAAGTACCCGTGACATGAAATGGCGCAAAATGTACCGTGGACACACCACAATTTCACACTGAAAAATGACCCTTTTTTGGCAAAGTGCCTAGCTGTAGTTTTTGAATCCTAGCTCTGCTGGCACCTAGGGAAAGCTAGCAAACCTATCAATTTTTCAAAACTAGACAACCTGGGGAATCCATGATAGGGTGTCTTGACTGCCTTCCTCCAGGTACTGTTACCCAGAATCCCGTGCAAACCAAAAAAATAGTCAAAAAACCCACATTTTCCTCACATTTCTGTGGTGGAAAGTTCTGGAATCTGCGTGGATCCACAAATGTCCACTCACCCCGCTTTCCCCAAAGTCTTCTGAGAAAAATGGTACCTCACTTGCGTAGGTAGGCCTAGTGCCCGCGAGATGAAACGGCGCAAAATGCAACGTGGACACACCACAATTTCACAGTGAAAAATGACCCTCTTTTTACAAAGTGCCTAGCTGTAGTTTTTGAACCCTAGCTCTGCTGGCACCCAGGGAAACATAGCAACCCTATACATTTTTGAAAACTAGACATGCAGGGGAATCCAGGATGGGGAGACTTGACTGCCTCCCTCCAGGTTCTGTTACCCAGAATCCCCTGCAAACCTATAAAATTGTCAAAAGAACACATTTTCCTTACATTTCTGTGGTGCAAAGTTCTGGAATCTGCGTGGATCCACAAATTTCCACTCACCCCGCTTTCCCCAAAGTCTTCCGAGAAAAATGGTACCCCACTTTCATGGGTAGGCCTAGTTCCCGTGACATGAAACGGTGCAAAACACAACGTGGACACACCACAATTTCACACTGAAAAATGACCCTTTTTTGGCAAAGTGCCTAGCTGTAGTTTTTGAACCCTAGCTCTGCTGGCAACTAGGGAAACCTAGCAAACCTATACAGTTTTGAAAACTAGACATCCAGGGGAATCCAGGATGGGGTGACTTGACTGCCTCCCTCCAGGTTCTGTTACCCAGAATCCCTTGCAAACCAAAATTGTAAAAAAAAAACATTTTCGTCATATTTCTGTGGTGGAAAGTTCTGGAATCTGCGTGGATCCACAAATTTCCACTCACCCCGCGTTCCCCAAAGTCATCAGAGAAAAATGGTACCTCACTTGCGTGGGTAGGCCAAGTACCCGTGACATGAAATGGCGCAAAATGCAACGTGGACACACCACAATTTCACACTGAAAAATTACCCTTTTTTGGCAAAGTGCCTAGCTGTAGTTTTTGAACCCTAGCTCTGCTGGCACCTAGGGAAAGCTAGCAAACCTATACATTTTTGAAAACTAGACACCCAGGGAAATCCAGGATGGGGTGAGTTGATTTCCTCCCTCCAGGTTCTGTTACCCAGATTCCCTTGCAAACCAAAAAAATTGTCCAAAAAAATAAATTTTCCTCACATTTCTGTGGTGGAAAGTTCTGAAATCTGCGTGGATCCACAAATTTCCACTCACCCCACATTCCCAAAAGTCATCAGAGAAAAATGGTACCTCACTTGCGTGGGTAGGCCAAGTACCCGTGACATGAAATGGCACAAAATGTAACGTGGACACACCACAATTTCACACTGAAAAATGACCCTTTTTTGGCAAAGTGCCTACCTGTAGTTTTTGAACCCTAGCTCTGCTGGCACCTAGGGAAAGCTAGCAAACCTATACATTTTTCAAAACTAGACAACCTGGGGAATCCATGATAGGGTGTCTTGACTGCCTTCCTCCATGTACTGTTACCCAGAATCCCGTGCAAACCAAAAAAATTGTCATAAACCCCATATTTTCCCCACATTTCTGTGGTGGAAAGTTCTGGAATCTGCGTGGATCTACCAATGTCCACTCACCCCGCTTTCCCCAAAGTCTTCTGAGAAAAATAGTACCTCACTTGCGTAGGTAGGAGTAGTGCCCGCGAGATGAAATGGCGCAAAATGCAACGTGGACACACCACAATTTCACACTGAAAAATGACCCTTTTTTGGCAAAGTGCCTAGCTGTAGTTTTTGAACCCTAGCTCGGCTGGCACATAAGGAAACCTAGCAAACCTATACATTTTTGAAAACTAGACACCCAGGGGAATCTAGGATGGGGTGAGTTGATTTCCTCCCTCCAGGTTCTGTCACCCAGATTCCCTTGCAAACCAAAACAATTGTACAAAAAAATAAATTTTCCCCACATTTCTGTGGTGGAAAGTTCTGAAATCTGCGTGGATCCACAAATTTCCACTCACCCCACATTCCCAAAAGTCGTCAGAGAAAAATGGTACCTCACTTGCGTGGGTAGGCCAAGTACCCGTGACATGAAATGGCGCAAAATGCAACGTGGACACACCACAATTTCACACTGAAAAATGACCCTTTTTTGGCAAAGTGCCTAGCTGTAGTTTTTGAACCCTAGCTCTGCTGGCAACTAGGGAAACCTAGCAAACCTATACAGTTTTGAAAACTAGACATCCAGGGGAATCCAGGATGGGGTGACTTGACTGCCTCCTTCCAGGTTCTGTTACCCAGAATCCCTTGCAAACCAAAATTGTCAAAAAACCCACATTTTCTTCACATTTCTGTGGTGGAAAGTTCTGGAATCTGGGTGGATCCACAAAATTCCACTCACCCCGCATTCCCCAAAGTCTTCCGAGAAAAATGGTACCTCACTTGCGTGGGTAGGCCTAGTGCCCGCGACACGAAACGGCGCAAAATGCAATGTGACACACCACAATTTCACTGTGAAAAATGACCCTTTTTTGGCAAAGTGCCTAGCTGTAGTTTTTGAACCCTAGCTCTGCTGGCACCTAGGGAAACCTAGCAAACCTATGCATTTTTTAAAACTAGACACCCAGGGGAATCTGGGATGAGGTGAGTTGATTTCCTCCCTCCAGGTTCTGTCACCCAGATTCCCTTGCAAACCAAAAAAATTGTACAAAAAAATAAATTTTCCTCACATTTCTGTGGTGGAAAGTTCTGAAATCTGCGTGGATCCACAAATTTCCACTCACCCCACATTCCCAAAAGTCATCAGAGAAAAATGGTACCTCACTTGCGTGGGTAGGCCAAGTACCCGTGACATGAAATGGCGCAAAATGCAACATGGACACACCACAATTTCACACTGAAAAATTACCCTTTTTTAGCAAAGTGCCTAGCTGTAGTTTTTGAACCCTAGCTCTGCTGACATCTAGGGAAACCTAGCAAACCTATATATTTTTGAAAACTAGACACCCAGGGAAGTCCAGGATGGGGTGAGTTGATTTCCTCCCTCCAGGTTCTGTTACCCAGATTCCCTTGCAAACCAAAAAAATTGTCCAAAAAAATAAATTTTCCTCACATTTCTGTGGTGGAATGTTCTGAAATCTGCGTGGATCCACAATTTCCACTCACCCCACATTCCCAAAAGTCATCAGAGAAAAATGGTACCTCACTTGCGTGAGTAGGTCAAGTACCCGTGACATGAACTGGCGCAAAATGTAACGTGGACACACCACAATTTCACACTGAAAAATGACCCTTTTTTGGCAAAGTGCCTAGCTGTAGTTTTTGAACCCTAGCTCTGCTGGCAACTAGGGAAACCTAGCAAACCTATACATTTTTGAAAACTAGACATCCAGGGGAATCCAGGATGGGGTGACTTGACTGCCTCCCTCCAGGTTCTGTTACCCAGAATCCCTTGCAAACCAAAATTGTAAAAAAAAAAACATTTTCTTCACATTTCTGTGGTGGAAAGTTCTGGAATCTGCGTGGATCCACAAATTTCCACTCACCCCGCGTTCCCCAAAGTCTTCCGAGAAAAATGGTACCTCACTTGCATGGGTAGGCCAAGTACCCGTGACATGAAATGGCGTAAAATGCAACGTGGACAAACCACAACTTCACACTGAAAAATGACCCTTTTTTGGCAAAGTGCCTAGCTGTAGTTTTTGAACCCTAGCTCTGCTGACATCTAGGGAAACCTAGCAAACCTATACATTTTTTAAAAATAGACACCCAGGGAAATCCAGGATGGGGTGAGTTGATTTCCTCCCTCCAGGTTCTGTTACCCAGATTCCCTTGCAAACCAATAAAATTGTCCAAAAAAATAAATTTTCCTCACATTTCTGTGGTGGAAAGTTCTGAAATCTGCGTGGATCCACAAATTTCCACTCACCCCACATTCCCAAAAGTCATCAGAGAAAAATGGTACCTCACTTGCGTGGGTAGGCCAAGTACCCGTGACATGAAATGGCGCAAAATGTACCGTGGACACACCACAATTTCACACTGAAAAATGACCCTTTTTTGGCAAAGTGCCTAGCTGTAGTTTTTGAATCCTAGCTCTGCTGGCACCTAGGGAAAGCTAGCAAACCTATCAATTTTTCAAAACTAGACAACCTGGGGAATCCATGAAAGGGTGTCTTGACTGCCTTCCTCCAGGTACTTTTACCCAGAATCCCGTGCAAACCAAAAAAATAGTCAAAAAACCCACATTTTCCTCACATTTCTGTGGTGGAAAGTTCTGGAATCTGCGTGGATCCACAAATGTCCACTCACCCCGCTTTCCCCAAAGTCTTCTGAGAAAAATGGTACCTCACTTGCGTAGGTAGGCCTAGTGCCCGCGAGATGAAACGGCGCAAAATGCAACGTGGACACACCACAATTTCACAGTGAAAAATGACCCTCTTTTTACAAAGTGCCTAGCTGTAGTTTTTGAACCCTAGCTCTGCTGGCACCCAGGGAAACATAGCAACCCTATACATTTTTGAAAACTAGACATGCAGGGGAATCCAGGATGGGGAGACTTGACTGCCTCCCTCCAGGTTCTGTTACCCAGAATCCCCTGCAAACCTATAAAATTGTCAAAAGAACACATTTTCCTTACATTTCTGTGGTGCAAAGTTCTGGAATCTGCGTGGATCCACAAATTTCCACTCACCCCGCTTTCCCCAAAGTCTTCCGAGAAAAATGGTACCCCACTTTCATGGGTAGGCCTAGTTCCCGTGACATGAAACGGTGCAAAACACAACGTGCACACACCACAATTTCACAGTGAAAAATGACCCTTTTTTGGCAAAGTGCCTAGCTGTAGTTTTTGAACCCTAGCTCTGCTGACACCTAGGGAAACCTAGCAAACCTATACATTTTTGGAAACTGGACACCCAGAAGAATCTAGGATGGGGTGAGTTGATTTCCTCCCTCCAGGTTCTGTCACCCAGATTCCCTTGCAAACCAAAATAATTGTCCAAAAAAATACATTTTCCTCACATTTCTGTGGTGGAAAGTTCTGAAATCTGCATGGATCCACAAATTTCCACTCACCCCACGTTCCCAAAAGTCATCAGAGAAAAATGGTACCTCGCTTGCGTGGGTAGGCCAAGTACCCGTGACATGAAATGGCGCAAAATGCAACGTGGACACACCACAATTTCACACTGAAAAATTACCCTTTTTTGGCAAAGTACCTAGCTGTAGTTTTTGAACCCTAGCTCTGCTGGCAACAAGGGAAACCTAGCAAACCTATACATTTTTGAAAACTAGACATCCAGGGGAATCCAGGATGGGGTGTCTTGACTGCCTCCCTCCAGGTTCTGTTACCCAGAATCCCTTGCAAACCTAAAGGAATTGTCAAAAAAAACCATTTTCCTCACATTTCTGTGGTGGAAAGTTCTGGAATCTGTGTGGATCCACAAATTTGCACTCACCCCGCATTCCCCAAAGTCTTACGAGAAAAATGCTACCTCACTTGCGTGGGTAGGCCTAGTGTCCACGACATGAAACGGCAAAAAATGCAACGTGGACACACCATAATTTCACAGTGAAAAATGACCCTTTTTTGGCAAAGTGCCTAGCTGTAGTTTTTGAACCCTAGCTCTGCTGGCACCTAGGGAAACCTAGCAAACCTATACATTTTTGAAAACTAGACAACCTGGGGAATCCATGATAGGGTGTCTTGACTGCCTTCCTCCAGGTACTGTTACCCATAACCCCGTGCAAACCAAAAAAATAGTCAAAAAACCCATATTTTCCTCACATTTCTGTGGTGGAAAGTTCTGGAATCTGCGTGGATCCACAAATGTCCACTCCCCCGCTTTCCCCAAAGTCTCCTGAGAAAAATGGTACCTCACTTGCGCAGGTAGGCCTAGTGCCCGCGAGATGAAACGGCGCACAATGCAACGTGGACACACCACAATTTCACAGTGAAAAATGACCCTCTTTTTGCAAAGTGCCTAGCTGTAGTTTTTGAACCTTAGCTCTGCTGGCACCCAGGGAAACATAGCAACTCTATACATTTTTGAAAACTAGACATGCAGGGGAATCCAGGATGGGGTGACTTGACTGCCTCCCCCCAGGTTCTGTTACCCAGAATCCCTTGCAAACCAAAATTGTCAAAAAAAAAACATTTTCTTCACATTTCTGTGGTGGAAAGTTCGGGAATCTGCGTGGATCCACAAATTTCCACTCACCCCGCGTTCCCCAAAGTCTTCCGAGAAAAATGGTACCTCACTTGCATGGGTAGGCCAAGTACCCGTGACATGAAATGGCGTAAAATGCAACGTGGACAAACCACAACTTCACACTGAAAAATGACCCTTTTTTGGCAAAGTGCCTAGCTGTAGTTTTTGAACCCTAGCTCTGCTGACATCTAGGGAAACCTAGCAAACCTATACATTTTTTAAAAATAGACACCCAGGGAAATCCAGGATGGGGTGAGTTGATTTCCTCCCTCCAGGTTCTGTTACCCAGATTCCCTTGCAAACCAATAAAATTGTCCAAAAAAATAAATTTTCCTCACATTTCTGTGGTGGAAAGTTCTGAAATCTGCGTGGATCCACAAATTTCCACTCACCCCACATTCCCAAAAGTCATCAGAGAAAAATGGTACCTCACTTGCGTGGGTAGGCCAAGTACCCGTGACATGAAATGGCGCAAAATGTACCGTGGACACACCACAATTTCACACTGAAAAATGACCCTTTTTTGGCAAAGTGCCTAGCTGTAGTTTTTGAATCCTAGCTCTGCTGGCACCTAGGGAAAGCTAGCAAACCTATCAATTTTTCAAAACTAGACAACCTGGGGAATCCATGATAGGGTGTCTTGACTGCCTTCCTCCAGGTACTGTTACCCAGAATCCCGTGCAAACCAAAAAAATAGTCAAAAAACCCACATTTTCCTCACATTTCTGTGGTGGAAAGTTCTGGAATCTGCGTGGATCCACAAATGTCCACTCACCCCGCTTTCCCCAAAGTCTTCTGAGAAAAATGGTACCTCACTTGCGTAGGTAGGCCTAGTGCCCGCGAGATGAAACGGCGCAAAATGCAACGTGGACACACCACAATTTCACAGTGAAAAATGACCCTCTTTTTACAAAGTGCCTAGCTGTAGTTTTTGAACCCTAGCTCTGCTGGCACCCAGGGACACATAGCAACCCTATACATTTTTGAAAACTAGACATGCAGGGGAATCCAGGATGGGGAGACTTGACTGCCTCCCTCCAGGTTCTGTTACCCAGAATCCCCTGCAAACCTATAAAATTGTCAAAAGAACACATTTTCCTTACATTTCTGTGGTGCAAAGTTCTGGAATCTGCGTGGATCCACAAATTTCCACTCACCCCGCTTTCCCCAAAGTCTTCCGAGAAAAATGGTACCCCACTTTCATGGGTAGGCCTAGTTCCCGTGACATGAAACGGTGCAAAACACAACGTGGACACACCACAATTTCACACTGAAAAATGACCCTTTTTTGGCAAAGTGCCTAGCTGTAGTTTTTGAACCCTAGCTCTGCTGGCAACTAGGGAAACCTAGCAAACCTATACAGTTTTGAAAACTAGACATCCAGGGGAATCCAGGATGGGGTGACTTGACTGCCTCCCTCCAGGTTCTGTTACCCAGAATCCCTTGCAAACCAAAATTGTAAAAAAAAAACATTTTCGTCATATTTCTGTGGTGGAAAGTTCTGGAATCTGCGTGGATCCACAAATTTCCACTCACCCCGCGTTCCCCAAAGTCATCAGAGAAAAATGGTACCTCACTTGCGTGGGTAGGCCAAGTACCCGTGACATGAAATGGCGCAAAATGCAACGTGGACACACCACAATTTCACACTGAAAAATTACCCTTTTTTGGCAAAGTGCCTAGCTGTAGTTTTTGAACCCTAGCTCTGCTGGCACCTAGGGAAAGCTAGCAAACCTATACATTTTTGAAAACTAGACACCCAGGGAAATCCAGGATGGGGTGAGTTGATTTCCTCCCTCCAGGTTCTGTTACCCAGATTCCCTTGCAAACCAAAAAAATTGTCCAAAAAAATAAATTTTCCTCACATTTCTGTGGTGGAAAGTTCTGAAATCTGCGTGGATCCACAAATTTCCACTCACCCCACATTCCCAAAAGTCATCAGAGAAAAATGGTACCTCACTTGCGTGGGTAGGCCAAGTACCCGTGACATGAAATGGCACAAAATGTAACGTGGACACACCACAATTTCACACTGAAAAATGACCCTTTTTTGGCAAAGTGCCTACCTGTAGTTTTTGAACCCTAGCTCTGCTGGCACCTAGGGAAAGCTAGCAAACCTATACATTTTTCAAAACTAGACAACCTGGGGAATCCATGATAGGGTGTCTTGACTGCCTTCCTCCATGTACTGTTACCCAGAATCCCGTGCAAACCAAAAAAATTGTCATAAACCCCATATTTTCCCCACATTTCTGTGGTGGAAAGTTCTGGAATCTGCGTGGATCTACCAATGTCCACTCACCCCGCTTTCCCCAAAGTCTTCTGAGAAAAATAGTACCTCACTTGCGTAGGTAGGAGTAGTGCCCGCGAGATGAAATGGCGCAAAATGCAACGTGGACACACCACAATTTCACACTGAAAAATGACCCTTTTTTGGCAAAGTGCCTAGCTGTAGTTTTTGAACCCTAGCTCGGCTGGCACATAAGGAAACCTAGCAAACCTATACATTTTTGAAAACTAGACACCCAGGGGAATCTAGGATGGGGTGAGTTGATTTCCTCCCTCCAGGTTCTGTCACCCAGATTCCCTTGCAAACCAAAACAATTGTACAAAAAAAAAAATTTTCCCCACATTTCTGTGGTGGAAAGTTCTGAAATCTGCGTGGATCCACAAATTTCCACTCACCCCACATTCCCAAAAGTCGTCAGAGAAAAATGGTACCTCACTTGCGTGGGTAGGCCAAGTACCCGTGACATGAAATGGCGCAAAATGCAACGTGGACACACCACAATTTCACACTGAAAAATGACCCTTTTTTGGCAAAGTGCCTAGCTGTAGTTTTTGAACCCTAGCTCTGCTGGCAACTAGGGAAACCTAGCAAACCTATACAGTTTTGAAAACTAGACATCCAGGGGAATCCAGGATGGGGTGACTTGACTGCCTCCTTCCAGGTTCTGTTACCCAGAATCCCTTGCAAACCAAAATTGTCAAAAAACCCACATTTTCTTCACATTTCTGTGGTGGAAAGTTCTGGAATCTGGGTGGATCCACAAAATTCCACTCACCCCGCATTCCCCAAAGTCTTCCGAGAAAAATGGTACCTCACTTGCGTGGGTAGGCCTAGTGCCCGCGACACGAAACGGCGCAAAATGCAATGTGACACACCACAATTTCACTGTGAAAAATGACCCTTTTTTGGCAAAGTGCCTAGCTGTAGTTTTTGAACCCTAGCTCTGCTGGCACCTAGGGAAACCTAGCAAACCTATGCATTTTTTAAAACTAGACACCCAGGGGAATCTGGGATGAGGTGAGTTGATTTCCTCCCTCCAGGTTCTGTCACCCAGATTCCCTTGCAAACCAAAAAAATTGTACAAAAAAATAAATTTTCCTCACATTTCTGTGGTGGAAAGTTCTGAAATCTGCGTGGATCCACAAATTTCCACTCACCCCACATTCCCAAAAGTCATCAGAGAAAAATGGTACCTCACTTGCATGGGTAGGCCAAGTACCCGTGACATGAAATGGCGTAAAATGCAACGTGGACAAACCACAACTTCACACTGAAAAATGACCCTTTTTTGGCAAAGTGCCTAGCTGTAGTTTTTGAACCCTAGCTCTGCTGACATCTAGGGAAACCTAGCAAACCTATACATTTTTTAAAACTAGACACCCAGGGAAATCCAGAATGGGGTGAGTTGATTTCCTCCCTCCAGGTTCTGTTACCCAGATTCCCTTGCAAACCATAAAAATTGTCCAAAAAAATAAATTTTCCTCACATTTCTGTGGTGGAATGTTCTGAAATCTGCGTGGATCCACAATTTCCACTCACCCCACATTCCCAAAAGTCATCAGAGAAAAATGGTACCTCACTTGCGTGAGTAGGTCAAGTACCCGTGACATGAACTGGCGCAAAATGTAACGTGGACACACCACAATTTCACACTGAAAAATGACCCTTTTTTGGCAAAGTGCCTAGCTGTAGTTTTTGAACCCTAGCTCTGCTGGCAACTAGGGAAACCTAGCAAACCTATACATTTTTGAAAACTAGACATCCAGGGGAATCCAGGATGGGGTGACTTGACTGCCTCCCTCCAGGTTCTGTTACCCAGAATCCCTTGCAAACCAAAATTGTCAAAAAAAAAACATTTTCTTCACATTTCTGTGGTGGAAAGTTCTGGAATCTGCGTGGATCCACAAATTTCCACTCACCCCGCGTTCCCCAAAGTCTTCCGAGAAAAATGGTACCTCACTTGCATGGGTAGGCCAAGTACCCGTGACATGAAATGGCGTAAAATGCAACGTGGACAAACCACAACTTCACACTGAAAAATGACCCTTTTTTGGCAAAGTGCCTAGCTGTAGTTTTTGAACCCTAGCTCTGCTGACATCTAGGGAAACCTAGCAAACCTATACATTTTTTAAAAATAGACACCCAGGGAAATCCAGGATGGGGTGAGTTGATTTCCTCCCTCCAGGTTCTGTTACCCAGATTCCCTTGCAAACCAATAAAATTGTCCAAAAAAATAAATTTTCCTCACATTTCTGTGGTGGAAAGTTCTGAAATCTGCGTGGATCCACAAATTTCCACTCACCCCACATTCCCAAAAGTCATCAGAGAAAAATGGTACCTCACTTGCGTGGGTAGGCCAAGTACCCGTGACATGAAATGGCGCAAAATGTACCGTGGACACACCACAATTTCACACTGAAAAATGACCCTTTTTTGGCAAAGTGCCTAGCTGTAGTTTTTGAATCCTAGCTCTGCTGGCACCTAGGGAAAGCTAGCAAACCTATCAATTTTTCAAAACTAGACAACCTGGGGAATCCATGAAAGGGTGTCTTGACTGCCTTCCTCCAGGTACTGTTACCCAGAATCCCGTGCAAACCAAAAAAATAGTCAAAAAACCCACATTTTCCTCACATTTCTGTGGTGGAAAGTTCTGGAATCTGCGTGGATCCACAAATGTCCACTCACCCCGCTTTCCCCAAAGTCTTCTGAGAAAAATGGTACCTCACTTGCGTAGGTAGGCCTAGTGCCCGCGAGATGAAACAGCGCAAAATGCAACGTGGACACACCACAATTTCACAGTGAAAAATGACCCTCTTTTTACAAAGTGCCTAGCTGTAGTTTTTGAACCCTAGCTCTGCTGGCACCCAGGGAAACATAGCAACCCTATACATTTTTGAAAACTAGACATGCAGGGGAATCCAGGATGGGGAGACTTGACTGCCTCCCTCCAGGTTCTGTTACCCAGAATCCCCTGCAAACCTATAAAATTGTCAAAAGAACACATTTTCCTTACATTTCTGTGGTGCAAAGTTCTGGAATCTGCGTGGATCCACAAATTTCCACTCACCCCGCTTTCCCCAAAGTCTTCCGAGAAAAATGGTACCCCACTTTCATGGGTAGGCCTAGTTCCCGTGACATGAAACGGTGCAAAACACAACGTGCACACACCACAATTTCACAGTGAAAAATGACGCTTTTTTGGCAAAGTGCCTAGCTGTAGTTTTTGAACCCTAGCTCTGCTGACACCTAGGGAAACCTAGCAAACCTATACATTTTTGGAAACTGGACACCCAGAAGAATCTAGGATGGGGTGAGTTGATTTCCTCCCTCCAGGTTCTGTCACCCAGATTCCCTTGCAAACCAAAATAATTGTCCAAAAAAATACATTTTCCTCACATTTCTGTGGTGGAAAGTTCTGAAATCTGCATGGATCCACAAATTTCCACTCACCCCACGTTCCCAAAAGTCATCAGAGAAAAATGGTACCTCGCTTGCGTGGGTAGGCCAAGTACCCGTGACATGAAATGGCGCAAAATGCAACGTGGACACACCACAATTTCACACTGAAAAATTACCCTTTTTTGGCAAAGTACCTAGCTGTAGTTTTTGAACCCTAGCTCTGCTGGCAACTAGGGAAACCTAGCAAACCTATACATTTTTGAAAACTAGACATCCAGGGGAATCCAGGATGGGGTGTCTTGACTGCCTCCCTCCAGGTTCTGTTACCCAGAATCCCTTGCAAACCTAAAGGAATTGTCAAAAAAAACCATTTTCCTCACATTTCTGTGGTGGAAAGTTCTGGAATCTGTGTGGATCCACAAATTTGCACTCACCCCGCATTCCCCAAAGTCTTACGAGAAAAATGCTACCTCACTTGCGTGGGTAGGCCTAGTGTCCACGACATGAAACGGCAAAAAATGCAACGTGGACACACCATAATTTCACAGTGAAAAATGACCCTTTTTTGGCAAAGTGCCTAGCTGTAGTTTTTGAACCCTAGCTCTGCTGGCACCTAGGGAAACCTAGCAAACCTATACATTTTTGAAAACTAGACAACCTGGGGAATCCATGATAGGGTGTCTTGACTGCCTTCCTCCAGGTACTGTTACCCATAACCCCGTGCAAACCAAAAAAATAGTCAAAAAACCCATATTTTCCTCACATTTCTGTGGTGGAAAGTTCTGGAATCTGCGTGGATCCACAAATGTCCACTCCCCCGCTTTCCCCAAAGTCTCCTGAGAAAAATGGTACCTCACTTGCGCAGGTAGGCCTAGTGCCCGCGAGATGAAACGGCGCACAATGCAACGTGGACACACCACAATTTCACAGTGAAAAATGACCCTCTTTTTGCAAAGTGCCTAGCTGTAGTTTTTGAACCTTAGCTCTGCTGGCACCCAGGGAAACATAGCAACTCTATACATTTTTGAAAACTAGACATGCAGGGGAATCCAGGATGGGGGGACTTGACTGCCTCCCTCCAGGTTCTGTTACCCAGAATCCCTTGCAAACCTATAAAATTGTCAAAAAAACACATTTTCCTTCCATTTCTGTTGTGCAAAGTTCTGGAATCTGCGTGGATCCACAAATTTCCACTCACCCCGCGTTCCCCAAAGTCTTCCGAGAAAAATGGTACCCCACTTTCATGGGTAGGCCTAGTTCCCGTGACATGAAACGGTGCAAAACACAACGTGCACACACCACAATTTCACAGTGAAAAATGACCCTTTTTTGGCAAAGTGTCTAGCTGTAGTTTTTGAACCCTAGCTCTGCTGGCACCTAGGGAAACCTAGCAAACCTATACATTTTTGGAAACTGGACACACAGGGGAATCCAGGATGGGGTATCTTGACTGCCTTCTTCCAGGTTGTGTTACCCAGAATCCCTTGCAAACCTAAAGGAATTGTCAAAAAAACACATTTTCCTTACATTTCTGTGGTGCAAAGTTCTGGAATCTGCGTGGATCCACAAATTTCCACTCACCCCGCGTTCCCCAAAGTCTTCCGAGAAAAATGGTACCCCACTTGCATGGGTAGGTCTAGTTCCCGCGACATGAAATGGCGCAAAA
Source organism: Triturus cristatus (assembly GCF_964204655.1). NCBI lineage: Eukaryota > Metazoa > Chordata > Amphibia > Caudata > Salamandridae > Triturus > Triturus cristatus. Next base: position 928,403,783 of record NC_140579.1, on the reverse strand, counting down.
CACAACGTGCACACATCACAATTTCACAGTGAAAAATGACTCTCTTTTTGCAAAGTGCCTAGCTGTAGTTTTTTAACCCTAGCTCGGCTGGCACCCAGGGAAACCAAGCAAACCTATACATTTTTGAAAACTAGACACCCAGGGGAATCCAGCATGGGGTGTCTTGACTGCCTCCCTCCAGGTTCTGTTACCCAGAATCCCTTGCAAACGTGAAGAAATTGAAAAACAAAAACACATTTTCCTCACATTTCTGTGGTGGAAAGTTCTGGAATCTGTGTGGATCCACAAATTTGCACTCATCCCGCATTCCCCAAAGTCTTACGAGAAAAATGCTACCTCACTTGCGTGGGTAGACCTAGTGTCCGCGACATGAAATGGCGCAAAATGCAACGTGGACACACCATAAATTCACTGTGAAAAATGACCCTTTTTTGGCAAAGTTCCTAGCTGTAGTTTTTGAACCCTAGCTCTGCTGGCACCTAGGGAAACCTAGCAAACCTATACATTTTTTAAAACTAGACATGCAGAGGAATCCAGGATGGGGTGACTTGACTGCCTCCCTCTAGGTTCTGTTACCCAGAATCCCTTGCAAACCAAAAGTGTAAAAAAAAACACATTTTCCTCACATTTCTGTGGTGGAAAGTTCTAAGATCTGCGTGGATCTACAAATTTCCACTCACCCTGCGTTCCCCAAAGTCTTCCGAGAAAAATGATACCTCACTTGCATGGGTAGGCCAAGTGCCCGCGACATGAAACGGCTCAAAATGCAACGTGCACACACCACAATTTCACAGTGAAAAATGACCCTTTTTTGGCAAAGTGCCTAGCTGTAGTTTTTGAACCATAGCTCTGCTGGCACCGAGGGATACCTAGCAAACCTATACATTTTTGAAAACTAGACACCCAGGGAAATCCAGGATGGGGTGAGTTGATTTCCTCCCTCCAGGTCCTATACCCAGATTCCCTTGCAAACCAAAAAACTTGTCCAAAAAAACATATTTTCCTCACATTTCTGTGGTGGAAAGTTCTGAAATCTGCGTGGATCCACAAATTTCCATTCACCCTGCTTTCCCCAAAGTCTTCTGAGAAAAATGATACCTCACTTGCATGGGTAGGCCAAGTGCCCGCGACATGAAACGGCTCAAAATGCAACATGCACACACCACAATTTCACAGTGAAAAATGACCCTTTTTTGGCAAAGTGCCTAGCTGTAGTTTTTGAACCCTAGCTCTGCTGGCACCTAGGGAAAGCTAGCAAACCTATAAATTTTTTAAAACTAGACACCCAGGGGAATCCAGAATGGGGTGACTTGACTGCCTCCCTCCAGGTTCTGTTACCCAGAATCCCTTGCAAACGTGAAGAAATTGAAAAACAAAAACACATTTTCCTCACATTTCTGTGGTGGAAAGTTCTGGAATCTGTGTGGATCCACAAATTTGCACTCATCCCGCATTCCCCAAAGTCTTACGAGAAAAATGCTATCTCACTTGCGTGGGTAGACCTAGTGTCCGCGACATGAAATGGCGCAAAATGCAACGTGGACACACCATAAATTCACTGTGAAAAATGACCCTTTTTTGGCAAAGTTCCTAGCTGTAGTTTTTGAACCCTAGCTCTGCTGGCACCTAGGGAAACCTAGCAAACCTATACATTTTTTAAAACTAGACATGCAGAGGAATCCAGGATGGGGTGACTTGACTGCCTCCCTCTAGGTTCTGTTACCCAGAATCCCTTGCAAACCAAAAGTGTAAAAAAAAACACATTTTCCTCACATTTCTGTGGTGGAAAGTTCTAAGATCTGCGTGGATCTACAAATGTCCACTCACCCTGCGTTCCCCAAAGTCTTCCGAGAAAAATGATACCTCACTTGCATGGGTAGGCCAAGTGCCCGCGACATGAAACGGCTCAAAATGCAACGTGCACACACCACAATTTCACAGTGAAAAATGACCCTTTTTTGGCAAAGTGCCTAGCTGTAGTTTTTGAACCATAGCTCTGCTGGCACCGAGGGATACCTAGCAAACCTATACATTTTTGAAAACTAGACACCCAGGGAAATCCAGGATGGGGTGAGTTGATTTCCTCCCTCCAGGTCCTATACCCAGATTCCCTTGCAAACCAAAAAACTTGTCCAAAAAAACATATTTTCCTCACATTTCTGTGGTGGAAAGTTCTGAAATCTGCGTGGATCCACAACTTTCCATTCACCCTGCTTTCCCCAAAGTCTTCTGAGAAAAATGATACCTCACTTGCATGGGTAGGCCAAGTGCCCGCGACATGAAACGGCTCAAAATGCAACATGCACACACCACAATTTCACAGTGAAAAATGACCCTTTTTTGGCAAAGTGCCTAGCTGTAGTTTTTGAACCCTAGCTCTGCTGGCACCTAGGGAAAGCTAGCAAACCTATAAATTTTTTAAAACTAGACACCCAGGGGAATCCAGAATGGGGTGACTTGACTGCCTCCCTCCAGGTTCTGTTACACAGAATCCCTTGCAAACCTATAAAATTGTCAAAAAACACACATTTTCCTCCCATTTCTGTGGTGCAAAGTTCTGGAATCATTGTGGATCCACAAATTTCCACTCACCCCGCGTTCCCCAAAGTCTTCAGAGAAAAATGGTACCCCACTTGCATGGGTAGGCCTAGTTTCCGCGACATGAAATGGCGCAAAACACAACGTGCACACATCACAATTTCACAGTGAAAAATGACCCTTTTATGGCAAAGTGCCTAGCTGTAGTTTTTGAACCCTAGCTCGGCTGGCACCCAGGGAAACCAAGCAAACCTATACATTTTTGAAAACTAGACACCCAGGGGAATTCAGGATGGGGTGTCTTGACTACCTCCCTCCAGGTTCTGTTACCCAGAATCCCTTGCAAACCTAAAGAAATTGAAAAAAAACCCACATTTTCCACATATTTCTGTGGTGGAAAGTTCGGGAATCTGTGTGGATCCACAAATTTGCACTCATCCCGCATTTCCCAAAGTCTTACGAGAAAAATGCTACCTCACTTGCGTGGGGAGACCTAGTGTCCGCGACATGAAATGGCGCAAAATGCAACATGGACACACCATAATTTCACAGTGAAAAATGACCCTTTTTTGGCAAAGTGCCTGTAAGACCTGGGGTCTCCAGGCCCTAAGGGGGTAACGTGACACGAGCGGCTGGGCACCCAAAGGCCTGTGTGTTAAGCAACCATACAACACACGCATCCTCTGAAGCAGTAAACGCACACAATAATGGACGCCACACAATAAGGTGAATGCAAATTAATCAGATTTTATCTAATCAAAGGAGCACACACGGTAATCTTGGAGGGCAATGTATCTTAACTTGTACACATTAACATTTGCATTACAGCTTCCCATTACCTGTACACTTTAACAGGTGTATTCCAGTATCTCATTACCTGTACACTTTAACATGTGCATTACAGCATCTCATTACAGTTACCTCAGCAATCCCTGCAGTATGAACTTCCCTAATGCTGCGGGCCGGGGCCTGCACACGTGGCGCTACTGGTGTCTACGAAGAAACAAAGGCACATGAGCATAACTTGCGGTCGTATAATGTTTGCCTAGCACCCTGAGCATAAGCGTTGTGGATACAGGAAGCGCCTTGCACTTGGGACCTCCACTGGCGCATGGAGCGCTTGAGACCACAAACTGAGGTTACCCACTACTTGGACTTAGCACGCTCTGAGCGCTGGTGAATGCAACACATGGGATCAGCGCTCCTTAGACTTAGAACGCATTGCGTACTGGTGAATACACAGGAATGATCAGCGCTACTGAGACATAGAACGCATTGACTACTGGCGTATGTCAATGGATGATCAGCGCTATTTAGGCATAGAACGCACTGAGCACTGGTGAATACAAAGGAATGATCAGCGCTACTGAGACATAGAACGCATTGAGCACTGGTAAATACAATTGGACGATCAGCTCTACTCCAACATAGAACGCATTGAGCACTGGTAAATACAATTGGACGATCAGCGCTACTCCAACATAGAACGCATTGAGCACTGTTGAATACAAAGGAATGATCAGCGCTACTGAGACATAGAACGCATTGAGCACTGGTCAATACAATTGGACGATCAGCGCTACTCCAACATAGAACGCATTGAGCACTGTTGAATACAAAGGAATGATCAGCGCTACTGAGACATAGAACGCATTGAGCACTGTTGAGTCCTGCGAACGGCAGTCCCCAGGAGAGGGTAATCCCACGGAGGGGAGACTCACAATTACGGCGGGAAATCCCGCGGAGGGGGGAAAGTCACAGTCTCTGCATGCGGTGTCGTTCCCACTTGGTAGGGGGCGCACCGGGCCTTCCCACGACTCCCAGGGAGCAGGGGGGGGGCGAGTCTCAGGCCGCCACACGGCTGCGCTACCTCCCAGCCCCCGGGGGTTACCTTGGTCTCGTCGCTCGGTTCCGCTCCGGGCCCTTCTTCCGATGTGCACAACGGCGCGGGACACTCCCGGACACTCGCTCTTCCTTCTGACGCTGCGACGGCAGCGGCGGGGCCCCGGGCTTCTCCGCAGGCCCTGACTTGGCACTGACACTTCCCTGAGGCCTACGGGCCGCGGCGGTGATCGCGTTGTGGGTCCTCGCACCAGGGGGGGTCACAAATTAAGCGGGAGCTCGGCCAGCTCCGCGCTCGACAGCAGACCCGCACAGGGGGTCACAGGTCAGGTCTGGCAGCGCAGGAAACACAGCGCCAGTACCTGGTCGATCCCCAGCAGTCAGGCAATCAGTCGTTTCATGAAGTTACAATATTCGCTTTGGCATGAAGTTTCAGGATGTCGCTTCTGCAGTTTCAATATTCTGTCTTTGTGGCGCAGATGATACTGGCGCCCTTGGGGTTCTGTTCCTTGGGGGGTAGGGGATGAGTTGGCGACTAGGTCCTTCCTAGTCAGGCTGGGCAGAGGTTCCCTGGGTCCTCCTACTGCTGGGCAAGATCAGTGGGTTTCACAGGATCCCTCACTCACTTAAGAGGCAGCACCTAAGCCCTGTCACTCTCAGAGGCATAAGTCCCTGGCTAGGCCCTACCGCCTACACTCCGGCATGGATTCTCCAGCTCTGCTTCACCCCAACTGGCCAACTGACTGGAAAAAGTTCCCTCCCTAACTTATGTATCCCTAGGTCAGGTGACCTCTAGCCAAGGCGGCAAAAGTAAAAACCACACTTCCCTTCTAGAAGGTTCCAACACATTCCAGGAGCTTCCCCATTCTACCTATGGGACAAAAAAGGCGGGCTGGTGTTGCAACATTGTTGTGGGGTTCCAGACAGCTCCTGGCAGCTAGGGTGCTACTATGAAAGACCACTCTGCAGTAGCAGGGGTCTGTGGCAGCCATCTTGGGAGAAGGGAGCACCTGCACCTTAACACTGGTTGGCAATGAAAAGGCGCCCGGAGACCTAAGTCCAACATCAAAAATGAGGGTGGAAAAAATGAGGCACGAACAAAAATAGATGGGGAGACTACCCTAGGGCTGACAGGTCCAACACGCGTCCCCCCCAGCCAAAAGAGGGGAGAGCTACTCAACCTCTAGGGAGTTCTCATCGCTAAGGCGGAAAAACCTGGAGAGACCGTCAGCATTGGCGTGGTCAACTCCGGGCCGATGTTCCACCCGAAAGTCCATCCCCTGTAGGGAAATGGACCACCTCAACAACTTGGGGTTTTCGCCTCTCATCTGCATGAGCCAGCGAAGGGGGTGGTGGTCGGTCTGGATAAGGAAGTGAGTTCCAAAGAGGTATGGCCTCAACTTCTTCAGAGCCCAGACCACCGCGAAGGCTTCTCTCTCAATGGTGCTCCATCGCCGTTCCCGAGGGAGGAGTCTCCTGGATATGAAGGCCACTGGTTAATCCTGACCCTCAGCGTTGAGTTGCGAGAGCACCGCACCTATGCCGTGCTCTGAGGCGTCGGTCTGCACAATAAATTCCTTGCTGAAATCCGGTGTTGCTAGTACTGGAGCGGTACACATCGCATGTTTCAGCGTGTCAAAGGCTTCTTGGCATGCAGCTGTCCATATGACCTTGCGAGGTTGCTTCTTCGAGGTCAATTCCGTCAAGGGGGTTACGATGGTACCATATCCCTTGACGAACCGGCGGTAATACCCAGTGAGGCCGAGGAAAGCTCGGACCTCTGTTTGGGTCTTGGGGGGCTCCCAAGCCAAGATGGTCTCTATTTTGGCCTGGAGGGGTTGCACCTTACCTCCGCCCACCAGGTGTCCCAGGTACACGACAGATCCCTGTCCAATCTGGCACTTGCTGGCTTTAATTGTTAGGCCAGCACGTTGCAGTGCCTGCAATACCTCCTGGAGGTGTTGCAGATGGTCCTCCCAGGTGCCACTGAAGACAGCTATATCATCCAGGTAGGCTGCTGAGAAGGACTCCAGACCAGATAGTACCTGATTCACTAACCGCTGGAATGTGGCCGGAGCATTTTTGAGCCCAAAGGGCATCACTCGGAACTGGTAGTGGCCCTCGGGGGTGGAGAATGCTATTTTCTCCCTTGCTCCATCGGCCATGGCAATCTGCCAATATCTGGATGTCAGATCAATGGTGCTGAGGTACCGGGCTGCTCCCAGCCGGTCCACCAGCTCGTCTGCACGTGGGATGGGGTGAGCATCTGTCTTCGTGACAGAGTTCAACCCCCGGTAGTCCACACAGAACCGAAGCTCCGGTGTCGTACCCGGTGGGGCCGCTTTCGGCACCAACACCACTGGACTAGCCCACGGGCTGCTGGAAGGTTCTATCACCCCCAGCTCCAGCATCTTTGCCACCTCACGCTGGATGCTATCTTTCACTCGGTCAGAGAGCCGGTAAGACTTGTTCTTCACCGGGGGGCTGTCCCCTGTGTCCACATCATGGGTACACAGATGAGTGATTCCAGGCGTGAGGGAGAACAACGAGGCGAACTGTCCCAGGACATGGCGGCAGTCCCTCTGTTGCTCTGGGGTCAAGGATGGGTGAGAGGATTACACCTTCCACCGAACCATCCTTCTCTTGTACCGCTAGAAGGTCAGGAAGAGCTTCACTCTCTTCCTCCTCGCTCCCATCCGTCACCATCAGGAGAGCAAGCTCTGATCGCTCATGGTGCGGCTTCATGCGGTTGACATGGAGCACCCTGAGGGGCTGACGGGGGGTCTTCAAGTCTACTATGTATGTGGTCTGGCCTCGTCGCTCCACAATGTCGTACGGACCAGTCCACCGGTCCTGGAGGGGGCAAAGCTCCCCAGGCTCCATGACCCACACCTTCTGTCCCACGTCCAACTCGACCATCCGAGCGTTGTGGTCATACCATTCCTTCATCACGGTCTGGCTAGCCTCCAGGTTCTCTGAGGCCGCCTTCCACAGCTTGGCCATCTGGCTGCGGAACGCCAGCATGTAGCTGACAATGTCACGGGGAAGCTTCTGTGAAGTCTTCTCCCACCCCTCTTTCACTAAACTGAGGGGACCCCTAACGGGATGGCCATAGAGCAACTCAAACGGGCTGAACCCGACTCCCTTCTGCGGTACCTCCCGGTAGGAGAATAACAAGCAGGGGAGGAGGACGTCCCATTTACGCCTCAAGCCCTCTGGCAGGCTCCGGATCATACCCTTCAATGTCTTATTGAAGCGCTCTACAAGTCCGTTAGTCTGGGGGTGGTAAGGAGTGGAGAACCGGTAGGTCACCCCACACTCCTTCCACATGGCCTGCGTGTAGGCCGACATGAAATTTGTGCCCCTGTCCGACACCACGACCTTGGGGAATCCCACTCGGGTAAAAATCCCCAATAGTGCCCGCGCCACCACCGGTGCAGTGATGGTCCTCAGAGGAATAGCCTCTGGGTACCTTGTGGCGTGGTCCACCAAAACCAGAATGAACCGGTGTCCCGCTGCGGTCGGAGGGTCCAATGGCCCAACAATATCAATACCGACCCTCTCAAAAGGGGTCCCGACCACGGGGAGCGGTTCCAAATGGACCTTCAATTTAGTCCCAGTCTTGCCACTTGCCTGACAAGACTTACAGGTCTTGCAAAAGGTGTCTGAGGCAATCCTCATCCTGGGCCAATAAAAATAAGGGACCAACCGTGCAAAGGTTTTGTCCTGGCCCAGGTGTCCGGCTAAGGGAATCTCGTGCGCTAACTCCAGCAGTAAGGCCCGGTAACATTGGGGGACCACTATGGCCCTCGAAGATCCATGTACCGGCACCCTGGGCTCACTGTATAGGAGACCATCCTCCCAATACACATGATATCCTCCCATCTCCTGACTGGCCACTTGGGCTTCGGCCTGTCGCCGCATGCCTTCAATCGTGGGGCACGCCCTTTGTGCCTGACAAAATTCCTCCCGGGTAGGGCCTCCTCCCACATGCCAGTCAGCAAGGGTCGGCAAGTCCTCCACGGGAACGACATCCACCTCCACGGACTCCGGGGGCACCTCTGCGGCCTCCCCATCCATCTCACGGGGCGTGTCCTTTACCACCTTCTTCTTTCCTCTTCTGGTGTTGGGTTGGGCCATGATTCCAGGCTCCAACCCAGGGTGAGTTTCATGCTGGGCAGCCATGGACCGCGTGACTACGCAAGTCCACCCTGGTAATCCCAGCATCTCGGTGTGAGCTCGAAACTCGACATCTTTCCACTTGGTGTGCTCCAGGTCGTTCCCTAGCAAGCACCCCACAGGCAAGGCAGGGCTCACCGCAACTCTTAGTAGGCCTTTGACTCCTCCCCACTCAAATGGAACACGAGCCACTGGATAGTGACTCACACTGCCGTCAGCCAATACGGCCGGATGGAACTCCTCAGGGACTACTTGGTCTGGGGACACCAGCCGCCTCACTACAGTGGTCATGCTGGCACCTGTGTCCCTCAGAGCCTCCACCTCCTCCCCGTTAATTCTCACCCTCTGCTGATATTTAGCAGTGTTCGGGGGCAGGGACACTACGGGGGCCACCTCTCTATCCCCGAGTGAAACCAGGGTCAGGCCTGTCCACACCCCTTCCCTATCTAAGGGCAGCTCCACCCCAAGCGCTATACTACTCACCCCAGGACTTTTCCCGCCCGTTGGGGCTGGGGGTCGCTTGCGACACTTGGGATCTCCCTTGTAGTGTCCAATCTCCCCACATTCGTAGCACCGCACAATCCTAGGCTGCTGACTCCCATCAGGGTAAGTGGGTCTTGTGGAATTGGACGGGGGTGGGGTTCCTACTCCCTTCCCAAACTTATTTTGGGGGCCTTTAGAGAACTCCACCTTTTTATCTCCCCCCTCCTGGGGGAAACCCTGTCCGCCTTTCGAGCCATCTCCCCCGGAGCCCTTGTGAGACACCCGGGTGCTCACCCAAATATCTGCCTCCTCTGCAAGTTCACGGGGATCCATCAACTTGCGGTCCACCAGATGTTGGCGCAGCTCCGGAAAGCACTTATCCAAGAGGTGCTCCCGTAAAAAAAGATTGTACACCCCTTGATAGTCCTGCACCTCGCTGCCACGCACCCAACCATCTAGTGCCTTTCTCGCATAATCAAAAAAATCCACCCATGACTGTGTGGACAGCTTATGGCTGCCACGGAACTTCTGCCTGTACCTCTCGGGGTTAAGACCAAACTTTTTCAGTAAAGCCTCTTTCATGGGGGCATACCTGACCTGATCCGCCTTGGCCAAATATAGCAGGGTGTCCCTGACATTGGGAGGTATATACCGATATAAACTACCTCCCCAATTACTCTCGGGTACCCCATGGGCAGTCTAGGCTACCTCGTATGCCTCCAACCATTTAGCAATGTAGTCCCCCACGGTGTAATTGGCAATGACTTCCTTAGGTAGGTAGAATTTTGACTCGTGAGACTCTTTAGGTATGCTGCCACCATTGTCCTTATTGGACGCATTCAATTGGAGGGCGCGCAGCTCCAACTCTTTCAGCTGAAGCTCGTGCGCCAGCTTCTTTTCCTCCATTGCCCATCTCTTGTTTTCTCTCTCTTGTTCCAATTTGGCCAATTCCCTTTCTCTCTCTTGCTCCAACTTGGCCAGCTCCCACTTTAACTGCCTCTCCTCCCTCCTGTCCTCATACTCCTCTGGAGACGCGCTCCTCCTAGACCCTGTCCTACTACATTTGCATTACAGCTTCTCATTACCTGTACACTTTAACAGGTGTATTCCAGTATCTCATTACCTGTACACTTTAACATGTGCATTACAGCATCTCATTACGGTTACCTCCGCAATCCCTGCAGTATGAACTTCCCTAATGCTGCGGGCCGGGGCCTGCACACGTGGCGCTACTGGTGTCTACGAAGAAACAAAGGCACATGAGCATAACTTGCGGTCGTATAATGTTTGCCTAGCACCCTGAGCATAAGCGTTGTGGATACAGGAAGCGCCTTGCACTTGGGACCTCCACTGGCGCATGGAGCGCTTGAGACCACAAACTGAGGTTACCCACTACTTGGACTTAGCACGCTCTGAGCGCTGGTGAATGCAACACATGGGATCAGCGCTCCTTAGACTTAGAACGCATTGCGTACTGGTGAATACACAGGAATGATCAGCGCTACTGAGACATAGAACGCATTGAGCACTGGCGTATGCCAATGGATGATCAGCGCTATTTAGGCATAGAACGCACTGAGCACTGGTGAATACAAAGGAATGATCAGCGCTACTGAGACATAAAACGCATTGAGCACTGGTAAATACAATTGGACGATCAGCGCTACTCCAACATAGAACGCATTGAGCACTGGTAAATACAATTGGACGATCAGCGGTCCTCCAACATAGAACGCATTGAGCACTGTTGAATACAAAGGAATGATCAGCGCTACTGAGACATAGAACGCATTGAGCACTGGTCAATACAATTGGACGATCAGCGCTACTCCAACATAGAACGCATTGAGCACTGTTGAATACAAAGGAATGATCAGCGCTACTGAGACATAGAACACATTGAGCACTGTTGAGTCCTGCACAACGGCAGTCCCCAGGAGAGGGTAATCCCACGGAGGGGAGACTCACAATTACGGCGGGAAATCCCACGGAGGGGGGAAAGTCACAGTCTCTGCATGCGGTGTCGTTCCCACTTGGTAGGGGGCGCACCGGGCCTTCCCACGACTCCCGGGGAGCAGGGGGGGGCAAGTCTCAGGCCGCCACATGGCCACGCTACCTCCCAGCCCCCGGGGGTTACCTTGGTCTCGTCGCTCGGTTCCACTCCGGGCCCTTCTTACGATGCGCGCAATGGCGCGGGACACTCCCGGACACTCGCTCTTCCTTCTGATGCTGCGACGGCAGCGGCGAGGCCCCGTGCTTCTCCACAGGCCCCGACTTGGCACTGACACTTCCCTGAGGCCTACGGGCCGCGGCGGTGATCGCGTTGTGGGTCCTCGCACCAGGGGGGGTCACAAATTAAGCGGGAACTCGGCCAGCTCCGCGCTCGAGTTCACAGGTCAGGTCTGGCAGCGCAGGAAACACAGCGCCAGTACCTGGTCAATCCCCAGCAGTCAGGCAATCAGTTGTTTCATGAAGTTACAATATTCGCTTTGGCATGAAGTTTCAGGATGTCGCTTCTGCAGTTTCAATATTCAGTCTTTGTGGCGCAGATGATACTGGCGCCCTTGGGGTTCTGTTCCTTGGGGGGGTAGGGGATGAGTTGGCGACTAGGTCCTTCCTAGTCAGGCTGGGCAGAGGTTCCCTGGGTCCTCCTACTGCTGGGCAAGATCAGTGGGTTTCACAGGATCCCTCACTCACTTAAGAGGCAGCACCTAAGCCCTGTCACTCTCAGAGGCATAAGTCCCTGGCTAGGCCCTACCGCCTACACTCCGGCATGGATTCTCCAGCTCTGCTTCACCCCAACTGGCTGGAAAAAGTTCCATCCCTCACTTATGTATCCCTAGGTCAGGTGACCTCTAGCCAAGGCGGCAAAAGTAAAAACCACACCTCCCTTCTAGAAGGTTCCAGCACATTCCAGGTGCTTCCCCATTCTACCTATGGGACAAAAAAGGCGGGCTGGTGTCACAATATTGTTGTGGGGTTCCAGCCAGCTCCTGGCAGCTAGGGTGCTACTATGAAAGACCACTCTGCAGTAGCAGGGGTCTGTGGCAGCCATCTTGGGAGAAGGGAGCACCTGCACCTTAACACTGGTTGGCGATGAAAAGGCGCCGGAGACCTAAGTCCAACATCAAAAATGAGGGTGGAAAAAATGAGGCACGATCAAAAATAGATGGGGAGACTACCCTAGGGCTGACAGGTCCAACAGTGCCTAGCTGTAGTTTTTTAACCCTAGCTCTGCTGGCACCTAGGCAAACCTAGCAAACCTATACATTTTTTAAAACTAGACAACCTGGGGAATCCATGATAGGGTGTCTTGACTGCCTCCCTCCAGGTTCTGTTACCCAGATTCCCTTGCAAACCAAAAAAATTGTCCAAAAAAATAAATTTTCCTCACATTTCTGTGGTGGACAGTTCTGAAATCTGCGTGGATCCACAAATTACCACTCACCCCACATTCCCAAAAGTCATCATAGAAAAATGGTACCTCACTTGCGTGGGTAGGCCAAGTAACCGTGACATGAAATAGCGCAAAATGCAACGTGGACACACCACAATTTCACACTGAAAAATGACCCTTTTTTGGCAAAGTGCCTAGCTGTAGTCTTTGAACCCTAGCTCTGCTGGCAACTAGGGAAACCTAGCAAACCTATACATTTTTGAAAACTAGACATCCAGGGGAATCCAGGATGGAGTGACTTGACTGCCTCCCTCCAGGTTCTGTTACCCAGAATCCCTTGCAAACCAAAATTGTTACAAAAAACACATTTTCCTCACATTTCTGTGGTGGAATGTTCTGGGATCTGCGTGGATCCACAAATTTCCACTCACCCCGCGTTCCCCAAAGTCTTCCGAGAAAAATGATACCTCACTTGCATGGGTAGGCCAAGTGCCCGCGACATGAAACGGCTCAAAATGCAACGTGCACACACCACAATTTCACAGTGAAAAATGACCCTTTTTTGGCAAAGTGCCTAGCTGTAGTTTTTGAACCCTAGCTCTGCTGGCACCTAGGGAAACCTAGCAAACCTATACATTTTTGAAAACTAGACACCCAGGGGAATCCAGGATGGGGTGAGTTGATTTCCTCCCTCCAGGTTCTGTTACCCAGATTCCCTTGCAAACCAAAAAACTTGTCCAAAAAAACACATTTTCCTCACATTTCTGTGGTGGAAGGTTCTGAAATCTGCGTGGACCCACAAATTTCCACTCACCCCGCGTTCCCCAATGTCTTCCGAGAAAAATGATACCTCACTTGCATGGGTAGGCCAAGTGTCCGCGACATGAAACGGCGCAAAATGCAACGTGGACACACCATAATTTCACAGTGAAAATGACCCTTTTTTGGCAAAGTGCCTAGCTGTAGTTTTTGAACCCTAGCTCTGCTGGCACGTAGGGAAACCTAGCAAACCTATACATTTTTGAAAACTAGACACCTAGGGGAATCCAGGATGGGGTGACTTGACTGCCTCCCTCCAGGTTCTGTTACCCAGAATCCCTTGCAAACCAAAATTGTCAAAAAAAACAAATTTTCTTCACATTTCTGTGGTGAAAAGTTCTGGAATCTGGGTTGATCCACAAATTTCCACTCACCCCGCATTCCCCAAAGTCTTCGGAGAAAAATGGTACCTCACTTGCGTGGGTAGGCCTAGTGCCCGCGACACGAAACGGCGCAAAATGCAACGTGGACACACCACAATTTCACAGTGAAAAATGACCCTTTTTTGGCAAAGTGCCTAGCTGTAGTTTTTTAACCCTAGCTCTGCTGGCACCTAGGGAAAGCTAGCAAACCTATACATTTTTGAAAACTAGACACCCAGGGGAATCCAGAATGGGGTGACTTGACTGCCTCCCTTCAGGTTCTGTTACACAGAATCCCTTGCAAACCTATAAAATTGTCCAAAAAAACACATTTTCCTCCCATTTCTGTGGTGCAAAGTTCTGGAATCAGTGTGGATCCACAAATTTCCACTCACCCCGCGTTCCCCAAAGTCTTCCGAGAAAAATGATACCTCACTTGCATGGGTAGGCCAAGTGCCCGCGACATGAAACGGCTCAAAATGCAACGTGCACACACCACAATTTCACAGTGAAAAATGACCCTTTTTTGGCAAAGTGCCTAGCTGTAGTTTTTGAACCCTAGCTCTGCTGGCACCTAGGGAAACCTAGCAAACCTATACATTTTTGAAAACTAGACACCCAGGGGAATCCAGGATGGGGTGAGTTGATTTCCTCCCTCCAGGTTCTGTTACCCAGATTCCCTTGCAAACCAAAAAACTTGCCCAAAAAAACACATTTTCCTCACATTTCTGTGGTGGAAGGTTCTGAAATCTGCGTGGACCCACAAATTTCCACTCACCCCGCGTTCCCCAATGTCTTCCGAGAAAAATGATACCTCACTTGCATGGGTAGGCCAAGTGTCCGCGACATGAAACGGCGCAAAATGCAACGTGGACACACCATAATTTCACAGTGAAAAATGACCCTTTTTTGGCAAAGTGCATAGCTGTAGTTTTTGAACCCTAGCTCTGCTGGCACGTAGGGAAACCTAGCAAACCTATACATTTTTGAAAACTAGACACCTAGGGGAATCCAGGATGGGGTGACTTGACTGCCTCCCTCCAGGTTCTGTTACCCAGAATCCCTTGCAAACCAAAATTGTCAAAAAAAACAAATTTTCTTCACATTTCTGTGGTGGAAAGTTCTGGAATCTGGGTTGATCCACAAATTTCCACTCACCCCGCATTCCCCAAAGTCTTCGGAGAAAAATGGTACCTCACTTGCGTGGGTAGGCCTAGTGCCCGCGACACGAAACGGCGCAAAATGCAACGTGGACACACCACAATTTCACAGTGAAAAATGACCCTTTTTTGGCAAAGTGCCTAGCTGTAGTTTTTTAACCCTAGCTCTGCTGGCACCTAGGGAAAGCTAGCAATCCTATACATTTTTTAAACCTAGACACCCAGGGGAATCCAGGATGGGGTGTCTTGACTGCCTCCCTCCAGGTTCTGTTACCCAGAATCCCTTGCAAACCTAAAGAAATTGTAAAAAAAAACACATTCTCCTCACATTTCTGTGGTGGAAAGTTCTGGAATCTGTGTGGATCCACAAATTTGCACTCATCCCGCATTCCCCAAAGTGTTACGAAAAAAAAAATGCTACCTCACTTGCGTGGGGAGACCTAGTGTCCGCGACATGAAATGGCGCAAAATGCAACGTGGACACACCATAATTTCACTGTGAAAAATGACCCTTTTTTGGCAAAGTTTCTAGCTGTAGTTTTTGAACCCTAGCTCTGCTGGCACCTAGGGAAACCTACCAAAACTATACATTTTTGAAAACTAGACACCCAGGGGAATCCAGGATGGGGAGAGTTGATTTCCTCCCTCCAGGTTCTGTTACTCAGATTCCCTTGCAAACCAAAAAACTTGTCCAAAAAAACACATTTTCCTCACATTTCTGTGGTTGAAAGTTCTGGAATCTGCATGGATCCACAAATTTCCACTCACCCCTCGTTCCCCAAAGTCTTCCGAGAAAAATGGTAACCCACTTGCGTGGGTAGGTCTAGTTCCCGCGACATGAAACTGTGCAAAATGAAACGTGGACACACCACAATTTCACAGTGAAAAATGACCCTTTTTTGGTAAAGTGCCTAGCTGTAGTTAATGAACCCTAGCTCTGCTGGCACCTAGGGAAACCAAGCAAACCTATACATTTTTTAAAACTAGACACCAAGGGAAATCCAAGATGGGGTGACTTGACTGCCTCCCTCCAGGTTCTGTTACCCAGAATCCCTTGCAAACCAAAATTGTCAAAAAAAACACATTTTCTTCACATTTCTATGGTGGAAAGTTCTGGAATCTGGGTTGATCCACAAATTTCCACTCACCCCGCATTCCCCAAAGTCTTCGGAGAAAAATGGTACCTCACTTGCGTGGGTAGGCCTAGTGCCCGCGACACGAAACAGCGCAAAATGCAACGTGGACACACCACAATTTCACAGTGAAAAATGACCCTTTTTTGGCAAAGTGCCTAGCTATAGTTTTTTAACCCTAGCTCTGCTGGCACCTAGGGAAAGCTAGCAAACCTATACATTTTTGAAAACTAGACACCCAGGGGAATCTAGGATGGGGTGAGTTGATTTCCTCCGTCCAGGTTCTGTCACCCAGATTCCCTTGCAAACCAAAAAAAAAAATTGTACAAAAAAATAAATTTTCCTCACATTTCTGTGGTGGAAAGTTCTGGAATCTGCGTGGATCCACAAATTTCCACTCACCCCGCGTTCCCCAAAGTCATCAGAGAAAAATGGTACCTCACTTGCGTGGGTAGGCCAAGTACCCGTGACATGAAATGGCGCAAAATGCAACGTGGACACACCACAATTTCACAGTGAAAAATGACCCTTTTTTGGCAAAGTGCCTAGCTGTAGTTTTTGAACTCTAGCTCTGCTGGCACGTAGGGAAACCTAGCAAACCTATACATTTTTGAAAACTAGACACCTAGGGGAATCCAGGATGGGGTGACTTGACTGCCTCCCTCCAGGTTCTGTTACCCAGAATCCCTTGCAAACCAAAATTGTCAAAAAAAACAAATTTTCTTCACATTTCTGTGGTGGAAAGTTCTGGAATCTGGGTTGATCCACAAATTTCCACTCACCCCGCATTCCCCAAAGTCTTCGGAGAAAAATGGTACCTCACTTGCGTGGGTAGGCCTAGTTCCCGCGACACGAAACGGCGCAAAATGCAACGTGGACACACCACAATTTCACAGTGAAAAATGACCCTTTTTTGGCAAAGTGCCTAGCTGTAGTTTTTTAACCCTAGCTCTGCTGGCACCTAGGGAAAGCTAGCAAACCTATACATTTTTTAAACCTAGACACCCAGGGGAATCCAGGATGGGGTGTCTTGACTGCCTCCCTCCAGGTTCTGTTACCCAGAATCCCTTGCAAACCTAAAGAAATTGTAAAAAAAAAACACATTCTCCTCACATTTCTGTGGTGGAAAGTTCTGGAATCTGTGTGGATCCACAAATTTGCACTCATCCCGCATTCCCCAAAGTCATACGAAAAAAAAAATGCTACCTCACTTGCGTGGGGAGACCTAGTGTCCGCGACATGAAATGGCGCAAAATGCAACGTGGACACACCATAATTTCACTGTGAAAAATGACCCTTTTTTGGCAAAGTTTCTAGCTGTAGTTTTTGAACCCTAGCTCTGCTGGCACCTAGGGAAACCTACCAAACCTATACATTTTTGAAAACTAGACACCCAGGGGAATCCAGGATGGGGAGAGTTGATTTCCTCCCTCCAGGTTCTGTTACTCAGATTCCCTTGCAAACCAAAAAACTTGTCCAAAAAAACACATTTTCCTCACATTTCTGTGGTTGAAAGTTCTGGAATCTGCATGGATCCACAAATTTCCACTCACCCCTCGTTCCCCAAAGTCTTCCGAGAAAAATGGTAACCCACTTGCGTGGGTAGGTCTAGTTCCCGCGACATGAAACTGTGCAAAATGAAACGTGGACACACCACAATTTCACAGTGAAAAATGACCCTTTTTTGGTAAAGTGCCTAGCTGTAGTTAATGAACCCTAGCTCTGCTGGCACCTAGGGAAACCAAGCAAACCTATACATTTTTTAAAACTAGACACCAAGGGAAATCCAAGATGGGGTGACTTGACTGCCT
The DNA here is from genome assembly GCF_964204655.1 of Triturus cristatus. Taxonomy (NCBI): domain Eukaryota; kingdom Metazoa; phylum Chordata; class Amphibia; order Caudata; family Salamandridae; genus Triturus; species Triturus cristatus. The sequence continues at coordinate 928,386,059 of NC_140579.1, read as the reverse complement.
CCCTCCAGGTTCTGTTACCCAGAATCCCTTGCAAACCAAAATTGTCAAAAAAAACACATTTTCTTCACATTTCTATGGTGGAAAGTTCTGGAATCTGGGTTGATCCACAAATTTCCACTCACCCCGCATTCCCCAAAGTCTTCGGAGAAAAATGGTACCTCACTTGCGTGGGTAGGCCTAGTGCCTGCGACACGAAACAGCGCAAAATGCAACGTGGACACACCACAATTTCACAGTGAAAAATGACCCTTTTTTGGCAAAGTGCCTAGCTATAGTTTTTTAACCCTAGCTCTGCTGGCACCTAGGGAAAGCTAGCAAACCTATACATTTTTGAAAACTAGACACCCAGGGGAATCCAGAATGGGGTGACTTCACTGCCTCCCTCCATGTTCTGTTACCCAGAATCGCTTGCAAACCAAAATTGTCAAAAAAAACAAATTTTCCTCCCATTTCTGTGGTGGAAAGTTCTGGAATCCGCATAGTTCCACAAATTTCCACTCACCCTGCTTTCCCCAATGTCTTCCGAGAAAAATAGTACCTCACTTGCGTGGGTAGGCCTAGTGCCCGTGACATGAAACGGCGCAAAATGCAACGTGGACACACCACAATTTCACACTGAAAAATGACCCTTTTTTGGCAAAGTGCCGAGCTGTAGGTTTTGAACCCTAGCTCTGCTGGCACCCAGGGAAAACTAGCAAACCTTTACATTTTTGAAAACTAGACACCCAGGGGAATCTAGGATGGGGTGAGTTGATTTCCTCCGTCCAGGTTCTGTCACCCAGATTCCCTTGCAAACCAAAAAATAAAATTGTACAAAAAAATAAATTTTCCTCACATTTCTGTGGTGGAAAGTTCTGGAATCTGCGTGGATCCACAAATTTCCACTCACCCCGCGTTCCCCAAAGTCATCAGAGAAAAATGGTACCTCACTTGCGTGGGTAGGCCAAGTACCCGTGACATGAAATGGCGCAAAATGCAACGTGGACACACCACAATTTCACAGTGAAAAATGACCCTTTTTTGGCAAAGTGCCTAGCTGTAGTTTTTGAACTCTAGCTCTGCTGACATCTAGGGAAACCTAGCAAACCTATACATTTTTGAAAACTAGACACCCAGGGAAATCCAGGATGGGGTCAGTTGATTTCCTCCCTCCAGGTTCTGTTACCCAGATTCCCTTGCAAACCAAAATTGTCCAAAAAAAAACATTTTCCTTACATTTCTGTGGTGCAAAGTTCTGGAATCTGCGTGGATCCCCAAATTTCCACTCACCCCACGGTCCCAAAAGTCGTCAGAGAAAAATGGTACCTCACTTGCGTGGGTAGGCCAAGTACCCGTGACATGAAATGGCGCAAAATGCAACGTGCACACACCACAATTTCACTGTGAAAAATGACCCTTTTTTGGCAAAGTGCCTAGCTGTAGTTTTTGAACCCTAGCTCTGCTGGCACCTAGGGAAACCTAGCAAACCTATACATTTTTGAAAACTAGACACCCAGGGGAATCTAGGATGGGGTGAGTTGATTTCCTCCCTCCAGGTTCTGTCACCCAGATTCCCTTGCAAACCAAAAAAATTGTACAAAAAAATAAATTTTCCTCACATTTCTGTGGTGGAAAGTTCTGAAATCTGCGTAGATCCACAAATTTCCACTCACCCCACATTCCCAAAAGTCATCAGAGAAAAATGGTACCTCACTTGCGTGGGTAGGCCAAGTACCCGTGACATGAAATGGCATAAAATGCAACGTGGACACACCACAATTTCACACTGAAAAATGACCCTTTTTTGGCAAAGTGCCTAGCTGTAGCTTTTGAACCCTAGCTCTGCTGGCAACTAGGGAAACCTAGCAAACCTATACATTTTTGAAAACTAGACATCCAGGGGAATCCAGGATGGGGAGACTTGACTGCCTCCCTCCAGGTTCTGTTACCCAGAATCCCTTGCAAACCAAAATTGTAAGAAAAAACATTTTCCTCACATTTCTGTGGTGGAAAGTTCTGGAATCTGCGTGGATCCACAAATTTCCACTCACCCCGCGTTCCCCAAAGTCATCAGAGAAAAATGGTACCTCACTTGCGTGGGTAGGCCAAGTACCCGTGACATGAAATGGCGCAAAATGCAACGTGGACACCACAATTTCACACTGAAAAATTACCCTTTTTTGGCAAAGTGCCTAGCTGTAGTTTTTGAACCCTAGCTCTGCTGACATCTAGGGAAACCTAGCAAACCTATACATTTTTGAAAACTGGACACCCAGGGAAATTCAGGATGGGGTGAGTTCATTTCTTCCCTCCAGGTTCTGTTACCCAGATTCCCTTGCAAACCAAAAAACTTGTCCAAAAAAAGTAAATTTTCCTCACATTTCTGTGGTGGAAAGTTCTGAAATCTGAGTGGATCCACAAATTTCCACTCACCCCACATTCCCAAAAGTCATCAGAGAAAAATGGTACCTCACTTGCGTGGGTAGGTCAAGTACCCGTGACATGAAAAGGCTCAAAATGTAACGTGGACACACCACAATTTCACACTGAAAAATGACCCTTTTTTGGCAAAGTGCCTAGCTGTAGCTTTTGAACCCTAGCTCTGCTGGCAACTAGGGAAACCTAGCAAACCTATACATTTTTGAAAACTAGACATCCAGGGGAATCCAGGATGGAGTGACTTGACTGCCTCCCTCCAGGTTCTGTTACCCAGAATCCCTTGCAAACAAAATTGTAAAAAAAAAACCATCTTCCTCACATTTCTGTGGTGGAAAGTTCTGGAATTAGCGTGGATCCACAAATTTCCACTCACCCCACATTCCCAAAAGTCATCAGAGAAAAATGGTACCTCACTTGCGTGGGTAGGTCAAGTACCCGTGACATGAAAAGGCTCAAAATGTAACGTGGACACACCACAATTTCACAGTGAAAAATGACCCTTTTTTGGCAAAGTGCCTAGCTGTAGTTTTTGAACCCTAGCTCTGCTGGCACCTAGGGAAACCTAGCAAACCTATACATTTTTTAAAACTAGACAACCAGGGGAATCAATGATAGGGTGTCTTGACTGCCTTCCACCATGTACTGTTACCCAGAATCCCGTGCAAACCAAAAAAATAGTCCAAAAACCCACATTTTCCTCACATTTCTGTGGTGGAAAGTTCAGGAATCTGTGTGGATTCACCAATGTCCACTCACCCCGCTTTCCCCAAAGTCTTCTGAGAAAAATGGTACCTCACTTGCGTAGGTAGGCCTAGTGCCGGCGAGATGAAACGGCGCAAAATGCAACGTGGACACACCACAATTTCACAGTGAAAAATGACCCTCTTTTTGCAAAGTGCCTAGCTGTAGTTTTTGAACCCTAGCTCTGCTGGCACCCAGGGAAACATAGCAACCCTATACATTTTTTAAAACTAGACACGCAGGGGAATCCAGGATGGGGTGACTTGACTGCCTCCCTCCAGGTTCTGTTACCCAGAGTCCCTTGCAAACCTATAAAATTGTCAAAAAAACAAATTTTCCTTACATTTCTGTGGTGCAAAGTTCTGGAATCTGCGTGGATCCACAAATTTCCACTCACCCCACGTTCCCAAAAGTCATCAGAGAAAAATGATACCTCACTTGCGTCGGTAGGCCAAGTACCCGTGACTTGAAATGGCGCAAAATGCAACGTGGACACACCACAATTCCACACTGAAAAGTGACCCTTTTTTGGCAAAGTGCCTAGCTGTAGTTTTTTAACCCTAGCTCTGCTGGCACCTAGGCAAACCTAGCAAACCTATACATTTTTTAAAACTAGACAACCTGGGGAATCCATGATAGGGTGTCTTGACTGCCTCCCTCCAGGTTCTGTTACCCAGATTCCCTTGCAAACCAAAAAAATTGTCCAAAAAAATAAATTTTCCTCACATTTCTGTGGTGGACAGTTCTGAAATCTGCGTGGATCCACAAATTACCACTCACCCCACATTCCCAAAAGTCATCATAGAAAAATGGTACCTCACTTGCGTGGGTAGGCCAAGTAACCGTGACATGAAATAGCGCAAAATGCAACGTGGACACACCACAATTTCACACTGAAAAATGACCCTTTTTTGGCAAAGTGCCTAGCTGTAGTTTTTGAACCCTAGCTCTGCTGGCAACTAGGGAAACCTAGCAAACCTATACATTTTTGAAAACTAGACATCCAGGGGAATCCAGGATGGGGTGAGTTGATTTCCTCCCTCCAGGTTCTGTTACCCAGATTCCCTTGCAAACCAAAAAACTTGTCCAAAAAAACACATTTTCCTCACATTTCTGTGGTGGAAGGTTCTGAAATCTGCGTGGACCCACAAATTTCCACTCACCCCGCGTTCCCCACTGTCTTCCGAGAAAAATGATACCTCACTTGCATGGGTAGGCCAAGTGTCCGCGACATGAAACGGCACAAAATGCAACGTGGACACACCATAATTTCACAGTGAAAATGACCCTTTTTTGGCAAAGTGCCTAGCTGTAGTTTTTGAACCCTAGCTCTGCTGGCACGTAGGGAAACCTAGCAAACCTATACATTTTTGAAAACTAGACACCTAGGGGAATCCAGGATGGGGTGACTTGACTGCCTCCCTCCAGGTTCTGTTACCCAGAATCCCTTGCAAACCAAAATTGTCAAAAAAAACAAATTTTCTTCACATTTCTGAGGTGAAAAGTTCTGGAATCTGGGTTGATCCACAAATTTCCACTCACCCCGCATTCCCCAAAGTCTTCGGAGAAAAATGGTACCTCACTTGCGTGGGTAGGCCTAGTGCCCGCGACACGAAACGGCGCAAGATGCAACGTGGACACACCACAATTTCACAGTGAAAAATGACCCTTTTTTGGCAAAGTGCCTAGCTGTAGTTTTTTAACCCTAGCTCTGCTGGCACCTAGGGAAAGCTAGCAAACCTATACATTTTTGAAAACTAGACACCCAGGGGAATCCAGAATGGGGTGACTTGACTGCCTCCCTCCAGGTTCTGTTACACAGAATCCCTTGCAAACCTATAAAATTGTCAAAAAAAAACATTTTCCTCCCATTTCTGTGGTGCAAAGTTCTGGAATCAGTGTGGATCCACAAATTTCCACTCACCCCGCGTTCCCCAAAGTCTTCCGAGAAAAATGATACCTCACTTACATGGGTAGGCCAAGTGCCCGCGACATGAAACGGCTCAAAATGCAACATGCACACACCACAATTTCACAGTGAAAAATGACCCTTTTTTGGCAAAGTGCCTAGCTGTAGTTTTTGAACCCTAGCTCTGCTGGCACCTAGGGAAACCTAGCAAACCTATACATTTTTGAAAACTAGACACCCAGGGGAATCCAGGATGGGGTGAGTTGATTTCCTCCCTCCAGGTTCTGTTACCCAGATTCCCTTGCAAACCAAAAAACTTGCCCAAAAAAACACATTTTCCTCACATTTCTGTGGTGGAAGGTTCTGAAATCTGCGTGGACCCACAAATTTCCACTCTCCCCGCGTTCCCCAATGTCTTCCGAGAAAAATGATACCTCACTTGCATGGGTAGGCCAAGTGTCCGCGACATGAAACGGCGCAAAATGCAACGTGGACACACCATAATTTCACAGTGAAAATGACCCTTTTTTGGCAAAGTGCCTAGCTGTAGTTTTTGAACCCTAGCTCTGCTGGCACGTAGGGAAACCTAGCAAACCTATACATTTTTGAAAACTAGACACCTAGGGGAATCCAGGATGGGGTGACTTGACTGCCTCCCTCCAGGTTCTGTTACCCAGAATCCCTTGCAAACCAAAATTGTCAAAAAAAACAAATTTTCTTCACATTTCTGTGGTGGAAAGTTCTGGAATCTGGGTTGATCCACAAATTTCCACTCACCCCGCATTCTCCAAAGTCTTCGGAGAAAAATGGTACCTCACTTGCGTGGGTAGGCCTAGTGCCCGCGACACGAAACGGCGCAAAATAAACGTGGACACATCACAATTTCACAGTGAAAAATGACCCTTTTTTGGCAAAGTGCCTAGCTGTAGTTTTTTTAACCCTAGCTCTGCTGGCACCTAGGGAAAGCTAGCAAACTTATACATTTTTTAAACCTAGACACCCAGGGGAATCCAGAATGGGGTGACTTGACTGCCTCCCTCCAGGTTCTGTTACACAGAATCCCTTGCAAACCTATAAAATTGTCCAAAAAAAAACATTTTCCTCCCATTTCTGTGGTGCAAAGTTCTGGAATCAGTGTGGATCCACAAATTTCCACTCACCCCGCGTTCCCCAAAGTCTTCCGAGAAAAATGATACCTCACTTGCATGGGTAGGCCAAGTGCCCGCGACATGAAACGGCTCAAAATGCAACGTGCACACACCACAATTTCACAGTGAAAAATGACCCTTTTTTGGCAAAGTGCCTAGCTGTAGTTTTTGAACCCTAGCTCTGCTGGCACCTAGGGAAACCTAGCAAACCTATACATTTTTGAAAACTAGACACCCAGGGGAATCCAGGATGGGGTGAGTTGATTTCCTCCCTCCAGGTTCTGTTACCCAGATTCCCTTGCAAACCAAAAAACTTGCCCAAAAAAACACATTTTCCTCACATTTCTGTGGTGGAAGGTTCTGAAATCTGCGTGGACCCACAAATTTCCACTCACCCCGCGTTCCCCAATGTCTTCCGAGAAAAATGATACCTCACTTGCATGGGTAGGCCAAGTGTCCGCGACATGAAACGGCGCAAAATGCAACGTGGACACACCATAATTTCACAGTGAAAATGACCCTTTTTTGGCAAAGTGCCTAGCTGTAGTTTTTGAACCCTAGCTCTGCTGGCACGTAGGGAAACCTAGCAAACCTATACATTTTTGAAAACTAGACACCTAGGGGAATCCAGGATGGGGTGACTTGACTGCCTCCCTCCAGGTTCTGTTACCCAGAATCCCTTGCAAACCAAAATTGTCAAAAAAAACAAATTTTCTTCACATTTCTGTGGTGGAAAGTTCTGGAATCTGGGTTGATCCACAAATTTCCACTCACCCCGCATTCCCCAAAGTCTTCGGAGAAAAATGGTACCTCACTTGCGTGGGTAGGCCTAGTGCCCGCGACACGAAACGGCGCAAAATGCAACGTGGACACATCACAATTTCACAGTGAAAAATGACCCTTTTTTGGCAAAGTGCCTAGCTGTAGTTTTTTAACCCTAGCTCTGCTGGCACCTAGGGAAAGCTAGCAAACCTATACATTTTTTAAACCTAGACACCCAGGGGAATCCAGAATGGGGTGACTTGACTGCCTACCTCCAGGTTCTGTTACACAGAATCCCTTGCAAACCTATAAAATTGTCAAAAAAACCACATTTTCCTCCCGTTTCTGTGGTGCAAAGTTCTGGAATCAGTGTGGATCCACAAATTTCCACTCACCCCGCGTTCCCCAAAGTCTTCCGAGAAAAATGGTACACCACTTGCATGGGTAGGCCTAGTTCCTGCGACATGAAATGGCGTAAAACACAACATGCACACATCACAATTTCACAGTGAAAAATGACCCTTTTATGGCAAGGTGCCTAGCTGTAGTTTTTGTAACCTAGCTCGGCTGGCACCCAGGGAAACCAAGCAAACCTATACATTTTTTAAAACTAGACACCCAGGGAAATCCAGGATGGGGTGTCTTGACTGCCTCCCTCCAGGTTCTGTTACCCAGAATCCCTTGCAAACCTAAAGAAATTGTAAAAAAAAAACACATTCTCCTCACATTTCTGTGCTGGAAAGTTCTGGAATCTGTGTGGATCCACAAATTTGCACTCATCCCACATTCCCCAAAGTCTTACGAGAAAAATGCTACCTCACTTGCGTGGGGAGACCTAGTGTCCGCGACATGAAATGGCGCAAAATGCAACGTGCACACACCATAATTTCACTGTGAAAAATGACCCTTTTTTGGCAAAGTTTCTAGCTGTAGTTTTTGAACCCTAGCTCTGCTGGCACCTAGGGAAACCTACCAAACCTATACATTTTTGAAAACTAGACACCCAGGGGAATCCAGGATGGGGAGAGTTGATTTCCTCCCTCCAGGTTCTGTTACTCAGATTCCCTTGCAAACCAAAAAACTTGTCCAAAAAAACACATTTTCCTCACATTTCTGTGGTTGAAAGTTCTGGAATCTGCATGGATCCACAAATTTCCACTCACCCCTCGTTCCCCAAAGTCTTCCGAGAAAAATGGTAACCCACTTGCATGGGTAGGTCTAGTTCCCGTGACATGAAACTGTGCAAAATGAAACGTGGACACACCACAATTTCACAGTGAAAAATGACCCTTTTTTGGTAAAGTGCCTAGCTGTAGTTAATGAACCCTAGCTCTGCTGGCACCTAGGGAAACCAAGCAAACCTATACATTTTTGAAAACTAGACACCAAGGGAAATCCAAGATGGGGTGACTTGACTTCCTCCCTCCAGGTTCTGTTACCCAGAATCCCTTGCAAACCAAAATTGTCAAAAAAAACACATTTTCTTCACATTTCTGTGGTGGAAAGTTCTGGAATCTGGGTTGATCCACAAATTTCCACTCACCCCGCATTCCCCAAAGTCTTCGGAGAAAAATGGTACCTCACTTGCGTGGGTAGGCCTAGTGCCCGCGACACGAAACGGAGCAAAATGCAACGTGGACACACCACAATTTCACAGTGAAAAATGACCCTTTTTTGGCAAAGTGCCTAGCTATAGTTTTTTAACCCTAGCTCTGCTGGCACCTAGGGAAAGCTAGCAAACCTATACATTTTTGAAAACTAGACACCCAGGGGAATCCAGAATGGGCTGACTTCACTGCCTCCCTCCATGTTCTGTTACCCAGAATCGCTTGCAAACCAAAATTGTCAAAAAAAACAAATTTTCCTCACATTTCTGTGGTGGAAAGTTCTGGAATCCGCATAGTTCCACAAATTTCCACTCACCCTGCTTTCCCCAATGTCTTCCGAGAAAAATGGTACCTCACTTGCGTGGGTAGGCCTAGTGCCCGTGACATGAAACGGCGCAAAATGCAACGTGGACACACCACAATTTCACACTGAAAAATGACCCTTTTTTGGCAAAGTGCCTAGCTGTAGGTTTTGAACCTTAGCTCTGCTGGCACCCAGGGAAAACTAGCAAACCTTTACATTTTTGAAAACTAGACACCCAGGGGAATCTAGGATGGGGTGAGTTGATTTCCTCCGTCCAGGTTCTGTCACCCAGATTCCCTTGCAAACCAAAAAAAAAAAATTGTACAAAAAAATAAATTTTCCTCACATTTCTGTGGTGGAAAGTTCTGGAATCTGCGTGGATCCACAAATTTCCACTCACCCCGTGTTCCCCAAAGTCATCAGAGAAAAATGGTACCTCACCTGCATGGGTAGGCCAAGTACCCGTGACATGAAATGGCGCAAAATGCAACGTGGACATACCACAATTTCACAGTGAAAAATGACCCTTTTTTGGCAAAGTGCCTAGCTGTAGTTTTTGAACTCTAGCTCTGCTGACATCTAGGGAAACCTAGCAAACCTATACATTTTTGAAAACTAGACACCCAGGGAAATCCAGGATGGGGTCAGTTGATTTCCTCCCTCCAGGTTCTGTTACCCAGATTCCCTTGCAAACCAAAATTGTCCAAAAAAAACACATTTTCCTTACATTTCTGTGGTGCAAAGTTCTGGAATCTGCGTGGATCCCCAAATTTCCACTCACCCCACGGTCCCAAAAGTCGTCAGAGAAAAATGGTACCTCACTTGCGTGGGTAGGCCAAGTACCCGTGACATGAAATGGCGCAAAATGCAACGTGCACACACCACAATTTCACTGTGAAAAATGACCCTTTTTTGGCAAAGTGCCTAGCTGTAGTTTTTGAACCCTAGCTCTGCTGGCACCTAGGGAAACCTAGCAAACCTATACATTTTTTAAAACTAGACACCCAGGGGAATCTAGGATGGGGTGAGTTGATTTCCTCCCTCCAGGTTCTGTCACCCAGATTCCCTTGCAAACCAAAAAAATTGTACAAAAAAATAAATTTTCCTCACATTTCTGTGGTGGAAAGTTCTGAAATCTGCGTAGATCCACAAATTTCCACTCACCCCACATTCCCAAAAGTCATCAGAGAAAAATGGTACCTCACTTGCGTGGGCAGGCCAAGTACCCGTGACATGAAATGGCATAAAATGCAACGTGGACACACCACAATTTCACACTGAAAAATGACCCTTTTTTGGCAAAGTGCCTAGCTGTAGCTTTTGAACCCTAGCTCTGCTGGCAACTAGGGAAACCTAGCAAACCTATACATTTTTGAAAACTAGACATCCAGGGGAATCCAGGATGGGGAGACTTGACTGCCTCCCTCCAGGTTCTGTTACCCAGAATCCCTTGCAAACCAAAATTGTAAGAAAAAACATTTTCCTCACATTTCTGTGGTGGAAAGTTCTGGAATCTGCGTGGATCCACAAATTTCCACTCACCCCGCGTTCCCCAAAGTCATCAGAGAAAAATGGTACCTCACTTGCGTGGGTAGGCCAAGTACCCGTGACATGAAATGGCGCAAAATGCAACGTGGACACCACAATTTCACACTGAAAAATTACCCTTTTTTGGCAAAGTGCCTAGCTGTAGTTTTTGAACCCTAGCTCTGCTGACATCTAGGGAAACCTAGCAAACCTATACATTTTTGAAAACTGGACACCCAGGGAAATCCAGGATGGGGTGAGTTAATTTCTTCCCTCCAGGTTCTGTTACCCAGATTCCCTTGCAAACCAAAAAACTTGTCCAAAAAAAGTACATTTTCCTCACATTTCTGAGGTGGAAAGTTCTGAAATCTGAGTGGATCCACAAATTTCCACTCACCCCACATTCCCAAAAGTCATCAGAGAAAAATGGTACCTCACTTGCGTGGGTAGGTCAAGTACCCGTGACATGAAATGGCTCAAAATGTAACGTGGACACACCACAATTTCACACTGAAAAATGACCCTTTTTTGGCAAAGTGCCTAGCTGTAGCTTTTGAACCCTAGCTCTGCTGGCAACTAGGGAAACCTACCAAACCTATACATTTTTGAAAACTAGACACCCAGGGGAATCCAGGATGGGGAGAGTTGATTTCCTCCCTCCAGGTTCTGTTACTCAGATTCCCTTGCAAACCAAAAAACTTGTCCAAAAAAACACATTTTCCTCACATTTCTGTGGTTGAAAGTTCTGGAATCTGCATGGATCCACAAATTTCCACTCACCCCTCGTTCCCCAAAGTCTTCCGAGAAAAATGGTCTAGTTCCCGCGACATGAAACTGTGCAAAATGAAACGTGGACACACCACAATTTCACAGTGAAAAATGACCCTTTTTTGGTAAAGTGCCTAGCTGTAGTTAATGAACCCTAGCTCTGCTGGCACCTAGGGAAACCAAGCAAACCTATACATTTTTGAAAACTAGACACCAAGGGAAATCCAAGATGGGGTGACTTGACTTCCTCCCTCCAGGTTCTGTTACCCAGAATCCCTTGCAAACCAAAATTGTCAAAAAAAACACATTTTCTTCACATTTCTGTGGTGGAAAGTTCTGGAATCTGGGTTGATCCACAAATTTCCACTCACCCCGCATTCCCCAAAGTCTTCGGAGAAAAATGGTACCTCACTTGCGTGGGTAGGCCTAGTGCCCGCGACACGAAACGGCGCAAAATGCAACGTGGACACACCACAATTTCACAGTGAAAAATGACCCTTTTTTGGCAAAGTGCCTAGCTATAGTTTTTTAACCCTAGCTCTGCTGGCACCTAGGGAAAGCTAGCAAACCTATACATTTTTGAAAACTAGACACCCAGGGGAATCCAGAATGGGCTGACTTCACTGCCTCCCTCCATGTTCTGTTACCCAGAATCGCTTGCAAACCAAAATTGTCCAAAAAAAAAAATTTTCCTCACATTTCTGTGGTGGAAAGTTCTGGAATCCGCATAGTTCCACAAATTTCCACTCACCCTGCTTTCCCCAATGTCTTCCGAGAAAAATGGTACCTCACTTGCGTGGGTAGGCCTAGTGCCCGTGACATGAAACGGCGCAAAATGCAACGTGGACACACCACAATTTCACACTGAAAAATGACCCTTTTTTGGCAAAGTGCCTAGCTGTAGGTTTTGAACCCTAGCTCTGCTGGCACCCAGGGAAAACTAGCAAACCTTTACATTTTTGAAAACTAGACACCCAGGGGAATCTAGGATGGGGTGAGTTGATTTCCTCCGTCCAGGTTCTGTCACCCAGATTCCCTTGCAAACCAAAAAAAAAAATTGTACAAAAAAATAAATTTTCCTCACATTTCTGTGGTGGAAAGTTCTGGAATCTGCGTGGATCCACAAATTTCCACTCAACCCGCGTTCCCCAAAGTCATCAGAGAAAAATGGTACCTCACCTGCGTGGGTAGGCCAAGTACCCGTGACATGAAATGGCGCAAAATGCAACGTGGACACACCACAATTTCACAGTGAAAAATGACCCTTTTTTGGCAAAGTGCCTAGCTGTAGTTTTTGAACTCTAGCTCTGCTGACATCTAGGGAAACCTAGCAAACCTATACATTTTTGAAAACTAGACACCCAGGGAAATCCAGGATGGGGTCAGTTGATTTCCTCCCTCCAGGTTCTGTTACCCAGATTCCCTTGCAAACCAAAATTGTCCAAAAAAAACACATTTTCCTTACATTTCTGTGGTGCAAAGTTCTGGAATCTGCGTGGATCCCCAAATTTCCACTCACCCCACGGTCCCAAAAGTCGTCAGAGAAAAATGGTACCTCACTTGCGTGGGTAGGCCAAGTACCCGTGACATGAAATGGCGCAAAATGCAACGTGCACACACCACAATTTCACTGTGAAAAATGACCCTTTTTTGGCAAAGTGCCTAGCTGTAGTTTTTGAACCCTAGCTCTGCTGGCACCTAGGGAAACCTAGCAAACCTATACATTTTTGAAAACTAGACACCCAGGGGAATCTAGGATGGGGTGAGTTGATTTCCTCCCTCCAGGTTCTGTCACCCAGATTCCCTTGCAAACCAAAAAAATTGTACAAAAAAATAAATTTTCCTCACATTTCTGTGGTGGAAAGTTCTGAAATCTGCGTAGATCCACAAATTTCCACTCACCCCACATTCCCAAAAGTCATCAGAGAAAAATGGTACCTCACTTGCGTGGGTAGGCCAAGTACCCGTGACATGAAATGGCATAAAATGCAACGTGGACACACCACAATTTCACACTGAAAAATGACCCTTTTTTGGCAAAGTGCCTAGCTGTAGCTTTTGAACCCTAGCTCTGCTGGCAACTAGGGAAACCTAGCAAACCTATACATTTTTGAAAACTAGACATCCAGGGGAATCCAGGATGGGGAGACTTGACTGCCTCCCTCCAGGTTCTGTTACCCAGAATCCCTTGCAAACCAAAATTGTAAGAAAAAACATTTTCCTCACATTTCTGTGGTGGAAAGTTCTGGAATCTGCGTGGATCCACAAATTTCCACTCACCCCGCGTTCCCCAAAGTCATCAGAGAAAAATGGTACCTCACTTGCGTGGGTAGGCCAAGTACCCGTGACATGAAATGGCGCAAAATGCAACGTGGACACCACAATTTCACACTGAAAAATTACCCTTTTTTGGCAAAGTGCCTAGATGTAGTTTTTGAACCCTAGCTCTGCTGACATCTAGGGAAACCTAGCAAACCTATACATTTTTGAAAACTGGACACCCAGGGAAATCCAGGATGGGGTGAGTTAATTTCTTCCCTCCAGGTTCTGTTACCCAGATTCCCTTGCAAACCAAAAAACTTGTCCAAAAAAAGTAAATTTTCCTCACATTTCTGTGGTGGAAAGTTCTGAAATCTGAGTGGATCCACAAATTTCCACTCACCCCACATTCCCAAAAGTCATCAGAGAAAAATGGTACCTCACTTGCGTGGGTAGGTCAAGTACCCGTGACATGAAATGGCTCAAAATGTAACGTGGACACACCACAATTTCACACTGAAAAATGACCCTTTTTTGGCAAAGTGCCTAGCTGTAGCTTTTGAACCCTAGCTCTGCTGGCAACTAGGGAAACCTAGCAAACCTGTACATTTTTGAAAACTAGACATCCAGGGGAATCCAGGATGGGGTGACTTGACTGCCTCCCTCCAGGTTCTGTTACCCAGAATCCCTTGCAAACAAAATTGTAAAAAAAAAAAACATCTTCCTCACATTTCTGTGGTGGAAAGTTCTGGAATTAGCGTGGATCCACAAATTTCCACTCACCCCGCGTTCCCCAAACTCTTCCGAGAAAAATTATACCTCACTTGCATGGGCAGGACACGTGCCCGCGACATGAAACGGCTCAAAATGCAACGTGCACACACCACAATTTCACAGTGAAAAATGACCCTTTTTTGGCAAAGTGCCTAGCTGTAGTTTTTGAACCCTAGCTCTGCTGGCACCTAGGGAAACCTAGCAAACCTATACATTTTTTTAAACTAGACAACCAGGAGAATCAATGATAGGGTGTCTTGACTGCCTTCCACCATGTACAGTTACCCAGAATCCCGTGCAAACCAAAAAAATAGTCCAAAAACCCATATTTTCCTCACATTTCTGTGGTGGAAAGTTCAGGAATCTGTGTGGATCCACCAATGTCCACTCACCCCGCTTTCCCCAAAGTCTTCTGAGAAAAATGGTACCTCAATTGCGTAGGTAGGCCTAGTGCCGGCGAGATGAAATGGCGCAAAATGCAACGTGGACACACCACAATTTCACAGTGAAAAATAACCCTCTTTTTGCAAAGTGCCTAGCTGTAGTTTTTGAACCCTAGCTCTGCTGGCACCCAGGGAAACATAGCAACCCTATACATTTTTGAAAACTAGACACGCAGGGGAATCCAGGATGGGGTGACTTGACTGCCTCCCTCCAGGTTCTGTTACCCAGAGTCCCTTGCAAACCTATAAAATTGTCAAAAAAACAAATTTTCCTTACATTTTTGTGGTGCAAAGTTCTGGAATCTGCGTGGATCCACAAATTTCCACTCACCCCACGTTCCCAAAAGTCATCAGAGAAAAATGGTACCTCACTTGCGTCGGTAGGCCAAGTACCCGTGACTTGAAATGGCGCAAAATGCAACGTGGACACACCACAATTCCACAATGAAAAGTGACCCTTTTTTGACAAAGTGCCTAGCTGTAGTTTTTGAACCCCAGCTCTGCTGGCAACAAGGGAAACCTAGCAAACCTATACATTTTTGAAAACTAGACATCCAGGGGAATCCAGGATGGGGTAACTTGACTGCCTCCCTCCAGGTTCTGTTACCCAGAATCCCTTGCAAACCAAGATTGTCAAATAAAAACACATTTTCTTCACATGTCTGTGGTGGAAAGTTCTGGAATCTAGGCGGATCCACAAATTTCCACTCACCCCGCATTCCCCAAAGTCTTTCGAGAAAAATGGTACCTCACTTGCGTGGTTAGGCCCAGTGCCCGCGACACGAAACGGCGCAAAATGCAATGTGGACACACCACAATTTCACAGTGAAAAATGACCCTTTTTTGGCAAAGTGCCTAGCTGTAGTTTTTCAACCCTAGCTCTGCTGGCACCTAGGGAAACCTAGCAAACCTATACATTTTTGAAAACTAGACACCCAGGGGAATCTAGGATGGGGTGAGTTGATTTCCTCCCTCCAGGTTCTGTCACCCAGATTCCCATGCAAACCCAAAAAATTGTACAAAAAAATAAATTTTCCTCACATTTCTGTGGTGGAAAGTTCTGAAATCTGCGTGGATCCACAAATTTCCACTCACCCCACATTCCCAAAAGTCATCAGAGAAAAATGGTACCTCACTTGCGTGGGTAGGCCAAGTACCCGTGACATGAAATGGCGCAAAATGCAACGTGGACACACCACAATTTCACACTGAAAAATTACCCTTTTTTGGCAAAGTGCCTAGCTGTAGTTTTTGAACCCTAGCTCTGCTGGCAACTAGGGAAAGCTAGCAAACCTATACATTTTTGAAAACTAGACAACCAGGGGAATCAATGATAGGGTGTCCTGACTGCCTTCCACCATGTACTGTTACCCAGAATCCCGTGCAAACCAAAAAAATAGTCAAAAAACCCACATTTTCCTCACATTTCTGTGGTGGAAAGTTCAGGAATCTGTGTGGATCCACCAATGTCCACTCACCCCGCTTTCCCCAAAGTCTTCTGAGAAAAATGGTACCTCACTTGCGTAGGTAGGCCCAGTGCCCGCAAGATGAAACGGCGCAAATTGCAACGTGGACACACCACAATTTCACAGTGAAAAATGACCCTCTTTTTGCAAAGTGCCTAGCTGTCGTTTTTGAACCCTAGCTCTGCTGGCACCCAGGGAAACATAGCAACCCTATACATTTTTGAAAACTAGACACGCAGGGGAATCCAGGATGGGGTGTTTGACTGCCTCCCTCCAGGTTCTGTTACCCAGAGTCCCTTGCAAACCTATAAAATTGACAAAAAAAACACATTTTCCTTACATTTCTGTGGTGGAAAGTTCTGAAATCTGCGTGGATCCACAAATTTCCACTCACCCCACATTCCCAAAAGTCATCAGAGAAAAATGGTACCTCACTTGCGTGGGTAGGCCAAGTACCCGTGACATGAAATGGCGCAAAATGCAACGTGGACACACCACAATTTCACACTGAAAAATTACCCTTTTTTGGCAAAGTGCCTAGCTGTAGTTTTTTAACCCTAGCTCTGCTGGCAACTAGGGAAACCTAGCAAACCTATACATTTTTGAAAACTAGACATCCAGGGGAATCCAGGATGGGGTGACTTGACTGCCTCCCTCCAGGTTCTGTTACCCAGAATCCCTTGCAAACCAAAATTGTAAAAAAAAAGTATTTTCCTCACATTTCTGTGGTGGAAAGTTCTGGAATCTGCGTGGATCCACAAATTTCCACTCACCCCGCATTCCCCAATGTCTTCCGAGAAAAATTATACCTCACTTGCATGGGTAGGACACGTGCCCGCGACATGAAACGGCGCAAAATGCAATGTGGACACACCACAATTTCACAGTGAAAAATGACCCTTTTTTGGCAAAGTGCCTAGCTGTAGTTTTGGAACCCTAGCTCTGCTGGCACCTAGGGAAACCTAGCAAACCTATACATTTTTGAAAACTAGACACCCAGGGCAATCTAGGATGGGGTGAGTTGATTTCCTCCCTCCAGGTTCTGTCACCCAGATTCCCTTGCAAACCTAAAAAATTGTACAAAAAAAAAAAATTCCTCACATTTCTGTGGTGGAAAGTTCTTAAATCTGCGTGGATCCACAAATTTCCACTCACCCCACATTCCCAAAAGTCATCAGAGAAAAATGGTACCTCACTTGCGTGTGTAGGCCAAGTTCCCGTGACATGAAATGGCGCAAAATGCAACGTGGACACACCACAATTTCACACTGAAAAATGACCCTTTTTTGGCAAAGTGCCTAGCTGTAGTTTTTGAACCCTAGCTCTGCTGGCAACTAGGGAAAGCTAGCAAACCTATACATTTTTGAAAACTAGACAACCAGGGGAATTCATGATAGGGTGTCTTGACTGCCTTCCTCCATGTACTGTTACCCAGAATCCCGTGCAAACCAAAAAAATAGTCAAAAACCCCACATTTTCCTCACATTTCTGTGGTGGAAAGTTCTGGAATCTGCGTTGATCCACCAATGTCCACTCACCCCGCTTTCCCAAAGTCTTCTGAGAAAAATGGTACCTCACTTGCGTAGGTAGGCCTACTGCCCGCGAGATGAAACGGCGCAAAATGCAACGTGGACACACCACAATTTCACAGTGAAAAATGACTCTCTTTTTGCAAAGTGCCTAGCTGTAGTTTTTGAACCCTAGCTCTGCTGGCACCCAAGGAAACATAGCAACCCTATACATTTTTTAAAACTAGACATCCAGGGGAATCCAGGATGGGTTGACTTGACTGCCTCCCTCCAGGTTCTGTTACCCAGATTCCCTTGCAAACCTATAAAATTGTCAAAAAAACACATTTTCCTTACATTTCTGTGGTGCAAAGTTCTGGAATCTGCGTGGATCCACAAATTTCCACTCACCCCACATTCCCAAAAGTCATCAGAGAAAAATGGTACCTCACTTGCGTGGGTAGGCCAAGTACCCGTGACATGAAATGGCGCAAAATGCAACGTGGCACACCACAATTTCACACTGAAAAATGACCCTTTTTTGGCAAAGTGCCTAGCTGTAGTTTTTGAACCCTAGCTCTGCTGACATCTAGGGAAACCTAGCAAACCTATATATTTTTGAAAACTAGATGCCCAGGGAAATCCAGGATGGGGTGAGTTGATTTCCTCCCTCCAGGTTCTGTTACCCAGATTCCCTTGCAAACCCAAAAAATTGTCCAAAAAAATAAATTTTCCTCACATTTCTGTGGTGGAAAGTTCTGAAATCTGCGTGGATCCACAAATTTCCACTCACCCCACATTCCCAAAAGTCATCAGAGAAAAATGGTACCTCACTTGCGTGGGAAGGCCAAGTACCCGTGACATGAAATGGCGCAAAATGCAACGTGGACACACCACAATTTCACACTGAAAAATGACCCTTTTTTGGCAAAGTGCCTAGCTGTAGTTTTTGAACCCTAGCTCTGCTGGCAACTAGGGAAACCTAGCAAACCTATACATTTTTGAAAACTAGACATCCAGGGGAATCCAGGATGGGGTGACTTGACTGCCTCCCTCCAGGTTCGGTTACCCAGAATCCCTTGCAAACCAAAATTGTAAAAAAAAAACATTTTCCTCACATTTCTGTGGTGGAAAGTTCTGGAATCTGCGTGGATCCACCAATGTCCACTCACCCCGCTTTCCCCAAAGTCTTCTGAGAAAAATGGTACCTCACTTGCGTAGGTAGTAGTAGTGCCCGCGAGATGAAATGGCGCAAAATGCAATGTGGACACACCACAATTTCACAGTGAAAAATGACCCTCTTTTTGCAAAGTGCCTAGCTGTAGTTTTTGAACCCTAGCTCTGCTGGCTCCCAGGGAAACATAGCAACCCTAAACATTTTTGAAAACTAGACACGCAGGGGAATCCAGGATGGGGTGACTTGACTGCCTCCCTCCAGGTTCTGTTACCCAGAATCCCTTGCAAACCAAAATTGTCAAAAAAAACACATTTTCCTTACATTTCTGTGGTGCAAAGTTCTGGAATCTGCGTGGATCCACAAATTTCCACGTTCCCAAAAGTCATCAGAGAAAAATGGTACCTCACTTGCGTGGGTAGGCCAAGTACCCATGACATGAAATGGCGTAAAATTCAACGTGGACACACCACAATTCCACACTGAAAAATGACCCTTTTTTGGCAAAGTGCCTAGCTGTAGTTTTTGAACCCTAGCTCTGCTGGCAACAAGGGAAACCTAGCAAACCTATACATTTTTGAAAACTAGACATCCAGGGGAATCCAGGATGGGGTAACTTGACTGCCTCCCTCCAGGTTCTGTTACCCAGAATCCCTTGCAAACCAAAATTGTAAAATAAAAACCACATTTTCTTCACATTTCTGTGGTGGAAAGTTCTGGAATCTGGGCGGATCCACAAATTTCCACTCACCCCGCATTCCCCAAAGTCTTCCGAGAAAAATGGTACCTCACTTGCGTGGGTAGTTCCAGTGCCCGCGACACGAAACGGCGCAAAATGCAATGTGGACACACCACAATTTCACAGTGAAAAATGACCCTTTTTTGGCAAAGTGCCTAGCTGTAGTTTTTCAACCCTAGCTCTGCTGGCACCTAGGGAAACCTAGCAAACCTATACATTTTTGAAAACTAGACACCGAGGGGAATCTAGGATGGGGTGAGTTGATTTCCTCCCTCCAGGTTCTGTCATCCGGATTCCCTTGCAAACCCAAAAAATTGTACAAAAAAATAAATTTTCCTCACATTTCTGTGGTGGAAAGTTCTGAAATCTGCGTGGATCCACAAATTTCCACTCACCCCACATTCCCAAAAGTCATCAGAGAAAAATGGTACCTCACTTGCGTGGGTAGGCCAAGTACCCGTGACATGAAATGGCGCAAAATGCAACGTGGACACACCACAATTTCACACTGAAAAATTACCCTTTTTTGACAAAGTGCCTAGCTGTAGTTTTTGAACCCTAGCTCTGCTGGCAACTAGGGAAACCTAGCAAACCTATACATTTTTGAAAACTAGACATCCAGGGGAATCCAGGATGGGGTGACTTGACTGCCTCCCTCCAGGTTCTGTTACCCAGAATCCCTTGCAAACCAAAATTGTAAAAAAAAAGTATTTTCCCCACATTTCTGTGGTGGAAAGTTCTGGAATCTGCGTGGATCCCCAAATTTCCACTCACCCCGCATTCCCCAATGTCTTCCGAGAAAAATTATACCTCACTTGCATAGGTAGGACACGTGCCCGCGACATGAAACAGCGCAAAATGCAATGTGGACACACCACAATTTCACAGTGAAAAATGACCCTTTTTTTGGCAAAGTGCCTAGCTGTAGTTTTTGAACCCTAGCTCTGCTGGCACCTAGGGAAACCTAGCAAACCTATACATTTTTGAAAACTAGACACCCAGGGGAATCTAGGATGGGGTGAGTTGATTTCCTCCCTCCAGGTTCTGTCACCCAGATTCCCTTGCAAACCCCAAAAATTGTACAAAAAAATAAATTTTCCTCACATTTCTGTGGTGGAAAGTTCTGAAATCTGCGTGGATCCACAAATTTCCACTCACCCCACATTCCCAAAAGTCATCAGACAAAAATGGTACCTCACTTGTGTGGGTAGGCTAAGTACCCGTGACATTAAATGGCGCAAAATGCAACGTGGACACACCACAATTTCACACTGAAAAATTACCCTTTTTTGGCAAAGTGCCTAGCTGTAGTTTTTGAACCCTAGCTCTGCTGGCAACTAGGGAAACCTAGCAAACCTATACATTTTTGAAAACTAGACATCCAGGGGAATACAGGATGGGGTGACTTGACTGCCTCTCTCCAGGTTCTGTTACCCAGAATCCCTTGCAAACCAAAATTGTAAAAAAAAAGTATTTTCCTCACATTTCTGTGGTGGAAAGTTCTGGAATCTGCGTGGATCCACAAATTTCCACTCACCCCGCATTCCCCAATGTCTTCCGAGAAAAAGTATACCTCACTTGCATGGGTAGGACACGTGCCCGCGACATGAAACGGCACAAAATGCAATGTGGACACACCACAATTTCACAGTGAAAAATGACCCTTTTTTGGCAAAGTGCCTAGCTGTAGTTTTTGAACCCTAGCTCTGCTGGCAACTAAGGAAAGCTAGCAAACCTATACATTTTTGAAAACTAGACAACCAGGGGAATCCATGATAGGGTGTCTTGACTGCCTTCCTCCATGTACTGTTACCCAGAATCCCGTGCAAACCAAAAAAATAGTAAAAAAAAACACATTTTCCTCACATTTCTGTGGTGGAAAGTTCTGGAATCTGCATTGATCCACCAATGTCCACTCACCCCGCTTTCCCCAAAGTCTTCTGAGAAAAATGGTACCTCACTTGCGTAGGTAGGCCTACTGCCCGCGAGATGAAACGGCGCAAAATGCAACGTGGACACACCACAATTTCACAGTGAAAAATGACCCTTTTTTGGCAAAGTGCCTAGCTGTAGTTTTTCAACCCTAGCTCTGCTGGCACCTAGGGAAACCTAGCAAACCTATACATTTTTGAAAACTAGACACCCAGGGGAATCTAGGATGGGGTGAGTTGATTTCCTCCCTCCAGGTTCTGTCACCCAGATTCCCTTGCAAACCCAAAAAATTGTACAAAAAAATAAATTTTCCTCACATTTCTGTGGTGGAAAGTTCTGAAATCTGCGTGGATCCACAAATTTCCACTTACCCAACATTCCCAAAAGTCATCAGAGAAAAATGGTACCTCACTTGCGTGGGTAGGCCAAGTACCCGTGACATGAAATGGCGCAAAATGCAACGTGGACACACCACAATTTCACACTGAAAAATTACCCTTTTTTGGCAAAGTGCCTAGCTGTAGTTTTTGAACCCTAGCTCTGCTGGCAACTAGGGAAACCTAACAAACCTATACATTTTTGAAAACTAGACATCCAGGGGAATCCAGGATGGGGTGACTTGACTGCCTCTCTCCAGGTTCTGTTACCCAGAATCCCTTGCAAACCAAAATTGTAAAAAAAAACATTTTCCTCACATTTCTGTGGTGGAAAGTTCTGGAATCTGCGTGGATCCACAAATTTCGACTCATCCCGCGTTCCCGAAAGTCATCAGAGAAAAATGATACCTCACTTGCATGGGTAGGCCAAGTACCCGTGACATGAAATGGCGCAAAATGCAACGTGGACACACCACAATTTCACACTGAAAAATGACCCTTTTTTGGCAAAGTGCCTAGCTGTAGTTTTTTAACCCTAGCTCTGCTGACATCTAGGGAAACCTAGCAAACCTATATATTTTCGAAAACTAGATACCCAGGGAAATCCAGGATGGGGTGAGTTGATTTCCTCCCTCCAGGTTCTGTTACCCAGATTCCCTTGCAAACCCAAAAAATTGTCCAAAAAAATGAATTTTCCTCACATTTCTGTGGTGGAAAGTTCTGAAATCTGCGTGGATCCACAAATTTCCACTCACCCCACATTCCCAAAAGTCATCAGAGAAAAATGGTACCTCACTTGCGTGGGTAGGCCAAGTACCCGTGACATGAAATGGCGCAAAATGCAACGTGGACACACCACAATTTCACACTGAAAAATGACCCTTTTTTGGCAAAGTGCCTAGCTGTAGTTTTTGAACCCTAGCTCTGCTGGCAACTAGGGAAACCTAGCAAACCTATACATTTTTGAAAACTAGACATCCAGGGGAATCCAGGATGGGGTGACTTGACTGCCTCCCTCCAGGTTCTGTTACCCAGAATCCCTTGCAAACCAAAATTGTAAAAAAAAAACATTTTCCTCACATTTCTGTGGTGGAAAGTTCTGGAATCTGCGTGGATCCACACATTTCTACTCACCCCGCGTTCCCCAAAGTCTTCCGAGAAAAATTATACCTCACTTGCATGGGTAGGACACGTGCCCGCGACATGAAACGGCTCAAAATGCAACGTGCACACACCACAATTTCACAGTGAAAAATGACCCTTTTTTGGCAAAGTGCCTAGCTGTCGTTTTTGAACCCTAGCTCTGCTGGCACCTAGGGAAAGCTAGCAAACCTATACATTTTTGAAAACTAGACAACAAGGGGAATCCATGATAGGGTGTCTTGACTGCCTTCCTCTATGTACTGTTACCCAGAATCCCGTGCAAACCAAAAAAATAGTCTTAAAAAACATATTTTCCTCACATTTCTGTGGTGGAAAGTTCTGGAATCTGCGTGGATCCACCAATGTCCACTCACCCCGCTTTCCCCAAAGTCGTCTGAGAAAAATGGTACCTCACTTGCGTAGGTAGGAGTAGTGCCCGCGAGATGAAACGGCGCAAAATGCAATGTGGACACACCACAATTTCACAGTGAAAAATGACCCTCTTTTTGCAAAGTGCCTAGCTGTAGTTTTTGAACCCTAGCTCTGCTGGCACCAAGGGAAACATAGCAACCCTAAACATTTTTGAAAACTAGACACGCAGGGGAATCCAGGATGGGGTGACTTGACTGCCTCCCTCCAGGTTCTGTTACCCAGAATCCCTTGCAAACCAAAATTGTCAAAAAAAACACATTTTCCTTACATTTCTGTGGTGCAAAGTTCTGGAATCTGCGTGGATCCACAAATTTCCACTCACCCCACGTTCCCAAAAGTCATCAGAGAAAAATGGTACCTCACTTGCGTGGGTATGCCAAGTACCCGTGACTTGAAATGGCGCAAAATGCAACGTGGACACACCACAATTCCACACTGAAAAATGACCCTTTTTTGGCAAAGTGCCTAGCTGTAGTTTTTGAACCCTAGCTCTGCTGGCAACAAGGGAAACCTAGCAAACCTATACATTTTTGAAAACTAGACATGCAGGGGAATCCAGGATGGGGTAACTTGACTGCCTCCCTCCAGGTTCTGTTACCCAGAATCCCTTGCAAACCAAAATTGTAAAAAAAAACCCACATTTTCTTCACATTTCTGTGGTGGAAAGTTCTGGAATCTGGGCGGATCCACAAATTTCCACTCACCCCGCATTCCCCAAAGTCTTCCAAGAAAAAATGGTACCTCACTTGCGTGGGTAGTTCCAGTGCCCGCGACACGAAACGGCGCAAAATGCAATGTGGACACACCACAATTTCACAGTGAAAAATGACCCTTTTTTGGCAAAGTGCCTAGCTGTAGTTTTTCAACCCTAGCTCTGCTGGCACCTAGGGAAACCTAGCAAACCTATACATTTTTGAAAACTAGACACCCAGGGGAATCTAGGATGGGGTGAGTTGATTTCCTCCCTCCAGGTTCTGTCACCCACATTCCCTTGCAAACCCAAAAAATTGTACAAAAAAATTAATTTTCCTCACATTTCTGTGGTGGAAAGTTCTGAAATCTGCGTGGATCCACAAATTTCCACTCACCCCACATTCCCAAAAGTCATCAGAGAAAAATGGTACCTCACTTGCGTGGGTAGGCTAAGTACCCGTGACATTAAATGGCGCAAAATGCAACGTGGACACACCACAATTTCACACTGAAAAATTACCCTTTTTTGGCAAAGTGCCTAGCTGTAGTTTTTGAACCCTAGCTCTGCTGGCAACTAGGGAAACCTAGCAAACCTATACATTTTTGAAAACTAGACATCCAGGGGAATACAGGATGGGGTGACTTGACTGCCTCTCTCCAGGTTCTGTTACCCAGAATCCCTTGCAAACCAAAATTGTAAAAAAAAAGTATTTTCCTCACATTTCTGTGGTGGAAAGTTCTGGAATCTGCGTGGATCCACAAATTTCCACTCACCCCGCATTCCCCAATGTCTTCCGAGAAAAATTATACCTCACTTGCATGGGTAGGACACGTGCCCGCGACATGAAACGGCACAAAATGCAATGTGGACACACCACAATTTCACAGTGAAAAATGACCCTTTTTTGGCAAAGTGCCTAGCTGTAGTTTTTGAACCCTAGCTCTGCTGGCAACTAGGGAAAGCTAGCAAACCTATACATTTTTGAAAACTAGACAACCAGGGGAATCCATGATAGGGTGTCTTGACTGCCTTCCTCCATGTATTGTTACCCAGAATCCCGTGCAAACCAAAAAAATAGTCAAAAAAAACACATTTTCCTCACATTTCTGTGGTGGAAAGTTCCGGAATCTGCATTGATCCACCAATGTCCACTCACCCCGCTTTCCCCAAAGTCTTCTGAGAAAAATGGTACCTCACTTGCGTAGGTAGGCCTACTGCCCGCGAGATGAAACGGCGCAAAATGCAACGTGGACACACCACAATTTCACAGTGAAAAATGACTCTCTTTTTGCAAAGTGCCTAGCTGTAGTTTTTGAACCCTAGCTCTGCTGGCACCCAGGGAAACATAGCAACCCTATACATTTTTGAAAACTAGACATCCAGGGGAATCCAGGATGGGTTGACTTGACTGCCTCCCTCCAGGTTCTGTTACCCAGAGTCCCTTGCAAACCTATAAAATTGTCAAAAAACACATTTTCCTTACATTTCTGTGGTGCAAAGTTCTGGAATCTGCGTGGATTCACAAATTTCCACTCACCCCACATTCCCAAAAGTCATCAGAGAAAAATGGTACCTCACTTGCGTGGGTAGGCCAAGTACCCGTGACATGAAATGGCGCAAAATGCAACATGGACACACCACAATTTCACACTGAAAAATGACCCTTTTTTGGCAAAGAGCCTAGCTGTAGTTTTTGAACCCTAGCTCTGCTGGCAACTAGGGAAACCTAGCAAACCTATACATTTTTGAAAACTAGACATCCAGGGGAATCCAGGATGGGGTGACTTGACAGCCTCCCTCCAGGTTCTGTTACCCAGAATCCCTTGCAAACCAAAATTGTCAAAAAAACCCACATTTTCTTCACATTTCTGTGGTGGAAAGTTCTGGAATCTGGGTGGATCCACAAAATTCCACTCACCCCTCATTCCCCAAAGTCTTCCGAGAAAAATGGTACCTCACTTGCGTGGGTAGGCCTAGTGCCCGTGACACGAAACGGCGCAAAATGCAATGTGACACACCACAATTTCACTGTGAAAAATGACCCTTTTTTGGCAAAGTACCTAGCTGTCGTTTTTGAACCCTAGTTCTTCTGGCACCTAGGGAAACCTAGCAAACCTATACATTTTTGAAAACTAGACACCCAGGGGAATGTAGGATGGGGTGAGTTGATTTCCTCCCTCCAGGTTCTGTCACCCAGATTCCCTTGCAAACCAAAAAAATTGTACAAAAAAATTAATTTTCCTCACATTTCTGTGGTGGAAAGTTCTGGAATCTGGGCGGATCCACAAATTTCCACTCACCCCGCATTCCCCAAAGTCTTCCGAGAAAAATGGTACCTCACTTGCGTGGGTAGTTCCAGTGCCCGCGACACGAAACGGCACAAAATGCAATGTGGACACACCACAATTTCACAGTGAAAAATGACCCTTTTTTGGCAAAGTGCCTAGCTGTAGTTTTTCAACCCTAGCTCTGCTGGCACCTAGGGAAACCTAGCAAACCTATACATTTTTTAAAACTAGACACCCAGGGGAATCTGGGATGGGGTGAGTTGATTTCCTCCCTCCAGGTTCTGTCACCCAGATTCCCTTGCAAACCCAAAAAATTGTACAAAAACATTAATTTTCCTCACATTTCTGTGGTGGAAAGTTCTGAAATCTGCGTGGATCCACAAATTTCCACTCACCCAACATTCCCAAAAGTCATCAGAGAAAAATGGTACCTCACTTGCGTGGGTAGGCCAAGTACCCGTGACATGAAATGGCGCAAAATGCAACGTGGACACACCACAATTTCACACTGAAAAATTACCCTTTTTTGGCAAAGTGCCTAGCTGTAGTTTTTGAACCCTAGCTCTGCTGGCAACTAGGGAAACCTAACAAACCTATACATTTTTGAAAACTAGACATCCAGGGGAATCCAGGATGGGGTGACTTGACTGCCTCTCTCCAGGTTCTGTTACCCAGAATCCCTTGCAAACCAAAATTGTAAAAAAAAAGTATTTTCCTCACATTTCTGTTGTGGAAAGTTCTGGAATCTGCGTGGATCCACAAATTTCCACTCACCCCACATTCCCAAAAGTCATCAGAGAAAAATGGTACCTCACTTGCGTGGGTAGGCCAAGTACCCGTGACATGAAATGGCGCAAAATGCAACATGGACACACCACAATTTCACACTGAAAAATGACCCTTTTTTGGCAAAGTGCCTAGCTGTAGTTTTTGAACCCTAGCTCTGCTGGCACCTAGGGAAACCTAGCAAACCTATACATTTTTGAAAACTAGACACCCAGGGGCATCTAGGATGGGGTGAGTTGATTTCCTCCCTCCAGGTTCTGTCACCCAGATTCCCTTGCAAACCCAAAAAATTGTACAAAAAAATAATTTTTCCTCACATTTCTGTGGTGGAAAGTTCTGAAATCTGCGTGGATCCACAAATTTCCACTCACCCCACATTCCCAAAAGTCATCAGAGAAAAATGGTACCTCACTTGCGTGTGTAGGCCAAGTACCCGTGACATGAAATGGCGCAAAATTCAACGTGGACACACCACAATTTCACACTGAAAAATGACCCTTTTTTGGCAAAGTGCCTAGCTGTAGTTTTTGAACCCTAGCTCTGCTGGCAACTAGGGAAAGCTAGCAAACCTATACATTTTTGAAAACTAGACAACCAGGGGAATCCATGATAGGGTGTCTTGACTGCCTTCCTCCATGTACTGTTGCCCAGAATCCCGTGCAAACCAAAAAAATAGTCAAAAAACCCACATTTTCCTCACATTACTGTGGTGGAAAGTTCTGGAATCTGCATTGATCCACCAATGTCCACTCACCCCGCTTTCCCCAAAGTCTTCTGAGAAAAATGGTACCTCACTTGCGTAGGTAGGCCTACTGCCCGCGAGATGAAACGGCGCAAAATGCAACGTGGACACACCACAATTTCACAGTGAAAAATGACTCTCTTTTTGCAAAGTGCCTAGCTGTAGTTTTTGAACCCTAGCTCTGCTGGCACCCAGGGAAACATAGCAACCCTATACATTTTTGAAAACTAGACATCCAGGGGAATCCAGGATGGGTTGACTTGACTGCCTCCCTCCAGGTTCTGTCACCCAGATTCCCTTGCAAACCCAAAAAAATGTACAAAAAAATAATTTTTCCTCACATTTCTGTGGTGGAAAGTTCTGAAATCTGCGTGGATCCACAAATTTCCACTCACCCCACATTCCCAAAAGTCATCAGAGAAAAATGGTACCTCACTTGCGTGTGTAGGCCAAGTACCCGTGACATGAAATGGCGCAAAATTCAACGTGGACACACCACAATTTCACACTGAAAAATGACCCTTTTTTGGCAAAGTGCCTAGCTGTAGTTTTTGAACCCTAGCTCTGCTGGCAACTAGGGAAAGCTAGCAAACCTATACATTTTTGAAAACTAGACAACCAGGGGAATCCATGATAGGGTATCTTGACTGCCTTCCTCCATGTACTGTTGCCCAGAATCCCGTGCAAACCAAAAAAATAGTCAAAAAACTCACATTTTCCTCACATTACTGTGGTGGAAAGTTCTGGAATCTGCATTGATCCACCAATGTCCACTCACCCCGCTTTCCCCAAAGTCTTCTGAGAAAAATGGTATCTCACTTGAGTAGGTAGGCCTACTGCCCGCGAGATGAAACGGCGCAAAATGCAACGTGGACACACCACAATTTCACAGTGAAAAATGACTCTCTTTTTGCAAAGTGCCTAGCTGTAGTTTTTGAACCCTAGCTCTGCTGGCACCCAGGGAAACATAGCAACCCTATACATTTTTGAAAACTAGACATCCAGGGGAATCCAGGATGGGTTGACTTGACTGCCTCCCTCCAGGTTCTGTTACCCAGAGTCCCTTGCAAACCTATAAAATTGTCAAAAAAACACATTTTCCTTACATTTCTGTGGTGCAAAGTTCTGGAATCTGCGTGGATCCACAAATTTCCACTCACCCCACATTCCCAAAAGTCATCAGAGAAAAATGGTACCTCACTTGCGTGGGTAGGCCAAGTACCCGTGACATGAAATGGCGCAAAATGCAACGTGGACACACCACAATTTCACACTGAAAAATGACCCTTTTTTGGCAAAGTGCCTAGCTGTAGTTTTTGAACCCTAGCTCTGCTGGCAACTAGGGAAACCTAGCAAGCCTATACATTTTTGAAAACTAGACATCCAGGGGAATCCAGGATGGGGTGACTTAGCAGCCTCCCTCCAGGTTCTGTTACCCAGAATCCCTTGCAAACCAAAATTGTCAAAAAAAAACACATTTTCTTCACATTTCTGTGGTGGAAAGTTCTGGAATCTGGGTGGATCCACAAAATTCCACTCACCCCTCATTCCCCAAAGTCTTCCGAGAAAAATGGTACCTCACTTGCGTGGGTAGGCCTAGTGCCCGTGACACGAAACGGCGCAAAATGAAATGTGACACACCACAATTTCACTGTGAAAAATGACCCTTTTTTGGCAAAGTGCCTAGCTGTCGTTTTTGAACCCTAGTTCTTCTGGCACCTAGGGAAACCTAGCAAACCTATACATTTTTGAAAACTAGACACCCAGGGGAATGTAGGATGGGGTGAGTTGATTTCCTCCCTCCAGGTTCTGTCACCCAGATTCCCTTGCAAACCAAAAAAATTGTACAAAAAAATTAATTTTCCTCATATTTCTGTGGTGGAAAGTTCTGGAATCTGGGCGGATCCACAAATTTCCACTCACCCCGCATTCCCCAAAGTCTTCCGAGAAAAATGGTACCTCACTTGCGTGGGTAGTTCCAGTGCCCGCGACACGAAACGGCACAAAATGCAATGTGGACACACCACAATTTCACAGTGAAAAATGACCCTTTTTTGGCAAAGTGCCTAGCTGTAGTTTTTCAACCCTAGCTCTGCTGGCACCTAGGGAAACCTAGCAAACCTATACATTTTTGAAAACTAGACACCCAGGGGAATCTGGGATGGGGTGAGTTGATTATCTCCCTCCAGGTTCTGTCACCCAGATTCCCTTGCAAACCCAAAAAATTGTATAAAAAAATAAATTTTCCTCACATTTCTGTGGTGGAAAGTTCTGAAATCTGCGTGGATCCACAAATTTCCACTCACCCAACATTCCCAAACGTCATCAGAGAAAAATGGTACCTCACTTGCGTGGGTAGGCCAAGTACCCGTGACATGAAATGGCGCAAAATGCAACGTGGACACACCACAATTTCACACTGAAAAATTACCCTTTTTTGGCAAAGTGCCTAGCTGTAGTTTTTGAACCCTAGCTCTGCTGGCAACTAGGGAAACCTAACAAACCTATACATTTTTGAAAACTAGACATCCAGGGGAATCCAGGATGGGGTGACTTGACTGCCTCTCTCCAGGTTCTGTTACCCAGAATCCCTTGCAAACCAAAATTGTAAAAAAAAAAGTATTTTCCTCACATTTCTGTGGTGGAAAGTTCTGGAATCTGCGTGGATCCACAAATTTCCACTCACCCCACATTCCCAAAAGTCATCAGAGAAAAATGGTACCTCACTTGCGTGGGTAGGCCAAGTACCCGTGACATGAAATGGCGCAAAATGCAACATGGACACACCACAATTTCACACTGAAAAATGACCCTTTTTTAGCAAAGTGCCTAGCTGTAGTTTTTGAACCCTAGCTCTGCTGGCAACTAGGGAAACCTAGCAAACCTATACATTTTTGAAAACTAGACATCCAGGGGAATCCAGGATGGGGTGACTTGACAGCCTCCCTCCAGGTTCTGTTACCCAGAATCCCTTGCAAACCAAAATTGTCAAAAAAACCCACATTTTCTTCACATTTCTGTGGTGGAAAGTTCTGGAATCTGGGTGGATCCACAAAATTCCACTCACCCCTCATTCCCCAAAGTCTTCCGAGAAAAATGGTACCTCCCTTGCGTGGGTAGGCCTAGTGCCCGTGACACGAAACGGCGCAAAATGCAATGTGACACACCACAATTTCACTGTGAAAAATGACCCTTTTTTGGCAAAGTGCCTAGCTGTCGTTTTTGAACCCTAGTTCTTCTGGCACCTAGGGAAACCTAGCAAACCTATACATTTTTGAAAACTAGACACCCAGGGGAATGTAGGATGGGATGAGTTGATTTCCTCCTTCCAGGTTCTGTCACCCAGATTCCCTTGCAAACCAAAAAAATTGTACAAAAAAATTAATTTTCCTCACATTTCTGTTGTCGAAAGTTCTGGAATCTGGGCGGATCCACAAATTTCCACTCACCCCGCATTCCCCAAAATCTTCCGAGAAAAATGGTAACTCACTTGTGTGGGTAGTTCCAGTGCCCGCGACAAGAAACGGCACAAAATGCAATGTGGACACACCACAATTTCACAGTGAAAAATGACCCTTTTTTGGCAAAGTGCCTAGCTGTAGTTTTTCAACCCTAGCTCTGCTGGCACCTAGGGAAACCTAGCAAACCTATACATTTTTGAAAACTAGACACCCAGGGGAATCTGGGATGGGGTGAGTTGATTTCCTCCCTCCAGGTTCTGTCACCCAGATTCCCTTGCAAACCCAAACAATTGTCCAAAAAAAACATTTTCCTCACATTTCTGTGGTGGAAAGTTCTGGAATCTGCGTGGATCCACACATTTCTACTCACCCCGCGTTCCCCAAAGTCTTCCGAGAAAAATTATACCTCACTTGCATGGGTAGGACACGTGCCCGCGACATGAAACGGCTCAAAATGCAACGTGCACACACCACAATTTCACAGTGAAAAATGACCCTTTTTTGGCAAAGTGCCTAGCTGTCGTTTTTGAACCCTAGCTCTGCTGGCACCTAGGGAAAGCTAGCAAACCTATACATTTTTGAAAACTAGACAACAAGGGGAATCCATGATAGGGTGTCTTGACTGCCTTCCTCTATGTACTGTTACCCAGAATCCCGTGCAAACCAAAAAAATAGTCTTAAAAAACATATTTTCCTCACATTTCTGTGGTGGAAAGTTCTGGAATCTGCGTGGATCCACCAATGTCCACTCACCCCGCTTTCCCCAAAGTCTTCTGAGAAAAATGGTACCTCACTTGCGTAGGTAGGAGTAGTGCCCGCGAGATGAAACGGCGCAAAATGCAATGTGGACACACCACAATTTCACAGTGAAAAATGACCCTCTTTTTGCAAAGTGCCTAGCTGTAGTTTTTGAACCCTAGCTCTGCTGGCACCAAGGGAAACATAGCAACCCTAAACATTTTTGAAAACTAGACACGCAGGGGAATCCAGGATGGGGTGACTTGACTGCCTCCCTCCAGGTTCTGTTACCCAGAATCCCTTGCAAACCAAAATTGTCAAAAAAAACACATTTTCCTTACATTTCTGTGGTGCAAAGTTCTGGAATCTGCGTGGATCCACAAATTTCCACTCACCCCACGTTCCCAAAAGTCATCAGAGAAAAATGGTACCTCACTTGCGTGGGTATGCCAAGTACCCGTGACTTGAAATGGTGCAAAATGCAACGTGGACACACCACAATTCCACACTGAAAAATGACCCTTTTTTGGCAAAGTGCCTAGCTGTAGTTTTTCAACCCTAGCTCTGCTGGCACCTAGGGAAACCTAGCAAACCTATACATTTTTGAAAACTAGACACCCAGGGGAATCTAGGATGGGGTGAGTTGATTTCCTCCCTCCAGGTTCTGTCACCCAGATTCCCTTGCAAACCCAAAAAATTGTACAAAAAAATAATTTTTCCTCACATTTCTGTGGTGGAAAGTTCTGAAATCTGCGTGGATCCACAAATTTCCACTCACCCCACATTCCCAAAAGTCATCAGAGAAAAATGGTACCTCACTTGCGTGTGTAGGCCAAGTACCCGTGACATGAAGTGTCGCAAAATTCAACGTGGACACACCACAATTTCACACTGAAAAATGACCCTTTTTTGGCAAAGTGCCTAGCTGTAGTTTTTGAACCCTTGCTCTGCTGGCAACTAGGGAAAGCTAGCAAACCTATACATTTTTGAAAACTAGACAACCAGGGGAATCCATGATAGGGTGTCTTGACTGCCTTCCTCCATGTACTGTTACCCAGAATCCCGTGCAAACCAAAAAAATAGTCAAAAAAAACACATTTTCCTCACATTTCTGTGGTGGAAAGTTCTGGAATCTGCATTGATCCACCAATGTCCACTCACCCCGCTTTCCTCAAAGTCTTAGGAGAAAAATGGTACCTCACTTGCGTAGGTAGGCCTACTGCCCGCGAGATGAAACGGCGCAAAATGCAACGTGGACACACCACAATTTCACAGTGAAAAATGACTCTCTTTTTGCAAAGTGCCTAGCTGTAGTTTTTGAACCCTAGCTCTGCTGGCACCCAGGGAAACATAGCAACCCTATACATTTTTGAAAACTAGACATCCAGGGGAATCCAGGATGGGTTGACTTGACTGCCTCCCTCCAGGTTCTGTTACCCAGAGTCCCTTACAAACCTATAAAATTGTCAAAAAACACATTTTCCTTACATTTCTGTGGTGCAAAGTTCTGGAATCTGCGTGGATCCACAAATTTCCACTCACCCCACATTCCCAAAAGTCATCAGAGAAAAATGGTACCTCACTTGCGTGGGTAGGCCAAGTACCCGTGACATGAAATGGCGCAAAATGCAACATGGACACACCACAATTTCACACTGAAAAATGACCCTTTTTTGGCAAAGTGCCTAGCTGTAGTTTTTGAACCCTAGCTCTGCTGGCACTAGGGAAACCTAGCAAACCTATACATTTTTGAAAACTAGACATCCAGGGGAATCCAGGATGGGGTGACTTGACAGCCTCCCTCCAGGTTCTGTTACCCAGAATCCCTTGCAAACCAAAATTGTCAAAAAAACCCACATTTTCTTCACATTTCTGTGGTGGAAAGTTCTGGAATCTGGGTGGATCCACAAAATTCCACTCACCCCTCATTCCCCAAAGTCTTCCGAGAAAAATGGTACCTCACTTGCGTGGGTAGGCCTAGTGCCCGTGACACGAAACGGCGCAAAATGCAATGTGACACACCACAATTTCACTGTGAAAAATGACCCTTTTTTGGCAAAGTGCCTAGCTGTCGTTTTTGAACCCTAGTTCTTCTGGCACCTAGGGAAACCTAGCAAACCTATACATTTTTGAAAACTAGACACCCAGGGGAATGTAGGATGGGGTGAGTTGATTTCCTCCCTCCAGGTTCTCTCACCCAGATTCCCTTGCAAACCAAAAAAATTGTACAAAAAAATTAATTTTCCTCATATTTCTGTGGTGGAAAGTTCTGGAATCTGGGCGGATCCACAAATTTCCACTCACCCCGCATTCCCCAAAGTCTTCCGAGAAAAATGGTACCTCACTTGCGTGGGTAGTTCCAGTGCCCGCGACACGAAACGGCACAAAATGCAATGTGGACACACCACAATTTCACAGTGAAAAATGACCCTTTTTTGGCAAAGTGCCTAGCTGTAGTTTTTCAACCCTAGCTCTGCTGGCACCTAGGGAAACCTAGCAAACCTATACATTTTTGAAAACTAGACACCCAGGGGAATCTGGGATGGGGTGAGTTGATTTCCTCCCTCCAGGTTCTGTCACCCAGATTCCCTTGCAAACCCAAAAAATTGTAAAAAAAAATAAATTTTCCTCACATTTCTGTGGTGGAAAGTTCTGAAATCTGCGTGGATCCACAAATTTCCACTCACCCAACATTCCCAAACGTCATCAGAGAAAAATGGTACCTCATTTGCGTGGGTAGGCCAAGTACCCGTGACATGAAATGGCGCAAAATGCAACGTGGACACACCACAATTTCACACTGAAAAATTACCCTTTTTTGGCAAAGTGCCTAGCTGTAGTTTTTGAACCCTAGCTCTGCTGGCAACTAGGGAAACCTAACAAACCTATACATTTTTGAAAACTAGACATCCAGGGGAATCCAGGATGGGGTGACTTGACTGCCTCTCTCCAGGTTCTGTTACCCAGAATCCCTTGCAAACCAAAATTGTAAAAAAAAAGTATTTTCCTCACATTTCTGTGGTGGAAAGTTCTGGAATCTGCGTGGATCCACAAATTTCCACTCACCCCACATTCCCAAAAGTCATCAGAGAAAAATGGTACCTCACTTGCGTGGGTAGGCCAAGTACCCGTGACATGAAATGGCGCAAAATGCAACATGGACACACCACAATTTCACACTGAAAAATGACCCTTTTTTGGCAAAGTGCCTAGCTGTAGTTTTTGAACCCTAGCTCTGCTGGCAACTAGGGAAACCTAGCAAACATATACATTTTTGAAAACTAGACATCCAGGGGAATCCAGGATGGGGTGACTTGACAGCCTCCCTCCAGGTTCTGTTACCCAGAATCCCTTGCAAACCAAAATTGTCAAAAAAACCCACATTTTCTTCACATTTCTGTGGTGGAAAGTTCTGGAATCTGGGTGGATCCACAAAATTCCACTCACCCCTCATTCCCCAAAGTCTTCCGAGAAAAATGGTACCTCACTTGCGTGGGTAGGCCTAGTGCCCGTGACACGAAACGGCGCAAAATGCAATGTGACACACCACAATTTCACTGTGAAAAATGACCCTTTTTTGGCAAAGTGCCTAGCTGTCGTTTTTGAACCCTAGTTCTTCTGGCACCTAGGGAAACCTAGCAAACCTATACATTTTTGAAAACTAGACACCCAGGGGAATGTAGGATGGGGTGAGTTGATTTCCTCCCTCCAGGTTCTGTCACCCAGATTCCCTTGCAAACCAAAAAAATTGTACAAAAAAATTAATTTTCCTCACATTTCTGTGGTGGAAAGTTCTGGAATCTGGGCGGATCCACAAATTTCCACTCACCCCGCATTCCCCAAAGTCTTCCGAGAAAAATGGTACCTCACTTGTGGGGGTAGTTCCAGTGCCCGCGACACGAAACGGCACAAAATGCAATGTGGACACACCACAATTTCACAGTGAAAAATGACCCTTTTTTGGCAAAGTGCCTAGCTGTAGTTTTTCAACCCTAGCTCTGCTGGCACCTAGGGAAACCTAGCAAACCTATACATTTTTGAAAACTAGACACCCAGGGGAATCTGGGATGGGGTGAGTTGATTTCCTCCCTCCAGGTTCTGTCACCCAGATTCCCTTGCAAACCCAAAGAATTGTCCAAAAATAACATTTTCCTCACATTTCTGTGGTGGAAAGTTCTGGAATCTGCGTGGATCCACACATTTCTACTCACCCCGCGTTCCCCAAAGTCTTCCGAGAAAAATTATACCTCACTTGCATGGGTAGGACACGTGCCCGCGACATGAAACGGCTCAAAATGCAACGTGCACACACCACAATTTCACAGTGAAAAATGACCCTTTTTTGGCAAAGTGCCTAGCTGTCGTTTTTGAACCCTAGCTCTGCTGGCACCTAGGGAAAGCTAGCAAACCTATACATTTTTGAAAACTAGACAACAAGGGGAATCCATGATAGGGTGTCTTGACTGCCTTCCTCTATGTACTGTTACCCAGAATCCCGTGCAAACCAAAAAAATAGTCTTAAAAAACATATTTTCCTCACATTTCTGTGGTGGAAAGTTCTGGAATCTGCGTGGATCCACCAATGTCCACTCACCCCGCTTTCCCCAAAGTCTTCTGAGAAAAATGGTACCTCACTTGCGTAGGTAGGAGTAGTGCCCGCGAGATGAAACGGCGCAAAATGCAATGTGGACACACCACAATTTCACAGTGAAAAATGACCCTCTTTTTGCAAAGTGCCTAGCTGTAGTTTTTGAACCCTAGCTCTGCTGGCACCAAGGGAAACATAGCAACCCTAAACATTTTTGAAAACTAGACACGCAGGGGAATCCAGGATGGGGTGACTTGACTGCCTCCCTCCAGGTTCTGTTACCCAGAATCCCTTGCAAACCAAAATTGTAAAAAAAAACCCACATTTTCTTCACATTTCTGTGGTGGAAAGTTCTGGAATCTGGGCGGATCCACAAATTTCCACTCACCCCACATTCTCCAAAGTCTTCCGAGAAAAATGGTACCTCACTTGCGTGGGTAGTTCCAGTGCCCGCGACACGAAACGGCGCAAAATGCAATGTGGACACACCACAATTTCACAGTGAAAAATGACCCTTTTTTGGCAAAGTGCCTAGCTGTAGTTTTTCAACCCTAGCTCTGCTGGCACCTAGGGAAACCTAGCAAACCTATACATTTTTGAAAACTAGACACCCAGGGGAATCTAGGATGGGGTGAGTTGATTTCCTCCCTCCAGGTTCTGTCACCCAGATTCCCTTGCAAACCCAAAAAATTGTACAAAAAAATAATTTTTCCTCACATTTCTGTGGTGGAAAGTTCTGAAATCTGCGTGGATCCACAAATTTCCACTCACCCCACATTCCCAAAAGTCATCAGAGAAAAATGGTACCTCACTTGCGTGTGTAGGCCAAGTACCCGTGACATGAAGTGGCGCAAAATTCAACGTGGACACACCACAATTTCACACTGAAAAATGACCCTTTTTTGGCAAAGTGCCTAGCTGTAGTTTTTGAACCCTAGCTCTGCTGGCAACTAGGGAAAGCTAGCAAACCTATACATTTTTGAAAACTAGACAACCAGGGGAATCCATGATAGGGTGTCTTGACTGCCTTCCTCCATGTACTGTTACCCAGAATCCCGTGCAAACCAAAAAAATAGTTAAAAAAAACACATTTTCCTCACATTTCTGTGGTGGAAAGTTCTGGAATCTGCATTGATCCACCAATGTCCACTCACCCCGCTTTCCCCAAAGTCTTCTGAGAAAAATGGTACCTCACTTGCGTAGGTAGGCCTACTGCCCGCGAGATGAAACGGCGCAAAATGCAACATGGACACACCACAATTTCACAGTGAAAAATGACTCTCTTTTTGCAAAGTGCCTAGCTGTAGTTTTTGAACCCTGGCTCTGCTGGCACCCAGGGAAACATAGCAACCCTATACATTTTTGAAAACTAGACATCCAGGGGAATCCAGGATGGGTTGACTTGACTGCCTCCCTCCAGGTTCTGTTACCCAGAGTCCCTTGCAAACCTATAAAATTGTCAAAAAACACATTTTCCTTACATTTCTGTGGTGCAAAGTTCTGGAATCTGCGTGGATCCACAAATTTCCACTCACCCCACATTCCCAAAAGTCATCAGAGAAAAATGGTACCTCACTTGCGTGGGTAGGCCAAGTACCCGTGACATGAAATGGCGCAAAATGCAACATGGACACACCACAATTTCACACTGAAAAATGACCCTTTTTTGGCAAAGTGCCTAGCTGTAGTTTTTGAACCCTAGCTCTGCTGGCAACTAGGGAAACCTAGCAAACCTATACATTTTTGAAAACTAGACATCCAGGGGAATCCAGGATGGGGTGACTTGACAGCCTCCCTCCAGGTTCTGTTACCCAGAATCCCTTGCAAACCAAAATTGTCAAAAAAACCCACATTTTCTTCACATTTCTGTGGTGGAAAGTTCTGGAATCTGGGTGGATCCACAAAATTC
Organism: Triturus cristatus; assembly: GCF_964204655.1. Taxonomy (NCBI): domain Eukaryota; kingdom Metazoa; phylum Chordata; class Amphibia; order Caudata; family Salamandridae; genus Triturus; species Triturus cristatus. Next base: position 928,347,422 of record NC_140579.1, on the reverse strand, counting down.
CACTCACCCCTCATTCCCCAAAGTCTTCCGAGAAAAATGGTACCTCACTTGCGTGGGTAGGCCTAGTGCCCGTGACACGAAACGGCACAAAATGCAATGTGACACACCACAATTTCACTGTGAAAAATGACCCTTTTTTGGCAAAGTGCCTAGCTGTCGTTTTTGAACCCTAGTTCTTCTGGCACCTAGGGAAACCTAGCAAACCTATACATTTTTGAAAACTAGACACCCAGGGGAATGTAGGATGGGGTGAGTTGATTTCCTCCCTCCAGGTTCTGTCACCCAGATTCCCTTGCAAACCAAAAAAATTGTACAAAAAAATTAATTTTCCTCACATTTCTGTGGTGGAAAGTTCTGGAATCTGGGCGGATCCACAAATTTCCACTCACCCCGCATTCCCCAAAGTCTTCCGAGAAAAATGGTACCTCACTTGCGTGGGTAGTTCCAGTGCCCGGAACACGAAACGGCACAAAATGCAATGTGGACACACCACAATTTCACAGTGAAAAATGACCCTTTTTTGGCAAAGTGCCTAGCTGTAGTTTTTCAACCCTAGCTCTGCTGGCACCTAGGGAAACCTAGCAAACCTATACATTTTTGAAAACTAGACACCCAGGGGAATCTGGGATGGGGTGAGTTGATTTCCTCCCTCCAGGTTCTGTCACCCAGATTCCCTTGCAAACCCAAAAAATTGTACAAAAAAATACATTTTCCTCACATTTCTGTGGTGGAAAGTTCTGAAATCTGCGTGGATCCACAAATTTCCACTCACCCAACATTCCCAAAAGTCATCAGAGAAAAATGGTACCTCACTTGCGTGGGTAGGCCAAGTACCCATGACATGAAATGGCGCAAAATGCAACGTGGACACACCACAATTTCACACTGAAAAATTACCCTTTTTTGGCAAAGTGCCTAGCTGTAGTTTTTGAACCCTAGCTCTGCTGGCAACTAGGGAAACCTAACAAACCTATACATTTTTGAAAACTAGACATCCAGGGGAATCCAGGATGGGGTGACTTGACTGCCTCTCTCCAGGTTCTGTTACCCAGAATCCCTTGCAAACCAAAATTGTAAAAAAAAAACATTTTCCTCACATTTCTGTGGTGGAAAGTTCTGGAATCTGCGTGGATCCACAAATTTCGACTCACCCCGCGTTCCCGAAAGTCATCAGAGAAAAATGATACCTCACTTGCGTGGGTAGGCCAAGTACCCGTGACATGAAATGGCGCAAAATGCAACGTGGACACACCACAATTTCACACTGAAAAATGACCCTTTTTTGGCAAAGTGCCTAGCTGTAGTTTTTTAACCCTAGCTCTGCTGACATCTAGGGAAACCTAGCAAACCTATATATTTTCGAAAACTAGATACCCAGGGAAATCCAGGATGGGGTGAGTTGATTTCCTCCCTCCAGGTTCTGTTACCCAGATTCCCTTGCAAACCCAAAAAATTGTCCAAAAAAATAAATTTTCCTCACATTTCTGTGGTGGAAAGTTCTGAAATCTGCGTGGATCCACAAATTTCCACTCACCCCACATTCCCAAAAGTCATCAGAGAAAAATGGTACCTCACTTGCGTGGGTAGGCCAAGTACCCGTGACATGAAATGGCGCAAAATGCAACGTGGACACACCACAATTTCACACTGAAAAATGACCCTTTTTTGGCAAAGTGCCTAGCTGTAGTTTTTGAACCCTAGCTCTGCTGGCAACTAGGGAAACCTAGCAAACCTATACATTTTTGAAAACTAGACATCCAGGGGAATCCAGGATGGGGTGACTTGACTGCCTCCCTCCAGGTTCTGTTACCCAGAATCCCTTGCAAACCAAAATTGTAAAAAAAAAACATTTTCCTCACATTTCTGTGGTGGAAAGTTCTGGAATCTGCATGGATCCACACATTTCTACTCACCCCGCGTTCCCCAAAGTCTTCCGAGAAAAATTATACCTCACTTGCATGGGTAGGACACGTGCCCGCGACATGAAACGGCTCAAAATGCAACGTGCACACACCACAATTTCACAGTGAAAAATGACCCTTTTTTGGCAAAGTGCCTAGCTGTCGTTTTTGAACCCTAGCTCTGCTGGCACCTAGGGAAAGCTAGCAAACCTATACATTTTTGAAAACTAGACAACAAGGGGAATCCATGATAGGGTGTCTTGACTGCCTTCCTCTATGTACTGTTACCCAGAATCCCGTGCAAACCAAAAAAATAGTCTTAAAAAACATATTTTCCTCACATTTCTGTGGTGGAAAGTTCTGGAATCTGCGTGGATCCACCAATGTCCACTCACCCCGCTTTCCCCAAAGTCTTCTGAGAAAAATGGTACCTCACTTGCGTAGGTAGGAGTAGTGCCCGCGAGATGAAACGGCGCAAAATGCAATGTGGACACACCACAATTTCACAGTGAAAAATGACCCTCTTTTTGCAAAGTGCCTAGCTGTAGTTTTTGAACCCTAGCTCTGCTGGCACCAAGGGAAACATAGCAACCCTAAACATTTTTGAAAACTAGACACGCAGGGGAATCCAGGATGGGGTGACTTGACTGCCTCCCTCCAGGTTCTGTTACCCAGAATCCCTTGCAAACCAAAATTGTCAAAAAAAACACATTTTCCTTACATTTCTGTGGTGCAAAGTTCTGGAATCTGCGTGGATCCACAAATTTCCACTCACCCCACGTTCCCAAAAGTCATCAGAGAAAAATGGTACCTCACTTGCGTGGGTATGCCAAGTACCCGTGACTTGAAATGGCGCAAAATGCAACGTGGACACACCACAATTCCACACTGAAAAATGACCCTTTTTTGGCAAAGTGCCTAGCTGTAGTTTTTGAACCCTAGCTCTGCTGGCAACAAGGGAAACCTAGCAAACCTATACATTTTTGAAAACTAGACATGCAGGGGAATCCAGGATGGGGTAACTTGACTGCCTCCCTCCAGGTTCTGTTACCCAGAATCCCTTGCAAACCAAAATTGTAAAAAAAAACCCACATTTTCTTCACATTTCTGTGGTGGAAAGTTCTGGAATCTGGGCGGATCCACAAATTTCCACTCACCCCGCATTCCCCAAAGTCTTCCGAGAAAAATGGTACCTCACTTGCGTGGGTAGTTCCAGTGCCCGCGTCACGAAACGGCGCAAAATGCAATGTGGACACACCACAATTTCACAGTGAAAAATGACCCTTTTTTGGCAAAGTGCCTAGCTGTAGTTTTTCAACCCTAGCTCTGCTGGCACCTAGGGAAACCTAGCAAACCTATACATTTTTGAAAACTAGACACCCAGGGGAATCTAGGATGGGGTGAGTTGATTTCCTCCCTCCAGGTTCTGTCACCCAGATTCCCTTGCAAACCCAAAAAATTGTACAAAAAAATAAATTTTCCTCACATTTCTGTGGTGGAAAGTTCTGAAATCTGCGTGGATCCACAAATTTCCACTCACCCCACATTCCCAAAAGTCATCAGAGAAAAATGGTACCTCACTTGCGTGGGTAGGCTAAGTACCCGTGACATTAAATGGCGCAAAATGCAACGTGGACACACCACAATTTCACACTGAAAAATTACCCTTTTTTGGCAAAGTGCCTAGCTGTAGTTTTTGAACCCTAGCTCTGCTGGCAACTAGGGAAACCTAGCAAACCTATACATTTTTAAAAACTAGACATCCAGGGGAATACAGGATGGGGTGACTTGACTGCCTCTCTCCAGGTTCTGTTACCCAGAATCCCTTGCAAACCAAAATTGTAAAAAAAAAGTATTTTCCTCACATTTCTGTGGTGGAAAGTTCTGGAATCTGCGTGGATCCACAAATTTCCACTCACCCCGCATTCCCCAATGTCTTCCGAGAAAAATTATACCTCACTTGCATGGGTAGGACACGTGCCCGCGACATGAAACGGCACAAAATGCAATGTGGACACACCACAATTTCACAGTGAAAAATGACCCTTTTTTGGCAAAGTGCCTAGCTGTAGTTTTTGAACCCTAGCTCTGCTGGCAACTAGGGAAAGCTAGCAAACCTATACATTTTTGAAAACTAGACAACCAGGGGAATCCATGATAGGGTGTCTTGACTGCCTTCCTCCATGTACTGTTACCCAGAATCCCGTGCAAACCAAAACAATAGTCAAAAAAAACACATTTTCCTCACATTTCTGTGGTGGAAAGTTCTGGAATCTGCATTGATCCACCAATGTCCACTCACCCCGCTTTCCCCAAAGTCTTCTGAGAAAAATGGTACCTCACTTGCGTAGGTAGGCCTACTGCCCGCGAGATGAAACGGCGCAAAATGCAACGTGGACACACCACAATTTCACAGTGAAAAATGACTCTCTTTTTGCAAAGTGCCTAGCTGTAGTTTTTGAACCCTAGCTCTGCTGGCACCCAGGGAAACATAGCAACCCTATACATTTTTGAAAACTAGACATCCAGGGGAATCCAGGATGGGTTGACTTGACTGCCTCCCTCCAGGTTCTGTTACCCAGAGTCCCTTGCAAACCTATAAAATTGTCAAAAAACACATTTTCCTTACATTTCTGTGGTGCAAAGTTCTGGAATCTGCGTGGATCCACAAATTTCCACTCACCCCACATTCCCAAAAGTCATCAGAGAAAAATGGTACCTCACTTGCGTGGGTAGGCCAAGTACCCGTGACATGAAATGGCGCAAAATTCAACATGGACACACCACAATTTCACACTGAAAAATGACCCTTTTTTGGCAAAGTGCCTAGCTGTAGTTTTTGAACCCTAGCTCTGCTGGCAACTAGGGAAACCTAGCAAACCTATACATTTTTGAAAACTAGACATTCAGGGGAATCCAGGATGGGGTGACTTGACAGCCTCCCTCCAGGTTCTGTTACCCAGAATCCCTTGCAAACCAAAATTGTCAAAAAAACCCACATTTTCTTCACATTTCTGTGGTGGAAAGTTCTGGAATCTGGGTGGATCCACAAAATTCCCCTCACCCCTCATTCCCCAAAGTCTTCCGAGAAAAATGGTACCTCACTTGAGTGGGTAGGCCTAGTGCCCGTGACACGAAACGGCGCAAAATGCAATGTGACACACCACAATTTCACTGTGAAAAATGACCCTTTTTTGGCAAAGTGCCTAGCTGTCGTTTTTGAACCCTAGTTCTTCTGGCACCTAGGGAAACCTAGCAAACCTATACATTTTTGAAAACTAGACACCCAGGGGAATGTAGGATGGGGTGAGTTGATTTCCTCCCTCCAGGTTCTGTCACCCAGATTCCCTTGCAAACCAAAAAAATTGTACAAAAAAATTAATTTTCCTCACATTTCTGTGGTGGAAAGTTCTGGAATCTGGGCGGATCCACAAATTTCCACTCACCCCGCATTCCCCAAAGTCTTCCGAGAAAAATGGTACCTCACTTGCGTGGGTAGTTCCAGTGCCCGCGACACGAAACGGCACAAAATGCAATGTGGACACACCACAATTTCACAGTGAAAAATGACCCTTTTTTGGCAAAGTGCCTAGCTGTAGTTTTTCAACCCTAGCTCTGCTGGCACCTAGGGAAACCTAGCAAACCTATACATTTTTGAAAACTAGACACCCAGGGGAATCTGGGATGGGGTGAGTTGATTTCCTCCCTCCAGGTTCTGTCACCCAGATTCCCTTGCAAACCCAAAAAATTGTACAAAAAAATAAATTTTCCTCACATTTCTGTGGTGGAAAGTTCTGAAATCTGCGTGGATCCACAAATTTCCACTCACCCAACATTCCCAAAAGTCATCAGAGAAAAATGGTACCTCACTTGCGTGGGTAGGCCAAGTACCCGTGACATGAAATGGCGCAAAATGCAACATGGACACACCACAATTTCACACTGAAAAATGACCCTTTTTTGGCAAAGTGCCTAGCTGTAGTTTTTGAACCCTAGCTCTGCTGGCACCTAGGGAAACCTAGCAAACCTATACATTTTTTTAAACTAGACACCCAGGGGCATCTAGGATGGGGTGAGTTGATTTCCTCCCTCCAGGTTCTGTCACCCAGATTCCCTTGCAAACCCAAATAATTGTACAAAAAAATAATTTTTCCTCACATTTCTGTGGTGGAAAGTTCTGAAATCTGCGTGGATCCACAAATTTCCACTCACCCCACATTCCCAAAAGTCATCAGAGAAAAATGGTACCTCACTTGCGTGTGTAGGCCAAGTACCCGTGACATGAAATGGCGCAAAATTCAACGTGGACACACCACAATTTCACACTGAAAAATGACCCTTTTTTGGCAAAGTGCCTAGCTGTAGTTTTTGAACCCTAGCTCTGCTGGCAACTAGGGAAAGCTAGCAAACCTATACATTTTTGAAAACTAGACAACCAGGGGAATCCATGATAGGGTGTCTTGACTGCCTTCCTCCATGTACTGTTGCCCAGAATCCCGTGCAAACCAAAAAAATAGTCAAAAAACCTACATTTTCCTCACATTACTGTGGTGGAAAGTTCTGGAATCTGCATTGATCCACCAATGTCCACTCACCCCGCTTTCCCCAAAGTCTTCTGAGAAAAATGGTACCTCACTTGCGTAGGTAGGCCTACTGCCCGCGAGATGAAACGGCGCAAAATGCAACGTGGACACACCACAATTTCACAGTGAAAAATGACTCTCTTTTTGCAAAGTGCCTAGCTGTAGTTTTTGAACCCTAGCTCTGCTGGCACCCAGGGAAACATAGCAACCCTATACATTTTTGAAAACTAGACATCCAGGGGAATCCAGGATGGGTTGACTTGACTGCCTCCCTCCAGGTTCTGTTACCCAGAGTCCCTTGCAAACCTATAAAATTGTCAAAAAAACACATTTTCCTTACATTTCTGTGGTGCAAAGTTCTGGAATCTGCGTGGATCCACAAATTTCCACTCACCCCACATTCCCAAAAGTCATCAGAGAAAAATGGTACCTCACTTGCGTGGGTAGGCCAAGTACCCGTGACATGAAATGGCGCAAAATGCAACGTGGACACACCACAATTTCACACTGAAAAATGACCCTTTTTTGGCAAAGTGCCTAGCTGTAGTTTTTGAACCCTAGCTCTGCTGGCAACTAGGGAAACCTAGCAAACCTATACATTTTTGAAAACTAGACATCCTGGGGAATCCAGGATGGGGTGACTTGACAGCCTCCCTCCAGGTTCTGTTACCCAGAATCCCTTGCAAACCAAAATTGTCAAAAAAAACCACATTTTCTTCACATTTCTGTGGTGGAAAGTTCTGGAATCTGGGTGGATCCACAAAATTCCACTCACCCCTCATTCCCCAAAGTCTTCCGAGAAAAATGGTACCTCACTTGCGTGGGTAGGCCTAGTGCCCGTGACACGAAACGGCGCAAAATGCAATGTGACACACCACAATTTCACAGTGAAAAATGACCCTTTTTTGGCAAAGTGCCTAGCTGTAGTTTTTCAACCCTAGCTCTGCTGGCACCTAGGGAAACCTAGCAAACCTATACATTTTTGAAAACTAGACACCCAGGGGAATCTGGGATGGGGTGAGTTTATTTCCTCCCTCCAGGTTCTGTCACCCAGATTCCCTTGCAAACCCAAAAAATTGTAAAAAAAAATAAATTTTCCTCACATTTCTGTGGTGGAAAGTTCTGAAATCTGCGTGGATCCACAAATTTCCACTCACCCAACATTCCCAAACGTCATCAGAGAAAAATGGTACCTCACTTGCATGGGTAGGCCAAGTACCCGTGACATGAAATGGCGCAAAATGCAACGTGGACACACCACAATTTCACACTGAAAAATTACCCTTTTTTGGCAAAGTGCCTAGCTGTAGTTTTTGAACCCTAGCTCTGCTGGCAACTAGGGAAACCTAACAAACCTATACATTTTTGAAAACTAGACATCCAGGGGAATCCAGGATGGGGTGACTTGACTGCCTCTCTCCAGGTTCTGTTACCCAGAATCCCTTGCAAACCAAAATTGTAAAAAAAAAGTATTTTCCTCACATTTCTGTGGTGGAAAGTTCTGGAATCTGCGTGGATCCACAAATTTCCACTCACCCCACATTCCCAAAAGTCATCAGAGAAAAATGGTACCTCACTTGCGTGGGTAGGCCAAGTACCCGTGACATGAAATGGTGCAAAATGCAACATGGACACACCACAATTTCACACTGAAAAATGACCCTTTTTTGGCAAAGTGCCTAGCTGTAGTTTTTGAACCCTAGCTCTGCTGGCAACTAGGGAAACCTAGCAAACCTATACATTTTTGAAAACTAGACATCCAGGGGAATCCAGGATGGGGTGACTTGACAGCCTCCCTCCAGGTTCTGTTACCCAGAATCCCTTGCAAACCAAAATTGTCAAAAAAACCCACATTTTCTTCACATTTCTGTGGTGGAAAGTTCTGGAATCTGGGTGGATCCACAAAATTCCACTCACCCCTCATTCCCCAAAGTCTTCCGAGAAAAATGGTACCTCACTTGCGTGGGTAGGCCTAGTGCCCGTGACACGAAACGGCGCAAAATGCAATGTGACACACCACAATTTCACTGTGAAAAATGACCCTTTTTTGGCAAAGTGCCTAGCTGTCGTTTTTGAACCCTAGTTCTTCTGGCACCTAGGGAAACCTAGCAAACCTATACATTTTTGAAAACTAGACACCCAGGGGAATGTAGGATGGGGTGAGTTGATTTCCTCCCTCCAGGTTCTGTCACCCAGATTCCCTTGCAAACCAAAAAAATTGTACAAAAAAATAAATTTTCCTCACATTTCTGTGGTGGAAAGTTCTGAAATCTGCGTGGATCCACAAATTTCCACTCACCCCACATTCCCAAAAGTCATCAGAGAAAAATGGTACCTCACTTGCGTGGGTAGGCTAAGTACCCGTGACATTAAATGGCGCAAAATGCAACGTGGACACACCACAATTTCACACTGAAAAATTACCCTTTTTTGGCAAAGTGCCTAGCTGTAGTTTTTGAACCCTAGCTCTGCTGGCAACTAGGGAAACCTAGCAAACCTATACATTTTTAAAAACTAGACATCCAGGGGAATACAGGATGGGGTGACTTGACTGCCTCTCTCCAGGTTCTGTTACCCAGAATCCCTTGCAAACCAAAATTGTAAAAAAAAAGTATTTTCCTCACATTTCTGTGGTGGAAAGTTCTGGAATCTGCGTGGATCCACAAATTTCCACTCACCCCGCATTCCCCAATGTCTTCCGAGAAAAATTATACCTCACTTGCATGGGTAGGACACGTGCCCGCGACATGAAACGGCACAAAATGCAATGTGGACACACCACAATTTCACAGTGAAAAATGACCCTTTTTTGGCAAAGTGCCTAGCTGTAGTTTTTGAACCCTAGCTCTGCTGGCAACTAGGGAAAGCTAGCAAACCTATACATTTTTGAAAACTAGACAACCAGGGGAATCCATGATAGGGTGTCTTGACTGCCTTCCTCCATGTACTGTTACCCAGAATCCCGTGCAAACCAAAACAATAGTAAAAAAAAACACATTTTCCTCACATTTCTGTGGTGGAAAGTTCTGGAATCTGCATTGATCCACCAATGTCCACTCACCCCGCTTTCCCCAAAGTCTTCTGAGAAAAATGGTACCTCACTTGCGTAGGTAGGCCTACTGCCCGCGAGATGAAACGGCGCAAAATGCAACGTGGACACACCACAATTTCACAGTGAAAAATGACTCTCTTTTTGCAAAGTGCCTAGCTGTAGTTTTTGAACCCTAGCTCTGCTGGCACCCAGGGAAACATAGCAACCCTATACATTTTTGAAAACTAGACATCCAGGGGAATCCAGGATGGGTTGACTTGACTGCCTCCCTCCAGGTTCTGTTACCCAGAGTCCCTTGCAAACCTATAAAATTGTCAAAAAACACATTTTCCTTACATTTCTGTGGTGCAAAGTTCTGGAATCTGCGTGGATCCACAAATTTCCACTCACCCCACATTCCCAAAAGTCATCAGAGAAAAATGGTACCTCACTTGCGTGGGTAGGCCAAGTACCCGTGACATGAAATGGCGCAAAATGCAACATGGACACACCACAATTTCACACTGAAAAATGACCCTTTTTTGGCAAAGTGCCTAGCTGTAGTTTTTGAACCCTAGCTCTGCTGGCAACTACGGAAACCTAGCAAACCTATACATTTTTGAAAACTAGACATCCAGGGGAATCCAGGATGGGGTGACTTGACAGCCTCCCTCCAGGTTCTGTTACCCAGAATCCCTTGCAAACCAAAATTGTCAAAAAAACCCACATTTTCTTCACATTTCTGTGGTGGAAAGTTCTGGAATCTGGGTGGATCCACAAAATTCCCCTCACCCCTCATTCCCCAAAGTCTTCCGAGAAAAATGGTACCTCACTTGAGTGGGTAGGCCTAGTGCCCGTGACACGAAACGGCGCAAAATGCAATGTGACACACCACAATTTCACTGTGAAAAATGACCCTTTTTTGGCAAAGTGCCTAGCTGTCGTTTTTGAACCCTAGTTCTTCTGGCACCTAGGGAAACCTAGTAAACCTATACATTTTTGAAAACTAGACACCCAGGGGAATGTAGGATGGGGTGAGTTGATTTCCTCCCTCCAGGTTCTGTCACCCAGATTCCCTTGCAAACCAAAAAAATTGTACAAAAAAATTAATTTTCCTCACATTTCTGTGGTGGAAAGTTCTGGAATCTGGGCGGATCCACAAATTTCCACTCACCCCGCATTCCCCAAAGTCTTCCGAGAAAAATGGTACCTCACTTGCGTGGGTAGTTCCAGTGCCCGCGACACGAAACGGCACAAAATGCAATGTGGACACACCACAATTTCACAGTGAAAAATGACCCTTTTTTGGCAAAGTGCCTAGCTGTAGTTTTTCAACCCTAGCTCTGCTGGCACCTAGGGAAACCTAGCAAACCTATACATTTTTGAAAACTAGACACCCAGGGGAATCTGGGATGGGGTGAGTTGATTTCCTCCCTCCAGGTTCTGTCACCCAGATTCCCTTGCAAACCCAAAAAATTGTACAAAAAAATAAATTTTCCTCACATTTCTGTGGTGGAAAGTTCTGAAATCTGCGTGGATCCACAAATTTCCACTCACCCAACATTCCCAAAAGTCATCAGAGAAAAATGGTACCTCACTTGCGTGGGTAGGCCAAGTACCCGTGACATGAAATGGCGCAAAATGCAACGTGGACACACCACAATTTCACACTGAAAAATTACCCTTTTTTGGCAAAGTGCCTAGCTGTAGTTTTTGAACCCTAGCTCTGCTGGCAACTAGGGAAACCTAACAAACCTATACATTTTTGAAAACTAGACATCCAGGGGAATCCAGGATGGGGTGACTTGACTGCCTCTCTCCAGGTTCTGTTACCCAGAATCCCTTGCAAACCAAAATTGTAAAAAAAAAGTATTTTCCTCACATTTCTGTGGTGGAAAGTTCTGGAATCTGCGTGGATCCACAAATTTCCACTCACCCCACATTCCCAAAAGTCATCAGAGAAAAATGGTACCTCACTTGCGTGGGTAGGCCAAGTACCCGTGACATGAAATGGCGCAAAATGCAACATGGACACACCACAATTTCACACTGAAAAATGACCCTTTTTTGGCAAAGTGCCTAGCTGTAGTTTTTGAACCCTAGCTCTGCTGGCACCTAGGGAAACCTAGCAAACCTATACATTTTTTAAAACTAGACACCCAGGGGCATCTAGGATGGGGTGAGTTGATTTCCTCCCTCCAGGTTCTGTCACCCAGATTCCCTTGCAAACCCAAAAAATTGTACAAAAAAATAATTTTTCCTCACATTTCTGTGGTGGAAAGTTCAGAAATCTGCGTGGATCCACAAATTTCCACTCACCCCACATTCCCAAAAGTCATCAGAGAAAAATGGTACCTCACTTGCGTGTGTAGGCCAAGTACCCGTGACATGAAATGGCGCAAAATTCAACGTGGACACACCACAATTTCACACTGAAAAATGACCCTTTTTTGGCAAAGTGCCTAGCTGTAGTTTTTGAACCCTAGCTCTGCTGGCAACTAGGGAAAGCTAGCAAACCTATACATTTTTGAAAACTAGACAACCAGGGGAATCCATGATAGGGTGTCTTGACTGCCTTCCTCCATGTACTGTTGCCCAGAATCCCGTGCAAACCAAAAAAATAGTCAAAAAACCTACATTTTCCTCACATTACTGTGGTGGAAAGTTCTGGAATCTGCATTGATCCACCAATGTCCACTCACCCCGCTTTCCCCAAAGTCTTCTGAGAAAAATGGTACCTCACTTGCGTAGGTAGGCCTACTGCCCGCGAGATGAAACGGCGCAAAATGCAACGTGGACACACCACAATTTCACAGTGAAAAATGACTCTCTTTTTGCAAAGTGCCTAGCTGTAGTTTTTGAACCCTAGCTCTGCTGGCAACTAGGGAAACCTAGCAAACCTATACATTTTTGAAAACTAGACATCCTGGGGAATCCAGGATGGGGTGACTTGACAGCCTCCCTCCAGGTTCTGTTACCCAGAATCCCTTGCAAACCAAAATTGTCAAAAAAACCCACATTTTCTTCACATTTCTGTGGTGGAAAGTTCTGGAATCTGGGTGGATCCACAAAATTCCACTCACCCCTCATTCCCCAAAGTCTTCCGAGAAAAATGGTACCTCACTTGCGTGGGTAGGCCTAGTGCCCGTGACACGAAACGGCGCAAAATGCAATGTGACACACCACAATTTCACTGTGAAAAATGACCCTTTTTTGGCAAAGTGCCTAGCTGTCGTTTTTGAACCCTAGTTCTTCTGGCACCTAGGGAAACCTAGCAAACCTATACATTTTTGAAAACTAGACACCCAGGGGAATGTAGGATGGGGTGAGTTGATTTCCTCCCTCCAGGTTCTGTCACCCAGATTCCCTTGCAAACCAAAAAAATTGTACAAAAAAATTAATTTTCCTCATATTTCTGTGGTGGAAAGTTCTGGAATCTGGGCGGATCCACAAATTTCCACTCACCCCGCATTCCCCAAAGTCTTCCGAGAAAAATGGTACCTCACTTGCGTGGGTAGTTCCAGTGCCCGCGACACGAAACGGCACAAAATGCAATGTGGACACACCACAATTTCACAGTGAAAAATGACCCTTTTTTGGCAAAGTGCCTAGCTGTAGTTTTTCAACCCTAGCTCTGCTGGCACCTAGGGAAACCTAGCAAACCTATACATTTTTGAAAACTAGACACCCAGGGGAATCTGGGATGGGGTGAGTTTATTTCCTCCCTCCAGGTTCTGTCACCCAGATTCCCTTGCAAACCCAAAAAATTGTAAAAAAAAATAAATTTTCCTCACATTTCTGTGGTGGAAAGTTCTGAAATCTGCGTGGATCCACAAATTTCCACTCACCCAACATTCCCAAACGTCATCAGAGAAAAATGGTACCTCACTTGCATGGGTAGGCCAAGTACCCGTGACATGAAATGGCGCAAAATGCAACGTGGACACACCACAATTTCACACTGAAAAATTACCCTTTTTTGGCAAAGTGCCTAGCTGTAGTTTTTGAACCCTAGCTCTGCTGGCAACTAGGGAAACCTAACAAACCTATACATTTTTGAAAACTAGACATCCAGGGGAATCCAGGATGGGGTGACTTGACTGCCTCTCTCCAGGTTCTGTTACCCAGAATCCCTTGCAAACCAAAATTGTAAAAAAAAAGTATTTTCCTCACATTTCTGTGGTGGAAAGTTCTGGAATCTGCGTGGATCCACAAATTTCCACTCACCCCACATTCCCAAAAGTCATCAGAGAAAAATGGTACCTCACTTGCGTGGGTAGGCCAAGTACCCGTGACATGAAATGGTGCAAAATGCAACATGGACACACCACAATTTCACACTGAAAAATGACCCTTTTTTGGCAAAATGCCTAGCTGTAGTTTTTGAACCCTAGCTCTGCTGGCAACTAGGGAAACCTAGCAAACCTATACATTTTTGAAAACTAGACATCCAGGGGAATCCAGGATGGGGTGACTTGACAGCCTCCCTCCAGTTTCTGTTACCCAGAATCCCTTGCAAACCAAAATTGTCAAAAAAACCCACATTTTCTTCACATTTCTGTGGTGGAAAGTTCTGGAATCTGGGTGGATCCACAAAATTCCACTCACCCCTCATTCCCCAAAGTCTTCCGAGAAAAATGGTACCTCACTTGCGTGTGTAGGCCAAGTACCCGTGACATGAAATGGCGCAAAATTCAACGTGGACACACCACAATTTCACACTGAAAAATGACCCTTTTTTGGCAAAGTGCCTAGCTGTAGTTTTTGAACCCTAGCTCTGCTGGCAACTAGGGAAAGCTAGCAAACCTATACATTTTTGAAAACTAGACAACCAGGGGAATCCATGATAGGGTGTCTTGACTGCCTTCCTCCATGTACTGTTGCCCAGAATCCCGTGCAAACCAAAAAAATAGTCAAAAAACCTACATTTTCCTCACATTACTGTGGTGGAAAGTTCTGGAATCTGCATTGATCCACCAATGTCCACTCACCCCGCGTTCCCCAAAGTCTTCTGAGAAAAATGGTACCTCACTTGCGTAGGTAGGCCTACTGCCCGCGAGATGAAACGGCGCAAAATGCAACGTGGACACACCACAATTTCACAGTGAAAAATGACTCTCTTTTTGCAAAGTGCCTAGCTGTAGTTTTTGAACCCTAGCTCTGCTGGCACCCAGGGAAACATAGCAACCCTATACATTTTTGAAAACTAGACATCCAGGGGAATCCAGGATGGGTTGACTTGACTGCCTCCCTCCAGGTTCTGTTACCCAGAGTCCCTTGCAAACCTATAAAATTGTCAAAAAAACACATTTTCCTTACATTTCTGTGGTGCAAAGTTCTGGAATCTGCGTGGATCCACAAATTTCCACTCACCCCACATTCCCAAAAGTCATCAGAGAAAAATGGTACCTCACTTGCGTGGGTAGGCCAAGTACCCGTGACATGAAATGGCGCAAAATGCAACGTGGACACACCACAATTTCACACTGAAAAATGACCCTTTTTTGGCAAAGTGCCTAGCTGTAGTTTTTGAACCCTAGCTCTGCTGGCAACTAGGGAAACCTAGCAAACCTATACATTTTTGAAAACTAGACATCCTGGGGAATCCAGGATGGGGTGACTTGACAGCCTCCCTCCAGGTTCTGTTACCCAGAATCCCTTGCAAACCAAAATTGTCAAAAAAACCCACATTTTCTTCACATTTCTGTGGTGGAAAGTTCTGGAATCTGGGTGGATCCACAAAATTCCACTCACCCCTCATTCCCCAAAGTCTTCCGAGAAAAATGGTACCTCACTTGCGTGGGTAGGCCTAGTGCCCGTGACACGAAACGGCGCAAAATGCAATGTGACACACCACAATTTCACTGTGAAAAATGACCCTTTTTTGGCAAAGTGCCTAGCTGTCGTTTTTGAACCCTAGTTCTTCTGGCACCTAGGGAAACCTAGCAAACCTATACATTTTTGAAAACTAGACACCCAGGGGAATGTAGGATGGGGTGAGTTGATTTCCTCCCTCCAGGTTCTGTCACCCAGATTCCCTTGCAAACCAAAAAAATTGTACAAAAAAATTAATTTTCCTCATATTTCTGTGGTGGAAAGTTCTGGAATCTGGGCGGATCCA
Source organism: Triturus cristatus (assembly GCF_964204655.1). Taxonomy (NCBI): domain Eukaryota; kingdom Metazoa; phylum Chordata; class Amphibia; order Caudata; family Salamandridae; genus Triturus; species Triturus cristatus. The sequence goes on along the minus strand of NC_140579.1, from coordinate 928,331,786 downwards.
CAAATTTCCACTCACCCCGCATTCCCCAAAGTCTTCCGAGAAAAATGGTACCTCACTTGCGTGGGTAGTTCCAGTGCCCGCGACACGAAACGGCACAAAATGCAATGTGGACACACCACAATTTCACAGTGAAAAATGACCCTTTTTTGGCAAAGTGCCTAGCTGTAGTTTTTCAACCCTAGCTCTGCTGGCACCTAGGGAAACCTAGCAAACCTATACATTTTTGAAAACTAGACACCCAGGGGAATCTGGGATGGGGTGAGTTTATTTCCTCCCTCCAGGTTCTGTCACCCAGATTCCCTTGCAAACCCAAAAAATTGTAAAAAAAAATAAATTTTCCTCACATTTCTGTGGTGGAAAGTTCTGAAATCTGCGTGGATCCACAAATTTCCACTCACCCAACATTCCCAAACGTCATCAGAGAAAAATGGTACCTCACTTGCATGGGTAGGCCAAGTACCCGTGACATGAAATGGCGCAAAATGCAACGTGGACACACCACAATTTCACACTGAAAAATTACCCTTTTTTGGCAAAGTGCCTAGCTGTAGTTTTTGAACCCTAGCTCTGCTGGCAACTAGGGAAACCTAACAAACCTATACATTTTTGAAAACTAGACATCCAGGGGAATCCAGGATGGGGTGACTTGACTGCCTCTCTCCAGGTTCTGTTACCCAGAATCCCTTGCAAACCAAAATTGTAAAAAAAAAGTATTTTCCTCACATTTCTGTGGTGGAAAGTTCTGGAATCTGCGTGGATCCACAAATTTCCACTCACCCCACATTCCCAAAAGTCATCAGAGAAAAATGGTACCTCACTTGCGTGGGTAGGCCAAGTACCCGTGACATGAAATGGTGCAAAATGCAACATGGACACACCACAATTTCACACTGAAAAATGACCCTTTTTTGGCAAAGTGCCTAGCTGTAGTTTTTGAACCCTAGCTCTGCTGGCAACTAGGGAAACCTAGCAAACCTATACATTTTTGAAAACTAGACATCCAGGGGAATCCAGGATGGGGTGACTTGACAGCCTCCCTCCAGGTTCTGTTACCCAGAATCCCTTGCAAACCAAAATTGTCAAAAAAACCCACATTTTCTTCACATTTCTGTGGTGGAAAGTTCTGGAATCTGGGTGGATCCACAAAATTCCACTCACCCCTCATTCCCCAAAGTCTTCCGAGAAAAATGGTACCTCACTTGCGTGGGTAGGCCTAGTGCCCGTGACACGAAACGGCGCAAAATGCAATGTGACACACCACAATTTCACTGTGAAAAATGACCCTTTTTTGGCAAAGTGCCTAGCTGTCGTTTTTGAACCCTAGTTCTTCTGGCACCTAGGGAAACCTAGCAAACCTATACATTTTTGAAAACTAGACACCCAGGGGAATGTAGGATGGGGTGAGTTGATTTCCTCCCTCCAGGTTCTGTCACCCAGATTCCCTTGCAAACCAAAAAAATTGTACAAAAAAATTAATTTTCCTCACATTTCTGTGATGGAAAGTTCTGGAATCTGGGCGGATCCACAAATTTTCACTCACCCCGCATTCCCCAAAGTCTTCCGAGAAAAATGGTACCTCACTTGTGTGGGTAGTTCCAGTGCCCGCGACACGAAACGGCACAAAATGCAATGTGGACACACCACAATTTCACAGTGAAAAATGACCCTTTTTTGGCAAAGTGCCTAGCTGTAGTTTTTCAACCCTAGCTCTGCTGGCACCTAGGGAAACCTAGCAAACCTATACATTTTTGAAAACTAAACACCCAGGGGAATCTGGGATGGGGTGAGTTGATTTCCTCCCTCCAGGTTCTGTCACCCAGATTCCCTTGCAAACCCAAAAAATTGTCCAAAAAAATAAATTTTCCTCACATTTCTGAGGTGGAAAGTTCTGAAATCTGCGTGGATCCACAAATTTCCACTCACCCAACATTCCCAAAAGTCATCAGAGAAAAATGGTACCTCACTTGCGTGGGTAGGCCAAGTACCCGTGACATGAAATGGCGCAAAATGCAACGTGGACACACCACAATTTCACACTGAAAAATGACCCTTTTTTGGCAAAGTGCCTAGCTGTAGTTTTTGAACCCTAGCTCTGCTGGCAACTAGGGAAACCTAGCAAACCTATACATTTTTGAAAACTAGACATCCAGGGGAATCCAGGATGGGGTGACTTGACTGCCTCCCTCCAGGTTCTGTTACCAAGAATCCCTTGCAAACCAAAATTGTAAAAAAAAAACATTTTCCTCACATTTCTGTGGTGGAAAGTTCTGGAATCTGCGTGGATCCACACATTTCTACTCACCCCGCATTCCCCAAAGTCTTCCGAGAAAAATTATACCTCACTTGCATGGGTAGGACACGTGCCCGCGACATGAAACGGCTCAAAATGCAACGTGCACACACCACAATTTCACAGTGAAAAATGACCCTTTTTTGGCAAAGTGCCTAGCTGTTGTTTTTGAACCCTAGCTCTGCTGGCACCTAGGGAAAGCTAGCAAACCTATACATTTTTGAAAACTAGACAACAAGGGGAATCCATGATAGGGTGTCTTGACTGCCTTCCTCTATGTACTGTTACCCAGAATCCCGTGCAAACCAAAAAAATAGTCTTAAAAAACATATTTTCCTCACATTTCTGTGGTGGAAAGTTCTGGAATCTGCGTGGATCCACCAATGTCCACTCACCCCGCTTTCCCCAAAGTCTTCTGAGAAAAATGGTACCTCACTTGCGTAGGTAGGAGTAGTGCCCGTGAGATGAAACGGCGCAAAATGCAATGTGGACACACCACAATTTCACAGTGAAAAATGACCCTCTTTTTGCAAAGTGCCTAGCTGTAGTTTTTGAACCCTAGCTCTGCTGGCACCAAGGGAAACATAGCAACCCTAAACATTTTTGAAAACTAGACACGCAGGGGAATCCAGGATGGGGTGACTTGACTGCCTTCCTCCAGGTTCTGTTACCCAGAATCCCTTGCAAACCAAAATTGTCAAAAAAAACACATTTTCCTTACATTTCTGTGGTGCAAAGTTCTGGAATCTGCGTGGATCCACAAATTTCCACTCACCCCACGTTCCCAAAGGTCATCAGAGAAAAATGGTACCTCACTTGCGTGGGTATGCCAAGTACCCGTGACTTGAAATGGTGCAAAATGCAACGTGGACACACCACAATTTCACACTGAAAAATGACCCTTTTTTGGCAAAGTGCCTAGCTGTAGTTTTTGAACCCTAGCTCTGCTGGCAACAAGGGAAACCTAGCAAACCTATACATTTTTGAAAACTAGACATGCAGGGGAATCCAGGATGGGGTAACTTGACTGCCTCCCTCCAGGTTCTGTTACCCAGAATCCCTTGCAAACCAAAATTGTAAAAAAAAACCCACATTTTCTTCACATTTCTGTGGTGGAAAGTTCTGGAATCTGGGCGGATCCACAAATTTCCACTCACCCCGCATTCCCCAAAGTCTTCCGAGAAAAATGGTACCTCACTTGCGTGGGTAGTTCCAGTGCCCGCGACACGAAACGGCGCAAAATGCAATGTGGACACACCACAATTTCACAGTGAAAAATGACCCTTTTTTGGCAAAGAGCCTAGCTGTAGTTTTTCAACCCTAGCTCTGCTGGCACCTAGGGAAACCTAGCAAACCTATACATTTTTGAAAACTAGACACCCAGGGGAATCTAGGATGGGGTGAGTTGATTTCCTCCCTCCAGGTTCTGTCACCCAGATTCCCTTGCAAACCCAAAAAATTGTACAAAAAAATAAATTTTCCTCACATTTCTGTGGTGGAAAGTTCTGAAATCTGCGTGGATCCACAAATTTCCACTCACCCCACATTCCCAAAAGTCATCAGAGAAAAATGGTACCTCACTTGCGTGGGTAGGCTAAGTACCCGTGACATTAAATGGCGCAAAATGCAACGTGGACACACCACAATTTCACACTGAAAAATTACCCTTTTTTGGCAAAGTGCCTAGCTGTAGTTTTTGAACCCTAGCTCTGCTGGCAACTAGGGAAACCTAGCAAACCTATACATTTTTGAAAACTAGACATCCAGGGGAATACAGGATGGGGTGACTTGACTGCCTCTCTCCAGGTTCTGTTACCCTGAATCCCTTGCAAACCAAAATTGTAAAAAAAAAGTATTTTCCTCACATTTCTGTGGTGGAAAGTTCTGGAATCTGCGTGGATCCACAAATTTCCACTCACCCCGCATTCCCCAATGTCTTCCGAGAAAAATTATACCTCACTTGCATGGGTAGGACACGTGCCCGCGACATGAAACGGCACAAAATGCAATGTGGACACACCACAATTTCACAGTGAAAAATGACCCTTTTTTGGCAAAGTGCCTAGCTGTAGTTTTTGAACCCTAGCTCTGCTGGCACCTAGGGAAACCTAGCAAACCTATACATTTTTTAAAACTAGACACCCAGGGTAATCTAGGATGGGGTGAGTTGATTTCCTCCCTCCAGGTTCTGTCACCCAGATTCCCTTGCAAACCCAAAAAATTGTACAAAAAAATAATTTTTCCTCACATTTCTGTGGTGGAAAGTTCTGAAATCTGCGTGGATCCACAAATTTCCACTCACCCCACATTCCCAAAAGTCATCAGAGAAAAATGGTACCTCACTTGCGTGTGTAGGCCAAGTACCCGTGACATGAAGTGGCGCAAAATTCAACGTGGACACACCACAATTTCACACTGAAAAATGACCCTTTTTTGGCAAAGTGCCTAGCTGTAGTTTTTTAACCCTAGCTCTGCTGGCAACTAGGGAAAGCTAGCAAACCTATACATTTTTGAAAAATAGACAACCAGGGGAATCCATGATAGGGTGTCTTGACTGCCTTCCTCCATGTACTGTTACCCAGAATCCCGTGCAAACCAAAAAAATAGTAAAAAAAAACACATTTTCCTCACATTTCTGTGGTGGAAAGTTCTGGAATCTGCATTGATCCACCAATGTCCACTCACCCCACTTTCCCCAAAGTCTTCTGAGAAAAATGGTACCTCACTTGCGTAGGTAGGCCTACTGCCCGCGAGATGAAACGGCGCAAAATGCAACGTGGACACACCACAATTTCACAGTGAAAAATGACTCTCTTTTTGCAAAGTGCCTAGCTGTAGTTTTTGAACCCTAGCTCTGCTGGCACCCAGGGAAACATAGCAACCCTATACATTTTTGAAAACTAGACATCCAGGGGAATCCAGGATGGGTTGACTTGACTGCCTCCCTCCAGGTTCTGTTACCCAGAGTCCCTTGCAAACCTATAAAATTGTCAAAAAACACATTTTCCTTACATTTCTGTGGTGCAAAGTTCTGGAATCTGCGTGGATCCACAAATTTCCACTCACCCCACATTCCCAAAAGTCATCAGAGAAAAATGGTACCTCACTTGCCTGGGTAGGCCAAGTACCCGTGACATGAAATGGCGCAAAATGCAACATGGACACACCACAATTTCACACTGAAAAATGACCCTTTTTTGGCAAAGTGCCTAGCTGTAGTTTTTGAACCCTAGCTCTGCTGGCAACTAGGGAAACCTAGCAAACCTATACATTTTTGAAAACTAGACATCCAGGGGAATCCAGGATGGGGTGACTTGACAGCCTCCCTCCAGGTTCTGTTACCCAGAATCCCTTGCAAACCAAAATTGTCAAAAAAACCCACATTTTCTTCACATTTCTGTGGTGGAAAGTTCTGGAATCTGGGTGGATCCACAAAATTCCACTCACCCCTCATTCCCCAAAGTCTTCTGAGAAAAATGGTACCTCACTTGCGTGGGTAGGCCTAGTGCCCGTGACACGAAACGGCGCAAAATGCAATGTGACACACCACAATTTCACTGTGAAAAATGACCCTTTTTTGGCAAAGTGCCTAGCTGTCGTTTTTAAACCCTAGTTCTTCTGGCACCTAGGGAAACCTAGCAAACCTATACATTTTTGAAAACTAGACACCCAGGGGAATGTAGGATGGGGTGAGTTGATTTCCTCCCTCCAGGTTCTGTCACCCAGATTCCCTTGCAAACCAAAAAAATTGTACAAAAAAATTAATTTTCCTCACATTTCTGTGGTGGAAAGTTCTGGAATCTGGGCGGATCCACAAATTTCCACTCACCCCGCATTCCCCAAAGTCTTCTGAGAAAAATGGTACCTCACTTGCATGGGTAGGCCAAGTACCCGTGACATGAAATGGCGCAAAATGCAACGTGGACACACCACAATTTCACACTGAAAAATTACCCTTTTTTGGCAAAGTGCCTAGCTGTAGTTTTTGAACCCTAGCTCTGCTGGCAACTAGGGAAACCTAACAAACCTATACATTTTTGAAAACTAGACATCCAGGGGAATCCAGGATGGGGTGACTTGACTGCCTCTCTCCAGGTTCTGTTACCCAGAATCCCTTGCAAACCAAAATTGTAAAAAAAAAGTATTTTCCTCACATTTCTGTGGTGGAAAGTTCAGGAATCTGCGTAGATCCACAAATTTCCACTCACCCCACATTCCCAAAAGTCATCAGAGAAAAATGGTACCTCACTTGCGTGGGTAGGCCAAGTACCCGTGACATGAAATGGCGCAAAATGCAACATGGACACACCACAATTTCACACTGAAAAATGACCCTTTTTTGGCAAAGTGCCTAGCTGTAGTTTTTGAACCCTAGTTCTTCTGGCACCTAGGGAAACCTAGCAAACCTATACATTTTTTAAGATAGACACCCAGGGGAATGTAGGATGGGGTGAGTTGATTTCCTCCCTCCAGGTTCTGTCACCCAGATTCCCTTGCAAACCCAAAAAATTGTACAAAAAAATAATTTTTCCTCACATTTCTGTGGTGGAAAGTTCTGAAATCTGCGTGGATCCACAAATTTCCACTCACCCCACATTCCCAAAAGTCATCAGAGAAAAATGGTACCTCACTTGCGTGTGTAGGCCAAGTACCCGTGACATGAAATGGCGCAAAATTCAACGTGGACACACCACAATTTCACACTGAAAAATGACCCTTTTTTGGCAAAGTGCCTAGCTGTAGTTTTTGAACCCTAGCTCTGCTGGCAACTAGGGAAAGCTAGCAAACCTATACATTTTTGAAAACTAGACAACCAGGGGAATCCATGATAGGGTGTCTTGACTGCCTTCCTCCATGTACTGTTGCCCAGAATCCCGTGCAAACCAAAAAAATAGTCAAAAAACCCACATTTTCCTCACATTACTGTGGTGGAAAGTTCTGGAATCTGCATTGATCCACCAATGTCCACTCACCCCGCTTTCCCCAAAGTCTTCTGAGAAAAATGGTACCTCACTTGCGTAGGTAGGCCTACTGCCCGCGAGATGAAACGGCGCAAAATGCAACGTGGACACACCACAATTTCACAGTGAAAAATGACTCTCTTTTTGCAAAGTGCCTAGCTGTAGTTTTTGAACCCTAGCTCTGCTGGCACCTAGGGAAACATAGCAACCCTATACATTTTTGAAAACTAGACATCCAGGGGAATCCAGGATGGGTTGACTTGACTGCCTCCCTCCAGGTTCTGTTACCCAGAGTCCCTTGCAAACCTATAAAATTGTCAAAAAAACACATTTTCCTTACATTTCTGTGGTGCAAAGTTCTGGAATCTGCGTGGATCCACAAATTTCCACTCACCCCACATTCCCAAAAGTCATCAGAGAAAAATGGTACCTCACTTGCGTGGGTAGGCCAAGTACCCGTGACATGAAATGGCGCAAAATGCAACATGGACACACCACAATTTCACACTGAAAAATGACCCTTTTTTGGCAAAGTGCCTAGCTGTAGTTTTTGAACCCTAGCTCTGATGGCAACTAGGGAAACCTAGCAAACCTATACATTTTTGAAAACTAGACATCCAGGGGAATCCAGGATGGGGTGACTTGACAGCCTCCCTCCAGGTTCTGTTACCCAGAATCCCTTGCAAACCAAAATTGTCAAAAAAACCCACATTTTCTTCACATTTCTGTGGTGGAAAGTTCTGGAATCTGGGTGGATCCACAAAATTCCACTCACCCCTCATTCCCCAAAGTCTTCCGAGAAAAATGGTACCTCACTTGTGTGGGTAGGCCTAGTGCCCGTGACACGAAACGGCGCAAAATGCAATGTGACACACCACAATTTCACTGTGAAAAATGACCCTTTTTTGGCAAAGTGCCTAGCTGTCGTTTTTGAACCCTAGTTCTTCTGGCACCTAGGGAAACCTAGCAAACCTATACATTTTTGAAAACTAGACACCCAGGGGAATGTAGGATGGGGTGAGTTGATTTCCTCCCTCCAGGTTCTGTCACCCAGATTCCCTTGCAAACCAAAAAAATTGTACAAAAAAATTAATTTTCCTCACATTTCTGTTTTGGAAAGTTCTGGAATCTGGGCGGATCCACAAATTTTCACTCACCCCGCATTCCCCAAAGTCTTCCGAGAAAAATGGTACCTCACTTGTGTGGGTAGTTCCAGTGCCCGCGACACGAAACGGCACAAAATGCAATGTGGACACACCACAATTTCACAGTGAAAAATGACCCTTTTTTGGCAAAGTGCCTAGCTGTAGTTTTTCAACCCTAGCTCTGCTGGCACCTAGGGAAACCTAGCAAACCTATACATTTTTGAAAACTAGACACCCAGGGGAATCTGGGATGGGGTGAGTTGATTTCCTCCCTCCAGGTTCTGTCACCCAGATTCCCTTGCAAACCCAAAAAATTGTCCAAAAAAATAAATTTTCCTCACATTTCTGTGGTGGAAAGTTCTGAAATCTGCGTGGATCCACAAATTTCCACTCACCCAACATTCCCAAAAGTCATCAGAGAAAAATGGTACCTCACTTGCGTGGGTAGGCCAAGTACCCGTGACATGAAATGGCGCAAAATGCAACGTGGACACACCACAATTTCACACTGAAAAATGACCCTTTTTTGGCAAAGTGCCTAGCTGTAGTTTTTGAACCCTAGCTCTGCTGGCAACTAGGGAAACCTAGCAAACCTATACATTTTTGAAAACTAGACATCCAGGGGAATCCAGGATGGGGTGACTTGACTGCCTCCCTCCAGGTTCTGTTACCCAGAATCCCTTGCAAACCAAAATTGTAAAAAAAAAACATTTTCCTCACATTTCTGTGGTGGAAAGTTCTGGAATCTGCGTGGATCCACACATTTCTACTCACCCAGCGTTCCCCAAAGTCTTCCGAGAAAAATTATACCTCACTTGCATGGGTAGGACACGTGCCCGCGACATGAAACGGCTCAAAATGCAACGTGCACACACCACAATTTCACAGTGAAAAATGACCCTTTTTTGGCAAAGTGCCTAGCTGTCGTTTTTGAACCCTAGCTCTGCTGGCACCTAGGGAAAGCTAGCAAACCTATACATTTTTGAAAACTAGACAACAAGGGGAATCCATGATAGGGTGTCTTGACTGCCTTCCTCTATGTACTGTTACCCAGAATCCCGTGCAAACCAAAAAAATAGTCTTAAAAAACATATTTTCCTCACATTTCTGTGGTGGAAAGTTCTGGAATCTGCGTGGATCCACCAATGTCCACTCACCCCGCTTTCCCCAAAGTCTTCTGAGAAAAATGGTACCTCACTTGCGTAGGTAGGAGTAGTGCCCGTGAGATGAAACGGCGCAAAATGCAATGTGGACACACCACAATTTCACAGTGAAAAATGACCCTCTTTTTGCAAAGTGCCTAGCTGTAGTTTTTGAACCCTAGCTCTGCTGGCACCAAGGGAAACATAGCAACCCTAAACATTTTTGAAAACTAGACACGCAGGGGAATCCAGGATGGGGTGACTTGACTGCCTCCCTCCAGGTTCTGTTACCCAGAATCCCTTGCAAACCAAAATTGTCAAAAAAAACACATTTTCCTTACATTTCTGTGGTGCAAAGTTCTGGAATCTGCGTGGATCCACAAATTTCCACTCACCCCACGTTCCCAAAGGTCATCAGAGAAAAATGGTACCTCACTTGCGTGGGTATGCCAAGTACCCGTGACTTGAAATGGTGCAAAATGCAACGTGGACACACCACAATTTCACACTGAAAAATGACCCTTTTTTGGCAAAGTGCCTAGCTGTAGTTTTTGAACCCTAGCTCTGCTGGCAACAAGGGAAACCTAGCAAACCTATACATTTTTGAAAACTAGACATGCAGGGGAATCCAGGATGGGGTAACTTGACTGCCTCCCTCCAGGTTCTGTTACCCAGAATCCCTTGCAAACCAAAATTGTAAAAAAAACCCCACATTTTCTTCACATTTCTGTGGTGGAAAGTTCTGGAATCTGGGCGGATCCACAAATTTCCACTCACCCCGCATTCCCCAAAGTCTTCCGAGAAAAATGGTACCTCACTTGCGTGGGTAGTTCCAGTGCCCGCGACACGAAACGGCGCAAAATGCAATGTGGACACACCACAATTTCACAGTGAAAAATGACCCTTTTTTGGCAAAGTGCCTAGCTGTAGTTTTTCAACCCTAGCTCTGCTGGCACCTAGGGAAACCTAGCAAACCTATACATTTTTGAAAACTAGACACCCAGGGGAATCTAGGATGGGGTGAGTTGATTTCCTCCCTCCGGTTCTGTCACCCAGATTCCCTTGCAAACCCAAAAAATTGTTCAAAAAAAAAAAATTTCCTCACATTTCTGTGGTGGAAAGTTCTGAAATCTGCGTGGATCCACAAATTTCCACTCACCCCACATTCCCAAAAGTCATCAGAGAAAAATGGTACCTCACTTGCGTGGGTAGGCTAAGTACCCATGACATTAAATGGCGCAAAATGCAACGTGGACACACCACAATTTCACACTGAAAATTACCCTTTTTTGGCAAAGTGCCTAGCTGTAGTTTTTGAACCCTAGCTCTGCTGGCAACTAGGGAAACCTAGCAAACCTATACATTTTTGAAAACTAGACATCCAGGGGAATACAGGATGGGGTGACTTGACTGCCTCTCTCCAGGTTCTGTTACCCAGAATCCCTTGCAAACCAAAATTGTAAAAAAAAAGTATTTTCCTCACATTTCTGTGGTGGAAAGTTCTGGAATCTGCGTGGATCCACACATTTCTACTCACCCCACGTTCCCCAAAGTCTTCCGAGAAAAATTATACCTCACTTGCATGGGTAGGACACGTGCCCGCGACATGAAACGGCTCAAAATGCAACGTGCACACACCACAATTTCACAGTGAAAAATGACCCTTTTTTGGCAAAGTGCCTAGCTGTCGTTTTTGAACCCTAGCTCTGCTGGCACCTAGGGAAAGCTAGCAAACCTATACATTTTTGAAAACTAGACAACAAGGGGAATCCATGATAGGGTGTCTTGACTGCCTTCCTCTATGTACTGTTACCCAGAATCCCGTGCAAACCAAAAAAATAGTCTTAAAAAACATATTTTCCTCACATTTCTGTGGTGGAAAGTTCTGGAATCTGCGTGGATCCACCAATGTCCGCTCACCCCGCTTTCCCCAAAGTCTTCTGAGAAAAATGATACCTCACTTGCGTAGGTAGGAGTAGTGCCCGCGAGATGAAACGGCGCAAAATGCAATGTGGACACACCACAATTTCACAGTGAAAAATGACCCTCTTTTTGCAAAGTGCCTAGCTGTAGTTTTTGAACCCTAGCTCTGCTGGCACCAAGGGAAACATAGCAACCCTAAACATTTTTGAAAACTAGACACGCAGGGGAATCCAGGATGGGGTGACTTGACTGCCTCCCTCCAGGTTCTGTTACCCAGAATCCCTTGCAAACCAAAATTGTCAAAAAAAACACATTTTCCTTACATTTCTGTGGTGCAAAGTTCTGGAATCTGCGTGGATCCACAAATTTCCACTCACCCCACGTTCCCAAAGGTCATCAGAGAAAAATGGTACCTCACTTGCGTGGGTATGCCAAGTACCCGTGACTTGAAATGGTGCAAAATGCAACGTGGACACACCACAATTTCACACTGAAAAATGACCCTTTTTTGGCAAAGTGCCTAGCTGTAGTTTTTGAACCCTAGCTCTGCTGGCAACAAGGGAAACCTAGCAAACCTATACATTTTTGAAAACTAGACATGCAGGGGAATCCAGGATGGGGTAACTTGACTGCCTCCCTCCAGGTTCTGTTACCCAGAATCCCTTGCAAACCAAAATTGTAAAAAAAAACCCACATTTTCTTCACATTTCTGTGGTGGAAAGTTCTGGAATCTGGGCGGATCCACAAATTTCCACTCACCCCGCATTCCCCAAAGTCTTCCGAGAAAAATGGTACCTCACTTGCGTGGGTAGTTCCAGTGCCCGCGACACGAAACGGCGCAAAATGCAATGTGGACACACCACAATTTCACAGTGAAAAATGACCCTTTTTTGGCAAAGTGCCTAGCTGTAGTTTTTCAACCCTAGCTCTGCTGGCACCTAGGGAAACCTAGCAAACCTATACATTTTTGAAAACTAGACACCCAGGGGAATCTAGGATGGGGTGAGTTGATTTCCTCCCTCCGGTTCTGTCACCCAGATTCCCTTGCAAACCCAAAAAATTGTTCAAAAAAAAAAAATTTCCTCACATTTCTGTGGTGGAAAGTTCTGAAATCTGCGTGGATCCACAAATTTCCACTCACCCCACATTCCCAAAAGTCATCAGAGAAAAATGGTACCTCACTTGCGTGGGTAGGCTAAGTACCCATGACATTAAATGGCGCAAAATGCAACGTGGACACACCACAATTTCACACTGAAAATTACCCTTTTTTGGCAAAGTGCCTAGCTGTAGTTTTTGAACCCTAGCTCTGCTGGCAACTAGGGAAACCTAGCAAACCTATACATTTTTGAAAACTAGACATCCAGGGGAATACAGGATGGGGTGACTTGACTGCCTCTCTCCAGGTTCTGTTACCCAGAATCCCTTGCAAACCAAAATTGTAAAAAAAAAGTATTTTCCTCACATTTCTGTGGTGGAAAGTTCTGGAATCTGCGTGGATCCACAAATTTCCACTCACCCCGCATTCCCCAATGTCTTCCGAGAAAAATTATACCTCACTTGCATGGGTAGGACACGTGCCCGCGACATGAAACGGCACAAAATGCAATGTGGACACACCACAATTTCACAGTGAAAAATGACCCTTTTTTGGCAAAGTGCCTAGCTGTAGTTTTTGAACCCTAGCTCTGCTGGCACCTAGGGAAACCTAGCAAACCTATACATTTTTTAAAACTAGACACCCAGGGTAATCTAGGATGGGGTGAGTTGATTTCCTCCCTCCAGGTTCTGTCACCCAGATTCCCTTGCAAACCCAAAAAATTGTACAAAAAAATAAATTTTCCTCACATTTCTGTGGTGGAAAGTTCTGAAATCTGCGTGGATCCACAAATTTCCACTCACCCCACATTCCCAAAAGTCATCAGAGAAAAATGGTACCTCACTTGCGTGGGTAGGCTAAGTACCCATGACATTAAATGGCGCAAAATGCAACGTGGACACACCACAATTTCACACTGAAAATTACCCTTTTTTGGCAAAGTGCCTAGCTGTAGTTTTTGAACCCTAGCTCTGCTGGCAACTAGGGAAACCTAGCAAACCTATACATTTTTGAAAACTATACATCCAGGGGAATACAGGATGGGGTGACTTGACTGCCTCTCTCCAGGTTCTGTTACCCAGAATCCCTTGCAAACCAAAATTGTAAAAAAAAAGTATTTTCCTCACATTTCTGTGGTGGAAAGTTCTGGAATCTGCGTGGATCCACAAATTTCCACTCACCCCGCATTCCCCAATGTCTTCCGAGAAAAATTATACCTCACTTGCATGGGTAGGACACGTGCCCGCGACATGAAACGGCACAAAATGCAATGGTGACAGACCACAATTTCACAGTGAAAAATGACCCTTTTTTGGCAAAGTGCCTAGCTGTAGTTTTTCAACCCTAGCTCTGCTGGCACCTAGGGAAACCTAGCAAACCTATACATTTTTGAAAACTAGACACCCAGGGGAATCTGGGATGGGGTGAGTTAATTTCCTCCCTCTAGGTTCTGTCACCCAGATTCCCTTGCAAACCCAAAAAATTGTACCAAAAAAAAAATTTGCCTCACATTTCTGTGGTGGAAAGTTCTGAAATCTGCGTGGATCCACAAATTTCCACTCACCCAACATTCCCAAAAGTCATCAGAGAAAAATGGTACCTCACTTGCGTGGGTAGGCCAAGTACCCGTGACACGAAATGGCGCAAAATGCAACGTGGACACACCACAATTTCACACTGAAAAATTACCCTTTTTTGGCAAAGTGCCTAGCTGTAGTTTTTGAACCCTAGCTCTGCTGGCAACTAGGGAAACCTAACAAACCTATACATTTTTGAAAACTAGACATCCAGGGGAATCCAGGATGGGGTGACTTGACTGCCTCTCTCCAGGTTCTGTTACCCAGAATCCCTTGCAAACCAAAATTGTAAAAAAAAAGTATTTTCCTCACATTTCTGTGGTGGAAAGTTCTGGAATCTGCGTGGATCCACAAATTTCCACTCACCCCACATTCCCAAAAGTCATCAGAGAAAAATGGTACCTCACTTGCGTGGGTAGGCCAAGTACCCGTGACATGAAATGGCGCAAAATGCAACATGGACACACCACAATTTCACACTGAAAAATGACCCTTTTTTGGCAAAGTGCTTAGCTGTAGTTTTTGAACCCTAGCTCTGATGGCAACTAGGGAAACCTAGCAAACCTATACATTTTTGAAAACTAGACATCCAGGGGAATCCAGGATGGGGTGACTTGACAGCCTCCCTCCAGGTTCTGTTACCCAGAATCCCTTGCAAACCAAAATTGTCAAAAAAACCCACATTTTCTTCACATTTCTGTGGTGGAAAGTTCTGGAATCTGGGTGGATCCACAAAATTCCACTCACCCCTCATTCCCCAAAGTCTTCCGAGAAAAATGGTACCTCACTTGCGTGGGTAGGCCTAGTGCCCGTGACATGAAACGGCGCAAAATGCCATGTGACACACCACAATTTCACTGTGAAAAATGACCCTTTTTTGGCAAAGTGCCTAGCTGTCGTTTTTGAACCCTAGTTCTTCTGGCACCTAGGGAAACCTAGCAAACCTATACATTTTTGAAAACTAGACACCCAGGGGAATGTAGGATGGGGTGAGTTGATTTCCTCCCTCCAGGTTCTGTCACCCAGATTCCCTTGCAAACCAAAAAAATTGTACAAAACAATTAATTTTCCTCACATTTCTGTGGTGGAAAGTTCTGGAATCTGGGCGGATCCACAAATTTCCACTCACCCCGCATTCCCCAAAGTCTTCCGAGAAAAATGGTACCTCACTTGCGTGGGTAGTTCCAGTGCCCGCGACACGAAACGGCACAAAATGCAATGTGGACACACCACAATTTCACAGTGAAAAATGACCCTTTTTTGGCAAAGTGCCTAGCTGTAGTTTTTCAACCCTAGCTCTGCTGGCACCTAGGGAAACCTAGCAAACCTATACATTTTTGAAAACTAGACACCCAGGGGAATCTGGGATGGGGTGAGTTGATTTCCTCCCTCCAGGTTCTGTCACCCAGATTCCCTTGCAAACCCAAATATTTGTACAAAAAAATAAATTTTCCTCACATTTCTGTGGTGGAAAGTTCTGAAATCTGTGTGGATCCACAAATTTCCACTCACCCAACATTCCCAAAAGTCATCAGAGAAAAATGGTACCTCACTTGCGTGGGTAGGCCAAGTACCCGTGACATGAAATGGCACAAAATGCAACGTGGACACACCACAATTTCACACTGAAAAATGACCCTTTTTTGGCAAAGTGCCTAGCTGTAGTTTTTGAACCCTAGCTCTGCTGGCAACTAAGGAAACCTAGCAAACCTATACATTTTTGAAAACTAGACATCCAGGGGAATCCAGGATGGGGTGACTTGACTGCCTCCCTCCAGGTTCTGTTACCCAGAATCCCTTGCAAACCAAAATTGTAAAAAAAAAACATTTTCCTCACATTTCTGTGGTGGAAAGTTCTGGAATCTGCGTGGATCCACACATTTCTACTCACCCCACGTTCCCCAAAGTCTTCCGAGAAAAATTATACCTCACTTGCATGGGTAGGACACGTGCCCGCGACATGAAACGGCTCAAAATGCAACGTGCACACACCACAATTTCACAGTGAAAAATGACCCTTTTTTGGCAAAGTGCCTAGCTGTCGTTTTTGAACCCTAGCTCTGCTGGCACCTAGGGAAAGCTAGCAAACCTATACATTTTTGAAAACTAGACAACAAGGGGAATCCATGATAGGGTGTCTTGACTGCCTTCCTCTATGTACTGTTACCCAGAATCCCGTGCAAACCAAAAAAATAGTCTTAAAAAACATATTTTCCTCACATTTCTGTGGTGGAAAGTTCTGGAATCTGCGTGGATCCACCAATGTCCGCTCACCCCGCTTTCCCCAAAGTCTTCTGAGAAAAATGATACCTCACTTGCGTAGGTAGGAGTAGTGCCCGCGAGATGAAACGGCGCAAAATGCAATGTGGACACACCACAATTTCACAGTGAAAAATGACCCTCTTTTTGCAAAGTGCCTAGCTGTAGTTTTTGAACCCTAGCTCTGCTGGCACCAAGGGAAACATAGCAACCCTAAACATTTTTGAAAACTAGACACGCAGGGGAATCCAGGATGGGGTGACTTGACTGCCTCCCTCCAGGTTCTGTTACCCAGAATCCCTTGCAAACCAAAATTGTCAAAAAAAACACATTTTCCTTACATTTCTGTGGTGCAAAGTTCTGGAATCTGCGTGGATCCACAAATTTCCACTCACCCCACGTTCCCAAAAGTCATCAGAGAAAAATGGTACCTCACTTGCGTGGGTAGGCCAAGTACGCGTGACACGAAACGGCGCAAAATGCAATGTGGACACACCACAATTTCACAGTGAAAAATGACCCTTTTTTGGCAAAGTGCCTAGCTGTAGTTTTTCAACCCTAGCTCTGCTGGCACCTAGGGAAACCTAGCAAACCTATACATTTTTGAAAACTAGACACCCAGGGGAATCTAGGATGGGGTGAGTTGATTTCCTCCCTCCAGGTTCTGTCACCCAGATTCCCTTGCAAACCCAAAAAATTGTACAAAAAAATAAATTTTCCTCACATTTCTGTGGTGGAAAGTTCTGAAATCTGCGTGGATCCACAAATTTCCACTCACCCCACATTCCCAAAAGTCATCAGAGAAAAATGGTACCTCACTTGCGTGGGTAGGCTAAGTACCCGTGACATTAAATGGCGCAAAATGCAACGTGGACACACCACAATTTCACACTGAAAAATTACCCTTTTTTGGCAAAGTGCCTAGCTGTAGTTTTTGAACCCTAGCTCTGCTGGCAACTAGGGAAACCTAGCAAACCTATACATTTTTGAAAACTAGACATCCAGGGGAATATAGGATGGGGTGACTTGACTGCCTCTCTCCAGGTTCTGTTACCCAGAATCCCTTGCAAACCAAAATTGTAAAAAAAAATATTTTCCTCACATTTCTGTGGTGGAAAGTTCTGGAATCTGCGTGGATCCACAAATTTCCACTCACCCCGCATTCCCCAATGTCTTCCGAGAAAAATTATACCTCACTTGCATGGGTAGGACACGTGCCCGCGACATGAAACGGCACAAAATGCAATGTGGACACACCACAATTTCACAGTGAAAAATGACCCTTTTTTGGCAAAGTGCCTAGCTGTAGTTTTTGAACCCTAGCTCTGCTGGCACCTAGGGAAACCTAGCAAACCTATACATTTTTTAAAACTAGACACCCAGGGGAATCTAGGATGGGGTGAGTTGATTTCCTCCCTCCAGGTTCTGTCACCCAGATTCCCTTGCAAACCCAAAAAATTGTACAAAAAAATAATTTTTCCTCACATTTCTGTGGTGGAAAGTTCTGAAATCTGCGTGGATCCACAAATTTCCACTCACCCCACATTCCCAAAAGTCATCAGAGAAAAATGGTACCTCACTTGCGTGTGTAGGCCAAGTACCCGTGACATGAAGTGGCGCAAAATTCAACGTGGACACACCACAATTTCACACTGAAAAATGACCCTTTTTTGGCAAAGTGCCTAGCTGTAGTTTTTGAACCCTAGCTCTGCTGGCAACTAGGGAAAGCTAGCAAACCTATACATTTTTGAAAACTAGACAACCAGGGGAATCCATGATAGGGTGTCTTGACTGCCTTCCTCCATGTACTGTTACCCAGAATCCCGTGCAAACCAAAAAAATAGTCAAAAAAAACACATTTTCCTCACATTTCTGTGGTGGAAAGTTCTGGAATCTGCATTGATCCACCAATGTCCACTCACCCCGCTTTCCCCAAAGTCTTCTGAGAAAAATGGTACCTCACTTGCATAGGTAGGCCTACTGCCCGAGAGATGAAACGGCGCAAAATGCAACGTGGACACACCACAATTTCACAGTGAAAAATGACTCTCTTTTTGCAAAGTGCCTAGCTGTAGTTTTTGAACCCTAGCTCTGCTGGCACCCAGGGAAACATAGCAACCCTATACATTTTTGAAAACTAGCCATCCAGGGGAATCCAGGATGGGTTGACTTGACTGCCTCCCTCCAGGTTCTGTTACCCAGAGTCCCTTGCAAACCTATAAAATTGTCAAAAAACACATTTTCCTTACATTTCTGTGGTGCAAAGTTCTGGAATCTGCGTGGATCCACAAATTTCCACTCACCCCACATTCACAAAAGTCATCAGAGAAAAATGGTACCTCACTTGCGTGGGTAGGCCAAGTACCCGTGACATGAAATGGCGCAAAATGCAACATGGACACACCACAATTTCACACTGAAAAATGACCCTTTTTTGGCAAAGTGCCTAGCTGTAGTTTTTGAACCCTAGCTCTGCTGGCAACTAGGGAAACCTAGCAAACCTATACATTTTTGAAAACTAGACATCCAGGGGAATCCAGGATGGGGTGACTTGACAGCCTCCCTCCAGGTTCTGTTACCCAGAATCCCTTGCAAACCAAAATTGTCAAAAAAACCCACATTTTCTTCACATTTCTGTGGTGGAAAGTTCTGGAATCTGGGTGGATCCACAAAATTCCACTCACCCCTCATTCCCCAAAGTCTTCCGAGAAAAATGGTACCTCACTTGCGTGGGTAGGCCTAGTGCCCGTGACACGAAACGGCGCAAAATGCAATGTGACACACCACAATTTCACTGTGAAAAATGACCCTTTTTTGGCAGAGTGCCTAGCTGTCGTTTTTGAACCCTAGTTTTTCTGGCACCTAGGGAAACCTAGCAAACCTATACATTTTTGAAAACTAGACACCCAGGGGAATGTAGGATGGGGTGAGTTGATTTCCTCCCTCCAGGTTCTGTCACCCAGATTCCCTTGCAAACCAAAAAAATTGTACAAAAAAATTAATTTTCCTCACATTTCTGTGGTGGAAAGTTCTGGAATCTGGGCGGATCCACAAATTTCCACTCACCCCGCATTCCCCAAAGTCTTCCGAGAAAAATGGTACCTCACTTGCGTGGGTAGTTCCAGTGCCCGCGACACGAAACGGCACAAAATGCAATGTGGACACACCACAATTTCACAGTGAAAAATGACCCTTTTTTGGCAAAGTGCCTAGCTGTAGTTTTTCAACCCTAGCTCTGCTGGCACCTAGGGAAACCTAGCAAACCTATACATTTTTGAAAACTAGACACCCAGGGGAATCTGGGATGGGGTGAGTTGATTTCCTCCCTCCAGGTTCTGTCACCCAGATTCCCTTGCAAACCCAAAAAATTGTACAAAAAAATAAATTTTCCTCACATTTCTGTGGTGGAAAGTTCTGAAATCTGCGTGGATCCACAAATTTCCACTCACCCAACATTCCCAAAAGTCATCAGAGAAAAATGGTACCTCACTTGCGTGGGTAGGCCAAGTACCCGTGACATGAAATGGCGCAAAATGCAACGTGGACACACCACAATTTCACACTGAAAAATTACCCTTTTTTGGCAAAGTGCCTAGCTGTAGTTTTTGAACCCTAGCTCTGCTGGCAACTAGGGAAACCTAACAAACCTATACATTTTTGAAAACTAGACATCCAGGGGAATCCAGGATGGGGTGACTTGACTGCCTCTCTCCAGGTTCTGTTACCCAGAATCCCTTGCAAACCAAAATTGTAAAAAAAAAGTATTTTCCTCACATTTCTGTGGTGGAAAGTTCTGGAATCTGCATTGATCCACCAATGTCCACTCACCCCGCTTTCCCCAAAGTCTTCTGAGAAAAATGGTACCTCACTTGCGTAGGTAGGCCTACTGCCCGCGAGATGAAACGGCGCAAAATGCAACGTGGACACACCACAATTTCACAGTGAAAAATGACTCTCTTTTTGCAAAGTGCCTAGCTGTAGTTTTTGAACCCTAGCTCTGCTGGCACCCAGGGAAACATAGCAACCCTATACATTTTTGAAAACTAGACATCCAGGGGAATCCAGGATGGGTTGACTTGACTGCCTCCCTCCAGGTTCTGTTACCCAGAGTCCCTTGCAAACCTATAAAATTGTCAAAAAAACACATTTTCCTTACATTTCTTTGGTGCAAAGTTCTGGAATCTGCGTGGATCCACAAATTTCCACTCACCCCGCGTTCCCCAAAGTCATCAGAGAAAAATGGTACCTCACTTGCGTGGGTAGGCCAAGTACCCGTGACATGAAATGGCGCAAAATGCAACGTGGACACACCACAATTTCACACTGAAAAATGACCCTTTTTTGGCAAAGTGCCTAGCTGTAGTTTTTGAACCCTAGCTCTGCTGGCAACTAGGGAAAGCTAGCAAACCTATACATTTTTGAAAACTAGACAACCAGGGGAATCCATGATAGGGTGTCTTGACTGCCTTCCTCCATGTACTGTTACCCAGAATCCCGTGCAAACCAAAAAAATAGTCAAAAAAAACAGATTTTCCTCACATTTCTGTGGTGGAAAGTTCTGGAATCTGCATTGATCCACCAATGTCCACTCACCCCGCTTTCCCCAAAGTCTTCTGAGAAAAATGGTACCTCACTTGCGTAGGTAGGCCTACTGCCCGCGAGATGAAACGGCGCAAAATGCAACGTGGACACACCACAATTTCACAGTGAAAAATGACTCTCTTTTTGCAAAGTGCCTAGCTGTAGTTTTTGAACCCTAGCTCTGCTGGCACCCAGGGAAACATAGCAACCCTATACATTTTTGAAAACTAGACATCCAGGGGAATCCAGGATGGGTTGACTTGACTGCCTCCCTCCAGGTTCTGTTACCCAGAGTCCCTTGCAAACCTATAAAATTGTCAAAAAACACATTTTCCTTACATTTCTGTGGTGCAAAGTTCTGGAATCTGCGTGGATCCACAAATTTCCACTCACCCCACATTCCCAAAAGTCATCAGAGAAAAATGGTACCTCACTTGCGTGGGTAGGCCAAGTACCCGTGACATGAAATGGCGCAAAATGCAACATGGACACACCACAATTTCACACTGAAAAATGACCCTTTTTTGGCAAAGTGCCTAGCTGTAGTTTTTGAACCCTAGCTCTGCTGGCAACTAGGGAAACCTAGCAAACCTATACATTTTTGAAAACTAGACATCCAGGGGAATACAGGATGGGGTGACTTGACTGCCTCTCTCCAGGTTCTGTTACCCAGAATCCCTTGCAAACCAAAATTGTAAAAAAAAAGTATTTTCCTCACATTTCTGTGGTGGAAAGTTCTGGAATCTGCGTGGATCCACAAATTTCCACTCAC
The DNA here is from genome assembly GCF_964204655.1 of Triturus cristatus. NCBI lineage: Eukaryota > Metazoa > Chordata > Amphibia > Caudata > Salamandridae > Triturus > Triturus cristatus. Next base: position 928,310,037 of record NC_140579.1, on the reverse strand, counting down.
CCCGCATTCCCCAATGTCTTCCGAGAAAAATTATACCTCACTTGCATGGGTAGGACACGTGCCCGCGACATGAAACGGCACAAAATGCAATGTGGACACACCACAATTTCACAGTGAAAAATGACCCTTTTTTGGCAAAGTGCCTAGCTGTAGTTTTTGAACCCTAGCTCTGCTGGCACCTAGGGAAACCTAGCAAACCTATACATTTTTTAAAACTAGACACCCAGGGTAATCTAGGATGGGGTGAGTTGATTTCCTCCCTCCAGGTTCTGTCACCCAGATTCCCTTGCAAACCCAAAAAATTGTACAAAAAAATAAATTTTCCTCACATTTCTGTGGTGGAAAGTTCTGAAATCTGCGTGGATCCACAAATTTCCACTCACCCCACATTCCCAAAAGTCATCAGAGAAAAATGGTACCTCACTTGCGTGGGTAGGCTAAGTACCCATGACATTAAATGGCGCAAAATGCAACGTGGACACACCACAATTTCACACTGAAAATTACCCTTTTTTGGCAAAATGCCTAGCTGTAGTTTTTGAACCCTAGCTCTGCTGGCAACTAGGGAAACCTAGCAAACCTATACATTTTTGAAAACTAGACATCCAGGGGAATACAGGATGGGGTGACTTGACTGCCTCTCTCCAGGTTCTGTTACCCAGAATCCCTTGCAAACCAAAATTGTAAAAAAAAAGTATTTTCCTCACATTTCTGTGGTGGAAAGTTCTGGAATCTGCGTGGGTCCACAAATTTCCACTCACCCCGCATTCCCCAATGTCTTCCGAGAAAAATTATACCTCACTTGCATGGGTAGGACACGTGCCCGCGACATGAAACGGCACAAAATGCAATGGTGACACACCACAATTTCACAGTGAAAAATGACCCTTTTTTGGCAAAGTGCCTAGCTGTAGTTTTTCAACCCTAGCTCTGCTGGCACCTAGGGAAACCTAGCAAACCTATACATTTTTGAAAACTAGACACCCAGGGGAATCTGGGATGGGGTGAGTTAATTTCCTCCCTCTAGGTTCTGTCACCCAGATTCCCTTGCAAACCCAAAAAATTGTACCAAAAAAAAAATTTGCCTCACATTTCTGTGGTGGAAAGTTCTGAAATCTGCGTGGATCCACAAATTTCCACTCACCCAACATTCCCAAAAGTCATCAGAGAAAAATGGTACCTCACTTGCGTGGGTAGGCCAAGTACCCGTGACACGAAATGGCGCAAAATGCAACGTGGACACACCACAATTTCACACTGAAAAATTACCCTTTTTTGGCAAAGTGCCTAGCTGTAGTTTTTGAACCCTAGCTCTGCTGGCAACTAGGGAAACCTAACAAACCTATACATTTTTGAAAACTAGACATCCAGGGGAATCCAGGATGGGGTGACTTGACTGCCTCTCTCCAGGTTCTGTTACCCAGAATCCCTTGCAAACCAAAATTGTAAAAAAAAAGTATTTTCCTCACATTTCTGTGGTGGAAAGTTCTGGAATCTGCGTGGATCCACAAATTTCCACTCACCCCACATTCCCAAAAGTCATCAGAGAAAAATGGTACCTCACTTGCGTGGGTAGGCCAAGTACCCGTGACATGAAATGGCGCAAAATGCAACATGGACACACCACAATTTCACACTGAAAAATGACCCTTTTTTGGCAAAGTGCCTAGCTGTAGTTTTTGAACCCTAGCTCTGATGGCAACTAGGGAAACCTAGCAAACCTATACATTTTTGAAAACTAGACATCCAGGGGAATCCAGGATGGGGTGACTTGACAGCCTCCCTCCAGGTTCTGTTACCCAGAATCCCTTGCAAACCAAAATTGTCAAAAAAACCCACATTTTCTTCACATTTCTGTGGTGGAAAGTTCTGGAATCTGGGTGGATCCACAAAATTCCACTCACCCCTCATTCCCCAAAGTCTTCCGAGAAAAATGTTACCTCACTTGCGTGGGTAGGCCTAGTGCCCGTGACATGAAACGGCGCAAAATGCCATGTGACACACCACAATTTCACTGTGAAAAATGACCCTTTTTTGGCAAAGTGCCTAGCTGTCGTTTTTGAACCCTAGTTCTTCTGGCACCTAGGGAAACCTAGCAAACCTATACATTTTTGAAAACTAGACACCCAGGGGAATGTAGGATGGGGTGAGTTGATTTCCTCCCTCCAGGTTCTGTCACCCAGATTCCCTTGCAAACCAAAAAAATTGTACAAAAAAATTAATTTTCCTCACATTTCTGTGGTGGAAAGTTCTGGAATCTGGGCGGATCCACAAATTTCCACTCACCCCGCATTCCCCAAAGTCTTCCGAGAAAAATGGTACCTCACTTGCGTGGGTAGTTCCAGTGCCCGCGACACGAAACGGCACAAAATGCAATGTGGACACACCACAATTTCACAGTGAAAAATGACCCTTTTTTGGCAAAGTGCCTAGCTGTAGTTTTTCAACCCTAGCTCTGCTGGCACCTAGGGAAACCTAGGAAACCTATACATTTTTGAAAACTAGACACCCAGGGGAATCTGGGATGGGGTGAGTTGATTTCCTCCCTCCAGGTTCTGTCACCCAGATTCCCTTGCAAACCCAAAAAATTGTACAAAAAAATAAATTTTCCTCACATTTCTGTGGTGGAAAGTTCTGAAATCTGTGTGGATCCACAAATTTCCACTCACCCAACATTCCCAAAAGTCATCAGAGAAAAATGGTACCTCACTTGCGTGGGTAGGCCAAGTACGCGTGACATGAAATGGCACAAAATGCAACGTGGACACACCACAATTTCACACTGAAAAATGACCCTTTTTTGGCAAAGTGCCTAGCTGTAGTTTTTGAACCCTAGCTCTGCTGGCAACTAGGGAAACCTAGCAAACCTATACATTTTTGAAAACTAGACATCCAGGGGAATCCAGGATGGGGTGACTTGACTGCCTCCCTCCAGGTTCTGTTACCCAGAATCCCTTGCAAACCAAAATTGTAAAAAAACCCCATTTTCCTCACATTTCTGTGGTGGAAAGTTCTGGAATCTGCGTGGATCCACACATTTCTACTCACCCCACGTTCCCCAAAGTCTTCCGAGAAAAATTATACCTCACTTGCATGGGTAGGACACGTGCCCGCGACATGAAACGGCTCAAAATGCAACGTGCACACACCACAATTTCACAGTGAAAAATGACCCTTTTTTGGCAAAGTGCCTAGCTGTCGTTTTTGAACCCTAGCTCTGCTGGCACCTAGGGAAAGCTAGCAAACCTATACATTTTTGAAAACTAGACAACAAGGGGAATCCATGATAGGGTGTCTTGACTGCCTTCCTCTATGTACTGTTACCCAGAATCCCGTGCAAACCAAAAAAATAGTCTTAAAAAACATATTTTCCTCACATTTCTGTGGTGGAAAGTTCTGGAATCTGCGTGGATCCACCAATGTCCGCTCACCCCGCTTTCCCCAAAGTCTTCTGAGAAAAATGATACCTCACTTGCGTAGGTAGGAGTAGTGCCCGCGAGATGAAACGGCGCAAAATGCAATGTGGACACACCACAATTTCACAGTGAAAAATGACCCTCTTTTTGCAAAGTGCCTAGCTGTAGTTTTTGAACCCTAGCTCTGCTGGCACCAAGGGAAACATAGCAACCCTAAACATTTTTGAAAACTAGACACGCAGGGGAATCCAGGATGGGGTGACTTGACTGCCTCCCTCCAGGTTCTGTTACCCAGAATCCCTTGCAAACCAAAATTGTCAAAAAAAACACATTTTCCTTACATTTCTGTGGTGCAAAGTTCTGGAATCTGCGTGGATCCACAAATTTCCACTCACCCCACGTTCCCAAAGGTCATCAGAGAAAAATGGTACCTCACTTGCGTGGGTATGCCAAGTACCCGTGACTTGAAATGGTGCAAAATGCAACGTGGACACACCACAATTTCACACTGAAAAATGACCCTTTTTTGGCAAAGTGCCTAGCTGTAGTTTTTGAACCCTAGCTCTGCTGGCAACAAGGGAAACCTAGCAAACCTATACATTTTTGAAAACTAGACATGCAGGGGAATCCAGGATGGGGTAACTTGACTGCCTCCCTCCAGGTTCTGTTACCCAGAATCCCTTGCAAACCAAAATTGTAAAAAAAAACCCACATTTTCTTCACATTTCTGTGGTGGAAAGTTCTGGAATCTGGGCGGATCCACAAATTTCCACTCACCCCGCATTCCCCAAAGTCTTCCGAGAAAAATGGTACCTCACTTGCGTGGGTAGTTCCAGTGCCCGCGACACGAAACGGCGCAAAATGCAATGTGGACACACCACAATTTCACAGTGAAAAATGACCCTTTTTTGGCAAAGTGCCTAGCTGTAGTTTTTCAACCCTAGCTCTGCTGGCACCTAGGGAAACCTAGCAAACCTATACATTTTTGAAAACTAGACACCCAGGGGAATCTAGGATGGGGTGAGTTGATTTCCTCCCTCCGGTTCTGTCACCCAGATTCCCTTGCAAACCCAAAAAATTGTTCAAAAAAAAAAAATTTCCTCACATTTCTGTGGTGGAAAGTTCTGAAATCTGCGTGGATCCACAAATTTCCACTCACCCCACATTCCCAAAAGTCATCAGAGAAAAATGGTACCTCACTTGCGTGGGTAGGCTAAGTACCCATGACATTAAATGGCGCAAAATGCAACGTGGACACACCACAATTTCACACTGAAAATTACCCTTTTTTGGCAAAGTGCCTAGCTGTAGTTTTTGAACCCTAGCTCTGCTGGCAACTAGGGAAACCTAGCAAACCTATACATTTTTGAAAACTAGACATCCAGGGGAATACAGGATGGGGTGACTTGACTGCCTCTCTCCAGGTTCTGTTACCCAGAATCCCTTGCAAACCAAAATTGTAAAAAAAAAGTATTTTCCTCACATTTCTGTGGTGGAAAGTTCTGGAATCTGCGTGGATCCACAAATTTCCACTCACCCCGCATTCCCCAATGTCTTCCGAGAAAAATTATACCTCACTTGCATGGGTAGGACACGTGCCCGCGACATGAAACGGCACAAAATGCAATGTGGACACACCACAATTTCACAGTGAAAAATGACCCTTTTTTGGCAAAGTGCCTAGCTGTAGTTTTTGAACCCTAGCTCTGCTGGCACCTAGGGAAACCTAGCAAACCTATACATTTTTTAAAACTAGACACCCAGTGTAATCTAGGATGGGGTGAGTTGATTTCCTCCCTCCAGGTTCTGTCACCCAGATTCCCTTGCAAACCCAAAAAATTGTACAAAAAAATAAATTTTCCTCACATTTCTGTGGTGGAAAGTTCTGAAATCTGCGTGGATCCACAAATTTCCACTCACCCCACATTCCCAAAAGTCATCAGAGAAAAATGGTACCTCACTTGCGTGGGTAGGCTAAGTACCCATGACATTAAATGGCGCAAAATGCAACGTGGACACACCACAATTTCACACTGAAAATTACCCTTTTTTGGCAAAGTGCCTAGCTGTAGTTTTTGAACCCTAGCTCTGCTGGCAACTAGGGAAACCTAGCAAACCTATACATTTTTGAAAACTAGACATCCAGGGGAATACAGGATGGGGTGACTTGACTGCCTCTCTCCAGGTTCTGTTACCCAGAATCCCTTGCAAACCAAAATTGTAAAAAAAAAGTATTTTCCTCACATTTCTGTGGTGGAAAGTTCTGGAATCTGCGTGGATCCACAAATTTCCACTCACCCCGCATTCCCCAATGTCTTCCGAGAAAAATTATACCTCACTTGCATGGGTAGGACACGTGCCCGCGACATGAAACGGCACAAAATGCAATGGTGACAGACCACAATTTCACAGTGAAAAATGACCCTTTTTTGGCAAAGTGCCTAGCTGTAGTTTTTCAACCCTAGCTCTGCTGGCACCTAGGGAAACCTAGCAAACCTATACATTTTTGAAAACTAGACACCCAGGGGAATCTGGGATGGGGTGAGTTAATTTCCTCCCTCTAGGTTCTGTCACCCAGATTCCCTTGCAAACCCAAAAAATTGTACCAAAAAAAAAATTTGCCTCACATTTCTGTGGTGGAAAGTTCTGAAATCTGCGTGGATCCACAAATTTCCACTCACCCAACATTCCCAAAAGTCATCAGAGAAAAATGGTACCTCACTTGCGTGGGTAGGCCAAGTACCCGTGACACGAAATGGCGCAAAATGCAACGTGGACACACCACAATTTCACACTGAAAAATTACCCTTTTTTGGCAAAGTGCCTAGCTGTAGTTTTTGAACCCTAGCTCTGCTGGCAACTAGGGAAACCTAACAAACCTATACATTTTTGAAAACTAGACATCCAGGGGAATCCAGGATGGGGTGACTTGACTGCCTCTCTCCAGGTTCTGTTACCCAGAATCCCTTGCAAACCAAAATTGTAAAAAAAAAGTATTTTCCTCACATTTCTGTGGTGGAAAGTTCTGGAATCTGCGTGGATCCACAAATTTCCACTCACCCCACATTCCCAAAAGTCATCAGAGAAAAATGGTACCTCACTTGCGTGGGTAGGCCAAGTACCCGTGACATGAAATGGCGCAAAATGCAACATGGACACACCACAATTTCACACTGAAAAATGACCCTTTTTTGGCAAAGTGCCTAGCTGTAGTTTTTGAACCCTAGCTCTGATGGCAACTAGGGAAACCTAGCAAACCTATACATTTTTGAAAACTAGACATCCAGGGGAATCCAGGATGGGGTGACTTGACAGCCTCCCTCCAGGTTCTGTTACCCAGAATCCCTTGCAAACCAAAATTGTCAAAAAAACCCACATTTTCTTCACATTTCTGTGGTGGAAAGTTCTGGAATCTGGGTGGATCCACAAAATTCCACTCACCCCTCATTCCCCAAAGTCTTCCGAGAAAAATGGTACCTCACTTGCGTGGGTAGGCCTAGTGCCCGTGACATGAAACGGCGCAAAATGCCATGTGACACACCACAATTTCACTGTGAAAAATGACCCTTTTTTGGCAAAGTGCCTAGCTGTCGTTTTTGAACCCTAGTTCTTCTGGCACCTAGGGAAACCTAGCAAACCTATACATTTTTGAAAACTAGACACCCAGGGGAATGTAGGATGGGGTGAGTTGATTTCCTCCCTCCAGGTTCTGTCACCCAGATTCCCTTGCAAACCAAAAAAATTGTACAAAAAAATTAATTTTCCTCACATTTCTGTGGTGGAAAGTTCTGGAATCTGGGCGGATCCACAAATTTCCACTCACCCCGCATTCCCCAAAGTCTTCCGAGAAAAATGGTACCTCACTTGCGTGGGTAGTTCCAGTGCCCGCGACACGAAACGGCACAAAATGCAATGTGGACACACCACAATTTCACAGTGAAAAATGACCCTTTTTTGGCAAAGTGCCTAGCTGTAGTTTTTCAACCCTAGCTCTGCTGGCACCTAGGGAAACCTAGCAAACCTATACATTTTTGAAAACTAGACACCCAGGGGAATCTGGGATGGGGTGAGTTGATTTCCTCCCTCCAGGTTCTGTCACCCAGATTCCCTTGCAAACCCAAATATTTGTACAAAAAAATAAATTTTCCTCACATTTCTGTGGTGGAAAGTTCTGAAATCTGTGTGGATCCACAAATTTCCACTCACCCAACATTCCCAAAAGTCATCAGAGAAAAATGGTACCTCACTTGCGTGGGTAGGCCAAGTACCCGTGACATGAAATGGCACAAAATGCAACGTGGACACACCACAATTTCACACTGAAAAATGACCCTTTTTTGGCAAAGTGCCTAGCTGTAGTTTTTGAACCCTAGCTCTGCTGGCAACTAAGGAAACCTAGCAAACCTATACATTTTTGAAAACTAGACATCCAGGGGAATCCAGGATGGGGTGACTTGACTGCCTCCCTCCAGGTTCTGTTACCCAGAATCCCTTGCAAACCAAAATTGTAAAAAAAAACCATTTTCCTCACATTTCTGTGGTGGAAAGTTCTGGAATCTGCGTGGATCCACACATTTCTACTCACCCCACGTTCCCCAAAGTCTTCCGAGAAAAATTATACCTCACTTGCATGGGTAGGACACGTGCCCGCGACATGAAACGGCTCAAAATGCAACGTGCACACACCACAATTTCACAGTGAAAAATGACCCTTTTTTGGCAAAGTGCCTAGCTGTCGTTTTTGAACCCTAGCTCTGCTGGCACCTAGGGAAAGCTAGCAAACCTATACATTTTTGAAAACTAGACAACAAGGGGAATCCATGATAGGGTGTCTTGACTGCCTTCCTCTATGTACTGTTACCCAGAATCCCGTGCAAACCAAAAAAATAGTCTTAAAAAACATATTTTCCTCACATTTCTGTGGTGGAAAGTTCTGGAATCTGCGTGGATCCACCAATGTCCGCTCACCCCGCTTTCCCCAAAGTCTTCTGAGAAAAATGATACCTCACTTGCGTAGGTAGGAGTAGTGCCCGCGAGATGAAACGACGCAAAATGCAATGTGGACACACCACAATTTCACAGTGAAAAATGACCCTCTTTTTGCAAAGTGCCTAGCTGTAGTTTTTGAACCCTAGCTCTGCTGGCACCAAGGGAAACATAGCAACCCTAAACATTTTTGAAAACTAGACACGCAGGGGAATCCAGGATGGGGTGACTTGACTGCCTCCCTCCAGGTTCTGTTACCCAGAATCCCTTGCAAACCAAAATTGTCAAAAAAAACACATTTTCCTTACATTTCTGTGGTGCAAAGTTCTGGAATCTGCGTGGATCCACAAATTTCCACTCACCCCACGTTCCCAAAAGTCATCAGAGAAAAATGGTACCTCACTTGCGTGGGTATGCCAAGTACCCGTGACTTGAAATGGCGCAAAATGCAACGTGGACACACCACAATTCCACACTGAAAAATGACCCTTTTTTGGCAAAGTGCCTAGCTGTAGTTTTTGAACCCTAGCTCTGCTGGCAACAAGGGAAACCTAGCAAACCTATACATTTTTGAAAACTAGACATGCAGGGGAATCCAGGATGGGGTAACTTGACTGCCTCCCTCCAGGTTCTGTTACCCAGAATCCCTTGCAAACCAAAATTGTAAAAAAAAAAACACATTTTCTTCACATTTCTGTGGTGGAAAGTTCTGGAATCTGGGCGGATCCACAAATTTCCACTCACCCCGCATTCCCCAAAGTCTTCCGAGAAAAATGGTACCTCACTTGCGTGGGTAGTTCCAGTGCCCGCGACACGAAACGGCGCAAAATGCAATGTGGACACACCACAATTTCACAGTGAAAAATGACCCTTTTTTGGCAAAGTGCCTAGCTGTAGTTTTTCAACCCTAGCTCTGCTGGCACCTAGGGAAACCTAGCAAACCTATACATTTTTGAAAACTAGACACCCAGGGGAATCTAGGATGGGGTGAGTTGATTTCCTCCCTCCAGGTTCTGTCACCCAGATTCCCTTGCAAACCCAAAAAATTGTACAAAAAAATAAATTTTCCTCACATTTCTGTGGTGGAAAGTTCTGAAATCTGCGTGGATCCACAAATTTCCACTCACCCCACATTCCCAAAAGTCATCAGAGAAAAATGGTACCTCACTTGCGTGGGTAGGCTAAGTACCCGTGACATTAAATGGCGCAAAATGCAACGTGGACACACCACAATTTCACACTGAAAAATTACCCTTTTTTGGCAAAGTGCCTAGCTGTAGTTTTTGAACCCTAGCTCTGCTGGCAACTAGGGAAACCTAGCAAACCTATACATTTTTGAAAACTAGACATCCAGGGGAATATAGGATGGGGTGACTTGACTGCCTCTCTCCAGGTTCTGTTACCCAGAATCCCTTGCAAACCAAAATTGTAAAAAAAAATATTTTCCTCACATTTCTGTGGTGGAAAGTTCTGGAATCTGCGTGGATCCACAAATTTCCACTCACCCCGCATTCCCCAATGTCTTCCGAGAAAAATTATACCTCACTTGCATGGGTAGGACACGTGCCCGCAACATGAAACGGCACAAAATGCAATGTGGACACACCACAATTTCACAGTGAAAAATGACCCTTTTTTGGCAAAGTGCCTAGCTGTAGTTTTTGAACCCTAGCTCTGCTGGCACCTAGGGAAACCTAGCAAACCTATACATTTTTTAAAACTAGACACCCAGGGGAATCTAGGATGGGGTGAGTTGATTTCCTCCCTCCAGGTTCTGTCACCCAGATTCCCTTGCAAACCCAAAAAATTGTACAAAAAAATAATTTTTCCTCACATTTCTGTGGTGGAAAGTTCTGAAATCTGCGTGGATCCACAAATTTCCACTCACCCCACATTCCCAAAAGTCATCAGAGAAAAATGGTACCTCACTTGCGTGTGTAGGCCAAGTACCCGTGACATGAAGTGGCGCAAAATTCAACGTGGACACACCACAATTTCACACTGAAAAATGACCCTTTTTTGGCAAAGTGCCTAGCTGTAGTTTTTGAACCCTAGCTCTGCTGGCAACTAGGGAAAGCTAGCAAACCTATACATTTTTGAAAACTAGACAACCAGGGGAATCCATGATAGGGTGTCTTGACTGCCTTCCTCCATGTACTGTTACCCAGAATCCCGTGCAAACCAAAAAAATAGTCAAAAAAAACACATTTTCCTCACATTTCTGTGGTGGAAAGTTCTGGAATCTGCATTGATCCACCAATGTCCACTCACCCCGCTTTCCCCAAAGTCTTCTGAGAAAAATGGTACCTCACTTGCATAGGTAGGCCTACTGCCCGCGAGATGAAACGGCGCAAAATGCAACGTGGACACACCACAATTTCACAGTGAAAAATGACTCTCTTTTTGCAAAGTGCCTAGCTGTAGTTTTTGAACCCTAGCTCTGCTGGCACCCAGGGAAACATAGCAACCCTATACATTTTTGAAAACTAGCCATCCAGGGGAATCCAGGATGGGTTGACTTGACTGCCTCCCTCCAGGTTCTGTTACCCAGAGTCCCTTGCAAACCTATAAAATTGTCAAAAAAACACATTTTCCTTACATTTCTGTGGTGCAAAGTTCTGGAATCTGCGTGGATCCACAAATTTCCACTCACCCCACATTCCCAAAAGTCATCAGAGAAAAATGGTACCTCACTTGCGTGGGTAGGCCAAGTACCCGTGACATGAAATGGCGCAAAATGCAACATGGACACACCACAATTTCACACTGAAAAATGACCCTTTTTTGGCAAAGTGCCTAGCTGTAGTTTTTGAACCCTAGCTCTGATGGCAACTAGGGAAACCTAGCAAACCTATACATTTTTGAAAACTAGACATCCAGGGGAATCCAGGATGGGGTGACTTGACAGCCTCCCTCCAGGTTCTGTTACCCAGAATCCCTTGCAAACCAAAATTGTCAAAAAAACCCACATTTTCTTCACATTTCTGTGGTGGAAAGTTCTGGAATCTGGGTGGATCCACAAAATTCCACTCACCCCTCATTCCCCAAAGTCTTCCGAGAAAAATGGTACCTCACTTGCGTGGGTAGGCCTAGTGCCCGTGACACGAAACGGCGCAAAATGCAATGTGACACACCACAATTTCACTGTGAAAAATGACCCTTTTTTGGCAGAGTGCCTAGCTGTCGTTTTTGAACCCTAGTTCTTCTGGCACCTAGGGAAACCTAGCAAACCTATACATTTTTGAAAACTAGACACCCAGGGGAATGTAGGATGGGGTGAGTTGATTTCCTCCCTCCAGGTTCTGTCACCCAGATTCCCTTGCAAACCAAAAAAATTGTACAAAAAAATTAATTTTCCTCACATTTCTGTGGTGGAAAGTTCTGGAATCTGGGCGGATCCACAAATTTCAACTCACCCCGCATTCCCCAAAGTCTTCCGAGAAAAATGGTACCTCACTTGCGTGGGTAGTTCCAGTGCCCGCGACACGAAACGGCACAAAATGCAATGTGGACACACCACAATTTCACAGTGAAAAATGACCCTTTTTTGGCAAAGTGCCTAGCTGTAGTTTTTCAACCCTAGCTCTGCTGGCACCTAGGGAAACCTAGCAAACCTATACATTTTTGAAAACTAGACACCCAGGGGAATCTGGGATGGGGTGAGTTGATTTCCTCCCTCCAGGTTCTGTCACCCAGATTCCCTTGCAAACCCAAAAAATTGTACAAAAAAATAAATTTTCCTCACATTTCTGTGGTGGAAAGTTCTGAAATCTGCGTGGATCCACAAATTTCCACTCACCCAACATTCCCAAAAGTCATCAGAGAAAAATGGTACCTCACTTGCGTGGGTAGGCCAAGTACCCATGACATGAAATGGCGCAAAATGCAACGTGGACACACCACAATTTCACACTGAAAAATTACCCTTTTTTGGCAAAGTGCCTAGCTGTAGTTTTTGAACCCTAGCTCTGCTGGCAACTAGGGAAACCTAACAAACCTATACATTTTTGAAAACTAGACATCCAGGGGAATCCAGGATGGGGTGACTTGACTGCCTCTCTCCAGGTTCTGTTACCCAGAATCCCTTGCAAACCAAAATTGTAAAAAAAAAGTATTTTCCTCACATTTCTGTGGTGGAAAGTTCTGGAATCTGCATTGATCCACCAATGTCCACTCACCCCGCTTTCCCCAAAGTCTTCTGAGAAAAATGGTACCTCACTTGCGTAGGTAGGCCTACTGCCCGCGAGATGAAACGGCGCAAAATGCAACGTGGACACACCACAATTTCACAGTGAAAAATGACTCTCTTTTTGCAAAGTGCCTAGCTGTAGTTTTTGAACCCTAGCTCTGCTGGCACCCAGGGAAACATAGCAACCCTATACATTTTTGAAAACTAGACATCCAGGGGAATCCAGGATGGGTTGACTTGACTGCCTCCCTCCAGGTTCTGTTACCCAGAGTCCCTTGCAAACCTATAAAATTGTCAAAAAAACACATTTTCCTTACATTTCTTTGGTGCAAAGTTCTGGAATCTGCGTGGATCCACAAATTTCCACTCACCCCGCGTTCCCCAAAGTCATCAGAGAAAAATGGTACCTCACTTGCGTGGGTAGGCCAAGTACCCGTGACATGAAATGGCGCAAAATGCAACGTGGACACACCACAATTTCACACTGAAAAATGACCCTTTTTTGGCAAAGTGCCTAGCTGTAGTTTTTGAACCCTAGCTCTGCTGGCAACTAGGGAAAGCTAGCAAACCTATACATTTTTGAAAACTAGACAACCAGGGGAATCCATGATAGGGTGTCTTGACTGCCTTCCTCCATGTACTGTTACCCAGAATCCCGTGCAAACCAAAAAAATAGTCAAAAAAAACAGATTTTCCTCACATTTCTGTGGTGGAAAGTTCTGGAATCTGCATTGATCCACCAATGTCCACTCACCCCGCTTTCCCCAAAGTCTTCTGAGAAAAATGGTACCTCACTTGCGTAGGTAGGCCTACTGCCCGCGAGATGAAACGGCGCAAAATGCAACGTGGACACACCACAATTTCACAGTGAAAAATGACTCTCTTTTTGCAAAGTGCCTAGCTGTAGTTTTTGAACCCTAGCTCTGCTGGCACCCAGGGAAACATAGCAACCCTATACATTTTTGAAAACTAGACATCCAGGGGAATCCAGGATGGGTTGACTTGACTGCCTCCCTCCAGGTTCTGTTACCCAGAGTCCCTTGCAAACCTATAAAATTGTCAAAAAACACATTTTCCTTACATTTCTGTGGTGCAAAGTTCTGGAATCTGCGTGGATCCACAAATTTCCACTCACCCCACATTCCCAAAAGTCATCAGAGAAAAATGGTACCTCACTTGCGTGGGTAGGCCAAGTACCCGTGACATGAAATGGCGCAAAATGCAACATGGACACACCACAATTTCACACTGAAAAATGACCCTTTTTTGGCAAAGTGCCTAGCTGTAGTTTTTGAACCCTAGCTCTGCTGGCAACTAGGGAAACCTAGCAAACCTATACATTTTTGAAAACTAGACATCCAGGGGAATACAGGATGGGGTGACTTGACTGCCTCTCTCCAGGTTCTGTTACCCAGAATCCCTTGCAAACCAAAATTGTAAAAAAAAAGTATTTTCCTCACATTTCTGTGGTGGAAAGTTCTGGAATCTGCGTGGATCCACAAATTTCCACTCACCCCGCATTCCCCAATGTCTTCCGAGAAAAATTATACCTCACTTGCATGGGTAGGACACGTGCCCGCGACATGAAACGGCACAAAATGCAATGTGGACACACCACAATTTCACAGTGAAAAATGACCCTTTTTTGGCAAAGTGCCTAGCTGTAGTTTTTGAACCCTAGCTCTGCTGGCACCTAGGGAAACCTAGCAAACCTATACATTTTTTAAAACTAGACACCCAGGGTAATCTAGGATGGGGTGAGTTGATTTCCTCCCTCCAGGTTCTGTCACCCAGATTCCCTTGCAAACCCAAAAAATTGTACAAAAAAATAAATTTTCCTCACATTTCTGTGGTGGAAAGTTCTGAAATCTGCGTGGATCCACAAATTTCCACTCACCCCACATTCCCAAAAGTCATCAGAGAAAAATGGTACCTCACTTGCGTGGGTAGGCTAAGTACCCATGACATTAAATGGCGCAAAATGCAACGTGGACACACCACAATTTCACACTGAAAATTACCCTTTTTTGGCAAAATGCCTAGCTGTAGTTTTTGAACCCTAGCTCTGCTGGCAACTAGGGAAACCTAGCAAACCTATACATTTTTGAAAACTAGACATCCAGGGGAATACAGGATGGGGTGACTTGACTGCCTCTCTCCAGGTTCTGTTACCCAGAATCCCTTGCAAACCAAAATTGTAAAAAAAAAGTATTTTCCTCACATTTCTGTGGTGGAAAGTTCTGGAATCTGCGTGGATCCACAAATTTCCACTCACCCCGCATTCCCCAATGTCTTCCGAGAAAAATTATACCTCACTTGCATGGGTAGGACACGTGCCCGCGACATGAAACGGCACAAAATGCAATGGTGACACACCACAATTTCACAGTGAAAAATGACCCTTTTTTGGCAAAGTGCCTAGCTGTAGTTTTTCAACCCTAGCTCTGCTGGCACCTAGGGAAACCTAGCAAACCTATACATTTTTGAAAACTAGACACCCAGGGGAATCTGGGATGGGGTGAGTTAATTTCCTCCCTCTAGGTTCTGTCACCCAGATTCCCTTGCAAACCCAAAAAATTGTACCAAAAAAAAAATTTGCCTCACATTTCTGTGGTGGAAAGTTCTGAAATCTGCGTGGATCCACAAATTTCCACTCACCCAACATTCCCAAAAGTCATCAGAGAAAAATGGTACCTCACTTGCGTGGGTAGGCCAAGTACCCGTGACACGAAATGGCGCAAAATGCAACGTGGACACACCACAATTTCACACTGAAAAATTACCCTTTTTTGGCAAAGTGCCTAGCTGTAGTTTTTGAACCCTAGCTCTGCTGGCAACTAGGGAAACCTAACAAACCTATACATTTTTGAAAACTAGACATCCAGGGGAATCCAGGATGGGGTGACTTGACTGCCTCTCTCCAGGTTCTGTTACCCAGAATCCCTTGCAAACCAAAATTGTAAAAAAAAAGTATTTTCCTCACATTTCTGTGGTGGAAAGTTCTGGAATCTGCGTGGATCCACAAATTTCCACTCACCCCACATTCCCAAAAGTCATCAGAGAAAAATGGTACCTCACTTGCGTGGGTAGGCCAAGTACCCGTGACATGAAATGGCGCAAAATGCAACATGGACACACCACAATTTCACACTGAAAAATGACCCTTTTTTGGCAAAGTGCCTAGCTGTAGTTTTTGAACCCTAGCTCTGATGGCAACTAGGGAAACCTAGCAAACCTATACATTTTTGAAAACTAGACATCCAGGGGAATCCAGGATGGGGTGACTTGACAGCCTCCCTCCAGGTTCTGTTACCCAGAATCCCTTGCAAACCAAAATTGTCAAAAAAACCCACATTTTCTTCACATTTCTGTGGTGGAAAGTCCTGGAATCTGGGTGGATCCACAAAATTCCACTCACCCCTCATTCCCCAAAGTCTTCCGAGAAAAATGTTACCTCACTTGCGTGGGTAGGCCTAGTGCCCGTGACATGAAACGGCGCAAAATGCCATGTGACACACCACAATTTCACTGTGAAAAATGACCCTTTTTTGGCAAAGTGCCTAGCTGTCGTTTTTGAACCCTAGTTCTTCTGGCACCTAGGGAAACCTAGCAAACCTATACATTTTTGAAAACTAGACACCCAGGGGAATGTAGGATGGGGTGAGTTGATTTCCTCCCTCCAGGTTCTGTCACCCAGCTTCCCTTGCAAACCAAAAAAATTGTACAAAAAAATTAATTTTCCTCACATTTCTGTGGTGGAAAGTTCTGGAATCTGGGCGGATCCACAAATTTCCACTCACCCCGCATTCCCCAAAGTCTTCCGAGAAAAATGGTACCTCACTTGCGTGGGTAGTTCCAGTGCCCGCGACACGAAACGGCACAAAATGCAATGTGGACACACCACAATTTCACAGTGAAAAATGACCCTTTTTTGGCAAAGTGCCTAGCTGTAGTTTTTCAACCCTAGCTCTGCTGGCACCTAGGGAAACCTAGGAAACCTATACATTTTTGAAAACTAGACACCCAGGGGAATCTGGGATGGGGTGAGTTGATTTCCTCCCTCCAGGTTCTGTCACCCAGATTCCCTTGCAAACCCAAAAAATTGTACAAAAAAATAAATTTTCCTCACATTTCTGTGGTGGAAAGTTCTGAAATCTGTGTGGATCCACAAATTTCCACTCACCCAACATTCCCAAAAGTCATCAGAGAAAAATGGTACCTCACTTGCGTGGGTAGGCCAAGTACGCGTGACATGAAATGGCACAAAATGCAACGTGGACACACCACAATTTCACACTGAAAAATGACCCTTTTTTGGCAAAGTGCCTAGCTGTAGTTTTTGAACCCTAGCTCTGCTGGCAACTAGGGAAACCTAGCAAACCTATACATTTTTGAAAACTAGACATCCAGGGGAATCCAGGATGGGGTGACTTGACTGCCTCCCTCCAGGTTCTGTTACCCAGAATCCCTTGCAAACCAAAATTGTAAAAAAACCCCATTTTCCTCACATTTCTGTGGTGGAAAGTTCTGGAATCTGCGTGGATCCACACATTTCTACTCACCCCACGTTCCCCAAAGTCTTCCGAGAAAAATTATACCTCACTTGCATGGGTAGGACACGTGCCCGCGACATGAAACGGCTCAAAATGCAACGTGCACACACCACAATTTCACAGTGAAAAATGACCCTTTTTTGGCAAAGTGCCTAGCTGTCGTTTTTGAACCCTAGCTCTGCTGGCACCTAGGGAAAGCTAGCAAACCTATACATTTTTGAAAACTAGACAACAAGGGGAATCCATGATAGGGTGTCTTGACTGCCTTCCTCTATGTACTGTTACCCAGAATCCCGTGCAAACCAAAAAAAAAATCTTAAAAAACATATTTTCCTCACATTTCTGTGGTGGAAAGTTCTGGAATCTGCGTGGATCCACCAATGTCCGCTCACCCCGCTTTCCCCAAAGTCTTCTGAGAAAAATGATACCTCACTTGCGTAGGTAGGAGTAGTGCCCGCGAGATGAAACGGCGCAAAATGCAATGTGGACACACCACAATTTCACAGTGAAAAATGACCCTCTTTTTGCAAAGTGCCTAGCTGTAGTTTTTGAACCCTAGCTCTGCTGGCACCAAGGGAAACATAGCAACCCTAAACATTTTTGAAAACTAGACACGCAGGGAAATCCAGGATGGGGTGACTTGACTGCCTCCCTCCAGGTTCTGTTACCCAGAATCCCTTGCAAACCAAAATTGTCAAAAAAAACACATTTTCCTTACATTTCTGTGGTGCAAAGTTCTGGAATCTGCGTGGATCCACAAATTTCCACTCACCCCACGTTCCCAAAGGTCATCAGATAAAAATGGTACCTCACTTGCGTGGGTATGCCAAGTACCCGTGACTTGAAATGGTGCAAAATGCAACGTGGACACACCACAATTTCACACTGAAAAATGACCCTTTTTTGGCAAAGTGCCTAGCTGTAGTTTTTGAACCCTAGCTCTGCTGGCAACAAGGGAAACCTAGCAAACCTATACATTTTTGAAAACTAGACATGCAGGGGAATCCAGGATGGGGTAACTTGACTGCCTCCCTCCAGGTTCTGTTACCCAGAATCCCTTGCAAACCAAAATTGTAAAAAAAAACCCACATTTTCTTCACATTTCTGTGGTGGAAAGTTCTGGAATCTGGGCGGATCCACAAATTTCCACTCACCCCGCATTCCCCAAAGTCTTCCGAGAAAAATGGTACCTCACTTGCGTGGGTAGTTCCAGTGCCCGCGACACGAAACGGCGCAAAATGCAATGTGGACACACCACAATTTCACAGTGAAAAATGACCCTTTTTTGGCAAAGTGCCTAGCTGTAGTTTTTCAACCCTAGCTCTGCTGGCACCTAGGGAAACCTAGCAAACCTATACATTTTTGAAAACTAGACACCCAGGGGAATCTAGGATGGGGTGAGTTGATTTCCTCCCTCCGGTTCTGTCACCCAGATTCCCTTGCAAACCCAAAAAATTGTTCAAAAAAAAAAAATTTCCTCACATTTCTGTGGTGGAAAGTTCTGAAATCTGCGTGGATCCACAAATTTCCACTCACCCCACATTCCCAAAAGTCATCAGAGAAAAATGGTACCTCACTTGCGTGGGTAGGCTAAGTACCCATGACATTAAATGGCGCAAAATGCAACGTGGACACACCACAATTTCACACTGAAAATTACCCTTTTTTGGCAAAGTGCCTAGCTGTAGTTTTTGAACCCTAGCTCTGCTGGCAACTAGGGAAACCTAGCAAACCTATACATTTTTGAAAACTAGACATCCAGGGGAATACAGGATGGGGTGACTTGACTGCCTCTCTCCAGGTTCTGTTACCCAGAATCCCTTGCAAACCAAAATTGTAAAAAAAAAGTATTTTCCTCACATTTCTGTGGTGGAAAGTTCTGGAATCTGCGTGGATCCACAAATTTCCACTCACCCCGCATTCCCCAATGTCTTCCGAGAAAAATTATACCTCACTTGCATGGGTAGGACACGTGCCCGCGACATGAAACGGCACAAAATGCAATGTGGACACACCACAATTTCACAGTGAAAAATGACCCTTTTTTGGCAAAGTGCCTAGCTGTAGTTTTTGAACCCTAGCTCTGCTGGCACCTAGGGAAACCTAGCAAACCTATACATTTTTTAAAACTAGACACCCAGGGTAATCTAGGATGGGGTGAGTTGATTTCCTCCCTCCAGGTTCTGTCACCAAGATTCCCTTGCAAACCCAAAAAATTGTACAAAAAAATAAATTTTCCTCACATTTCTGTGGTGGAAAGTTCTGAAATCTGCGTGGATCCACAAATTTCCACTCACCCCACATTCCCAAAAGTCATCAGAGAAAAATGGTACCTCACTTGCGTGGGTAGGCTAAGTACCCATGACATTAAATGGCGCAAAATGCAACGTGGACACACCACAATTTCACACTGAAAATTACCCTTTTTTGGCAAAGTGCCTAGCTGTAGTTTTTGAACCCTAGCTCTGCTGGCAACTAGGGAAACCTAGCAAACCTATACATTTTTGAAAACTAGACATCCAGGGGAATACAGGATGGGGTGACTTGACTGCCTCTCTCCAGGTTCTGTTACCCAGAATCCCTTGCAAACCAAAATTGTAAAAAAAAAGTATTTTCCTCACATTTCTGTGGTGGAAAGTTCTGGAATCTGCGTGGATCCACAAATTTCCACTCACCCCGCATTCCCCAATGTCTTCCGAGAAAAATTATACCTCACTTGCATGGGTAGGACACGTGCCCGCGACATGAAACGGCACAAAATGCAATGGTGACAGACCACAATTTCACAGTGAAAAATGACCCTTTTTTGGCAAAGTGCCTAGCTGTAGTTTTTCAACCCTAGCTCTGCTGGCACCTAGGGAAATCTAGCAAACCTATACATTTTTGAAAACTAGACACCCAGGGGAATCTGGGATGGGGTGAGTTAATTTCCTCCCTCTAGGTTCTGTCACCCAGATTCCCTTGCAAACCCAAAAAATTGTACCAAAAAAAAAATTTGCCTCACATTTCTGTGGTGGAAAGTTCTGAAATCTGCGTGGATCCACAAATTTCCACTCACCCAACATTCCCAAAAGTCATCAGAGAAAAATGGTACCTCACTTGCGTGGGTAGGCCAAGTACCCGTGACACGAAATGGCGCAAAATGCAACGTGGACACACCACAATTTCACACTGAAAAATTACCCTTTTTTGGCAAAGTGCCTAGCTGTAGTTTTTGAACCCTAGCTCTGCTGGCAACTAGGGAAACCTAACAAACCTATACATTTTTGAAAACTAGACATCCAGGGGAATCCAGGATGGGGTGACTTGACTGCCTCTCTCCAGGTTCTGTTACCCAGAATCCCTTGCAAACCAAAATTGTAAAAAAAAAGTATTTTCCTCACATTTCTGTGGTGGAAAGTTCTGGAATCTGCGTGGATCCACAAATTTCCACTCACCCCACATTCCCAAAAGTCATCAGAGAAAAATGGTACCTCACTTGCGTGGGTAGGCCAAGTACCCGTGACATGAAATGGCGCAAAATGCAACATGGACACACCACAATTTCACACTGAAAAATGACCCTTTTTTGGCAAAGTGCCTAGCTGTAGTTTTTGAACCCTAGCTCTGATGGCAACTAGGGAAACCTAGCAAACCTATACATTTTTGAAAACTAGACATCCAGGGGAATCCAGGATGGGGTGACTTGACAGCCTCCCTCCAGGTTCTGTTACCCAGAATCCCTTGCAAACCAAAATTGTCAAAAAAACCCACATTTTCTTCACATTTCTGTGGTGGAAAGTTCTGGAATCTGGGTGGATCCACAAAATTCCACTCACCCCTCATTCCCCAAAGTCTTCCGAGAAAAATGGTACCTCACTTGCGTGGGTAGGCCTAGTGCCCGTGACATGAAACGGCGCAAAATGCCATGTGACACACCACAATTTCACTGTGAAAAATGACCCTTTTTTGGCAAAGTGCCTAGCTGTCGTTTTTGAACCCTAGTTCTTCTGGCACCTAGGGAAACCTAGCAAACCTATACATTTTTGAAAACTAGACACCCAGGGGAATGTAGGATGGGGTGAGTTGATTTCCTCCCTCCAGGTTCTGTCACCCAGATTCCCTTGCAAACCAAAAAAATTGTACAAAAAAATTAATTTTCCTCACATTTCTGTGGTGGAAAGTTCTGGAATCTGGGCGGATCCACAAATTTCCACTCACCCCGCATTCCCCAAAGTCTTCCGAGAAAAATGGTACCTCACTTGCGTGGGTAGTTCCAGTGCCCGCGACACGAAACGGCACAAAATGCAATGTGGACACACCACAATTTCACAGTGAAAAATGACCCTTTTTGGGCAAAGTGCCTAGCTGTAGTTTTTCAACCCTAGCTCTGCTGGCACCTAGGGAAACCTAGCAAACCTATACATTTTTGAAAACTAGACACCCAGGGGAATCTGGGATGGGGTGAGTTGATTTCCTCCCTCCAGGTTCTGTCACCCAGATTCCCTTGCAAACCCAAATATTTGTACAAAAAAATAAATTTTCCTCACATTTCTGTGGTGGAAAGTTCTGAAATCTGTGTGGATCCACAAATTTCCACTCACCCAACATTCCCAAAAGTCATCAGAGAAAAATGGTACCTCACTTGCGTGGGTAGGCCAAGTACCCGTGACATGAAATGGCACAAAATGCAACGTGGACACACCACAATTTCACACTGAAAAATGACCCTTTTTTGGCAAAGTGCCTAGCTGTAGTTTTTGAACCCTAGCTCTGCTGGCAACTAAGGAAACCTAGCAAACCTATACATTTTTGAAAACTAGACATCCAGGGGAATCCAGGATGGGGTGACTTGACTGCCTCCCTCCAGGTTCTGTTACCCAGAATCCCTTGCAAACCAAAATTGTAAAAAAAAACCATTTTCCTCACATTTCTGTGGTGGAAAGTTCTGGAATCTGCGTGGATCCACACATTTCTACTCACCCCACGTTCCCCAAAGTCTTCCGAGAAAAATTATACCTCACTTGCATGGGTAGGACACGTGCCCGCGACATGAAACGGCTCAAAATGCAACGTGCACACACCACAATTTCACAGTGAAAAATGACCCTTTTTTGGCAAAGTGCCTAGCTGTCGTTTTTGAACCCTAGCTCTGCTGGCACCTAGGGAAAGCTAGCAAACCTATACATTTTTGAAAACTAGACAACAAGGGGAATCCATGATAGGGTGTCTTGACTGCCTTCCTCTATGTACTGTTACCCAGAATCCCGTGCAAACCAAAAAAATAGTCTTAAAAAACATATTTTCCTCACATTTCTGTGGTGGAAAGTTCTGGAATCTGCGTGGATCCACCAATGTCCGCTCACCCCGCTTTCCCCAAAGTCTTCTGAGAAAAATGATACCTCACTTGCGTAGGTAGGAGTAGTGCCCGCGAGATGAAACGGCGCAAAATGCAATGTGGACACACCACAATTTCACAGTGAAAAATGACCCTCTTTTTGCAAAGTGCCTAGCTGTAGTTTTTGAACCCTAGCTCTGCTGGCACCAAGGGAAACATAGCAACCCTAAACATTTTTGAAAACTAGACACGCAGGGGAATCCAGGATGGGGTGACTTGACTGCCTCCCTCCAGGTTCTGTTACCCAGAATCCCTTGCAAACCAAAATTGTCAAAAAAAACACATTTTCCTTACATTTCTGTGGTGCAAAGTTCTGGAATCTGCGTGGATCCACAAATTTCCACTCACCCCACGTTCCCAAAAGTCATCAGAGAAAAATGGTACCTCACTTGCGTGGGTATGCCAAGTACCCGTGACTTGAAATGGCGCAAAATGCAACGTGGACACACCACAATTCCACACTGAAAAATGACCCTTTTTTGGCAAAGTGCCTAGCTGTAGTTTTTGAACCCTAGCTCTGCTGGCAACAAGGGAAACCTAGCAAACCTATACATTTTTGAAAACTAGACATGCAGGGGAATCCAGGATGGGGTAACTTGACTGCCTCCCTCCAGGTTCTGTTACCCAGAATCCCTTGCAAACCAAAATTGTAAAAAAAAACCCACATTTTCTTCACATTTCTGTGGTGGAAAGTTCTGGAATCTGGGCGGATCCACAAATTTCCACTCACCCCGCATTCCCCAAAGTCTTCCGAGAAAAATGGTACCTCACTTGCGTGGGTAGTTCCAGTGCCCGCGACACGAAACGGCGCAAAATGCAATGTGGACACACCACAATTTCACAGTGAAAAATGACCCTTTTTTGGCAAAGTGCCTAGCTGTAGTTTTTCAACCCTAGCTCTGCTGGCACCTAGGGAAACCTAGCAAACCTATACATTTTTGAAAACTAGACACCCAGGGGAATCTAGGATGGGGTGAGTTGATTTCCTCCCTCCAGGTTCTGTCACCCAGATTCCCTTGCAAACCCAAAAAATTGTACAAAAAAATAAATTTTCCTCACATTTCTGTGGTGGAAAGTTCTGAAATCTGCGTGGATCCACAAATTTCCACTCACCCCACATTCCCAAAAGTCATCAGAGAAAAATGGTACCTCACTTGCGTGGGTAGGCTAAGTACCCGTGACATTAAATGGCGCAAAATGCAACGTGGACACACCACAATTTCACACTGAAAAATTACCCTTTTTTGGCAAAGTGCCTAGCTGTAGTTTTTGAACCCTAGCTCTGCTGGCAACTAGGGAAACCTAGCAAACCTATACATTTTTGAAAACTAGACATCCAGGGGAATATAGGATGGGGTGACTTGACTGCCTCTCTCCAGGTTCTGTTACCCAGAATCCCTTGCAAACCAAAATTGTAAAAAAAATTATTTTCCTCACATTTCTGTGGTGGAAAGTTCTGGAATCTGCGTGGATCCACAAATTTCCACTCACCCCGCATTCCCCAATGTCTTCCGAGAAAAATTATACCTCACTTGCATGGGTAGGACACGTGCCCGCGACATGAAACGGCACAAAATGCAATGTGGACACACCACAATTTCACAGTGAAAAATGACCCTTTTTTGGCAAAGTGCCTAGCTGTAGTTTTTGAACCCTAGCTCTGCTGGCACCTAGGGAAACCTAGCAAACCTATACATTTTTTAAAACTAGACACCCAGGGGAATCTAGGATGGGGTGAGTTGATTTCCTCCCTCCAGGTTCTGTCACCCAGATTCCCTTGCAAACCCAAAAAATTGTACAAAAAAATAATTTTTCCTCACATTTCTGTGGTGGAAAGTTCTGAAATCTGCGTGGATCCACAAATTTCCACTCACCCCACATTCCCAAAAGTCATCAGAGAAAAATGGTACCTCACTTGCGTGTGTAGGCCAAGTACCCGTGACATGAAGTGGCGCAAAATTCAACGTGGACACACCACAATTTCACACTGAAAAATGACCCTTTTTTGGCAAAGTGCCTAGCTGTAGTTTTTGAACCCTAGCTCTGCTGGCAACTAGGGAAAGCTAGCAAACCTATACATTTTTGAAAACTAGACAACCAGGGGAATCCATGATAGGGTGTCTTGACTGCCTTCCTCCATGTACTGTTACCCAGAATCCCGTGCAAACCAAAAAAATAGTCAAAAAAAACACATTTTCCTCACATTTCTGTGGTGGAAAGTTCTGGAATCTGCATTGATCCACCAATGTCCACTCACCCCGCTTTCCCCAAAGTCTTCTGAGAAAAATGGTACCTCACTTGCATAGGTAGGCCTACTGCCCGCGAGATGAAACGGCGCAAAATGCAACGTGGACACACCACAATTTCACAGTGAAAAATGACTCTCTTTTTGCAAAGTGCCTAGCTGTAGTTTTTGAACCCTAGCTCTGCTGGCACCCAGGGAAACATAGCAACCCTATACATTTTTGAAAACTAGCCATCCAGGGGAATCCAGGATGGGTTGACTTGACTGCCTCCCTCCAGGTTCTGTTACCCAGAGTCCCTTGCAAACCTATAAAATTGTCAAAAAACACATTTTCCTTACATTTCTGTGGTGCAAAGTTCTGGAATCTGCGTGGATCCACAAATTTCCACTCACCCCACATTCACAAAAGTCATCAGAGAAAAATGGTACCTCACTTGCGTGGGTAGGCCAAGTACCCGTGACATGAAATGGCGCAAAATGCAACATGGACACACCACAATTTCACACTGAAAAATGACCCTTTTTTGGCAAAGTGCCTAGCTGTAGTTTTTGAACCCTAGCTCTGCTGGCAACTAGGGAAACCTAGCAAACCTATACATTTTTGAAAACTAGACATCCAGGGGAATCCAGGATGGGGTGACTTGACAGCCTCCCTCCAGGTTCTGTTACCCAGAATCCCTTGCAAACCAAAATTGTCAAAAAAACCCACATTTTCTTCACATTTCTGTGGTGGAAAGTTCTGGAATCTGGGTGGATCCACAAAATTCCACTCACCCCTCATTCCCCAAAGTCTTCCGAGAAAAATGGTACCTCACTTGCGTGGGTAGGCCTAGTGCCCGTGACACGAAACGGCGCAAAATGCAATGTGACACACCACAATTTCACTGTGAAAAATGACCCTTTTTTGGCAGAGTGCCTAGCTGTCGTTTTTGAACCCTAGTTCTTCTGGCACCTAGGGAAACCTAGCAAACCTATACATTTTTGAAAACTAGACACCCAGGGGAATCTAGGATGGGGTGAGTTGATTTCCTCCCTCCAGGTTCTGTCACCCAGATTCCCTTGCAAACCAAAAAAATTGTACAAAAAAATTAATTTTCCTCACATTTCTGTGGTGGAAAGTTCTGGAATCTGGGCGGATCCACAAATTTCCACTCACCCCGCATTCCCCAAAGTCTTCCGAGAAAAATGGTACCTCACTTGCGTGGGTAGTTCCAGTGCCCGCGACACGAAACGGCACAAAATGCAATGTGGACACACCACAATTTCACAGTGAAAAATGACCCTTTTTTGGCAAAGTGCCTAGCTGTAGTTTTTCAACCCTAGCTCTGCTGGCACCTAGGGAAACCTAGCAAACCTATACATTTTTGAAAACTAGACACCCAGGGGAATCTGGGATGGGGTGAGTTGATTTCCTCCCTCCAGGTTCTGTCACCCAGATTCCCTTGCAAACCCAAAAAATTGTACAAAAAAATAAATTTTCCTCACATTTCTGTGGTGGAAAGTTCTGAAATCTGCGTGGATCCACAAATTTCCACTCACCCAACATTCCCAAAAGTCATCAGAGAAAAATGGTACCTCACTTGCGTGGGTAGGCCAAGTACCCGTGACATGAAATGGCGCAAAATGCAACGTGGACACACCACAATTTCACACTGAAAAATTACCCTTTTTTGGCAAAGTGCCTAGCTGTAGTTTTTGAACCCTAGCTCTGCTGGCAACTAGGGAAACCTAACAAACCTATACATTTTTGAAAACTAGACATCCAGGGGAATCCAGGATGGGGTGACTTGACTGCCTCTCTCCAGGTTCTGTTACCCAGAATCCCTTGCAAACCAAAATTGTAAAAAAAAAGTATTTTCCTCACATTTCTGTGGTGGAAAGTTCTGGAATCTGCATTGATCCACCAATGTCCACTCACCCCGCTTTCCCCAAAGTCTTCTGAGAAAAATGGTACCTCACTTGCGTAGGTAGGCCTACTGCCCGCGAGATGAAACGGCGCAAAATGCAACGTGGACACACCACAATTTCACAGTGAAAAATGACTCTCTTTTTGCAAAGTGCCTAGCTGTAGTTTTTGAACCCTAGCTCTGCTGGCACCCAGGGAAACATAGCAACCCTATACATTTTTGAAAACTAGACATCCAGGGGAATCCAGGATGGGTTGACTTGACTGCCTCCCTCCAGGTTCTGTTACCCAGAGTCCCTTGCAAACCTATAAAATTGTCAAAAAAACACATTTTCCTTACATTTCTTTGGTGCAAAGTTCTGGAATCTGCGTGGATCCACAAATTTCCACTCACCCCGCGTTCCCCAAAGTCATCAGAGAAAAATGGTACCTCACTTGCGTGGGTAGGCCAAGTACCCGTGACATGAAATGGCGCAAAATGCAACGTGGACACACCACAATTTCACACTGAAAAATGACCCTTTTTTGGCAAAGTGCCTAGCTGTAGTTTTTGAACCCTAGCTCTGCTGGCAACTAGGGAAAGCTAGCAAACCTATACATTTTTGAAAACTAGACAACCAGGGGAATCCATGATAGGGTGTCTTGACTGCCTTCCTCCATGTACTGTTACCCAGAATCCCGTGCAAACCAAAAAAATAGTAAAAAAAAACAGATTTTCCTCACATTTCTGTGGTGGAAAGTTCTGGAATCTGCATTGATCCACCAATGTCCACTCACCCCGCTTTCCCCAAAGTCTTCTGAGAAAAATGGTACCTCACTTGCGTAGGTAGGCCTACTGCCCGCGAGATGAAACGGCGCAAAATGCAACGTGGACACACCACAATTTCACAGTGAAAAATGACTCTCTTTTTGCAAAGTGCCTAGCTGTAGTTTTTGAACCCTAGCTCTGCTGGCACCCAGGGAAACATAGCAACCCTATACATTTTTGAAAACTAGACATCCAGGGGAATCCAGGATGGGTTGACTTGACTGCCTCCCTCCAGGTTCTGTTACCCAGAGTCCCTTGCAAACCTATAAAATTGTCAAAAAACACATTTTCCTTACATTTCTGTGGTGCAAAGTTCTGGAATCTGCGTGGATCCACAAATTTCCACTCACCCCACATTCCCAAAAGTCATCAGAGAAAAATGGTACCTCACTTGCGTGGGTAGGCCAAGTACCCGTGACATGAAATGGCGCAAAATGCAACATGGACACACCACAATTTCACACTGAAAAATGACCCTTTTTTGGCAAAGTGCCTAGCTGTAGTTTTTGAACCCTAGCTCTGCTGGCAACTAGGGAAACCTAGCAAACCTATACATTTTTGAAAACTAGACATCCAGGGGAATACAGGATGGGGTGACTTGACTGCCTCTCTCCAGGTTCTGTTACCCAGAATCCCTTGCAAACCAAAATTGTAAAAAAAAAGTATTTTCCTCACATTTCTGTGGTGGAAAGTTCTGGAATCTGCGTGGATCCACAAATTTCCACTCACCCCGCATTCCCCAATGTCTTCCGAGAAAAATTATACCTCACTTGCATGGGTAGGACACGTGCCCGCGACATGAAACGGCACAAAATGCAATGTGGACACACCACAATTTCACAGTGAAAAATGACCCTTTTTTGGCAAAGTGCCTAGCTGTAGTTTTTGAACCCTAGCTCTGCTGGCACCTAGGGAAACCTAGCAAACCTATACATTTTTTAAAACTAGACACCCAGGGTAATCTAGGATGGGGTGAGTTGATTTCCTCCCTCCAGGTTCTGTCACCCAGATTCCCTTGCAAACCCAAAAAATTGTACAAAAAAATAAATTTTCCTCACATTTCTGTGGTGGAAAGTTCTGAAATCTGCGTGGATCCACAAATTTCCACTCACCCCACATTCCCAAAAGTCATCAGAGAAAAATGGTACCTCACTTGCGTGGGTAGGCTAAGTACCCATGACATTAAATGGCGCAAAATGCAACGTGGACACACCACAATTTCACACTGAAAATTACCCTTTTTTGGCAAAATGCCTAGCTGTAGTTTTTGAACCCTAGCTCTGCTGGCAACTAGGGAAACCTAGCAAACCTATACATTTTTGAAAACTAGACATCCAGGGGAATACAGGATGGGGTGACTTGACTGCCTCTCTCCAGGTTCTGTTACCCAGAATCCCTTGCAAACCAAAATTGTAAAAAAAAAGTATTTTCCTCACATTTCTGTGGTGGAAAGTTCTGGAATCTGCGTGGATCCACAAATTTCCACTCACCCCGCATTCCCCAATGTCTTCCGAGAAAAATTATACCTCACTTGCATGGGTAGGACACGTGCCCGCGACATGAAACGGCACAAAATGCAATGGTGACACACCACAATTTCACAGTGAAAAATGACCCTTTTTTGGCAAAGTGCCTAGCTGTAGTTTTTCAACCCTAGCTCTGCTGGCACCTAGGGAAACCTAGCAAACCTATACATTTTTGAAAACTAGACACCCAGGGGAATCTGGGATGGGGTGAGTTAATTTCCTCCCTCTAGGTTCTGTCACCCAGATTCCCTTGCAAACCCAAAAAATTGTACCAAAAAAAAAATTTGCCTCACATTTCTGTGGTGGAAAGTTCTGAAATCTGCGTGGATCCACAAATTTCCACTCACCCAACATTCCCAAAAGTCATCAGAGAAAAATGGTACCTCACTTGCGTGGGTAGGCCAAGTACCCGTGACACGAAATGGCGCAAAATGCAACGTGGACACACCACAATTTCACACTGAAAAATTACCCTTTTTTGGCAAAGTGCCTAGCTGTAGTTTTTGAACCCTAGCTCTGCTGGCAACTAGGGAAACCTAACAAACCTATACATTTTTGAAAACTAGACATCCAGGGGAATCCAGGATGGGGTGACTTGACTGCCTCTCTCCAGGTTCTGTTACCCAGAATCCCTTGCAAACCAAAATTGTAAAAAAAAAGTATTTTCCTCACATTTCTGTGGTGGAAAGTTCTGGAATCTGCGTGGATCCACAAATTTCCACTCACCCCACATTCCCAAAAGTCATCAGAGAAAAATGGTACCTCACTTGCGTGGGTAGGCCAAGTACCCGTGACATGAAATGGCGCAAAATGCAACATGGACACACCACAATTTCACACTGAAAAATGACCCTTTTTTGGCAAAGTGCCTAGCTGTAGTTTTTGAACCCTAGCTCTGATGGCAACTAGGGAAACCTAGCAAACCTATACATTTTTGAAAACTAGACATCCAGGGGAATCCAGGATGGGGTGACTTGACAGCCTCCCTCCAGGTTCTGTTACCCAGAATCCCTTGCAAACCAAAATTGTCAAAAAAACCCACATTTTCTTCACATTTCTGTGGTGGAAAGTCCTGGAATCTGGGTGGATCCACAAAATTCCACTCACCCCTCATTCCCCAAAGTCTTCCGAGAAAAATGTTACCTCACTTGCGTGGGTAGGCCTAGTGCCCGTGACATGAAACGGCGCAAAATGCCATGTGACACACCACAATTTCACTGTGAAAAATGACCCTTTTTTGGCAAAGTGCCTAGCTGTCGTTTTTGAACCCTAGTTCTTCTGGCACCTAGGGAAACCTAGCAAACCTATACATTTTTGAAAACTAGACACCCAGGGGAATGTAGGATGGGGTGAGTTGATTTCCTCCCTCCAGGTTCTGTCACCCAGCTTCCCTTGCAAACCAAAAAAATTGTACAAAAAAATTAATTTTCCTCACATTTCTGTGGTGGAAAGTTCTGGAATCTGGGCGGATCCACAAATTTCCACTCACCCCGCATTCCCCAAAGTCTTCCGAGAAAAATGGTACCTCACTTGCGTGGGTAGTTCCAGTGCCCGCGACACGAAACGGCACAAAATGCAATGTGGACACACCACAATTTCACAGTGAAAAATGACCCTTTTTTGGCAAAGTGCCTAGCTGTAGTTTTTCAACCCTAGCTCTGCTGGCACCTAGGGAAACCTAGGAAACCTATACATTTTTGAAAACTAGACACCCAGGGGAATCTGGGATGGGGTGAGTTGATTTCCTCCCTCCAGGTTCTGTCACCCAGATTCCCTTGCAAACCCAAAAAATTGTACAAAAAAATAAATTTTCCTCACATTTCTGTGGTGGAAAGTTCTGAAATCTGTGTGGATCCACAAATTTCCACTCACCCAACATTCCCAAAAGTCATCAGAGAAAAATGGTACCTCACTTGCGTGGGTAGGCCAAGTACGCGTGACATGAAATGGCACAAAATGCAACGTGGACACACCACAATTTCACACTGAAAAATGACCCTTTTTTGGCAAAGTGCCTAGCTGTAGTTTTTGAACCCTAGCTCTGCTGGCAACTAGGGAAACCTAGCAAACCTATACATTTTTGAAAACTAGACATCCAGGGGAATCCAGGATGGGGTGACTTGACTGCCTCCCTCCAGGTTCTGTTACCCAGAATCCCTTGCAAACCAAAATTGTAAAAAAACCCCATTTTCCTCACATTTCTGTGGTGGAAAGTTCTGGAATCTGCGTGGATCCACACATTTCTACTCACCCCACGTTCCCCAAAGTCTTCCGAGAAAAATTATACCTCACTTGCATGGGTAGGACACGTGCCCGCGACATGAAACGGCTCAAAATGCAACGTGCACACACCACAATTTCACAGTGAAAAATGACCCTTTTTTGGCAAAGTGCCTAGCTGTCGTTTTTGAACCCTAGCTCTGCTGGCACCTAGGGAAAGCTAGCAAACCTATACATTTTTGAAAACTAGACAACAAGGGGAATCCATGATAGGGTGTCTTGACTGCCTTCCTCTATGTACTGTTACCCAGAATCCCGTGCAAACCAAAAAAAAAATCTTAAAAAACATATTTTCCTCACATTTCTGTGGTGGAAAGTTCTGGAATCTGCGTGGATCCACCAATGTCCGCTCACCCCGCTTTCCCCAAAGTCTTCTGAGAAAAATGATACCTCACTTGCGTAGGTAGGAGTAGTGCCCGCGAGATGAAACGGCGCAAAATGCAATGTGGACACACCACAATTTCACAGTGAAAAATGACCCTCTTTTTGCAAAGTGCCTAGCTGTAGTTTTTGAACCCTAGCTCTGCTGGCACCAAGGGAAACATAGCAACCCTAAACATTTTTGAAAACTAGACACGCAGGGAAATCCAGGATGGGGTGACTTGACTGCCTCCCTCCAGGTTCTGTTACCCAGAATCCCTTGCAAACCAAAATTGTCAAAAAAAACACATTTTCCTTACATTTCTGTGGTGCAAAGTTCTGGAATCTGCGTGGATCCACAAATTTCCACTCACCCCACGTTCCCAAAGGTCATCAGAGAAAAATGGTACCTCACTTGCGTGGGTATGCCAAGTACCCGTGACTTGAAATGGTGCAAAATGCAACGTGGACACACCACAATTTCACACTGAAAAATGACCCTTTTTTGGCAAAGTGCCTAGCTGTAGTTTTTGAACCCTAGCTCTGCTGGCAACAAGGGAAACCTAGCAAACCTATACATTTTTGAAAACTAGACATGCAGGGGAATCCAGGATGGGGTAACTTGACTGCCTCCCTCCAGGTTCTGTTACCCAGAATCCCTTGCAAACCAAAATTGTAAAAAAAAACCCACATTTTCTTCACATTTCTGTGGTGGAAAGTTCTGGAATCTGGGCGGATCCACAAATTTCCACTCACCCCGCATTCCCCAAAGTCTTCCGAGAAAAATGGTACCTCACTTGCGTGGGTAGTTCCAGTGCCCGCGACACGAAACGGCGCAAAATGCAATGTGGACACACCACAATTTCACAGTGAAAAATGACCCTTTTTTGGCAAAGTGCCTAGCTGTAGTTTTTCAACCCTAGCTCTGCTGGCACCTAGGGAAACCTAGCAAACCTATACATTTTTGAAAACTAGACACCCAGGGGAATCTAGGATGGGGTGAGTTGATTTCCTCCCTCCGGTTCTGTCACCCAGATTCCCTTGCAAACCCAAAAAATTGTTCAAAAAAAAAAAATTTCCTCACATTTCTGTGGTGGAAAGTTCTGAAATCTGCGTGGATCCACAAATTTCCACTCACCCCACATTCCCAAAAGTCATCAGAGAAAAATGGTACCTCACTTGCGTGGGTAGGCTAAGTACCCATGACATTAAATGGCGCAAAATGCAACGTGGACACACCACAATTTCACACTGAAAATTACCCTTTTTTGGCAAAGTGCCTAGCTGTAGTTTTTGAACCCTAGCTCTGCTGGCAACTAGGGAAACCTAGCAAACCTATACATTTTTGAAAACTAGACATCCAGGGGAATACAGGATGGGGTGACTTGACTGCCTCTCTCCAGGTTCTGTTACCCAGAATCCCTTGCAAACCAAAATTGTAAAAAAAAAGTATTTTCCTCACATTTCTGTGGTGGAAAGTTCTGGAATCTGCGTGGATCCACAAATTTCCACTCACCCCGCATTCCCCAATGTCTTCCGAGAAAAATTATACCTCACTTGCATGGGTAGGACACGTGCCCGCGACATGAAACGGCACAAAATGCAATGTGGACACACCACAATTTCACAGTGAAAAATGACCCTTTTTTGGCAAAGTGCCTAGCTGTAGTTTTTGAACCCTAGCTCTGCTGGCACCTAGGGAAACCTAGCAAACCTATACATTTTTTAAAACTAGACACCCAGGGTAATCTAGGATGGGGTGAGTTGATTTCCTCCCTCCAGGTTCTGTCACCCAGATTCCCTTGCAAACCCAAAAAATTGTACAAAAAAATAAATTTTCCTCACATTTCTGTGGTGGAAAGTTCTGAAATCTGCGTGGATCCACAAATTTCCACTCACCCCACATTCCCAAAAGTCATCAGAGAAAAATGGTACCTCACTTGCGTGGGTAGGCTAAGTACCCATGACATTAAATGGCGCAAAATGCAACGTGGACACACCACAATTTCACACTGAAAATTACCCTTTTTTGGCAAAGTGCCTAGCTGTAGTTTTTGAACCCTAGCTCTGCTGGCAACTAGGGAAACCTAGCAAACCTATACATTTTTGAAAACTAGACATCCAGGGGAATACAGGATGGGGTGACTTGACTGCCTCTCTCCAGGTTCTGTTACCCAGAATCCCTTGCAAACCAAAATTGTAAAAAAAAAGTATTTTCCTCACATTTCTGTGGTGGAAAGTTCTGGAATCTGCGTGGATCCACAAATTTCCACTCACCCCGCATTCCCCAATGTCTTCCGAGAAAAATTATACCTCACTTGCATGGGTAGGACACGTGCCCGCGACATGAAACGGCACAAAATGCAATGGTGACAGACCACAATTTCACAGTGAAAAATGACCCTTTTTTGGCAAAGTGCCTAGCTGTAGTTTTTCAACCCTAGCTCTGCTGGCACCTAGGGAAATCTAGCAAACCTATACATTTTTGAAAACTAGACACCCAGGGGAATCTGGGATGGGGTGAGTTAATTTCCTCCCTCTAGGTTCTGTCACCCAGATTCCCTTGCAAACCCAAAAAATTGTACCAAAAAAAAAATTTGCCTCACATTTCTGTGGTGGAAAGTTCTGAAATCTGCGTGGATCCACAAATTTCCACTCACCCAACATTCCCAAAAGTCATCAGAGAAAAATGGTACCTCACTTGCGTGGGTAGGCCAAGTACCCGTGACACGAAATGGCGCAAAATGCAACGTGGACACACCACAATTTCACACTGAAAAATTACCCTTTTTTGGCAAAGTGCCTAGCTGTAGTTTTTGAACCCTAGCTCTGCTGGCAACTAGGGAAACCTAACAAACCTATACATTTTTGAAAACTAGACATCCAGGGGAATCCAGGATGGGGTGACTTGACTGCCTCTCTCCAGGTTCTGTTACCCAGAATCCCTTGCAAACCAAAATTGTAAAAAAAAAGTATTTTCCTCACATTTCTGTGGTGGAAAGTTCTGGAATCTGCGTGGATCCACAAATTTCCACTCACCCCACATTCCCAAAAGTCATCAGAGAAAAATGGTACCTCACTTGCGTGGGTAGGCCAAGTACCCGTGACATGAAATGGCGCAAAATGCAACATGGACACACCACAATTTCACACTGAAAAATGACCCTTTTTTGGCAAAGTGCCTAGCTGTAGTTTTTGAACCCTAGCTCTGATGGCAACTAGGGAAACCTAGCAAACCTATACATTTTTGAAAACTAGACATCCAGGGGAATCCAGGATGGGGTGACTTGACAGCCTCCCTCCAGGTTCTGTTACCCAGAATCCCTTGCAAACCAAAATTGTCAAAAAAACCCACATTTTCTTCACATTTCTGTGGTGGAAAGTTCTGGAATCTGGGTGGATCCACAAAATTCCACTCACCCCTCATTCCCCAAAGTCTTCCGAGAAAAATGGTACCTCACTTGCGTGGGTAGGCCTAGTGCCCGTGACATGAAACGGCGCAAAATGCCATGTGACACACCACAATTTCACTGTGAAAAATGACCCTTTTTTGGCAAAGTGCCTAGCTGTCGTTTTTGAACCCTAGTTCTTCTGGCACCTAGGGAAACCTAGCAAACCTATACATTTTTGAAAACTAGACACCCAGGGGAATGTAGGATGGGGTGAGTTGATTTCCTCCCTCCAGGTTCTGTCACCCAGATTCCCTTGCAAACCAAAAAAATTGTACAAAAAAATTAATTTTCCTCACATTTCTGTGGTGGAAAGTTCTGGAATCTGGGCGGATCCACAAATTTCCACTCACCCCGCATTCCCCAAAGTCTTCCGAGAAAAATGGTACCTCACTTGCGTGGGTAGTTCCAGTGCCCGCGACACGAAACGGCACAAAATGCAATGTGGACACACCACAATTTCACAGTGAAAAATGACCCTTTTTGGGCAAAGTGCCTAGCTGTAGTTTTTCAACCCTAGCTCTGCTGGCACCTAGGGAAACCTAGCAAACCTATACATTTTTGAAAACTAGACACCCAGGGGAATCTGGGATGGGGTGAGTTGATTTCCTCCCTCCAGGTTCTGTCACCCAGATTCCCTTGCAAACCCAAATATTTGTACAAAAAAATAAATTTTCCTCACATTTCTGTGGTGGAAAGTTCTGAAATCTGTGTGGATCCACAAATTTCCACTCACCCAACATTCCCAAAAGTCATCAGAGAAAAATGGTACCTCACTTGCGTGGGTAGGCCAAGTACCCGTGACATGAAATGGCACAAAATGCAACGTGGACACACCACAATTTCACACTGAAAAATGACCCTTTTTTGGCAAAGTGCCTAGCTGTAGTTTTTGAACCCTAGCTCTGCTGGCAACTAAGGAAACCTAGCAAACCTATACATTTTTGAAAACTAGACATCCAGGGGAATCCAGGATGGGGTGACTTGACTGCCTCCCTCCAGGTTCTGTTACCCAGAATCCCTTGCAAACCAAAATTGTAAAAAAAAACCATTTTCCTCACATTTCTGTGGTGGAAAGTTCTGGAATCTGCGTGGATCCACACATTTCTACTCACCCCACGTTCCCCAAAGTCTTCCGAGAAAAATTATACCTCACTTGCATGGGTAGGACACGTGCCCGCGACATGAAACGGCTCAAAATGCAACGTGCACACACCACAATTTCACAGTGAAAAATGACCCTTTTTTGGCAAAGTGCCTAGCTGTCGTTTTTGAACCCTAGCTCTGCTGGCACCTAGGGAAAGCTAGCAAACCTATACATTTTTGAAAACTAGACAACAAGGGGAATCCATGATAGGGTGTCTTGACTGCCTTCCTCTATGTACTGTTACCCAGAATCCCGTGCAAACCAAAAAAATAGTCTTAAAAAACATATTTTCCTCACATTTCTGTGGTGGAAAGTTCTGGAATCTGCGTGGATCCACCAATGTCCGCTCACCCCGCTTTCCCCAAAGTCTTCTGAGAAAAATGATACCTCACTTGCGTAGGTAGGAGTAGTGCCCGCGAGATGAAACGGCGCAAAATGCAATGTGGACACACCACAATTTCACAGTGAAAAATGACCCTCTTTTTGCAAAGTGCCTAGCTGTAGTTTTTGAACCCTAGCTCTGCTGGCACCAAGGGAAACATAGCAACCCTAAACATTTTTGAAAACTAGACACGCAGGGGAATCCAGGATGGGGTGACTTGACTGCCTCCCTCCAGGTTCTGTTACCCAGAATCCCTTGCAAACCAAAATTGTCAAAAAAAACACATTTTCCTTACATTTCTGTGGTGCAAAGTTCTGGAATCTGCGTGGATCCACAAATTTCCACTCACCCCACGTTCCCAAAAGTCATCAGAGAAAAATGGTACCTCACTTGCGTGGGTATGCCAAGTACCCGTGACTTGAAATGGCGCAAAATGCAACGTGGACACACCACAATTCCACACTGAAAAATGACCCTTTTTTGGCAAAGTGCCTAGCTGTAGTTTTTGAACCCTAGCTCTGCTGGCAACAAGGGAAACCTAGCAAACCTATACATTTTTGAAAACTAGACATGCAGGGGAATCCAGGATGGGGTAACTTGACTGCCTCCCTCCAGGTTCTGTTACCCAGAATCCCTTGCAAACCAAAATTGTAAAAAAAAACCCACATTTTCTTCACATTTCTGTGGTGGAAAGTTCTGGAATCTGGGCGGATCCACAAATTTCCACTCACCCCGCATTCCCCAAAGTCTTCCGAGAAAAATGGTACCTCACTTGCGTGGGTAGTTCCAGTGCCCGCGACACGAAACGGCGCAAAATGCAATGTGGACACACCACAATTTCACAGTGAAAAATGACCCTTTTTTGGCAAAGTGCCTAGCTGTAGTTTTTCAACCCTAGCTCTGCTGGCACCTAGGGAAACCTAGCAAACCTATACATTTTTGAAAACTAGACACCCAGGGGAATCTAGGATGGGGTGAGTTGATTTCCTCCCTCCAGGTTCTGTCACCCAGATTCCCTTGCAAACCCAAAAAATTGTACAAAAAAATAAATTTTCCTCACATTTCTGTGGTGGAAAGTTCTGAAATCTGCGTGGATCCACAAATTTCCACTCACCCCACATTCCCAAAAGTCATCAGAGAAAAATGGTACCTCACTTGCGTGGGTAGGCTAAGTACCCGTGACATTAAATGGCGCAAAATGCAACGTGGACACACCACAATTTCACACTGAAAAATTACCCTTTTTTGGCAAAGTGCCTAGCTGTAGTTTTTGAACCCTAGCTCTGCTGGCAACTAGGGAAACCTAGCAAACCTATACATTTTTGAAAACTAGACATCCAGGGGAATATAGGATGGGGTGACTTGACTGCCTCTCTCCAGGTTCTGTTACCCAGAATCCCTTGCAAACCAAAATTGTAAAAAAAATTATTTTCCTCACATTTCTGTGGTGGAAAGTTCTGGAATCTGCGTGGATCCACAAATTTCCACTCACCCCGCATTCCCCAATGTCTTCCGAGAAAAATTATACCTCACTTGCATGGGTAGGACACGTGCCCGCGACATGAAACGGCACAAAATGCAATGTGGACACACCACAATTTCACAGTGAAAAATGACCCTTTTTTGGCAAAGTGCCTA
Source organism: Triturus cristatus (assembly GCF_964204655.1). NCBI lineage: Eukaryota > Metazoa > Chordata > Amphibia > Caudata > Salamandridae > Triturus > Triturus cristatus. Next base: position 928,271,775 of record NC_140579.1, on the reverse strand, counting down.
GCTGTAGTTTTGAACCCTAGCTCTGCTGGCACCTAGGGAAACCTAGCAAACCTATACATTTTTTAAAACTAGACACCCAGGGGAATCTAGGATGGGGTGAGTTGATTTCCTCCCTCCAGGTTCTGTCACCCAGATTCCCTTGCAAACCCAAAAATTGTACAAAAAAATAATTTTTCCTCACATTTCTGTGGTGGAAAGTTCTGAAATCTGCGTGGATCCACAAATTTCCACTCACCCCACATTCCCAAAAGTCATCAGAGAAAAATGGTACCTCACTTGCGTGTGTAGGCCAAGTACCCGTGACATGAAGTGGCGCAAAATTCAACGTGGACACACCACAATTTCACACTGAAAAATGACCCTTTTTTGGCAAAGTGCCTAGCTGTAGTTTTTGAACCCTAGCTCTGCTGGCAACTAGGGAAAGCTAGCAAACCTATACATTTTTGAAAACTAGACAACCAGGGGAATCCATGATAGGGTGTCTTGACTGCCTTCCTCCATGTACTGTTACCCAGAATCCCGTGCAAACCAAAAAAATAGTCAAAAAAAACACATTTTCCTCACATTTCTGTGGTGGAAAGTTCTGGAATCTGCATTGATCCACCAATGTCCACTCACCCCGCTTTCCCCAAAGTCTTCTGAGAAAAATGGTACCTCACTTGCATAGGTAGGCCTACTGCCCGCGAGATGAAACGGCGCAAAATGCAACGTGGACACACCACAATTTCACAGTGAAAAATGACTCTCTTTTTGCAAAGTGCCTAGCTGTAGTTTTTGAACCCTAGCTCTGCTGGCACCCAGGGAAACATAGCAACCCTATACATTTTTGAAAACTAGCCATCCAGGGGAATCCAGGATGGGTTGACTTGACTGCCTCCCTCCAGGTTCTGTTACCCAGAGTCCCTTGCAAACCTATAAAATTGTCAAAAAACACATTTTCCTTACATTTCTGTGGTGCAAAGTTCTGGAATCTGCGTGGATCCACAAATTTCCACTCACCCCACATTCACAAAAGTCATCAGAGAAAAATGGTACCTCACTTGCGTGGGTAGGCCAAGTACCCGTGACATGAAATGGCGCAAATGCAACATGGACACACCACAATTTCACACTGAAAAATGACCCTTTTTTGGCAAAGTGCCTAGCTGTAGTTTTTGAACCCTAGCTCTGCTGGCAACTAGGGAAACCTAGCAAACCTATACATTTTTGAAAACTAGACATCCAGGGGAATCCAGGATGGGGTGACTTGACAGCCTCCCCTCCAGGTTCTGTTACCCAGAATCCCTTGCAAACCAAAATTGTCAAAAAAACCCACATTTTCTTCACATTTCTGTGGTGGAAAGTTCTGGAATCTGGGTGGATCCACAAAATTCCACTCACCCCTCATTCCCCAAAGTCTTCCGAGAAAAATGGTACCTCACTTGCGTGGGTAGGCCTAGTGCCCGTGACACGAAACGGCGCAAAATGCAATGTGACACACCACAATTTCACTGTGAAAAATGACCCTTTTTTGGCAGAGTGCCTAGCTGTCGTTTTTGAACCCTAGTTCTTCTGGCACCTAGGGAAACCTAGCAAACCTATACATTTTTGAAAACTAGACACCCAGGGGAATCTAGGATGGGGTGAGTTGATTTCCTCCCTCCAGGTTCTGTCACCCAGATTCCCTTGCAAACCAAAAAAATTGTACAAAAAAATTAATTTTCCTCACATTTCTGTGGTGGAAAGTTCTGGAATCTGGGCGGATCCACAAATTTCCACTCACCCCGCATTCCCCAAAGTCTTCCGAGAAAAATGGTACCTCACTTGCGTGGGTAGTTCCAGTGCCCGCGACACGAAACGGCACAAAATGCAATGTGGACACACCACAATTTCACAGTGAAAAATGACCCTTTTTTGGCAAAGTGCCTAGCTGTAGTTTTTCAACCCTAGCTCTGCTGGCACCTAGGGAAACCTAGCAAACCTATACATTTTTGAAAACTAGACACCCAGGGGAATCTGGGATGGGGTGAGTTGATTTCCTCCCTCCAGGTTCTGTCACCCAGATTCCCTTGCAAACCCAAAAAATTGTACAAAAAAATAAATTTTCCTCACATTTCTGTGGTGGAAAGTTCTGAAATCTGCGTGGATCCACAAATTTCCACTCACCCAACATTCCCAAAAGTCATCAGAGAAAAATGGTACCTCACTTGCGTGGGTAGGCCAAGTACCCGTGACATGAAATGGCGCAAAATGCAACGTGGACACACCACAATTTCACACTGAAAAATTACCCTTTTTTGGCAAAGTGCCTAGCTGTAGTTTTTGAACCCTAGCTCTGCTGGCAACTAGGGAAACCTAACAAACCTATACATTTTTGAAAACTAGACATCCAGGGGAATCCAGGATGGGGTGACTTGACTGCCTCTCTCCAGGTTCTGTTACCCAGAATCCCTTGCAAACCAAAATTGTAAAAAAAAAGTATTTTCCTCACATTTCTGTGGTGGAAAGTTCTGGAATCTGCATTGATCCACCAATGTCCACTCACCCCGCTTTCCCCAAAGTCTTCTGAGAAAAATGGTACCTCACTTGCGTAGGTAGGCCTACTGCCCGCGAGATGAAACGGCGCAAAATGCAACGTGGACACACCACAATTTCACAGTGAAAAATGACTCTCTTTTTGCAAAGTGCCTAGCTGTAGTTTTTGAACCCTAGCTCTGCTGGCACCCAGGGAAACATAGCAACCCTATACATTTTTGAAAACTAGACATCCAGGGGAATCCAGGATGGGTTGACTTGACTGCCTCCCTCCAGGTTCTGTTACCCAGAGTCCCTTGCAAACCTATAAAATTGTCAAAAAAACACATTTTCCTTACATTTCTTTGGTGCAAAGTTCTGGAATCTGCGTGGATCCACAAATTTCCACTCACCCCGCGTTCCCCAAAGTCATCAGAGAAAAATGGTACCTCACTTGCGTGGGTAGGCCAAGTACCCGTGACATGAAATGGCGCAAAATGCAACGTGGACACACCACAATTTCACACTGAAAAATGACCCTTTTTTGGCAAAGTGCCTAGCTGTAGTTTTTGAACCCTAGCTCTGCTGGCAACTAGGGAAAGCTAGCAAACCTATACATTTTTGAAAACTAGACAACCAGGGGAATCCATGATAGGGTGTCTTGACTGCCTTCCTCCATGTACTGTTACCCAGAATCCCGTGCAAACCAAAAAAATAGTCAAAAAAAACAGATTTTCCTCACATTTCTGTGGTGGAAAGTTCTGGAATCTGCATTGATCCACCAATGTCCACTCACCCCGCTTTCCCCAAAGTCTTCTGAGAAAAATGGTACCTCACTTGCGTAGGTAGGCCTACTGCCCGCGAGATGAAACGGCGCAAAATGCAACGTGGACACACCACAATTTCACAGTGAAAAATGACTCTCTTTTTGCAAAGTGCCTAGCTGTAGTTTTTGAACCCTAGCTCTGCTGGCACCCAGGGAAACATAGCAACCCTATACATTTTTGAAAACTAGACATCCAGGGGAATCCAGGATGGGTTGACTTGACTGCCTCCCTCCAGGTTCTGTTACCCAGAGTCCCTTGCAAACCTATAAAATTGTCAAAAAACACATTTTCCTTACATTTCTGTGGTGCAAAGTTCTGGAATCTGCGTGGATCCACAAATTTCCACTCACCCCACATTCCCAAAAGTCATCAGAGAAAAATGGTACCTCACTTGCGTGGGTAGGCCAAGTACCCGTGACATGAAATGGCGCAAAATGCAACATGGACACACCACAATTTCACACTGAAAAATGACCCTTTTTTGGCAAAGTGCCTAGCTGTAGTTTTTGAACCCTAGCTCTGCTGGCAACTAGGGAAACCTAGCAAACCTATACATTTTTGAAAACTAGACATCCAGGGGAATACAGGATGGGGTGACTTGACTGCCTCTCTCCAGGTTCTGTTACCCAGAATCCCTTGCAAACCAAAATTGTAAAAAAAAAGTATTTTCCTCACATTTCTGTGGTGGAAAGTTCTGGAATCTGCGTGGATCCACAAATTTCCACTCACCCCGCATTCCCCAATGTCTTCCGAGAAAAATTATACCTCACTTGCATGGGTAGGACACGTGCCCGCGACATGAAACGGCACAAAATGCAATGTGGACACACCACAATTTCACAGTGAAAAATGACCCTTTTTTGGCAAAGTGCCTAGCTGTAGTTTTTGAACCCTAGCTCTGCTGGCACCTAGGGAAACCTAGCAAACCTATACATTTTTTAAAACTAGACACCCAGGGTAATCTAGGATGGGGTGAGTTGATTTCCTCCCTCCAGGTTCTGTCACCCAGATTCCCTTGCAAACCCAAAAAATTGTACAAAAAAATAAATTTTCCTCACATTTCTGTGGTGGAAAGTTCTGAAATCTGCGTGGATCCACAAATTTCCACTCACCCCACATTCCCAAAAGTCATCAGAGAAAAATGGTACCTCACTTGCGTGGGTAGGCTAAGTACCCATGACATTAAATGGCGCAAAATGCAACGTGGACACACCACAATTTCACACTGAAAATTACCCTTTTTTGGCAAAATGCCTAGCTGTAGTTTTTGAACCCTAGCTCTGCTGGCAACTAGGGAAACCTAGCAAACCTATACATTTTTGAAAACTAGACATCCAGGGGAATACAGGATGGGGTGACTTGACTGCCTCTCTCCAGGTTCTGTTACCCAGAATCCCTTGCAAACCAAAATTGTAAAAAAAAAGTATTTTCCTCACATTTCTGTGGTGGAAAGTTCTGGAATCTGCGTGGATCCACAAATTTCCACTCACCCCGCATTCCCCAATGTCTTCCGAGAAAAATTATACCTCACTTGCATGGGTAGGACACGTGCCCGCGACATGAAACGGCACAAAATGCAATGGTGACACACCACAATTTCACAGTGAAAAATGACCCTTTTTTGGCAAAGTGCCTAGCTGTAGTTTTTCAACCCTAGCTCTGCTGGCACCTAGGGAAACCTAGCAAACCTATACATTTTTGAAAACTAGACACCCAGGGGAATCTGGGATGGGGTGAGTTGATTTCCTCCCTCCAGGTTCTGTCACCCAGATTCCCTTGCAAACCCAAAAAATTGTACAAAAAAATAAATTTTCCTCACATTTCTGTGGTGGAAAGTTCTGAAATCTGCGTGGATCCACAAATTTCCACTCACCCAACATTCCCAAAAGTCATCAGAGAAAAATGGTACCTCACTTGCGTGGGTAGGCCAAGTACCCGTGACATGAAATGGCGCAAAATGCAACGTGGACACACCACAATTTCACACTGAAAAATTACCCTTTTTTGGCAAAGTGCCTAGCTGTAGTTTTTGAACCCTAGCTCTGCTGGCAACTAGGGAAACCTAACAAACCTATACATTTTTGAAAACTAGACATCCAGGGGAATCCAGGATGGGGTGACTTGACTGCCTCTCTCCAGGTTCTGTTACCCAGAATCCCTTGCAAACCAAAATTGTAAAAAAAAAGTATTTTCCTCACATTTCTGTGGTGGAAAGTTCTGGAATCTGCATTGATCCACCAATGTCCACTCACCCCGCTTTCCCCAAAGTCTTCTGAGAAAAATGGTACCTCACTTGCGTAGGTAGGCCTACTGCCCGCGAGATGAAACGGCGCAAAATGCAACGTGGACACACCACAATTTCACAGTGAAAAATGACTCTCTTTTTGCAAAGTGCCTAGCTGTAGTTTTTGAACCCTAGCTCTGCTGGCACCCAGGGAAACATAGCAACCCTATACATTTTTGAAAACTAGACATCCAGGGGAATCCAGGATGGGTTGACTTGACTGCCTCCCTCCAGGTTCTGTTACCCAGAGTCCCTTGCAAACCTATAAAATTGTCAAAAAAACACATTTTCCTTACATTTCTTTGGTGCAAAGTTCTGGAATCTGCGTGGATCCACAAATTTCCACTCACCCCGCGTTCCCCAAAGTCATCAGAGAAAAATGGTACCTCACTTGCGTGGGTAGGCCAAGTACCCGTGACATGAAATGGCGCAAAATGCAACGTGGACACACCACAATTTCACACTGAAAAATGACCCTTTTTTGGCAAAGTGCCTAGCTGTAGTTTTTGAACCCTAGCTCTGCTGGCAACTAGGGAAAGCTAGCAAACCTATACATTTTTGAAAACTAGACAACCAGGGGAATCCATGATAGGGTGTCTTGACTGCCTTCCTCCATGTACTGTTACCCAGAATCCCGTGCAAACCAAAAAAATAGTCAAAAAAAACAGATTTTCCTCACATTTCTGTGGTGGAAAGTTCTGGAATCTGCATTGATCCACCAATGTCCACTCACCCCGCTTTCCCCAAAGTCTTCTGAGAAAAATGGTACCTCACTTGCGTAGGTAGGCCTACTGCCCGCGAGATGAAACGGCGCAAAATGCAACGTGGACACACCACAATTTCACAGTGAAAAATGACTCTCTTTTTGCAAAGTGCCTAGCTGTAGTTTTTGAACCCTAGCTCTGCTGGCACCCAGGGAAACATAGCAACCCTATACATTTTTGAAAACTAGACATCCAGGGGAATCCAGGATGGGTTGACTTGACTGCCTCCCTCCAGGTTCTGTTACCCAGAGTCCCTTGCAAACCTATAAAATTGTCAAAAAACACATTTTCCTTACATTTCTGTGGTGCAAAGTTCTGGAATCTGCGTGGATCCACAAATTTCCACTCACCCCACATTCCCAAAAGTCATCAGAGAAAAATGGTACCTCACTTGCGTGGGTAGGCCAAGTACCCGTGACATGAAATGGCGCAAAATGCAACATGGACACACCACAATTTCACACTGAAAAATGACCCTTTTTTGGCAAAGTGCCTAGCTGTAGTTTTTGAACCCTAGCTCTGCTGGCAACTAGGGAAACCTAGCAAACCTATACATTTTTGAAAACTAGACATCCAGGGGAATACAGGATGGGGTGACTTGACTGCCTCTCTCCAGGTTCTGTTACCCAGAATCCCTTGCAAACCAAAATTGTAAAAAAAAAGTATTTTCCTCACATTTCTGTGGTGGAAAGTTCTGGAATCTGCGTGGATCCACAAATTTCCACTCACCCCGCATTCCCCAATGTCTTCCGAGAAAAATTATACCTCACTTGCATGGGTAGGACACGTGCCCGCGACATGAAACGGCACAAAATGCAATGTGGACACACCACAATTTCACAGTGAAAAATGACCCTTTTTTGGCAAAGTGCCTAGCTGTAGTTTTTGAACCCTAGCTCTGCTGGCACCTAGGGAAACCTAGCAAACCTATACATTTTTTAAAACTAGACACCCAGGGTAATCTAGGATGGGGTGAGTTGATTTCCTCCCTCCAGGTTCTGTCACCCAGATTCCCTTGCAAACCCAAAAAATTGTACAAAAAAATAAATTTTCCTCACATTTCTGTGGTGGAAAGTTCTGAAATCTGCGTGGATCCACAAATTTCCACTCACCCCACATTCCCAAAAGTCATCAGAGAAAAATGGTACCTCACTTGCGTGGGTAGGCTAAGTACCCATGACATTAAATGGCGCAAAATGCAACGTGGACACACCACAATTTCACACTGAAAATTACCCTTTTTTGGCAAAATGCCTAGCTGTAGTTTTTGAACCCTAGCTCTGCTGGCAACTAGGGAAACCTAGCAAACCTATACATTTTTGAAAACTAGACATCCAGGGGAATACAGGATGGGGTGACTTGACTGCCTCTCTCCAGGTTCTGTTACCCAGAATCCCTTGCAAACCAAAATTGTAAAAAAAAAGTATTTTCCTCACATTTCTGTGGTGGAAAGTTCTGGAATCTGCGTGGATCCACAAATTTCCACTCACCCCGCATTCCCCAATGTCTTCCGAGAAAAATTATACCTCACTTGCATGGGTAGGACACGTGCCCGCGACATGAAACGGCACAAAATGCAATGGTGACACACCACAATTTCACAGTGAAAAATGACCCTTTTTTGGCAAAGTGCCTAGCTGTAGTTTTTCAACCCTAGCTCTGCTGGCACCTAGGGAAACCTAGCAAACCTATACATTTTTGAAAACTAGACACCCAGGGGAATCTGGGATGGGGTGAGTTAATTTCCTCCCTCTAGGTTCTGTCACCCAGATTCCCTTGCAAACCCAAAAAATTGTACCAAAAAAAAAATTTGCCTCACATTTCTGTGGTGGAAAGTTCTGAAATCTGCGTGGATCCACAAATTTCCACTCACCCAACATTCCCAAAAGTCATCAGAGAAAAATGGTACCTCACTTGCGTGGGTAGGCCAAGTACCCGTGACACGAAATGGCGCAAAATGCAACGTGGACACACCACAATTTCACACTGAAAAATTACCCTTTTTTGGCAAAGTGCCTAGCTGTAGTTTTTGAACCCTAGCTCTGCTGGCAACTAGGGAAACCTAACAAACCTATACATTTTTGAAAACTAGACATCCAGGGGAATCCAGGATGGGGTGACTTGACTGCCTCTCTCCAGGTTCTGTTACCCAGAATCCCTTGCAAACCAAAATTGTAAAAAAAAAGTATTTTCCTCACATTTCTGTGGTGGAAAGTTCTGGAATCTGCGTGGATCCACAAATTTCCACTCACCCCACATTCCCAAAAGTCATCAGAGAAAAATGGTACCTCACTTGCGTGGGTAGGCCAAGTACCCGTGACATGAAATGGCGCAAAATGCAACATGGACACACCACAATTTCACACTGAAAAATGACCCTTTTTTGGCAAAGTGCCTAGCTGTAGTTTTTGAACCCTAGCTCTGATGGCAACTAGGGAAACCTAGCAAACCTATACATTTTTGAAAACTAGACATCCAGGGGAATCCAGGATGGGGTGACTTGACAGCCTCCCTCCAGGTTCTGTTACCCAGAATCCCTTGCAAACCAAAATTGTCAAAAAAACCCACATTTTCTTCACATTTCTGTGGTGGAAAGTTCTGGAATCTGGGTGGATCCACAAAATTCCACTCACCCCTCATTCCCCAAAGTCTTCCGAGAAAAATGTTACCTCACTTGCGTGGGTAGGCCTAGTGCCCGTGACATGAAACGGCGCAAAATGCCATGTGACACACCACAATTTCACTGTGAAAAATGACCCTTTTTTGGCAAAGTGCCTAGCTGTCGTTTTTGAACCCTAGTTCTTCTGGCACCTAGGGAAACCTAGCAAACCTATACATTTTTGAAAACTAGACACCCAGGGGAATGTAGGATGGGGTGAGTTGATTTCCTCCCTCCAGGTTCTGTCACCCAGATTCCCTTGCAAACCAAAAAAATTGTACAAAAAAATTAATTTTCCTCACATTTCTGTGGTGGAAAGTTCTGGAATCTGGGCGGATCCACAAATTTCCACTCACCCCGCATTCCCCAAAGTCTTCCGAGAAAAATGGTACCTCACTTGCGTGGGTAGTTCCAGTGCCCGCGACACGAAACGGCACAAAATGCAATGTGGACACACCACAATTTCACAGTGAAAAATGACCCTTTTTTGGCAAAGTGCCTAGCTGTAGTTTTTCAACCCTAGCTCTGCTGGCACCTAGGGAAACCTAGGAAACCTATACATTTTTGAAAACTAGACACCCAGGGGAATCTGGGATGGGGTGAGTTGATTTCCTCCCTCCAGGTTCTGTCACCCAGATTCCCTTGCAAACCCAAAAAATTGTACAAAAAAATAAATTTTCCTCACATTTCTGTGGTGGAAAGTTCTGAAATCTGTGTGGATCCACAAATTTCCACTCACCCAACATTCCCAAAAGTCATCAGAGAAAAATGGTACCTCACTTGCGTGGGTAGGCCAAGTACGCGTGACATGAAATGGCACAAAATGCAACGTGGACACACCACAATTTCACACTGAAAAATGACCCTTTTTTGGCAAAGTGCCTAGCTGTAGTTTTTGAACCCTAGCTCTGCTGGCAACTAGGGAAACCTAGCAAACCTATACATTTTTGAAAACTAGACATCCAGGGGAATCCAGGATGGGGTGACTTGACTGCCTCCCTCCAGGTTCTGTTACCCAGAATCCCTTGCAAACCAAAATTGTAAAAAAACCCCATTTTCCTCACATTTCTGTGGTGGAAAGTTCTGGAATCTGCGTGGATCCACACATTTCTACTCACCCCACGTTCCCCAAAGTCTTCCGAGAAAAATTATACCTCACTTGCATGGGTAGGACACGTGCCCGCGACATGAAACGGCTCAAAATGCAACGTGCACACACCACAATTTCACAGTGAAAAATGACCCTTTTTTGGCAAAGTGCCTAGCTGTCGTTTTTGAACCCTAGCTCTGCTGGCACCTAGGGAAAGCTAGCAAACCTATACATTTTTGAAAACTAGACAACAAGGGGAATCCATGATAGGGTGTCTTGACTGCCTTCCTCTATGTACTGTTACCCAGAATCCCGTGCAAACCAAAAAAATAGTCTTAAAAAACATATTTTCCTCACATTTCTGTGGTGGAAAGTTCTGGAATCTGCGTGGATCCACCAATGTCCGCTCACCCCGCTTTCCCCAAAGTCTTCTGAGAAAAATGATACCTCACTTGCGTAGGTAGGAGTAGTGCCCGCGAGATGAAACGGCGCAAAATGCAATGTGGACACACCACAATTTCACAGTGAAAAATGACCCTCTTTTTGCAAAGTGCCTAGCTGTAGTTTTTGAACCCTAGCTCTGCTGGCACCAAGGGAAACATAGCAACCCTAAACATTTTTGAAAACTAGACACGCAGGGGAATCCAGGATGGGGTGACTTGACTGCCTCCCTCCAGGTTCTGTTACCCAGAATCCCTTGCAAACCAAAATTGTCAAAAAAAACACATTTTCCTTACATTTCTGTGGTGCAAAGTTCTGGAATCTGCGTGGATCCACAAATTTCCACTCACCCCACGTTCCCAAAAGTCATCAGAGAAAAATGGTACCTCACTTGCGTGGGTATGCCAAGTACCCGTGACTTGAAATGGCGCAAAATGCAACGTGGACACACCACAATTCCACACTGAAAAATGACCCTTTTTTGGCAAAGTGCCTAGCTGTAGTTTTTGAACCCTAGCTCTGCTGGCAACAAGGGAAACCTAGCAAACCTATACATTTTTGAAAACTAGACATGCAGGGGAATCCAGGATGGGGTAACTTGACTGCCTCCCTCCAGGTTCTGTTACCCAGAATCCCTTGCAAACCAAAATTGTAAAAAAAAACCCACATTTTCTTCACATTTCTGTGGTGGAAAGTTCTGGAATCTGGGCGGATCCACAAATTTCCACTCACCCCGCATTCCCCAAAGTCTTCCGAGAAAAATGGTACCTCACTTGCGTGGGTAGTTCCAGTGCCCGCGACACGAAACGGCGCAAAATGCAATGTGGACACACCACAATTTCACAGTGAAAAATGACCCTTTTTTGGCAAAGTGCCTAGCTGTAGTTTTTCAACCCTAGCTCTGCTGGCACCTAGGGAAACCTAGCAAACCTATACATTTTTGAAAACTAGACACCCAGGGGAATCTAGGATGGGGTGAGTTGATTTCCTCCCTCCAGGTTCTGTCACCCAGATTCCCTTGCAAACCCAAAAAATTGTACAAAAAAATAAATTTTCCTCACATTTCTGTGGTGGAAAGTTCTGAAATCTGCGTGGATCCACAAATTTCCACTCACCCCACATTCCCAAAAGTCATCAGAGAAAAATGGTACCTCACTTGCGTGGGTAGGCTAAGTACCCGTGACATTAAATGGCGCAAAATGCAACGTGGACACACCACAATTTCACACTGAAAAATTACCCTTTTTTGGCAAAGTGCCTAGCTGTAGTTTTTGAACCCTAGCTCTGCTGGCAACTAGGGAAACCTAGCAAACCTATACATTTTTGAAAACTAGACATCCAGGGGAATATAGGATGGGGTGACTTGACTGCCTCTCTCCAGGTTCTGTTACCCAGAATCCCTTGCAAACCAAAATTGTAAAAAAAATTATTTTCCTCACATTTCTGTGGTGGAAAGTTCTGGAATCTGCGTGGATCCACAAATTTCCACTCACCCCGCATTCCCCAATGTCTTCCGAGAAAAATTATACCTCACTTGCATGGGTAGGACACGTGCCCGCGACATGAAACGGCACAAAATGCAATGTGGACACACCACAATTTCACAGTGAAAAATGACCCTTTTTTGGCAAAGTGCCTAGCTGTAGTTTTTGAACCCTAGCTCTGCTGGCACCTAGGGAAACCTAGCAAACCTATACATTTTTTAAAACTAGACACCCAGGGGAATCTAGGATGGGGTGAGTTGATTTCCTCCCTCCAGGTTCTGTCACCCAGATTCCCTTGCAAACCCAAAAAATTGTACAAAAAAATAATTTTTCCTCACATTTCTGTGGTGGAAAGTTCTGAAATCTGCGTGGATCCACAAATTTCCACTCACCCCACATTCCCAAAAGTCATCAGAGAAAAATGGTACCTCACTTGCGTGTGTAGGCCAAGTACCCGTGACATGAAGTGGCGCAAAATTCAACGTGGACACACCACAATTTCACACTGAAAAATGACCCTTTTTTGGCAAAGTGCCTAGCTGTAGTTTTTGAACCCTAGCTCTGCTGGCAACTAGGGAAAGCTAGCAAACCTATACATTTTTGAAAACTAGACAACCAGGGGAATCCATGATAGGGTGTCTTGACTGCCTTCCTCCATGTACTGTTACCCAGAATCCCGTGCAAACCAAAAAAATAGTCAAAAAAAACACATTTTCCTCACATTTCTGTGGTGGAAAGTTCTGGAATCTGCATTGATCCACCAATGTCCACTCACCCCGCTTTCCCCAAAGTCTTCTGAGAAAAATGGTACCTCACTTGCATAGGTAGGCCTACTGCCCGCGAGATGAAACGGCGCAAAATGCAACGTGGACACACCACAATTTCACAGTGAAAAATGACTCTCTTTTTGCAAAGTGCCTAGCTGTAGTTTTTGAACCCTAGCTCTGCTGGCACCCAGGGAAACATAGCAACCCTATACATTTTTGAAAACTAGCCATCCAGGGGAATCCAGGATGGGTTGACTTGACTGCCTCCCTCCAGGTTCTGTTACCCAGAGTCCCTTGCAAACCTATAAAATTGTCAAAAAACACATTTTCCTTACATTTCTGTGGTGCAAAGTTCTGGAATCTGCGTGGATCCACAAATTTCCACTCACCCCACATTCACAAAAGTCATCAGAGAAAAATGGTACCTCACTTGCGTGGGTAGGCCAAGTACCCGTGACATGAAATGGCGCAAAATGCAACATGGACACACCACAATTTCACACTGAAAAATGACCCTTTTTTGGCAAAGTGCCTAGCTGTAGTTTTTGAACCCTAGCTCTGCTGGCAACTAGGGAAACCTAGCAAACCTATACATTTTTGAAAACTAGACATCCAGGGGAATCCAGGATGGGGTGACTTGACAGCCTCCCTCCAGGTTCTGTTACCCAGAATCCCTTGCAAACCAAAATTGTCAAAAAAACCCACATTTTCTTCACATTTCTGTGGTGGAAAGTTCTGGAATCTGGGTGGATCCACAAAATTCCACTCACCCCTCATTCCCCAAAGTCTTCCGAGAAAAATGGTACCTCACTTGCGTGGGTAGGCCTAGTGCCCGTGACACGAAACGGCGCAAAATGCAATGTGACACACCACAATTTCACTGTGAAAAATGACCCTTTTTTGGCAGAGTGCCTAGCTGTCGTTTTTGAACCCTAGTTCTTCTGGCACCTAGGGAAACCTAGCAAACCTATACATTTTTGAAAACTAGACACCCAGGGGAATGTAGGATGGGGTGAGTTGATTTCCTCCCTCCAGGTTCTGTCACCCAGATTCCCTTGCAAACCAAAAAAATTGTACAAAAAAATTAATTTTCCTCACATTTCTGTGGTGGAAAGTTCTGGAATCTGGGCGGATCCACAAATTTCCACTCACCCCGCATTCCCCAAAGTCTTCCGAGAAAAATGGTACCTCACTTGCGTGGGTAGTTCCAGTGCCCGCGACACGAAACGGCACAAAATGCAATGTGGACACACCACAATTTCACAGTGAAAAATGACCCTTTTTTGGCAAAGTGCCTAGCTGTAGTTTTTCAACCCTAGCTCTGCTGGCACCTAGGGAAACCTAGCAAACCTATACATTTTTGAAAACTAGACACCCAGGGGAATCTGGGATGCGGTGAGTTGATTTCCTCCCTCCAGGTTCTGTCACCCAGATTCCCTTGCAAACCCAAAAAATTGTACAAAAAAATAAATTTTCCTCACATTTCTGTGGTGGAAAGTTCTGAAATCTGCGTGGATCCACAAATTTCCACTCACCCAACATTCCCAAAAGTCATCAGAGAAAAATGGTACCTCACTTGCGTGGGTAGGCCAAGTACCCGTGACATGAAATGGCGCAAAATGCAACGTGGACACACCACAATTTCACACTGAAAAATTACCCTTTTTTGGCAAAGTGCCTAGCTGTAGTTTTTGAACCCTAGCTCTGCTGGCAACTAGGGAAACCTAACAAACCTATACATTTTTGAAAACTAGACATCCAGGGGAATCCAGGATGGGGTGACTTGACTGCCTCTCTCCAGGTTCTGTTACCCAGAATCCCTTGCAAACCAAAATTGTAAAAAAAAAGTATTTTCCTCACATTTCTGTGGTGGAAAGTTCTGGAATCTGCATTGATCCACCAATGTCCACTCACCCCGCTTTCCCCAAAGTCTTCTGAGAAAAATGGTACCTCACTTGCGTAGGTAGGCCTACTGCCCGCGAGATGAAACGGCGCAAAATGCAACGTGGACACACCACAATTTCACAGTGAAAAATGACTCTCTTTTTGCAAAGTGCCTAGCTGTAGTTTTTGAACCCTAGCTCTGCTGGCACCCAGGGAAACATAGCAACCCTATACATTTTTGAAAACTAGACATCCAGGGGAATCCAGGATGGGTTGACTTGACTGCCTCCCTCCAGGTTCTGTTACCCAGAGTCCCTTGCAAACCTATAAAATTGTCAAAAAAACACATTTTCCTTACATTTCTGTGGTGAAAAGTTCTGGAATCTGCGTGGATCCACAAATTTCCACTCACCCCGCGTTCCCCAAAGTCATCAGAGAAAAATGGTACCTCACTTGCGTGGGTAGGCCAAGTACCCGTGACATGAAATGGCGCAAAATGCAACGTGGACACACCACAATTTCACACTGAAAAATGACCCTTTTTTGGCAAAGTGCCTAGCTGTAGTTTTTGAACCCTAGCTCTGCTGGCAACTAGGGAAAGCTAGCAAACCTATACATTTTTGAAAACTAGACAACCAGGGGAATCCATGATAGGGTGTCTTGACTGCCTTCCTCCATGTACTGTTACCCAGAATCCCATGCAAACCAAAAAAATAGTCAAAAAAAACAGATTTTCCTCACATTTCTGTGGTGGAAAGTTCTGGAATCTGCATTGATCCACCAATGTCCACTCACCCCGCTTTCCCCAAAGTCTTCTGAGAAAAATGGTACCTCACTTGCGTAGGTAGGCCTACTGCCCGCGAGATGAAACGGCGCAAAATGCAACGTGGACACACCACAATTTCACAGTGAAAAATGACTCTCTTTTTGCGTAGTGCCTAGCTGTAGTTTTTGAACCCTAGCTCTGCTGGCACCCAGGGAAACATAGCAACCCTATACATTTTTGAAAACTAGACATCCAGGGGAATCCAGGATGGGTTGACTTGACTGCCTCCCTCCAGGTTCTGTTACCCAGAGTCCCTTGCAAACCTATAAAATTGTCAAAAAAACACATTTTCCTTACATTTCTGTGGTGCAAAGTTCTGGAATCTGCGTGGATCCACAAATTTCCACTCACCCCACATTCCCAAAAGTCATCAGAGAAAAATGGTACCTCACTTGCGTGGGTAGGCCAAGTACCCGTGACATGAAATGGCGCAAAATGCAACGTGGACACACCACAATTTCACACTGAACAATGACCCTTTTTTGGCAAAGTGCCTAGCTGTAGTTTTTGAACCCTAGCTCTGCTGGCAACTAGGGAAACCTAGCAAACCTATACATTTTTGAAAACTAGACATCCAGGGGAATCCAGAATGGGGTGACTTGACAGCCTCCCTCCAGGTTCTGTTACCCAGAATCCCTTGCAAACCAAAATTGTCAAAAAAACCCACATTTTCTTCACATTTCTGTGGTGGAAAGTTCTGGAATCTGGGTGGATCCACAAAATTCCACTCACCCCTCATTCCCCAAAGTCTTCCGAGAAAAATGGTACCTCACTTGCGTGGGTAGGCCTAGTGCCCGTGACACCAAACGGCGCAAAATGCAATGTGACACACCACAATTTCACTGTGAAAAATGACCCTTTTTTGGCAAAGTGCCTAGCTGTCGTTTTTGAACCCTAGTTCTTCTGGCACCTAGGGAAACCTAGCAAACCTATACATTTTTTAAAATAGACACCCAGGGGAATGTAGGATGGGGTGAGTTGATTTCCTCCCTCCAGGTTCTGTCACCCAGATTCCCTTGCAAACCCAAAAAATTGTACAAAAAAATAATTTTTCCTCACATTTCTGTGGTGGAAAGTTCTGAAATCTGCGTGGATCCACAAATTTCCACTCCCCCCACATTCCCAAAAGTCATCAGAGAAAAATGGTACCTCACTTGCGTGTGTAGGCCAAGTACCCGTGACATGAAATGGCGCAAAATTCAACGTGGACACACCACAATTTCACACTGAAAAATGACCCTTTTTTGGCAAAGTGCCTAGCTGTAGTTTTTGAACCCTAGCTCTGCTGGCAACTAGGGAAAGCTAGCAAACCTATACATTTTTGAAAACTAGACAACCAGGGGAATCCATGATAGGGTGTCTTGACTGCCTTCCTCCATGTACTGTTACCCAGAATCCCGTGCAAACCAAAAAAATAGTCAAAAAACCCACATTTTCCTCACATTACTGTGGTGGAAAGTTCTGGAATCCGCATTGATCCACCAATGTCCACTCACCCCGCTTTCCCCAAAGTCTTCTGAGAAAAATGGTACCTCACTTGCGTAGGTAGGAGTAGTGCCCGCGAGATGAAACGGCGCAAAA
The DNA here is from genome assembly GCF_964204655.1 of Triturus cristatus. NCBI lineage: Eukaryota > Metazoa > Chordata > Amphibia > Caudata > Salamandridae > Triturus > Triturus cristatus. The sequence goes on along the minus strand of NC_140579.1, from coordinate 928,254,675 downwards.
TGCAATGTGGACACACCACAATTTCACAGTGAAAAATGACCCTCTTTTTGCAAAGTGCCTAGCTGTAGTTTTTGAACCCTAGCTTTGCTGGCGCCCAGGGAAACATAGCAACCCTAAACATTTTTGAAAACTAGACACGCAGGGGAATCCAGGATGGGGTGACTTGACTGCCTCCCTCCAGGTTCTGTTACCCAGAATCCCTTGCAAACCAAAATTGTAAAAAAAAAACATTTCCCTCACATTTCTGTGGTGGAAAGTTCTGGAATCTGCGTGGATCCACAAATTTCCACTCACCCCGCGTTCCCCAAAGTCTTCCGAGAAAAATTATACCTCACTTGCATGGGTAGGCCACGTGCCCGCGACATGAAACAGCTCAAAATGCAACGTGCACACACCACAATTTCACAGTGAAAAATGACCCTCTTTTTGGCAAAGTGCCTAGCTGTAGTTTTTGAACCCTAGCTCTGCTGGCACCTAGGGAAAGCTAGCAAACCTATACATTTTTTAAAACTAGACAACCAGGGGAATCCATGATAGGGTGTCTTGGCTGCCTTCCTCCATGTACTGTTACCCAGAATCCTGTGCAAACCAAAAAAATTAGTCAAAAAACCCACATTTTCCTCACATTTCTGTGGTGGAAAGTTCTGGAATCTGCGTGGATCCACAAATTTCCACTCACCCCGCATTCCACAAAGTCTTCCGAGAACAATGGTACCTCACTTGCGTGGGTAGGCCACATACCCGTGACATGAAATGTCGCAAAATGCAACGTGGACACACCACAATTTCACACTGAAAAATGACCCTTTTTGGCAAAGTGCCTAGCTGTAGTTTTTGAACCCTAGCTCTGCTGACATCTAGGAAAACCTAGCAAACCTATCCATTTTTGAAAACTAGACACCCAGGGAAATCCAGGATGGGGTGAGTTGATTTCCTCCCTCCAGGTTCTGTTACCCAGATTCCCTTGCAAACCAAAAAAATTGTCCAAAAAAATAAATTTTCCTCACATTTCTGTGGTGGAAAGTTCTGAAATCTGCGTGGATCCACAAATTTCCACTCACCCCACATTCCCAAAAGTCATCAGAGAAAAATGGTACCTCACTTGCGTGGGTAGGCCAAGTACCTGTGACATGAAATGGCACAAAATGTAACGTGGACACACCACAATTTCACACTGAAAAATGACCCTTTTTTGGCAAAGTGTCTAGCTGTAGTTTTTGAACCCTAGCTCTGCTGGCACCTAGGGAAAGCTAGCAAACCTATACATTTTTCAAAACTAGACAACCTGGGGAATCCATGATAGGGTGTCTTGACTGCCTTCCTCCATGTACTGTTACCCAGAATCCCGTGCAAACCAAAAAAATAGTCATAAACCCCATATTTTCCTCACATTTCTGTGGTGGAAAGTTCTGGAATCTGCGTGGATCCACCAATGTCCACTCACCCCGCTTTCCCCAAAGTCTTCTGAGAAAAATAGTACCTCACTTGCGTAGGTAGGAGTAGTGCCCGCGAGATGAAATGGCGCAAAATGCAACGTGGACACACCACAATTTCACACTGAAAAATGACCCTTTTTTGGCAAAGTGCCTAGCTGTAGTTTTTGAACCCTAGCTCAGCTGGCACATAGGGAAATGTGAGAAGTTGGCCTGGTATATGCTGTTCACTAGTTCTAGTGACCACCTTGTACCATGCCAAGCAACCCTTATGGTGTGGTTGTAAGTCAACCTTTTTGGACTAGCTGCCCTAGTGGTAGCGTAGGCTAAGCAGTCTTTGAGGCTAAACTCGTGATGCGTGTTAAGCAAGCTGTTTTACCAATAGTAACCCCCTTTTATACCAATGAAAGGACACCACACAGATATATATTCAAAATATATATGTATTTATTTCTCAAAGTAACCCCTAGTCTCTTTATGAGCACAGGAGCACAAATCGTCAAACAAGATTATCACAGAATACACAGAAGTTGCACTTTATATGGATAGGCCCTGGTGGCCACTCAAACCATATACTAAAATAGTGGTATAAGTACCACGAACAGAAAAGGGAAAAGGCCTAGGGCCTCTAGAATCGCTGGGCCTACAAGGAGCTAACGTCAGTTAGTGACCAGGAGGTCCACGGGTGGCGTGTGCAGAGCAAATAGTCACACGCGGGCTCCCATAGGTTTCAATGGGTGCGTAAAAAGTACAAAGTTACTGCAAAAGGAATCTTCCGGATGACCTAGGAACTTAAGATTTGGAACACAGGCACTAGAGATGTATTACTACACATGGGCACCGGAGTACCAGCTTTACCTCACCCACAGGAAGCGGGTGCATAGGCCTCAAAGTGCGTCGGGTTTCTTCTATCTGTTCCGTTGAGCCTGGGACAAAGATGCTGCAGGCGGTCGGTCGGGAAGAGATGCAGTGGATCCAAGAGTGGATCGGAGATGTTGAAGACCTGTAAGCAGAGGGGACAGTGTTCACAGTCACTAGCCAGTGACCAGCGTGGCACCAGGTGGGTACCAGGCGATGTCGGGTGCAAACAGGTGATGAGGGGTAGCTTGTCTCCGCAGCCACGTGGTCCCTGAAGGTCGACGACGTCCAGGAGTCGGCTCACGAGCTGTCCCACGCAGGCTCTCGCTGTCGGCGGTGTCGGCGACTTGATCGAAGCAAACAAGCCTTGGCAAAAGCAATTGCAGGAGGATTCGGAAATCAGCTGTTGGTTCTGACCAGCAAGGTCAGAGGGATTGCTCCTTTGGAGGGGAGCAAGGGCCAGTCTGGAGCAACCAGACCAGCGGTGTTTGTCGTAGATTTCGTCGCCAAGATGGCCACTAGCCAGCGGGCCAGCAACCGGTTAGGCGCGTCGAGTGGCAAAATGCAGAAGGGCCCCACGCAGATCGTGGAGATGCTGGAGGGCTCACCTTTGGTGCAGATGCTGCTCGAGGGTTGGGCTTCTCAGGACCCAAAGCACAACTTGGAGGGAGCCTCGGTTGTTGCACTGGTCAGCTTGTCGTAGTCGTTCCAAGATGGCTGGCTCCACGTGTCTCGGTGCCTCCACGGGTCTCCTCTTTGCAGGGACTGTGGATCGGGCGGTGAGAGGTCTGGAGGTCCAGGTCTTGTCAGTCTCTGGGCTCGGGCTCCGGCGGGAGGCGGCGGCAAAGCAGACGTTGATTCGCTGGATGGTGCTTGCGTTAGCAAGGTGGTCACTCCCTGACCACAGGGGAGATTTTCTTCAGTCTTCTGTGCAGCAGAATGTCGAAGTTCCCGTCTTCTTCTTAGTTTCAAGTTGATTCCAGGATGTCTGAAGTCTTAGGACACAGCTCCTACCTTTAAGCGGATTCTAGGGGCCGGACTACCTGCTAGGTCCCTCCCTATGGGTGGGACCAGGAAGGGGGGTGGTTACACCCCCAATCCTTTGTCCAGCTCGCCCCAGGCCCGGGACTGGTGTGCCCCAGGACCGGTTTGAACTGGCATATGCACCGAGGCTCCTTGTGAGCCACAGGCATGTCTGGTTTCTTTCAAGCCCTACCTGACCAATACACAAAATCCTGTCTGGGGTGGTGCATGCACCTCCCCTGGCAGGAAACCCTTTGTCCACACCTCCCAAGCTGGAAGGACTCCCAGCAGCAGGAGGGCAGACTTGTGTCTGTGGTGGCAGCATCCATTTTGTGGAGCTGAGGCTATGTCTGATTTTACCCGGGTTTCAGGTACTGTACATGTCGTGTCCCTCTAGAAGGGTGGAATGCTAACCCCGTCGCCAGAATTGGCGAGGGGTTAGTATTCCAATTCGTATGACACCTTACTCGACATGTTTTGATAAAGCCAAACCAAAGATAGCATTTAACCGCGAGGTTCATAATGCACTTAAGAGTATATGGTATGACGATATCTGGAAACAGTAGAAGGAAGTTGTTCCGACCACTGCAGACAGGCTCAGCTCATGCCAGAGCACCATCTCACATGGAACCAAGCACTCTGCCTTCAGGATTGTTAAGGCCTGCCATAGGAGTGACTTATAGGTTACCAGGTGTCCCATTTAAGGTTAGGTATAGGTATACTACACCTAAGTAAGAGGTGATTACACCAACTTACCCCAGCTGAGTGATCAGCCAGTTGTGTCAAATTGTTAGGCCAAGCCTGGGGTGGCATAATACATGCTTCAGCCCTTGGCAGGCCTTGGGTACACCAATGCCCTGGGTACCTAGTGTACACTGGTACAGGGGCTGACAGGGTGATCCAACCAATTGGGTATGTACCTAGGGTACATGGAGTCCATTTTAAAGAGAGAGCAGATGGGCTGAGGTCCTGAATGGCAGGATCTCAGGCCAACTAAGTCGAAAAACCAGCTAGACACTAGGCAAAAATTTGGGGGTAACCATAGTCAGATATCCACCTTCCTACACAACCCCCCCCCAAACGAAGGGAGATAAGGCTGACCTTGACCAGGTAAGCCTATATTGCCCAAGTGGCCATATAAGGAGGAACCAGCACTGGCATGGTTACCCCCTGTCTCATGGTCCACTAAGCAATCCCTCACCCTAAGGGTATCAGAGGGTCTCCACCATAGGGAATCTCTACCTTTGGTGTGTCTTGGCAAAGTAAAAGGCTGGTGTCGAGATGGAGTACTGAAGTGAGTGTCCTCAAAGTGAGACCTCAGCTTCCTCCAATCATCCTTCACCATGGATGCCTTTCTTTCTTTAACTGAGTTGCACTGTGCTCTCAGGGTCAGCCTCTGGCTACCTAAAGCTGGAGGCTGGGTCCCTTTTGTGGGCTTACTGGAGGGACAGGTCAGGTTTGGGGCCCTAAGGTCCCAGGTTTGCCTGTGCCCAACAGAATCCCTCTGGGGGAGGTCCCTAACTACCTGTAAAGGAGATCCCTCAGGAATGTTTTTACCCATCACCTGACTAGGGCTACTAGCCAGGCAATCCTCATTCTTTTGATGGGGGGGTTCTTGTGGACAGGGGCCCTCTGGGGGTCCACTGGCCTCCCTGACCTCTGCAGCCCTGGGCTGACTGAGGCAGGGTAGAGAGAGGCAGGCTACCTGCACCAGACTGGGTCCCACCTTGGAAGGGGCCACTGACATCAGAGGCTCTGCCAGGCCAGGCCTGGCTACCTCTGGGGCAGTTCCTTCACAAGGGGTGAGGTCAGATCCCTGAGGAGGCTGACCTTTTCCTAATGTCTGGGGAGAGGGAGACTTTTCTTCCTCCCCACTACTCTCAGTTTGTGTGGAGTGATCCATTGTTTCAGGCTTCACTACACCTATGTCAGTCTGAGTATAGGCTGAGACCATTACAGCCTTGCCAACCTTTTCAGGGTGGCACTCAGTTTGTGTTTGAGCTGTGACTGTCACAGCTCTGCCAGTCTCTACAGTGAAGTCTGTCTGTGCCTGGGCTGTGGCTACCACTGCCCTCCCAACCTTTTCAGGGAGGAAATCTATTTGGACAGGGGTTGTGAATGGCACAACCCCCCTACCCTTTTGTGACAGGCCTACCATTTTAGAATGGGTGTCTTGTTCAACTCCAGCCCAAGCTGAGAGTTCTAAGTCATTCCCCAGTAAGCAGTCTACAGGCAAGGTTGGGGACACTGCCACCCTTTTAGGGCCAGTGACACCTCCCCAGCTGAGACATACCTCTGCCATGGGATGACTGTTCTGTTTGCCATCAATGTTGGTCACCTGGTAGGAGAAACCAGGCAAAAGCTGCTCAGAGGGAACTAGCCAATGGGCCACCATTGTGATGCTAGCTCCAGTGTCTCTGTAGGCCTCAGCTTTTGTACCATTGATGTAGGGCTCCTGTCTGTACCTACCCAAAGTGTTGGGACAGGCAGTGAAGTTGGCAAACCCCATGCCACCATCACAGACAAGAGTATCTGCTGCAGGGGAATTGGCTAAGCCAGGGTCCCCCTGTGTTCCCCAAGTAAACCCACCCAGATTTCTGGGGGCACTCCCACCACCTGGGGGATTACTGCTGACAGTAATAGGTGGTGTGACAGGAGTAATTGGAGGAACAGTTTTGTTTTTAGCCCTTGGGCAACCGCTGTCAGTTTTCCAATGCCCAGGAGTTTTACACTCATGGCAGTAGGGCTTTTTGGCTGTGGTAGAGGAGGGAGCTTGGGACCCACCACCCTGTGTGGAGTTTTGGGGCCCTGAGGAAGGTTTCTCTTTTTCTTTATCCCCACCCTTCTCTTGAGGCTTGGTGGTATCTTTCTTTTGGTCACCACCCTGGTTTTTAGGCCTGATCCTGGTCCTGACCCATTTATCTGCCCTCTTTCCCAATTCTTGGGGAGAGGTCAAATCTGAGTCTACCAGGTGTTGATGGAGAAGCTGGTTTTGACAATTACTTAAAATCTGCTCTCTCATCATCAAATTGTACAATCCTGTATAATCAGACACCTTACTTCCCAGCAACCAACCCTCCAAAGCCTTAGTGGCACATTCCACATATTCAGACCAGTCCTGAGTCTGTGTCTTCTGGGTGTCTCTGAACATTAACCTGTACTGTTCAGTGGTTAAGCCTAACCCATCAACTAGGACACTCTTCAGGACTCTGTAATTTCTGACATCCTCTTCTCTAACAGTGAGGAGTCTATCTCTGCCTCTCCCCTCAAAGGAGAGCCATAAGATTGCTGCCCACTGGTCTTCAGGAACCTGCTGCACTTTGCAGGCTCTCTCAAGAGCAGTCATCCATTTGTGGATGTCATCCCCACTTTTGTAGGGGGGCACAATCTTGGACAGGTTCCTATTGTCAAAGACCCTATCTTTGTCCCTAGGGACATTGCTGCCACCAGTGGGTATAGACCCACTCTCTCTATGCTGCCTAGCCTTGCTCAGTTTTTCTTCCATCAGGGCTACTTCTAGCTCCTGCTTCCTGATCCTCAGCTGGGCTTCCTGCATTCTGGCCTCATGTTCCCTCCTCTGAGGGGTGGTCATCCTTTTCCTGGAGTGACCTTGAGAGCCTCTAGAGCCATGGGAAGCATTGGAGTCACCTGAGCGATTCCTTTGCCTTCCAAGCCCTGTGTTAAGTCCACTGGGGAGATCCAGTGGGTTGAACCCACTGTCAGTCCCCAATAGCCTTGGTTTAGCTGGGCCAAGTATAATACTTGGCACTGGGCTAGTTCTCCCTTCATCCTCACTACTGTCAGTATCCTTTTCACTCTCATCCTCTGTGGTAGGCATCCCATCTAAGGGGTGACTATTGGGAAGGGGTACTTCAGTGGCATCTTTAGAAGGGGGGCCTCCTGTTCCTGTCCCTAAGGGGGCTAACTGGGAAGCTTTCTTGAGTGCTCTCTGATTCTCATCATTCTGTAAGAGCTCTCTGAGCTCAGCAGAGTTTGGGTTCTTGGGCTGTTTAAGGCCTCTAAGAGTTGCCAAATGCCTGAGCTCATTCTGATTAAGGGTAGCAAAGCTGGATGGTGCCCTCTGGGGGTCACTCTCAACAGAGATGGGTACAGTGGACCCCTCTGCCCCGGCCATTGCTCTTAAGTGTGGGTGGATGTGTTGCAATCTACCTACACTTGGGTTTACCTACTAAACCTATCTAGTAGTTGTAGTCAGGGTGTGCTACTCCCTTTGCTCTACAACAACTAAGTTCAGTAGAACTTAAGTATATCTAATCTTGTTTTATATGTACCTACAGGTACCTATGTGATCTCTCAATTGGTAACCAAGAGATTACAATGGTAAAACACAGCAAGCTCAAATCCCATCGCTGCTCACCAATGTGAGAAGTTGGCCTGGTATATGCTGTTCACTAGTTCTAGTGACCACCTTGTACCATGCCAAGCAACCCTTATGGTGTGGTTGTAAGTCAACCTTTTTGGACTAGCTGCCCTAGTGGTAGCGTAGGCTAAGCAGTCTTTGAGGCTAAACTCGTGATGCGTGTTAAGCAAGCTGTTTTACCAATAGTAACCCCCTTTTATACCAATGAAAGGACACCACACAGATATATATTCAAAATATATATGTATTTATTTCTCAAAGTAACCCCTAGTCTCTTTATGAGCACAGGAGCACAAATCGTCAAACAAGATTATCACAGAATACACAGAAGTTGCACTTTATATGGATAGGCCCTGGTGGCCACTCAAACCATATACTAAAATAGTGGTATAAGTACCACGAACAGAAAAGGGAAAAGGCCTAGGGCCTCTAGAATCGCTGGGCCTACAAGGAGCTAACGTCAGTTAGTGACCAGGAGGTCCACGGGTGGCGTGTGCAGAGCAAATAGTCACACGCGGGCTCCCATAGGTTTCAATGGGTGCGTAAAAAGTACAAAGTTACTGCAAAAGGAATCTTCCGGATGACCTAGGAACTTAAGATTTGGAACACAGGCACTAGAGATGTATTACTACACATGGGCACCGGAGTACCAGCTTTACCTCACCCACAGGAAGCGGGTGCATAGGCCTCAAAGTGCGTCGGGTTTCTTCTATCTGTTCCGTTGAGCCTGGGACAAAGATGCTGCAGGCGGTCGGTCGGGAAGAGATGCAGTGGATCCAAGAGTGGATCGGAGATGTTGAAGACCTGTAAGCAGAGGGGACAGTGTTCACAGTCACTAGCCAGTGACCAGCGTGGCACCAGGTGGGTACCAGGCGATGTCGGGTGCAAACAGGTGATGAGGGGTAGCTTGTCTCCGCAGCCACGTGGTCCCTGAAGGTCGACGACGTCCAGGAGTCGGCTCACGAGCTGTCCCACGCAGGCTCTCGCTGTCGGCGGTGTCGGCGACTTGATCGAAGCAAACAAGCCTTGGCAAAAGCAATTGCAGGAGGATTCGGAAATCAGCTGTTGGTTCTGACCAGCAAGGTCAGAGGGATTGCTCCTTTGGAGGGGAGCAAGGGCCAGTCTGGAGCAACCAGACCAGCGGTGTTTGTCGTAGATTTCGTCGCCAAGATGGCCACTAGCCAGCGGGCCAGCAACCGGTTAGGCGCGTCGAGTGGCAAAATGCAGAAGGGCCCCACGCAGATCGTGGAGATGCTGGAGGGCTCACCTTTGGTGCAGATGCTGCTCGAGGGTTGGGCTTCTCAGGACCCAAAGCACAACTTGGAGGGAGCCTCGGTTGTTGCACTGGTCAGCTTGTCGTAGTCGTTCCAAGATGGCTGGCTCCACGTGTCTCGGTGCCTCCACGGGTCTCCTCTTTGCAGGGACTGTGGATCGGGCGGTGAGAGGTCTGGAGGTCCAGGTCTTGTCAGTCTCTGGGCTCGGGCTCCGGCGGGAGGCGGCGGCAAAGCAGACGTTGATTCGCTGGATGGTGCTTGCGTTAGCAAGGTGGTCACTCCCTGACCACAGGGGAGATTTTCTTCAGTCTTCTGTGCAGCAGAATGTCGAAGTTCCCGTCTTCTTCTTAGTTTCAAGTTGATTCCAGGATGTCTGAAGTCTTAGGACACAGCTCCTACCTTTAAGCGGATTCTAGGGGCCGGACTACCTGCTAGGTCCCTCCCTATGGGTGGGACCAGGAAGGGGGGTGGTTACACCCCCAATCCTTTGTCCAGCTCGCCCCAGGCCCGGGACTGGTGTGCCCCAGGACCGGTTTGAACTGGCATATGCACCGAGGCTCCTTGTGAGCCACAGGCATGTCTGGTTTCTTTCAAGCCCTACCTGACCAATACACAAAATCCTGTCTGGGGTGGTGCATGCACCTCCCCTGGCAGGAAACCCTTTGTCCACACCTCCCAAGCTGGAAGGACTCCCAGCAGCAGGAGGGCAGACTTGTGTCTGTGGTGGCAGCATCCATTTTGTGGAGCTGAGGCTATGTCTGATTTTACCCGGGTTTCAGGTACTGTACATGTCGTGTCCCTCTAGAAGGGTGGAATGCTAACCCCGTCGCCAGAATTGGCGAGGGGTTAGTATTCCAATTCGTATGACACCTTACTCGACATGTTTTGATAAAGCCAAACCAAAGATAGCATTTAACCGCGAGGTTCATAATGCACTTAAGAGTATATGGTATGACGATATCTGGAAACAGTAGAAGGAAGTTGTTCCGACCACTGCAGACAGGCTCAGCTCATGCCAGAGCACCATCTCACATGGAACCAAGCACTCTGCCTTCAGGATTGTTAAGGCCTGCCATAGGAGTGACTTATAGGTTACCAGGTGTCCCATTTAAGGTTAGGTATAGGTATACTACACCTAAGTAAGAGGTGATTACACCAACTTACCCCAGCTGAGTGATCAGCCAGTTGTGTCAAATTGTTAGGCCAAGCCTGGGGTGGCATAATACATGCTTCAGCCCTTGGCAGGCCTTGGGTACACCAATGCCCTGGGTACCTAGTGTACACTGGTACAGGGGCTGACAGGGTGATCCAACCAATTGGGTATGTACCTAGGGTACATGGAGTCCATTTTAAAGAGAGAGCAGATGGGCTGAGGTCCTGAATGGCAGGATCTCAGGCCAACTAAGTCGAAAAACCAGCTAGACACTAGGCAAAAATTTGGGGGTAACCATAGTCAGATATCCACCTTCCTACAGGAAACCTAGCAAACCTATACATTTTTGAAAACTAGACACCCAGGGGAATCTAGGATGGGGTGAGTTGATTTCCTCCCTCCAGGTTCTGTCACCCAGATTCGCTTGCAAACCAAAAAAATTGTACAAAAAAATAAATTTTCCCCACTTTTCTGTGGTGGAAAGTTCTGAAATCTGCGTGGATCCACAAATTTCCACTCACCCCACATTCCCAAAAGTCATCAGAGAAAAATGGTACCTCACTTGCGTGGGTAGGCCAAGTACCCGTGACATGAAATGGCGCAAAATGCAACGTGGACACACCACAATTTCACACTGAAAAATGACCCTTTTTTGGCAAAGTGCCTAGCTGTAGTTTTTGAACCCTAGCTCTGCTGGCAACTAGGGAAACCTAGCAAACCTATACAGTTTTGAAAACTAGACATCCAGGGGAATCCAGGATGGGGTGACTTGACTGCCTCCTTCCAGGTTCTGTTACCCAGAATCCCTTGCAAACCAAAATTGTCAAAAAACCCACATTTTCTTCACATTTCTGTGGTGGAAAGTTCTGGAATCTGGGTGGATCCACAAAATTCCACTCACCCCGCATTCCCCAAAGTCTTCCGAGAAAAATGGTACCTCACTTGCGTGGGTAGGCCTAGTGCCCGCGACACGAAACGGCGCAAAATGCAATGTGACACACCACAATTTCACTGTGAAAAATGACCCTTTTTTGGCAAAGTGCCTAGCTGTAGTTTTTGAACCCTAGCTCTGCTGGCACCTAGGGAAACCTAGCAAACCTATGCATTTTTTAAAACTAGACACCCAGGGGAATCTAGGATGGGGTGAGTTGTTTTCCTCCCTCCAGGTTCTGTCACCCAGATTCCCTTGCAAACCAAAAAAATTGTACAAAAGAATAAATTTTCCTCACATTTCTGTGGTGGAAAGTTCTGGAATCTGCGTGGATCCACAAATTTCCACTCACCCCACATTCCCAAAAGTCATCAGAGAAAAATGGTACCTCACTTGCGTGGGTAGGCCAAGTACCCGTGACATGAAATGGCGTAAAATGCAACGTGGACACACCACAATTTCACACTGAAAAATGACCCTTTTTTGGCAAAGTGCCTAGCTGTAGTTTTTGAACCCTAGCTCTGCTGGCAACTAGGGAAACCTAGCAAACCTATACATTTTTGAAAACTAGACATCCAGGGGAATCCAGGATGGGGTGACTTGACTGCCTCCCTCCAGGTTCTGTTACCCAGAATCCCTTGCAAACCAAAATTGTAAAAAGAAAACATTTTCGTCACATTTCTGTGGTGGAAAGTTCTGGAATCTGCGTGGATCCACAAATTTCCACTCACCCCGCGTTCCCCAAAGTCATCAGAGAAAAATGGTACCTCACTTGCGTGGGTAGGCCAAGTACCCGTGACATGAAATGGCACAAAATGCAACGTGGACACACCACAATTTCACACTGAAAAATTACCCTTTTTTGGCAAAGTGCCTAGCTGTAGTTTTTGAACCCTAGTTCTGCTGACATCTAGGGAAACCTAGCAAACCTGTATATTTTTGAAAACTAGACACCCAGGGAAATCCAGGATGGGGTGAGTTGATTTCCTCCCTCCAGGTTCTGTTACCCAGATTCCCTTGCAAACCAAAAAAATTGTCCAAAAAAATAAATTTTCCTCACATTTCTGTGGTGGAAAGTTCTGAAATCTGCGTGGATCCACAAATTTCCACTCACCCCACATTCCCAAAAGTCATCAGAGAAAAATGGTACCTCACTTGCGTGGGTAGGCCAAGTACCCGTGACATGAAATGGCACAAAATGTAACGTGGACACACCACAATTTCACACTGAAAAATGACCCTTTTTTGGCAAAGTGCCTAGCTGTAGTTTTTGAACCCTAGCTCTGCTGGCACCTAGGGAAAGCTAGCAAACCTATACATTTTTCAAAACTAGACAACCTGGGGAATCCATGATAGGGTGTCTTGACTGCCTTCCTCCATGTACTGTTACCCAGAATCCCGTGCAAACCAAAAAAATAGTCATAAACCCCATATTTTCCTCACATTTCTGTGGTGGAAAGTTCTGGAATCTGCGTGGATCCACCAATGTCCACTCACCCCGCTTTCCCCAAAGTCTTCTGAGAAAAATAGTACCTCACTTGCGTAGGTAGGAGTAGTGCCCGCGAGATGAAATGGCGCAAAATGCAACGTGGACACACCACAATTTCACACTGAAAAATGACCCTTTTTTGGCAAAGTGCCTAGCTGTAGTTTTTGAACCCTAGCTCGGCTGGCACATAGGGAAACCTAGCAAACCTATACATTTTTGAAAACTAGACACCCAGGGGAATCTAGGATGGGGTGAGTTGATTTCCTCCCTCCAGGTTCTGTCACCCAGATTCCCTTGCAAACCAAAAAAATTGTACAAAAAAATAAATTTTCCCCACATTTCTGTGGTGGAAAGTTCTGAAATCTGCGTGGATCCACAAATTTCCACTCACCCCACATTCCCAAAAGTCATCAGAGAAAAATGGTACCTCACTTGCGTGGGTAGGCCAAGTACCCGTGACATGAAATGGCGCAAAATGCAACGTGGACACACCACAATTTCACACTGAAAAATGACCCTTTTTTGGCAAAGTGCCTAGCTGTAGTTTTTGAACCCTAGCTCTGCTGGACACTAGGGAAACCTAGCAAACCTATACAGTTTTGAAAACTAGACATCCAGGGGAATCCAGGATGGGGTGACTTGACTGCCTCCTTCCAGGTTCTGTTACCCAGAATCCCTTGCAAACCAAAATTGTCAAAAAACCCACATTTTCTTCACATTTCTGTGGTGGAAAGTTCTGGAATCTGGGTGGATCCACAAAATTCCACTCACCCCGCATTCCCCAAAGTCTTCCGATAAAAATGGTACCTCACTTGCGTGGGTAGGCCTAGTGCCCGCGACACGGAACGGCGCAAAATGCAATGTGACACACCACAATTTCACTGTGAAAAATGACCCTTTTTTGGCAAAGTGCCTAGCTGTAGTTTTTGAACCCTAGCTCTGCTGGCACCTAGGGAAACCTAGCAAACCTATGTATTTTTTAAAACTAGACACCCAGGGGAATCTAGGATGGGGTGAGTTGATTTCCTCCCTCCAGGTTCTGTCACCCAGATTCCCTCGCAAACCAAAAAAATTGTACAAAAAAATAAATTTCCCCCACATTTCTGTGGTGGAAAGTTCTGAAATCTGCGTGGATCCACAAATTTCCACTCACCCCACATTCCCAAAAGTCATCAGAGAAAAATGGTACCTCACTTGCGTGGGTAGGCCAAGTACCCGTGACATGAAATGGCGCAAAATGCAACGTGGACACACCACAATTTCACACTGAAAAATTACCCTTTTTTGGCAAAGTGCCTAGCTGTAGTTTTTGAACCCTAGCTCTGCTGACATCTAGGGAAACCTAGCAAACCTGTATATTTTTGAAAACTAGACACCCAGGGAAATCCAGGATGGGGTGAGTTGATTTCCTCCCTCCAGGTTCTATTACCCAGATTCCCTTGCAAACCAAAAAAATTGTCCAAAAAAATAAATTTTCCTCACATTTCTGTGGTGGAAAGTTCTGAAATCTGCGTGGATCCACAAATTTCCACTCACCCCACATTCCCAAAAGTCATCAGAGAAAAATGGTACCTCACTTGCGTGGGTAGGCCAAGTACCCGTGACATGAAATGGCACAAAATGTAACGTGGACACACCACAATTTCACACTGAAAAATGACCCTTTTTTGGCAAAGTGCCTAGCTGTAGTTTTTGAACCCTAGCTCTGCTGGCACCTAGGGAAAGCTAGCAAACCTATACATTTTTCAAAACTAGACAACCTGGGGAATCCATGATAGGGTGTGTTGACTGCCTTCCTCCATGTACTGTTACCCAGAATCCCGTGCAAACCAAAAAAATAGTCATAAACCCCATATTTTCCTCACATTTCTGTGGTGGAAAGTTCTGGAATCTGCGTGGATCCACCAATGTCCACTCACCCCGCTTTCCCCAAAGTCTTCTGAGAAAAATAGTACCTCACTTGCGTAGGTAGGAGTAGTGCCCGCGAGATGAAATGGCGCAAAATGCAACGTGGACACACCACAATTTCACACTGAAAAATGACCCTTTTTTGGCAAAGTGCCTAGCTGTAGTTTTTGAACCCTAGCTCGGCTGGCACATAGGGAAACCTAGCAAACCTATACATTTTTGAAAACTAGACACCCAGGGGAATCTAGGATGGGGTGAGTTGATTTCCTCCCTCCAGGTTCTGTCACCCAGATTCCCTTGCAAACCAAAAAAATTGTACAAAAAAATAAATTTTCCCCACATTTCTGTGGTGGAAAGTTCTGAAATCTGCGTGGATCCACAAATTTCCACTCACCCCACATTCCCAAAAGTCATCAGAGAAAAATGGTACCTCACTTGCGTGGGTAGGCCAAGTACCCGTGACATGAAATGGCGCAAAATGCAACGTGGACACACCACAATTTCACACTGAAAAATGACCCTTTTTTGGCAAAGTGCCTAGCTGTAGTTTTTGAACCCTAGCTCTGCTGGCAACTAGGGAAACCTAGCAAACCTATACAGTTTTGAAAACTAGACATCCAGGGGAATCCAGGATGGGGTGACTTGACTGCCTCCTTCCAGGTTCTGTTACCCAGAATCCCTTGCAAACCAAAATTGTCAAAAAACCCACATTTTCTTCACATTTCTGTGGTGGAAAGTTCTGGAATCTGGGTGGATTCACAAAATTCCACTCACCCCGCATTCCCCAAAGTCTTCCGATAAAAATGGTACCTCACTTGCGTGGGTAGGCCTAGTGCCCGCGACACGAAACGGCGCAAAATGCAATGTGACACACCACAATTTCACTGTGAAAAATGACCCTTTTTTGGCAAAGTGCCTAGCTGTAGTTTTTGAACCCTAGCTCTGCTGGCACCTAGGGAAACCTAGCAAACCTATGCATTTTTTAAAACTAGACACCCAGGGGAATCTAGGATGGGGTGAGTTGATTTCCTCCCTCCAGGTTCTGTCACCCAGATTCCCTCGCAAACCAAAAAAATTGTACAAAAAAATAAATTTCCCCCACATTTCTGTGGTGGAAAGTTCTGAAATCTGCGTGGATCCACAAATTTCCACTCACCCCACATTCCCAAAAGTCATCAGAGAAAAATGGTACCTCACTTGCGTGGGTAGGCCAAGTACCCGTGACATGAAATGGCGCAAAATGCAACGTGGACACACCACAATTTCACACTGAAAAATTACCCTTTTTTGGCAAAGTGCCTAGCTGTAGTTTTTGAACCCTAGCTCTGCTGACATCTAGGGAAACCTAGCAAACCTGTATATTTTTGAAAACTAGACACCCAGGGAAATCCAGGATGGGGTGAGTTGATTTCCTCCCTCCAGGTTCTATTACCCAGATTCCCTTGCAAACCAAAAAAATTGTCCAAAAAAATAAATTTTCCTCACATTTCTGTGGTGGAAAGTTCTGAAATCTGCGTGGATCCACAAATTTCCACTCACCCCACATTCCCAAAAGTCATCAGAGAAAAATGGTACCTCACTTGCGTGGGTAGGCCAAGTACCCGTGACATGAAATGGCACAAAATGTAACGTGGACACACCACAATTTCACACTGAAAAATGACCCTTTTTTGGCAAAGTGCCTAGCTGTAGTTTTTGAACCCTAGCTCAGCTGGCACATAGGGAAACCTAGCAAACCTATACATTTTTGAAAACTAGACACCCAGGGGAATCTAGGATGGGGTGAGTTGATTTCCTCCCTCCAGGTTCTGTCACCCAGATTCACTTGCAAACCAAAAAAATTGTACAAAAAAATAAATTTTCCCCACTTTTCTGTGGTGGAAAGTTCTGAAATCTGCGTGGATCCACAAATTTCCACTCACCCCACATTCCCAAAAGTCATCAGAGAAAAATGGTACCTCACTTGCGTGGGTAGGCCAAGTACCCGTGACATGAAATGGCGCAAAATGCAACGTGGACACACCACAATTTCACACTGAAAAATGACCCTTTTTTGGCAAAGTGCCTAGCTGTAGTTTTTGAACCCTAGCTCTGCTGGCAACTAGGGAAACCTAGCAAACCTATACAGTTTTGAAAACTAGACATCCAGGGGAATGCAGGATGGGGTGACTTGACTGCCTCCTTCCAGGTTCTGTTACCCAGAATCCCTTGCAAACCAAAATTGTCAAAAAACCCACATTTTCTTCACATTTCTGTGGTGGAAAGTTCTGGAATCTGGGTGGATCCACAAAATTCCACTCACCCCGCATTCCCCAAAGTCTTCCGAGAAAAATGGTACCTCACTTGCGTGGGTAGGCCTAGTGCCCGCGACACGAAACGGCGCAAAATGCAATGTGACACACCACAATTTCACTGTGAAAAATGACCCTTTTTTGGCAAAGTGCCTAGCTGTAGTTTTTGAACCCTAGCTCTGCTGGCACCTAGGGAAACCTAGCAAACCTATGCATTTTTTAAAACTAGACACCCAGGGGAATCTAGGATGGGGTGAGTTGTTTTCCTCCCTCCAGGTTCTGTCACCCAGATTCCCTTGCAAACCAAAAAAATTGTACAAAAGAATAAATTTTCCTCACATTTCTGTGGTGGAAAGTTCTGGAATCTGCGTGGATCCACAAATTTCCACTCACCCCACATTCCCAAAAGTCATCAGAGAAAAATGGTACCTCACTTGCGTGGGTAGGCCAAGTACCCGTGACATGAAATGGCGTAAAATGCAACGTGGACACACCACAATTTCACACTGAAAAATGACCCTTTTTTGGCAAAGTGCCTAGCTGTAGTTTTTGAACCCTAGCTCTGCTGGCAACTAGGGAAACCTAGCAAACCTATACATTTTTGAAAACTAGACATCCAGGGGAATCCAGGATGGGGTGACTTGACTGCCTCCCTCCAGGTTCTGTTACCCAGAATCCCTTGCAAACCAAAATTGTAAAAAGAAAACATTTTCGTCACATTTCTGTGGTGGAAAGTTCTGGAATCTGCGTGGATCCACAAATTTCCACTCACCCCGCGTTCCCCAAAGTCATCAGAGAAAAATGGTACCTCACTTGCGTGGGTAGGCCAAGTACCCGTGACATGAAATGGCACAAAATGCAACGTGGACACACCACAATTTCACACTGAAAAATTACCCTTTTTTGGCAAAGTGCCTAGCTGTAGTTTTTGAACCCTAGTTCTGCTGACATCTAGGGAAACCTAGCAAACCTGTATATTTTTGAAAACTAGACACCCAGGGAAATCCAGGATGGGGTGAGTTGATTTCCTCCCTCCAGGTTCTGTTACCCAGATTCCCTTGCAAACCAAAAAAATTGTCCAAAAAAATAAATTTTCCTCACATTTCTGTGGTGGAAAGTTCTGAAATCTGCGTGGATCCACAAATTTCCACTCACCCCACATTCCCAAAAGTCATCAGAGAAAAATGGTACCTCACTTGCGTGGGTAGGCCAAGTACCCGTGACATGAAATGGCACAAAATGTAACGTGGACACACCACAATTTCACACTGAAAAATGACCCTTTTTTGGCAAAGTGCCTAGCTGTAGTTTTTGAACCCTAGCTCTGCTGGCACCTAGGGAAAGCTAGCAAACCTATACATTTTTCAAAACTAGACAACCTGGGGAATCCATGATAGGGTGTCTTGACTGCCTTCCTCCATGTACTGTTACCCAGAATCCCGTGCAAACCAAAAAAATAGTCATAAACCCCATATTTTCCTCACATTTCTGTGGTGGAAAGTTCTGGAATCTGCGTGGATCCACCAATGTCCACTCACCCCGCTTTCCCCAAAGTCTTCTGAGAAAAATAGTACCTCACTTGCGTAGGTAGGAGTAGTGCCCGCGAGATGAAATGGCGCAAAATGCAACGTGGACACACCACAATTTCACACTGAAAAATGACCCTTTTTTGGCAAAGTGCCTAGCTGTAGTTTTTGAAGCCTAGCTCGGCTGGCACATAGGGAAACCTAGCAAACCTATACATTTTTGAAAACTAGACACCCAGGGGAATCTAGGATGGGGTGAGTTGATTTCCTCCCTCCAGGTTCTGTCACCCAGATTCCCTTGCAAACCAAAAAAATTGTACAAAAAAATAAATTTTCCCCACATTTCTGTGGTGGAAAGTTCTGAAATCTGCGTGGATCCACAAATTTCCACTCACCCCACATTCCCAAAAGTCATCAGAGAAAAATGGTACCTCACTTGCGTGGGTAGGCCAAGTACCCGTGACATGAAATGGCGCAAAATGCAACGTGGACACACCACAATTTCACACTGAAAAATGACCCTTTTTTGGCAAAGTGCCTAGCTGTAGTTTTTGAACCCTAGCTCTGCTGGACACTAGGGAAACCTAGCAAACCTATACAGTTTTGAAAACTAGACATCCAGGGGAATCCAGGATGGGGTGACTTGACTGCCTCCTTCCAGGTTCTGTTACCCAGAATCCCTTGCAAACCAAAATTGTCAAAAAACCCACATTTTCTTCACATTTCTGTGGTGGAAAGTTCTGGAATCTGGGTGGATCCACAAAATTCCACTCACCCCGCATTCCCCAAAGTCTTCCGATAAAAATGGTACCTCACTTGCGTGGGTAGGCCTAGTGCCCGCGACACGAAACGGCGCAAAATGCAATGTGACACACCACAATTTCACTGTGAAAAATGACCCTTTTTTGGCAAAGTGCCTAGCTGTAGTTTTTGAACCCTAGCTCTGCTGGCACCTAGGGAAACCTAGCAAACCTATGCATTTTTTAAAACTAGACACCCAGGGGAATCTAGGATGGGGTGAGTTGATTTCCTCCCTCCAGGTTCTGTCACCCAGATTCCCTCGCAAACCAAAAAAATTGTACAAAAAAATAAATTTCCCCCACATTTCTGTGGTGGAAAGTTCTGAAATCTGCGTGGATCCACAAATTTCCACTCACCCCACATTCCCAAAAGTCATCAGAGAAAAATGGTACCTCACTTGCGTGGGTAGGCCAAGTACCCGTGACATGAAATGGCGCAAAATGCAACGTGGACACACCACAATTTCACACTGAAAAATTACCCTTTTTTGGCAAAGTGCCTAGCTGTAGTTTTTGAACCCTAGCTCTGCTGACATCTAGGGAAACCTAGCAAACCTGTATATTTTTGAAAACTAGACACCCAGGGAAATCCAGGATGGGGTGAGTTGATTTCCTCCCTCCAGGTTCTATTACCCAGATTCCCTTGCAAACCAAAAAAATTGTCCAAAAAAATAAATTTTCCTCACATTTCTGTGGTGGAAAGTTCTGAAATCTGCGTGGATCCACAAATTTCCACTCACCCCACATTCCCAAAAGTCATCAGAGAAAAATGGTACCTCACTTGCGTGGGTAGGCCAAGTACCCGTGACATGAAATGGCACAAAATGTAACGTGGACACACCACAATTTCACACTGAAAAATGACCCTTTTTTGGCAAAGTGCCTAGCTGTAGTTTTTGAACCCTAGCTCAGCTGGCACATAGGGAAACCTAGCAAACCTATACATTTTTGAAAACTAGACACCCAGGGGAATCTAGGATGGGGTGAGTTGATTTCCTCCCTCCAGGTTCTGTCACCCAGATTCGCTTGCAAACCAAAAAAATTGTACAAAAAAATAAATTTTCCCCACTTTTCTGTGGTGGAAAGTTCTGAAATCTGCGTGGATCCACAAATTTCCACTCACCCCACATTCCCAAAAGTCATCAGAGAAAAATGGTACCTCACTTGCGTGGGTAGGCCAAGTACCCGTGACATGAAATGGCGCAAAATGCAACGTGGACACACCACAATTTCACACTGAAAAATGACCCTTTTTTGGCAAAGTGCCTAGCTGTAGTTTTTGAACCCTAGCTCTGCTGGCAACTAGGGAAACCTAGCAAACCTATACAGTTTTGAAAACTAGACATCCAGGGGAATCCAGGATGGGGTGACTTGACTGCCTCCTTCCAGGTTCTGTTACCCAGAATCCCTTGCAAACCAAAATTGTCAAAAAACCCACATTTTCTTCACATTTCTGTGGTGGAAAGTTCTGGAATCTGGGTGGATCCACAAAATTCCACTCACCCCGCATTCCCCAAAGTCTTCCGAGAAAAATGGTACCTCACTTGCGTGGGTAGGCCTAGTGCCCGCGACACGAAACGGCGCAAAATGCAATGTGACACACCACAATTTCACTGTGAAAAATGACCCTTTTTTGGCAAAGTGCCTAGCTGTAGTTTTTGAACCCTAGCTCTGCTGGCACCTAGGGAAACCTAGCAAACCTATGCATTTTTTAAAACTAGACACCCAGGGGAATCTAGGATGGGGTGAGTTGTTTTCCTCCCTCCAGGTTCTGTCACCCAGATTCCCTTGCAAACCAAAAAAATTGTACAAAAGAATAAATTTTCCTCACATTTCTGTGGTGGAAAGTTCTGGAATCTGCGTGGATCCACAAATTTCCACTCACCCCACATTCCCAAAAGTCATCAGAGAAAAATGGTACCTCACTTGCGTGGGTAGGCCAAGTACCCGTGACATGAAATGGCGTAAAATGCAACGTGGACACACCACAATTTCACACTGAAAAATGACCCTTTTTTGGCAAAGTGCCTAGCTGTAGTTTTTGAACCCTAGCTCTGCTGGCAACTAGGGAAACCTAGCAAACCTATACATTTTTGAAAACTAGACATCCAGGGGAATCCAGGATGGGGTGACTTGACTGCCTCCCTCCAGGTTCTGTTACCCAGAATCCCTTGCAAACCAAAATTGTAAAAAGAAAACATTTTCGTCACATTTCTGTGGTGGAAAGTTCTGGAATCTGCGTGGATCCACAAATTTCCACTCACCCCGCGTTCCCCAAAGTCATCAGAGAAAAATGGTACCTCACTTGCGTGGGTAGGCCAAGTACCCGTGACATGAAATGGCACAAAATGCAACGTGGACACACCACAATTTCACACTGAAAAATTACCCTTTTTTGGCAAAGTGCCTAGCTGTAGTTTTTGAACCCTAGTTCTGCTGACATCTAGGGAAACCTAGCAAACCTGTATATTTTTGAAAACTAGACACCCAGGGAAATCCAGGATGGGGTGAGTTGATTTCCTCCCTCCAGGTTCTGTTACCCAGATTCCCTTGCAAACCAAAAAAATTGTCCAAAAAAATAAATTTTCCTCACATTTCTGTGGTGGAAAGTTCTGAAATCTGCGTGGATCCACAAATTTCCACTCACCCCACATTCCCAAAAGTCATCAGAGAAAAATGGTACCTCACTTGCGTGGGTAGGCCAAGTACCCGTGACATGAAATGGCACAAAATGTAACGTGGACACACCACAATTTCACACTGAAAAATGACCCTTTTTTGGCAAAGTGCCTAGCTGTAGTTTTTGAACCCTAGCTCTGCTGGCACCTAGGGAAAGCTAGCAAACCTATACATTTTTCAAAACTAGACAACCTGGGGAATCCATGATAGGGTGTCTTGACTGCCTTCCTCCATGTACTGTTACCCAGAATCCCGTGCAAACCAAAAAAATAGTCATAAACCCCATATTTTCCTCACATTTCTGTGGTGGAAAGTTCTGGAATCTGCGTGGATCCACCAATGTCCACTCACCCCGCTTTCCCCAAAGTCTTCTGAGAAAAATAGTACCTCACTTGCGTAGGTAGGAGTAGTGCCCGCGAGATGAAATGGCGCAAAATGCAACGTGGACACACCACAATTTCACACTGAAAAATGACCCTTTTTTGGCAAAGTGCCTAGCTGTAGTTTTTGAAGCCTAGCTCGGCTGGCACATAGGGAAACCTAGCAAACCTATACATTTTTGAAAACTAGACACCCAGGGGAATCTAGGATGGGGTGAGTTGATTTCCTCCCTCCAGGTTCTGTCACCCAGATTCCCTTGCAAACCAAAAAAATTGTACAAAAAAATAAATTTTCCCCACATTTCTGTGGTGGAAAGTTCTGAAATCTGCGTGGATCCACAAATTTCCACTCACCCCACATTCCCAAAAGTCATCAGAGAAAAATGGTACCTCACTTGCGTGGGTAGGCCAAGTACCCGTGACATGAAATGGCGCAAAATGCAACGTGGACACACCACAATTTCACACTGAAAAATGACCCTTTTTTGGCAAAGTGCCTAGCTGTAGTTTTTGAACCCTAGCTCTGCTGGACACTAGGGAAACCTAGCAAACCTATACAGTTTTGAAAACTAGACATCCAGGGGAATCCAGGATGGGGTGACTTGACTGCCTCCTTCCAGGTTCTGTTACCCAGAATCCCTTGCAAACCAAAATTGTCAAAAAACCCACATTTTCTTCACATTTCTGTGGTGGAAAGTTCTGGAATCTGGGTGGATCCACAAAATTCCACTCACCCCGCATTCCCCAAAGTCTTCCGATAAAAATGGTACCTCACTTGCGTGGGTAGGCCTAGTGCCCGCGACACGAAACGGCGCAAAATGCAATGTGACACACCACAATTTCACTGTGAAAAATGACCCTTTTTTGGCAAAGTGCCTAGCTGTAGTTTTTGAACCCTAGCTCTGCTGGCACCTAGGGAAACCTAGCAAACCTATGCATTTTTTAAAACTAGACAACCAGGGGAATCTAGGATGGGGTGAGTTGATTTCCTCCCTCCAGGTTCTGTCACCCAGATTCCCTCGCAAACCAAAAAAATTGTACAAAAAAATAAATTTCCCCCACATTTCTGTGGTGGAAAGTTCTGAAATCTGCGTGGATCCACAAATTTCCACTCACCCCACATTCCCAAAAGTCATCAGAGAAAAATGGTACCTCACTTGCGTGGGTAGGCCAAGTACCCGTGACATGAAATGGCGCAAAATGCAACGTGGACACACCACAATTTCACACTGAAAAATTACCCTTTTTTGGCAAAGTGCCTAGCTGTAGTTTTTGAACCCTAGCTCTGCTGACATCTAGGGAAACCTAGCAAACCTGTATATTTTTGAAAACTAGACACCCAGGGAAATCCAGGATGGGGTGAGTTGATTTCCTCCCTCCAGGTTCTATTACCCAGATTCCCTTGCAAACCAAAAAAATTGTCCAAAAAAATAAATTTTCCTCACATTTCTGTGGTGGAAAGTTCTGAAATCTGCGTGGATCCACAAATTTCCACTCACCCCACATTCCCAAAAGTCATCAGAGAAAAATGGTACCTCACTTGCGTGGGTAGGCCAAGTACCCGTGACATGAAATGGCACAAAATGTAACGTGGACACACCACAATTTCACACTGAAAAATGACCCTTTTTTGGCAAAGTGCCTAGCTGTAGTTTTTGAACCCTAGCTCTGCTGGCACCTAGGGAAAGCTAGCAAACCTATACATTTTTCAAAACTAGACAACCTGGGGAATCCATGATAGGGTGTCTTGACTGCCTTCCTCCATGTACTGTTACCCAGAATCCCGTGCAAACCAAAAAAATAGTCATAAACCCCATATTTTCCTCACATTTCTGTGGTGGAAAGTTCTGGAATCTGCGTGGATCCACCAATGTCCACTCACCCCGCTTTCCCCAAAGTCTTCTGAGAAAAATAGTACCTCACTTGCGTAGGTAGGAGTAGTGCCCGCGAGATGAAATGGCGCAAAATGCAACGTGGACACACCACAATTTCACACTGAAAAATGACCCTTTTTTGGCAAAGTGCCTAGCTGTAGTTTTTGAACCCTAGCTCGGCTGGCACATAGGGAAACCTAGCAAACCTATACATTTTTGAAAACTAGACACCCAGGGGAATCTAGGATGGGGTGAGTTGATTTCCTCCCTCCAGGTTCTGTCACCCAGATTCCCTTGCAAACCAAAAAAATTGTACAAAAAAATAAATTTTCCCCACATTTCTGTGGTGGAAAGTTCTGAAATCTGCGTGGATCCACAAATTTCCACTCACCCCACATTCCCAAAAGTCATCAGAGAAAAATGGTACCTCACTTGCGTGGGTAGGCCAAGTACCCGTGACATGAAATGGCGCAAAATGCACCGTGGACACACCACAATTTCACACTGAAAAATGACCCTTTTTTGGCAAAGTGCCTAGCTGTAGTTTTTGAACCCTAGCTCTGCTGGCAACTAGGGAAACCTAGCAAACCTATACAGTTTTGAAAACTAGACATCCAGGGGAATCCAGGATGGGGTGACTTGACTGCCTCCTTCCAGGTTCTGTTACCCAGAATCCCTTGCAAACCAAAATTGTCAAAAAACCCACATTTTCTTCACATTTCTGTGGTGGAAAGTTCTGGAATCTGGGTGGATCCACAAAATTCCACTCACCCCGCATTCCCCAAAGTCTTCCGATAAAAATGGTACCTCACTTGCGTGGGTAGGCCTAGTGCCCGCGACACGAAACGGCGCAAAATGCAATGTGACACACCACAATTTCACTGTGAAAAATGACCCTTTTTTGGCAAAGTGCCTAGCTGTAGTTTTTGAACCCTAGCTCTGCTGGCACCTAGGGAAACCTAGCAAACCTATGCATTTTTTAAAACTAGACACCCAGGGGAATCTAGGATGGGGTGAGTTGATTTCCTCCCTCCAGGTTCTGTCACCCAGATTCCCTCGCAAACCAAAAAAATTGTACAAAAAAATAAATTTCCCCCACATTTCTGTGGTGGAAAGTTCTGAAATCTGCGTGGATCCACAAATTTCCACTCACCCCACATTCCCAAAAGTCATCAGAGAAAAATGGTACCTCACTTGCGTGGGTAGGCCAAGTACCCGTGACATGAAATGGCGCAAAATGCAACGTGGACACACCACAATTTCACACTGAAAAATTACCCTTTTTTGGCAAAGTGCCTAGCTGTAGTTTTTGAACCCTAGCTCTGCTGACATCTAGGGAAACCTAGCAAACCTGTATATTTTTGAAAACTAGACACCCAGGGAAATCCAGGATGGGGTGAGTTGATTTCCTCCCTCCAGGTTCTATTACCCAGATTCCCTTGCAAACCAAAAAAATTGTCCAAAAAAATAAATTTTCCTCACATTTCTGTGGTGGAAAGTTCTGAAATCTGCGTGGATCCACAAATTTCCACTCACCCCACATTCCCAAAAGTCATCAGAGAAAAATGGTACCTCACTTGCGTGGGTAGGCCAAGTACCCGTGACATGAAATGGCACAAAATGTAACGTGGACACACCACAATTTCACACTGAAAAATGACCCTTTTTTGGCAAAGTGCCTAGCTGTAGTTTTTGAACCCTAGCTCTGCTGGCACCTAGGGAAAGCTAGCAAACCTATACATTTTTCAAAACTAGACAACCTGGGGAATCCATGATAGGGTGTCTTGACTGCCTTCCTCCATGTACTGTTACCCAGAATCCCGTGCAAACCAAAAAAATAGTCATAAACCCCATATTTTCCTCACATTTCTGTGGTGGAAAGTTCTGGAATCTGCATGGATCCACCAATGTCCACTCACCCCGCTTTCCTCAAAGTCTTCTGAGAAAAATAGTACCTCACTTGCGTAGGTAGGAGTAGTGCCCGCGAGATGAAATGGCGCAAAATGCAACGTGGACACACCACAATTTCACACTGAAAAATGACCCTTTTTTGGCAAAGTGCCTAGCTGTAGTTTTTGAACCCTAGCTCTGCTGGCAACTAGGGAAACCTAGCAAACCTATACAGTTTTGAAAACTAGACATCCAGGGCAATCCAGGATGGGGTGACTTGACTGCCTCCTTCCAGGTTCTGTTACCCAGAATCCCTTGCAAACCAAAATTGTCAAAAAACCCACATTTTCTTCACATTTCTGTGGTGGAAAGTTCTGGAATTTGGGTGGATCCACAAAATTCCACTCACCCCGCATTCCCCAAAGTCTTCCGAGAAAAATGGTACCTCACTTGCATGGGTAGGCCTAGTGCCCGCGACACGAAACGGCGCAAAATGCAATGTGACACACCACAATTTCACTGTGAAAAATGACCCTTTTTTGGCAAAGTGCCTAGCTGTAGTTTTTGAACCCTAGCTCTGCTGGCACCTAGGGAAACCTAGCAAACCTATGCATTTTTTAAAACTAGACACCCAGGGGAATCTAGGATGGGGTGAGTTGATTTCCTCCCTCCAGGTTCTGTCACCCAGATTCCCTTGCAAACCAAAAAAATTGTACAAAAAAATAAATTTCCCCCACAATTCTGTGGTGGAAAGTTCTGAAATCTGCGTGGATCCACAAATTTCCACTCACCCCACATTCCCAAAAGTCATCAGAGAAAAATGGTACCTCACTTGCGTGGGTAGGCCAAGTACCCGTGACATGAAATGGCGCAAAATGCAACGTGGACACACCACAATTTCACACTGAAAAATGACCCTTTTTTGGCAAAGTGCCTAGCTGTAGTTTTTGAACCCTAGCTCTGCTGGCAACTAGGGAAACCTAGCAAACCTATACAGTTTTGAAAACTAGACATCCAGGGGAATCCAGGATGGGGTGACTTGACTGCCTCCTTCCAGGTTCTGTTACCCAGAATCCCTTGCAAACCAAAATTGTCAAAACACCCACATTTTCTTCACATTTCTGTGGTGGAAAGTTCTGGAATCTGGGTGGATCCACAAAATTCCACTCACCCCCCATTCCCCAAAGTCTTCCGAGAAAAATGGTACCTCACTTGCGTGGGTAGGCCTAGTGCCCGCACCACGAAACGGCGCAAAATGCAATGTGACACACCACAATTTCACTGTGAAAAATGACCCTTTTTTGGCAAAGTGCCTAGCTGTAGTTTTTGAACCCTAGCTCTGCTGGCACCTAGGGAAACCTAGCAAACCTATGCATTTTTTAAAACTAGACACCCAGGGGAATCTAGGATGGGGTGAGTTGTTTTCCTCCCTCCAGGTTCTGTCACCCAGATTTCCTTGCAAACCAAAAAAATTGTACAAAAAAATAAATTTTCCTCACATTTCTGTGGTGGAAAGTTCTGGAATCTGCGTGGATCCACAAATTTCCACTCACCCCACATTCCCAAAAGTCATCAGAGAAAAATGGTACCTCACTTGCGTGGGTAGGCCAAGTACCCGTGACATGAAATGGCGTAAAATGCAACATGGACACACCACAATTTCACACTGAAAAATGACCCTTTTTTGGCAAAGTGCCTAGCTGTAGTTTTTGAACCCTAGCTCTGCTGGCAACTAGGGAAACCTAGCAAACCTATACATTTTTGAAAACTAGACATCCAGGGGAATCCAGGATGGGGTGACTTGACTGCCTCCCTCCAGGTTCTGTTACCCAGAATCCCTTGCAAACCAAAATTGTAAAAAAAAAACATTTTCGTCACATTTCTGTGGTGGAAAGTTCTGGAATCTGCGTGGATCCACAAATTTCCACTCACCCCGCGTTCCCCAAAGTCATCAGAGAAAAATGGTAGCTCACTTGCGTGGGTAGGCCAAGTACCCGTGACATGAAATGGCGCAAAATGCAACGTGGACACACCACAATTTCACACTGAAAAATTACCCTTTTTTGGCAAAGTGCCTAGCTGTAGTTTTTGAACCCTAGCTCTGCTGACATCTAGGGAAACCTAGCAAACCTGTATATTTTTGAAAACTAGACACCCAGGGAAATCCAGGATGGGGTGAGTTGATTTCCTCCCTCCAGGTTCTGTTACCCAGATTCCCTTGCAAACCAAAAAAATTGTCCAAAAAAATAAATTTTCCTCACATTTCTGTGGTGGAAAGTTCTGAAATCTGCGTGGATCCACAAATTTCCACTCACCCCACATTCCCAAAAGTCATCAGAGAAAAATGGTACCTCACTTGCGTGGGTAGGCCAAGTACCCGTGACATGAAATGGCACAAAATGTAACGTGGACACACCACAATTTCACACTGAAAAATGACCCTTTTTTGGCAAAGTGCCTAGCTGTAGTTTTTGAACCCTAGCTCTGCTGGCACCTAGGGAAAGCTAGCAAACCTATACATTTTTCAAAACTAGACAACCTGGGGAATCCATGATAGGGTGTCTTGACTGCCTTCCTCCATGTACTGTTACCCAGAATCCCGTGCAAACCAAAAAAATAGTCATAAACCCCATATTTTCCTCACATTTCTGTGGTGGAAAGTTCTGGAATCTGCGTGGATCCACCAATGTCCACTCACCCCGCTTTCCCCAAAGTCTTCTGAGAAAAATAGTACCTCACTTGCGTAGGTAGGAGTAGTGCCCGCGAGATGAAATGGCGCAAAATGCAACGTGGACACACCACAATTTCACACTGAAAAATGACCCTTTTTTGGCAAAGTGCCTAGCTGTAGTTTTTGAACCCTAGCTCGGCTGGCACATAGGGAAACCTAGCAAACCTATACATTTTTGAAAACTAGACACCCAGGGGAATCTAGGATGGGGTGAGTTGATTTCCTCCCTCCAGGTTCTGTCACCCAGATTCCCTTGCAAACCAAAAAAATTGTACAAAAAAATAAATTTTCCCCACATTTCTGTGGTGGAAAGTTCTGAAATCTGCGTGGATCCACAAATTTCCACTCACCCCACATTCCCAAAAGTCATCAGAGAAAAATGATACCTCACTTGCGTGGGTAGGCCAAGTACCCGTGACATGAAATGGCGCAAAATGCAACGTGGACACACCACAATTTCACACTGAAAAATGACCCTTTTTTGGCAAAGTGCCTAGCTGTAGTTTTTGAACCCTAGCTCTGCTGGCAACTAGGGAAACCTAGCAAACCTATACAGTTTTGAAAACTAGACATCCAGGGCAATCCAGGATGGGGTGACTTGACTGCCTCCTTCCAGGTTCTGTTACCCAGAATCCCTTGCAAACCAAAATTGTCAAAAAACCCACATTTTCTTCACATTTCTGTGGTGGAAAGTTCTGGAATCTGGGTGGATCCACAAAATTCCACTCACCCCACATTCCCCAAAGTCTTCCGAGAAAAATGGTACCTCACTTGCGTGGGTAGGCCTAGTGCCCGCCACACGAAACGGCGCAAAATGCAATGTGACACACCACAATTTCACTGTGAAAAATGACCCTTTTTTAGCAAAGTGCCTAGCTGTAGTTTTTGAACCCTAGCTCTGCTGGCACCTAGGGAAACCTAGCAAACCTATGCATTTTTTAAAACTAGACACCCAGGGGAATCTAGGATGGGGTGAGTTGATTTCCTCCCTCCAGGTTCTGTCACCCAGATTCCCTTGCAAACCAAAAAAATTGTACGAAAAAATAAATTTTCCCCACATTTCTGTGGTGGAAAGTTCTGAAATCTGCGTGGATCCACAAATTTCCACTCACCCCACATTCCCAAAAGTCATCAGAGAAAAATGGTACCTCACTTGCGTGGGTAGGCCAAGTACCCGTGACATGAAATGGCGCAAAATGCAACGTGGACACACCACAATTTCACACTGAAAAATGACCCTTTTTTGGCAAAGTGCCTAGCTGTAGTTTTTGAACCCTAGCTCTGCTGGCAACTAGGGAAACCTAGCAAACCTATACAGTTTTGAAAACTAGACATCCAGGGGAATCCAGGATGGGGTGACTTGACTGCCTCCTTCCAGGTTCTGTTACCCCGAATCCCTTGCAAACCAGAATTGTCAAAAAACCCACATTTTCTTCACATTTCTGTGGTGGAAAGTTCTGGAATATGCGTGGATCCACAAATTTCCACTCACCCCACATTCCCAAAAGTCATCAGAGAAAAATGGTACCTCACTTGCGTGGGTAGGCCAAGTACCCGTGACATGAAATGGCGTAAAATGCAACGTGGACCCACCACAATTTCACAGTGAAAAATGACCCTTTTTTGGCAAAGTGCCTAGCTGTAGTTTTTGAACCCTAGCTCTGCTGGCAACTAGGGAAACCTAGCAAACCTAAAAATGTTTGAAAACTAGACATCCAGGGGAATCCAGGATGGGGTGACTTGACTGCCTCCCTCCAGGTTCTGTTACCCAGAATCCTTTGCAAACCAAAATTGTAAAAAAATGACATTTTCGTCACATTTCTGTGGTGGAAAGTTCTGGAATCTGCGTGGATCCACAAATTTCCACTCACCCCGCGTTCCCCAAAGTCATCAGAGAAAAATGGTACCTCACTTGCGTGGGTAGGCCAAGTACCCGTGACATGAAATGGCGCAAAATGCAACGTGGACACACCACAATTTCACACTGAAAAATTACCCTTTTTTGGCAAAGTGCCTAGCTGTACTTTTTGAACCCTAGCTCTGCTGGCACCTAAGGAAAGCTAGCAAACCTATACATTTTTGAAAACTAGACACCCAGGGAAATCCAGGATGGGGTGAGTTGATTTCCTCCCTCCAGGTTCTGTTACCCAGATTCCCTTGCAAACCAAAAAAATTGTCCAAAAAAATAAATTTTCCTCACATTTCTGTGGTGGAAAGTTCTGAAATCTGCGTGGATCCACAAATTTCCACTCACCCCACATTCCCAAAAGTCATCAGAGAAAAATGGTACCTCACTTGCGTGGGTAGGCCAAGTACCCGTGACATGAAATGGCACAAAATGTAACGTGGACACACCACAATTTCACACTGAAAAATGACCCTTTTTTGGCAAAGTGCCTAGCTGTAGTTTTTGAACCCTAGCTCTGCTGGCACCTAGGGAAAGCTAGCAAACCTATACATTTTTCAAAACTAGACAACCTGGGGAATCCATGATAGGGTGTCTTGACTGCCTTCCTCCATGTACTGTTACCCAGAATCCCGTGCAAACCAAAAAAATAGTCATAAACCCCATATTTTCCTCACATTTCTGTGGTGGAAAGTTCTGGAATCTGCGTGGATCCACCAATGTCCACTCACCCCGCTTTCCCCAAAGTCTTCTGAGAAAAATAGTACCTCACTTGCGTAGGTAGGAGTAGTGCCCGCGAGATGAAATGGCGCAAAATGCAACGTGGACACACCACAATTTCACACTGAAAAATGACCCTTTTTTGGCAAAGTGCCTAGCTGTAGTTTTTGAACCCTAGCTCGGCTGGCACATAGGGAAACCTAGCAAA
This sequence comes from Triturus cristatus, assembly GCF_964204655.1. NCBI lineage: Eukaryota > Metazoa > Chordata > Amphibia > Caudata > Salamandridae > Triturus > Triturus cristatus. Next base: position 928,223,220 of record NC_140579.1, on the reverse strand, counting down.
CCTATACATTTTTGAAAACTAGACACCCAGGGGAATCTAGGATGGGGTGAGTTGATTTCCTCCCTCCAGGTTCTGTCACCCAGATTCCCTTGCAAACCAAAAAAATTGTACAAAAAAATAAATTTTCCCCACATTTCTGTGGTGGAAAGTTCTGAAATCTGCGTGGATCCACAAATTTCCACTCACCCCACATTCCCAAAAGTCATCAGAGAAAAATGGTACCTCACTTGCGTGGGTAGGCCAAGTACCCGTGACATGAAATGGCGCAAAATGCAACGTGGACACACCACAATTTCACACTGAAAAATGACCCTTTTTTGGCAAAGTGCCTAGCTGTAGTTTTTGAACCCTAGCTCTGCTGGCAACTAGGGAAACCTAGCAAACCTATACAGTTTTGAAAACTAGACATCCAGGGGAATCCAGGATGGGGTGACTTGACTGCCTCCTTCCAGGTTCTGTTACCCAGAATCCCTTGCAAACCAAAATTGTCAAAAAACCCACATTTTCTTCACATTTCTGTGGTGGAAAGTTCTGGAATCTGGGTGGATCCACAAAATTCCACTCACCCCGCATTCCCCAAAGTCTTCCGAGAAAAATGGTACCTCACTTGCGTGGGTAGGCCTAGTGCCCGCGACACGAAACGGCGCAAAATGCAATGTGACACACCACAATTTCACTGTGAAAAATGACCCTTTTTTGGCAAAGTGCCTAGCTGTAGTTTTTGAACCCTAGCTCTGCTGGCACCTAGGGAAACCTAGCAAACCTATGCATTTTTTAAAACTAGACACCCAGGGGAATCTAGGATGAGGTGAGTTGATTTCCTCCCTCCAGGTTCTGTCACCCAGATTCCCTTGCAAACCAAAAAAATTGTACAAAAAAATAAATTTTCCTCACATGTCTGTGGTGGAAAGTTCTGAAATCTGCGTGGATCCACAAATTTCCACTCACCCCACATTCCCAAAAGTCATCAGAGAAAAATGGTACCTCACTTGCGTGGGTAGGCCAAGTACCCGTGACATGAAATGGCGCAAAATGCAACGTGGACACACCACAATTTCACACTGAAAAATTACCCTTTTTTGGCAAAGTGCCTAGCTGTAGTTTTTGAACCCTAGCTCTGCTGGCAACTAGGGAAACCTAGCAAACCTATACAGTTTTGAAAACTAGACATCCAGGGGAATCCAGGATGGGGTGACTTGACTGCCTCCTTCCAGGTTCTGTTACCCAGAATCCCTTGCAAACCAAAATTGTCAAAAAACCCACATTTTCTTCACATTTCTGTGGTGGAAAGTTCTGGAATATGCGTGGATCCACAAATTTCCACTCACCCCACATTCCCAAAAGTCATCAGAGAAAAATGGTACCTCACTTGCGTGGGTAGGCCAAGTACCCGTGACATGAAATGGCGTAAAATGCAACGTGGACACACCACAATTTCACAGTGAAAAATGACCCTTTTTTGGCAAAGTGCCTAGCTGTAGTTTTTGAACCCTAGCTCTGCTGGCAACTAGGGAAACCTAGCAAACCTATACATTTTTGAAAACTAGACATCCAGGGGAATCCAGGATGGGGTGACTTGACTGCCTCCCTCCAGGTTCTGTTACCCAGAATCCTTTGCAAACCAAAATTGTAAAAAAATGACATTTTTGTCACATTTCTGTGGTGGAAAGTTCTGGAATCTGCGTGGATCCACAAATTTCCACTCACCCCGCGTTCCCCAAAGTCATCAGAGAAAAATGGTACCTCACTTGCGTGGGTAGGCCAAGTACCCGTGACATGAAATGGCGCAAAATGCAACGTGGACACACCACAATTTCACACTGAAAAATTACCCTTTTTTGGCAAAGTGCCTAGCTGTACTTTTTGAACCCTAGCTCTGCTGGCACCTAAGGAAAGCTAGCAAACCTATACATTTTTGAAAACTAGACACCCAGGGAAATCCAGGATGGGGTGAGTTGATTTCCTCCCTCCAGGTTCTGTTACCCAGATTCCCTTGCAAACCAAAAAAATTGTCCAAAAAAATAAATTTTCCTCACATTTCTGTGGTGGAAAGTTCTGAAATCTGCGTGGATCCACAAATTTCCACTCACCCCACATTCCCAAAAGTCATCAGAGAAAAATGGTACCTCACTTGCGTGGGTAGGCCAAGTACCCGTGACATGAAATGGCATAAAATGTAACGTGGACACACCACAATTTCACACTGAAAAATGACCCTTTTTTGGCAAAGTGCCTAGCTGTAGTTTTTGAACCCTAGCTCTGCTGGCACCTAGGGAAAGCTAGCAAACCTATACATTTTTCAAAACTAGACAACCTGGGGAATCCATGATAGGGTGTCTTGACTGCCTTCCTCCATGTACTGTTACCCAGAATCCCGTGCAAACCAAAAAAATAGTCATAAACCCCATATTTTCCTCACATTTCTGTGGTGGAAAGTTCTGGAATCTGCGTGGATCCACCAATGTCCACTCACCCCGCTTTCCCCAAAGTCTTCTGAGAAAAATAGTACCTCACTTGCGTAGGTAGGAGTAGTGCCCGCGAGATGAAATGGCGCAAAATGCAACGTGGACACACCACAATTTCACACTGAAAAATGACCCTTTTTTGGCAAAGTGCCTAGCTGTAGTTTTTGAACCCTAGCTCGGCTGGCACATAGGGAAACCTAGCAAACCTATACATTTTTGAAAACTAGACACCCAGGGGAATCTAGGATGGGGTGAGTTGATTTCCTCCCTCCAGGTTCTGTCACCCAGATTCCCTTGCAAACCAAAAAAATTGTACAAAAAAATAAATTTTCCCCACATTTCTGTGGTGGAAAGTTCTGAAATCTGCGTGGATCCAAAAATTTCCACTCACCCCACATTCCCAAAAGTCATCAGAGAAAAATGGTACCTCACTTGCGTGGGTAGGCCAAGTACCCGTGACATGAAATGGCGCAAAATGCAACGTGGACACACCACAATTTCACACTGAAAAATGACCCTTTTTTGGCAAAGTGCCTAGCTGTAGTTTTTGAACCCTAGCTCTGCTGGCAACTAGGGAAACCTAGCAAACCTATACAGTTTTGAAAACTAGACATCCAGGGGAATCCAGGATGGGGTGACTTGACTGCCTCCTTCCAGGTTCTGTTACCCAGAATCCCTTGCAAACCAAAATTGTCAAAAAACCCACATTTTCTTCACATTTCTGTGGTGGAAAGTTCTGGAATCTGGGTGGATCCACAAAATTCCACTCACCCCGCATTCCCCAAAGTCTTCCGATAAAAATGGTACCTCACTTGCGTGGGTAGGCCTAGTGCCCGCGACACGAAACGGCGCAAAATGCAATGTGACACACCACAATTTCACTGTGAAAAATGACCCTTTTTTGGCAAAGTGCCTAGCTGTAGTTTTTGAACCCTAGCTCTGCTGGCACCTAGGGAAACCTAGCAAACCTATGCATTTTTTAAAACTAGACACCCAGGGGAATCTAGGATGGGGTGAGTTGATTTCCTCCCTCCAGGTTCTGTCACCCAGATTCCCTCGCAAACCAAAAAAATTGTACAAAAAAATAAATTTCCCCCACATTTCTGTGGTGGAAAGTTCTGAAATCTGCGTGGATCCACAAATTTCCACTCACCCCACATTCCCAAAAGTCATCAGAGAAAAATGGTACCTCACTTGCGTGGGTAGGCCAAGTACCCGTGACATGAAATGGCGCAAAATGCAACGTGGACACACCACAATTTCACACTGAAAAATTACCCTTTTTTGGCAAAGTGCCTAGCTGTAGTTTTTGAACCCTAGCTCTGCTGACATCTAGGGAAACCTAGCAAACCTGTATATTTTTGAAAACTAGACACCCAGGGAAATCCAGGATGGGGTGAGTTGATTTCCTCCCTCCAGGTTCTATTACCCAGATTCCCTTGCAAACCAAAAAAATTGTCCAAAAAAATAAATTTTCCTCACATTTCTGTGGTGGAAAGTTCTGAAATCTGCGTGGATCCACAAATTTCCACTCACCCCACATTCCCAAAAGTCATCAGAGAAAAATGGTACCTCACTTGCGTGGGTAGGCCAAGTACCCGTGACATGAAATGGCACAAAATGTAACGTGGACACACCACAATTTCACACTGAAAAATGACCCTTTTTTGGCAAAGTGCCTAGCTGTAGTTTTTGAACCCTAGCTCTGCTGGCACCTAGGGAAAGCTAGCAAACCTATACATTTTTCAAAACTAGACAACCTGGGGAATCCATGATAGGGTGTCTTGACTGCCTTCCTCCATGTACTGTTACCCAGAATCCCGTGCAAACCAAAAAAATAGTCATAAACCCCATATTTTCCTCACATTTCTGTGGTGGAAAGTTCTGGAATCTGCATGGATCCACCAATGTCCACTCACCCCGCTTTCCTCAAAGTCTTCTGAGAAAAATAGTACCTCACTTGCGTAGGTAGGAGTAGTGCCCGCGAGATGAAATGGCGCAAAATGCAACGTGGACACACCACAATTTCACACTGAAAAATGACCCTTTTTTGGCAAAGTGCCTAGCTGTAGTTTTTGAACCCTAGCTCTGCTGGCAACTAGGGAAACCTAGCAAACCTATACAGTTTTGAAAACTAGACATCCAGGGCAATCCAGGATGGGGTGACTTGACTGCCTCCTTCCAGGTTCTGTTACCCAGAATCCCTTGCAAACCAAAATTGTCAAAAAACCCACATTTTCTTCACATTTCTGTGGTGGAAAGTTCTGGAATCTGGGTGGATCCACAAAATTCCACTCACCCCGCATTCCCCAAAGTCTTCCGAGAAAAATGGTACCTCACTTGCATGGGTAGGCCTAGTGCCCGCGACACGAAACGGCGCAAAATGCAATGTGACACACCACAATTTCACTGTGAAAAATGACCCTTTTTTGGCAAAGTGCCTAGCTGTAGTTTTTGAACCCTAGCTCTGCTGGCACCTAGGGAAACCTAGCAAACCTATGCATTTTTTAAAACTAGACACCCAGGGGAATCTAGGATGGGGTGAGTTGATTTCCTCCCTCCAGGTTCTGTCACCCAGATTCCCTTGCAAACCAAAAAAATTGTACAAAAAAATAAATTTCCCCCACAATTCTGTGGTGGAAAGTTCTGAAATCTGCGTGGATCCACAAATTTCCACTCACCCCACATTCCCAAAAGTCATCAGAGAAAAATGGTACCTCACTTGCGTGGGTAGGCCAAGTACCCGTGACATGAAATGGCGCAAAATGCAACGTGGACACACCACAATTTCACACTGAAAAATGACCCTTTTTTGGCAAAGTGCCTAGCTGTAGTTTTTGAACCCTAGCTCTGCTGGCAACTAGGGAAACCTAGCAAACCTATACAGTTTTGAAAACTAGACATCCAGGGGAATCCAGGATGGGGTGACTTGACTGCCTCCTTCCAGGTTCTGTTACCCAGAATCCCTTGCAAACCAAAATTGTCAAAACACCCACATTTTCTTCACATTTCTGTGGTGGAAAGTTCTGGAATCTGGGTGGATCCACAAAATTCCACTCACCCCCCATTCCCCAAAGTCTTCCGAGAAAAATGGTACCTCAATTGCGTGGGTAGGCCTAGTGCCCGCACCACGAAACGGCGCAAAATCCAATGTGACACACCACAATTTCACTGTGAAAAATGACCCTTTTTTGGCAAAGTGCCTAGCTGTAGTTTTTGAACCCTAGCTCTGCTGGCACCTAGGGAAACCTAGCAAACCTATGCATTTTTTAAAACTAGACACCCAGGGGAATCTAGTATGGGGTGAGTTGTTTTCCTCCCTCCAGGTTCTGTCACCCAGATTCCCTTGCAAACCAAAAAAATTGTACAAAAAAATAAATTTTCCTCACATTTCTGTGGTGGAAAGTTCTGGAATCTGCGTGGATCCACAAATTTCCACTCACCCCACATTCCCAAAAGTCATCAGAGAAAAATGGTACCTCACTTGCGTGGGTAGGCCAAGTACCCGTGACATGAAATGGCGTAAAATGCAACATGGACACACCACAATTTCACACTGAAAAATGACCCTTTTTTGGCAAAGTGCCTAGCTGTAGTTTTTGAACCCTAGCTCTGCTGGCAACTAGGGAAACCTAGCAAACCTATACATTTTTGAAAACTAGACATCCAGGGGAATCCAGGATGGGGTGACTTGACTGCCTCCCTCCAGGTTCTGTTACCCAGAATCCCTTGCAAACCAAAATTGTAAAAAAAAAACATTTTCGTCACATTTCTGTGGTGGAAAGTTCTGGAATCTGCGTGGATCCACAAATTTCCACTCACCCCGCGTTCCCCAAAGTCATCAGAGAAAAATGGTACCTCACTTGCGTGGGTAGGCCAAGTACCCGTGACATGAAATGGCGCAAAATGCAACGTGGACACACCACAATTTCACACTGAAAAATTACCCTTTTTTGGCAAAGTGCCTAGCTGTAGTTTTTGAACCCTAGCTCTGCTGACATCTAGGGAAACCTAGCAAACCTGTATATTTTTGAAAACTAGACACCCAGGGAAATCCAGGATGGGGTGAGTTGATTTCCTCCCTCCAGGTTCTGTTACCCAGATTCCCTTGCAAACCAAAAAAATTGTCCAAAAAAATAAATTTTCCTCACATTTCTGTGGTGGAAAGTTCTGAAATCTGCGTGGATCCACAAATTTCCACTCACCCCACATTCCCAAAAGTCATCAGAGAAAAATGGTACCTCACTTGCGTGGGTAGGCCAAGTACCCGTGACATGAAATGGCACAAAATGTAACGTGGACACACCACAATTTCACACTGAAAAATGACCCTTTTTTGGCAAAGTGCCTAGCTGTAGTTTTTGAACCCTAGCTCTGCTGGCACCTAGGGAAAGCTAGCAAACCTATACATTTTTCAAAACTAGACAACCTGGGGAATCCATGATAGGGTGTCTTGACTGCCTTCCTCCATGTACTGTTACCCAGAATCCCGTGCAAACCAAAAAAATAGTCATAAACCCCATATTTTCCTCACATTTCTGTGGTGGAAAGTTCTGGAATCTGCGTGGATCCACCAATGTCCACTCACCCCGCTTTCCCCAAAGTCTTCTGAGAAAAATAGTACCTCACTTGCGTAGGTAGGAGTAGTGCCCGCGAGATGAAATGGCGCAAAATGCAACGTGGACACACCACAATTTCACACTGAAAAATGACCCTTTTTTGGCAAAGTGCCTAGCTGTAGTTTTTGAACCCTAGCTCGGCTGGCACATAGGGAAACCTAGCAAACCTATACATTTTTGAAAACTAGACACCCAGGGGAATCTAGGATGGGGTGAGTTGATTTCCTCCCTCCAGGTTCTGTCACCCAGATTCCCTTGCAAACCAAAAAAATTGTACAAAAAAATAAATTTTCCCCACATTTCTGTGGTGGAAAGTTCTGAAATCTGCGTGGATCCACAAATTTCCACTCACCCCACATTCCCAAAAGTCATCAGAGAAAAATGATACCTCACTTGCGTGGGTAGGCCAAGTACCCGTGACATGAAATGGCGCAAAATGCAACGTGGACACACCACAATTTCACACTGAAAAATGACCCTTTTTTGGCAAAGTGCCTAGCTGTAGTTTTTGAACCCTAGCTCTGCTGGCAACTAGGGAAACCTAGCAAACCTATACAGTTTTGAAAACTAGACATCCAGGGCAATCCAGGATGGGGTGACTTGACTGCCTCCTTCCAGGTTCTGTTACCCAGAATCCCTTGCAAACCAAAATTGTCAAAAAACCCACATTTTCTTCACATTTCTGTGGTGGAAAGTTCTGGAATCTGGGTGGATCCACAAAATTCCACTCACCCCACATTCCCCAAAGTCTTCCGAGAAAAATGGTACCTCACTTGCGTGGGTAGGCCTAGTGCCCGCCACACGAAACGGCGCAAAATGCAATGTGACACACCACAATTTCACTGTGAAAAATGACCCTTTTTTAGCAAAGTGCCTAGCTGTAGTTTTTGAACCCTAGCTCTGCTGGCACCTAGGGAAACCTAGCAAACCTATGCATTTTTTAAAACTAGACACCCAGGGGAATCTAGGATGGGGTGAGTTGATTTCCTCCCTCCAGGTTCTGTCACCCAGATTCCCTTGCAAACCAAAAAAATTGTACGAAAAAATAAATTTTCCCCACATTTCTGTGGTGGAAAGTTCTGAAATCTGCGTGGATCCACAAATTTCCACTCACCCCACATTCCCAAAAGTCATCAGAGAAAAATGGTACCTCACTTGCGTGGGTAGGCCAAGTACCCGTGACATGAAATGGCGCAAAATGCAACGTGGACACACCACAATTTCACACTGAAAAATGACCCTTTTTTGGCAAAGTGCCTAGCTGTAGTTTTTGAACCCTAGCTCTGCTGGCAACTAGGGAAACCTAGCAAACCTATACAGTTTTGAAAACTAGACATCCAGGGGAATCCAGGATGGGGTGACTTGACTGCCTCCTTCCAGGTTCTGTTACCCCGAATCCCTTGCAAACCAGAATTGTCAAAAAACCCACATTTTCTTCACATTTCTGTGGTGGAAAGTTCTGGAATATGCGTGGATCCACAAATTTCCACTCACCCCACATTCCCAAAAGTCATCAGAGAAAAATGGTACCTCACTTGCGTGGGTAGGCCAAGTACCCGTGACATGAAATGGCGTAAAATGCAACGTGGACCCACCACAATTTCACAGTGAAAAATGACCCTTTTTTGGCAAAGTGCCTAGCTGTAGTTTTTGAACCCTAGCTCTGCTGGCAACTAGGGAAACCTAGCAAACCTAAAAATGTTTGAAAACTAGACATCCAGGGGAATCCAGGATGGGGTGACTTGACTGCCTCCCTCCAGGTTCTGTTACCCAGAATCCTTTGCAAACCAAAATTGTAAAAAAATGACATTTTCGTCACATTTCTGTGGTGGAAAGTTCTGGAATCTGCGTGGATCCACAAATTTCCACTCACCCCGCGTTCCCCAAAGTCATCAGAGAAAAATGGTACCTCACTTGCGTGGGTAGGCCAAGTACCCGTGACATGAAATGGCGCAAAATGCAACGTGGACACACCACAATTTCACACTGAAAAATTACCCTTTTTTGGCAAAGTGCCTAGCTGTACTTTTTGAACCCTAGCTCTGCTGGCACCTAAGGAAAGCTAGCAAACCTATACATTTTTGAAAACTAGACACCCAGGGAAATCCAGGATGGGGTGAGTTGATTTCCTCCCTCCAGGTTCTGTTACCCAGATTCCCTTGCAAACCAAAAAAATTGTCCAAAAAAATAAATTTTCCTCACATTTCTGTGGTGGAAAGTTCTGAAATCTGCGTGGATCCACAAATTTCCACTCACCCCACATTCCCAAAAGTCATCAGAGAAAAATGGTACCTCACTTGCGTGGGTAGGCCAAGTACCCGTGACATGAAATGGCACAAAATGTAACGTGGACACACCACAATTTCACACTGAAAAATGACCCTTTTTTGGCAAAGTGCCTAGCTGTAGTTTTTGAACCCTAGCTCTGCTGGCACCTAGGGAAAGCTAGCAAACCTATACATTTTTCAAAACTAGACAACCTGGGGAATCCATGATAGGGTGTCTTGACTGCCTTCCTCCATGTACTGTTACCCAGAATCCCGTGCAAACCAAAAAAATAGTCATAAACCCCATATTTTCCTCACATTTCTGTGGTGGAAAGTTCTGGAATCTGCGTGGATCCACCAATGTCCACTCACCCCGCTTTCCCCAAAGTCTTCTGAGAAAAATAGTACCTCACTTGCGTAGGTAGGAGTAGTGCCCGCGAGATGAAATGGCGCAAAATGCAACGTGGACACACCACAATTTCACACTGAAAAATGACCCTTTTTTGGCAAAGTGCCTAGCTGTAGTTTTTGAACCCTAGCTCGGCTGGCACATAGGGAAACCTAGCAAACCTATACATTTTTGAAAACTAGACACCCAGGGGAATCTAGGATGGGGTGAGTTGATTTCCTCCCTCCAGGTTCTGTCACCCAGATTCCCTTGCAAACCAAAAAAATTGTACAAAAAAATAAATTTTCCCCACATTTCTGTGGTGGAAAGTTCTGAAATCTGCGTGGATCCACAAATTTCCACTCACCCCACATTCCCAAAAGTCATCAGAGAAAAATGGTACCTCACTTGCGTGGGTAGGCCAAGTACCCGTGACATGAAATGGCGCAAAATGCAACGTGGACACACCACAATTTCACACTGAAAAATGACCCTTTTTTGGCAAAGTGCCTAGCTGTAGTTTTTGAACCCTAGCTCTGCTGGCAACTAGGGAAACCTAGCAAACCTATACAGTTTTGAAAACTAGACATCCAGGGGAATCCAGGATGGGGTGACTTGACTGCCTCCTTCCAGGTTCTGTTACCCAGAATCCCTTGCAAACCAAAATTGTCAAAAAACCCACATTTTCTTCACATTTCTGTGGTGGAAAGTTCTGGAATCTGGGTGGATCCACAAAATTCCACTCACCCCGCATTCCCCAAAGTCTTCCGAGAAAAATGGTACCTCACTTGCGTGGGTAGGCCTAGTGCCCGCGACACGAAACGGCGCAAAATGCAATGTGACACACCACAATTTCACTGTGAAAAATGACCCTTTTTTGGCAAAGTGCCTAGCTGTAGTTTTTGAACCCTAGCTCTGCTGGCACCTAGGGAAACCTAGCAAACCTATGCATTTTTTAAAACTAGACACCCAGGGGAATCTAGGATGAGGTGAGTTGATTTCCTCCCTCCAGGTTCTGTCACCCAGATTCCCTTGCAAACCAAAAAAATTGTACAAAAAAATAAATTTTCCTCACATGTCTGTGGTGGAAAGTTCTGAAATCTGCGTGGATCCACAAATTTCCACTCACCCCACATTCCCAAAAGTCATCAGAGAAAAATGGTACCTCACTTGCGTGGGTAGGCCAAGTACCCGTGACATGAAATGGCGCAAAATGCAACGTGGACACACCACAATTTCACACTGAAAAATTACCCTTTTTTGGCAAAGTGCCTAGCTGTAGTTTTTGAACCCTAGCTCTGCTGGCAACTAGGGAAACCTAGCAAACCTATACAGTTTTGAAAACTAGACATCCAGGGGAATCCAGGATGGGGTGACTTGACTGCCTCCTTCCAGGTTCTGTTACCCAGAATCCCTTGCAAACCAAAATTGTCAAAAAACCCACATTTTCTTCACATTTCTGTGGTGGAAAGTTCTGGAATATGCGTGGATCCACAAATTTCCACTCACCCCACATTCCCAAAAGTCATCAGAGAAAAATGGTACCTCACTTGCGTGGGTAGGCCAAGTACCCGTGACATGAAATGGCGTAAAATGCAACGTGGACACACCACAATTTCACAGTGAAAAATGACCCTTTTTTGGCAAAGTGCCTAGCTGTAGTTTTTGAACCCTAGCTCTGCTGGCAACTAGGGAAACCTAGCAAACCTATACATTTTTGAAAACTAGACATCCAGGGGAATCCAGGATGGGGTGACTTGACTGCCTCCCTCCAGGTTCTGTTACCCAGAATCCTTTGCAAACCAAAATTGTAAAAAAATGACATTTTTGTCACATTTCTGTGGTGGAAAGTTCTGGAATCTGCGTGGATCCACAAATTTCCACTCACCCCGCGTTCCCCAAAGTCATCAGAGAAAAATGGTACCTCACTTGCGTGGGTAGGCCAAGTACCCGTGACATGAAATGGCGCAAAATGCAACGTGGACACACCACAATTTCACACTGAAAAATTACCCTTTTTTGGCAAAGTGCCTAGCTGTACTTTTTGAACCCTAGCTCTGCTGGCACCTAAGGAAAGCTAGCAAACCTATACATTTTTGAAAACTAGACACCCAGGGAAATCCAGGATGGGGTGAGTTGATTTCCTCCCTCCAGGTTCTGTTACCCAGATTCCCTTGCAAACCAAAAAAATTGTCCAAAAAAATAAATTTTCCTCACATTTCTGTGGTGGAAAGTTCTGAAATCTGCGTGGATCCACAAATTTCCACTCACCCCACATTCCCAAAAGTCATCAGAGAAAAATGGTACCTCACTTGCGTGGGTAGGCCAAGTACCCGTGACATGAAATGGCACAAAATGTAACGTGGACACACCACAATTTCACACTGAAAAATGACCCTTTTTTGGCAAAGTGCCTAGCTGTAGTTTTTGAACCCTAGCTCTGCTGGCACCTAGGGAAAGCTAGCAAACCTATACATTTTTCAAAACTAGACAACCTGGGGAATCCATGATAGGGTGTCTTGACTGCCTTCCTCCATGTACTGTTACCCAGAATCCCGTGCAAACCAAAAAAATAGTCATAAACCCCATATTTTCCTCACATTTCTGTGGTGGAAAGTTCTGGAATCTGCGTGGATCCACCAATGTCCACTCACCCCGCTTTCCCCAAAGTCTTCTGAGAAAAATAGTACCTCACTTGCGTAGGTAGGAGTAGTGCCCGCGAGATGAAATGGCGCAAAATGCAACGTGGACACACCACAATTTCACACTGAAAAATGACCCTTTTTTGGCAAAGTGCCTAGCTGTAGTTTTTGAACCCTAGCTCGGCTGGCACATAGGGAAACCTAGCAAACCTATACATTTTTGAAAACTAGACACCCAGGGGAATCTAGGATGGGGTGAGTTGATTTCCTCCCTCCAGGTTCTGTCACCCAGATTCCCTTGCAAACCAAAAAAATTGTACAAAAAAATAAATTTTCCCCACATTTCTGTGGTGGAAAGTTCTGAAATCTGCGTGGATCCAAAAATTTCCACTCACCCCACATTCCCAAAAGTCATCAGAGAAAAATGGTACCTCACTTGCGTGGGTAGGCCAAGTACCCGTGACATGAAATGGCGCAAAATGCAACGTGGACACACCACAATTTCACACTGAAAAATGACCCTTTTTTGGCAAAGTGCCTAGCTGTAGTTTTTGAACCCTAGCTCTGCTGGCAACTAGGGAAACCTAGCAAACCTATACAGTTTTGAAAACTAGACATCCAGGGGAATCCAGGATGGGGTGACTTGACTGCCTCCTTCCAGGTTCTGTTACCCAGAATCCCTTGCAAACCAAAATTGTCAAAAAACCCACATTTTCTTCACATTTCTGTGGTGGAAAGTTCTGGAATCTGGGTGGATCCACAAATTTCCACTCACCCCACATTCCCAAAAGTCATCAGAGAAAAATGGTACCTCACTTGCGTGGGTAGGCCAAGTACCCGTGACATGAAATGGCGTAAAATGCAACGTGGACACACCACAATTTCACAGTGAAAAATGACCCTTTTTTGGCAAAGTGCCTAGCTGTAGTTTTTGAACCCTAGCTCTGCTGGCAACTAGGGAAACCTAGCAAACCTATACATTTTTGAAAACTAGACATCCAGGGGAATCCAGGATGGGGTGACTTGACTGCCTCCCTCCAGGTTCTGTTACCCAGAATCCTTTGCAAACCAAAATTGTAAAAAAATGACATTTTTGTCACATTTCTGTGGTGGAAAGTTCTGGAATCTGCGTGGATCCACAAATTTCCACTCACCCCGCGTTCCCCAAAGTCATCAGAGAAAAATGGTACCTCACTTGCGTGGGTAGGCCAAGTACCCGTGACATGAAATGGCGCAAAATGCAACGTGGACACACCACAATTTCACACTGAAAAATTACCCTTTTTTGGCAAAGTGCCTAGCTGTACTTTTTGAACCCTAGCTCTGCTGGCACCTAAGGAAAGCTAGCAAACCTATACATTTTTGAAAACTAGACACCCAGGGAAATCCAGGATGGGGTGAGTTGATTTCCTCCCTCCAGGTTCTGTTACCCAGATTCCCTTGCAAACCAAAAAAATTGTCCAAAAAAATAAATTTTCCTCACATTTCTGTGGTGGAAAGTTCTGAAATCTGCGTGGATCCACAAATTTCCACTCACCCCACATTCCCAAAAGTCATCAGAGAAAAATGGTACCTCACTTGCGTGGGTAGGCCAAGTACCCGTGACATGAAATGGCACAAAATGTAACGTGGACACACCACAATTTCACACTGAAAAATGACCCTTTTTTGGCAAAGTGCCTAGCTGTAGTTTTTGAACCCTAGCTCTGCTGGCACCTAGGGAAAGCTAGCAAACCTATACATTTTTCAAAACTAGACAACCTGGGGAATCCATGATAGGGTGTCTTGACTGCCTTCCTCCATGTACTGTTACCCAGAATCCCGTGCAAACCAAAAAAATAGTCATAAACCCCATATTTTCCTCACATTTCTGTGGTGGAAAGTTCTGGAATCTGCGTGGATCCACCAATGTCCACTCACCCCGCTTTCCCCAAAGTCTTCTGAGAAAAATAGTACCTCACTTGCGTAGGTAGGAGTAGTGCCCGCGAGATGAAATGGCGCAAAATGCAACGTGGACACACCACAATTTCACACTGAAAAATGACCCTTTTTTGGCAAAGTGCCTAGCTGTAGTTTTTGAACCCTAGCTCGGCTGGCACATAGGGAAACCTAGCAAACCTATACATTTTTGAAAACTAGACACCCAGGGGAATCTAGGATGGGGTGAGTTGATTTCCTCCCTCCAGGTTCTGTCACCCAGATTCCCTTGCAAACCAAAAAAATTGTACAAAAAAATAAATTTTCCCCACATTTCTGTGGTGGAAAGTTCTGAAATCTGCGTGGATCCAAAAATTTCCACTCACCCCACATTCCCAAAAGTCATCAGAGAAAAATGGTACCTCACTTGCGTGGGTAGGCCAAGTACCCGTGACATGAAATGGCGCAAAATGCAACGTGGACACACCACAATTTCACACTGAAAAATGACCCTTTTTTGGCAAAGTGCCTAGCTGTAGTTTTTGAACCCTAGCTCTGCTGGCAACTAGGGAAACCTAGCAAACCTATACAGTTTTGAAAACTAGACATCCAGGGGAATCCAGGATGGGGTGACTTGACTGCCTCCTTCCAGGTTCTGTTACCCAGAATCCCTTGCAAACCAAAATTGTCAAAAAACCCACATTTTCTTCACATTTCTGTGGTGGAAAGTTCTGGAATCTGGGTGGATCCACAAAATTCCACTCACCCCGCATTCCTCAAAGTCTTCCGAGAAAAATGGTACCTCACTTGCGTGGGTAGGCCTAGTGCCCGCGACACGAAACGGCGCAAAATGCAATGTGACACACCACAATTTCACTGTGAAAAATGACCCTTTTTTGGCAAAGTGCCTAGCTGTAGTTTTTGAACCCTAGCTCTGCTGGCACCTAGGGAAACCTAGCAAACCTATGCATTTTTTAAAACTAGACACCCAGGGGAATCTAGGATGAGGTGAGTTGATTTCCTCCCTCCAGGTTCTGTCACCCAGATTCCCTTGCAAACCAAAATAATTGTACAAAAAAATAAATTTTCCTCACATTTCTGTGGTGGAAAGTTCTGAAATCTGCGTGGATCCACAAATTTCCACTCACCCCACATTCCCAAAAGTCATCAGAGAAAAATGGTACCTCACTTGCGTGGGTAGGCCAAGTACCCGTGACATGAAATGGCGCAAAATGCAACGTGGACACACCACAATTTCACACTGAAAAATTACCCTTTTTTGGCAAAGTGCCTAGCTGTAGTTTTTGAACCCTAGCTCTGCTGGCAACTAGGGAAACCTAGCAAACCTATACATTTTTGAAAACTAGACATCCAGGGGAATCCAGGATGGGGTGACTTGACTGCCTCCCTCCAGGTTCTGTTACCCAGTATCCCTTGCAAAACAAAATTGTAAAAAAACAAACATTTTCCTCACATTTCTGTGGTGGAAAGTTCTGGAATCTGCTTGGATCCACAAATTTCCACTCACCCCACGTTCCCAAAAGTCATCAGAGAAAAATGGTACCTCACTTGCGTGGGTAGGCCGAGTACCCGTGACATGAAATGGCGCAAAATGCAACGTGGACACACCACAATTTCACACTGAAAAATGACCCTTTTTTGGCAAAGTGCCTAGCTGTAGTTTTTGAACCCTAGCTCTGCTGGCAACAAGGGAAACCTAGCAAACCTATACATTTTTGAAAACTAGACATCCAGGGGAATCCAGGATGGGGTGACTTGACTGCCTCCCTCCAGGTTCTGTTACCCAGAATCCCTTGCAAACCAAAATTGTCAAAAAAAAAACATTTTCTTCAATTTTTTTGGTGGAAAGTTCTGGAATCTGCGTGGATCCACAAATTTCCACTCACCCCGCGTTCCCCAAAGTCATCAGAGAAAAATGGTACCTCACTTGCGTGGGTAGGCCAAGTACCCGTGACATGAAATGGCGCAAAATGCAACATGGACAAACCACAATTTCACACTGAAAAATGACCCTTTTTTGGCAAAGTGCCTAGCTGTAGTTTTTGAACCCTAGCTCTGCTGGCAACTAGGGAAACCTAGCAAACCTACACATTTTTTAAAACTAGACATCCAGGGGAATCCAGGATGGGGTGACTTGACTGCCTCCCTCCAGGTTCTGTTACCCAGAATCCCTTGCAAACCGAAATTGTAAAAAAAAAAACATTTTCGTCACATTTCTGTGGTGGAAAGTTCTGGAATCTGCGTGGATCCACAAATTTCCACTCACCCCGCGTTCCCCAAAGTCATCAGAGAAAAATGGTACCTCACTTGCGTGGGTAGGCCAAGTACCCGTGACATGAAATGGCGCAAAATGCAACATGGACACACCACAATTTCACACTGAAAAATTACCCTTTTTTGGCAAAGTGCCTAGCTGTAGTTTTTGAACCCTAGCTCTGCTGACATCTAGGGAAACCTAGCAAACCTATATATTTTTGAAAACTAGACACCCAGGGAAATCCAGGATGGGGTGAGTTGATTTCCTCCCTCCAGGTTATGTTACCCAGATTCCCTTGCAAACCAAAAAAATTGTCCAAAAAAAAAAATTTTCCTCACATTTCTGTGGTGGAAAGTTCTGAAATCTGCGTGGATCCACAATTTCCACTCACCCCACATTCCCAAAAGTCATCAGAGAAAAATGGTACCTCACTTGCGTGGGTAGGTCAAGTACCCGTGACATGAACTGGCGCAAAATGTAACATGGACACACCACAATTTCACACTGAAAAATGACCCTTTTTTGGCAAAGTGCCTAGCTGTAGTTTTTGAACCCTAGCTCTGCTGGCAACTAGGGAAACCTAGCAAACCTATACATTTTTGAAAACTAGACATCCAGGGGAATCCAGGATGGGGTGACTTGACTGCCTCCCTCCAGGTTCTGTTACCCAGTATCCCTTGCAAACCAAAATTGTAAAAAAAAAACATTTTCCTCACATTTCTGTGGTGGAAAGTTCTGGAATCTGCATGGATCCACAAATATCCACTCACCCCACGTTCCCAAAAGTCATCAGAGAAAAATGGTACCTCACTTGCGTGGATAGGCCGAGTACCCGTGACATGAAATGGCGCAAAATGCAACGTGGACACACCACAATTTCACACTGAAAAATGACCCTTTTTTGGCAAAGTGCCTAGCTGTAGTTTTTGAACCCTAGCTCTGCTGACATCTAGGGAAACCTAGCAAACCTATACATTTTTTAAAACTAGACACCCAGGGAAATCCAGAATGGGGTGACTTGATTTCCTCCCTCCAGGTTCTGTTACCCAGAATCCCTTGCAAACCAAAATTGTCAAAAAAAAAACATTTTCTTCACATTTCTGTGGTGGAATGTTCTGAAATCTGCGTGGATCCACAAATTTCCACTCACCCCGCGTTCCCCAAAGTATTCCGAGAAAAATGGTACCTCACTTGCATGGGTAGGCCAAGTACCCGTGACATGAAATGGCGTAAAATGCAACGTGGACAAACCACAACTTCACACTGAAAAATGACCCTTTTTTGGCAAAGTGCCTAGCTGTAGTTTTTGAACCCTAGCTCTGCTGACATCTAGGGAAACCTAGCAAACCTATACATTTTTTAAAAATAGACACCCAGGGAAATCCAGGATGGGGTGAGTTGATTTCCTCCCTCCAGGTTCTGTTACCCAGATTCCCTTGCAAACCAATAAAATTGTCGAAAAAAATAAATTTTCCTCACATTTCTGTGGTGGAAAGTTCTGAAATCTGCGTGGATCCACAAATTTCCACTCACCCCACATTCCCAAAAGTCATCAGAGAAAAATGGTACCTCACTTGCGTGGGTAGGCCAAGTACCCGTGACATGAAATGGCGCAAAATGTAACATGGACACACCACAATTTCACACTGAAAAATGACCCTTTTTTGGCAAAGTGCCTAGCTGTAGTTTTTGAACCCTAGCTCTGCTGGCACCTAGGGAAAGCTAGCAAACCTATCAATTTTTCAAAACTAGACAATCTGGGGAATCCATGATAGGGTGTCTTGACTGCCTTCCTCCAGGTACTGTTACCCAGAATCCCGTGCAAACCAAAAAAATAGTCAAAAAACCCACATTTTCCTCACATTTCTGTGGTGGAAAGTTCTGGAATCTGCGTGGATCCACAAATGTCCACTCACCCCGCTTTCCCCAAAGTCTTCTGAGAAAAATGGTACCTCACTTGCGTAGGTAGGCCTAGTGCCCGCGAGATGAAACGGCGCAAAATGCAACGTGGACACACCACAATTTCACAGTGAAAAATGACCCTCTTTTTGCAAAGTGCCTAGCTGTAGTTTTTGAACCCTAGCTCTGCTGGCATCCAGGGAAACATAGCAACCCTATACATTTTTTAAAACTAGACACGCAGGGGAATCCAGGATGGGGTGACTTGACTGTCTCCCTCCAGGTTCTGTTACCCAGAGTCCCTTGCAAACCTAAAGGATTTGTCTCAAAAAAACACATTTTCCTCACATTTCTGTGGTGGAAAGTTCTGGAATCTGTCTGGATCCACAAATTTGCACTCACCCCGCATTCCTCAAAGTCTTACGACAAAAATGCTACCTCACTTGCGTCAGTAGGCCTAGTGTCCGCGACATGAAACGGCGCAAAATGCAACGTGGACACACCATAATTTCACAGTGAAAAATTACCCTTTTTTGGCAAAGTGCCTAGCTGTAGTTTTGAACCCTAGCTCTGCTGGCACCTAGGGAAACCTAGCAAACCTATACATTTTTGAAAACTAGACACCTAGGGGAATCCAGGATGGGGTGACTTGACTGCCTCCCTCCAGGTTCTGTTACCCAGAATCCCTTGCAAACCAAAATTGTCAAAAAAAACACATTTTCTTCACATTTCTGTGGTGGAAAATTCTGGAATCTGGGTGGATCCACAAATTTCCACTCACCCCGCATTCCCCAAAGTCTTCGGAGAAAAATGGTACCTCACTTGCGTGGGTAGGCCTAGTGTCCGCGACACGAAACGGCGCAAAATGCAATGTGGACAAACCACAATTTCACAGTGAAAAATGACCCTTTTTTGGCAAAGTGCCTAGCTGTAGTTTTTGAACCCTAGCTCTGCTGGCAACTAGGGAAACCTAGCAAACCTATACATTTTTGAAAACTATACACTCAGGTAAATCCAGGATGGGGTGAGTTGATTTCCTCCCTCCAGGTTGTGTTACCCAGAGTCCCTTGCAAACCAAAAAAATTGTCCAAAAAAATAAATTTTCCTCACATTTCTGTGGTGGAAAGTTCTGAAATCTGCGTGGATCCACAAATTTCCACTAACCCCACATTCCCAAAAGTAATCAGAGAAAAATGGTACCTCACTTGCGTGGGTAGGTCAAGTACCCGTGACATGAAATGGCGCAAAATGTAACGTGGACACACCACAATTTCACACTGAAAAATGAGCCTTTTTTGGCAAAGTGCCTAGCTGTAGTTTTTGAACCCTAGCTCTGCTGGCAACTAGGGAAACCTAGCAAACCTATACATTTTTGAAAACTAGACATCCAGGGGAATCCAGGATGGGGTGACTTGACTGCCTCCCTCCAGGTTCTGTTACCCAGAATCCCTTGCAAACCAAAATTGTGAAAAAAAAACATTTTCCTCACATTTCTGTGGTGGAAAGTTCTGGAATCTGCGTGGATCCACCAATGTCCACTCACCCCGCTTTCCCCAAAGTCTTCTGAGAGAAATGGTACCTCACTTGCGTAGGTAGGCCTAGTGCCCGCGAGATGAAACGGCGCAAAATGCAACGTGGACACACCACAATTTCACAGTGAAAAATGACCCTCTTTTTGCAAAGTGCCTAGCTGTATTTTTTGAACCCTAGCTCTGCTGGCACCCAGGGAAACATAGCAACCCTATACATTTTGAAAACTAGACACGCAGGGGAATCCAGAATGGGGTGACTTGACTGCCTCCCTCTAGGTTCTGTTACCCAGAGTCCCTTGCAAACCTATAAAATTGTCAAAAAAACACATTTTCCTTACATTTCTGTGGTGCAAAGTTCTGGAATCTGCGTGGATCCACAAATTTCCACTCACCCCACGTTCCCAAAAGTCATCAGAGAACAATGGTACCTCACTTGCGTGGGTAGGCCAAGTACCCGTGACTTGAAATGGCGCAAAATGCAACGTGGACACACCACAATTCCACACTGAAAAATGACCCTTTTTTGGCAAAGTGCCTAGCTGTAGTTTTTGAACCCTAGCTCTGCTGGCAACAAGGGAAACTTAGCAAACCTATACATTTTTGAAAACTAGACATCCAGGGGAATCCAGGATGGGGTGACTTGACTGCCTCCCTCCAGGTTCTGTTACCCAGAATCCCTTGCAAACCAAAATTGTCAACAAAAAAAACACATTTTCTTCACATTTCTGTGGTGGAAAGTTCTGGAATCTGGGTGGATCCACAAATTTCCACTCACCTCGCATTCCCCATAGTCTTCAGAGGAAAATGGTACATCACTTGCGTGGGTAGGCCCAGTGCCCGCGACACGAAACGGCGCAAAATGCAACGTGGACACACCACAATTTCACACTGAAAAATGACCCTTTTTTGGCAAAGTGCCTAGCTGTAGTTTTTGAACCCTAGCTCTGCTGGCACATAGGGAAACCTAGCAAACCTATACATTTTTGAAAACTAGACACCCAGGGGAATCTAGGATGGGGTGAGTTGGTTTCCTCCCTCCAGGTTCTGTCACCCAGATTCCCTTGCAAACCAAAAAAATTGTACAAAAAAATAAATTTTCCTCACATTTCTGTGGTGGAAAGTTCTGAAATCTGCGTGGATCCACAAATTTCCACTCACCCCACATTCCCAAAAGTCATCAGAGAAAAATGGTACCTCACTTGCATGGGTAGGCCAAGTACCCGTGACATGAAATGGCGCAAAATGCAACGTGGACACACCACAATTTCACACTGAAAAATGACCCTTTTTTGGCAAAGTGCCTAGCTGTAGTTTTTGAACCCTAGCTCTGCTGGCAACTAGGGAAACCTAGAAAACCTATACATTTTTGAAAACTAGACCACCTGGGGAATCCATGATTGGGTGTCTTGACTGCCTTCCTCCATGTACTGTTACCCAGAATCCCGTGCAAACCAAAAAAATAGTCAAAAAACCCATATTTTCCTCACATTTCTGTGGTGGAAAGTTCTGGAATCTGCGTGAATCCACCAATGTCCACTCACCCCGCTTTCCCCAAAGTCTTCTGAGAAAAATGGTACCTCACTTGCGTAGGTAGGCCTAGTGCCCGCAGGATGAAACGGCGCAAAATGCAACGTGGACACACCACAATTTCACACTGAAAAATGACCCTTTTTTGGCAAAGTGCCTAGCTGTAGTTTTTGAACCCTAGCTCTGCTGGCACATAGGGAAACCTAGCAAACCTATACATTTTTGAAAACTAGACACCCAGGGGAATCTAGGATGGGGTGAGTTGATTTCCTCCCTCCAGGTTCTGTCACCCAGATTCCCTTGCAAACCAAACAAATTGTACAAAAAAATACATTTTCCTCACATTTCTGTGGTGGAAAGTTCTGAAATCTGCGTGGATCCACAAATTTCCACTCACCCCACATTCCCAAAAGTCATCAGAGAAAAATGGTACCTCACTTGCGTGGGTAGGCCAAGTACCCGTGACATGAAATGGCGCAAAATGCAACGTGGACACACCACAATTTCGCACTGAAAAATGACCCTTTTTTGGCAAAGTGCCTAGCTGTAGTTTTTGAACCCTAGCTCTGCTGGCAACTAGGGAAACCTAGCAAACCTATACATTTTTCAAAACTAGACATCCAGGGGAATCCAGGATGGGGTGACTTGACTGCCTCCTTCCAGGTTCTGTTACCCAGAATCCCTTGCAAACCAAAATTGTCAAAAAAACCCACATTTTCTTCACATTTCTGTGGTGGAAAGTTCTGGAATCTGGGTGGATCCACAAAATTCCACTCACCCCGCATTCCCCAAAGTCTTCCGAGAAAAATGGTATCTCACTTGCGTGGTTAGGCCTAGTGCCCACGACACGAAACGGTGCAAAATGCAATCTGACACACCACAATTTCACTGTAAAAAATGACCCTTTTTTGGCAAAGTGCCTAGCTGTAGTTTTTGAACCCTAGCTCTGCTGACATCTAGGGAAACCTAGCAAACCTATATATTTTTGAAAACTAGACACCCAGGGAAATCCAGGATGGGGTGAGTTGATTTCCTCCCTCCAGGTTCTGTTACCCAGATTCCCTTGCAAACCAAAAAAATTGTCCAAAAAAATAAATTTTCCTCACATTTCTGTGGTGGAAAGTTCTGAAATCGGCATGGAGCCACAAATTTCCACTCACCCCACATTCCCAAAAGTCATCAGAGAAAAATGGTACCTCACTTGCGTGGGTAGGTCAAGTACCTGTGACATGAAATGGCGCAAAATGTAACGTGGACACACCACAATTTCACACTGAAAAATGACTCTTTTTTGGCAAAGTGCCTAGCTGTAGTTTTTGAACCCTAGCTCTGCTGACATCTAGGGAAACCTAGCAAACCTATACATTTTTGAAAACTAGACACCCAGGGAAATCCAGGATGGGGTGAGTTGATTTCCTCCCTCCAGGTTCTGTTACCCAGATTCCCTTGCAAACCAAAAAAATTGTCCAAAAAAACAAATTTTCCTCACATTTCTGTGGTGGAAAGTTCTGAAATCTGCATGGATCCACAAATTTCCACTCACCCCACATTCCCAAAAGTCATCAGAGAAAAATGGTACCTCACTTGCGTGGGTAGGCCAAGTACCCGTGACATGAAATGGCGCAAAATGTAACGTGGACACACCACAATTTCACACTGAAAAATGACCCTTTTTTGGCAAAGTGCCTAGCTGTAGCTTTTGAACCCTAGCTCTGCTGGCAACTAGGGAAACCTACCAAACCTATACATTTTTCAAAACTAGACAACCTGGGGAATCCATGATAGGGTGTCTTGACTGCCTTCCTCCATGTACTGTTACCCAGAATCCCGTGCAAACCAAAAAAATAGTCAAAAAACCCATATTTTCCTCACATTTCAGTGGTGGAAAGTTCTGGAATCTGCGTGGATCCACCAATGTCCACTCACCCCGCTTTCCCCAAAGTCTTCTGAGAAAAATGGTACCTCACTTGCGTAGGTAGGCCTAGTGCCCGCAGGATGAAACGGCGCAAAATGCAACGTGGACACACCACAATTTCACAGTAAAAAATGACCCTCTTTTTGCAAAGTGCCTAGCTGTAGTTTTTGAACCCTAGCTCTGCTGACATCTAGGGAAACCTAGCAAACCTATATATTTTTGAAAACTAGACACCCAGGGAAATCCAGGATGGGGTGAGTTGATTTCCTCTCTCCAGGTTCTGTTACCCAGATTCCCTTGCAAACCAAAAAAATTGTCCAAAAAAATAAATTTTCCTCACATTTCTGTGGTGGAAAGTTCTGAAATCGGCATGGAGCCACAAATTTCCACTCACCCCACATTCCCAAAAGTCATCAGAGAAAAATGGTACCTCACTTGCGTGGGTAGGTCAAGTACCTGTGACATGAAATGGCGCAAAATGTAACGTGGACACACCACAATTTCACACTGAAAAATGACTCTTTTTTGGCAAAGTGCCTAGCTGTAGTTTTTGAACCCTAGCTCTGCTGACATCTAGGGAAACCTAGCAAACCTATACATTTTTGAAAACTAGACACCCAGGGAAATCCAGGATGGGGTGAGTTGATTTCCTCCCTCCAGGTTCTGTTACCCAGATTCCCTTGCAAACCAAAACAATTGTCCAAAAAAACAAATTTTCCTCACATTTCTGTGGTGGAAAGTTCTGAAATCTGCATGGAGCCACAAATTTCCACTCACCCCACATTCCCAAAAGTCATCAGAGAAAAATGGTACCTCACTTGCGTGGGTAGGCCAAGTACCCGTGACATGAAATGGCGCAAAATGTAACGTGGACACACCACAATTTCACACTGAAAAATGACCTTTTTTTGGCAAAGTGCCTAGCTGTAGCTTTTGAACCCTAGCTCTGCTGGCAACTAGGGAAACCTACCAAACCTATACATTTTTCAAAACTAGACAACCTGGGGAATCCATGATAGGGTGTCTTGACTGCCTTCCTCCATGTACTGTTACCCAGAATCCCGTGCAAACCAAAAAAATAGTCAAAAAACCCATATTTTCCTCACATTTCTGTGGTGGAAAGTTCTGGAATCTGCGTGGATCCACCAATGTCCTCTCACCCCGCTTTCCCCAAAGTCTTCTGAGAAAAATGGTACCTCACTTGCGTAGGTAGGCCTAGTGCCCGCAGGATGAAACGGCGCAAAATGCAACGTGGACACACCACAATTTCACAGTGAAAAATGACCCTCTTTTTGCAAAGTGCCTAGCTGTAGTTTTTGAACCGTAGCTCTGCTGGCACCCAGGGAAACATAGCAACCCTATACATTTTTTAAAACTAGACACGCAGGGGAATCCAGGATGGGGTGACTTGACTGCCTCCCTCCAGGTTCTGTTACCCAGAATCCCTTGCAAACCAAAATTGTCAAAAAAAACACATTTTCCTTACATTTCTGTGGTGCAAAGTTCTGGAATCTGCGTGGATCCACAAATTTCCACTCACCCTATGTTGGACTTGGCCCTTCTGGCAGGTTCACCCCTGAACTTTTTTTGCTTTTATTGGTGACTTGGTGATAGTGGTTTTTGGTTCCTGCGCACTTTCCCTGGGTCCCAAGGTAAAGTGCGTGCGCACTTTGAGTGCATGTGGTGAGATAGGCCTGCCCTCCATAGGAATGCATGGGGAATGTATGCGTCCCTGGTAGTTCCTGATGCGTGGGGGGTGCATGGTCGAGTCTGGTATGTACAGATTCGTGTGGTTAAATGCTGCGCAATGATGCGTGCGGCGTGCGTGTAGCTAGTATAGAAGTGCCACTTCTAGAAGTGGGCACTTCGGTGTGCAGTGTAAAATGTGTGCCTTGTCGCGTGATTGGCTGGCTGAGGTCATGTGACGGGCTAGGGATTCCCCAGAGTCAGGAGGAGTCACCCGGTGGTGAATAGGGAGATCAGCAGCTAGATGGGTGGGAGGAGTACACCTGGGTCCTGAATAGGGCAGGGCTTTCCCAACACAATGCTGGCTCCGCCCCCTGTGGTGCGACTGACGACCCTAGCCCTGCCAGTGAATAGAGTGAGGGGCTGAGCACATCAAGGGTGCTCCCCAACCAGCTGCGACTGGTTTTCCCCCTCACCCTGAACCCAGAACAAAGGGATTTGGTGTATAAAAGAGGGGCTGTGACCCCATGAAAATGTTTTTGCGTTCTGTCTTGAATCTACCAGGGGCGTGCTGCTGCTGGGGCCCAGGGGAAGGCTTGCCTCCCTGGGTCCTGCCCAGCCCCTGGATGCCTAAGGAACTCCTGGGACCTGCTTGGATCTATCTTCTTGGCCCCAGGACCTTTGCACACTTCTAGCGCCTAGTGAGCGCTTCCTTGCTTCTCCTAGCACCCTGGGAGCACTATAAAGATTTACTTCAGGCCAGAGGAGCGCTGGAGCTTCGCAGCGCTGAGCTGCATGTTTTGACTTCGGAGGGAGCCTACCCCTCGTTGTCCGATTGTGCTTTCATTGGGAAAGAGCGGGTGCCCACCCCGCGATTTGCCGTGTCCGGCGGCTGCCCACCCCGGCATATGTCGTGAATTTAGAGGGAGCCTACCCCTCTTACGAAGAAATCACCGCCGCGACCCGCGTCGCGCTTCAAATCCCTTCCGGGCCGCTGCCCAGCGCGACCCGGAAGGCAGGCAAAGCTGTTCCTTTGTGGGCGGGGCTTCCGGGACGGAAGGGAAGCCCCACGAGAGCGGAGTTCAGCGCCAGGAGTTCGGCGGGGCTCCCAAGAGCGAGGGAGAGCCCCGCGTTGCCGGCAGAAGGGAGGTGAAGAGAGGAGTGTTGATGGCAGGAGCCCACCCCGCGGTGAGAGGCCCGGTCCCGAGACGGGGACCGGGCGAAGCCAGCCTACGAGCAAGAGAGAGCCCGGTGAGTGGGATGGCTGAGGGGAGGTGAGATCGGTGCCGACCCTCTGAGCGGCCCCACCTGACAGCGGGCCGCTCCATCGGGAGCAGGTTTGTTTAAAGTGCCCCAGGGGTGCCCGCACCTTACCCTGACGGCCGTACGGAGTCAGAGCGGCCCCGACTGGCAGCGGGCCGCTCCAACATTGGGCCTCACTATTCTTAGAGCCCCAGCTGGCTCTATCGTCGGGGGCATTATTTTCTCTGAGCCCACGAGGCTCCAACGTTACTTGGGGGCATTTGTCGTTAAGAGCCAGGAAAGGCTCCAACGCTAGGGGGCATGATTTGTTTATTAGAGCCTCTGTGGCTCCCACGCTATGGGGACATGTTGTCTTAGAGCCTAGGTGGCTCCAACGTTTTGACATTGGTTCCAGGGCCCTTGAGAGCCCAGGCCCCTAGTTGCCTTCCACAGCTGCACAGCACTTAGTGCCAGCTGCAGCGTTTAGGCCCTGCTTTGTCCCCAGCTGCCCAGCAAGTAGTGGGCAGCTGCTACGTTTAGGTTCTGGTGCGACCTGGGCCCTAATGTGATTGAGGTATTATTGCGACTCTCTGATGTGATTTTGGTGCTAGGAAATGTACGGTGTAGTATGTTTTGCGCCCCCTGTCTTCATGCTTTTGGTGCTAGGAAATGTACTGTATATAGCATGTTTTGCGCACCCTGTGTCTTATACCTCTAAATGTGGTTATTTCTGCCTAGAAGGTTGTTTTACCTGCGTAGGTTGATGATAGGGAGAATGTACTCCCCTGTGCGATGTGCACCCCTAGTATAGTTATACTTAGGTGGTTAGGTCTAATGCGTTAGACCAATGAGAATTGCATAATGTGATTTATGCCCCTGTGATAGATGCAGGATAGGTTTGATACCTGATGCTAGTGTGATGACGCTGAGGTCATTATTGCGCCAGTAGAGACTGGTTGTGCTCTACAGTTAATTTGTGTTATGTTCTACGTTTACTATTGGTGATTTGTGCTATGTTCTAAGTGCTAATTCCTGACAGTGGTCCATGTGGCCCTGTCCCCTGTATATATAATCCCTTGTAAATTCTGCCCGTGCCTGTTGGCACATTGTAAAGTGTGTGTTTTTATCTAATGTGTTTGGTATAATACAAAGGCTATTTTCATATAATACCTTGTGTGGAGTTTCCTTTGTGGTGGGCCTTGGGTGTTGTTGCTGGGTGCGCGCGCAAACGCTTTACACATTGCCTCAGAGATAAGCCTGACTGCTCGTGCCAAGCTACCAAGGGGGGTGAGCAGGGGTTATCTTTGGCGTGTAACTCCCCAGCCCTGACTAGAGTGGTGGTTTCTGCCTGGCTTTGGCGCAAGCCTCAGCCAACCAGAAATCCCATTTCTAACACCCCTCATTCCCAAAAGTCGTCAGAGAAAAATGGTACCTCACTTGCGTGGGTAGGCCAAGTACCCGTGACATGAAATGGCGCAAAATGCAACGTGGACACACCACAATTTCACACTGAAAAATGACCCTTTTTTGGCAAAGTGCCTAGCTGTAGTTTTTGAACCCTAGCTCTGCTGGCACATAGGGAAACCTAGCAAACCTATACATTTTTGAAAACTAGACACCCAGGGGAATCTAGGATGGGGTGAGTTGATTTCCTCCCTCCAGGTTCTGTCACCCAGAATCCCTTGCAAACCAAAAAAATTGTACAAAAAAATAAATTTTCCTCACATTTCTGTGGTGGAAAGTTCTGAAATCTGCGTGGATCCACAAATTTCCACTCACCCCACATTCCCAAAAGTCATCAGAGAAAAATGGTACCTCACTTGCGTGGGTAGGCCAAGTACCCGTGACATGAAATGGCGCAAAATGCAACGTGGACACACCACAATTTCGCACTGAAAAATGACCCTTTTTTGGCAAAGTGCCTAGCTGTAGTTTTTGAACCCTAGCTCTGCTGGCAACTAGGGAAACCTAGCAAACCTATACATTTTTTAAAACTAGACATCCAGGGGAATCCAGGATGGGGTGACTTGACTGCCTCCTTCCAGGTTCTGTTACCCAGAATCCCTTGCAAACCAAAATTGTCAAAAAAAACCACATTTTCTTCACATTTCTGTGGTGGAAAGTTCTGGAATCTGGGTGGATCCATAAAATTCCACTCACCCCGCATTCCCCAAAGTCATCAGAGAAAAATGGTACCTCACTTGCGTGGGTAGGCCAAGTACCCGTGACATGAAATGGCGTAAAATTCAACGTGGACACACCACAATTTCACACTGAAAAATGACCCTTTTTTGGCAAAGTGCCTAGCTGTAGTTTTTGAACCCTAGCTCTGCTGGCAACTAGGGAAACCTAGCAAGCATATACATTTTTAAAAACTAGACATCCAGGGGAATCCAGGATGGGGTGATTTGACTGCCTCCCTCCAGGTTCTGTTACCCAGAATCCCTTGCAAACCAAAATTGTAAAAAAAAAACATTTTCCTCACATTTCTGTGGTGGAAAGTTCTGGAATCTGCGTGGATCCACAAATATCCACTCACCCCGCGTTCCCCAAAGTCATCAGAGAAAAATGGTACGTCACTTGCGTGGGTAGGCCAAGTACCCGTGACATGAAATGGCGCAAAATGCAACGTGGACACACCACAATTTCACACTGAAAAATGACCCTTTTTTGGCAAAGTGCCTAGCTGTAGTTTTTTAACCCTAGCTCTGCTGACATCTAGGGAAACCTAGCAAACCTATATATTTTTGAAAACTAGACACCCAGGGAAATCCAGGATGGGGTGAGTTGATTTCCTCCATCCAGGGTCTGTTACCCAGATTCCCTTGCAAACCAAAAAAATTGTCCAAAAAAATAAATTTTCCTCACATTTCTGTGGTGGAAAGTTCTGAAATCTGCATGGAGCCACAAATGTCCACTCACCCCACATTCCCAAAAGTCATCAGAGAAAAATGGTACCTCACTTGCGTGGGTAGGTCAAGTACCCGTGACATGAAATGGCGCAAAATGTAACGTGGACACACCACAATTTCACACTGAAAAATGACCCTTTTTTGGCAAAGTGCCTAGCGGTAGTTTTTGAACCCTAGCTCTGCTGACATCTAGGGAAACCTAGCAAACCTATACATTTTTGAAAACTAGACACCCAGGGAAATCCAGGATGGGGTGAGTTGATTTCCTCCCTCCAGGTTCTGTTACCCAGATTCCCTTGCAAACCAAAAAAATTGTCCAAAAAAACAAATTTTCCTTACATTTCTGTGGTGGAAAGTTCAGAAATCTGCGTGGATCCACAAATTTCCACTCACCCCACATTCCCAAAAGTCATCAGAGAAAAATGGTACCTCACTTGCGTGGGTAGGCCAAGTACCCGTGACATGAAATGGCGCATAATGTAACGTGGACACACCACAATATCACACTGAAAAATGACCCTTTTTTGGCAAAGTGCCTAGCTGTAGTTTTTGAACCCTAGCTCTGCTGGCACCTAGGGAAAGCTAGCAAACCTATACATTTTTCAAAACTAGACAACCTGGGGAATCCATGATAGGGTGTCTTGACTGTCTTCCTCCATGTACTGTTACCCAGAATCCCGTGCAAACCAAAAAAATAGTCAAAAAACCCATCTTTTCCTCACATTTCTGTGGTGGAAAGTTCTGGAATCTGCGTGGATCCACCAATGTCCACTCACCCCGCTTTCCCCAAAGTCTTCAGAGAAAAATGGTACCTCACTTGCGTAGGTAGGTCTAGTGCCCGCAGGATGAAACGGCGCAAAATGCAACGTGGACACACCACAATTTCACAGTGAAAAATGACCCTCTTTTTGCAAAGTGCCTAGCTGTAGTTTTTGAACCCTAGCTCTGCTGGCAACTATGGAAACCTAGCAAACCTATACATTTTTGAAAACTAGACATCCTGGGGAATCCAGGATGGGGTGACTTGACTGCCTCCTTCCAGGTTCTGTTACCCAGAATCCCTTGCAAACCAAAATTGTCAAAAAAACCCACATTTTCTTCACATTTCTGTGGTGGAAAGTTCTGGAATCTGGGTGCATCCATAAAATTCCACCCACCCCGCATTCCCCAAAGTCTTCCGAGAAAAATGGTACCTCACTTGCATGGGTAGGCCAAGTACCCATGACATGAAATGGCGCAAAATGCAACGTGGATACACCACAATTTCACAGTGAAAAATGACCCTTTTTTGGCAAAGTGCCTAGCTGTAGTTTTTGAACCCTAGCTCTGCTGACATCTAGGGAAACCTAGCAAACCTATATATTTTTGAAAACTAGACACCCAGGGAAATCCAGGATGGGGTGAGTTGATTTCCTCCCTCCAGGTTCTGTTACCCAGATTCCCTTGCAAACCAAAAAAATTGTCCAAAAAAATAAATTTTCCTCACATTTCTGTGGTGGAAAGTTCTGAAATCTGCGTGGAGCCACAAATTTCCACTCACCCCACATTCCCAAAAGTCATCAGAGAAAAATGGTACCTCACTTGCGTGGGTAGGTCAAGTACCCGTGATATGAAATGGCGCAAAATGTAACGTGGACACACCACAATTTCACACTGCCAAAAAAGGGTCATTTTTCAAAGTGCCTAGCTGTAGGTTTTTTAACCCTAGCTCTGCTGGCAACTAGGGAAACCTAGCAAACCTATACATTTTTGAAAACTAGACATCCAGGGGAATCCAGGATGGGGTGACTTGACTGCCTCCCTCCAGGTTCTGTTACCCAGTATCCCTTGCAAACCAAAATTGTAAAAAAAAAACATTTTCCTCACATTTCTGTGGTGGAAAGTTCTGGAATCTGCGTGGATCCACAAATTTCCACTCACCCCACGTTCCCAAAAGTCGTCAGAGAAAAATGGTACCTCACTTGCGTGGGTAGGCCAAGTACCCGTGACATGAAATGGCGCAAGATGCAACGTGGACACACCACAATTTCACACTGAAAAATGACCCTTTTTTGGCAAAGTGCCTAGCTGTAGTTTTTTAACCCTAGCTCTGCTGGCAACAAGGGAAACCTAGCAAACCTATACATTTTTGAAAACTAGACATCAAGGGGAATCCAGGATGGGGTGACTTGACTGCCTCCCTCCAGGTTCTGTTACCCAGAATCCCTTGCAAACTAAAGATGTCAAAAAAAACACATTTTCTTCACATTTCTGTGGTGGAAAGTTCAGGAATCTGCGTGGATCCACAAATTTCCACTCACTCCGCGTTCCCCAAAGTCTTCCGAGAAAAATGGTACCTCACTTGCATGGGTAGGCCAAGTACCCGTGACATGAAATGGCGCAAAATGCAACGTGGACACACCACAATTTCACACTGAAAAATGACCCTTTTTTGGCAAAGTGCCTAGCTGTAGTTTTTGAACCCTAGCTCTGCTGACATCTAGGGAAACCTAGCAAACCTATACATTTTTGAAAACTAGACACCCAGGGAAATCCAGGATGGGGTGAGTTGATTTCCTCCCTCCAGGTTCTGTTACCCAGATTCCCTTGCAAACCAAAAAAATTGTCCAAAAAAATAAATTTTCCTCACATTTCTGTGGTGGAAAGTTCTGAAATCTGCGTGGATCCACAAATTTCCACTCACCCCACATTCCCAAAAGTCATCAGAGAAAAATGGTACCTCACTTGCGTGGGTAGGCCAAGTACCCGTGACATGAAATGGCGCAAAATGTAACGTGGACACACCACAATTTCACACTGAAAAATGACCCTTTTTTGGCAAAGTGCCTAGCTGTAGTTTTTGAACCCTAGCTCTGCTGGCACCTAGGGAAAGCTAGCAAACCTATACATTTTTCAAAACTAGACAACCTGGGGAATCCATGATAGGGTGTCTTGACTGCCTTCCTCCATGTAATGTTACCCAGAATCCCGGGCAAACCAAAAAAATAGTCAAAAAACCCATATTTTCCTCACATTTCTGTGGTGGAAAGTTCTGGAATCTGCGTGGATCCACCAATGTCCACTCACCCCGCTTTCCCCAAAGTCTTCTGAGAAAAATGGTACCTCACTTGCGTAGGTAGGCCTAGTGCCCGCAGGATGAAACGGCGCAAAATGCAACATGGACACACCACAATTTCACAGTGAAAAATGACCCTCTTTTTGCAAAGTGCCTAGCTGTAGTTTTTGAACCCTAGCTCTGCTGGCACCCAGGGAAACATAGCAACCCTATACATTTTTGAAAACTAGACATGCAGGGGAATCCAGGATGGGGTGACTTGACTGCCTCCCTCCAGGTTCTGTTACCCAGAATCCCTTGCAAACCAAAATTGTCAAAAAAAACACATTTTCCTTACATTTCTGTGGTGCAAAGTTCTGGAATCTGCGTGGATCCACAAATTTCCACTCACCCCACATTCCCAAAAGTCATCAGAGAAAAATGGTACCTCACTTGCGTGGGTAGGCCAAGTACCCGTGACATGAAATGGCGCAAAATGTAACGTGGACACACCACAATTTCACACTGAAAAATGACCCTTTTTTGGCAAAGTGCCTAGCTGTAGTTTTTTAACCCTAGCTCTGCTGGCAACAAGGGAAACCTAGCAAACCTATACATTTTTGAAAACTAGACATCCAGGGAAATCCAGGATGGGGTGACTTGACTGCCTCCCTCCAGGTTCTGTTACCCAGAATCCCTTGCAAACCAAAATTGTCAAAAAAAAACACATTTTCTTCACATTTCTGTGGTGGAAAGTTCAGGAATCTGCGTGGATCCACAAATTTCCACTCACCCCCCGTTCCCCAAAGTCTTCCAAGAAAAATGGTACCTCACTTGCATGGGTAGGCCAAGTACCCGTGACATGAAATGGCGCAAAATGCAACGTGGACACACCACAATTTCACACTGAAAAATGACCCTTTTTTGGCAAAGTGCCTAGCTGTAGTTTTTGAACCCTAGCTCTGCTGACATCTAGGGAAACCTAGCAAACCTATACATTTTTGAAAACTAGACACCCAGGGAAATCCAGGATGGTGTGAGTTGATTTCCTCCCTCCAGGTTCTGTTACCCAGATTCCCTTGCAAACCAAAAAAATTGTCCAAAAAAATAAATTTTCCTCACATTTCTGTGGTGGAAAGTTCTGAAATCTGCGTGGATCCACAAATTTCCACTCACCCCACATTCCCAAAAGTCATCAGAGAAAAATGGTTCCTCACTTGCGTGGGTAGGCCAAGTACCCGTGACATGAAATGGCGCAAAATGTAACGTGGACACACCACAATTTCACACTGAAAAATGACCCTTTTTTGGCAAAGTGCCTAGCTGTAGTTTTTGAACCCTAGCTCTGCTGGCACCTAGTGAAAGCTAGCAAACCTATATATTTTTGAAAACTAGACACCCAGGGAAATCCAGGATGGGGTGAGTTGGTTTCCTCCCTCCAGGTTCTGTTACCCAGATTCCCTTGCAAACCAAAAAAATTGCCCAAAAAAATAAATTTTCCTCACATTTCTGTGGTGGAAAGTTCTGAAATCTGCGTGGAGCCACAAATTTCCACTCACCCCACATTCCCAAAAGTCATCAGAGAAAAATGGTACCTCACTTGCGTGAGTAGGTCAAGTACCCGTGACATGAAATGGCGCAAAATGTAACGTGGACACACCACAATTTCTCACTGAAAAATGACCCTTTTTTGGCAAAGTGCCTAGCTGTAGTTTTTGAACCCTAGCTCTGCTGACATCTAGGGAAACCTAGCAAACCTATACATTTTTTAAAACTAGACACCCAGGGAAATCCAGGATGGGGTGAGTTGATTTTCTCCCTCCAGGTTCTGTTACCCAGATTCCCTTGCAAACCCAAAAAATTGTCCAAAAAAATAAATTTTCCTCACATTTCTGTGGTGGAAAGTTCTAAAATCTGCGTGGAGCCACAAATTTCCACTCACCCCACATTCCCAAAAGTCATCAGAGAAAAATGGTACCTCACTTGCATGGGTAGGCCAAGTACCCGTGACATGAAATGGCGCAAAATGCAACGTGGACACACCACAATTTCACACTGAAAAATGACCCTTTTTTGGCAAAGTGCCTAGCTGTAGTTTTTGAACCCTAGCTCTGCTGACATCTAGGGAAACCTAGCAAACCTATACATTTTTGAAAACTAGACACCCAGGGAAATCCAGGATGGGGTGAGTTGATTTCCTCCCTCCAGGTTCTGTTACCCAGATTCCCTTGCAAACCAAAAAAATTGTCCATAAAAATAAATTTTCCTCACATTTCTGTGGTGGAAAGTTCTGGAATCTGGGTGGATCCACAAAATTCCACTCACCCCGCATTCCCCAAAGTCTTCCGAGAAAAATGGTACCTCACTTGCGTGGGTAGGCCTAGTGCCCACGACACGAAACGGCGCAAAATGCAATCTGACACACCACAATTTCACTGTAAAAAATGACCCTTTTTTGGCAAAGTGCCTAGCTGTAGTTTTTTAACCCTAGCTCTGCTGGCACCTAGGGAAACCTAGCAAACCTATACATTTTTTAAAACTAGACACCCAGGGGAATCTAGGATGGGGTGAGCTGATTTCCTCCCTCCAAGTTCTGTCACCCAGATTACCTTGCAAACCAAAAAAATTGTACAAAAAAATAAATTTTCCTCACATTTCTGTGGTGGAAAGTTCTGAAATCAGCGTGGATCCACAAATTTCTACTCACCCCACATTCCCAAAAGTCATCAGAGAAAAATGGTACCTCACTTGCGTGGGTAGGCCAAGTACCCGTGATATGAAATGGCGTAAAATTCAACGTGGACACACCACAATTTCACACTGAAAAATGACCCTTTTTTGGCAAAGTGCCTAGCTGTAGTTTTTGAACCCTAGCTCTGCTGGCAACTAGGGAAACCTAGCAAGCATATACATTTTTAAAAACTAGACATCCTGGAGAATCCAGGATGGGGTGACTTGACTGCCTCCCTCCAGGTTCTGTTACCCAGAATCCCTTGCAATCCAAAATTGTAAAAAAAACCCATTTTCCTCACATTTCTGTGGTGGAAAGTTCTGGAATCTGCGTGGATCCACAAATATCCACTCACCCCGCGTTCCCCAAAGTCATCAGAGAAAAATGGTACGTCACTTGCGTGGGTAGGCCAAGTACCCGTGACATGAAATGGCGCAAAATGCAACGTGGACACACCACAATTTCACACTGAAAAATGACCCTTTTTTGGCAAAGTGCCTAGCTGTAGTTTTTTAACCCTAGCTCTGCTGACATCTAGGGAAACCTAGCAAACCTATATATTTTTGAAAACTAGACACCCAGGGAAATCCAGGATGGGGTGAGTTGATTTCCTCCCTCCAGGTTCTGTTACCCAGATTCCCTTGCAAACCAAAAAAATTGTCCAAAAAAATAAATTTGCCTCACATTTCTGTGGTGGAAAGTTCTGAAATCTGCATGGAGCCACAAATTTCCACTCACCCCACATTCCCAAAAGTCATCAGAGAAAAATGGTACCTCACTTGCGTGGGTAGGTCAAGTACCCGTGACATGAAATGGCGCAAAATGTAACGTGGCCACACCACAATTTCACACTGAAAAATGACCCTTTTTTGGCAAAGTGCCTAGCTGTAGTTTTTGAACCCTAGCTCTGCTGACATCTAGGGAAACCTAGCAAACCTATACATTTTTGAAAACTAGACACCCAGGGAAATCCAGGATGGGGTGAGTTGATTTCCTCCCTCCAGGTTCTGTTACCCAGATTCCCTTGCAAACCAAAAAAATTGTCCAAAAAAAACAAATGTTCCTTACATTTCTGTGGTGGAAAGTTCAGAAATTTGCGTGGATCCACAAATTTCCACTCACCCCACATTCCCAAAAGTCATCAGAGAAAAATGGTACCTCACTTGCGTGGGTAGGCCAAGTACCCGTGACATGAAATGGCGCATAATGTAACGTGGACACACCACAATTTCACACTGAAAAATGACCCTTTTTTGGCAAAGTGCCTAGCTGTAGTTTTTGAACCCTAGCTCTGCTGGCACCTAGGGAAAGCTAGCAAACCTATAAATTTTTCAAACTAGACAACCTGGGGAATCCATGATAGGGTGTCTTGACTGTCTTCCTCCATGTACTGTTACCCAGAATCCCGTGCAAACCAAAAAAATAGTCAAAAAACCCATATTTTCCTCACATTTTTGTGGCGGAAAGTTCTGGAATCTGCGTGGATCCACCAATGTCCACTCACCCCGCTTTCCCCAAAGTCTTCTGAGAAAAATGGTACCTCACTTGCGTAGGTAGGTCTAGTGCCCGCAGGAAGAAACAGCGCAAAATGCAACGTGGACACACCACAATTTCACAGTGAAAAATGACCCTCTTTTTGCAAAGTGCCTAGCTGTAGTTTTTGAACCCTAGCTCTGCTGGCAACTACGGAAACCTAGCAAACCTATACATTTTTGAAAACTAGACATCCAGGGGAATCCAGGATGGGGTGACTTGACTGCCTCCTTCCAGGTTCTGTTACCCAGAATCCCTTGCAAACCAAAATTGTCAAAAAAACCCACATTTTCTTCACATTTCTGTGGTGGAAAGTTCTGGAATCTGGGTGGATCCATAAAATTCCACTCACCCCGCATTCCCCAAAGTCTTCCGAGAAAAATGGTACCTCACTTGCATGGGTAGGCCAAGTACCCATGACATGAAATGGCGCAAAATGCAACGTGGATACACTACAATTTCACAGTGAAAAATGACCCTTTTTTGGCAAAGTGCCTAGCTGTAGTTTTTGAACCCTAGCTCTACTGGCACCTAGGGAAACCTAGCAAACCTATACATTTTTGAAAACTAGACACCCAGGGGAATCTAGTATGGGGTGGGTTGATTTCCTCCCTCCAGGTTCTGTTACCCAGATTCCCTTGCAAACCCAAAAAATTATACAAAAAAATAAATTTTCCT
This sequence comes from Triturus cristatus, assembly GCF_964204655.1. Taxonomy (NCBI): domain Eukaryota; kingdom Metazoa; phylum Chordata; class Amphibia; order Caudata; family Salamandridae; genus Triturus; species Triturus cristatus. The sequence goes on along the minus strand of NC_140579.1, from coordinate 928,185,955 downwards.
CACATTTCTGTGGTGGAAAGTTCTGAAATCTGCGTGGATCCACAAATTTCCATTCACCCCACATTCCCAAAAGTCATCAGAGAAAAATGGTACCTCACTTGCGTGGGTAGGCCAAGTACCCGTGACATGAAATGGTGCAAAATGCAACGTGGACACACCACAATTTCACACTGAAAAATGACCCTTTTTTGGAAAAGTGCCTAGCTGTAGTTTTTGAACCCTAGCTCTGCTGGCAACTACGGAAACCTAGCAAACCTATACATTTTTGAAAACTAGACATCCAGGGGAATCCAGGATGGGGTGACTTGACTGCCTCCCTCCAGGTTCTGTTACCCAGAATCCCTTGCAAACTAAAATTGTAAAAAAAAAACATTTTCCTCACATTTCTGTGGTGGAAAGTTCTGGAATCTGTGTGGATCCACCAATGACCACTCACCCCGCTTTCCCCAAAGTCTTCTGAGAAAAATGGTACCTCACTTGCATAGGTAGGAGTAGTGCCCGCGAGATGAAAAGGCGCAAAATACAACGTGGACACACCACAATTTCACAGTGAAAAATGACCCTTTTTTGGCAAAGTGCCTAGCTGTAGTTTTTTAACCCTAGCTCTGCTGACATCTAGGGAAACCTAGCAAACCTAACCTATATATTTTTGAAAACTAGACACCCAGGGAAATCCAGGATGGGGTGAGTTGATTTCCTCCCTCCAGGTTCTGTTACCCAGATTCCCTTGCAAACCAAAAAAATTGTCCAAAAAAATAAATTTGCCTCACATTTCTGTGGTGGAAAGTTCTGAAATCTGCATGGAGCCACAAATTTCCACTCACCCCACATTCCCAAAAGTCATCAGAGAAAAATGGTACCTCACTTGCGTGGGTAGGTCAAGTACCCGTGACATGAAATGGCGCAAAATGTAACGTGGCCACACCACAATTTCACACTGAAAAATGACCCTTTTTTGGCAAAGTGCCTAGCTGTAGTTTTTGAACCCTAGCTCTGCTGACATCTAGGGAAACCTAGCAAACCTATACATTTTTGAAAACTAGACACCCAGGGAAATCCAGGATGGGGTGAGTTGATTTCCTCCCTCCAGGTTCTGTTACCCAGATTCCCTTGCAAACCAAAAAAATTGTCCAAAAAAAACAAATGTTCCTTACATTTCTGTGGTGGAAAGTTCAGAAATTTGCGTGGATCCACAAATTTCCACTCACCCCACATTCCCAAAAGTCATCAGAGAAAAATGGTACCTCACTTGCGTGGGTAGGCCAAGTACCCGTGACATGAAATGGCGCATAATGTAACGTGGACACACCACAATTTCACACTGAAAAATGACCCTTTTTTGGCAAAGTGCCTAGCTGTAGTTTTTGAACCCTAGCTCTGCTGGCACCTAGGGAAAGCTAGCAAACCTATAAATTTTTCAAACTAGACAACCTGGGGAATCCATGATAGGGTGTCTTGACTGTCTTCCTCCATGTACTGTTACCCAGAATCCCGTGCAAACCAAAAAAATAGTCAAAAAACCCATATTTTCCTCACATTTTTGTGGCGGAAAGTTCTGGAATCTGCGTGGATCCACCAATGTCCACTCACCCCGCTTTCCCCAAAGTCTTCTGAGAAAAATGGTACCTCACTTGCGTAGGTAGGTCTAGTGCCCGCAGGAAGAAACAGCGCAAAATGCAACGTGGACACACCACAATTTCACAGTGAAAAATGACCCTCTTTTTGCAAAGTGCCTAGCTGTAGTTTTTGAACCCTAGCTCTGCTGGCAACTACGGAAACCTAGCAAACCTATACATTTTTGAAAACTAGACATCCAGGGGAATCCAGGATGGGGTGACTTGACTGCCTCCTTCCAGGTTCTGTTACCCAGAATCCCTTGCAAACCAAAATTGTCAAAAAAACCCACATTTTCTTCACATTTCTGTGGTGGAAAGTTCTGGAATCTGGGTGGATCCATAAAATTCCACTCACCCCGCATTCCCCAAAGTCTTCCGAGAAAAATGGTACCTCACTTGCATGGGTAGGCCAAGTACCCATGACATGAAATGGCGCAAAATGCAACGTGGATACACTACAATTTCACAGTGAAAAATGACCCTTTTTTGGCAAAGTGCCTAGCTGTAGTTTTTGAACCCTAGCTCTACTGGCACCTAGGGAAACCTAGCAAACCTATACATTTTTGAAAACTAGACACCCAGGGGAATCTAGTATGGGGTGGGTTGATTTCCTCCCTCCAGGTTCTGTTACCCAGATTCCCTTGCAAACCCAAAAAATTATACAAAAAAATAAATTTTCCTCACATTTCTGTGGTGGAAAGTTCTGAAATCTGCGTGGATCCACAAATTTCCATTCACCCCACATTCCCAAAAGTCATCAGAGAAAAATGGTACCTCACTTGCGTGGGTAGGCCAAGTACCCGTGACATGAAATGGTGCAAAATGCAACGTGGACACACCACAATTTCACACTGAAAAATGACCCTTTTTTGGAAAAGTGCCTAGCTGTAGTTTTTGAACCCTAGCTCTGCTGGCAACTACGGAAACCTAGCAAACCTATACATTTTTGAAAACTAGACATCCAGGGGAATCCAGGATGGGGTGACTTGACTGCCTCCCTCCAGGTTCTGTTACCCAGAATCCCTTGCAAACCAAAATTGTAAAAAAAAAACATTTTCCTCACATTTCTGTGGTGGAAAGTTCTGGAATCTGTGTGGATCCACCAATGACCACTCACCCCGCTTTCCCCAAAGTCTTCTGAGAAAAATGGTACCTCACTTGCATAGGTAGGAGTAGTGCCCGCGAGATGAAAAGGCGCAAAATACAACGTGGACACACCACAATTTCACAGTGAAAAATGACCCTCTTTTTGCAAAGTGCCTAGCTGTAGTTTTTGATCCCTAGCTCTGCTGGCACCCAGGGAAACATAGCAACCCTATACATTTTTTAAAACTAGACACGCAGGGGAATCCAGGATGGGGTGACTTGACTGCCTCTTTCCAGGTTCTGTTACCCAGTATCCCCTGCAAACCAAAATTGTAAAAAAAAAACATTATCCTCACATTTCCGTGGTGGAAAGTTCTGGAATCTGCGTGGATCCACAAATTTCCACTCACCCCACGTTCCCAAAAGTCGTCAGAGAAAAATGGTACCTCACTTGCGTGGGTAGGCCAAGTACCCGTGACATGAAATGGTGCAAAATGCAACGTGGACACACCACAATTTCACACTGAAAAATGACCCTTTTTTGGCAAAGTGCCTAGCTGTAGTTTTTTTTTTTTTTTTTTTTTTTTTTTTTTTTGAAAACCTTTATTTCGAAATTCAGGACACAGCTATTCAGCCGACAGCCCGAGGGTTCGGCAGCATTGCAAGTTAGATACAGTAATGTGTCCCAGATACAGTACGATGAGTAATGCAAAGGTCCAATTTTAAATAAACAGAGAAAAAACACACAACAAACCCCAGCAAGGCAGAAACATTGAAATCCCATGGCGAAAGCCCCCAGGGGAGGCAGGACCCCACTCATCTACTAAGTATAAGACTGTGTGCGGAGGAAGAAGGGGAACAGCAGAGGCCCAGAACGGTTACCAAAACCAAACTGTGCTGGAAGGTAGGTCAGGGGGAAAGCTGTTCCTCGGGAGGTTCCAGGTCCGGGGCAAGACATATTCCCCCCCTGTATTGGTTCCACCGCCCCCAGATGGCATGCCACTTCCGGGGGCGACCTCTAGAGCAGTAGACCGTCTTCTCCCTAAACATGCTCCAATCCATATTCTCCTTCCACGCGGTCAGTGTAGGGGTTCCTGAGGAGCCCCATAATCGCGCGATATCCCTTTTAGCTACCATGTTACCCAGAGTCCCCCATTGGGTCTGCGCCTCATCGAGATCAGTGGGGCCCCAGACGTTCAGGAGGCAGCACCGCGCCTCCGGCTGTACCACAATGCCCGTCATCTCCCCCATAACTGCATGGACTCTCCTCCAGAACTCCACAATGACACCACATTCCCAGACGATGTGCAGGAAAGTACCCACCATACCACATCCCCTTCTGCACAGGCCGTCCTCCGAGAATCCCATGTGGACCAGCCTTGGCCCCGTAACATACACCCGGTGCAGTATTTTAAGCTGCACCAGCCTCAGACGCGACGGGATCGCAACCTCCTTAGGCGAAGAGACCGCTGACTGCCAGTCCTCATTATCCAACTCGAGGCCATCCCTGGTCCACTGTTCTCTCAGTCCCAATAGCAAGTCTGCCCGGACGTTTATCAACTTCTTATATATGAGCGAAATCGTGCTCTCGGGCATATGACCATCAAGAACTCGGTCCTCAAGGGGAGAGGACTCCGGCACCTTCTCACCCTCCACAAGGACTGATCGGAGGGCGTGACGCAGCTGGATATACCTAAAATACTCTGAAGGCCCTAGCTCAAACTCAGTCCGCAACTCCTCGAAGGACTTTACCCTCCCCTTATGCAGCACATCTCCCACCTTGGATATACCTATCAGGTCCCACTTATCAAAGCCCTTCGTGTGCCAGAGTCTTCCCAACCGTTCCGATTCAAACAATGGGGTAGCGAGGGTGAGCCTATCCTTCCAGCCCAGCGAGTCGGTCGCCATCTTCCATACGCGCACCGCCACACCTGTGGGCCCCGTGAGGGACGAGTCTAGGGACCGCGAATACAACGCCCTGTAGTAGTTGCCTCCGCGCAGCAGCCACCTATCCATGGCATACCCAGGGCTAAGGGCAGGGCCGTAAAACCCATGGTTGATCGCGCTCAGCTGCGTGGCCCAATAGTACCGTCGGATGTCTGGGAGCGCAATGCCCCCATCGTACCATGGGAGCGTCAACTTTGAAATAGCTATTCGCGGCCGCCCATCCCACAGCAACGTCCTTTGGAGGCCTTCGACCTCCCGAAAGTATTTGGCCGGTACCCAGTCCAAGGTGTTCTGGAGGGCGTAGAGGAAGCGGGGAAGGGACATCATTTTGAACAGGGCCGCACGCCCAACAAGGGAGAGCGGCAGCCTCCGCCAACCTTCAACATCTCGCCTCAAGCGTGCCAAGGGGGGGAGCAGGTTCCTCTCATAGCGCACAACAGGATCCATGGATATAAAAATCCCCAAATACACAAAACCTTGCTGGGCAACCTGTATCGAACATGTTCTAGGGATCGGTGGGACATCGCCACTAAGAACGTACAAATACGATTTGCCCCAATTAATCACAAGCCCCGAGTTCCTACCGAACGATGCGAGTACGTCACAGACCACTATAAGTGACTTCTTCGGTGAGGCAAGATACAACAGGATATCATCGGCATAGAGCGAAATACGGTCCTCGTGATCAGGCGACCACCGAAGGCCCCGTATATCCGGGTGCCAACGTATCCACGCAGCCAACGGTTCAAGGGCGAGGGCGAACAACAGAGGCGACAGGGGGCAGCCCTGCCGAGTACCCCTACCAAGCTGAAACGGAGTAGACGCCCGACCATTCAGCACAACATTCGCTAGTGGCCCCTCGTACAGCAACCGGACCCAACTCACAAACCCGCGACCGAAACCAAACTTGGCCAGCACGGCCCATAAGTATGCCCACTCCACCGTGTCAAAGGCCATCGTGGCATCAAGAGATGCCACAACAGCCGGTTCACGCAGCGTGCCCGCCCTGGCGATGACGCCATGAAGACGCCTAAGGTTCAATGCTGTGTTTCGGTGCGGGATAAAGCCAGATTGATCCGGGTGGACCAGATCGCCAAGTACCCTAATCAGACGGGTGGCCAGGAGTTTGGCCAGAATTTTCGGCTCAGCGTTGAGGAGTGAAATGGGCCGGTAGGAAGCGCATCTATCTCGGGGTTTACCCTCTTTATGTATGACCACGATCGACGCCAACCGCTGATCCAACGGAAGGATCCCATCCCCCCGCGCCTCCAAAAACATGGCGCGCAGGTGAGGGGCGACCCTATCCGGGAACAGTTTGTACAGATCGATCGGCAGTCCGTTCGGTCCAGAGGCCTTACCCGAATTCAACGCGCGAATCGCCCCCGCCACCTCATCAACCGTGATGTCGCCATCCAAATCGTCCCTATCTATGTCAGAGAGGCAGGGCAACTCGATATCACGGAGGAGATCAGTCGAGTCCTCGGGCGGCCTGTCCGACACAGAGGAATAAACCCTATGAAAATACTCCGCAAAACACTCCACAATCCCCTCAGGTTCCACAATCGCCTCTCCCCCCTCTCCAATCAACTCTGGCACCACTCTATTGACCCGTTCCTTCCTGTCCAGCCACGCCAGGAGTTTCCCTGCCTTATCTCCAACATCATACAGACGGCCCTGTTGTTCCCTGCTAAGGGTCTTGGCGGCTTCTGTCACCAGGTCCCTATACTCCGCCTGCTTCAAGCAAAGCTCATGCAATGAGGACTCTGTGACCTCCTCCTCCATATCCCCTTCAAGGGCCGCAATCTCCTCCTCCACTTGCCGCACTTCGCAATCCCTCCGATTCTTGGCAGTCACCACCAGGGAGAGGGCCTCCCCCCGAAGCACGGTCTTAAAAGCTTCCCACAGCGAGATCGCCGAGTCCACGGTTCCCAGATTGTCCTTAAAGTAATTATCTACCTTCTTTACCAGGGCGCTGCGCATCTTGGGGTCTCGGAAATACCATGGGTTAATGGGGGCCACCCTCCCTCCTCCCTCCCGACCGAGATCCAGCCGGATCCACACTGGCGAGTGATCAGAGATACCACGTGCCATGTGCCTCGCCTCGGATATCAACGAGGCATGTGCGGCCAGAGTGAGCAGGTAGTCAATCCTGGAGAGGCTACCATGCGCCCCGGAGTGAAACGTGTATTGACTCTGTGTGGGGTGCCGGAGCCTCCAGCAGTCTATCAGGCCAAATGTGTCCAGGAGGTCTGGAAGCCATTTCTGAGCCCCCCCTGTGTCCCTGGGCGGGTATCTATCCAGCAGTCCGGAGCCCACAGCGTTGAAATCCCCTCCCACTACCAGCATGCCCCCCGGGAGAGTCAGCAAAGCCCTGCCCAATTCAGCAAATGTGGCGGCCTGCAGGGCCGGCGGGACATAAACCGAAACCAAAACCAAAGTCCTTCCTTCCCACCGCCCCGCCACCGCCACAAACCTCCCCCTATCGTCAACAATGGTGGAGTCCACCTCAAAGGGCAGCGATGCTCTAACAAGGATGCCCACACCCCTGGACCCAGAAGAAAATCCCGAGTGTGCAATGAATTTATACCCCTTCCTATTCAGGGCATAGCACGTGTTGCCTATGAGATGCGTCTCCTGCAGCAGTACAACGTCTGGCATTGAGCGTTTCAGAAATTGCAAAACAATCCCCCTCTTAATGCGATCCCCCAAACCATTAACATTCCAGCTTATAACACTTAGGCCTCTACCCCCCATCCTCAAACGGAAAGAGGCCCACCCCACACCCGAGGCGCCACCATGGAACAACCCTGAGGATAATCATCATGCCTTGCAGAAATAAACCCCCCAACAACAAATTCAAACTCCCCATAACTCCCCCCACCCTGCACCCCTGCTGCAGCTTAAAAAGCCCCCCCAACTTGCAGTGTGCCTGTCGCCCTACAAAAACAAAAATCTACAAAAAGTACCCCAAGGGAGGAAAAGAGCACCCCTCGTCCTCCCGCAACCCTCCACAGTTACTGCACTCTGTTCAAATCTTCAAATATGGTCAAATCAAGTCAGGCCGGCTTTGAGATATCAGCCCTGTCCATCCCGGCCACTGTCTCCATGCTCAGCTGTGTCGTCCCCGGTCCGTCGCCGGGGCAAAGCGTCCAGCCATTCGTCGGCCATAACAGGAGAGTCAAAAAAGAATGTCCGATCTTCATGCACCACCCGTAGTCTGGCGGGGAAAAGCACGGCATATTTTAGGTCCCGTTCCCGAAGTCTTCGCTTCACCCCCAGGAAGCTCTGTCTCTGTCTCTGCACCTGCTGGGTGAAGTCCGGATAAAAATTCACCGACACATTCTGGAAGGGGACTGGGCCCGTCACCCTCGAAGCTTGCAGGATAGCGTCCCGATCTCGGAAATGAAAGAGCCGGGCGACAATCGGCCGCGGCGGGGCACCCGCCTTGGGCCGTCCGCCCGGCACTCTATGGGCCCTTTCCACCGCAAAAAACTTTCCAAGGCCCTTAGGCTTCAGATGATTGAGGACCAAATCTTCCACAAGCAGGTCCACCGAAGCCTCATCTGAGGACTCCGGGACCCCGATGACGCGCACGTTGTTGCGCCTGGACCGGCTCTCGAAGTCCTCCAGCCGGCGGGCGGCGAGGTCACTCTCGGCCCTCAGCTTCCGGACCTCGTTCTGCAGATCCGCAACCTCATCAGTGAGGCCCGTGGTCTTGTGGTCCAGGTCCTTAACGCGTTCGTTTGTCTTGCCCAGGTCCGAGCGGATCAAGTTGACATCCACCAGGATGGCATCCACCTTATGTGCCAGGCCCTCGAATTGCCGCCCCATCGAGGTCTGCATCCCATCAAGCGCGCCCATGACATCCTGCAGGGAGAGCTCCGGTGTCCCAGGCGAGTCCTCCTTCTGGGCATCCGGCGCCTGGCTCGATCCACTCGGCGATGTCTTCAGGAGGGCGTATCGGTCCATACTGTTGACTTGGGAATACGTTCCCCGCCTGGTGGACTTAGTCTTCAGCCGATCTCCTTCTGCCTTGCCCGACATAATGGACTCCAGGCAGTCCAATGCAGTGAAGACCGTCCCCTCTCAGAGAGAGGTATAAAGAGTGAGCAGGTCCGCCTTGTTCTTCCAAAGTAGCCCGCCGAGCGTCCCCGGGGTTATAAAGCCACCCAGAGCACTACAGTGTCCGGGCAGACAAAGGGAACGAAACCGAAAGTGAAAGAGCGAGGGCCTCCGTCCGACAGTTCACACCTCACCAGGCCGTTGTTGATCAACTAGGAGTCGGGCATCCTGCCAACTCTAGCCCCTGGCATCTCCGGGAGTTAGGCCGCAATCTTTCGCCAGTCATAAGTCCGGTTCCCGATGGACGATCCGACCGCAGGCAGCATCAATCGCCTCCCTGGCAACTCAGCGACACGATGCCATGCATACAATCAGGATTAGAGACAGGATAGTCGATGGAGGGCGCGAGGGTCTCGGGAGCTCTAAGCTCACGCGGCCATCTTGGTCAAGCGCTAGGCTCCTCCTCCCTAGCTGTAGTTTTTGAACCCTAGCTCTGCTGGCAACAAGGGAAATGTTAGAAATGGCGATTTCTGGTTGGCTAAGGCTTGCGCCAAAGTCAGGCAGAAACCACCACTCTAGTCAGGGCAAGGAAGTTACACGCCAAAGATAACCCCTGCTCACCCCCTTGGTAGCTTGGCACGAGCAGTCAGGCTTATCTCTGAGGCAATGTGTAAAGCGTTTGCGCGCGCACCCAGCAACAACACCCAAGGCCCATCACAAAGGAAACTCCACACAAGGTATTCTATAAAAATAACCTTTGTATTACCAAAACATATTAGATAAAACACACACTTTACAATGTGCCAACAGGCACGGGCAGAATTTACAAGGGATTATATGTACAGGGGACAGGGTCACATGGACCTCTGTCGGGAATTAGCACTTTTTAGAAATAACACTTTAGAACATAGCACAAAATAACATATATAGCACACAACCAGTACTTACTGGTATCAGGTAAGTACCACCTACGCAACCCTAACCACCTTAGGAGAATGTCATGCAGGGAACTAGGACCTCACTAGCACCACCTGTACTAGGAGAAAACAAACAACCACCTAAGTATCACAATACCTGTAGGGGTAAACGCACATTACACATGATGCCTAACACATTCAGAGGTGTAGGGAAGGAAAACTCATGATGCATAAAATACATTCAGCGGTGTAAAGCAATGGCACATGACGCATAAAAACACATTCAGAGATGCAGGTTAGGAAAACACATGATGCATAAAAACATTCAGAGGTGCAGGTTAGGAAAACACATGATGCATAAAAACATTCAGAGGTGTAAGGAAGGAAAACACATGATGCATAGAAATACATTCAGCGGTGTAAAGCAAGGCACATGACGCATAAAGTACATTCAGAGATGCAGGGTAGGAACCTTAGCGAGAAACTCACATACGCCACCACCTGTGGCAGTCCCTGGGCCAACTGGCCTTGTCGGGGCTAGGACGCTCTGTCCCAGTCAAGCTGCGCCTGCTGCGCAAGCCAAAAGCGTAAGGATCCCAACCTAAACGTTGCAGCTGCCAACTAAGTGCTGGGCAGCTGTAGGAATGAGCGTGGGCACCACTGTGCCCTTTAAAACGAATCCGCCTCTCTCGTGGAGCCTCTCCTGGGCTCTCCTCGCAAAATGCCCCCAAGAGCCTTCGTGGCTCAAGATCAATGTGCCCCCGTCGTTGGAGCCTTCTCGGGGCTCGTGAACACTGTACCCGTCATCGGAGTCCCTCTGGACTCTGGGGAACCTTTAAGGACGCTGATGCCTCTTAACGTGGGAGTCCTGCCGGACTCATGAATACTACTGCCCCCTTACGTTGGAGCCCCTCTGGGCTCTGAGACACGAGGAGCCCAGACGTTGGAGCGGCCCGCTGTCAGGTGCGGGGCCGCTCAGAGAGCACGACGAGGAGCCCTGCTCAAGGTACCAAGGAGCCCCCACTCACCGGTCTCCGTCGGGACCCAGGCTGCACGCGTTGATCTCCTGGCTTCTCCCGGCGGGGTAGGCTCCCGCCTACCGGTCGATCTCTGCTGGGCCAGCGAAGGAGCCTACAATGCTCCGTTTCCTCTGTGGTGGGCGGGGCTCTCTCACTTCACGAGAGCTCCGCCGGGGGATCGACGCACCTTTCTCAGTGCCGGCTTCCTTCTCCTGCACTTCCGGAGCCCGGGGTAGGCTCCCACCGGCTTCCGGATCTTGAGGCGAGGCCCCGCCCACGTCCCTTGAAGGTTCGCCTGACTTCCTGCTGGCCGCGGCTCGGGCCGCTGCGGTGATTTCTCCTGCCGTAAGAGGGGTGGGCTCCCTCGAGATAACAAAAACAATATCCCGTGGGGTGGGCACCCGCTTACAGCCACAGCAATATCCCTGGCAGGGTGGGCACCTGCCAGGGGACTTAGGAATCGCCAAGGACGGGGCAAACGCCGGGTGGGCACCGGTTTTGAGAAATAAAGCGCTCCTGGCGCCAAGGGCGCAGGGAAGAGCGCTCTCTGCGCCGAAGGCAATTCCAGCGCTCTCAGGCACTGGGGGCTTCAGCGAAGCACCCAGGGAGGCGCTCTTCTACGCTGGTGTCCCAACACAAAGCGCTCCTAGCGCTATCAATGAAAAAAACGCTCCCAGGCGCTGCCAGTAAAAGTCCAGCAACAAAGTCTTCAAAAGGCATAGGGGGCAAAGACTGGGCCCAGGGGCCAGCTCACAGGGCCCTCCAGCAGGGAGGCAGTCCCCAGTGGCGGTCTCTCCTGGCGCCCAGCAGCAGCAAGCCCCCCTCAAGTTGATCCTGCAAGAGAACAAATTGTAAGGGGACACAGCCCCTTTTTATACAGTAAAAGTCTTTGTCTGAAGGTGCAGGGAAGGGGCGAACCAGTTACAACAGGTTCCTGAGCACTTTGTTTTGCTCAGCCCCTCTCCCTATTCACTGGCAGGGCTAGGGTCATTAGACGCACCACAGGAGCCGGAGCCAACATTGTGTGGGGAAAGCCCTGTCCTATTCAGGACCCAGGTGTACTCCTCCCCAGCCATCAGTATGCTAAACTCCCCATTCACCACTGGGTGACTCCTCCTGACCCTGGGGATTTCCCTAGTCCGTCACATGACCTCCTCCAGCCAATCGCCAGACAAGCCACACATTTCACACTGCACACAGAAGTGCCCACTTCTAGAAGTGGTACTTCCACACTAGGTACATGCACGCCGCACACATCATCGCGCAGCATTCAATCACACGAGTCCGCACATACCAAACTTGGGCCTGCACACCCCACGCATCAGGAACTACCAGGACACATACATTCCCCCATGCATTCCTATGGGAGGGCAGGCCAACCTCACAACACGCACGTACTTTACCCTGGGACACAGTGGTAAAGAGCGCAGAAACCAAAAATCACTACACCAAGTCACCAATAAAAAGCAAAAAGTTTCGGGGTGAACCTGCCAGAAGGGCCGGGTCCAACAGGAAACCTAGCAAACCTATACATTTTTAAAAACTAGACATCCAGGGGAATCCAGGATGGGGTGACTTGACTGCCTCCCTCCAGGTTCTGTTACCCAGAATCCCTTGCAAACCAAAATTGTCACAAAAAAAACACATTTTATTCACATTTCTGTGGTGGAAAGTTTTGGAATCTGCGTGGATCCACAAATTTCCACTCACCCCGCGTTCCCCAAAGTCTTCCGAGAAAAATGGTACCTCACTTGCATGGGTAGGCCAAGTACCCATGACATGAAATGGCGCAAAATGCAACGTGGATACACCACAATTTCACAGTGAAAAATGACCCTTTTTTGGCAAAGTGCCTAGCTGTAGTTTTTGAACCCTAGCTCTGCTGGCACCTAGGGAAACCTAGCAAACCTATACATTTTTGAAAACTAGACACCCAGGGGAATCTAGGATGGGGTGAGTTGATTTCCTCCCTCCAGGTTCTGTTACCCAGATTCCCTTGCAAACCCAAAAAATTGTACAAAAAAATAAATTTTCCTCACATTTCTGTGGTGGAAAGTTCTAAATCTACGTGGATACACAAATTTCCACTCACCCCACATTCCCAAAAGTCATCAGAGAAAAATGGTACCTCACTTGCGTGGGTAGGCCAAGTACCCGTGACATGAAATGGCGCAAAATGCAACGTGGACACACCACAATTTCACACTGAAAAATGACCCTTTTTTGGCAAAGTGCCTAGCTGTAGTTTTGAACCCTAGCTCTGCTGGCAACTAGGGAAACCTAGCAAACCTATACATTTTTGAAAACTAGACATCCAGGGGAATCCAGGATGGGGTGACTTGACTGCCTCCCTCCAGGTTCTGTTACCCAGAATCCCTTGCAAACCAAAATTGTAAAAAAAAAACATTTTCCTCACATTTCTGTGGTGGAAAGTTCTGGAATCTGCGTGGATCCACCAATGTCCACTCACCCCGCTATCCCCAAAGTCTTCAGAGAAAAATGGTACCTCACTTGCGTAGGTAGGAGTAGTGCCCGCGAGATGAAAAGGCGCAAAATACAACGTGGACGCACCACAATTTCACAGTGAAAAATGACCCTCTTTTTGCAAAGTGCCTAGCTGTAGTTTTTGATCCCTAGCTCTGCTGGCACCCAGGGAAACATAGAAACCCTATACATTTTTGAGAACTAGACACGCAGGGGAATCCAGGATGGGGTGACTTGACTGCCTCCCTCCAGGTTCTGTTACCCAGTATCACTTGCAAACCAAAATTGTAAAAAAAAAACATTATCCTCACATTTCTGTGGTGGAAAGTTCTGGAATCTGCGTGGATCCACAAATTTCCACTCACCCCACGTTCCCAAAAGTCGTCAGAGAAAAATGGTACCTCACTTGCGTGGGTAGGCCAAGTACCCGTGACATGAAATGGTGCAAAATGCAACGTGGACACACCACAATTTCACACTGAAAAATGACCCTTTTTTGGCAAAGTGCCTAGCTGTAGTTTTTGAACCCTAGCTCTGCTGGCAACAAGGGAAATGTTAGAAATGGCGATTTCTGGTTGGCTAAGGCTTGCGCCAAAGTCAGGCACAAACCACCACTCTAGTCAGGGCAAGGAAGTTACACGCCAAAGATAACCCCTGCTCACCCCCTTGGTAGCTTGGCACGAGCAGTCAGGCTTATCTCTGAGGCGATGTGCAAAGCGTTTGCGCGCGCACCCAGCAACAACACCCAAGGCCCACCACAAAGGAAACTCCACACAAGGTATTCTATAAAAATAACCTTTGTATTACCAAAACATATTAGATAAAACACACACTTTACAATGTGCCAACAGGCACGGGCAGAATTTACAAGGGATTATATGTACAGGGGACAGGGCCACATGGACCACTGTCGGGAATTAGCACTTTTTAGAAATAACACTTTAGAACATAGCACAAAATAACATATGTAGCACACAACCAGTACTTACTGGTATCAGGTAAGTACCACCTACGCAACCCTAACCACCTTAGGAGAATGTCACGCAGGGACCTAGGACCTCATTAGCACCACCTGTACTAGGAGAAAACAAACAACCACCTAAGTATCACAATATCTGTAGGGGTAAACGGACATTACACATGATGCCTAACACATTCAGAGGTGTAGGGAAGGAAAACACATGATGCATAAAATACATTCAGCGGTGTAAAGCAATGGCACATGACGCATAAAAACACATTCAGAGGTGCAGGTTAGGAAAACACATGATGCATAAAAACATTCAGAGGTGCAGGTTAGGAAAACACATGATGCATAAAAACATTCAGAGGTGTAAGGAAGGAAAACACATGATGCATAGAAATACATTCAGCGGTGTAAAGCAAGGCACATGACGCATAAAGTACATTCAGAGGTGCAAGGTAGGAACCTTGGCGAGAAACTCACATACGCCATCACCTGTGGCAGTCCCTGGGCCAACTGGCCTTGTCGGGGCTAGGACGCTCTGTCCCAGTCAAGCTGCGCCTGCTGCGCAAGCCAAAAGCGTAAGGATCCCAACCTAAACGTTGCAGCTGCCCACTAAGTGCTGGGCAGCTGTAGGAATGAGCGTGGGCACCACTGTGCCCTTTAAAACTAATCCGCCTCTCTCGTGGAGCCTCTCCTGGGCTCTCCTCGCAAAATGCCCCCAAGAGCCTTCGTGGCTCAAGATCAATGTGCCCCCGTCGTTGGAGCCTTCTCGGGGCTCGTGAACACTGTCCCCGTCATCGGAGTCCCTCTGGACTCTGGGGAACCTTTAAGGACGCTGATGCCCCTTAACGTGGGAGTCCTGCCGGACTCATGAATACTACTGCCCCCTTACGTTGGAGCCCCTCTGGGCTCTGAGACACGAGGAGCCCAGACGGTGGAGCGGCCCGCTGTCAGGTGCGGGGCCGCTCAGAGAGCACGACGAGGAGCCCTGCTCAAGGTACCAAGGAGCCCCCACTCACCGGTCTCCGTCAGGACCCAGGCTGCACGCGTTGATCTCCTGGCTTCTCCCGGCGGGGTAGGCTCCCACCTACCGGTCGATCTCTGCTGGGCCAGCGAAGGAGCCTACAATGCTCCGTTTCCTCTGTGGTGGGCGGGGCTCTCTCACTTCACGAGAGCTCCGCCGGGGGATCGACGCACCTTTCTCAGTGCCGGCTTCCTTCTCCTGCACTTCCGGAGCCCGGGGTAGGCTCCCGCCGGCTTCCGGATCTTGAGGCGAGGCCCCGCCCACGTCCCTTGAAGGTTTGCCTGACTTCCTGCTGGCCGCGGCTCGGGCCGCTGCGGTGATTTCTCCTGCCGTAAGAGGGGTGGGCTCCCTCGAGATAACAAAAACAATATCCCGTGGGGTGGGCACCCACTTACAGCCACAGCAATGTCCCTGGCAGAGTGGGCACCTGCCAGGGGACTTAGGAATCGCCAAGGACGGGGCAAACGCCGGGTGGGCACTGGTTTTGAGAAATAAAGCGCTCCTGGCGCCAAGGGCGCAGGGAAGAGCGCTCTCTGCGCCGAAGGCAATTCCAGCGCTCTCAGGCACTGGGGGCTTCAGCGAAGCACCCAGGGAGGCGCTCCTCTACGCTGGTGTCCCAACACAAAGCGCTCCTAGCGCTATCAATGAAAAAAACGCTGCCAGTAAAAGTCCAGCAACAAAGTCTTCAAAAGGCAGGGGGGGCAAAGACTGGGCCCAGGGGCCAGCTCACAGGGCCCTCCAGCAGGGAGGCAGTCCCCAGTGGTGGTCTCTCCTGGCGCCCAGCAGCAGCAAGCCCCCCTCAAGTTGATCCTGCAAGAGAACAAATTGTAAGGGGACACAGCCCCTTTTTATACAGTAAAAGTCTTTGTCTGAAGGTGCAGGGAAGGGGCGAACCAGTTACAACAGGTTCCTGAGCACTTTGTTTTGCTCAGCCCCTCTCCCTATTCACTGGCAGGGCTAGGGTCATTAGACGCACCACAGGGGCCGGAGCCAACATTGTGTGGGGAAAGCCCTGTCCTATTCAGGACCCAGGTGTACTCCTCCCCAGCCATCAGTATGCTAAACTCCCCATTCACCACTGGGTGACTCCTCCTGACCCTGGGGATTTCCCTAGTCCTTCACATGACCTCCCCCAGCCAATCGCCAGACAAGCCACACATTTCACACTGCACACAGAAGTGCCCACTTCTAGAAGTGGTACTTCCACACTAGGTACATGCACGCCGCACACATCATCGCGCAGCATTCAATCACACGAGTCCGCACATACCAAACTTGGGCCTGCACACCCCACGCATCAGGAACTACCAGGACACATACATTCCCCCATGCATTCCTATGGGAGGGCAGGCCAACCTCACAACACGCACGCACTTTACCCTGGGACACAGTGGTAAAGTGCGCAGAAACAAAAAATCACTACACCAAGTCACCAATAAAAAGCAAAAAGTTTCGGGGTGAACCTGCCAGAAGGGCCGGGTCCAACAGGAAACCTAGCAAACCTATACATTTTTGAAAACTAGACATCCAGGGGAATCCAGGATGGGGTGACTTGACTGCCTCCCTCCAGGTTCTGTTACCCAGAATCCCTTGCAAACCAAAATTGTCAAAAAAAAACACATTTTATTCACATTTCTGTGGTGGAAAGTTTTGGAATCTGCGTGGATCCACAAATTTCCACTCACCCCGCGTTCCCCAAAGTCTTCCAAGAAAAATGGTACCTCACTTGCATGGGTAGGCCAAGTACCCATGACATGAAATGGCGCAAAATGCAACGTGGATACACCACAATTTCACAGTGAAAAATTACCCTTTTTTGGCAAAGTGCCTAGCTGTAGTTTTTGAACCCTAGCTCTGCTGGCACCTAGGGAAACCTAGCAAACCTATACATTTTTGAAAACTATACACCCAGGGGAATCTAGGATGGGGTGAGTTGATTTCCTCCCTCCAGGTTCTGTTACCCAGATTCCCTTGCAAACCCAAAAAATTGTACAAAAAAATAAATTTTCCTCACATTTCTGTGGTGGAAAGTTCTGAAATCTGCGTGGATCCACAAATTTCCACTCACCCCACATTCCCAAAAGTCATCAGAGAAAAATGGTACCTCACTTGCGTGGGTAGGCCAAGTACCCGTGACAGGAAATGGCGCAAAATGCAACGTGGACACACCACAATTTCACACTGAAAAATGACCCTTTTTTGGCAAAGTGCCTAGCTGTAGTTTTTGGACCCTAGCTCTGCTGGCAACTAGGGAAACCTAGCAAACCTATATATTTTTGAAAACTAGACATCCAGGGGAATCCAGGATGGGGTGACTTGACTGCCTCCCTCCAGGTTCTGTTACCCAGAATCCCTTGCAAACCAAAATTGTAAAAAAAAAACATTTTCCTCACATTTCTGTGGTGGAAAGTTCTGGAATCTGCGTGGATCCACCAATGGCCACTCACCCCGCTTTCCCCAAAGCCTTCTGAGAAAAATGGTACCTCACTTGCGTAGGAAGGAGTAGTGCCCGCGAGATGAAAAGGCGCAAACCACAACGTGGACACACCACAATTTCACAGTGAAAAATGACCCTCTTTTTGCAAAGTGCCTAGCTGTAGTTTTTGATCCCTAGCTCTGCTGGCACCCAGGGAAACATAGCAACCCTATACATTTTTTAAAACTAGACACGCAGGGGAATCCAGGATGGGGTGACTTGACTGCCTCCCTCCAGGTTCTGTTACCCAGTATCCCTTGCAAACCAAAATTGTAAAAAAAAACATTATCCTCACATTTCTGTGGTGGAAAGTTCTGGAATCTGCGTAGATCCACAAATTTCCACTCACCCCACGTTCCCAAAAGTCGTCAGAGAAAAATGGTACCTCACTTGCGTGGGTAGGCCAAGTACCCGTGACATGAAATGGTGCAAAATGCAACGTGGACACACCACAATTTCACACTGAAAAATGACCCTTTTTTGGCAAAGTGCCTAGCTGTAGTTTTTGAACCCTAGCTCTGCTGGCAACAAGGGAAATGTTAGAAATGGCGATTTCTGGTTGGCTAAGGCTTGCGCCAAAGTCAGGCAGAAACCACCACTCTAGTCAGGGCAAGGAAGTTACACGCCAAAGATAACCCCTGCTCACCCCCTTGGTAGCTTGGCACGAGCAATCAGGCTTATCTCTGAGGCGATGTGTAAAGCGTTTGCGCGCGCACCCAGCAACAACACCCAAGGCCCACCACAAAGGAAACTCCACACAAGGTATTCTATAAAAATAACCTTTGTATTACCAAAACATATTAGATAAAACACACACTTTACAATGTGCCAACAGGCACGGGCAGAATTTACAAGGGATTATATGTACAGGGAACAGGGCCACATGGACCACTGTCGGGAATTAGCACTTTTTAGAAATAACACTTTAGAACATAGCACAAAATAACATATGTAGCACACAACCAGTACTTACTGGTATCAGGTAAGTACCACCTACGCAACCCTAACCACCTTAGGAGAATGTCACGCAGGGAACTAGGACCTCATTAGCACCAACTCTACTAGGAGAAAACAAACAACCACCTAAGTATCACAATATCTGTAGGGGTAAACGCACATTACACATGATGCCTAACACATTCAGAGGTGTAGGGAAGGAAAACACATGATGCATAAAATACATTCAGCGGTGTAAAGCAATGGCACATGACGCATAAAAACACATTCAGAGGTGCAGGTTAGGAAAACACATGATGCATAAAAACATTCAGAGGTGCAGGTTAGGAAAACACATGATGCATAAAAACATTCAGAGGTGTAAGGAAGGAAAACACATGATGCATAGAAATACTTTCAGCGGTGTAAAGCAAGGCACATGACGCATAAAGTACATTCAGAGGTGCAGGGTAGGAACCTTAGCGAGAAACTCACATACGCCACCACCTGTGGCAGTCCCTGGGCCAACTGGCCTTGTCGGGGCTAGGACGCTCTGTCCCAGTCAAGCTGCGCCTGCTGCGCAAGCCAAAAGCGTAAGGATCCCAACCTAAACGTTGCAGCTGCCCACTAAGTGCTGGGCAGCTGTAGGAATGAGCGTGGGCACCACTGTGCCCTTTAAAACGAATCCGCCTCTCTCGTGGAGCCTCTCCTGGGCTCTCCTCGCAAAATGCCCCCAAGAGCCTTCGTGGCTCAAGATCAATGTGCCCCCGTCGTTGGAGCCTTCTCGGGGCTCGTGAACACTGTCCCCGTCATCGGAGTCCCTCTGGACTCTGGGGAACCTTTAAGGACGCTGATGCCCCTTAACGTGGGAGTCCTGCCGGACTCATGAATACTACTGCCCCCTTACGTTGGAGCCCCTCTGGGCTCTGAGACACGAGGAGCCCAGACGGTGGAGCGGCCCGCTGTCAGGTGCGGGGCCGCTCAGAGAGCACGACGAGGAGCCCTGCTCAAGGTACCAAGGAGCCCCCACTCACCGGTCTCCGTCAGGACCCAGGCTGCACGCGTTGATCTCCTGGCTTCTCCCGGCGGGGTAGGCTCCCACCTACCGGTCGATCTCTGCTGGGCCAGCGAAGGAGCCTACAATGCTCCGTTTCCTCTGTGGTGGGCGGGGCTCTCTCACTTCACGAGAGCTCCGCAGGGGGATCGACGCACCTTTCTCAGTGCCGGCTTCCTTCTCCTGCACTTCCGGAGCCCGGGGTAGGCTCCCGCCGGCTTCCGGATCTTGAGGCGAGGCCCCGCCCACGTCCCTTGAAGGTTTGCCTGACTTCCTGCTGGCCGCGGCTCGGGCCGCTGCGGTGATTTCTCCTGCCGTAAGAGGGGTGGGCTCCCTCGAGATAACAAAAACAATATCCTGTGGGGTGGGCACCCACTTACAGCCACAGCAATGTCCCTGGCAGGGTGGGCACCTGCCAGGGGACTTAGGAATCGCCAAGGACGGGGCAAACGCCGGGTGGGCACTGGTTTTGAGAAATAAAGCGCTCCTGGCGCCAAGGGCGCAGGGAAGAGCGCTCTCTGCACCGAAGGCAATTCCAGCGCTCTCAGGCACTGGGGGCTTCAGCGAAGCACCCAGGGAGGCGCTCCTCTACGCTGGTGTCCCAACACAAAGCGCTCCTAGCGCTATCAATGAAAAAAACGCTCCCAGGCACTGCCAGTAAAAGTCCAGCAACAAAGTCTTCAAAAGGCAGGGGGTGCAAAGACTGGGCCCAGGGGCCAGCTCACAGGGCCCTCCAGCAGGGAGGCAGTCCCCAGTGGTGGTCTCTCCTGGCGCCCAGCAGCAGCAAGCCCCCCTCAAGTTGATCCTGCAAGAGAACAAATTGTAAGGGGACACAGCCCCTTTTTATACAGTAAAAGTCTTTGTCTGAAGGTGCAGGGAAGGGGCGAACCAGTTACAACAGGTTCCTGAGCACTTTGTTTTGCTCAGCCCCTCTCCCTATTCACTGGCAGGGCTAGGGTCATTAGACGCACCACAGGGGCCGGAGCCAACATTGTGTGGGGAAAGCCCTGTCCTATTCAGGACCCAGGTGTACTCCTCCCCAGCCATCAGTATGCTAAACTCCCCATTCACCACTGGGTGACTCCTCCTGACCCTGGGGATTTCCCTAGTCCTTCACATGACCTCCTCCAGCCAATCGCCAGACAAGCCACACATTTCACACTGCACACAGAAGTGCCCACTTCTAGAAGTGGTACTTCCACACTAGGTACATGCACGCCGCACACATCATCGCGCAGCATTCAATCACACGAGTCCGCACATACCAAACTTGGGCCTGCACACCCCACGCATCAGGAACTACCAGGACACATACATTCCCCCATGCATTCCTATGGGAGGGCAGGCCAACCTCACAACACGCACGCACTTTACCCTGGGACACAGTGGTAAAGTGCGCAGAAACAAAAAATCACTACACCAAGTCACCAATAAAAAGCAAAAAGTTTCGGGGTGAACCTGCCAGAAGGGCCGGGTCCAACAGGAAACCTAGCAAACCTATACATTTTTGAAAACTAGACATCCAGGGGAATCCAGGATGGGGTGACTTGACTGCCTCCCTCCAGGTTCTGTTACCCAGAATCCCTTGCAAACCAAAATTGTCAAAAAAAAACACATTTTATTCACATTTCTGTGGTGGAAAGTTTTGGAATCTGCGTGGATCCACAAATTTCCACTCACCCCGCGTTCCCCAAAGTCTTCCAAAAAAAATGGTACCTCACTTGCATGGGTAGGCCAAGTACCCATGACATGAAATGGCGCAAAATGCAACGTGGATACACCACAATTTCACAGTGAAAAATTACCCTTTTTTGGCAAAGTGCCTAGCTGTAGTTTTTGAACCCTAGCTCTTCTGGCACCTAGGGAAACCTAGCAAACCTATACATTTTTGAAAACTATACACCCAGGGGAATCTAGGATGGGGTGAGTTGATTTCCTCCCTCCAGGTTCTGTTACCCAGATTCCCTTGCAAACCCAAAAAATTGTACAAAAAAATAAATTTTCCTCACATTTCTGTGGTGGAAAGTTCTGAAATCTGCGTGGATCCACAGATTTCCACTCACCCCACATTCCCAAAAGTCATCAGAGAAAAATGGTACCTCACTTGCGTGGGTAGGCCAAGTACCCGTGACATGAAATGGCGCAAAATGCAACGTGGACACACCACAATTTCACACTGAAAAATGACCCTTTTTTGGCAAAGTGCCTAGCTGTAGTTTTTGAACCCTAGCTCTGCTGGCAACTAGGGAAACCTAGCAAACCTATATATTTTTGAAAACTAGACATCCAGGGGAATCCAGGATGGGGTGACTTGACTGCCTCCCTCCAGGTTCTGTTACCCAGAATCCCTTGCAAACCAAAATTGTAAAAAAAAAACATTTTCCTCACATTTCTGTGGTGGAAAGTTCTGGAATCTGCGTGGATCCACCAATGGCCACTCACCCCGCTTTCCCCAAAGCCTTCTGAGAAAAATGGTACCTCACTTGCATAGGAAGGAGTAGTGCCCGCAAGATGAAAAGGCGCAAACCACAACGTGGACACACCACAATTTCACAGTGAAAAATGACCCTCTTTTTGCAAAGTGCCTAGCTGTAGTTTTTGATCCCTAGCTCTGCTGGCACCCAGGGAAACATAGCAACCCTATACATTTTTTAAAACTAGACACGCAGGGGAATCCAGGATGGGGTGACTTGACTGCCTCCCTCCAGGTTCTGTTACCCAGTATCCCTTGCAAACCAAAATTGTAAAAAAAAACATTATCCTCACATTTCTGTGGTGGAAAGTTCTGGAATCTGCGTAGATCCACAAATTTCCACTCACCCCACGTTCCCAAAAGTCGTCAGAGAAAAATGGTACCTCACTTGCGTGGGTAGGCCAAGTACCCGTGACATGAAATGGTGCAAAATGCAACGTGGACACACCACAATTTCACACTGAAAAATGACCCTTTTTTGGCAAAGTGCCTAGCTGTAGTTTTTGAACCCTAGCTCTGCTGGCAACAAGGGAAATGTTAGAAATGGCGATTTCTGGTTGGCTAAGGCTTGCGCCAAAGTCAGGCAGAAACCACCACTCTAGTCAGGGCAAGGAAGTTACACGCCAAAGATAACCCCTGCTCACCCCCTTGGTAGCTTGGCACGAGCAGTCAGGCTTATCTCTGAGGCGATGTGTAAAGCGTTTGCGCGCGCACCCAGCAACAACACCCAAGGCCCACCACAAAGGAAACTCCACACAAGGTATTCTATAAAAATAACCTTTGTATTACCAAAACATATTAGATAAAACACACACTTTACAATGTGCCAACAGGCACGGGCAGAATTTACAAGGGATTATATGTACAGGGAACAGGGCCACATGGACCACTGTCGGGAATTAGCACTTTTTAGAAATAACACTTTAGAACATAGCACAAAATAACATATGTAGCACACAACCAGTACTTACTGGTATCAGGTAAGTACCACCTACGCAACCCTAACCACCTTAGGAGAATGTCACGCAGGGAACTAGGACCTCATTAGCACCACCTGTACTAGGAGAAAACAAACAACCACCTAAGTATCACAATATCTGTAGGGGTAAACGCACATTACACATGATGCCTAACACATTCAGAGGTGTAGGGAAGGAAAACACATGATGCATAAAATACATTCAGCGGTGTAAAGCAATGGCACATGACGCATAAAAACACATTCAGAGGTGCAGGTTAGGAAAACACATGATGCATAAAAACATTCAGAGGTGCAGGTTAGGAAAACACATGATGCATAAAAACATTCAGAGGTGTAAGGAAGGAAAACACATGATGCATAGAAATACATTCAGCGGTGTAAAGCAAGGCACATGACGCATAAAGTACATTCAGAGGTGCAGGGTAGGAACCTTAGCGAGAAACTCACATACGCCACCACCTGTGGCAGTCCCTGGGCCAACTGGCCTTGTCGGGGCTAGGACGCTCTGTCCCAGTCAAGCTGCGCCTGCTGCGCAAGCCAAAAGCGTAAGGATCCCAACCTAAACGTTGCAGCTGCCCACTAAGTGCTGGGCAGCTGTAGGAATGAGCGTGGGCACCACTGTGCCCTTTAAAACGAATCCGCCTCTCTCGTGGAGCCTCTCCTGGGCTCTCCTCGCAAAATGCCCCCAAGAGCCTTCGTGGCTCAAGATCAATGTGCCCCCGTCGTTGGAGCCTTCTCGGGGCTCGTGAACACTGTCCCCGTCATCGGAGTCCCTCTGGACTCTGGGGAACCTTTAAGGACGCTGATGCCCCTTAACGTGGGAGTCCTGCCGGACTCATGAATACTACTGCCCCCTTACGTTGGAGCCCCTCTGGGCTCTGAGACACGAGGAGCCCAGACGGTGGAGCGGCCCGCTGTCAGGTGCGGGGCCGCTCAGAGAGCACGACGAGGAGCCCTGCTCAAGGTACCAAGGAGCCCCCACTCACCGGTCTCCGTCAGGACCCAGGCTGCACGCATTGATCTCCTGGCTTCTCCCGGCGGGGTAGGCTCCCACCTACCGGTCGATCTCTGCTGGGCCAGCGAAGGAGCCTACAATGCTCCGTTTCCTCTGTGGTGGGCGGGGCTCTCTCACTTCACGAGAGCTCCGCCGGGGGATCGACGCACCTTTCTCAGTGCCGGCTTCCTTCTCCTGCACTTCTGGAGCCCGGGGTAGGCTCCCGCCGGCTTCCGGATCTTGAGGCGAGGCCCCGCCCACGTCCCTTGAAGGTTTGCCTGACTTCCTGCTGGCCGCGGCTCGGGCCGCTGCGGTGATTTCTCCTGCCGTAAGAGGGGTGGGCTCCCTTGAGATAACAAAAACAATAACCCGTGGGGTGGGCACCCACTTACAGCCACAGCAATGTCCCTGGCAGGGTGGGCACCTGCCAGGGGACTTAGGAATCGCCAAGGACGGGGCAAACGCCGGGTGGGCACTGGTTTTGAGAAATAAAGCGCTCCTGGCGCCAAGGGCGCAGGGAAGAGCGCTCTCTGCGCCGAAGGCAATTCCAGCGCTCTCAGGCACTGGGGGCTTCAGCGAAGCACCCAGGGAGGCGCTCCTCTACGCTGGTGTCCCAACACAAAGCGCTCCTAGCGCTATCAATGAAAAAAACGCTCCCAGGCGCTGCCAGTAAAAGTCCAGCAACAAAGTCTTCAAAAGGCAGGGGGGGCAAAGACTGGGCCCAGGGGCCAGCTCACAGGGCCCTCCAGCAGGGAGGCAGTCCCCAGTGGTGGTCTCTCCTGGCGCCCAGCAGCAGCAAGCCCCCCTCAAGTTGATCCTGCAAGAGAACAAATTGTAAGGGGACACAGCCCCTTTTTATACAGTAAAAGTCTTTGTCTGAAGGTGCAGGGAAGGGGCGAACCAGTTACAACAGGTTCCTGAGCACTTTGTTTTGCTCAGCCCCTCTCCCTATTCACTGGCAGGGCTAGGGTCATTAGACGCACCACAGGGGCCGGAGCCAACATTGTGTGGGGAAAGCCCTGTCCTATTCAGGACCCAGGTGTACTCCTCCCCAGCCATCAGTATGCTAAACTCCCCATTCACCACTGGGTGACTCCTCCTGACCCTGGGGATTTCCCTAGTCCGTCACATGACCTCCTCCAGCCAATCGCCAGACAAGCCACACATTTCACATTGCACACAGAAGTGCCCACTTCTAGAAGTGGTACTTCCACACTAGGTACATGCACGCCGCACACATCATCGCGCAGCATTCAATCACACGAGTCCGCACATACCAAACTTGGGCCTGCACACCCCACGCATCAGGAACTACCAGGACACATACATTCCCCCATGCATTCCTATGGGAGGGCAGGCCAACCTCACAACACGCACGCACTTTACCCTGGGACACAGTGGTAAAGTGCGCAGAAACAAAAAATCACTACACCAAGTCACCAATAAAAAGCAAAAAGTTTCGGGGTGAACCTGCCAGAAGGGCCGGGTCCAACAGGAAACCTAGCAAACCTATACATTTTTGAAAACTAGACATCCAGGGGAATCCAGGATGGGGTGACTTGACTGCCTCCCTCCAGGTTCTGTTACCCAGAACCCCTTGCAAACCAAAATTGTCAAAAAAAAAACACATTTTATTCACATTTCTGTGGTGGAAAGTTTTGGAATCTGCGTGGATCCACAAATTTCCACTCACCCCGCGTTCCCCAAAGTCTTCCAAGAAAAATGGTACCTCACTTGCATGGGTAGGCCAAGTACCCATGACATGAAATGGCGCAAAATGCAACGTGGATACACCACAATTTCACAGTGAAAAATTACCCTTTTTTGGCAAAGTGCCTAGCTGTAGTTTTTGAACCCTAGCTCTTCTGGCACCTAGGGAAACCTAGCAAACCTATACATTTTTGAAAACTATACACCCAGGGGAATCTAGGATGGGGTGAGTTGATTTCCTCCCTCCAGGTTCTGTTACCCAGATTCCCTTGCAAACCCAAAAAATTGTACAAAAAAATTAATTTTCCTCACATTTCTGTGGTGGAAAGTTCTGAAATCTGCGTGGATCCACAAATTTCCACTCACCCCACATTCCCAAAAGTCATCAGAGAAAAATGGTACCTCACTTGCGTGGGTAGGCCAAGTACCCGTGACATGAAATGGCGCAAAATGCAACGTGGACACACCACAATTTCACACTGAAAAATGACCCTTTTTTGGCAAAGTGCCTAGCTGTAGTTTTTGAACCCTAGCTCTGCTGGCAACTAGGGAAACCTAGCAAACCTATATATTTCTGAAAACTAGACATCCAGGGGAATCCAGGATGGGGTGACTTGACTGCCTCCCTCCAGGTTCTGTTACCCAGAATCCCTTGCAAACCAAAATTGTAAAAAAAAAAACATTTTCCTCACATTTCTGTGGTGGAAAGTTCTGGAATCTGCGTGGATCCACCAATGTCCACTCACCCCGCTTTCCCCAAAGTCTTCTGAGAAAAATGGTACCTCACTTGCGTAGGAAGGAGTAATGCCCGCGAGATGAAAAGGCGCAAACCACAACGTGGACACACCACAATTTCACAGTGAAAAATGACCCTCTTTTTGCAAAGTGCCTAGCTGTAGTTTTTGATCCCTAGCTCTGCTGGCAGCCAGGGAAACATAGCAACCCTATACATTTTTGAAAACTAGACATGCAGGGGAATCCAGGATGGGGTGACTTGACTGCCTCCCTCCAGGTTCTGTTACCCAGTATCCCTTGCAAACCAAAATTGTAAAAAAAAACATTATCCTCACATTTCTGTGGTGGAAAGTTCTGGAATCTGCGTGGATCCACAAATTTCCACTCACCCCACGTTCCCAAAAGTCGTCAGAGAAAAATGGTACCTCACTTGCGTGGGTAGGCCAAGTACCCGTGACATGAAATGGTGCAAAATGCAACGTGGACACACCACAATTTCACACTGAAAAATGACCCTTTTTTGGCAAAGTGCCTAGCTGTAGTTTTTGAACCCTAGCTCTGCTGGCAACAAGGGAAATGTTAGAAATGGCGATTTCTGGTTGGCTAAGGCTTGCGCCAAAGTCAGGCAGAAACCACCACTCTAGTCAGGGCAAGGAAGTTACACGCCAAAGATAACCCCTGCTCACCCCCTTGGTAGCTTGGCACGAACAGTCAGGCTTATCTCTGAGGCGATGTGTAAAGCGTTTGCGCGCGCACCCAGCAACAACACCCAAGGCCCACCACAAAGGAAACTCCACACAAGGTATTCTATAAAAATAACCTTTGTATTACCAAAACATATTAGATAAAACACACACTTTACAATGTGCCAACAGGCACGGGCAGAATTTACAAGGGATTATATGTACAGGGGACAGGGCCACATGGACCACTGTCGGGAATTAGCACTTTTTAGAAATAACACTTTAGAACATAGCACAAAATAACATATGTAGCACACAACCAGTACTTACTGGTATCAGGTAAGTACCACCTACGCAACCCTAACCACCTTAGGAGAATGTCACGCATGGAACTAGGACCTCATTAGCACCACCTGTACTAGGAGAAAACAAACAACCACCTAAGTATCACAATATCTGTAGGGGTAAACGCACATTACACATGATGCCTAACACATTCAGAGGTGTAGGGAAGGAAAACACATGATGCATAAAATACATTCAACGGTGTAAAGCAATGGCACATGACGCATAAAAACACATTCAGAGGTGCAGGTTAGGAAAACACATGATGCATAAAAACATTCAGAGGTGCAGGTTAGGAAAACACATGATGCATAAAAACATTCAGAGGTGTAAGGAAGGAAAACACATGATGCATAGAAATACATTCAGCGGTGTAAAGCAAGGCACATGACGCATAAAGTACATTCAGAGGTGCAGGGTAGGAACCTTAGCGAGAAACTCACATACGCCACCACCTGTGGCAGTCCCTGGGCCAACTGGCCTTGTCGGGGCTAGGACGCTCTGTCCCAGTCAAGCTGTGCCTGCTGCGCAAGCCAAAAGCGTAAGGATCCCAACCTAAACGTTGCAGCTGCCCACTAAGTGCTGGGCAGCTGTAGGAATGAGCGTGGGCACCACTGTGCCCTTTAAAACTAATCCGCCTCTCTTGTGGAGCCTCTCCTGGGCTCTCCTCGCAAAATGCCCCCAAGAGCCTTCGTGGCTCAAGATCAATGTGCCCCCGTCGTTGGAGCCTTCTCGGGGCTCGTGAACACTGTCCCTGTCATCGGAGTCCCTCTGGACTCTGGGGAACCTTTAAGGACGCTGATGCCCCTTAACGTGGGAGTCCTGCCGGACTCATGAATACTACTGCCCCCTTACGTTGGAGCCCCTCTGGGCTCTGAGACACGAGGAGCCCAGACGGTGGAGCGGGCCGCTGTCAGGTGCGGGGCTGCTCAGAGAGCACGACGAGGAGCCCTGCTCCAGGTACCAAGGAGCCCCCACTCACCGGTCTCCGTCGGGACCCAGGCTGCACGCGTTGATCTCCTGGCTTCTCCCGGCGGGGTAGGCTCCCGCCTACCGGTCGATCTCTGCTGGGCCAGCGAAGGAGCCTACAACGCTCCGTTTCCTCTGTGGTGGGCGGGGCTCTCTCACTTCACGAGAGCTCCGCCGGGGGATCGACGCACCTTTCTCGTAGCCGGCTTCCTTCTCCTGCACTTCCGGAGCCCGGGGTAGGCTCCCGCCGGCTTCCGGATCTTGAGGCGAGGCCCCGCCCACGTCCCTTGAAGGTTTGCCTGACTTCCTGCTGGCCGCGGCTCGGGCCGCTGCGGTGATTTCTCCTGCCGTAAGAGGGGTGGGCTCCCTCGAGATAACAAAAACAATATCCCGTGGGGTGGGCACCCGCTTACAGCCACAGCAATGTCCCTGGCAGGGTGGGCACCTGCCAGGGGACTTAGGAATCGCCAAGGACGGGGCAAACGCCGGGTGGGCACCGGTTTTGAGAAATAAAGCGCTCCTGGCGCCAAGGGCGCAGGGAAGAGCGCTCTCTGCGCCGAAGGCAATTCCAGCGCTCTCAGGCACTGGGGGCTTCAGCGAAGCACCCAGGGAGGCGCTCCTCTACGCTGGTGTCCCAACACAAAGCGCTCCTAGCGCTATCAATGAAAAAAACGCTCTCAGGCGCTGCCAGTAAAAGTCCAGCAACAAAGTCTTCAAAAGGCAGGGGGGGCAAAGACTGGGACCAGGGGCCAGCTCACAGGGCCCTCCAGCAGGGAGGCAGTCCTCAGTGGTGGTCTCTCCTGGCGCCCAGCAGCAGCAAGCCCCCCTGAAGTTGATCCTGCAAGAGAACAAATTGTAAGGGGACACAGCCCCTTTTTATACAGTAAAAGTCTTTGTCTGAAGGTGCAGGGAAGGGGCGAACCAGTTACAACAGGTTCCTGAGCACTTTGTTTTGCTCAGCCCCTCTCCCTATTCACTGGCAGGGCTAGGGTCATTAGACGCACCACAGGGGCCGGAGCCAACATTGTGTGGGGAAAGCCCTGTCCTATTCAGGACCCAGGTGTACTCCTCCCCAGCCATCAGTATGATAAACTCCCCATTCACCACTGGGTGACTCCTCCTGACCCTGGGGATTTCCCTAGTCCGTCACATGACCTCCTCCAGCCAATCGCCAGACAAGCCACACATTTCACACTGCACACAGAAGTGCCCACTTCTAGAAGTGGTACTTCCACACTAGGTACATGCACGCCGCACACATCATCGCGCAGCATTCAATCACACGAGTCCGCACATACCAAACTTGGGCCTGCACACCCCACGCATCAGGAACTACCAGGACACATACATTCCCCCATGCATTCCTATGGGAGGGCAGGCCAACCTCACAACACGCACGCACTTTACCCTGGGACACAGTGGTAAAGTGCGCAGAAACCAAAAATCACTACACCAAGTCACCAATAAAAAGCAAAAAGTTTCGGGGTGAACCTGCCAGAAGGGCCGGGTCCAACAGGAAACCTAGCAAACCTATACATTTTTGAAAACTAGACATCCAGGGGAATCCAGGATGGGGTGACTTGACTGCCTCCCTCCAGGTTCTGTTACCCAGAATCCCTTGCAAACCAAAATTGTCAAAAAAAACCACATTTTATTCACATTTCTGTGATGGAAAGTTTTGGAATCTGCGTGGATCCACAAATTTCCACTCACCCCGCGTTCCCCAAAATCTTCTGAGAAAAATGGTACCTCACTTGCATGGGTAGGCCAAGTACCCATGACATGAAATGGCGCAAAATGCAACGTGGATACACCACAATTTCACAGTGAAAAATGACCCTTTTTTGGCAAAGTGCCTACCTGTAGTTTTTGAACCCTAGCTCTGCTGGCACCTAGGGAAACCTAGAAAACCTATACATTTTTTAAAACTAGACACCCAGGGGAATCTAGGATGGGGTGAGTTGATTTCCTCCCTCCAGGTTCTGTCATCCAGATTCCCTTGCAAACCAAAAAAATTGTACAAAAAAATAAATTTTCCTCACATTTCTGTGGTGGAAAGTTCTGAAATCTGCGTGGATCCACAAATTTCCACTCACCCCACATTCCCAAAAGTCATCAGAGAAAAATGGTACCTCACTTGCGTGGGTAGGCCAAGTACCCGTGACATGAAATGGCGTAAAATGCAACGTGGACACACCACAATTTCACACTGAAAAATGACCCTTTTTTGGCAAAGTGCCTAGCTGTAGTTTTTGAACCCTAGCTCTGCTGGCAACTAGGAAAACCTAGCAAACCTATACATTTTTAAAAACTAGACATCCAGGGGAATCCAGGATGGGGTGACTTGACTGCCTCCCTCCAGGTTCTGTTACCCAGAATCCCTTGCAAACCAAAATTGTAAAAAAAAAAACATTTTCCTCATATTTCTGTGGTGGAAAGTTCTGGAATCTGCGTGGATCCACAAATTTCCACTCACCCCGCGTTCCCCAAAGTCATCAGAGAAAAATGGTACCTCACTTGCGTGGGTAGGCCAAGTACCCGTGACATGAAATGGCGCAAAATGCAACGTGGACACACCACAATTTCACACTGAAAAATGACCCTTTTTTGGCGAAGTGCCTAGCTGTAGTTTTTGAACCCTAGCCCTGCTGACATCTAGGGAAACCTAGCAAACCTATATAGTTTTGAAAACTGGACACCCAGGGAAATCCAGGATGGGGTGAGTTGATTTCCTCCCTCCAGGTTCTGTTACCCAGTTTTCCTTGCAAACCAAAAAAATTGTCCAAAAAAATAAATTTTCCTCACATTTCTGTGGTGGAAAGTTCTGAAATCTGCGTGGATCCACATATTTCCACTCACCCCACATTCCCAAAAGTCATCAGAGAAAAATGGTACCTCACTTGCGTGGGTAGGTCAAGTACCCGTGACATGAAATGGCGCAAAATGTAACGTGGACACACCACAATTTCACACTGAAAAATGACCCTTTTTTGGCAAAGTGCCTAGCTGTAGTTTTTGAACCCTAGCTCTGCTGGCAACTAGGGAAACCTAGCAAACCTATACATTTTTGAAAACTAGACATCCAGGGTAATCCAGGATGGGGTGAATTGACTGCCTCCCTCCAGGTTCTGTTACCCAGTATCCCTTGCAAACCAAAATTGTAAAAAACAAATATTATCCTCACATTTCTGTGGTGGAAAGTTCTGGAATCTGCGTGGATCCACAAATTTCCACTCACCCCACGTTCCCAAAAGTCATCAGAGAAAAATGGTACCTCACTTGCGTGGGTAGGCCAAGTACCCGTGACATGAAATGGCGCAAAATGCAACGTGGACACACCACAATTTCACACTGAAAAATGACCCTTTTTTGGCAAAGTGCCTAGCTGTAGTTTTTGAACCCTAGCTCTGCTGGCAACAAGGGAAACCTAGCAAACCTATACATTTTTGAAAACTAGACATCCAGGGGAATCCAGGATGGGGTGACTTGACTGCCTCCCTCCAGGTTCTGTTACCCAGAATCCCTTGCAAACCAAAATTGTCAAAAAAAAACACATTTTCTTCACATTTCTGTGGTGGAAAGTTCTGGAATCTGCGTGGATCCACAAATTTCCACTCACCCCGCGTTCCCCAAAGTCTTCCGAGAAAAATGGTACCTCACTTGCATGGGTAGGCCAAGTACCCGTGACATGAAATGGCGCAAAATGCAACGTGGACACACCACAATTTCACACTGAAAAATGACCCTTTTTTGGCAAAGTGCCTAGCTGTAGTTTTTGAACCCTAGCTCTGCTGACATCTAGGGAAACCTAGCAAACCTATACATTATTGAAAACTAGACACCCAGGGAAATCCAGGATGGGGTGAGTTGATTTCCTCCCTCCAGGTTCTGTTACCCAGATTCCCTTGCAAACCAAAAAAATTGTCCAAAAAAATAAATTTTCCTCACATTTCTGTGGTGGAAAGTTCTGAAATCTGCGTGGATCCACAAATTTCCACTCACCCCACATTCCCAAAAGTCATCAGAGAAAAATGGTACCTCACTTGCGTGGGTAGGCCAAGTACCCGTGACATGAAATGGCGTAAAATGCAACGTGGACACACCACAATTTCACACTGAAAAATGACCCTTTTTTGGCAAAGTGCCTAGCTGTAGTTTTTGAACCCTAGCTCTGCTGGCACCTAGGGAAAGCTAGCAAACCTATACATTTTTCAAAACTAGACAACCTGGGGAATCCATGATAGGGTGTCTTGACTGCCTTCCTCCAGGTACTGTTACCCAGAATCCCGTGCAAACCAAAATAATTGTCAAAAAACCCACATTTTCCTCACATTTCTGTGGTGGAAAGTTCTGAAATCTGCGTGGATCCACAAATTTCCACTCACCCCACATTCCCAAAAGTCATCAGAGAAAAATGGTACCTCACTTGCGTGGGTAGGTCAAGTACCCGTGACATGAAATGGCGCAAAATGTAACGTGGACACACCACAATTTCCACTGAAAAATGACCCTTTTTTGGCAAAGTGCCTAGCTGTAGTTTTTGAACCCTAGCTCTGCTGGCAACTAGGGAAACCTAGCAAACCTATACATTTTTGAAAACTAGACATCCAGGGGAATCCAGGATGGGGTGACTTGACTGCCTCCCTCCAGGTTCTGTTACCCAGTATCCCTTGCAAACCAAAATTGTAAAAAAAAAACCATTTTCCTCACATTTCTGTGGTGGAAAGTTCTGGAATCTGCATGGATCCACAAATTTCCACTCACCCCGCGTTCCCCAAAGTCTTCAGAGAAAAATTATACCTCACTTGCATGGGTAGGCCACGTGCCCGCGACATGAAACAGCTCAAAATGCAACGTGCACACACCACAATTTCACAGTGAAAAATGACCCTTTTTTGGCAAAGTGCCTAGCTGTAGTTTTTGAACCCTAGCTGTGCTGGCACCTAGGGAAAGCTAGCAAACCTATACATTTTTTTAAACTAGACACCCAGGGGAATCCAGGATGGGGTGAGTTAATTTCCTCCCTCCAGGTTCTGTTACCCAGAATCCCTTGCAAACCTATAAAATTGTCAAGAAAAACACATTTTCCTCCCATTTCTGTGGTGCAAAATTCTAGAATCTGCGTGGATCCACCAATTTCCACTCACCCCGTGTAGGAAAGTGGGTCTTTGTTGCAGTAACCCCCCCTTTTTTTTGCCTAATAGCTGATGCACTTTTCCTTGTTGTGCCCTGGGTTCCTGCCAATCAGGTGCCCAGGGCCTGTGTTCCTTCCCTAAAAAACTGCCTAACAGACAAAACCCAAATTGGCAAACCCTGGCCACATGTCAGCCCCTGGTAAATGGTACCCTAGGTACCCAGGGCCTTGTGACCAGGGAAGGCCTCTAAGGGCTGCAGCACTTATTGTGCCACCCTTACAGGCCCTGTACCCTAACACACACACACTGCTCTTGCAGGCTGAGTGTCTGGGTACAAGACAAAACAGAGAGTCGACATGGCACACATCCCTGTGTGCCATGCCCACACCTACACTGCCATGGCATACATCAGCCACCCCTCTAGCTGGGTGCCCTATGCCAATGGTGTGGGCACAGGAGCAGGAGCCCTGTGCCCCTACAGTACCCAGGTCCATTCCTGGGCTCTGTAAGTGCAGTGCTGCCCTTTAAGAGTACATGGTGCTGGGAGTTCGTCAAACACGAACTCCACCGCACCATAAAGGCAGCACTGAAGACTGAGAAGTTTGGTATCAAACTTCTCAGCACATTAAACCCACACTGATGCCAGTGTGGGATTTAATGTGCCAAGCACCCCAGAGGGCATCTTAGAGATGCCCCCTAGAACCTAACCTACAATCCACGTCTGTGCTGGGGCTGCCTAGGCTGCCACACACCAGACATGTTGCTGGACCCCTGGGTAGGAGAGCCCCTGCTCTCCTGGGCCTGCAACAATGCACATCCTGGGCGAGGTGCTAAATCTTCTCCCCCAGGATGGGCAGGGGGAAGCTTCAAAGGCATGCCGCCTCTGTGAGTTTCCCCAGGCCACTGCAACCCCCCACTCTGGCGGGAAGCTTGGCCGGAAACCCCAAATAAGGACAAGGAATGTGCCAGCCTGCCAACCCCACCCTTCAGGTGGGGGAGGCGAGGTGAAGCACATCCCCGGGCTCTCGCCATCTTGAAGATGGGAAGCCCTACCCAATCAGCATTAGGCTACTGCCCCCCTCCCACAGGAGAGAGGCAGGATAGGGGGTGTACCCACCCCAGGACAGGGACCCATTGGTCCCTGCCCTTCACCTACCTGTAACGCCCCTAAATCTAGTATTTAGGGGCACCCTGAACCTTCCTTCCCCAGATCCCAGATGCGACACTACAAGAAGAGCAAGAAGAACAAAGACCTGCCCTGCAGCTGCTAAAAAGAGGAAGACACCAACTGCTTTGGCCCCAGCCCTACCGGCCTGTCGACCCTCGAACCTGCTCCTGCTCCAGCGCGGCATCTCTTGTGGCCAGCAACCTCAGAAACCCCGGAGGACCTCCTACCTTTGAACTCTGATACCCTGGGACTCCCATGAGTAGAGACTCTACTCAGAACCTACCTTTCACCCCTGGCAGCAGCCCGGAACCGCGATCCCAGCCCACTCTGCACCAGCCAAGCCTGGCCGGTGCCCGAGTGAACTAAACCCACGAGGACGACCCTACGGCGACTGTGACCCCGAGTCCGGCACCCAAGGACCCCCCTCGACAAACCTGAAGAAGCCTACAGCCTCAGAACAGTGTGCCACCCCAACCGCGATCAACAGAGGGTAAGATTTTCCGACACCAAAAGGCACCCCTGCACCCGGCGCCCCACGGCCCTCTGTGTCCAATCCCGGGGACTTACCTATCCTCCAACTTACCTGTCGAAGTGGTGGTGGCACCTGAAGAGTCCTCGTCCCCGAGCTTGCAGTCTTTTTCCAAACCGGAGTTTTTCCATTGAAATCCATTGAGCGCCCGAAGGCTCAAAAGCACTCTGCACCCAGCCGCCCGAGTGGCCCTGGCAGTGAAAACTCTACACCTACCTACTTCCCCACTTGCCCTGAGTAAGTGACCAGGAGCCCAGCTCCCACAGCCGCGTGGCTTGCCAGACAGCAGCCACCAAACAAGGCCCCCCTATCCCTCATAGGATAACATTGGGCCTAACTCTCTCTGCACCCGGCCGCCCTAGAGCCGCTGAGGGTGAACCAACTGTACCTACCTGACCCCTGAGTCTGTGCCCAGAACCTCAACTCTGCCAGTCGAGTACTTACCCTTAAACCGCAAACCCTATTTTCCTCATAGGGTAACATTGACTGGCTTTTTCCTGAAATTTCTTCTAAGTGTGGACTTTTCAAATCTTCAAATATTCACCAAAAATCAGCCGAGTGGCAAAAACGAATTTACTCACCTGTTCCTAGGTGAACTCCCAGTGCTGGATCTTGATGCCCAGCACTGACTCCGAGAAATCTCTACAACTGTACTTACCCTTAACTCAATTTTCTTCCATAGGAAACCATTGACTGTTTTTCTGTGAAATTTCTTCTAGGTGTCAATTTCTGCAATTTCTAAATATTCCTTAAAAATCGTATAATATCTGAAAACGTAATTACTTACCTGTTTTGGATAAAAGTCCCAGTACTGAGTCTAGGCACCCATTACTGTATTACAAAAGTAACGAGAACATACTGTACCTGTAACTTGAATTTTCTTCCATAGGGAATCATTGACTGTTTTCTCTGAAATATTTTCTAAGTGTCAACTTTTGAAATAGCTAAATATTGTTTAAAAATCACCACAGTAATTAAGTCGACTTTCATCACTTGATTCTAAGTACTGACCCAGGACTGAATCTAGGATCCAGGCCTGGAATTCCAAAAGTAATCCTAAAAGTAATCTGTTGCAAATAACTTGAATTTATCATTGAGCTCAATGTATTGTTGTGTTTAGAAATAGAGTTGCCTACTGCAACTACTTGTAACTTTTTACTAAAGTCTATTGCATATAGAAAAGATATTTATATGAAACATCTCCTGTCGAGAAAGTATATTTTAACTCCAAGTGTTGGTTCTAAAATAAAACAAGCATATATTTTTTATATATAAACCATTGGCCTAGAGTTCAGTTATTGAGTGTGTGGAACCCTTTGCTGACTGAGTGAGTACAACAAATGCTTTACACTGTCCTCTGATACTGCCTTACTGCTCGACCAAGCTACCACTTTAGAGAGTAAGGTTATATCTAACTTTAACCTCTGTTAAACCCTTGGGGTCTGTGGACTCTGTACACCCAGTACCTATTAAGGAACAGTATATACAGAGCCACTTTCTCACACCCCGCGTTCCCCAAAGTCTTTCGAGAAAAATGATACCTCACTTGCATGGGTAGGCCAAGTGCCCGCGACATGAAACGGCTCAAAATGCAAAGTGCACACACCACAATTTCACAGTGAAAAATGACCCTTTTTTGGCAAAGTGCCTAGCTGTAGTTTTTTAACCCTAGCTCTGCTGGCACCTAGGGAAACCTAGCAAACCTATACATTTTTGAAAACTAAACACCCAGGGGAATTCAGGATGGGGTGAGTTGATTTCCTCCCTCCAGGTTCTGTTACCCAGATTCCCTTGCAAACCAAAAAAATTGTCCCAAAAAATAAATTTTCCTCACATTTCTGTGGTGG
Organism: Triturus cristatus; assembly: GCF_964204655.1. Classification (NCBI taxonomy): domain Eukaryota; kingdom Metazoa; phylum Chordata; class Amphibia; order Caudata; family Salamandridae; genus Triturus; species Triturus cristatus. Next base: position 928,148,797 of record NC_140579.1, on the reverse strand, counting down.
AAAGTTCTGAAATCTGCGTGGATCCACAAATTTCCACTCACTCCGCGTTCCCCAAAGTCTTCCGAGAAAAATGGTACCTCACTTGCATGGGTAGGCCTAGTTCCCTTGACATGAAACGGTGCAAAACGCAACGTGGACACACCACAATTTCACAGTGAAAAAATGACCCTTTTTTGGTAAAGTGCCTAGCTGTAGTTTTTGAACCCTAGCTCTGCTGGCACCTAGGGAAACGGAGGAAACCTATACATTTTTTAAAACTAGACACCCAGGGGAATCCAGGATGGGGTGAGTTGATTTCCTCCCTCCAGGTTCTGTTACCCAGATTCCCTTGCAAACCAAACAAATTGTCCAAAAAAATAAATTTTCCTCACATTTCTGTGGTGGAAAGTTCTGAAATCTGCGTGGATCCACATATTTCCACTCACCCCACATTCCCAAAAGTCATCAGAGAAAAATGGTACCTCACTTGCGTGGGTAGGTCAAGTACCCGTGACATGAAATGGCGCAAAATGTAACGTGGTCACACCACAATTTCACACTGAAAAATGACCCTTTTTTGGCAAAGTGCCTAGCTGTAGTTTTTGAACCCTAGCTCTGCTGGCAACTAGGGAAACCTAGCAAACCTATACATTTTTGAAAACTAGACATCCAGGGGAATCCACAATGGGGTGACTTGACTGCCTCCCTCCAGGTTCTGTTACCCAGAATCCCTTGCAAACCAAAATTGTAAAAAAAAAACATTTTCCTCACATTTCTGTGGTGGAAAGTTCTGGAATTTGCGTGGATCCACAAATTTCCACTCACCCCGCATTCCCCAAAGTCTTCCGAGAAAAATTATATCTCACTTGCATGGGTAGGCCACGTGCCCGTGACATGAAACGGCTCAAAATGCAACGTGCATACACCACAATTTCACAGTGAAAAAGGACCCTTTTTTGGCAAAGTGCCTAGCTGTGGTTTTTGAACCCTAGCTCTGCCGGCAACAAGGAAAACCTAGCAAATCTATACATTTTTGAAAACTAGACATCCAGGGGAATCCAGGATGGGGTGACTTGACTGCCTCCCTCCAGGTTCTGTTACCCAGAATCCCTTGCAAACCAAAATTGTCAAAAAATACACATTTTCCTCACCTTTCTGTGGTGGAAAGTTCTGAAATCTCCGTGGATCCACAAATTTCCACTCACCCCGCTTTCCACAAAGTCTTCCGAGAAAAATGATACCTCACTTGCATGGGTATGCCAAGTGCCCGTGACATGAAACGGCTCAACATGCAACGTGCACAGACCACAATTTCACAGTGAAAAATGACCCTTTTTTGGCAAAGTGCCTAGCTGTAGTTTTTGAACCCTAGCTCTGCTGGCACGTAAGGAAAACTAGCAAACCTATACATTTTTTAAAACTAGACACGCAGGGGAATCCAGAATGGGGTGACTTGACTGCCTCCCTCCAGGTTCTGTTACACAGAATCCCTTGCAAACCTATACAATTGTCAAAGAAAACACATTTTCCTCCCATTTCTGTGGTGCAAAGTTCTGGAATCAGTGTGGATCCACAAATTTCCACTCACCCTGCGTTCCCCAAAGTCTTCCGAGAAAAATGGTACCCCTCTTGCATGGGTAGGCCTAGTTCCCGCGACATGAAATGGCGCAAAACACAACATGCACACATCACAATTTCACAGTCAAAAAGGACCCTTTTATGGCAAGGTGTCTAGCTGTAGTTTTTTAACCCTAGCTTGGCTGGCACCCAGAGAAACCAAGCAAACCTATACATTTTTGAAAACTAGACACCCAGGGGAATCCAGGATGGGGAGTCTTGACTGCCTCCCTCCAGGATCTGTTACCCAGAATCCCTTGCAAACCTAAAGAAATTGTTAAAAAAAAACACATTTTCCTCATATTTCTGTGGTGGAAAGTTCTGGAATCTGGGTGGATCCACAAATTTGCACTCATCCCGCATTCCCCAAAGTCTTACGAGAAAAATGCTACCTCACTTGCATGGGTAGGCCAAGTGCCCGCGACATGAAACGGCTCAAAATGCAACGTGCACACACCACAATTTCACAGTGAAAAATGACCCTTTTTTGGCAAAGTGCCTAGCTGTAGTTTTTGAACCCTAGCTCTGCTGGCACCTAGGGAAACCTAGCAAACCTATACATTTTTGAAAACTAGACACCCAGGGGAATCCAGGATGGGGTGACTAGACAGCCTCCCTCCAGGTTCTGTTACCCAATATCCCTTGCAAACCTAAATTATTTTTTAAAACACATTTTCCTCACATTTCTGGGATGAAAAGTTCTTGAATCTGCGTGGATCCACAAATTTCCACTCATCCCGCATTCCCCAAAGTCTTTCGAGAAAAATGGCAGCTCACTTGCGTAGGTAGGCCTCGTGCCCACGACATGAAACGGCGCAAAATGCAACGTGGACACAGAACAATTTCATAGTGAAAAATTACCCTATTTTGGCAAAGTGCCTAGCTGTAGTTTTTTAACCCCAGCTCTGCTGGCACCTAGGGAAACCTAGCAAATTATACATTTTTTAAAACTAGAAACCCAGAGGAATCCAGGGTGGGGTGTCTTGACTGCCTTCCTCCAGGTTCTGTTACCAAGAATCCCTTGCAAACATAAAGAAATTGTCAAAAAAACACATTTTCCTCACATTTCTGTGGTGGAAAGTTCTGGAATCTGTGTGGATCAACAAATTTCCACTCACCCCGCATTCCCCAAAGTCTTCCGAGAAAATTGGTACCTCACTTGTGTGGGTAGGCCTAGTGCCCGCGACTTGAAACATCGCAAAAGGGAACGTGGACACTCCACCATTTCACAGTGAAAAATGACCCTTTTTTGGCAAAGTGCCTAGCTGTAGTTTTTGAACCCTAGCTTTGCAGGCACCTAGCGAAACCTAGCAAACCTATATATTTATAAAAACTACACACCCAGGGGAATCCGGGATGCGGTGACTTGACTGCCTCCCTCCAGGTTCTGTTACCCAGAATCTCTTGCACACCTAAATTCTTTTTTTTTAAAACACATTTTCCTCACATTTCTGTGGTGGAAAGTTCTGGAATCTGCATGGATCCACAAATTTCCACTCACCCTGCGTTCCCCTAAGTCTTCCGAGAAAAATGGTACCCCACTTGCGTGGGTAGGCCTAGTTCCCGCGACATGAAACGGTGCAAAATGCAACGTGGACACACCACAATTTCACAGTGAAAAATGACCCTTTTTTGGCAAAGTGCCTAGCTGTAGTGTTTGAACCCTGGCTCTGCTGGCACCCAGGGAAACCTAGCAAACCTATACATTTATGAAAGCTACACACCCAGGGAAATCCAGGATGGGGTGACTTGACTGCCTCCCTCCAGGTTCTCTTACCCAGAATCCCTTGCAAATCTAAAAAATTGTTAAAAAACACATTTTCCTTACATTTCTGTGGTGGAAAGTTCTGGAATCTGCGTGGATCCACAAATTTCCACTCACCCCGCTTTCCCCAAAGTCTTCCGAGATAAATGGTACCTCACTTGCGTAGGTAGACCTCGTGCCCACGACAAGAAACGGCGCAAAATGCAACATGGACACACCACAATTTCACAGTGAAAAATGACCCTTTTTTGGCAAAGTGCCTAGCTGTAGTTTTTGAACCCTAGCTCTGCTGGCACCTAGGGAAACCTAGGAAACCTATACATTTTTGAAAACTAGACACCCAGGGGAATCCCGGATGGGGTGACTTGACTGCCTCCCTCCAGGTTCTGTTACCCAGAATCCCTTGCAAACATAAATTATTTTTTTTCAAAACACATTTTCCTCACATTTCCGTGATGAAAAGTTCTGGAATCTGCGTGGATCCACAAATTTCCACTCACCCCGCATTCCCCAAAGTCTTCTCAGAAAAATGGTACCTCACTTGTGTGGGTAGGCCTAGTGCCCGAGACTTGAAATGACGCAAAAGGGAACGTGGACACTCCACCATTTCACAGTGAAAAATCACCCTTTTTTTGCAAAGTGCCTAGCTGTAGTTTTTTAACCCTAGCTTTGCTGGCACCTAGGAGGGAAACCTAGCAAACCTATACATTTTTTAAAACTAGACACGCAGGGGAATCCAGGATGGGGTGACTTGACTGCCTCCCTTCAGGTTCTGTTACCCAGAATACCTTGCAAACCTAAAAAATTGTCAAAAAAACACATTTTCCTCATATTTCTGTGGTGGAAAGGTCTGGAATCTGTGTGGATCCACAAATTTCCACTCAATCTGCGTTCCTCAAAGTCTTCCGAGAAAAATGGTACCTCACTTGCGTGGGTAGGCCTAGTGCCCGCGGCATGAAACGGCGTAAAATGCAACGTGGACACACTACAATTTCACAGTGAAATATGACCCTTTTTTTGCAAAGTGCCTAGCTGTAGTTTTTGAACCCTAGCTCTGCTGGCACCTATGGAATCCTAGCAAACCTATACATTTTTGAAAACTAGACACCCAGGGAAATCCAGGATGGGGTGACTTGACTGCCTCCCTCCAAGTTCTGTTACCCAGAATTCCTTGCAAACCTTAACAATTGACAAAATAAACCACATTTTACTCACATTTCTGTGGTTGAAAATTCTGGAACTGCATGGATCCACAAATTTCCACTCGCCCCGTGTTCCCCAAAGTCTTCAGAGAAAACTGGTACCCCACTTGCGTGGGTAGGACTAGTTCCCGCGACATGAAACGGTGAAAAACGCAACGTGGACACACCACAATTTCACAGTGAAAAATGACCCTTTTTTGGCAAAGTGCCTAGCTGTAGTTTTTGAACCCTAGCTCTGCTGGCACCTATGGAAACCTAGCAAACCTATACATTTTTGAAAACTAAACACCCAGGGGAATCCAGGATGGGGTGTCTTGACTGCCTTCCTCCAGGTTCTGTTACCCAGAATCCCTTGCAAACATAAAAAAATTGACAAAAAAAACACATTTTCCTCACATTTCTGTGGTGGAAAGTTCTGGAATCTGTGTGGATCCATAAATTACCACTCACCCCGCATTCCCCAATGTATTGCGAGACAAATGGTACCTCACTTGCGTGGGTAGGCCTAGTGCCCGCGACATGAAACGGCGCAAAATGCAACGTGGACACACCACAATTTCACAGTGAAAAATGACCCTTTTTTGGCAAAGTGCCTAGCTGTAGTTTTTGAACCCTAGCTCTGCTGGCACCCAGGGAAACCTAGCAAATCTATATATTTTTCAAAACTAGACATCCAGGGGAATCCAGGATGGGGTGATTTGACTGCCTCCCTCCAGGTTCTGTTACCCAGAATCCCTTGCAAACCTAAACAATTGTCAAAAAACATTTTTCTCACATTTCTGTGGTGGAAAGTTCTGGAATCTGTGTGGATCCACATATTTCTACTCACCCCGCGTTCCCCAAAGTCTTCTGAGAAAAATGGCACCCCACTTGCATAGGTAGGCCTAGTGCCCGTGACATGAAACGGCGCAAAACACAACATGGACACACCACAATTCCACAGTGAAAAATGACCCTTTTTTGGCAAAGTGCCTAGCTGTAGTTTTTTTTTTTTGTTTTTAATTCTTTTTATTAACTTTGCTCATGGTCACAAACAGAATACAGCCATCGGCAGAATGCATAGTGACTAATTATTGTGCACGATACCCATACAATTCTACACAATAAACCAAGGACCCCCCTACGCCCCACCCCGCACACCCCGAAACCTCTTCCATGAACCCCACACCCTATGCCACTTTTTTGCACAGCTACTGGCCTTGTATATGGTTTCTTCCGCCCTCTGACACCAATCCAAGTCCCTGAGCCATTGATCCCACTGCGGCGGCTCCTGCGCCCCTCAACAGCTGGCAATGTTGCGTTTCGCTACTCCGGCCGCCAACGCAAGCCATATTTCATGGTACCTGGACCAGTCAGTGGAGCCTTTAATCATGAGAAGAAGCCACTTGGGCTCCACCGGGACCTGCGAACCCACCACAATCGACATCGTCCGAGCCACCTTCGTCCAAAAGGGTACAATGTTCGGGCATGCCCAAAGGATATGATAGAATGACCCTTCCTCCTGGCATCCCCGCGCGCATAACGGGGACAAGCTCCTACCCCATGCGAAAAGGTGGGTACGCGGGTAATACACCCGATGTAGGATCTTTAGCTGCACGAGGCGGAATCTTACCCGAATAGCCACCTCGCGCGGGCTTTGTAAAGCATCCTGCCAGTCATCGTTCTCGAGGCGGCCTATGTCTACCTCCCACCTCTCCCGCAGGGACTCCAACGGATCAGGCATATTGTTTATGAGTTTACGATAAATGGTAGCCGTGGGCCTACCTAAGATGGGATCCAACAAAAGCCTGTCCTCCATGGGAGAATACTCCGGGATAGAAACGTCCGGGCTCACCTGGGACCGCAGGGCATGTCGAAGGCGAAGATAACGAAACCGCTGGGACTCGTGCATTCGTAATTCTTGTTGGAGGTACTCAAAGGATCTGGGGGCCTCTCTTTTCCAGACATCCCCCAGGTATTCTATTCCAATCAACCTCCAGCCCTTGAAGCCCGCAAGTCCCTTAACCTCTGGCAGATAATCCCCGACTGTAGGAGAGTAGGGTCTGCTATCCTATGGTCACCCCAAATTTTTGCTTTTTGCTTCACTGGTTTTTGACATATTGAGGCTGTGGGCCTGCTAATCAGACCCCCAGCCTGCTGTTCTCTCTAACTAAATTGACATTATGCACCCTAGGTGCATAACCAATTGAAATTGGATCACCCTGTGAGCCCCTGTACCAGTGTACACTAGGTACCCAGGGCATTGGTGGATCTAAGGCCTACCAGGGGCTGAAGCATGTATTGTGCCACCCCTGGCCTGGCCTAACAAATTTGACACAACTGGCTGATCACTCAGCTGGGTTAAGTTGGTGTAACCACCTCTTACTTAGGTGTAGTATACCTATACCTAACCTTAAATGGGACACATGTTAACCTATAAGTAACTCCTATGGCAGGCCTTAACAATCCTGGAGGCAGAGTGCTTGGTTCCATGTGAGATGGTGCTCTGGCATGAGCTGAGCCTGTCTGCAGTGGTCGGAACAACTTCCTTCTACCGTTTCCAGATATCGTCATACCATATACTCTTAATTGCATTATGAACCTCGCGGTTAAATGCTATCTTTGGTTTGGCTTTATCAAAACATGTCGAGTAAGGCGTCATACGAATTGGAATACTAACCCCTCGCCAATTCTGGCGACGGGGTTAGCATTCCACCCTTCTAGAGGGACACGACATGTACAGTACCTGAAACCCGGGTAAAATCAGACATAGCCTAAGCTCCACAAAATGGATGCTGCCACCACAGACACAAGTCTGCCCTCCTGTTGCTGGGAGTCCTTCCAGCTTGGGAGACGTGGACAAAGGGTTTCCTGCCAGGGGAGGTGCGAGCACCACCCCAGACAGGATTTTGTGTATTGGTCAGGTAGGGCTTGAAAGAAACCAGACATGCGTGAGGCTCACAAGGAGCCTCGGTGCATATGCCAGTTCAATCCGGTCCTGGGGCACACCAGCCCCGGACCTGGGGCGAGCTGGACAAAGGATTGGGGGTGTAACCACCCCCCTTCCTGGTCCCCCCCTTAGGGAGGGACCTAGCAGGTAGTCCGGCCCCTAGAATCCGCTTAAAGGTAGGAGCTGTGTCCTAAGACTTCAGACATCCTGGAATCAACTTACTACAAAGAAGAAGACGGGAACTTCGACGCTCTGCTGCACAGAGGACTGAAGGAAATCTCCCCTATGGTCAGGGAGTGACCATCTTGCTAACGCAAGCACCAACCAGCTATTCAACGTCTGCTTTGCTGCCGCCTCCCGCCGGAGCCCGAGCCCAGAGCCCGACAAGATCTGGACCTCCAGACCTCTCACCGCTCGATCCACAGTCCCTGCAAAGAAGGAACCCGTGGAGGCACCGAGACACGTGGAGCCAGCCATCTTGGAAGACCGACGACAAGCTGCAAGTGCAACGACAGAGGCAACCTCCGAGTTGTGCTTTGGGTCCTGAGAAGCCCAACCACCGAGCAGCATCTGCACCAAAGGTGAGCCCTCCAGCATCTCCACGATCTGCGTGGGGCCCCTCTGCACTTTGCATCTCGACGCGCCTGCCCGGTCCCTGGCCCGTTGGCTAGTGGCCATTTTGGCGACCTATTTTGAAATCAACGACGATGGTCTGGTTGCTCCAGACTGGCCCTAGCTGCTCTCCAAAAGAGCAGCCCCTCTGACCTTGCTGGTCAGAACAATCAGCTTTCCTCTCTTTCCACGACTCCTGCCTTTGCCCAGGCTTGTTTGCTTCTTTCGAGTCGCCGACACCGCCGACAGCGAGAGCCTGCGAGGGACAGCTCGTGACTTGACTCCTGGACGTCGTCGACCTTCAGGGACCACGTGGCTGCGGAGACAAGCTACACCTAACCACCTGTTTGCACCCGACATCGCCTGGTACCTACCTGGTGCCACGCCGGTCACTGGCTAGTGACTGTGAACACTGTCCCCTCTGCTTTCAGGTCTTCTACAACTCCGATCCATTCTTGGATCCACCGCATCTCTTCTGGACCGACCGCCTGCAGCATCTTTGTCATCAGGCTCCATTGAATCGATAGAAAAAACCCGACGCACTTCGAGACCTATGCACCCGCTTCCTGTGGGTGAGGTAAAGCTGGCACTCCGGTGCCCAAGTGTAGAGAAACATCTCTAGTGTCTGTGTTTTGAATCTTAAGATCGTAGTCCATCCAGAAGACCCTTTCTGCAGTAACTTTTAAACTTTTACGCACCCATTGAAAACCTATGGGAGCCCGCGTGTGACTTTCCTCACTGCACACGCGACCCGTGGACCTCCTGGTCACTAACTGAAGTTAGCTCCTTGTAGGCCCAGCGATTCTAGAGGCCCTAGGCCTTTTCCCTTTCCTGTTCGTGGTACTTATACCACTATTTTAGTATATGGTTTTAGTGGCCACCAGGGCCCATCCATATACAGTGCAACTTCTGTAAATTATAACGTTGTCTTGTTTAACGATTTGTGCTCCTGTGCTCATAAAGAGTCTAGGGGATACTTTGAGAAATAAATACATATATATTTTGAATATATATCTGTGTGGTGTCCTTTCATTGGTATAAAGGGGGGTTGCAATTGGTAAAACAGCCTGCTTAACACGCTTTAACGAGTTTAGCCTCAAAGACTGCTTAGCCTACGCTACCACTAGGGCAGCTAGTCCGAAAAGGTTGACTTACAACCACACCATAAGGGTTGCTTGGCATGGTACAAGGTGGTCACTTTAACTAGCGAACATCATATACCAGGCCAACTTCTCACATTGGTGAGCAGCGGTTGGATTTGAGCTTGCTGTGTTTTACCATTGTAATCTCTTGGTTACCAATTGAAAGATCACATAGGTACCTGTAGGTACATATAAAACAAGATAGATATACTTAAGTTCTACTGAACTTAGTTGTTGTAGAGCAAAGGGAGTAGCACACCCTGACTACAACTACTAGATAGGTTTAGTAGGAAAACCCAAGTGTAGGTAGATTGCAACACATCCACCCACACTTAAGAGCAATGGCTGGGGCAGAGGGGTCCAATGTACCCATCTCTGTTGAGAGTGACCCCCAGAGGGCACCATCCATCTTTGCTACCCTAAACCAAAATGAGGTCAGGCAGTTGGCAAATATCAGGGGCCTTAAACAGCCCAAGAACCCTACCTCTGCTGAACTCAGGGAGCTTTTACAAGCTGATGAAGATCAGAAAGCTCTCAAGAAAGCCTCCCAGTTAGGCCCCTTAGGGACTGGAACAGGAGGCCCCCCTTCTGAAGTTGCTACTGAGGTACCCCTTTCCAATAATCACCCCTTAGATGAGATTCATACTACAGAGGATGAACGTGATAGGGATACAGATGTTAGTGGGGATGAAGGGAGAACTAGCCCAGTGCCAAGTGTTATACGTGGCCCAGCTAACCTAAGGCTATTGGGGACTGACAATGGGATCATCCCATTGGATCTCCCCAGTGGACTTAACCAGGGGCTTGGGAGGCAGAGGAATCACTCAGGTGAGTCTAATGCTTCTCATGCCTCTAGAGGCTCTCAAGGTCACTCCAGAAGAAGGATGACCACCCCTCAGAGGAGGGAGCATGAGGCCAGAATGCAGGAAGCTCAGCTGAGAATCAGGAGACAGGAGCTAGAAGTAGCTCTGATGGAAGAGAAACTGAGTAAGGCTAGGCAACCTAAAGAGAGTGGGTCTATACCCACTGGTGGCAGCATTGTCCCTAAGGACAAAGATAGGGTCTTTGACAATAGGAACCTGTCCAAGGCTGTGCCCCCCTACAAAAGTGGGGATGACATCCACAAATGGATGACTGCTCTTGAGAGAGCCTGCAAAGTGCAGCAGGTTCCTGAAGACCAGTGGGCAGCAATCTTATGGCTCTCCTTTGAAGGTAGAGGCAGAGATAGACTCCTCACTGTTAGAGAGGAGGATGTCAGAAACTACAGAGCCCTGAAGAGTGTCCTAGTTGATGGGTTAGGCTTAACCACTGAACAGTACAGGTTAATGTTCAGAGACACCCAGAAGACACAGACTCAGGACTGGTCTGAATACATTGAATGTGCCACTAAGGCATTGGAGGGTTGGTTGCTGGGGAGTAAGGTATCTGATTATACAGGATTGTACAATTTGATGATGAGAGAGCAGATTTTAAATAACTGTCAGAACCAGCAACTGCATCAACACTTGGTTGACTCAGATCTGACCTCTCCCCAAGAATTGGGAAAGAAGGCAGACAAATGGGTCAGAACCAGGGTTAAGCAAAAGAACCAGAACCAGGGCCAAGGGGGTGATCAGAAGAAAACAGACCAAAAGGGTGGAGATCAGAAATCTAAAGACCAGAAGTCTTCAACAGGGCCCCAAACTAGTACTAACGAGGGTGGGTCCCAGCCTAAAGGGAAGAAGAAAGAAGGTCCAAAGAAACCCTGGTGCAAATCTTGCAAGAATACAACTCACTGGACTAGTGATTGTAAGAAGGGTGGAGCCCCCAACACTGTTGCCCCTAAGGCACCTGCTCCCAGTACTACTGTTAGCAGTGTTGGTCCCCAGACAAAGGGTGTAGTGGGAATCACTATGGGAACTGAAGGAGATTCTGACTTAGACAGAACCCTGACACAGGCAGTCTTGATCTGTGATGGGGACATGGATTTGTCCCTGACTGTGAGCCCCAGTAACCTGGGCAAGTACAGACAGACTCCTTTAATAAATGAAAAAGTGGCCCAAGCCTACAGGGACACATGTGCCAGTGTCACTATGGTGACACCAGGCTTTGTGGACCCTGGACAGTACATACCAGGTGAGAACTACCTGGTGACCAATGCCAGCAATGCCACCACTTCACATAGTGTGGCAGTTGTTAACTTCTCATGGGGAGGGGTAGCTGGCCTCAAAAGGGTTGTGGTTAGTGCAGACCTCCCAGTAGAATGTTTGTTGGGCAATGACCTAGAGAGTTCTCTATGGTCAGAAGTGGAGTACAGGACACATGCAGAGATGTTAGGTATATCACCACATGTCCTTGCTGTGACCAGGTCACAGGCCAAAAAGTGCCTTACTGAACCACAGGTCTTGGATCCTGGAACAATGGACCAAGCACCTACCAAGAAGAAGAACAGGAGGGTTAAGGCTGTGCCTTCCCCCCTGCCTCCAAGTGATGATCAGCCTTCCCAGGAAGATGATCTAGAGGACCCTGAAGGAACTGTCCCTGAAGAGCTTGAACCTGATCAGGTTGAGTTTCTGGGGACAGGGGGACCTTCCAGGGCTGACTTGGGGCAAGCTCAGTTATCCTGTCCATCTCTTGAACCCCTAAGACAGCTGGCTGCTGCTGAGGCTGCTGGGAATGCTCAAGGTACCCATAAAGTGTATTGGGATGATGGGCTCCTTTATTCAGAGGCTAGAGACCCAAAACCTGGTGCAACCAGGAGGTTGGTTATACCTCTGCAATTTAGGGGCTTCCTTCTTACCTTGGCCCATGATATTCCTCTAGCAGGACACTTAGGCCAGAACAAGACTTGGGACAGGCTTGTCCCTCACTTTCACTGGCCTCACATGAATGAAGATACAAAGGAGTTTTGTCGCTCCTATGTGACCTGCCAAGCCAGTGGCAAATCAGGTGGCACAATAAAGGCCCCCCTAATACCACTACCTGTGGTGGGGGTCCCCTTTGAAAGAGTGGGAATAGATATAGTGGGTCCCATGGATCCTCCCACTGCATCTGGGCACAGATTTATACTGGTGGTAGTGGATCATGCCACCAGGTATCCAGAGGCAATTCCCCTTAGGACCACTACAGCTCCTGTTGTGGCCAGGGCCCTGCTGGGAGTATTCTCCAGAGTGGGGTTTCCTAAGGAGGTGGTTTCTGACAGAGGTACCAACTTCATGTCAGGATACTTGACAGCTATGTGGAAGGAATGTGGTGTCAACTGCAAGTTCACCACTCCTCATCACCCACAATGCAATGGGCTTGTCGAGAGATTCAACAAGACCCTAAAGGGTATGATCAAAGGATTACCTGAAAAGCTCAGGCGAAGATGGGACATCTTTCTACCCTGCCTTCTGTTTGCTTACAGAGAGGTCCCACAAAAAGGAGTTGGCTACAGCCCCTTTGAATTGTTGTTTGGGCACCCTGTAAGAGGCCCACTGTGTTTAGTGAAGGAAGGGTGGGAGTTACCTCTCAAAAAGCCTAAACAAGACATAGTGGACTATGTACTTGGTCTCCGCTCCAGGATGGCTGAGTATATGGAGAAGGCATCCAAAAACCTTGAGGCAAGCCAGGCCTTACAGAAAGCTTGGCATGACCAAAAGGCTGTCTTGGTTGAGTTTCAGCCAGGACAGAAGGTATGGGTGTTGGAGCCAGTGGCCCCAGCACCACTCCAAGACAAATGGTCTGGACCCCATACAATCCTGGAAAAGAAGGGAGAGGTTACCTACTTGGTGGACCTAGGAACTCCCAGGATTCCCCGCAGGGTACTCCATGTTAACAGGTTAAAAGCATATGTTGACAGGGCAGACATGGGCTTGCTCATGGCTACAGATGAGGGACAGGAGGAAGAGAGTGACCCTCTCCCAGACTTGTAGTCTCAGAACCCTGAAGATGGCTCAGTTGAAGGAGTGACCCTTGGAGGCAACCTCACTGACCATCAGCAGATTGAATGTAGACAGGTTCTACAGTCATTTCAACATATGTTCTCACTGATACCTAGTCAAACTGACTGGTGTACCCATGTGGTGGACACTGGTGACAGTCTGCCTGTGAAGAACAAACTTTACAGACAACCTGACCACGTCAGGGACTGTATAAAGGCTGAGGTACACAAAATGCTGGAACTGGGTGTCATTGAACCCTCAGAGAGCCCCTGGGCTACCCCAGTGGTTCTGGTCCCCAACCCTCACACCAAAGATGGCAAGAGAGAGATGAGGTTCTGTGTGGATTACAGAAGACTCAATGCTGTCACTAGGACAGATGCACATCCTATTCCAAGGGCAGATGAGCTCATAGATAAACTGGCTTCTGCTAAGTTTTTGAGCACATTTGATTTGACAGCTGGCTATTGGCAAATCAGGTTAGCTGAGGAGTCCAAGGCCAAAACAGCATTCTCAGCCCCCGGTGGACAATATCAATTTTTGGTGATGCCCTTTGGTCTGAAGAGTGCACCTGCCACCTTCCAAAGGTTGGTGAATCAAGTCCTTACTGTGTTGGATGACTTTTGTGCAGCATATCTTGATGACATTGCTGTCTTTAGCTCCACCTGGGAGGATCACCTGATCCACCTGAAGAAGGTACTTGAGGCTCTGCAAAAGACAGGCCTCACTATCAAGGGTACTAAGTGCCAGATAGGGCAGAGTAAGGTTGTGTATTTGGGCCACCTTGTAGGTGGAGGCCAAGTTCAACCACTGGAGAGTAAGATACAATCCATCAAGGACTGGTCTCCTCCAACCACCCAGACTCAAGTTCGAGCTTTCTTGGGCTTGACTGGGTACTACAGGAAGTTTGTTAAGAACTATGGGTCCATTGTGACTCCTCTTAATGATCTGACATCCAAGAAGATGCCCAAAAAGGTTCAGTGGACAGTAAGCTGTCAAAAGGCATTTGATGACCTGAAGAAGGCCATGTGCTCTGCACCTATCCTGAAAAGTCCTGACTACTCCAAAGAGTTTATTGTCCAAACAGATGCTTCTGAGTTGGGTGTGGGAGCGGTGTTGTCACAACTTAATGTAGATGGTCAAGACCAACCCATTGCTTTTATTAGCAGAAGGTTGACCCCCAGAGAGAAGAATTGGTCAGCTATTGAGAGGGAGGCCTTTGCTGTGGTTTGGGCCCTGAAGAAGCTGAGTCCATACTTGTTTGGCACTCACTTCAAGATTCAGACCGACCATAAGCCCCTCTTGTGGCTGAATCAGATGAAGGGTGAAAACCCCAAACTGCTTAGGTGGTCCATTTCCCTACAGGGGATGGACTTTACAGTGGAGCACCGGCCAGGTACAGACCATGGGAATGCAGATGGTCTCTCCAGGTACTTCCACTTAGGACATGAAGACGAGACTGGTCAAGGCTAGTTTAATGTCCCTGCGTTTGGGGGGGGGGGTTGTGTAGGAGAGTAGGCTCTGCTATCCTATGGTCACCCCAAATTTTTGCTTTTTGCTTCACTGGTTTTTGACATATTGAGGCTGTGGGCCTGCTAATCAGACCCCCAGCCTGCTGTTCTCTCTAACTAAATTGACACTATGCACCCTAGGTGCATAACCAATTGGAATTGGATCACCCTGTGAGCCCCTGTACCAGTGTACACTAGGTACCCAGGGCATTGGTGGATCTAAGGCCTACCAGGGGCTGAAGCATGTATTGTGCCACCCCTGGCCTGGCCTAACAAATTTGACACAACTGGCTGATCACTCAGCTGGGGTAAGTTGGTGTAACCACCTCTTACTTGGGTGTAGTATACCTATACCTAACCTTAAATGGGACACATGTTAACCTATAAGTCACTCCTATGGCAGGCCTTAACAATCCTGGAGGCAGAGTGCTTGGTTTCATGTGAGATGGTGCTCTGGCATGAGCTGAGCCTGTCTGCAGTGGTCGGAACAACTTCCTTCTACCTTTTCCAGATATCATCATACCATATACTCTTAAGTGCATTATGAACCTCGCGGTTAAATGCTATCTTTGGTTTGGCTTTATCAAAACATGTCGAGTAAGGTGTCATACGAATTGGAATACTAACCCCTCGCCAATTCTGGCGACGGGGTTAGCATTCCACCCTTCTAGAGGGACACGACATGTACAGTACCTGAAACCCGGGTAAAATCAGACATAGCCTCAGCTCCACAAAATGGATGCTGCCACCACAGACACAAGTCTGCCCTCCTGCTGCTGGGAGTCCTTCCAGCTTGGGAGACGTGGACAAAGGGTTTCCTGCCAGGGGAGGTGCGAGCACCACCCCAGACAGGATTTTGTGTATTGGTCAGGTAGGGCTTGAAAGAAACCAGACATGCCTGAGGCTCACAAGGAGCCTCGGTGCATATGCCAGTTCAATCCGGTCCTGGGGCACACCAGCCCCGGACCTGGGGCGAGCTGGACAAAGGATTGGGGGTGTAACCACCCCCCTTCCTGGTCCCACCCTTAGGGAGGGACCTAGCAGGTAGTCCGGCCCCTAGAATCCGCTTAAAGGTAGGAGCTGTGTCCTAAGACTTCAGACATCCTGGAATCAACTTACTACAAAGAAGAAGACGGGAACTTCGACGCTCTGCTGCACAGAGGACTGAAGGAAATCTCCCCTATGGTCAGGGAGTGACCATCTTGCTAACGCAAGCACCAACCAGCTATTCAACGTCTGCTTTGCCGCCGCCTTCCGCCGGAGCCCGAGCCCAGAGCCCGACAAGACCTGGACCTCCAGACCTCTCACCGCCCGATCCACAGTCCCTGCAAAGAAGGAACCCATGGAGGCACCGAGACACGTGGAGCCAGCCATCTTGGAAGACCGACGACAAGCTGCAAGTGCAACGACAGAGGAACCCTCCGAGTTGTGCTTTGGGTCCTGAGAAGCCCAACCACCGAGCAGCATCTGCACCAAAGGTGAGCCCTCCAGCATCTCCACGATCTGCGTGGGGCCCCTCTGCACTTTGCATCTCGACGCGCCTGCCCTGTCCCTGGCCCGTTGGCTAGTGGCCATTTTGGCGACCTATTTTGAAATCAACGACACTGGTCTGATTGCTCCAGACTGGCCCTAGCTGCTCTCCAAAAGAGCAGCCCCTCTGACCTTGCTGGTCAGAACAATCAGCTTTCCTCTCTTTCCACGACTCCTGCCTTTGCCCAGGCTTGTTTGCTTCTTTCGAGTCGCCGACACCGCCGACAGCGAGAGCCTGCGTGGGACAGCTCGTGACTCGACTCCTGGACGTCGTCGACCTTCAGGGACCACGTGGCTGCGGAGACAAGCTACACCTAACCACCTGTTTGCACCCGACATCGCCTGGTACCTACCTGGTGCCACGCCGGTCACTGGCTAGTGACTGTGAACACTGTCCCCTCTGCTTTCAGGTCTTCTACAACTCCGATCCACTCTTGGATCCACCGCATCTCTTCTGGACCGAACGCCTGCAGCATCTTTGTCATCAGGCTCCATTGAATCGATAGAAGAAACCCGACGCACTTCGAGACCTATGTACCCACTTCCTGTGGGTGAGGTAAAGCTGGCACTCCGGTGCCCAAGTGTAGAGAAACATCTCTAGTGTCTGTGTTTTGAATCTTAAGATCGTAGTCCAACCAGAAGACCCTTTCTGCAGTAACTTTTAAACTTTTACGCACCCATTGAAAACCTATGGGAGCCCGCGTGTGACTTTCCTCACTGCACACGCGACCCGTGGACCTCCTGGTCACTAACTGAAGTTAGCTCCTTGTAGGCCCAGCGATTCTAGAGGCCCTAGGCCTTTTCCCTTTCCTGTTCGTGGTACTTATACCACTATTTTAGTATATGGTTTGAGTGGCCACCAGGGCCCATCCATATAAAGTGCAACTTCTGTATATTGTGATACTTTCTTGTTTAACGATTTGTGCTCCTGTGCTCATAAAGAGTCTAGGGGATACTTTGAGAAATAAATACATATATATTATGAATATATATCTGTGTGGTGTCCTTTCATTGGTATAAAGGGGGGTTGCAATTGGTAAAACAGCCTGCTTAACACGCTTTAACGAGTTTAGCCTCAAAGACTGCTTAGTCTACGCTACCACTAGGGCAGCTAGTCCGAAAAGGTTGACTTACAACCACACCATAAGGGTTGCTTGGCATGGTACAAGGTGGTCACTTTAACTAGTGAACATCATATACCAGGCCAACTTCTCACACCCACCCACAAAGGGGTCCTCCCAGTCAGTGCACCAGCCCACCCCAGGAAGCGATTCGCCTCCCACCAGCACTGCAGCACCACCCTCGTAGGCGAAGGCAGGGCTCCACGCCAACCGCGCGAATATAGGAGTGGCTCGCAAGAGCCTCCCGGCATTGCATACCTGTCGACCCGATATGCAGGTTCCGAACTCTGCGCGTATACCCAATCGTTTACCACCTGCAGTTGGGAAGCCCAATAATATAATTGGACATCCGGGAGGGCCAACCCCCCCTCGTACACTCCTCGTGTGAGTTTACGCATAGCTATCCTCGGGCTGCCACCGTCCCACAGCAGCGTGCGGATCAATCGAGATATGCGCCTGAACGCTCCACTCGGGATTGGATACGGCATATTCTGCAGGACGTACAGGAGCCGCGGCAAGGCCAGCATTTTGAATAGTGCAGCCCGCCCGGCAATAGTGAGAGGCAGGGATCGCCAGTGGGCCACATCAGAGGCAAGCCTCACCAAGTGTGGTTCAATGTTTTCCGCTAGGAATTCCGCGCTATCTCTGGTAACATAAATCCCCAAATACCGGAAGCCTTTAGTTTCCATCAATGCCGGGCATCCCGTCGGGATTCTCGGCGGCGGGCCAGAGAGGGGGTAAATGAGAGACTTGGACCAATTAATGGAGAAGCCAGAATAGCTCCCGAACAACTCGAAGAGGTGAAGCGCCTGGGCGATCGAGTGGTACGGGCGGGCCATATAGAGGACAATATCGTCCACATACAAGGATATACGCTCTTCCCAGTCGTCATTGAGCGCCAAGCCCCAAAAAGACCTTTCCCGCCTGATCCAATGCGCCAGCGGCTCGAGAGCGAGGGCAAAAAGCAGTGGGGACAAAGGACACCCCTGTCTGGTCCGCCTCCGCAGGTGAAACGTTCGGGACATAGCCCCGTTCACCCTCACCCTCGCAACTGGCTGCTCATACAGTAACCTCACCCAGCTACAAAAAGTCAGGCCAAAGCCCAACTTCTGGAGGACCATAAAGAGGTAGGGCCACTCGATACTATCAAAGGCCATTGATGCATCTAGGGACATCAGGGCCGCTTGAGTATCCCCCACCGCCTCCGTCATGTACAGGACTCCATACATCCTTCTCAGATTATGCCGGGTGCTCCTATGGGGCATGAAACCTGACTGGTCTATATGGATAAGGTCCGGCAAAACCGACAATAATCTCGTCGCCAAGACCTTAGCCAATACTTTGGCCTCCATGTTTAACAGTGAGAATGGCCGGTATGAAGAACATAGGTCTGCCGGTTTCCCTGCCTTATGTATGACTACTATCGTGGCTTCTCTCTGATCCGGTGGGAGCCTACCCACCTCTCGTGCCTCCAGGAGCATGCTCCGCAACGGGTCAATAATCACACTAGCGTGACTCCTGTATAGTTCCACCGGGATCCCATTAGGCCCGGGAGCCTTCAATGCCTGCAGGGAGTTAAGGGCTTCCCCGATTTCCGCTCCCGTCAGGACGGAATCCAGACGGCTGGCTTGATCCTGCGAGAGAGTCGGGAGCGCAAAGTCTCTCAAGAACTCCTCACAGTCCCGTTCCGACCTGGTGCAGACCGGTGAATAGACTCCTTCATAATAGGATGCAAATGCTTGCGCTATATCCACACCTGTGTCCACCAAGGACCCGGAAGCATCCCTCACCCTCGCCACCCAAGATTTCTCGCGGTCTCGGCGCTCGAGCCATGCCAGCAATTTCATACTCTTATCCCCTGCGTCATAGATCCTGCGCTGCGTAGCCAGGGAATAGGCCAGTGCCTCGCCCTCGGCTAACGACCGGAGTTCCTGCTGCTTGAGCACCAGGGCGTGGGTCCGATCCGTCGAAGGGGTCCCGCCTGCCCTGCGCTCCAATTCCTCTATTTCCCGTTCCAGATGCTGAATCCGTCGCGGCGACTCCTTCTTTTGGGCCCCAATCAGCGCCTGGGCCTGGCCCCTGATGACCGTTTTGTACGCTTCCCACACGGTAATCTGAGAATCTACCGAGCCCTGAATCTACAAAGCACTGCCGAGAGCATTCCCGCAGCTGATCTCTTGTGGAGTCATCCCGAAGGCGCCAGGGGTCAAGCCTGGGAAAGGTCGCCCTAGCGGTTGTTGCCCCCATGAGGACCACCTCCACAGGGGAGTGGTCTGAGATTCCCCGGGCCATGATACAGGAGTCCACAAATTCTCCCAAATGATCCTCCCTAGCAAAGATATGATCCAGTCTAGAGAATGACCCATGTCTGGCAGAGTAGAACGTATATTGCCGTAGGGAGGGATGAAGCGAGCGCCATACGTCTCCAAGGCCCATCGCCGCCGTAAAGCCCCGCAAACCCATTTCCCCTCTACTGCCCCCCGCATCCCAGAACGATCCCAGTCAGCGTCCATGACCGCGTTGGTGTCACTGCCGAGCACAAGGAAGCCCTGAGACAGGTCCAGCAAATGAGCCCCCAACTTTTGAAACGTCGGGGTCTGAAGGCCTGGCAGAACATAACAAGAGCAAAGGACCAGGAGCCTCCCTTCCCATTTACCTGCAACCGACACCATGCACCCCGAGTCCTCCGTCCATACCCTATTGATGATCAGGGGCAGTGCGGCTCGGATAAGGATCCCCACCCCCCTGGAACCCGACGTGAACCCCGAGTGAGCCACCAATTTGTAGCCGAAACGGTCTAGGGCCTTGCATCTATTGCCCCGAAGGTGCGTCTCCTGGAGGAGCACCACGTCCGGAGAGTGGCGCTTCACAAATTGTAGTACCAGTGTTCTCTTAATCTTGTTGCCCAGCCCATTTACATTCCACGTCCAGATTCGCAGTTGTGAATGATCACCCCTTCCTGCACCAGGCCCCATGAGCTAACAAAACCATCCCCCCACCACATCCGCCCCGCCGACCACTCATCCATGCATTGAAGTGCGAACAACCATGAGCTAACCAAAAACAAACTCCCATCCCCAACCGTTCCCCCCAAACCCATCCCCCCTCCCTGCCTCCCTGCTAAGTGAGCCCCCAACCACCCACCCTGAAAACTCGCAGAGTGCCTGTCGCCCCATCACCCCGGTGTCCACAAAACAAGGGAACATGAGTCTACAGTCCGCAGAAAATGTCATACTGCATTAACGGAGTTCACACCCCAATAACACCACAATAAAATGGACCCCACCGCACCCCCAAGAGCACTGCTCCCCCCCATCCTCAGATGACTAGACCAACCACCGGCCCAGACACCGTGATTAAACCGCCAGCCCATGATTGCAGCCCCACATCAGGCATCCTACCTCATATTCACCCCCCCGTGCACAGAAAGGGATCCCAACCACAGGCAGCACCCCACACACCCTTTCTCCTTCCAATCCATACCCCGTGCCACCCAAAAGCACTTTGGTCACTTAAAGGGAGTCTGTGTGTCCTCTCCGTGCTCTCCTGGCGGCGTGTGCTGTGCCCGGACCTCCCGCCCGGCGCAGCCAGCGGCCGCTCTCCGTGGACCACCCTGGCGGCTCACGAAGGGCTTTTTTGACCCCGTCGAAGGATCTTCGGAGGCGCTGGACGTGCAACGTGAAGTCGGGGAAAAAGCGAACGGTGGCATTCTCTAGCCTCAAGTCCCCAGACACTCGCGATGCCTGCAAGATGGCATCACGATCCCTGTAATTCAGGATACGAGCTATTATGGTGCGCGGAGGTGCCCCAGGCTTAGGCCTCCCCCCCAGCGCGCGGTGAGCCCTTTCCACTGAAAAGAAGTTAGAGAGGCGTTTCGGCTTAAGGTGGTTTAAAATCAAGTCCTCTACAAAGCAGTCCATGGACGGGCCCTCCAATCCCTCCGGAACCCCCATGATGCGAAGGTTGTTGCATCAGGCACGCCCTTCCTGATCCTCCAGGCGGTCCATCACGCTCGTTTGGTTTCTGGTGAGCGAGGCGACCTGTTCCTCCATTCGTTTCATTCTAGCCTGCAATCCCCAAATGCCACTCTCCGCTGCCGCCACCTTTTCGGACATCTTACGAAAATCCGCTCGAAGCAGGTTGACCTCCTCCGTGACTGAATCCAACTTCGGCTCCATCGTGCCCCGCATATCTTTAATCGCCAGCATTATGTCCCGAAGCGAGTGCTCCGGAGAGTCATCCTCCACTCCACCGCTCTGGCTCACGCCCTGCTGGCCCTCGTCCCTGCCCATAGCCACCGTGTACTTATCAATGTGATTGGCCTGGGTCTGCTCCGATAACTTATTGCGACCCATGGCAGGAGTCCCGGTGAAGTTGACTAAGCAGTGTAGCAGGCTCCCAGGACCACCCCGTCAGAGGCCCAGGCCAGACCCCAACCAACCACAGTGGAGCCCGCGACCTGTCTCCCCTGGGGTCCACCACTGCAACAGTACGTATCGTCCCCTGAGCCCCACCGCTCACCTCCACTGCCGATGACAGTCCAGGCCTGCGCTGCCCCTCTTAGTGCTGTGACTATCCAAGCTGAAGAGATCTCCCAGGGGCCCAGGATGGTCCAGCAGTCGGGCCACCTCCTAGACAGTGAAGTGCCAGGGACCCCGGCGCGGGATCCCCCCAGAGTCTACAGCACTGCGCCAGCCCTCAACAGTGGGCGAAGAAGCCAGATCCGCAGATGCCCAGTGCAGGGACTCAGGGGCCCAGCACGAGCCCACCACGCCGGATTCCGTTCCTGCAGTCAGCCGCCTCCACTCCTATCTGGCAATCCGCTAATGACCAGCTCTCCGCCCCCGCCAGCTCCAGGCGCCACCGTGCTCTGGATAGCCTCAGGCCACAGTCTCTAATCCAGCAGGGCCCGACCGGCCCCGATCATCCCCCGTTGCTCACAGGCTACCAGAACGCCGCCGCAGTGCTCAACCGGCCGGCCCTAGCACCGCTCCCGGGCTCTCCCCCAGGCACCTTCCTGTGACTCACCAGGCCGGACCATAGGCGGCGGGTCGCATCCGCAGTGCAGCCATCGCAATCTGGCATCGGGCGCCCAATGTGCTCGCTGGGGAGTGTTCACGCCGCTCCGTCCTCTGAGCCACCCGGCACCGCAGCGCAGCTCGCTCCGCGATCCTGGATCACCTCCAGGCGGCGGGCGCCATTTTCTCGTCCTGCTCCGCGTCTGCACGATTTCAACTCCTCTGCAGTCGGACGCACTGGGGCTGCCTTGGACCGGACGATCGCCGCTCGCCACTGTCCCTTCGCCTTGCCTGCAGGTGGGTGTCCAATGCTGTACGGATTGTGACGGATTTGGGGCGATATACTGCGGGCTGCTAGCGCCGCTCACTCAGTGTGCGGCCATTTTCTTTGGCTGCAGGCCACGCCCCCCCCCCCAGCTGTAGTTTTTGAACCCTAGCTCTGCTGGCACCAAGGGAAACCTAGCAAACCTATACATATTTGAAAACTAGACAAAAAAGGGGAATCCAGGATGGGGTGTCTTGACTGCCTTCCTCCAGGTTCTCTTACCCAGAATCCCTTGCAAACATAAAGAAATTGTAAAAAAAAAAAACACATTTTTGTCACATTTCTGTGATGAAAAGCTCTGGAATCTGCATGGATCCACAAATTTCCACTCACCCCACATTCTCCAAAGTCATCCGAGAAAAATGGTACCTCACTTATGTGGGTAGGCCTAGTGCCCGTGACATGAAACGGTGCAAAATGCAATGAGGACACACCAAAATTTCACAGTGAAAACGACCCTTTTTTGGCAAAGTGCCTAGCTGTCGTTTTTGAACCCTAGCTCTGCTGGCACCTAGGGAAACCTAGCAAACCTAAACATTTTTGAAAACTACACATCCAGGGGAATCCAGGATGGGGTGACTTGACTGCCTCCCTCCAGGTTCTGTTACCCAGAATCCCTTGCAAACCTAAACATTTGTCAAAAGAACATTTTTCTCACATTTCTGTGGTGGAAAGTTCTGGAATCTGTGTGGATCCACATATTTCTACTCACCCCGCGTTCCCCAAAGTCTTCTGAGAAAAATGGTACCCCACTTGCATGGGTAGGCCTAGTTCCCGAGACATGAAACGGCGCAAAACACAACATGGACACACCACAATTCCACAGTGAAAAATGACCCTTTTTTGGCAAAGTGCCTAGCTGTAGTTTTTGAACCCTAGCTTTGCTGGCACCAAGGGAAACCTAGCAAACCTATACATATTTGAAAACTAGACACCCAGGGCCGCTCCGTCCTCTGAGCCACCCGGCACCGCAGCGCAGCTCGCTCCGCGATCCCGGATCACCTCCAGGCGGCGGGCGGCATTTTCTCGTCCTGCTCCGCGTCCGCACGATTTCAACTCCTCTGCAGTCGGACGCACTGGGGCTGCCTTGGACCGGACGATCGCCGCTCGCCACTGTCCCTTCGCCTTGCCTGCAGGTGGGTGTCCAATGCTGTACGGATTGTGACGGATTTGGGGCGATATACTGCGGGCTGCTAGCGCCGCTCACTCAGTGTGCGGCCATTTTCTTTGGCTGCAGGTCACGCCCCCCCCTAGCTGTAGTTTTTGAACCCTAGCTCTGCTGGCACCAAGGAAAACCTAGCAAACCTATACATATTTGAAAACTAGACAAAAAAGGGGAATCCAGGATGGGGTGTCTTGACTGCCTTCCTCCAGGTTCTCTTACCCAGAATCCCTTGCAAACAAAGAAATTGTAAAAAAAAACACATTTTTGTCACATTTCTGTGGTGGAATGTTCTGGAATCTACGTGGATCCACAAATTTCCACTCACCCCGCGTTTCCCAAAGTGTTCCGAGAAAAATGGCACCTCACTTGCGTGGGCAGGCCTAGTGCCCGTGACATGAAATGGTGCACAATGCAACGTGGACACACAACAATTCCACAGTGAAAAATGAACCTTTTTTGGCAAAGTGCCTAGCTGTAGTTTTTGAACCCTAGCTCTGCTGGCACCAAGGGAAACCTAACAAACCTATACATATTTGAAAACTAGACAAAAAAGGGGAATCCAGGATGGGGTGTCTTGACTGCCTTCCTCCAGGTTCTCTTACCCATAATCCCTTGCAAACAAAGAAATTGTAAAAAAAAAAAAAAAACCATTTTTGTCACATTTCTGTGGTGGAATGTTCTGGAATCTGCGTGGATCCACAAATTTCCACTCACCCCGCGTTCCCCAAAGTGTTCCGAGAAAAATGGCACCTCACTTGCGTGGGCAGGCCTAGTGCCCGTGACATGAAATGGCGCAAAATGCAACGTGGACACACAACAATTCCACAGTGAAAAATGAACCTTTTTTGGCAAAGTGCCTAGCTGTAGTTTTTGAACCCTAGCTCTGCTGGCACCTAGGGAAACCTAGCAAACCTATACATTTTTTAAAACTAGACACCCAGGGGAATCCAGGATGGGGTGACTAGATTGCCTCCCTCCAGGTTCTGTTACACAGAATGCCTTGCAAACCAAAACAATTGTCCGAAAAAACACATTTTCCTTTCATTTTTGTGGTGGAAAGTTCTGGAATCTGTGTGGATCCACAAGTTTCCACTCACCCCGCGTTCCCCAAAGTCTTCTGAGAAAAATGGTACCCCACTTTCATGGGTAGGCCTAGGTCCCGCGACATGAAACGGCGCAAAACACAACGTGCACACACCACAATTTCACAGTGAAAAATGGCCCTTTTTTGGCAAAGTGCCTAGCTGTAGTTTTTGAACCCTAGCTCTGCTGGCACCCAGGGAAACCTAGCAAACCTATACATTTTTGATAACTAGACACCCAGGGGAATCTAGGATGGGGTGAGTTGATTTCCTCCCTCCAGGTTCTGTCACCCAGATTTCCTTGCAAACCAAAATATTTGTACAAAAAATACATTTTCCTAACATTTCTGTGGTGGAAAAGTTCTGAAATCTGCGTGGATCCACAAATTTCCACTCACTCCACGTTCCCAAAAGTCATCAGAGAAAAATGGTACCTCACTTGCGTGGGTAGGCCAAGTACCTGCTGGCACCTAGGGAAACCTAGCAAACCTATACATTTTTGAAAACTAGACATCCAGGGGAATCCAGGATGGGGTGTCTTGACTGCCTCCCTCCAGGTTCTGTTACCCAGAATCCCTTGCAAACCTAAACAAATTGTCAAAAAAACACATTTTCCTCACATTTCCGTGGTGGAAAGTTCTGGAATCTGTGTGGATCCCCAAATTTGCACTCACCCCGCATTCCCCAAAGTCTTACGAGAAAAATGCTACCGCACTTGCGTGGGTAGGCCTAGTGCCCGCGAGATGAAACGGCGCAAAAATGCAACGTGGACACACCATAATTTCACAGTGAAAAATTACCCTTTTTTGGCAAAGTGCCTAGCTGTAGTTTTTGAACCCTAGCTCTGCTGGCACCCAGGGAAACAGAGCAACCCTATACATTTTTGAAAACTAGACAACCTGGGGAATCCATGCTAGGGTGTCTTGACTGCCTTCCTCCAGGTACTGTTACCCATAATCCCGTGCAAACCTAAAAAATAGTCAAAAAACCCACATTTTCCTCACATTTCTGTGGTGGAAAGTTCTGGAATCCACGTGCATCCACAAATGTCCACTCACCCCGCTTTCCCCAAAGTCTTCTGAGAAAAATGGTACCTCACTTGCATAGGTAGGCCTAGTGCCCGCGAGATGAAACGGCGCAAAATGCAACGTGGACACACCACAATTTCACAGTGAAAAATGACCCTCTTTTTACAAAGTGCCTAGCTGTAGTTTTTGAACCCTAGCTCTGCTGGCACCCAGGGAAACATAGCAACCCTATACATTTTTGAAAACTAGACATGCAGGGGAATCCAGGATGGGGAGACTTGACTGCCTCCCTCCAGGTTCTGTTACCCAGAATCCCCTGCAAACCTATAAAATTGTCAAAAGAACATGGGTAGGCCTAGTTCCCGTGACATGAAACGGTGCAAAACACAACGTGCACACACCACAATTTCACAGTGAAAAATGACCCTTTTTTGGCAAAGTGCCTAGCTGTAGTTTTTGAACCCTAGCTCTGCTGGCACCTAGGGAAACCTAGCAAACCTATACATTTTTGGAAACTGGACACCCAGAAGAATCTAGGATGGGGTGAGTTGATTTCCTCCCTCCAGGTTCTGTCACCCAGATTCCCTTGCAAACCAAAATAATTGTCCAAAAAAATACATTTTCCTCACATTTCTGTGGTGGAAAGTTCTGAAATCTGCATGGATCCACAAATTTCCACTCACCCCACGTTCCCAAAAGTCATCAGAGAAAAATGGTACCTCGCTTGCGTGGGTAGGCCAAGTACCCGTGACATGAAATGGCGCAAAATGCAACGTGGACACACCACAATTTCACACTGAAAAATTACCCTTTTTTGGCAAAGAACCAAGCTGTAGTTTTTGAACCCTAGCTCTGCTGGCAACTAGGGAAACCTAGCAAACCTATACATTTTTGAAAACTAGACATCCAGGGGAATCCAGGATGGGGTGTCTTGACTGCCTCCCTCCAGGTTCTGTTACCCAGAATCCCTTGCAAACCTAAAGGAATTGTCAAAAAAAAACATTTTCCTCACATTTCTGTGGTGGAAAGTTCTGGAATCTGTGTGGATCCACAAATTTGCACTCACCCCGCATTCCCCAAAGTCTTACGAGAAAAATGCTACCTCACTTGCGTGGGTAGGCCTAGTGTCCACGACATGAAACGGCAAAAAATGCAACGTGGACACACCATAATTTCACAGTGAAAAATGACCCTTTTTTGGCAAAGTGCCTAGCTGTAGTTTTTGAACCCTAGCTCTGCTGGCACCTAGGGAAACCTAGCAAACCTATACATTTTTGAAAACTAGACAACCTGGGGAATCCATGATCGGGTGTCTTGACTGCCTTCCTCCAGGTACTGTTACCCATAACCCCGTGCAAACCAAAAAAATAGTCAAAAAACCCATATTTTCCTCACATTTCTGTGGTGGAAAGTTCTGGAATCTGCGTGGATCCACAAATGTCCACTCCCCCGCTTTCCCCAAAGTCTCCTGAGAAAAATGGTACCTCACTTGCGCAGGTAGGCCTAGTGCCCGCGAGATGAAACGGCGCACAATGCAACGTGGACACACCACAATTTCACAGTGAAATATGACCCTCTTTTTGCAAAGTGCCTAGCTTTAGTTTTTGAACCTTAGCTCTGCTGGCACCCAGGGAAACATAGCAACTCTATACATTTTTGAAAACTAGACATGCAGGGGAATCCAGGATGGGGTGACTTGACTGCCTCCCTCCAGGTTCTGTTACCCAGAATCCCTTGCAAACCTATAAAATTGTCATAAAAACACATTTTCCTTCCATTTCTGTGGTGCAAAGTTCTGGAATCTGCGTGGATCCACAAATTTCCACTCACCCCGCATTCCCCAAAGTCTTCCGAGAAAAATGGTACCCCACTTTCATGGGTAGGCCTAGTTCCCGTGACATGAAACGGTGCAAAACACAACGTGCACACACCACAATTTCACAGTGAAAAATGACCCTTTTTTGGCAAAGTGTCTAGCTGTAGTTTTTGAACCCTAGCTCTGCTGGCACCTAGGGAAACCTAGCAAACCTATACATTTTTGGAAACTGGACACACAGGGGAATCCAGGATGGGGTATCTTGACTGCCTTCTTCCAGGTTGTGTTACCCAGAATCCCTTGCAAACCTAAAGGAATTGTCAAAAAAACACATTTTCCCTACATTTCTGTGGTGCAAAGTTCTGGAATCTGCGTGGATCCACAAATTTCCACTCACCCCGCGTTCCCCAAAGTCTTCCGAGAAAAATGGTACCCCACTTGCATGGGTAGGTCTAGTTCCCGCGACATGAAATGGCGCAAAACACAACGTGCACACATCACAATTTCACAGTGAAAAATGACTCTCTTTTTGCAAAGTGCCTAGCTGTAGTTTTTTAACCCTAGCTCGGCTGGCACCCAGGGAAACCAAGCAAACCTATACATTTTTGAAAACTAGACACCCAGGGGAATCCAGCATGGGGTGTCTTGACTGCCTCCCTCCAGGTTCTGTTACCCAGAATCCCTTGCAAACCTGAAGAAATTGAAAAACAAAAACACATTTTCCTCACATTTCTGTGGTGGAAAGTTCTGGAATCTGTGTGGATCCACAAATTTGCACTCATCCCGCATTCCCCAAAGTCTTACGAGAAAAATGCTACCTCACTTGCGTGGGTAGACCTAGTGTCCGCGACATGAAATGGCGCAAAATGCAACGTGGACACACCAAAAATTCACTGTGAAAAATGACCCTTTTTTGGCAAAGTTCCTAGCTGTAGTTTTTGAACCCTAGCTCTGCTGGCACCTAGGGAAACCTAGCAAACCTATACATTTTTAAAACTAGACATGCAGAGGAATCCAGGATGGGGTGACTTGACTGCCTCCCTCTAGGTTCTGTTACCCAGAATCCCTTGCAAACCAAAAGTGTAAAAAAAAAACACATTTTCCTCACATTTCTGTGGTGGAAAGTTCTAAGATCTGCGTGGATCTACAAATTTCCACTCACCCTGCATTCCCCAAAGTCTTCCGAGAAAAATGATACCTCACTTGCATGGGTAAGCCAAGTGCCCGCGACATGAAACGGCTCAAAATGCAACGTGCACACACCACAATTTCACAGTGAAAAATGACCCTTTTTTGGCAAAGTGCCTAGCTGTAGTTTTTGAACCATAGCTCTGCTGGCACCGAGGGATACCTAGCAAACCTATACATTTTTGAAAACTAGACACCCAGGGAAATCCAGGATGGGGTGAGTTGATTTCCTCCCTCCAGGTCCTATACCCAGATTCCCTTGCAAACCAAAAAACTTGTCCAAAAAAACATATTTTCCTCACATTTCTGTGGTGGAAAGTTCTGAAATCTGCGTGGATCCACAAATTTCCATTCACCCTGCTTTCCCCAAAGTCTTCTGAGAAAAATGATACCTCACTTGCATGGGTAGGCCAAGTGCCCGCGACATGAAACGGCTCAAAATGCAACATGCACACACCACAATTTCACAGTGAAAAATGACCCTTTTTTGGCAAAGTGCCTAGCTGTAGTTTTTGAACCCTAGCTCTGCTGGCACCTAGGGAAAGCTAGCAAACCTATAAATTTTTTAAAACTAGACACCCAGGGGAATCCAGAATGGGGTGACTTGACTGCCTCCCTCCAGGTTCTGTTACACAGAATCCCTTGCAAACCTATAAAATTGTCAAAAAACCCACATTTTCCTCCCATTTCTGTGGTGCAAAGTTCTGGAATCATTGTGGATCCACAAATTTCCACTCACCCCGCGTTCCCCAAAGTCTTCAGAGAAAAATGGTACCCCACTTGCATGGGTAGGCCTAGTTTCCGCGACATGAAATGGCGCAAAACACAACGTGCACACATCACAATTTCACAGTGAAAAATGACCCTTTTATGGCAAAGTGCCTAGCTGTAGTTTTTGAACCCTAGCTCGGCTGGCACCCAGGGAAACCAAGCAAACCTATACATTTTTGAAAACTAGACACCCAGGGGAATTCAGGATGGGGTGTCTTGACTACCTCCCTCCAGGTTCTGTTACCCAGAATCCCTTGCAAACCTAAAGAAATTGAAAAAAACCCCACATTTTCCACACATTTCTGTGGTGGAAAGTTCGGGAATCTGTGTGGATCCACAAATTTGCACTCATCCCGCATTTCCCAAAGTCTTACGAGAAAAATGCTACCTCACTTGCGTGGGGAGACCTAGTGTCCGCGACATGAAATGGCGCAAAATGCAACATGGACACACCATAATTTCACAGTGAAAAATGACCCTTTTTTGGCAAAGTGCCTGTAAGACCTGGGGTCTCCAGGCCCTAAGGGGGTAACGTGACACGAGCGGCTGGGCACCCAAAGGCCTGTGTGTTAAGCGACCATACAACACACGCATCCTCTGAAGCAGTAAACGCACACAATAATGGACGCCACACAATAAGGTGAATGCAAATTAATCAGATTTTATCTAATCAAAGGAGCACACACGGTAATCTTGGAGGGCAATGTATCTTAACTTGTACACATTAACATTTGCATTACAGCTTCTCATTACCTGTACACTTTAACAGGTGTATTCCAGTATCTCATTACCTGTACACTTTAACATGTGCATTACAGCATCTCATTACGGTTACCTCAGCAATCCCTGCAGTATGAACTTCCCTAATGCTGCGGGCCGGGGCCTGCACACGTGGCGCTACTGGTGTCTACGAAGAAACAAAGGCACATGAGCATAACTTGCGGTCGTATAATGTTTGCCTAGCACCCTGAGCATAAGCGTTGTGGATACAGGAAGCGCCTTGCACTTGGGACCTCCACTGGCGCATGGAGCGCTTGAGACCACAAACTGAGGTTACCCACTACTTGGACTTAGCACGCTCTGAGCGCTGGTGAATGCAACACATGGGATCAGCGCTCCTTAGGCTTAGAACGCATTGCGTACTGGTGAATACACAGGAATGATCAGCGCTACTGAGACATAGAACGCATTGACTACTGGCGTATGTCAATGGATGATCAGCGCAATTTAGGCATAGAACGCACTGAGCACTGGTGAATACAAAGGAATGATCAGCGCTACTGAGACATAGAACGCATTGAGCACTGGTAAATACAATTGGACGATCAGCTCTACTCCAACATAGAACGCATTGAGCACTGGTAAATACAATTGGACGATCAGCGCTACTCCAACATAGAACGCATTGAGCACTGTTGAATACAAAGGAATGATCAGCGCTACTGAGACATAGAACGCATTGAGCACTGGTCAATACAATTGGACGATCAGCGCTACTCCAACATAGAACGCATTGAGCACTGTTGAATACAAAGGAATGATCAGCGCTACTGAGACATAGAACGCATTGAGCACTGTTGAGTCCTGCGAACGGCAGTCCCCAGGAGAGGGTAATCCCACGGAGGGGAGACTCACAATTACGGCGGGAAATCCCGCGGAGGGGGGAAAGTCACAGTCTCTGCATGCGGTGTCGTTCCCACTTGGTAGGGGGCGCACCGGGCCTTCCCACGACTCCCAGGGAGCAGGGGGGGGGCGAGTCTCAGGCCGCCACACGGCTGCGCTACCTCCCAGCCCCCGGGGGTTACCTTGGTCTCGTCGCTCGGTTCCGCTCCGGGCCCTTCTTCCGATGCGCACAACGGCGCGGGACACTCCCGGACACTCGCTCTTCCTTCTGACGCTGCGACGGCAGCGGCGGGGCCCCGGGCTTCTCCGCAGGCCCTGACTTGGCACTGACACTTCCCTGAGGCCTACGGGCCGCGGCGGTGATCGCGTTGTGGGTCCTCGCACCAGGGGGGGTCACAAATTAAGCGGGAGCTCGGCCAGCTCCGCGCTCGACAGCAGACCCGCACAGGGGGTCACAGGTCAGGTCTGGCAGCGCAGGAAACACAGCGCCAGTACCTGGTCGATCCCCAGCAGTCAGGCAATCAGTCGTTTCATGAAGTTACAATATTCGCTTTGGCATGAAGTTTCAGGATGTCGCTTCTGCAGTTTCAATATTCAGTCTTTGTGGCGCAGATGATACTGGCGCCCTTGGGGTTCTGTTCCTTGGGGGGTAGGGGATGAGTTGGCGACTAGGTCCTTCCTAGTCAGGCTGGGCAGAGGTTCCCTGGGTCCTCCTACTGCTGGGCAAGATCAGTGGGTTTCACAGGATCCCTCACTCACTTAAGAGGCAGCACCTAAGCCCTGTCACTCTCAGAGGCATAAGTCCCTGGCTAGGCCCTACCGCCTACACTCCGGCATGGATTCTCCAGCTCTGCTTCACCCCAACTGGCCAACTGACTGGAAAAAGTTCCCTCCCTAACTTATGTATCCCTAGGTCAGGTGACCTCTAGCCAAGGCGGCAAAAGTAAAAACCACACCTCCCTTCTAGAAGGTTCCAACACATTCCAGGAGCTTCCCCATTCTACCTATGGGACAAAAAAGGCGGGCTGGTGTTGCAACATTGTTGTGGGGTTCCAGACAGCTCCTGGCAGCTAGGGTGCTACTATGAAAGACCACTCTGCAGTAGCAGGGGTCTGTGGCAGCCATCTTGGGAGAAGGGAGCACCTGCACCTTAACACTGGTTGGCAATGAAAAGGCGCCAGGAGACCTAAGTCCAACATCAAAAATGAGGGTGGAAAAAATGAGGCACGAACAAAAATAGATGGGGAGACTACCCTAGGGCTGACAGGTCCAACACGCGTCCCCCCCAGCCAAAAGAGGGGAGAGCTACTCAACCTCTAGGGAGTTCTCATCGCTAAGGCGGAAAAACCTGGAGAGACCGTCAGCATTGGCGTGGTCAACTCCGGGCCGATGTTCCACCCGAAAGTCCATCCCCTGTATGGAAATGGACCACCTCAACAACTTGGGGTTTTCGCCTCTCATCTGCATGAGCCAGCGAAGGGGGCGGTGGTCGGTCTGGATAAGGAAGTGAGTTCCAAAGAGGTATGGCCTCAACTTCTTCAGAGCCCAGACCACCGCGAAGGCTTCTCTCTCAATGGTGCTCCATCGCCGTTCCCGAGGAAGGAGTCTACTGGATATGAAGGCCACTGGTTGATCCTGACCCTCAGCGTTGAGTTGCGAGAGCACCGCACCTATGCCGTGCTCTGAGGCGTCGGTCTGCACAATAAATTCCTTGCTGAAATCCGGTGTTGCTAGTACTGGAGCGGTACACATCGCATGTTTCAGCATGTCAAAGGCTTCTTGGCATGCAGCTGTCCATATGACCTTGCGAGGTTGCTTCTTCGAGGTCAATTCCGTCAAGGGGGTTACGATGGTACCATATCCCTTGACGAACCGGCGGTAATACCCAGTGAGGCCGAGGAAAGCTCGGACCTCTGTTTGGGTCTTTGGGGGGCTCCCAAGCCAAGATGGTCTCTATTTTGGCCTGGAGGGGTTGCACCTTACCTCCGCCCACCAGGTGTCCCAGGTACACGACAGATCCCTGTCCAATCTGGCACTTGCTGGCTTTAATTGTTAGGCCAGCACGTTGCAGTGCCTGCAATACCTCCTGGAGGTGTTGCAGATGGTCCTCCCAGGTGCCACTGAAGACAGCTATATCATCCAGGTAGGCCGCTGAGAAGGACTCCAGACCAGATAGTTCCTGATTCACTAACCGCTGGAATGTGGCCGGAGCATTTTTGAGCCCAAAGGGCATCACTCGGAACTGGTAGTGGCCCTCGGGGGTGGAGAATGCTGTTTTCTCCCTTGCTCCATCGGCCATGGCAATCTGCCAATATCCGGATGTCAGATCAATGGTGCTGAGGTACCGGGCTGCTCCCAGCCGGTCCACCAGCTCGTCTGCACGTGGGATGGGGTGAGCATCTGTCTTCGTGACAGAGTTCAACCCCCGGTAGTCCACACAGAACCGAAGCTCCGGTGTCGTACCCGGTGGGGCCGCTTTCGGCACCAACACCACTGGACTAGCCCACGGGCTGCTGGAAGGTTCTATCACCCCCAGCTCCAGCATCTTTGCCACCTCACGCTGGATGCTATCTTTCACTCGGTCAGAGAGCCGGTAAGACTTGTTCTTCACCGGGGGGCTGTCCCCTGTGTCCACATCATGGGTACACAGATGAGTGATTCCAGGCGTGAGGGAGAACAACGAGGCAAACTGTCCCAGGACATGGCAGCAGTCCCTCTGTTGCTCTGGGGTCAAGGATGGGTGAGAGGATTACACCTTCCACCGAACCATCCTTCTCTTGTACCGCTAGAAGGTCAGGAAGAGCTTCACTCTCTTCCTCCTCGCTCCCATCCGTCACCATCAGGAGAGCAAGCTCTGATCGCTCATGGTGCGGCTTCATGCGGTTGACATGGAGCACCCTGAGGGGCTGACGGGGGGTCTTCAAGTCTACTATGTATGTGGTCTGGCCTCGTCGCTCCACAATGTCGTACGGACCAGTCCACCGGTCCTGGAGGGCGCAAAGCTCCCCAGGCTCCATGACCCACACCTTCTGTCCCACGTCCAACTCGACCATCCGAGCGTTGCGGTCATACCATTCCTTCATCACGGTCTGGCTAGCCTCCAGGTTCTCTGAGGCCGCCTTCCACAGCTTGGCCATCTGGCTGCGGAACGCCAGCATGTAGCTGACAATGTCACGGGGAAGCTTCTGTGAAGTCTTCTCCCACCCCTCTTTCACTAAACTGAGGGGACCCCTAACGGGATGGCCATAGAGCAACTCAAACGGGCTGAACCCGACTCCCTTCTGCGGTACCTCCCGGTAGGAGAATAACAAGCAGGGGAGGAGGACGTCCCATTTACGCCTCAAGCCCTCTGGCAGGCTCCCTGATCATACCCTTCAATGTCTTATTGAAGCGCTCTACAAGTCCGTTAGTCTGGGGGTGGTAAGGAGTGGAGAACCAGTAGGTCACCCCACACTCCTTCCACATGGCCTGCGTGTAGGCCGACATGAAATTTGCGCCCCTGTCCGACACCACGACCTTGGGGAATCCCACTCGGGTAAAAATCCCCAATAGTGCCCGCGCCACCACCGGTGCAGTGATGGTCCTCAGAGGAATAGCCTCTGGGTACCTTGTGGCGTGGTCCACCAAAACCAGAATGAACCGGTGTCCCGCTGCGGTCGGAGGGTCCAATGGCCCAACAATATCAATATCGACCCTCTCAAAAGGGGTCCCGACCACGGGGAGCGGTTCCAAATGGACCTTCAATTTAGTCCCAGTCTTGCCACTTGCCTGACAAGACTTACAGGTCTTGCAAAAGGTGTCTGAGGCAATCCTCATCCTGGGCCAATAAAAATAAGGGACCAACCGTGCAAAGGCTTTGTCCTGGCCCAGGTGTCCGGCTAAGGGAATCTCGTGCGCTAACTCCAGCAGTAAGGCCCGGTAACATTGGGGGACCACTATGGCCCTCGAAGATCCATGTACCGGCACCCTGGGCTCACTGTATAGGAGACCATCCTCCCAATACACATGATATCCTCCCATCTCCTTACTGGCCACTTGGGCTTCGGCCTGTCGCCGCATGCCTTCAAGCGTGGGGCACGCCCTTTGTGCCTGACAAAATTCCTCCCGGGTAGGGCC
This sequence comes from Triturus cristatus, assembly GCF_964204655.1. Lineage (NCBI taxonomy): Eukaryota > Metazoa > Chordata > Amphibia > Caudata > Salamandridae > Triturus > Triturus cristatus. The sequence continues at coordinate 928,113,358 of NC_140579.1, read as the reverse complement.
TCCTCCCACATGCCAGTCAGCAAGGGTCGGCAAGTCCTCCACGGGAACGACATCCACCTCCACGGACTCCGGGGGCACCTCTGCGGCCTCCCCATCCATCTCACGGGGCGTGTCCTTTACCACCTTCTTCTTTCCTCTTCTGGTGTTGGGTTGGGCCATGATTCCAGGCTCCAACCCAGGGTGAGTTTCATGCTGGGCAGCCATGGACCGCGTGACTACGCAAGTCCACCCTGGTAATCCCAGCATCTCGGTGTGAGCTCGAAACTCGACATCTTTCCACTTGGTGTGCTCCAGGTCGTTCCCTAGCAAGCACCCCACAGGCAAGGCAGGGCTCACCGCAACTCTTAGTAGGCCTTTGACTCCTCCCCACTCAAATGGAACACGAGCCACTGGATAGTGACTCACACTGCCGTCAGCCAATACGGCCGGATGGAACTCCTCAGGGACTACTTGGTCTGGGGACACCAGCCGCCTCACTACAGTGGTCATGCTGGCACCTGTGTCCCTCAGAGCCTCCACCTCCTCCCCGTTAATTCTCACCCTCTGCTGATATTTAGCAGTGTTCGGGGGCAGGGACACTACGGGGACCACCTCTCTATCCCCGAGTGAAACCAGGGTCAGGCCTGTCCACACCCCTTCCCTATCTAAGGGCAGCTCCACCCCAAGCGCTATACTACTCACCCCGGGACTTTTCCCGCCCGTTGGGGCTGGGGGTCGCTTGCGACACTTGGGATCTCCCTTGTAGTGTCCAATCTCCCCACATTCGTAGCACCGCACAATCCTAGGCTGCTGACTCCCATCAGGGTAAGTGGGTCTTGTGGAATTGGACGGGGGTGGGGTTCCTACTCCCTTCCCAAACTTATTTTGGGGGCCTTTAGAGAACTCCACCTTTTTATCTCCCCCCTCCTGGAGGAAACCCTGTCCGCCTTTCGAGCCATCTCCCCCGGGGCCCTTGTGAGACACCCGGGTGCTCACCCAAATATCTGCCTCCTCTGCAAGTTTACGGGGATCCATCAACTTGCGGTCCACCAGATGTTGGCGCAGCTCCGGAAAGCACTTATCCAAGAGGTGCTCCCGTAAAAAAAGATTGTACACCCCTTGATAGTCCTGCACCTCGCTGCCACGCACCCAACCATCTAGTGCCTTTCTCGCATAATCAAAAAAATCCACCCATGACTGTGTGGACAGCTTATGGCTGCCACGGAACTTCTGCCTGTACCTCTCGGGGTTAAGACCAAACTTTTTCAGTAAAGCCTCTTTCATGGGGGCATACCTGACCTGATCCGCCTTGGCCAAATATAGCAGGGTGTCCCTGACATTGGGAGGTATATACCGATATAAACTACCTCCCCAATTACTCTCGGGTACCCCATGGGCAGTCTAGGCTACCTCGTATGCCTCCAACCATTTAGCAATGTAGTCCCCCACGGTGTAATTGGCAATGACTTCCTTAGGTAGGTAGAATTTTGACTCGTGAGACTCTTTAGGTATGCTGCCACCATTGTCCTTATTGGACGCATTCAATTGGAGGGCGCGCAGCTCCAACTCTTTCAGCTGAAGCTCGTGCGCCAGCTTCTTTTCCTCCATTGCCCATCTCTTGTTTTCTCTCTCTTGTTCCAATTTGGCCAATTCCCTTTCTCTCTCTTGTTCCAACTTGGCCAGCTCCCACTTTAACTGCCTCTTCTCCCTCCTGTCCTCATACTCCTCTGGAGACGCGCTCCTCCTAGACCCTGTCCTACTACATTTGCATTACAGCTTCTCATTACCTGTACACTTTAACAGGTGTATTCCAGTATCTCATTACCTGTACACTTTAACATGTGCATTACAGCATCTCATTACGGTTACCTCCGCAATCCCTGCAGTATGAACTTCCCTAATGCTGCGGGCCGGGGCCTGCACACGTGGCGCTACTGGTGTCTATGAAGAAACAAAGGCACATGAGCATAACTTGCGGTCGTATAATGTTTGCCTAGCACCCTGAGCATAAGCGTTGTGGATACAGGAAGCGCCTTGCACTTGGGACCTCCACTGGCGCATGGAGCGCTTGAGACCACAAACTGAGGTTACCCACTACTTGGACTTAGCACGCTCTGAGCGCTGGTGAATGCAACACATGGGATCAGCGCTCCTTAGACTTAGAACGCATTGCGTACTGGTGAATACACAGGAATGATCAGCGCTACTGAGACATAGAACGCATTGAGCACTGGCGTATGCCAATGGATGATCAGCGCTATTTAGGCATAGAACGCACTGAGCACTGGTGAATACAAAGGAATGATCAGCGCTACTGAGACATAAAACGCATTGAGCACTGGTAAATACAATTGGACGATCAGCGCTACTCCAACATAGAACGCATTTAGCACTGGTAAATACAATTGGACGATCAGCGGTCCTCCAACATAGAACGCATTGAGCACTGTTGAATACAAAGGAATGATCAGCGCTACTGAGACATAGAACGCATTGAGCACTGGTCAATACAATTGGACGATCAGCGCTACTCCAACATAGAACGCATTGAGCACTGTTGAATACAAAGGAATGATCAGCGCTACTGAGACATAGAACACATTGAGCACTGTTGAGTCCTGCGAACGGCAGTCCCCAGGAGAGGGTAATCCCACGGAGGGGAGACTCACAATTACGGCGGGAAATCCCGCGGAGGGGGGAAAGTCACAGTCTCTGCATGCGGTGTCGTTCCCACTTGGTAGGGGGCGCACCGGGCCTTCCCACGACTCCCGGGGAGCAGGGGGGGGCAAGTCTCAGGCCGCCACATGGCCACGCTACCTCCCAGCCCCCGGGGGTTACCTTGGTCTCGTCGCTCGGTTCCACTCCGGGCCCTTCTTACGATGCGCGCAATGGCGCGGGACACTCCCGGACACTCGCTCTTCCTTCTGATGCTGCGACGGCAGCGGCGAGGCCCCGGGCTTCTCCACAGGCCCCGACTTGGCACTGACACTTCCCTGAGGCCTACGGGCCGCGGCGGTGATCGTGTTGTGGGTCCTCACACAAGGGGGGTCACAAATTAAGCGGGAACTCGGCCAGCTCCGCGCTCGAGTTCACAGGTCAGGTCTGGCAGCGCAGGAAACACAGCGCCAGTACCTGGTCAATCCCCAGCAGTCAGGCAATCAGTTGTTTCATGAAGTTACAATATTCGCTTTGGCATGAAGTTTCAGGATGTCGCTTCTGCAGTTTCAATATTCAGTCTTTGTGGCGCAGATGATACTGGCGCCCTTGGGGTTCTGTTCCTTGGGGGGTAGGGGATGAGTTGGCGACTAGGTCCTTCCTAGTCAGGCTGGGCAGAGGTTCCCTGGGTCCTCCTACTGCTGGGCAAGATCAGTGGGTTTCACAGGATCCCTCACTCACTTAAGAGGCAGCACCTAAGCCCTGTCACTCTCAGAGGCATAAGTCCCTGGCTAGGCCCTACCGCCTACACTCCGGCATGGATTCTCCAGCTCTGCTTCACCCCAACTGGCCAACTGACTGGAAAAAGTTCCATCCCTCACTTATGTATCCCTAGGTCAGGTGACCTCTAGCCAAGGCGGCAAAAGTAAAAACCACACCTCCCTTCTAGAAGGTTCCAGCACATTCCAGGAGCTTCCCCATTCTACCTATGGGACAAAAAAGGCGGGCTGGTGTCGCAATATTGTTGTGGGGTTCCAGCCAGCTCCTGGCAGCTAGGGTGCTACTATGAAAGACCACTCTGCAGTAGCAGGGGTCTGTGGCAGCCATCTTGGGAGAAGGGAGCACCTGCACCTTAACACTGGTTGGCGATGAAAAGGCGCCAGAGACCTAAGTCCAACATCAAAAATGAGGGTGGAAAAAATGAGGCACGATCAAAAATAGATGGGGAGACTACCCTAGGGCTGACAGGTCCAACAGTGCCTAGCTGTAGTTTTTTAACCCTAGCTCTGCTGGCACCTAGGCAAACCTAGCAAACCTATACATTTTTTAAAACTAGACAACCTGGGGAATCCATGATAGGGTGTCTTGACTGCCTCCCTCCAGGTTCTGTTACCCAGATTCCCTTGCAAACCAAAAAAATTGTCCAAAAAAATAAATTTTCCTCACATTTCTGTGGTGGACAGTTCTGAAATCTGCGTGGATCCACAAATTACCACTCACCCCACATTCCCAAAAGTCATCATAGAAAAATGGTACCTCACTTGCGTGGGTAGGCCAAGTAACCGTGACATGAAATAGCGCAAAATGCAACATGGACACACCACAATTTCACACTGAAAAATGACCCTTTTTTGGCAAAGTGCCTAGCTGTAGTCTTTGAACCCTAGCTCTGCTGGCAACTAGGGAAACCTAGCAAACCTATAAATTTTTGAAAACTAGACATCCAGGGGAATCCAGGATGGGGTGACTTGACTGCCTCCCTCCAGGTTCTGTTACCCAGAATCCCTTGCAAACCAAAATTGTTACAAAAAACACATTTTCCTCACATTTCTGTGGTGGAATGTTCTGGGATCTGCGTGGATCCACACATTTCCACTCACCCTGCGTTCCCCAAAGTCTTCCGAGAAAAATGATACCTCACTTGCATGGGTAGGCCAAGTACCCGCGACATGAAACGGCTCAAAATGCAACGTGCACACACCACAATTTCACAGTGAAAAATGACCCTTTTTTGGCAAAGTGCCTAGCTGTAGTTTTTGAACCCTAGCTCTGCTGGCACCTAGGGAAACCTAGCAAACCTATACATTTTTGAAAACTAGACACCCAGGGGAATCCAGGATGGGGTGAGTTGATTTCCTCCCTCCAGGTTCTGTTACCCAGATTCCCTTGCAAACCAAAAAACTTGTCCAAAAAAACACATTTTCCTCACATTTCTGTGGTGGAAGGTTCTGAAATCTGCGTGGACCCACAAATTTCCACTCACCCCGCGTTCCCCAATGTCTTCCGAGAAAAATGATACCTCACTTGCATGGGTAGGCCAAGTGTCCGCGACATGAAACGGCGCAAAATGCAACGTGGACACACCATAATTTCACAGTGAAAATGACCCTTTTTTGGCAAAGTGCCTAGCTGTAGTTTTTGAACCCTAGCTCTGCTGGCACGTAGGGAAACCTAGCAAACCTATACATTTTTGAAAACTAGACACCTAGGGGAATCCAGGATGGGGTGACTTGACTGCCTCCCTCCAGGTTCTGTTACCCAGAATCCCTTGCGAAACCAAAATTGTCAAAAAAAACAAATTTTCTTCACATTTCTGTGGTGAAAAGTTCTGGAATCTGGGTTGATCCACAAATTTCCACTCACCCCGCATTCCCCAAAGTCTTCGGAGAAAAATGGTACCTCACTTGCGTGGGTAGGCCTAGTGCCCGCGACACGAAACGGCGAAAAATGCAACGTGGACACACCACAATTTCACAGTGAAAAATGACCCTTTTTTGGCAAAGTGCCTAGCTGTAGTTTTCTAACCCTAGCTCTGCTGGCACCTAGGGAAAGCTAGCAAACCTATACATTTTTGAAAATTAGACACCCAGGGGAATCCAGAATGGGGTGACTTGACTGCCTCCCTCCAGGTTCTGTTACACAGAATCCCTTGCAAACCTATAAAATTGTCCAAAAAAACACATTTTCCTCCCATTTCTGTGGTGCAAAGTTCTGGAATCAGTGTGGATCCACAAATTTCCACTCACCCCGCGTTCCCCAAAGTCTTCCGAGAAAAATGATACCTCACTTGCATGGGTAGGCCAAGTGCCCGCGACATGAAACGGCTCAAAATGCAACGTGCACACACCACAATTTCACAGTGAAAAATGACCCTTTTTTGGCAAAGTGCCTAGCTGTAGTTTTTGAACCCTAGCTCTGCTGGCACCTAGGGAAACCTAGCAAACCTATACATTTTTGAAAACTAGACACCCAGGGGAATCCAGGATGGGGTGAGTTGATTTCCTCCCTCCAGGTTCTGTTACCCAGATTCCCTTGCAAACCAAAAAACTTGCCCAAAAAAACACATTTTCCTCACATTTCTGTGGTGGAAGATTCTGAAATCTGCGTGGACCCACAAATTTCCACTCACCCCGCGTTCCCCAATGTCTTCCGAGAAAAATGATACCTCACTTGCATGGGTAGGCCAAGTGTCCGCGACATGAAACGGCGCAAAATGCAACGTGGACACACCATAATTTCACAGTGAAAAATGACCCTTTTTTGGCAAAGTGCCTAGCTGTAGTTTTTGAACCCTAGCTCTGCTGGCACGTAGGGAAACCTAGCAAACCTATACATTTTTGAAAACTAGACACCTAGGGGAATCCAGGATGGGGTGACTTGACTGCCTCCCTCCAGGTTCTGTTACCCAGAATCCCTTGCAAACCAAAATTGTCAAAAAAAACAAATTTTCTTCACATTTCTGTGGTGGAAAGTTCTGGAATCTGGGTTGATCCACAAATTTCCACTCACCCCGCATTCCCCAAAGTCTTCGGAGAAAAATGGTACCTCACTTGCGTGGGTAGGCCTAGTGCCCGCGACACGAAACGGCGCAAAATGCAACGTGGACACACCACAATTTCACAGTGAAAAATGACCCTTTTTTGGCAAAGTGCCTAGCTGTAGTTTTTTAACCCTAGCTCTGCTGGCACCTAGGGAAAGCTAGCAAACCTATACATTTTTTAAACCTAGACACCCAGGGGAATCCAGAATGGGGTGACTTGACTGCCTCCCTCCAGGTTCTGTTACACAGAATCCCTTGCAAACCTATAAAATTGTCAAAAAAACCACATTTTCCTCCCGTTTCTGTGGTGCAAAGTTCTGGAATCAGTGTGGATCCACAAATTTCCACTCACCCCGCGTTCCCCAAAGTCTTCCGAGAAAAATGGTACACCACTTGCATGGGTAGGCCTAGTTCCCGCGACATGAAATGGCGTAAAACACAACATGCACACATCACAATTTCACAGTGAAAAATGACCCTTTTATGGTAAGGTGCCTAGCTGTAGTTTTTGTAACCTAGCTCGGCTGGCACCCAGGGAAACCAAGCAAACCTATACATTTTTTAAAACTAGACACCCAGGGAAATCCAGGATGGGGTGTCTTGACTGCCTCCCTCCAGGTTCTGTTACCCAGAATCCCTTGCAAACCTAAAGAAATTATAAAAAAAAAACACATTCTCCTCACATTTCTGTGGTGGAAAGTTCTGGAATCTGTGTGGATCCACAAATTTGCACTCATCCCGCATTCCCCAAAGTCTTACGAAAAAAAAAATGCTACCTCACTTGCGTGGGGAGACCTAGTGTCCGCGACATGAAATGGCGCAAAATGCAACGTGGACACACCATAATTTCACTGTGAAAAATGACCCTTTTTTGGCAAAGTTTCTAGCTGTAGTTTTTGAACCCTAGCTCTGCTGGCACCTAGGGAAACCTACCAAACCTATACATTTTTGAAAACTAGACACCCAGGGGAATCCAGGATGGGGAGAGTTGATTTCCTCCCTCCAGGTTCTGTTACTCAGATTCCCTTGCAAACCAAAAAACTTGTCCAAAAAAACACATTTTCCTCACATTTCTGTGGTTGAAAGTTCTGGAATCTGCATGGATCCACAAACTTCCACTCACCCCTCGTTCCCCAAAGTCTTCCGAGAAAAATGGTAACCCACTTGCGTGGGTAGGTCTAGTTCCCGCGACATGAAACTGTGCAAAATGAAACGTGGACACACCACAATTTCACAGTGAAAAATGACCCTTTTTTGGTAAAGTGCCTAGCTGTAGTTGATGAACCCTAGCTCTGCTGGCACCTAGGGAAACCAAGCAAACCTATACATTTTTTAAAACTAGACACCAAGGGAAATCCAAGATGGGGTGACTTGACTGCCTCCCTCCAGGTTCTGTTACCCAGAATCCCTTGCAAACCAAAATTGTCAAAAAAAACACATTTTCTTCACATTTCTATGGTGGAAAGTTCTGGAATCTGGGTTGATCCACAAATTTCCACTCACCCTGCATTCCCCAAAGTCTTCGGAGAAAAATGGTACCTCACTTGCGTGGGTAGGCCTAGTGCCCGCGACACGAAACAGCGCAAAATGCAACGTGGACACACCACAATTTCACAGTGAAAAATGACCCTTTTTTGGCAAAGTGCCTAGCTATTGTTTTTTAACCCTAGCTCTGCTGGCACCTAGGGAAAGCTAGCAAACCTATACATTTTTGAAAACTAGACACCCAGGGGAATCCAGAATGGGGTGACTTCACTGCCTCCCTCCATGTTCTGTTACCCAGAATCGCTTGCAAACCAAAATTGTCAAAAAAAACAAATTTTCCTCACATTTCTGTGGTGGAAAGTTCTGGAATCCGCATAGTTCCACAAATTTCCACTCACCCTGCTTTCCCCAATGTCTTCCGAGAAAAATGATACCTCACTTGCGTGGGTAGGCCTAGTGCCCGTGACATGAAACGGCGCAAAATGCAACATGGACACACCACAATTTCACACTGAAAAATGACCCTTTTTTGGCAAAGTGCCTAGCTTTAGGTTTTGAACCCTAGCTCTGCTGGCACCCAGGGAAAACTAGCAAACCTTTACATTTTTGAAAACTAGACACCCAGGGGAATCTAGGATGGGGTGAGTTGATTTCCTCCGTCCAGGTTCTGTCACCCAGATTCCCTTGCAAACCAAAAAAAAAAAAAATTGTACAAAAAAATAAATTTTCCTCACATTTCTGTGGTGGAAAGTTCTGGAATCTGCGTGGATCCACAAATTTCCACTCACCCCGCGTTCCCCAAAGTCATCAGAGAAAAATGGTACCTCACTTGCGTGGGTAGGCCAAGTACCCGTGACATGAAATGGCGCAAAATGCAACGTGGACACACCACAATTTCACAGTGAAAAATGACCCTTTTTTGGCAAAGTGCCTAGCTGTAGTTTTTGAACTCTAGCTCTGCTGACATCTAGGGAAACCTAGCAAACCTATACATTTTTGAAAACTAGACACCCAGGGAAATCCAGGATGGGGTCAGTTGATTTCCTCCCTCCAGGTTCTGTTACCCAGATTCCCTTGCAAACCAAAATTGTCCAAAAAAAACACATTTTCCTTACATTTCTGTGGTGCAAAGTTCTGGAATCTGGGTGGATCCCCAAATTTCCACTCACCCCACGGTCCCAAAAGTCGTCAGAGAAAAATGGTACCTCACTTGCGTGGGTAGGCCAAGTACCCAAGACATGAAATGGCGCAAAATGCAACGTGCACACACCACAATTTCACTGTGAAAAATGACCCTTTTTTGGCAAAGTTCCTAGCTGTAGTTTTTGAACCCTAGCTCTGCTGGCACCTAGGGAAACCTAGCAAACCTATACATTTTTGAAAACTAGACACCCAGGGAAATCCAGGATGGGGTCAGTTGATTTCCTCCCTCCAGGTTCTGTTACCCAGATTCCCTTGCAAACCAAAATTGTCCAAAAAAAACACATTTTCCTTACATTTCTGTGGTGCAAAGTTCTGAAATCTGCGTAGATCCACAAATTTCCACTCACCCCACATTCCCAAAAGTCATCAGAGAAAAATGGTACCTCACTTGCGTGGGTAGGCCAAGTACCCGTGACATGAAATGGCATAAAATGCAACGTGGACACACCACAATTTCACACTGAAAAATGACCCTTTTTTGGCAAAGTGCCTAGCTGTAGCTTTTGAACCCTAGCTCTGCTGGCAACGAGGGAAACCTAGCAAACCTATACATTTTTGAAAACTAGACATCCAGGGGAATCCAGGATGGGGAGACTTGACTGCCTCCCTCCAGGTTCTGTTACGCAGAATCCCTTGCAAACCAAAATTGTAAGAAAAAACATTTTCCTCACATTTCTGTGGTGGAAAGTTCTGGAATCTGCGTGGATCCACAAATTTCCACTCACCCCGCGTTCCCCAAAGTCATCAGAGAAAAATGGTACCTCACTTGCGTGGGTAGGCCAAGTACCCGTGACATGAAATGGCGCAAAATGCAACGTGGACACCACAATTTCACACTGAAAAATTACCCTTTTTTGGCAAAGTGCCTAGCTGTAGTTTTTGAACCCTAGCTCTGCTGACATCTAGGGAAACCTAGCAAACCTATACATTTTTGAAAACTGGACACCCAGGGAAATCCAGGATGGGGTGAGTTCATTTCTTCCCTCCAGGTTCTGTTACCCAGATTCCCTTGCAAACCAAAAAACTTGTCCAAAAAAAGTAAATTTTCCTCACATTTCTGTGGTGGAAAGTTCTGAAATCTGAGTGGATCCACAAATTTCCACTCACCCCACATGCCCAAAAGTCATCAGAGAAAAATGGTACCTCACTTGCGTGGGTAGGTCAAGTACCCGTGACATGAAATGGCTCAAAATGTAACGTGGACACACCACAATTTCACACTGAAAAATGACCCTTTTTTGGCAAAGTGCCTAGCTGTAGCTTTTGAACCCTAGCTCTGCTGGCAACTAGGGAAACCTAGCAAACCTATACATTTTTAAAAACTAGACATCCAGGGGAATCCAGGATGGGGTGACTTGACTGCCTCCCTCCAGGTTCTGTTACCCAGAATCCCTTGCAAACAAAATTGTAAAAAAAAAAACATCTTCCTCACATTTCTGTGGTGGAAAGTTCTGGAATTAGCGTGGATCCACAAGTTTCCACTCACCCCGCGTTCCCCAAACTCTTCCGAGAAAAATTATACCTCACTTGCATGGGTAGGACACGTGCCCGCGACATGAAACGGCTCAAAATGCAACGTGTACACACCACAATTTCACAGTGAAAAATGACCCTTTTTGGCAAAGTGCCTAGCTGTAGTTTTTGAACCCTAGCTCTGCTGGCACCTAGGGAAACCTAGCAAACCTATACATTTTTTAAAACTAGACAACCAGGGGAATCAATGATAGGGTGTCTTGATTGCCTTCCACCATGTACTGTTACCCAGAATCCCGTGCAAACCAAAAAAATAGTCCAAAAACCCACATTTTCCTCACATTTCTGTGGTGGAAAGTTCAGGAATCTGTGTGGATCCACCAATGTCCACTCACCCCGCTTTCCCCAAAGTCTTCTGAGAAAAATTGTACCTCACTTGCGTAGGTAGGCCTAGTGCCGGCGAGATGAAACGGCGCAAAATGCAACGTGGACACACCACAATTTCACAGTGAAAAATGACCCTCTTTTTGCAAAGTGCCTAGCTGTAGTTTTTGAACCCTAGCTCTGCTGGCACCCAGGGAAACATAGCAACCCTATACATTTTTGAAAACTAGACACGCAGGGGAATCCAGGATGGGGTGACTTGACTGCCTCCCTCCAGGTTCTGTTACCCAGAGTCCCTTGCAAACCTATAAAATTGTCAAAAAAACAAATTGTCCTTACATTTCTGTGGTGCAAAGTTCTGGAATCTGCGTGGATCCACAAATTTCCACTCACCCCACGTTCCCAAAAGTCAGCAGAGAAAAATGGTACCTCACTTGCGTCGGTAGGCCAAGTACCCGTGACTTGAAATGGCGCAAAATGCAACGTGGACACACCACAATTCCACACTGAAAAGTGACCCTTTTTTGGCAAAGTGCCTAGCTGTAGTTTTTTAACCCTAGCTCTGCTGGCACCTAGGCAAACCTAGCAAACCTATACATTTTTTAAAACTAGACAACCTGGGGAATCCATGATAGGGTGTCTTGACTGCCTCCCTCCAGGTTCTGTTACCCTGATTCCCTTGCAAACCAAAAAAATTGTCCAAAAAAATAAATTTTCCTCACATTTCTGTGGTGGACAGTTCTGAAATCTGCGTGGATCCACAAATTACCACTCACCCCACATTCCCAAAAGTCATCATAGAAAAATGGTACCTCACTTGCGTGGGTAGGCCAAGTAACCGTGACATGAAATAGCGCAAAATGCAACGTGGACACACCACAATTTCACACTGAAAAATGACCCTTTTTTGGCAAAGTGCCTAGCTGTAGACTTTGAACCCTAGCTCTGCTGGCAACTAGGGAAACCTAGCAAACCTATACATTTTTGAAATCTAGACACCCAGGGGAATCCAGGATGGGGTGAGTTGATTTCCTCCCTCCAGGTTCTGTTACCCAGATTCCCTTGCAAACCAAAAAACTTGTCCAAAAAAACACATTTTCCTCACATTTCTGTGGTGGAAGGTTCTGAAATCTGCGTGGACCCACAAATTTCCACTCACCCCGCGTTCCCCAATGTCTTCCGAGAAAAATGATACCTCACTTGCATGGGTAGGCCAAGTGTCCGCGACATGAAACGGCGCAAAATGCAACGTGGACACACCATAATTTCACAGTGAAAATGACCCTTTTTTGGCAAAGTGCCTAGCTGTAGTTTTTGAACCCTAGCTCTGCTGGCACGTAGGGAAACCTAGCAAACCTATACATTTTTGAAAACTAGACACCTAGGGGAATCCAGGATGGGGTGACTTGACTGCCTCCCTCCAGGTTCTGTTACCCAGAATCCCTTGCAAACCAAAATTGTCAAAAAAAACAAATTTTCTTCACATTTCTGAGGTGAAAAGTTCTGGAATCTGGGTTGATCCACAAATTTCCACTCACCCCGCATTCCCCAAAGTCTTCGGAGAAAAATGGTACCTCACTTGCGTGGGTAGGCCTAGTGCCAGCGACACGAAACGGCGCAAAATGCAACGTGGACACACCACAATTTCACAGTAAAAAATGACCCTTTTTTGGCAAAGTGCCTAGCTGTAGTTTTTGAACCCTAGCTCTGCTGGCAACAAGGGAAACCTAGCAAACCTATACATTTTTGAAAACTAGACATCCAGGGGAATCCAGGATGGGGTGACTTGACTGCCTCCCTCCAGGTTCTGTTACCCAGAATCCCTTGCAAACCTATAAAATTGTAAAAAAAACCCATTTTCCTCTCATTTCTGTGGTGGAAAGTTCTGGAATCAGTGTGGATCCACAAATTTCCACTCACCCCGCGTTCCCCAAAGTCTTCTGAGAAAAATGATACCTCACTTGCATGGGTAGGCCAAGTGCCGGCGACATGAAACGGCTCAAAATGCAACGTGCACACACCACAATTTCACAGTGAAAAATGACCCTTTTTTGGCAAAGTGCCTAGCTGTAGTTTTTGAACCCTAGCTCTGCTGGCACCTAGGGAAACCTAGCAAACCTATACATTTTTGAAAACTAGACACCCAGGGGAATCCAGGATGGGGTGAGTTGATTTCCTCCCTCCAGGTTCTGTTACCCAGAATCCCTTGCAAACCAAAATTGTCAAAAAAAACTAATTTTCTTCACATTTCTGTGGTGGAAAGTTCTGAAATCTGGGTTGATCCACAAATTTCCACTCACCCCGCATTCCCCAAAGTCTTCGGAGAAAAATGGTACCTCACTTGCGTGGGTAGGCCTAGTGCCCGCGACACGAAACGGCGCAAAATGCAACGTGGACACACCACAATTTCACAGTGAAAAATGACCCTTTTTTGGCAAAGTGCCTAGCTGTAGTTTTTTAACCCTAGCTCTGCTGGCACCTAGGGAAAGCTAGCAAACCTATACATTTTTTAAACCTAGACACCCAGGGGAATCCAGAATGGGGTGACTTGACTGCCTCCCTCCAGGTTCTGTTACACAGAATCCCTTGCAAACCTATAAAATTGTCAAAAAAACCACATTTTCCACCCGTTTCTGTGGTGCAAAGTTCTGGAATCAGTGTGGATCCACAAATTTCCACTCACCCCGCGTTCCCCAAAGTCTTCCGAGAAAAATGGTACACCACTTGCATGGGTAGGCCTAGTTCCCGCGTCATGAAATGGCGTAAAACACAACATGCACACATCACAATTTCACAGTGAAAAAGGACCCTTTTATGGTAAGGTGCCTAGCTGTAGTTTTTGTAACCTAGCTCGGCTGGCACCCAGGGAAACCAAGCAAACCTATACATTTTTTAAAACTAGACACCCAGGGAAATCCAGGATGGGGTGTCTTGACTGCCTCCCTCCAGGTTCTGTTACCCAAAATCCCTTGCAAACCAAAATTGTAAAAAAAAAGTATTTTCCTCACATTTCTGTGGTGGAAAGTTCTGGAATCTGCGTGGATCCACAAATTTCCACTCACCCCGCATTCCCCAATGTCTTCCGAGAAAAATTATACCTCACTTGCATGGGTAGGACACGTGCCCGCGACATGAAACGGCACAAAATGCAATGTGGACACACCACAATTTCACAGTGAAAAATGACCCTTTTTTGGCAAAGTGCCTAGCTGTAGTTTTTGAACCCTAGCTCTGCTGGCACCTAGGGAAACCTAGCAAACCTATACATTTTTGAAAACTAGACACCCAGGGGAATCTAGGATGGGGTGAGTTGATTTCCTCCCTCCAGGTTCTGTCACCCAGATTCCCTTGCAAACCCAAAAAATTGTACAAAAAAATAATTTTTCCTCACATTTCTGTGGTGGAAAGTTCTGAAATCTGCGTGGATCCACAAATTTCCACTCACCCCACATTCCCAAAAGTCATCAGAGAAAAATGGTACACCACTTGCGTGTGTAGGCCAAGTACCCGTGACATGAAATGGCGCAAAATTCAACGTGGACACACCACAATTTCACACTGAAAAATGACCCTTTTTTGGCAAAGTGCCTAGCTGTAGTTTTTGAACCCTAGCTCTGCTGGCAACTAGGGAAAGCTAGCAAACCTATACATTTTTGAAAACTAGACAACCAGGGGAATCCATGATAGGGTGTCTTGACTGCCTTCCTCCATGTACTGTTACCCAGAATCCCGTGCAAACCAAAAAAATTGTCAAAAAAAACACATTTTCCTCACATTTCTGTGGTGGAAAGTTCTGGAATCTGCATTGATCCACCAATGTCCACTCACCCCGCTTTCCCCAAAGTCTTCTGAGAAAAATGGTACCTCACTTGCGTAGGTAGGCCTACTGCCCGCGAGATGAAACGGCGCAAAATGCAACGTGGACACACCACAATTTCACAGTGAAAAATGACTCTCTTTTTGCAAAGTGCCTAGCTGTAGTTTTTGAACCCTAGCTCTGCTGGCACCCAGGGAAACATAGCAACCCTATACATTTTTGAAAACTAGACATCCAGGGGAATCCAGGATGGGTTGACTTGACTGCCTCCCTCCAGGTTCTGTTACCCAGAGTCCCTTGCAAACCTATAAAATTGTCATAAAACACATTTTCCTTACATTTCTGTGGTGCAAAGTTCTGGAATCTGCGTGGATCCACAAATTTCCACTCACCCCACATTCCCAAAAGTCATCAGAGAAAAATGGTACCTCACTTGCGTGGGTAGGCCAAGTACCCGTGACATGAAATGGCGCAAAATGCAACATGGACACACCACAATTTCACACTGAAAAATGACCCTTTTTTGGCAAAGTGCCTAGCTGTAGTTTTTGAACCCTAGCTCTGCTGGCAACTAGGGAAACCTAGCAAACCTATACATTTTTGAAAACTAGACATCCAGGGGAATCCAGGATGGGGTGACTTGACAGCCTCCCTCCAGGTTCTGTTACCCAGAATCCCTTGCAAACCAAAATTGTCAAAAAAACCCACATTTTCTTCACATTTCTGTGGTGGAAAGTTCTGGAATCTGGGTGGATCCACAAAATTCCACTCACCCCTCATTCCCCAAAGTCTTCCGAAAAAAATGGTACCTCACTTGCGTGGGTAGGCCTAGTGCCCGTGACACGAATCGGCGCAAAATGCAATGTGACACACCACAATTTCACTGTGAAAAATGACCCTTTTTTGGCAAAGTGCCTAGCTGTCGTTTTTGAACCCTAGTTCTTCTGGCACCTAGGGAAACCTAGCAAACCTATACATTTTTGAAAACTAGACACCCAGGGGAATGTAGGATGGGGTGAGTTGATTTCCTCCCTCCAGGTTCTGTCACCCAGATTCCCTTGCAAACCAAAAAAATTGTACAAAAAAATTAATTTTCCTCACATTTCTGTGGTGGAAAGTTCTGGAATCTGGGCGGATCCACAAATATCCACTCACCCCGCATTCCCCAAAGTCTTCCGAGAAAAATGGTACCTCACTTGCGTGGGTAGTTCCAGTGCCCGCGACACGAAACGGCACAAAATGCAATGTGGACACACCACAATTTCACAGTGAAAAATGACCCTTTTTTGGCAAAGTGCCTAGCTGTAGTTTTTCAACCCTAGCTCTGCTGTCACCTAGGGAAACCTAGCAAACCTATACATTTTTGAAAACTAGACACCCAGGGGAATCCAGGATGGGGTGACTTGACTGCCTCTCTCCAGGTTCTGTTACCCAGAATCCCTTGCAAACCAAAATTGTAAAAAAAAAGTATTTTCCTCACATTTCTGTGGTGGAAAGTTCTGGAATCTGCGTGGATCCACAAATTTCCACTCACCCCGCATTCCCCAATGTCTTCCGAGAAAAAGTATACCTCACTTGCATGGGTAGGACACGTGCCCGCGACATGAAACGGCGCAAAATGCAATGTGGACACACCACAATTTCACAGTGAAAAATGACCCTTTTTTGGCAAAGTGCCTAGCTGTAGTTTTTGAACCCTAGCTCTGCTGGCACCTAGGGAAACCTAGCAAACCTATACATTTTTGAAAACTAGACACCCAGGGGCATCTAGGATGGGGTGAGTTGATTTCCTCCCTCCAGGTTCTGTCACCCAGATTCCCTTGCAAACCCAAAAAATTGTACAAAAAAATAATTTTTCCTCACATTTCTGTGGTGGAAAGTTCTGAAATCTGCGTGGATCCACAAATTTCCACTCACCCCACATTCCCAAAAGTCATCAGAGAAAAATGGTACCTCACTTGCGTGTGTAGGCCAAGTACCCGTGACATGAAATGGCGCAAAATTCAACGTGGACACACCACAATTTCACACTGAAAAATGACCCTTTTTTGGCAAAGTGCCTAGCTGTAGTTTTTGAACCCTAGCTCTGCTGGCAACTAGGGAAAGCGAGCAAACCTATACATTTTTGAAAACTAGAGAACCAGGGGAATCCATGATAGGGTGTCTTGACTGCCTTCCTCCATGTACTGTTACCCAGAATCCCGTGCAAACCAAAATAATTGTCAAAAAAAACACATTTTCCTCACATTTCTGTGGTGGAAAGTTCTGGAATCTGCATTGATCCACCAATGTCCACTCACCCCGCTTTCCCCAAAGTCTTCTGAGAAAAATGGTACCTCACTTGCGTAGGTAGGCCTACTTCCCGCGAGATGAAACAGCGCAAAATGCAACGTGGACACACCACAATTTCACAGTGAAAAATGACTCTCTTTTTGCAAAGTGCCTAGCTGTAGTTTTTGAACCCTAGCTCTGCTGGCACCCAGGGAAACATAGCAACCCTATACATTTTTGAAAACTAGACATCCAGGGGAATCCAGGATGGGTTGACTTGACTGCCTCCCTCCAGGTTCTGTTACCCAGAGTCCCTTGCAAACCTATAAAATTGTCAAAAAACACATTTTCCTTACATTTCTGTGGTGCAAAGTTCTGGAATCTGCATGGATCCACAAATTTCCACTCACCCCACATTCCCAAAAGTCATCAGAGAAAAATGGTACCTCACTTGCGTGGGTAGGCCAAGTACCCGTGACATGAAATGGCGCAAAATGCAACATGGACACACCACAATTTCACACTGAAAAATGACCCTTTTTTGGCAAAGTGCCTAGCTGTAGTTTTTGAACCCTAGCTCTGCTGGCAACTAGGGAAACCTAGCAAACCTATACATTTTTGAAAACTAGACATCCAGGGGAATCCAGGATGGGGTGACTTGACAGCCTCCCTCCAGGTTCTGTTACCCAGAATCCCTTGCAAACCAAAATTGTCAAAAAAACCCACATTTTCTTCACATTTCTGTGGTGGAAAGTTCTGGAATCTGGGTGGATCCACAAAATTCCACTCACCCCTCATTCCCCAAAGTCTTCCGAGAAAAATGGTACCTCACTTGCGTGGGTAGGCCTAGTGCCCGTGACACGAAACGGCGCAAAATGCAATGTGACACACCACAATTTCACTGTGAAAAATGACCCTTTTTTGGCAAAGTGCCTAGCTGTCGTTTTTGAACCCTAGTTCTTCTGGCACCTAGGGAAACCTAGCAAACCTATACATTTTTGAAAACTAGACACCCAGGGGAATGTAGGATGGGGTGAGTTGATTTCCTCCCTCCAGGTTCTGTCACCCAGATTCCCTTGCAAACCAAAAAAATTGTACAAAAAAATTAATTTTCCTCACATTTCTGTGGTGGAAAGTTCTGGAATCTGGGCGGATCCACAAATTTCCACTCACCCCGCATTCCCCAAAGTCTTCTGAGAAAAATGGTACCTCACTTGCGTGGGTAGTTCCAGTGCCCGCGACACGAAACGGCACAAAATGCAATGTGGACACACCACAATTTCACAGTGAAAAATGACCCTTTTTTGGCAAAGTGCCTAGCTGTAGTTTTTCAACCCTAGCTCTGCTGTCACCTAGGGAAACCTAGCAAACCTATACATTTTTGAAAACTAGACACCCAGGGGAATCTGGGATGGGGTGAGTTGGTTTCCTCCCTCCAGGTTCTGTCACCCAGATTCCCTTGCAAACCCAAAAAATTGTACAAAAAAATAAATTTTCCTCACATTTCTGTGGTGGAAAGTTCTGAAATCTGCGTGGATCCACAAATTTCCACTCACCCAACATTCCCAAAAGTCATCAGAGAAAAATGGTACCTCACTTGCATGGGTAGGCCAAGTACCCGTGACATGAAATGGCGCAAAATTCAACGTGGACACACCACAATTTCACACTGAAAAATGACCCTTTTTTGGCAAAGTGCCTAGCTGTAGTTTTTGAACCCTAGCTCTGCTGGCAACTAGGGAAAGCTAGCAAACCTATACATTTTTGAAAACTAGACAACCAGGGGAATCCATGATAGGGTGTCTTGACTGCCTTCCTCCATGTACTGTTGCCCAGAATCCCGTGCAAACCAAAAAAATAGTCAAAAAACCCACATTTTCCTCACATTACTGTGGTGGAAAGTTCTGGAATCTGCATTGATCCACCAATGTCCACTCACCCCGCTTTCCCCAAAGTCTTCTGAGAAAAATGGTACCTCACTTGCGTAGGTAGGCCTACTGCCCGCGAGATGAAACGGCGCAAAATGCAACGTGGACACACCACAATTTCACAGTGAAAAATGACTCTCTTTTTGCAAAGTGCCTAGCTGTAGTTTTTGAACCCTAGCTCTGCTGGCACCCAGGGAAACATAGCAACCCTATACATTTTTGAAAACTAGACATCCAGGGGAATCCAGGATGGGTTGACTTGACTGCCTCCCTCCAGGTTCTGTTACCCAGAGTCCCTTGCAAACCTATAAAATTGTCATAAAACACATTTTCCTTACATTTCTGTGGTGCAAAGTTCTGGAATCTGCGTGGATCCACAAATTTCCACTCACCCCACATTCCCAAAAGTCATCAGAGAAAAATGGTACCTCACTTGCGTGGGTAGGCCAAGTACCCGTGACATGAAATGGCGCAAAATGCAACATGGACACACCACAATTTCACACTGAAAAATGACCCTTTTTTGGCAAAGTGCCTAGCTGTAGTTTTTGAACCCTAGCTCTGCTGGCAACTAGGGAAACCTAGCAAACCTATACATTTTTGAAAACTAGACATCCAGGGGAATCCAGGATGGGGTGACTTGACAGCCTCCCTCCAGGTTCTGTTACCCAGAATCCCTTGCAAACCAAAATTGTCAAAAAAACCCACATTTTCTTCACATTTCTGTGGTGGAAAGTTCTGGAATCTGGGTGGATCCACAAAATTCCACTCACCCCTCATTCCCCAAAGTCTTCCGAAAAAAATGGTACCTCACTTGCGTGGGTAGGCCTAGTGCCCGTGACACGAATCGGCGCAAAATGCAATGTGACACACCACAATTTCACTGTGAAAAATGACCCTTTTTTGGCAAAGTGCCTAGCTGTCGTTTTTGAACCCTAGTTCTTCTGGCACCTAGGGAAACCTAGCAAACCTATACATTTTTGAAAACTAGACACCCAGGGGAATGTAGGATGGGGTGAGTTGATTTCCTCCCTCCAGGTTCTGTCACCCAGATTCCCTTGCAAACCAAAAAAATTGTACAAAAAAATTAATTTTCCTCACATTTCTGTGGTGGAAAGTTCTGGAATCTGGGCGGATCCACAAATATCCACTCACCCCGCATTCCCCAAAGTCTTCCGAGAAAAATGGTACCTCACTTGCGTGGGTAGTTCCAGTGCCCGCGACACGAAACGGCACAAAATGCAATGTGGACACACCACAATTTCACAGTGAAAAATGACCCTTTTTTGGCAAAGTGCCTAGCTGTAGTTTTTCAACCCTAGCTCTGCTGTCACCTAGGGAAACCTAGCAAACCTATACATTTTTGAAAACTAGACACCCAGGGAAATCCAGGATGGGGTGAGTTGATTTCCTCCCTCCAGGTTCTGTTACCCAGATTCCCTTGCAAACCAAAAAAATTGTCCAAAAAAATAAATTTACCTCACATTTCTGTGGTGGAAAGTTCTGAAATCTGCGTGGATCCACAATTTCCACTGACCCCACATTCCCAAAAGTCATCAGAGAAAAATGGTACCTCACTTGCGTGGGTAGGTCAAGTACCCGTGACATGAAATGGCGCAAAATGTAACGTGGACACACCACAATTTCACACTGAAAAATTACCCTTTTTTGGCAAAGTGCCTAGCTGTAGTTTTTGAACCCTAGCTCTGCTGACATCTAGGGAAACCTAGCAAACCTATATGTAGGAGAGTAGGGTCTGCTATCCTATGGTCACCCCAAATTTTTGCTTTTTGGTTCACTGGTTTTTGACATATTGAGGCTGTGGGCCTGCCAATCAGAACCCCAGCCTGCTGTTCTCTCTACTAAATTTACACCATGCACCCTAGGTGCATAACCAATTGGAAGTGGATCACCCTGTGAGCCCCTGTACCAGTGTACACTAGGTACCCAGGGCATTGGTGTATCTAAGGCCTACCAGGGGCTGAAGCATGTATTGTGCCACCCCTGACCTGGCCTAACAAATTTGACACAACTGGCTGATCACTCAGCTGGGGTAAGTTGGTGTAACCACCTCTTACTTAGGTGTAGTATACCTATACCTAACCTTAAATGGGACACATGTTAACCTATAAGTCACTCCTATGGCAGGCCTTAACAATCCTGAAGGCAGAGTGCTTGGTTCCATGTGAGATGGTGCTCTGGCATGAGCTGAGCCTGTCTGCAGTGGTCGGAACCACTTCCTTCTACTGTTTCCAGATATCGTCATACCATATACTCTTAAGTGCATTATGAACCTCGCGGTTAAATGCTAACTTTGGTTTGGCTTTATCAAAACATGTCGAGTAAGGTGTCATACGAATTGGAATACTAACCCCTCGCCAATTCTGGCGACGGGGTTAGCATTCCACCCTTCTAGAGGGACACGACATGTACAGTACCTGAAACCCGGGTAAAATCAGACATAGCCTCAGCTCCACAAAATGGATGCTGCCACCACAGACACAAGTCTGCCCTCCTGCTGCTGGGAGTCCTTCCAGCTTGGGAGGTGTGGACAAAGGGTTTCCTGCCAGGGGAGGTGCGTGCACCACCCCAGACAGGATTTTGTGTATTGGTCAGGTAGGGCTTGAAAGAAACCAGACATGCCTGTGGCTCATAAGGAGCCTCGGTGCATATGCCAGTTCAATCCGGTCCTGGGGCACACCAGTCCTGGGCCTGGGGTGAGCTGGACAAAGGATTGGGGGTGTAACCACCCCCCTTCCTGGTCCCACCCTTAGGGAGGGACCTAGCAGGTAGTCCGGCCCCTAGAATCCGAATAAAGGTAGGAGCTGTGTCCTAAGACTTTAGACATCCTGGAATCAACTTCAAACTAAGAAGAAGACGGGAACTTCGACGCTCTGCCGCACAGAGGACTGAAGCCAATCTCCCCTGTGGTCAGGGAGTGACCACCTTGCTAACGCAAGCACCATCCAGCGAATCAACGTCTACTTTGCCGCCGCCTCCCGCCGGAGCCCGAGCCCAGAGACTGACAAGACCTGGACCTCCAGACCTCTCACCGCCCGATCCACAGTCCCTGAAAAAGAGAGACCCGTGGAGGCAACGAGACACGTGGAGCCAGCCATCTTGAAACAACCACGACAAGCTGCAAATGCAACAACCGAGGATCCCTCCAAGTTGTGCTTTGGGATCTGAGAAGCCCAACCCTCGAGCAGCATCTGCACCAAAGGTGAGCCCTCCAGCATCTCCACGATCTGCGTGGGGCCCTTCTGCATTTTGCCACTCGATGCGCCTAACCGGTTGCTGGCCCGCTGGCTAGTGGCCATCTTGGCAACGAACTTCAAGAAATACACTGCTGGTCTGGTTGCTCCACACTGGCCCTTGCTCCCCTCCAAAGGAGCAGTCCCTCTGACCTTGCTGGTCAGAACCATCAACTTATTTCGTTTTCCACAACAATTGCTTTTGCCAAGGCTTGTTTGCTTCGATCAAGTCGCCGACACCGCCGACAGCGAGAGCCTGCGTGGGACAGCTCGTGAACCGACGCCTGGGCATCGTCGACCTTCAGGGACCACATGGCTGCAGAGACAAGCTACACCTTTCTTCCTGTTTGCACCCGCCATCGCCTGGTACCCACCTGGTGCCACGCTGGTCACTGGCTAGTGACTGTGAACACTGTCCCCTCTGCTTACAGGTCTTCTACAACTCCGATCCACCCTTGGCTCCACCGCATCCCTTCCGGACCGACCGCCTGCAGCATCTTTGTCCACAGGCTCCATTGAACAGATAGAAGAAACCCGACGCACTTCGACACCTACGAACCCGCTTCCTGTGGGTGAGGTAAAGCTGGCACTCCGGTGCCCCAGTGTAGAGTATCATCTCTAGTGTCTGTGTTTCCAATCTTGAGTTCATAGTCCACCCGGAAGATCCTTTTTGCAGTAACTTTGTAACTTTTACGCACCCATCGAAAACCTATGGGAGCACGCGTGTGACTATTTGCTCTGCACACGCAACCCGTGGACCTCCTGGTCACTAACTGAAGTTAGCTCCTTGTAGGCCCAGCGATTCTAGAGGACCTAGGCCTTTTCCCTTTTCTGCTCGTGGTACTTATACCACTATTTTAGTATATGGTTTGAGTGGCCACCAGGGCCTATCCATATAAAGTGCAACTTCTGTGTATTCTACTGTAATCTTGTTTGACGATTTGTGCTCCTGTGCTCATAAAGAGACTAGGGGTTACTTTGAGAAATAAATACATATATATTTTGAATATATATCTGTGTGGTGTCCTTTCATTGGTATAAAAGGGGGTTGCATTTGGTAAAACAGCTTGCTTAATACGTTTCACGAGTTTAGCCTCAAAGACTGCTTAGCCTACGCTACCACTAGGGCAGCTAGTCCGAAAAGGTTGACTTACAACCACACCATAAGGGTTGCTTGGCATGGTACAAGGTGGTCACTTTAACTAGTGAACATCATATACCAGGCCAACTTCTCACATTGGTGAGCAGTGGTTGGATTTGAGCTTGCTGTGTTTTACCATTGTAATCTCTTGGTTACCAATTGAAAGATCACATAGGTACCTATAGGTACATATAAAACAAGATTAGATATACTTAAGTTCTACTGAACTTAGTGTTGTAGAGCAAAGGGAGTAGCACACCCTGACTACAACTACTAGATAGGTTTAGTAGGTAAACCCAAGCGTAGGTAGATTGCAACACATCCACCCACACTTAAGAGCAATGGCTGGGGCAGAGGGGTCCACTGTACCCATCTCTGTTGAGAGTGACCCCCAGAGGGCACCATCCATCTTTGCTACCCTTAATCAAAATGAGCTCAGGCAGTTGGCAAATATCAGGGGCCTTAAACAGCCCAAGAATCCTACTTCTGCTGAACTCAGGGAGCTTTTACAGGCTGATGAAGATCAGAAAGCTCTCAGGAAAGCCTCCCAGTTAGGCCCCTTAGGGACAGGAACAGGAGGCCCCCCTTCTGAAGATGCTACTGAAGTACCCCTTTCCAATAGCCATCCCTTAGATGAGAATCATACTACAGAGGAGGAAAGTGGTGAGGATACAGAAAGTAGTGAGGATGAAGGGAGAACTAGCCCAGTGCCAAGTGTTATACGTGGCCCAGCTAACTTAAGGCTACTGGGGACTGACAATGGGATCACCCCATTGGATCTCCCTAGTGGACTTAACCAGGGGTCTGGGAGGCAAAGGAATCACTCAGGTGAATCTAATGCTTCTCATACCTCTAGAGGCTCTCAAGGTCACTCCAGGAGAAGGATGACCACCCCTCAGAGGAGGGAGCATGAGGCCAGAATGCAAGAAGCCCAGCTGAGGATCAGGAAGCAGGAGCTAGAAGTAGCTCTGATGGAAGAGAAACTGAGCAAAGCTAGGCAGCATAAAGAGAGTGGATCTATACCCACTGGTGGCAGCATTGTCCCTAAGGACAAGGATAGGGTCTTTGATAATAGGAACCTGTCTAAGGTTGTGCCCCCCTACAAAAGTGGGGATGACATCCACAAATGGATGACTGCTCTTGAGAGAGCCTGCAAAGTGCAGCAGGTTCCTGAAGACCAGTGGGCAGCAATCCTCTGGCTCTCCTTTGAAGGAAGAGGCAGAGACAGACTCCTCCCTACTAGAGAAGAGGATGTCAGAAATTACAGAGTCCTGAAGAGTGTCCTAGTTGATGGGTTAGGCTTAACCACTGAACAGTACAGGTTAATGTTTAGAGACACCCAAAAGACACAGACTCAGGACTGGTCTGAATACATTGAATGTGCCACTAAGGCTTTGGAGGGTTGGTTGCTGGGAAGTAAGGTATCTGATTATACAGGATTGTACAATTTGATGATGAGAGAACAGATTTTAAATAACTGTCAAAACCAGCAACTGCATCAACACTTGGTTGACTCTGATCTGACCTCTCCCCAAGAATTGGGAAAGAAGGCAGACAAATGGGTCAGAACCAGGGTTAAGCAAAAGAACCAGAACCAGGGCCAAGGGGGTGATCAGAAGAAAACAGACCAAAGGGGTGGAGATCAGAAATCTAAAGACCAGAAGTCTTCAACAGGGCCCAAAACTACGGCTAAAGAGGGTGGGTCCCAGCCTAAAGGGAAGAAGAAAGAAGGTCAAAAGAAACCCTGGTGCAATCATTGCAAGAATACAACTCACTGGACTAGTGAATGTAAAAAGGGTGGAGCCCCCAACACTGTTGCCCCTAAGGCACCTGCTCCCAGTACTACTGTTAGCAGTGTTGGTCCCCAGACAAAGGGTGTAGTGGGAATCACTATGGGAACTGAAGGAGATTCTGACTTAGACAGAACCCTGACACAGGCAGTCCTGATCTGTGATGGGGACATAGATTTGTCCCTGACTGTGAGCCCCAGTAACCTGGGCAAGTACAGACAGACTCCTTTAATAAATGAAAAAATGGCTCAAGCCTACAGGGACACATGTGCCAGTGTCACTATGGTGACACCAGGCTTTGTGGACCCTGGACAGTACATACCAGGTGAGAATTACCTGGTGACCAATGCCAGCAATGCCACTACTTTACATAGTGTGGCAGTTGTTAACTTCTCATGGGGAGGGGTAACTGGCCTCAAAAGGGTTGTGGTTAGTGCAGACCTCCCAGTAGAATGTTTGTTGGGCAATGACCTAGAGAGTTCTCTATGGTCTGAAGTCGAGTACATGACACATGCAGAGATGTTAGGTATATCACCACATGTCCTTGCTGTGACCAGGTCACAGGCCAAAAAGTGCCTTACTGAACCACAGGTCTTGGATCCTGGAACAATGGACCAAGCACCTACCAAGAAGAAGAACAGGAGGGTCAAGGCTGTGCCTTCCCCCCTGCCTCAGAGTGATGATAAACCTTCCCAGGAAGCTGATCTAGAGGACCCTGAAGGAACTGTCCCTGAAGAGCTTGAACCTGATCAGGTTGAGTTTCTGGGGACAGGGGGACCTTCAAGGGCTGACTTGAGGCAGGCTCAGTTATCCTGTCCCTCTCTTGAACCCCTCAGACAGCTGGCTGCTGCTGAGGCTGCTGGGAATGCTCAAGGTACCCATAAAGTGTATTGGGATGAAGGGCTCCTTTATTCAGAGGCTAGAGACCCCAAGCCTGGTGCTACCAGGAGGTTGGTTATACCTCTGCAATTTAGGGGCTTCCTTCTTACCTTGGCCCATGATATTCCTTTAGCAGGACGCTTAGGCCAGAACAAGACTTGGGACAGGCTTGTCCCTCACTTTCACTGGCCTCACATGAATGAAGATACAAAGGAGTTTTGTCGCTCCTGTGTGACCTGCCAAGCCAGTGGCAAATCAGGTGGCACAACAAAGGCCCCCCTAATACCACTACCTGTGGTGGGGGTCCCCTTTGAAAGAGTGGGAATAGATATAGTGGGTCCCATGGATCCTCCCACTGCATCTGGGCACAGATTTATACTGGTGGTAGTGGATCATGCCACCAGGTATCCAGAGGCAATTCCCCTTAGGACCACTACAGCACCTGTTGTGGCCAGGGCCCTGCTGGGAGTATTCTCCAGAGTGGGGTTTCCTAAGGAGGTAGTTTCTGACAGAGGTACCAACTTCATGTCAGGATACTTGACAGCTATGTGGAAGGAATGTGGTGTCAACTACAAGTTCACCACCCCTTATCACCCACAATGCAATGGGCTTGTTGAGAGATTCAACAAGCCCCTAAAGGGTATGATCAAAGGATTACCTGAAAAGCTTAGGCGTAGATGGGACATCCTTCTACCCTGCCTTCTGTTTGCTTACAGAGAGGTCCCACAAAAGGGGGTTGGCTACAGCCCCTTTGAATTGTTGTTTGGGCACCCTGTAAGAGGCCCACTGTGTTTAGTGAAGGAAGGATGGGAGTTACCTCTCAAAAAGCCTAAACAAGACATAGTGGACTATGTACTTGGTCTCCGCTCCAGGATGGCTGAGTATATGGAGAAGGCATCCAAAAACCTTGAGGCAAGCCAGGCCTTACAGAAAGCTTGGCATGACCAAAAGGCTGTCTTGGTTGAGTTTCAGCCAGGACAGAAGGTATGGGTGTTGGAGCCAGTGGCCCCAGCAGCACTCCAAGACAAATGGTCTGGACCCCATACAATCCTGGAAAAGAAGGGAGAGGTCACCTATTTGGTGGACCTAGGAACTCCCAGGAGTCCCCACAGGGTACTCCATGTTAACAGGTTAAAAGCATATGTTGACAGGGCAGACATGGGCTTGCTCATGGCTACAGATGAGGGACAGGAGGAAGAGAGTGACCCTCTCCCAGACCTGTTGTCTCAGAACCCTGAAGATGGCTCAGTTGAAGGAGTGACCCTTGGAGGCAACCTCACTGCCCATCAACAGACTGAATGTAGACAAGTTCTACAATCATTTCAACATCTGTTTTCCCTAATACCTAGCCAAACTGACTGGTGTACCCATGTGGTGGACACTGGTGACAGTCTGCCTGTAAAGAACAAGCTTTACAGACAACCTGACCACGTCAGGGACTGTATAAAGGCTGAGGTACACAAGATGCTGGAATTGGGTGTCATTGAACCCTCAGAGAGCCCCTGGGCTAGCCCAGTGGTTCTGGTCCCCAAACCTCACACCAAAGATGGCAAGAGAGAGATGAGGTTCTGTGTGGATTACAGAGGACTCAATGCTGTCACCAGGACAGATGCACATCCTATTCCAAGGGCAGATGAGCTCATAGACAAACTAGCTTCTGCTAAGTTTTTGAGCACATTTGACTTGACAGCTGGCTATTGGCAAATCAGATTAGCTGAGGAGTCTAAGGCCAAAACAGCATTCTCAACCCCAGGTGGGCATTATCAATTTGTGGTGATGCCCTTTGGTCTGAAGAATGCACCTGCCACCTTCCAAAGGTTGGTGAATCAAGTCCTTACTGGGTTGGATGACTTTTGTGCAGCATATCTTGATGACATTGCTGTCTTTAGCTCCACCTGGGAGGATCACCTGATCCACCTGAAGAAGGCCCTTGAGGCTCTGCAAAGGGCAGGCCTCACTATCAAGGCTACTAAGTGCCAGATAGGGCAGAGTAAGGTTGTGTATTTGGGCCACCTTGTAGGTGGAGGCCAAGTTCAACCACTGGAGAGTAAGATACAATCCATCAAGGACTGGTCTCCTCCAACCACCCAGACTCAAGTTCGAGCTTTCTTGGGCTTGACTGGGTACTACAGGAAGTTTGTTAAGAACTATGGGTCCATTGTGACTCCTCTTAATGATCTGACATCCAAGAAGATGCCCAAAAAGGTTCAGTGGACAGTAAGCTGTCAAAAGGCATTTGATGACCTGAAGGAGGCCATGTGCTCTGCACCTATCCTGAAACGTCCTGACTACTCCAAAGAGTTTATTGTCCAAACAGATGCTTCTGAGTTGGGTGTGGGAGCTGTGCTGTCACAACTTAATGTAGATGGTCAAGACCAACCCATTGCTTTTATTAGCAGAAGGTTGACCCCCAGAGAGAAGAATTGGTCAGCTATTGAGAGGGAGGCCTTTGCTGTGGTGTGGGCCCTGAAGAAGCTGAGGCCATACTTGTTTGGCACTCACTTCAAGATTCAGACCGACCATAAGCCCCTCTTGTGGCTAAATCAGATGAAGGGTGAAAACCCCAAACTGCTTGGGTGGTCCATTTCCCTACAGGGGATGGACTTTACAGTGGAGCACCGGCCAGGTACTGACCATGGGAATGCAGATGGTCTCTCCAGGTACTTCCACTTAGGACATGAAGACGAGACTGGTCAAGGCTAGTTTAATGTCCCTGCGTTTGGGGGGGGGTTGTGTAGGAGAGTAGGGTCTGCTATCCTATGGTCACCCCAAATTTTTGCTTTTTGCTTCACTGGTTTTTGACATATTGAGGCTGTGGGCCTGCCAATCAGACCCCCAGCCTGCTGTTCTCTCTTCTAAATTTACACCATGCACCCTAGGTGCATAACCAATTGGAAGTGGATCACCCTGTGAGCCCCTGTACCAGTGTACACTAGGTACCCAGGGCATTGGTGTATCTAAGGCCTACCAGGGGCTGAAGCATGTATTGTGCCACCCCTGACCTGGCCTAACAAATTTGACACAACTGGCTGATCACTCAGCTGGGGTAAGTTGGTGTAACCACCTCTTACTTAGGTGTAGTATACCTATACCTAACCTTAAATGGGACACATGTTAACCTATAAGTCACTCTAATGGCAGGCCTTAACAATCCTGAAGGCAGAGTGCTTGGTTCCATGTGAGATGGTGCTCTGGCATGAGCTGAGCCTGTCTGCAGTGGTCGGAACCACTTCCTTCTACTGTTTCCAGATATCGTCATACCATATACTCTTAAGTGCATTATGAACCTCGCGGTTAAATGCTAA
Source organism: Triturus cristatus (assembly GCF_964204655.1). Taxonomy (NCBI): domain Eukaryota; kingdom Metazoa; phylum Chordata; class Amphibia; order Caudata; family Salamandridae; genus Triturus; species Triturus cristatus. The sequence goes on along the minus strand of NC_140579.1, from coordinate 928,083,974 downwards.
CTTTGGTTTGGCTTTATCAAAACATGTCGAGTAAGGTGTCATACGAATTGGAATACTAACCCCTCGCCAATTCTGGTGACGGGGTTAGCATTCCACCCTTCTAGAGGGACACGACCTGAAACCCGGGTAAAATCAGACATAGCCTCAGCTCCACAAAATGGATGCTGCCACCACAGACACAAGTCTGCCCTCCTGCTGCTGGGAGTCCTTCCAGCTTGGGAGGTGTGGACAAAGGGTTTCCTGCCAGGGGAGGTGCGTGCACCACACCAGACAGGATTTTGTGTATTGGTCAGGTTGGGCTTGAAAGAAACCAGACATGCCTGTGGCTCACAGGGAGCCTCGGTGCATATGCCAGTTCAATCCGGTCCTGGGGCACACCAGTCCCGGGCCTGGGGCGAGCTGGACAAAGGATTGGGGGTGTAACCACCCCCCTTCCTGGTCCCACACTTAGGGAGGGACCTAGCAGGTAGTCCGGCCCCTAGAATCCGAATAAAGGTAGGAGCTGTGCCCTAAGACTTTAGACATCCTGGAATCAACTTGAAACTAAGAAGAAGACGGGAACTTCGACGCTCTGCCGCACAGAGGACTGAAGCCAATCTCCCCTGTGGTCAGGGAGTGACCACCTTGCTAACGCAAGCACCATCCAGCGAATCAACGTCTGCTTTGCCGCCGCCTCCCGCCGGAGCCCGAGCCCAGAGACTGACAAGACCTGGACCTCCAGACCTCTCACCGCCCAAACCACAGTCCCTGAAAAAGAGAGACCCGTGGAGGCAACGAGACACGTGGAGCCAGCCTTCTTGAAACGACCACGACAAGCTGCAAGTGCAACAACCGAGGATCCCTCCAAGTTGTGCTTTGGGATCTGAGAAGCCCAACCCTCGAGCAGCATCTGCACCAAAGGTGAGCCCTCCAGCATCTCCACGATCTGCGTGGGGCCCTTCTGCATTTTGCCACTCGACGTGCCTAACCGGTTGCTGGCCCGCTGGCTAGTGGCCATCTTGGCGACGAACTTCAAGAAATACACCGCTGGTCTGGTTGCTCCAGACTGGCCCTTGCTCCCCTCCAAAGGAGCAGTCCCTCTGACCTTGCTGGTCAGAACCATCAGCTTATTTCGTTTTCCACAACAATTGCTTTTGCCAAGGCTTGTTTGCTTTGATCAAGTCGCCGATACTGCTGACAGCGAGAGCCTGCGTGGGACAGCTCGTGAACCGACTCCTGGGCGTCGTTGACCTTCAGGGACCACGTGGCTGCAGAGACAAGCTACACCTTTCTTCCTGTTTGCACCCGACATCGCCTGGTACCCACCTGGTGCCACGCTGGTCACTGGCTAGTGACTGTGAACACTGTCCCCTCTGCTTACAGGTCTTCTACAACTCCGATCCACCCTTGGATCCACCGCATCCCTTCCGGACCGACCGCCTGCAGCATCTTTGTCCACAGGCTCCATTGAACAGATAGAAGAAACCCGACGCACTTCGACACCTACACACCCGCTTCCTGTGGGTGAGGTAAAGCTGGCACTCCGGTGCCCCAGTGTAGAGTATCATCTCTAGTGTCTGTGTTTCCAATCTTGAGTTCATAGTCCACCCGGAAGATCCTTTTTGCAGTAACTTTGTAACTATTACGCACCCATTGAAAACCTATGGGAGCACGCGTGTGACTATTTGCTCTGCACACGCAACCCGTGGACCTCCTGGTCACTAACTGAAGTTAGCTCCTTGTAGGCCCAGCGATTCTAGAGGCCCTAGGCCTTTTCCCTTTTCTGTTCGTGGTACTTGTACCACTATTTTAGTATATGGTTTGAGCGGCCACCAGGGCCTATCCATATAAAGTGCAACTTCTGTGTATTCTACTGTAATCTTGTTTGACGATTTGTGCTCCTGTGCTCATAAAGAGACTAGGGGTTACTTTGAGAAATAAATACATATATATTTTGAATATATATCTGTGTGGTGTCCTTTCATTGGTATAAAAGGGGGTTGCATTTGGTAAAACAGCTTGCTTAACTGCATTTCACGAGTTTAGCCTCAAAGACTGCTTAGCCTACGCTACCACTAGGGCAGCTAGTCCGAAAAGGTTGACTTACAACCACACCATAAGGGTTGCTTGGCATGGTACAAGGTGGTCACTTTAACTAGTGAACATCATATACCAGGCCAACTTCTCACACTATATATTTTTGAAAACTAGACACCCAGGGAAATCCAGGATGGGGTGAGTTGATTTCCTCCCTCCAGGTTCTGTTACCCAGATTCCCTTGCAAACCAAAAAAATTGTCCAAAAAAATTAATTTTCCTCACATTTCTGTGGTGGAAAGTTCTGAAATCTGCGTGGATCCACAATTTCCACTCACCCCACATTCCCAAAAGTCATCAGAGAAAAATGGTACCTCACTTGCGTGGGTAGGTCAAGTACCCGTGACATGAAATGGCGCAAAATGCAACGTGGACACACCACAATTTCACACTGAAAAATGACCCTTTTTTGGCAAAGTGCCTAGCTGTAGTTTTTGAACCCTAGCTCTGCTGGCAACTAGGGAAACCTAGCAAACCTATACATTTTTGAAAACTAGACATCCAGGGGAATCCAGGATGGGGTGACTTGACTGCCTCCCTCCAGGTTCTGTTACCCAGTATCCCTTGCAAACCAAAATTGTAAAAAAAAAACCATTTTCCTCACATTTCTGTGGTGGAAAGTTCTGGAATGTGTGTGGATCCACAAATTTCCACTCACCCCACGTTCCCAAAAGTCATCAGAGAAAAATGGTACCTCACTTGCGTGGGTAGGCCGAGTACCCGTGACATGAAATGGCGCAAAATGCAACGTGGACACACCACAATTTCACACTGAAAAATGACCCTTTTTTGGCAAAGTGCCTAGCTGTAGTTTTTGAACCCTAGCTCTGCTGGCAACAAGGGAAACCTAGCAAACCTATACATTTTTGAAAACTAGACATCCAGGGGAATCCAGGATGGGGTGACTTGACTGCCTCCCTCCAGGTTCTGTTACCCAGAATCCCTTGCAAACCAAAATTGTATAAAAAACCCATTTTCCTCACATTTCTGTGGTGGAAAGTTCTGGAATCTGCGTGGATCCACAAATTTCCACTCACCCCGCGTTCCCCAAAGTCTTCCGAGAAAAATTATACCTCACTTGCATGGGTAGGCCACGTGCCCGCGACATGAAACAGCTCAAAATGCCACGTGCACACACCACAATTTCACAGTGAAAAATGACCCTCTTTTTGGCAAAGTGCCTAGCTGTAGTTTTTGAACCCTAGCTCTGCTGGCACCTAGGGAAAGCTAGCAAACCTATACATTTTTTAAAACTAGACAACCAGGGGAATCCATGATAGGGTGTCTTGACTGCCTTCCTCCATGTACTGTTACCCAGAATCCTGTGCAAACCAAAAAAATTAGTCAAAAAACCCACATTTTCCTCACATTTCTGTGGTGGAAAGTTCTGGAATCTGCGTGGATCCACAAATTTCCACTCACCCCGCATTCCACAAAGTCTTCCGAGAACAATGGTACCTCACTTGCGTGGGTAGGCCAAATACCCGTGACATGAAATGTCGCAAAATGCAACGTGGACACACCACAATTTCACACTGAAAAATGACCCTTTTTGGCAAAGTGCCTAGCTGTAGTTTTTGAACCCTAGCTCTGCTGACATCTAGGGAAACCTAGCAAACCTATACATTTTTGAAAACTAGACACCCAGGGAAATCCAGGATGGGGTGAGTTGATTTCCTCCCTCCAGGTTCTGTTACCCAGATTCCCTTGCAAACCAAAAACATTGTCCCAAAAAATAAATTTTCCTCACATTTCTGTGGTGGAAAGTTCTGAAATCTGCGTGGATCCACAAATTTCCACTCACCCCACATTCCCAAAAGTCATCAGAGAAAAATGGTACCTCACTTGCGTGGGTAGGCCAAGTACCCGTGACATGAAATGGCACAAAATGTAACGTGGACACACCACAATTTCACACTGAAAAATGACCCTTTTTTGGCAAAGTGCCTAGCTGTAGTTTTTGAACCCTAGCTCTGCTGGCACCTAGGGAAAGCTAGCAAACCTATACATTTTTCAAAACTAGACAACCTGGGGAATCCATGATAGGGTGTCTTGACTGCCTTCCTCCATGTACTGTTACCCAGAATCCCGTGCAAACCAAAAAAATAGTCATAAACCCCATATTTTCCTCACATTTCTGTGGTGGAAAGTTCTGGAATCTGCGTGGATCCACCAATGTCCACTCGCACCCCGCTTTCCCCAAAGTCTTCTGAGAAAAATAGTACCTCACTTGCGTAGGTAGGAGTAGTGCCCGCGAGATGAAATGGCGCAAAATGCAACGTGGACAATCCACAATTTCACACTGAAAAATGACCCTTTTTTGGCAAAGTGCCTAGCTGTAGTTTTTGAACCCTAGCTCGGCTGGCACATAGGGAAACCTAGCAAACCTATACATTTTTGAAAACTAGACACCCAGGGGAATCTAGGATGGGGTGAGTTGATTTCCTCCCTCCAGGTTCTGTCACCCAGATTCCCTTGCAAACCAAAAAAATTGTACAAAAAAATAAATTTTCCCCACATTTCTGTGGTGGAAAGTTCTGAAATCTGCGTGGATCCACAAATTTCCACTCACCCCACATTCCCAAAAGTCATCAGAGAAAAATGGTACCTCACTTGCGTGGGTAGGCCAAGTACCCGTGACATGAAATGGCGCAAAATGCAACGTGGACACACCACAATTTCACACTGAAAAATGACCCTTTTTTGGCAAAGTGCCTAGCTGTAGTTTTTGAACCCTAGCTCTGCTGGCAACTAGGGAAACCTAGCAAACCTATACAGTTTTGAAAACTAGACATCCAGGGGAATCCAGGATGGGGTGACTTGACTGCCTCCTTCCAGGTTCTGTTACCCAGAATCCCTTGCAAACCAAAATTGTCAAAAAACCCACATTTTCTTCACATTTCTGTGGTGGAAAGTTCTGGAATCTGGGTGGATCCACAAAATTCCACTCACCCCGCATTCCCCAAAGTCTTCCGAGAAAAATGGTACCTCACTTGCGTGGGTAGGCCTAGTGCCCGCGACACGAAACGGCGCAAAATGCAATGTGACACACCACAATTTCACTGTGAAAAATGACCCTTTTTTGGCAAAGTGCCTAGCTGTAGTTTTTGAACCCTAGCTCTGCTGGCAACAAGGGAAACCTAGCAAACCTATACATTTTTGAAAACTAGACATCCAGGGGAATCCAGGATGGGGTGACTTGACTGCCTCCCTCCAGGTTCTGTTACCCAGAATCCCTTGCAAACCAAAATTGTAAAAAAAACCCCATTTTCCTCACATTTCTGTGGTGGAAAGTTCTGGAATCTGCGTGGATCCACAAATTTCCACTCACCCCGCGTTCCCCAAAGTCTTCCGAGAAAAATTATACCTCACTTGCATGGGTAGGCCACGTGCCCGCGACATGAAACAGCTCAAAATGCAACGTGCACACACCACAATTTCACAGTGAAAAATGACCCTCTTTTTGGCAAAGTGCCTAGCTGTAGTTTTTGAACCCTAGCTCTGCTGGCACCTAGGGAAAGCTAGCAAACCTATACATTTTTTAAAACTAGACAACCAGGGGAATCCATGATAGGGTGTCTTGACTGCCTTCCTCCATGTACTGTTACCCAGAATCCTGTGCAAACCAAAAAAATTAGTCAAAAAACCCACATTTTCCTCACATTTCTGTGGTGGAAAGTTCTGGAATCTGCGTGGATCCACAAATTTCCACTCACCCCGCATTCCACAAAGTCTTCCGAGAACAATGGTACCTCACTTGCGTGGGTAGGCCAAATACCCGTGACAAGAAATGTCGCAAAATGCAACGTGGACACACCACAATTTCACACTGAAAAATGACCCTTTTTGGCAAAGTGCCTAGCTGTAGTTTTTGAACCCTAGCTCTGCTGACATCTAGGGAAACCTAGCAAACCTATACATTTTTGAAAACTAGACACCCAGGGAAATCCAGGATGGGGTGAGTTGATTTCCTCCCTCCAGGTTCTGTTACCCAGATTCCCTTGCAAACCAAAAAAATTGTCCCAAAAAATAAATTTTCCTCACATTTCTGTGGTGGAAAGTTCTGAAATCTGCGTGGATCCACAAATTTCCACTCACCCCACATTCCCAAAAGTCATCAGAGAAAAATGGTACCTCACTTGCGTGGGTAGGCCAAGTACCCGTGACATGAAATGGCACAAAATGTAACGTGGACACACCACAATTTCACACTGAAAAATGACCCTTTTTTGGCAAAGTGCCTAGCTGTAGTTTTTGAACCCTAGCTCTGCTGGCACCTAGGGAAAGCTAGCAAACCTATACATTTTTCAAAACTAGACAACCTGGGGAATCCATGATAGGGTGTCTTGACTGCCTTCCTCCATGTACTGTTACCCAGAATCCCGTGCAAACCAAAAAAATAGTCATAAACCCCATATTTTCCTCACATTTCTGTGGTGGAAAGTTCTGGAATCTGCGTGGATCCACCAATGTCCACTCACCCCGCTTTCCCCAAAGTCTTCTGAGAAAAATAGTACCTCACTTGCGTAGGTAGGAGTAGTGCCCGCGAGATGAAATGGCGCAAAATGCAACGTGGACAATCCACAATTTCACACTGAAAAATGACCCTTTTTTGGCAAAGTGCCTAGCTGTAGTTTTTGAACCCTAGCTCGGCTGGCACATAGGGAAACCTAGCAAACCTATACATTTTTGAAAACTAGACACCCAGGGGAATCTAGGATGGGGTGAGTTGATTTCCTCCCTCCAGGTTCTGTCACCCAGATTCCCTTGCAAACCAAAAAAATTGTACAAAAAAATAAATTTTCCCCACATTTCTGTGGTGGAAAGTTCTGAAATCTGCGTGGATCCACAAATTTCCACTCACCCCACATTCCCAAAAGTCATCAGAGAAAAATGGTACCTCACTTGCGTGGGTAGGCCAAGTACCCGTGACATGAAATGGCGCAAAATGCAACGTGGACACACCACAATTTCACACTGAAAAATGACCCTTTTTTGGCAAAGTGCCTAGCTGTAGTTTTTGAACCCTAGCTCTGCTGGCAACTAGGGAAACCTAGGAAACCTATACAGTTTTGAAAACTAGACATCCAGGGGAATCCAGGATGGGGTGACTTGACTGCCTCCTTCCAGGTTCTGTTACCCAGAATCCCTTGCAAACCAAAATTGTCAAAAAACCCACATTTTCTTCACATTTCTGTGGTGGAAAGTTCTGGAATCTGGGTGGATCCACAAAATTCCACTCACCCCGCATTCCCCAAAGTCTTCCGAGAAAAATGGTACCTCACTTGCGTGGGTAGGCCTAGTGCCCGCGACACAAAACGGCGCAAAATGCAATGTGACACACCACAAATTCACTGTGAAAAATGACCCTTTTTTGGCAAAGTGCCTAGCTGTAGTTTTTGAACCCTAGCTCTGCTGGCACCTAGGGAAACCTAGCAAACCTATGCATTTTTTAAAACTAGACACCCAGGGGAATCTAGGATGGGGTGAGTTGTTTTCCTCCCTCCAGGTTCTGTCACCCAGATTCCCTTGCAAACCAAAAAAATTGTACAAAAAAATAAATTTTCCTCACATTTCTGTGGTGGAAAGTTCTGGAATCTGGGTGGATCCACAAAATTCCACTCACCCCGCATTCCCCAAAGTCTTCCGAGAAAAATGGTACCTCACTTGCGTGGGTAGGCCAAGTACCCGTGACATGAAATGGCGTAAAATGCAACGTGGACACACCACAATTTCACACTGAAAAATGACCCTTTTTTGGCAAAGTGCCTAGCTGTAGTTTTTGAACCCTAGCTCTGCTGGCAACTAGGGAAACCTAGCAAACCTATACATTTTTGAAAACTAGACATCCAGGGGAATCCAGGATGGGGTGACTTGACTGCCTCCCTCCAGGTTCTGTTACCCAGAATCCCTTGCAAACCAAAATTGTCAAAAACCCCACATTTTCTTCACATTTCTGTGGTGGAAAGTTCTGGAATCTGCGTGGATCCACAAATTTCCACTCACCCCACATTCCCAAAAGTCATCAGAGAAAAATGGTACCTCACTTGCGTGGGTAGGCCAAGTACCCGTGACATGAAATGGCGTAAAATGCAAAGTGGACACACCACAATTTCACACTGAAAAATGACCCTTTTTTGGCAAAGTGCCTAGCTGTAGTTTTTTAACCCTAGCTCTGCTGGCAACTAGGGAAACCTAGCAAACCTATACATTTTTGAAAACTAGACATCCAGGGGAATCGAGGATGGGGTGACTTGACTGCCTCCCTCCAGGTTCTGTTACCCAGAATCCCTTGCAAACCAAAATTGTAAAAAAAAAACATTTTCGTCACATTTCTGTGGTGGAAAGTTCTGGAATCTGCGTGGATCCACAAATTTCCACTCACCCCGCGTTCCCCAAAGTCATCAGAGAAAAATGGTACCTCACTTGCGTGGGTAGGCCAAGTACCCGTGACATGAAATGGCGCAAAATGCAACGTGGACACACCACAATTTCACACTGAAAAATTACCCTTTTTTGGCAAAGTGCCTAGCTGTAGTTTTTGAACCCTAGCTCTGCTGGCACCTAGGGAAAGCTAGCAAACCTATACATTTTTGAAAACTAGACACCCAGGGAAATCCAGGATGGGGTGAGTTGATTTCCTCCCTCCAGGTTCTGTTACCCAGATTCCCTTGCAAACCAAAAAAATTGTCCAAAAAAATAAATTTTCCTCAAATTTCTGTGGTGGAAAGTTCTGAAATCTGCGTGGATCCACAAATTTCCACTCACCCCACATTCCCAAAAGTCATCAGAGAAAAATGGTACCTCACTTGCGTGGGTAGGCCAAGTACCCGTGACATGAAATGGCACAAAATGTAACGTGGACACACCACAATTTCACACTGAAAAATGACCCTTTTTTGGCAAAGTGCCTAGCTGTAGTTTTTGAACCCTAGCTCTGCTGGCACCTAGGGAAAGCTAGCAAACCTATACATTTTTCAAAACTAGACAACCTGGGGAATCCATGATAGGGTGTCTTGACTGCCTTCCTCCATGTACTGTTACCCAGAATCCCGTGCAAACCAAAAAAATAGTCATAAACCCCATATTTTCCTCACATTTCTGTGGTGGAAAGTTCTGGAATCTGCGTGGATCCACCAATGTCCACTCACCCCGCTTTCCCCAAAGTCTTCTGAGAAAAATAGTACCTCACTTGCGTAGGTAGGAGTAGTGCCCGCGAGATGAAATGGCGCAAAATGCAACGTGGACACACCACAATTTCACACTGAAAAATGACCCTTTTTTGGCAAAGTGCCTAGCTGTAGTTTTTGAACCCTAGCTCGGCTGGCACATAGGGAAACCTAGCAAACCTATACATTTTTGAAAACTAGACACCCAGGGGAATCTAGGATGGGGTGAGTTGATTTCCTCCCTCCAGGTTCTGTCACCCAGATTCCCTTGCAAACCAAAAAAATTGTACAAAAAAATAAATTTTCCCCACATTTCTGTGGTGGAAAGTTCTGAAATCTGCGTGGATCCACAAATTTCAACTCACCCCACATTCCCAAAAGTCATCAGAGAAAAATGGTACCTCACTTGCGTGGGTAGGCCAAGTACCCGTGACATGAAATGGCGCAAAATGCAACGTGGACACACCACAATTTCACACTGAAAAATGACCCTTTTTTGGCAAAGTGCCTAGCTGTAGTTTTTGAACCCTAGCTCTGCTGGCAACTAGGGAAACCTAGCAAACCTATACAGTTTTGAAAACTAGACATCCAGGGGAATCCAGGATGGGGTGACTTGACTGCCTCCTTCCAGGTTCTGTTACCCAGAATCCCTTGCAAACCAAAATTGTCAAAAAACCCACATTTTCTTCACATTTCTGTGGTGGAAAGTTCTGGAATCTGGGTGGATCCACAAAATTCCACTCACCCCGCATTCCCCAAAGTCTTCCGAGAAAAATGGTACCTCACTTGCGTGGGTAGGCCTAGTGCCCGCGACACGAAACGGCGCAAAATGCAATGTGACACACCACAATTTCACTGTGAAAAATGACCCTTTTTTGGCAAAGTGCCTAGCTGTAGTTTTTGAACCCTAGCTCTGCTGGCACCTAGGGAAACCTAGCAAACCTATGCATTTTTTAAAACTAGACACCCAGGGGAATCTAGGATGGGGTGAGTTGTTTTCCTCCCTCCAGGTTCTGTCACCCAGATTCCCTTGCAAACCAAAAAAATTGTACAAAAAAATAAATTTTCCTCACATTTCTGTGGTGGAAAGTTCTGGAATCTGCGTGGATCCACAAATTTCCACTCACCCCACATTCCCAAAAGTCATCAGAGAAAAATGGTACCTCACTTGCGTGGGTAGGCCAAGTACCCGTGACATGAAATGGCGTAAAATGCAACGTGGACACACCACAATTTCACACTGAAAAATGACCCTTTTTTGGCAAAGTGCCTAGCTGTAGTTTTTGAACCCTAGCTCTGCTGGCAACTAGGGAAACCTAGCAAACCTATACATTTTTGAAAACTAGACATCCAGGGGAATCCAGGATGGGGTGACTTGACTGCCTCCCTCCAGGTTCTGTTACCCAGAATCCCTTGCAAACCAAAATTGTAAAAAAAAAACATTTTCGTCACATTTCTGTGGTGGAAAGTTCTGGAATCTGCGTGGATCCACAAATTTCCACTCACCCCGCGTTCCCCAAAGTCATCAGAGAAAAATGGTACCTCACTTGCGTGGGTAGGCCAAGTACCCGTGACATGAAATGGCGCAAAATGCAACGTGGACACACCACAATTTCACACTGAAAAATTACCCTTTTTTGGCAAAGTGCCTAGCTGTAGTTTTTGAACCCTAGCTCTGCTGACATCTAGGGAAACCTAGCAAACCTGTATATTTTTGAAAACTAGACACCCAGGGAAATCCAGGATGGGGTGAGTTGATTTCCTCCCTCCAGGTTCTGTTACCCAGATTCCCTTGCAAACCAAAAAAATTGTCCAAAAAAATAAATTTTCCTCACATTTCTGTGGTGGAAAGTTCTGAAATCTGCGTGGATCCACAAATTTCCACTCACCCCACATTCCCAAAAGTCATCAGAGAAAAATGGTACCTCACTTGCGTGGGTAGGCCAAGTACCCGTGACATGAAATGGCACAAAATGTAACGTGGACACACCACAATTTCACACTGAAAAATGACCCTTTTTTGGCAAAGTGCCTAGCTGTAGTTTTTGAACCCTAGCTCTGCTGGCACCTAGGGAAAGCTAGCAAACCTATACATTTTTCAAAACTAGACAACCTGGGGAATCCATGATAGGGTGTCTTGACTGCCTTCCTCCATGTACTGTTAACCAGAATCCCGTGCAAACCAAAAAAATAGTCATAAACCCCATATTTTCCTCACATTTCTGTGGTGGAAAGTTCTGGAATCTGCGTGGATCCACCAATGTCCACTCACCCCGCTTTCCCCAAAGTCTTCTGAGAAAAATAGTACCTCACTTGCGTAGGTAGGATTAGTGCCCGCGAGATGAAATGGCGCAAAATGCAACGTGGACACACCACAATTTCACACTGAAAAATGACCCTTTTTTGGCAAAGTGCCTAGCTGTAGTTTTTGAACCCTAGCTCGGCTGGCACATAGGGAAACCTAGCAAACCTATACATTTTTGAAAACTAGACACCCAGGGGAATCTAGGATGGGGTGAGTTGATTTCCTCCCTCCAGGTTCTGTCACCCAGATTCCCTTGCAAACCAAAAAAATTGAACAAAAAAATAAATTTTCCCCACATTTCCGTGGTGGAAAGTTCTGAAATCTGCGTGGATCCACAAATTTCCACTCACCCCACATTCCCAAAAGTCATCAGAGAAAAATGGTACCTCACTTGCGTGGGTAGGCCAAGTACCCGTGACATGAAATGGCGCAAAATGCAACGTGGACACACCACAATTTCACACTGAAAAATGACCCTTTTTTGGCAAAGTGCCTAGCTGTAGTTTTTGAACCCTAGCTCTGCTGGCAACTAGGGAAACCTAGCAAACCTATACATTTTTGAAAACTAGACATCCAGGGGAATCCAGGATGGGGTGACTTGACTGCCTCCCTCCAGGTTCTGTTACCCAGAATCCCTTGCAAACCAAAATTGTCAAAAAACCCACATTTTCTTCACATTTCTGTGGTGGAAAGTTCTGGAATCTGGGTGGATCCACAAAATTCCACTCACCCCGCATTCCCCAAAGTCTTCCGAGAAAAATGGTACCTCACTTGCGTGGGTAGGCCTAGTGCCCGCGACACGAAACGGCGCAAAATGCAATGTGACACACCACAATTTCACTGTGAAAAATGACCCTTTTTTGGCAAAGTGCCTAGCTGTAGTTTTTGAACCCTAGCTCTGCTGGCACCTAGGGAAACCTAGCAAACCTATGCATTTTTTAAAACTAGACACCCAGGGGAATCTAGGATGGGGTGAGTTGATTTCCTCCCTCCAGGTTCTGTCACCCAGATTCCCTTGCAAACCAAAACAATTGTACGAAAAAATAAATTTTCCCCACATTTCTGTGGTGGAAAGTTCTGAAATCTGCGTGGATCCACAAATTTCCACTCACCCCACATTCCCAAAAGTCATCAGAGAAAAATGGTACCTCACTTGCGTGGGTAGGCCAAGTACCCGTGACATGAAATGGCGCAAAATGCAACGTGGACACACCACAATTTCACACTGAAAAATGACCCTTTTTTGGAAAAGTGCCTAGCTGTAGTTTTTGAACCCTAGCTCTGCTGGCAACTAGGGAAACCTAGCAAACCTATACAGTTTTGAAAACTAGACATCCAGGGGAATCCAGGATGGGGTGACTTGACTGCCTCCTTCCAGGTTCTGTTACCCAGAATCACTTGCAAACCAAAATTGTCAAAAAACCCACATTTTCTTCACATTTCTGTGGTGGAAAGTTCTGGAATCTGCTTGGATCCACAAATTTCCACTCACCCCACATTCCCAAAAGTCATCAGAGAAAAATGACACCTCACTTGCGTGGGTAGGCCAAGTACCCGTGACATGAAATGGCGTAAAATGCAAAGTGGACACACCACAATTTCACACTGAAAAATGACCCTTTTTTGGCAAAGTGCCTAGCTGTAGTTTTTTAACCCTAGCTCTGCTGGCAACTAGGGAAACCTAGCAAACCTATACATTTTTGAAAACTAGACATCCAGGGGAATCCAGGATGGGGTGACTTGACTGCCTCCCTCCAGGTTCTGTTACCCAGAATCCCTTGCAAACCAAAATTGTAAAAAAAAAAACATTTTCGTCACATTTCTGTGGTGGAAAGTTCTGGAATCTGCGTGGATCCACAAATTTCCACTCACCCCGCGTTCCACAAAGTCATCAGAGAAAAATGGTACCTCACTTGCGTGGGTAGGCCAAGTACCCGTGACATGAAATGGCGCAAAATGCAACGTGGACACACCACAATTTCACACTGAAAAATGACCCTTTTTTGGCAAAGTGCCTAGCTGTAGTTTTTGAACCCTAGCTCTGCTGGCAACTAGGGAAACCTAGCAAACCTATACAGTTTTGAAAACTAGACATCCAGGGGAATCCAGGATGGGGTGACTTGACTGCCTCCTTCCAGGTTCTGTTACCCAGAATCCCTTGCAAACCAAAATTGTCAAAAAACCCACATTTTCTTCACATTTCTGTGGTGGAAAGTTCTGGAATCTGGGTGGATCCACAAAATTCCACTCACCCCGCATTCCCCAAAGTCTTCCGAGAAAAATGGTACCTCACTTGCGTGGGTAGGCCTAGTGCCCGCGACACGAAACGGCGCAAAATGCAATGTGACACACCACAATTTCACTGTGAAAAATGACCCTTTTTTGGCAAAGTGCCTAGCTGTAGTTTTTGAACCCTAGCTCTGCTGGCACCTAGGGAAACCTAGCAAACCTATGCATTTTTTAAAACTAGACACCCAGGGGAATCTAGGATGGGGTGAGTTGTTTTCCTCCCTCCAGGTTCTGTCACCCAGATTCCCTTGCAAACCAAAAAAATTGTACAAAAAAATAAATTTTCCTCACATTTCTGTGGTGGAAAGTTCTGGAATCTGCGTGGATCCACAAATTTCCACTCACCCCAATTCCCAAAAGTCATCAGAGAAAAATGGTACCTCACTTGCGTGGGTAGGCCAAGTACCCGTGACATGAAATGGCGTAAAATGCAACGTGGACACACCACAATTTCACACTGAAAAATGACCCTTTTTTGGCAAAGTGCCTAGCTGTAGTTTTTGAACCCTACCTCTGCTGGCAACTAGGGAAACCTAGCAAACCTATACATTTTTGAAAACTAGACATCCAGGGGAATCCAGGATGGGGTGACTTGACTGCCTCCCTCCAGGTTCTGTTACCCAGAATCCCTTGCAAACCAAAATTGTAAAAAAAAAACATTTTCGTCACATTTCTGTGGTGGAAAGTTCTGGAATCTGCGTGGATCCACAAATTTCCACTCACCCCGCGTTCCCCAAAGTCATCAGAGAAATATGGTACCTCACTTGCGTGGGTAGGCCAAGTACCCATGACATGAAATGGCGCAAAATGCAACGTGGACACACCACAATTTCACACTGAAAAATTACCCTTTTTTGGCAAAGTGCCTAGCTGTAGTTTTTGAACCCTAGCTCTGCTGGCAACTAGGGAAACCTAGCAAACCTATACATTTTTGAAAACTAGACATCCAGGGGAATCCAGGATGGGGTGACTTGACTGCCTCCCTCCAGGTTCTGTTACCCAGAATCCCTTGCAAACCAAAATTGTAAAAAAAAAAACATTTTCGTCACATTTCTGTGGTGGAAAGTTCTGGAATCTGCGTGGATCCACAAATTTCCACTCACCCCGCGTTCCACAAAGTCATCAGAGAAAAATGGTACCTCACTTGCGTGGGTAGGCCAAGTACCCGTGACATGAAATGGCGCAAAATGCAACGTGGACACACCACAATTTCACACTGAAAAATGACCCTTTTTTGGAAAAGTGCCTAGCTGTAGTTTTTGAACCCTAGCTCTGCTGGCAACTAGGGAAACCTAGCAAACCTATACAGTTTTGAAAACTAGACATCCAGGGGAATCCAGGATGGGGTGACTTCACTGCCTCCTTCCAGGTTCTGTTACCCAGAATCACTTGCAAACCAAAATTGTCAAAAAACCCACATTTTCTTCACATTTCTGTGGTGGAAAGTTCTGGAATCTGCTTGGATCCACAAATTTCCACTCACCCCACATTCCCAAAAGTCATCAGAGAAAAATGATACCTCACTTGCGTGGGTAGGCCAAGTACCCGTGACATGAAATGGCGTAAAATGCAAAGTGGACACACCACAATTTCACACTGAAAAATGACCCTTTTTTGGCAAAGTGCCTAGCTGTAGTTTTTTAACCCTAGCTCTGCTGGCAACTAGGGAAACCTAGCAAACCTATACATTTTTGAAAACTAGACATCCAGGGGAATCCAGGATGGGGTGACTTGACTGCCTCCCTCCAGGTTCTGTTACCCAGAATCCCTTGCAAACCAAAATTGTAAAAAAAAAACATTTTCGTCACATTTCTGTGGTGGAAAGTTCTGGAATCTGCGTGGATCCACAAATTTCCACTCACCCCGCGTTCCACAAAGTCATCAGAGAAAAATGGTACCTCACTTGCGTGGGTAGGCCAAGTACCCGTGACATGAAATGGCGCAAAATGCAACGTGGACACACCACAATTTCACACTGAAAAATGACCCTTTTTTGGCAAAGTGCCTAGCTGTAGTTTTTGAACCCTAGCTCTGCTGGCAACTAGGGAAACCTAGCAAACCTATACAGTTTTGAAAACTAGACATCCAGGGGAATCCAGGATGGGGTGACTTGACTGCCTCCTTCCAGGTTCTGTTACCCAGAATCCCTTGCAAACCAAAATTGTCAAAAAACCCACATTTTCTTCACATTTCTGTGGTGGAAAGTTCTGGAATCTGGGTGGATCCACAAAATTCCACTCACCCCGCATTCCCCAAAGTCTTCCGAGAAAAATGGTACCTCACTTGCGTGGGTAGGCCTAGTGCCCGCGACACGAAACGGCGCAAAATGCAATGTGACACACCACAATTTCACTGTGAAAAATGACCCTTTTTTGGCAAAGTGCCTAGCTGTAGTTTTTGAACCCTAGCTCTGCTGGCACCTAGGGAAACCTAGCAAACCTATGCATTTTTTAAAACTAGACACCCAGGGGAATCTAGGATGGGGTGAGTTGTTTTCCTCCCTCCAGGTTCTGTCACCCAGATTCCCTTGCAAACCAAAAAAATTGTACAAAAAAATAAATTTTCCTCACATTTCTGTGGTGGAAAGTTCTGGAATCTGCGTGGATCCACAAATTTCCACTCACCCCAATTCCCAAAAGTCATCAGAGAAAAATGGTACCTCACTTGCGTGGGTAGGCCAAGTACCCGTGACATGAAATGGCGTAAAATGCAACGTGGACACACCACAATTTCACACTGAAAAATGACCCTTTTTTGGCAAAGTGCCTAGCTGTAGTTTTTGAACCCTAGCTCTGCTGGCAACTAGGGAAACCTAGCAAACCTATACATTTTTGAAAACTAGACATCCAGGGGAATCCAGGATGGGGTGACTTGACTGCCTCCCTCCAGGTTCTGTTACCCAGAATCCCTTGCAAACCAAAATTGTAAAAAAAAAACATTTTCGTCACATTTCTGTGGTGGAAAGTTCTGGAATCTGCGTGGATCCACAAATTTCCACTCACCCCGCGTTCCCCAAAGTCATCAGAGAAATATGGTACCTCACTTGCGTGGGTAGGCCAAGTACCCATGACATGAAATGGCGCAAAATGCAACGTGGACACACCACAATTTCACACTGAAAAATTACCCTTTTTTGGCAAAGTGCCTAGCTGTAGTTTTTGAACCCTAGCTCTTCTGGCACCTAGGGAAAGCTAGCAAACCTATACATTTTTCAAAACTAGACAACCTGGGGAATCCATGATAGGGTGTCTTGACTGCCTTCCTCCATGTACTGTTACCCAGAATCCCGTGCAAACCAAAAAAATAGTCATAAACCGCATATTTTCCTCACATTTCTGTGGTGGAAAGTTCTGGAATCTGCGTGGATCCACCAATGTCCACTCACCCCGCTTTCCCCAAAGTCTTCTGAGAAAAATAGTACCTCACTTGCGTAGGTAGGAGTAGTGCCCGCGAGATGAAATGGCGCAAAATGCAACGTGGACACACCACAATTTCACACTGAAAAATGACCCTTTTTTGGCAAAGTGCCTAGCTGTAGTTTTTGAACCCTAGCTCGGCTGGCACATAGGGAAACCTAGCAAACCTATACATTTTTGAAAACTAGACACCCAGGGGAATCTAGGATGGGGTGAGTTGATTTCCTCCCTCCAGGTTCTGTCACCCAGATTCCCTTGCAAACCAAAAAAATTGTACAAAAAAATAAATTTTCCCCACATTTCTGTGGTGGAAAGTTCTGAAATCTGCGTGGATCCACAAATTTCCACTCACCCCACATTCCCAAAAGTCATCAGAGAAAAATGGTACCTCACTTGCGTGGGTAGGCCAAGTACCCGTGACATGAAATGGCGCAAAATGCAACGTGGACACACCACAATTTCACACTGAAAAATGACCCTTTTTTGGCAAAGTGCCTACCTGTAGTTTTTGAACCCTAGCTCTGCTGGCACCTAGGGAAAGCTAGCAAACCTATACATTTTTCAAAACTAGACAACCTGGGGAATCCATGATAGGGTGTCTTGACTGCCTTCCTCCATGAACTGTTACCCAGAATCCCGTGCAAACCAAAAAAATAGTCATAAACCCCATATTTTCCCCACATTTCTGTGGTGGAAAGTTCTGGAATCTGCGTGGATCCACCAATGTCCACTCACCCCGCTTTCCCCAAAGTCTTCTGAGAAAAATAGTACCTCACTTGCGTAGGTAGGAGTAGTGCCCGCGAGATGAAATGGCGCAAAATGCAACGTGGACACACCACAATTTCACACTGAAAAATGACCCTTTTTTGGCAAAGTGCCTAGCTGTAGTTTTTGAACCCTAGCTCGGCTGGCACATAGGGAAACCTAGCAAACCTATACATTTTTGAAAACTAGACACCCAGGGGAATCTAGGATGGGGTGAGTTGATTTCCTCCCTCCAGGTTCTGTCACCCAGATTCCCTTGCAAACCAAAAAAATTGTACAAAAAAATAAATTTTCCCCACATTTCTGTGGTGGAAAGTTCTGAAATCTGCGTGGATCCACAAATTTCAACTCACCCCACATTCCCAAAAGTCATCAGAGAAAAATGGTACCTCACTTGCGTGGGTAGGCCAAGTACCCGTGACATGAAATGGCGTAAAATGCAAAGTGGACACACCACAATTTCACACTGAAAAATGACCCTTTTTTGGCAAAGTGCCTAGCTGTAGTTTTTTAACCGTAGCTCTGCTGGCAACTAGGGAAACCTAGCAAACCTATACATTTTTGAAAACTAGACATCCAGGGGAATCCAGGATGGGGTGACTTGACTGCCTCCCTCCAGGTTCTGTTACCCAGAATCCCTTGCAAACCAAAATTGTAAAAAAAAAACATTTTCGTCACATTTCTGTGGTGGAAAGTTCTGGAATCTGCGTGGATCCACAAATTTCCACTCACCCCGCGTTCCCCAAAGTCATCAGAGAAAAATGGTACCTCACTTGCGTGGGTAGGCCAAGTACCCGTGACATGAAATGGCGCAAAATGCAACGTGGACACACCACAATTTCACACTGAAAAATTACCCTTTTTTGGCAAAGTGCCTAGCTGTAGTTTTTGAACCCTAGCTCTGCTGACATCTAGGGAAACCTAGCAAACCTGTATATTTTTGAAAACTAGACACCCAGGGAAATCCAGGATGGGGTGAGTTGATTTCCTCCCTCCAGGTTCTGTTACCCAGATTCCCTTGCAAACCAAAAAAATTGTCCAAAAAAATAAATTTTCCTCACATTTCTGTGGTGGAAAGTTCTGAAATCTGCGTGGATCCACAAATTTCCACTCACCCCACATTCCCAAAAGTCATCAGAGAAAAATGGTACCTCACTTGCGTGGGTAGGCCAAGTACCCGTGACATGAAATGGCACAAAATGTAACGTGGACACACCACAATTTCACACTGAAAAATGACCCTTTTTTGGCAAAGTGCCTAGCTGTAGTTTTTGAACCCTAGCTCTGCTGGCACCTAGGGAAAGCTAGCAAACCTATACATTTTTCAAAACTAGACAACCTGGGGAATCCATGATAGGGTGTCTTGACTGCCTTCCTCCATGTACTGTTAACCAGAATCCCGTGCAAACCAAAAAAATAGTCATAAACCCCATATTTTCCTCACATTTCTGTGGTGGAAAGTTCTGGAATCTGCGTGGATCCACCAATGTCCACTCACCCCGCTTTCCCCAAAGTCTTCTGAGAAAAATAGTACCTCACTTGCGTAGGTAGGATTAGTGCCCGCGAGATGAAATGGCGCAAAATGCAACGTGGACACACCACAATTTCACACTGAAAAATGACCCTTTTTTGGCAAAGTGCCTAGCTGTAGTTTTTGAACCCTAGCTCGGCTGGCACATAGGGAAACCTAGCAAACCTATACATTTTTGAAAACTAGACACCCAGGGGAATCTAGGATGGGGTGAGTTGATTTCCTCCCTCCAGGTTCTGTCACCCAGATTCCCTTGCAAACCAAAAAAATTGTACAAAAAAATAAATTTTCCCCACATTTCCGTGGTGGAAAGTTCTGAAATCTGCGTGGATCCACAAATTTCCACTCACTCCACATTCCCAAAAGTCATCAGAGAAAAATGGTACCTCACTTGCGTGGGTAGGCCAAGTACCCGTGACATGAAATGGCGCAAAATGCAACGTGGACACACCACAATTTCACACTGAAAAATGACCCTTTTTTGGCAAAGTGCCTAGCTGTAGTTTTTGAACCCTAGCTCTGCTGGCAACTAGGGAAACCTAGCAAACCTATACATTTTTGAAAACTAGACATCCAGGGGAATCCAGGATGGGGTGACTTGACTGCCTCCCTCCAGGTTCTGTTACCCAGAATCCCTTGCAAACCAAAATTGTCAAAAAACCCACATTTTCTTCACATTTCTGTGGTGGAAAGTTCTGGAATCTGGGTGGATCCACAAAATTCCACTCACCCCGCATTCCCCAAAGTCTTCCGAGAAAAATGGTACCTCACTTGCGTGGGTAGGCCTAGTGCCCGCGACACGAAACGGCGCAAAATGCAATGTGACACACCACAATTTCACTGTGAAAAATGACCCTTTTTTGGCAAAGTGCCTAGCTGTAGTTTTTGAACCCTAGCTCTGCTGGCACCTAGGGAAACCTAGCAAACCTATGCATTTTTTAAAACTAGACACCCAGGGGAATCTAGGATGGGGTGAGTTGATTTCCTCCCTCCAGGTTCTGTCACCCAGATTCCCTTGCAAACCAAAAAAATTGTACGAAAAAATAAATTTTCCCCACATTTCTGTGGTGGAAAGTTCTGAAATCTGCGTGGATCCACAAATTTCCACTCACCCCACATTCCCAAAAGTCATCAGAGAAAAATGGTACCTCACTTGCGTGGGTAGGCCAAGTACCCGTGACATGAAATGGCGCAAAATGCAACGTGGACACACCACAATTTCACACTGAAAAATGACCCTTTTTTGGAAAAGTGCCTAGCTGTAGTTTTTGAACCCTAGCTCTGCTGGCAACTAGGGAAACCTAGCAAACCTATACAGTTTTGAAAACTAGACATCCAGGGGAATCCAGGATGGGGTGACTTGACTGCCTCCTTCCAGGTTCTGTTACCCAGAATCACTTGCAAACCAAAATTGTCAAAAAACCCACATTTTCTTCACATTTCTGTGGTGGAAAGTTCTGGAATCTGCTTGGATCCACAAATTTCCACTCACCCCACATTCCCAAAAGTCATCAGAGAAAAATGATACCTCACTTGCGTGGGTAGGCCAAGTACCCGTGACATGAAATGGCGTAAAATGCAAAGTGGACACACCACAATTTCACACTGAAAAATGACCCTTTTTTGGCAAAGTGCCTAGCTGTAGTTTTTTAACCCTAGCTCTGCTGGCAACTAGGGAAACCTAGCAAACCTATACATTTTTGAAAACTAGACATCCAGGGGAATCCAGGATGGGGTGACTTGACTGCCTCCCTCCAGGTTCTGTTACCCAGAATCCCTTGCAAACCAAAATTGTAAAAAAAAAAACATTTTCGTCACATTTCTGTGGTGGAAAGTTCTGGAATCTGCGTGGATCCACAAATTTCCACTCACCCCGCGTTCCACAAAGTCATCAGAGAAAAATGGTACCTCACTTGCGTGGGTAGGCCAAGTACCCGTGACATGAAATGGCGCAAAATGCAACGTGGACACACCACAATTTCACACTGAAAAATGACCCTTTTTTGGCAAAGTGCCTAGCTGTAGTTTTTGAACCCTAGCTCTGCTGGCAACTAGGGAAACCTAGCAAACCTATACAGTTTTGAAAACTAGACATCCAGGGGAATCCAGGATATGGTGACTTGACTGCCTCCTTCCAGGTTCTGTTACCCAGAATCCCTTGCAAACCAAAATTGTCAAAAAACCCACATTTTCTTCACATTTCTGTGGTGGAAAGTTCTGGAATCTGGGTGGATCCACAAAATTCCACTCACCCCGCATTCCCCAAAGTCTTCCGAGAAAAATGGTACCTCACTTGCGTGGGTAGGCCTAGTGCCCGCGACACGAAACGGCGCAAAATGCAATGTGACACACCACAATTTCACTGTGAAAAATGACCCTTTTTTGGCAAAGTGCCTAGCTGTAGTTTTTGAACCCTAGCTCTGCTGGCACCTAGGGAAACCTAGCAAACCTATGCATTTTTTAAAACTAGACACCCAGGGGAATCTAGGATGGGGTGAGTTGTTTTCCTCCCTCAGGTTCTGTCACCCAGATTCCCTTGCAAACCAAAAAAACTGTACAAAAAAATAAATTTTCCTCACATTTCTGTGGTGGAAAGTTCTGGAATCTGCGTGGATCCACAAATTTCCACTCACCCCAATTCCCAAAAGTCATCAGAGAAAAATGGTACCTCACTTGCGTGGGTAGGCCAAGTACCCGTGACATGAAATGGCGTAAAATGCAACGTGGACACACCACAATTTCACACTGAAAAATGACCCTTTTTTGGCAAAGTGCCTAGCTGTAGTTTTTGAACCCTAGCTCTGCTGGCAACTAGGGAAACCTAGCAAACCTATACATTTTTGAAAACTAGACATCCAGGGGAATCCAGGATGGGGTGACTTGACTGCCTCCCTCCAGGTTCTGTTACCCAGAATCCCTTGCAAACCAAAATTGTAAAAAAAAAACATTTTCGTCACATTTCTGTGGTGGAAAGTTCTGGAATCTGCGTGGATCCACAAATTTCCACTCACCCCGCGTTCCCCAAAGTCATCAGAGAAATATGGTACCTCACTTGCGTGGGTAGGCCAAGTACCCGTGACATGAAATGGCGCAAAATGCAACGTGGACACACCACAATTTCACACTGAAAAATTACCCTTTTTTGGCAAAGTGCCTAGCTGTAGTTTTTGAACCCTAGCTCTTCTGGCACCTAGGGAAAGCTAGCAAACCTATACATTTTTCAAAACAGACAACCTGGGGAATCCATGATAGGGTGTCTTGACTGCCTTCCTCCATGTACTGTTACCCAGAATCCCGTGCAAACCAAAAAAATAGTCATAAACCGCATATTTTCCTCACATTTCTGTGGTGGAAAGTTCTGGAATCTGCGTGGATCCACCAATGTCCACTCACCCCGCTTTCCCCAAAGTCTTCTGAGAAAAATAGTACCTCACTTGCGTAGGTAGGAGTAGTGCCCGCGAGATGAAATGGCGCAAAATGCAACGTGGACACACCACAATTTCACACTGAAAAATGACCCTTTTTTGGCAAAGTGCCTAGCTGTAGTTTTTGAACCCTAGCTCGGCTGGCACATAGGGAAACCTAGCAAACCTATACATTTTTGAAAACTAGACACCCAGGGGAATCTAGGATGGGGTGAGTTGATTTCCTCCCTCCAGGTTCTGTCACCCAGATTCCCTTGCAAACCAAAAAAATTGTACAAAAAAATAAATTTTCCCCACATTTCTGTGGTGGAAAGTTCTGAAATCTGCGTGGATCCACAAATTTCCACTCACCCCACATTCCCAAAAGTCATCAGAGAAAAATGGTACCTCACTTGCGTGGGTAGGCCAAGTACCCGTGACATGAAATGGCGCAAAATGCAACGTGGACACACCACAATTTCACACTGAAAAATGACCCTTTTTTGGCAAAGTGCCTACCTGTAGTTTTTGAACCCTAGCTCTGCTGGCACCTAGGGAAAGCTAGCAAACCTATACATTTTTCAAAACTAGACAACCTGGGGAATCCATGATAGGGTGTCTTGACTGCCTTCCTCCATGTACTGTTACCCAGAATCCCGTGCAAACCAAAAAAATAGTCATAAACCCCATATTTTCCCCACATTTCTGTGGTGGAAAGTTCTGGAATCTGCGTGGATCCACCAATGTCCACTCACCCCGCTTTCCCCAAAGTCTTCTGAGAAAAATAGTACCTCACTTGCGTAGGTAGGAGTAGTGCCCGCGAGATGAAATGGCGCAAAATGCAACGTGGACACACCACAATTTCACACTAAAAAATGACCCTTTTTTGGCAAAGTGCCTAGCTGTAGTTTTTGAACCCTAGCTCGGCTGGCACATAGGGAAACCTAGCAAACCTATACATTTTTGAAAACTAGACACCCAGGGGAATCTAGGATGGGGTGAGTTGATTTCCTCCCTCCAGGTTCTGTCACCCAGATTCCCTTGCAAACCAAAAAAATTGTACAAAAAAATAAATTTTCCCCACATTTCTGTGGTGGAAAGTTCTGAAATCTGCGTGGATCCACAAATTTCAACTCACCCCACATTCCCAAAAGTCATCAGAGAAAAATGGTACCTCACTTGCGTGGGTAGGCCAAGTACCCGTGACATGAAATGGCGTAAAATGCAAAGTGGACACACCACAATTTCACACTGAAAAATGACCCTTTTTTGGCAAAGTGCCTAGCTGTAGTTTTTTAACCGTAGCTCTGCTGGCAACTAGGGAAACCTAGCAAACCTATACATTTTTGAAAACTAGACATCCAGGGGAATCGAGGATGGGGTGACTTGACTGCCTCCCTCCAGTTTCTGTTACCCAGAATCCCTTGCAAACCAAAATTGTAAAAAAAAAACATTTTCGTCACATTTCTGTGGTGGAAAGTTCTGGAATCTGCGTGGATCCACAAATTTCCACTCACCCCGCGTTCCCCAAAGTCATCAGAGAAAAATGGTACCTCACTTGCGTGGGTAGGCCAAGTACCCGTGACATGAAATGGCGCAAAATGCAACGTGGACACACCACAATTTCACACTGAAAAATTACCCTTTTTTGGCAAAGTGCCTAGCTGTAGTTTTTGAACCCTAGCTCTGCTGGCACCTAGGGAAAGCTAGCAAACCTATACATTTTTGAAAACTAGACACCCAGGGAAATCCAGGATGGGGTGAGTTGATTTCCTCCCTCCAGGTTCTGTTACCCAGATTCCCTTGCAAACCAAAGAAATTGTCCAAAAAAATAAATTTTCCTCACATTTCTGTGGTGGAAAGTTCTGAAATCTGCGTGGATCCACAAATTTCCACTCACCCCACATTCCCAAAAGTCATCAGAGAAAAATGGTACCTCACTTGCGTGGGTAGGCCAAGTACCCGTGACATGAAATGGCACAAAATGTAACGTGGACACACCACAATTTCACACTGAAAAATGACTCTTTTTTGGCAAAGTGCCTAGCTGTAGTTTTTGAACCCTAGCTCTGCTGGCACCTAGGGAAAGCTAGCAAACCTATACATTTTTCAAAACTAGACAACCTGGGGAATCCATGATAGGGTGTCTTGACTGCCTTCCTCCATGTACTGTTACCCAGAATCCCGTGCAAACCAAAAAAATAGTCATAAACCCCATATTTTCCTCACATTTCTGTGGTGGAAAGTTCTGGAATCTGCGTGGATCCACCAATGTCCACTCACCCCGCTTTCCCCAAAGTCTTCTGAGAAAAATAGTACCTCACTTGCGTAGGTAGGAGTAGTGCCCGCGAGATGAAATGGTGCAAAATGCAACGTGGACACACCACAATTTCACACTGAAAAATCACCCTTTTTTGGCAAAGTGCCTAGCTGTAGTTTTTGAACCCTAGCTCGGCTGGCACATAGGGAAACCTAGCAAACCTATACATTTTTGAAAACTAGACACCCAGGGGAATCTAGGATGGGGTGAGTTGATTTCCTCCCTCCAGGTTCTGTCACCCAGATTCCCTTGCAAACCAAAAAAATTGTACAAAAAAATAAATTTTCCCCACATTTCTGTGGTGGAAAGTTCTGAAATCTGCGTGGATCCACAAATTTCAACTCACCCCACATTCCCAAAAGTCATCAGAGAAAAATGGTACCTCACTTGCGTGGGTAGGCCAAGTACCCGTGACATGAAATGGCGCAAAATGCAACGTGGACACACCACAATTTCACACTGAAAAATGACCCTTTTTTGGCAAAGTGCCTAGCTGTAGTTTTTGAACCCTAGCTCTGCTGGCAACTAGGGAAACCTAGCAAACCTATACAGTTTTGAAAACTAGACATCCAGGGGAATCCAGGATGGGGTGACTTGACTGCCTCCTTCCAGGTTCTGTTACCCAGAATCCCTTGCAAACCAAAATTGTCAAAAAACATACATTTTCTTCACATTTCTGTGGTGGAAAGTTCTGGAATCTGGGTGGATCCACAAAATTCCACTCACCCCGCATTCCCCAAAGTCTTCCGAGAAAAATGGTACCTCACTTGCGTGGGTAGGCCTAGTGCCCGCGACACGAAACGGCGCAAAATGCAATGTGACACACCACAATTTCACTGTGAAAAATGACCCTTTTTTGGCAAAGTGCCTAGCTGTAGTTTTTGAACCCTAGCTCTGCTGGCACCTAGGGAAACCTAGCAAACCTATGCATTTTTTAAAACTAGACACCCAGGGGAATCTAGGATGGGGTGAGTTGTTTTCCTCCCTCCAGGTTCTGTCACCCAGATTCCATTGCAAACCAAAAAAATTGTACAAAAAAATAAATTTTCCTCACATTTCTGTGGTGGAAAGTTCTGGAATCTGCGTGGATCCACAAATTTCCACTCACCCCACATTCCCAAAAGTCATCAGAGAAAAATGGTACCTCACTTGCGTGGGTAGGCCAAGTACCCGTGACATGAAATGGCGTAAAATGCAACGTGGACACACCACAATTTCACACTGAAAAATGACCCTTTTTTGGCAAAGTGCCTAGCTGTAGTTTTTGAACCCTAGCTCTGCTGGCAACTAGGGAAACCTAGCAAACCTATACATTTTTGAAAACTAGACATCCAGGGGAATCCAGGATGGGGTGACTTGACTGCCTCCCTCCAGGTTCTGTTACCCAGAATCCCTTGCAAACCAAAATTGTAAAAAAAAAACATTTTCGTCACATTTCTGTGGTGGAAAGTTCTGGAATCTGCGTGGATCCACAAATTTCCACTCACCCCGCGTTCCCCAAAGTCATCAGAGAAAAATGGTACCTCACTTGCGTGGGTAGGCCAAGTACCCGTGACATGAAATGGCGCAAAATGCAACGTGGACACACCACAATTTCACACTGAAAAATTACCCTTTTTTGGCAAAGTGCCTAGCTGTAGTTTTTGAACCCTAGCTCTGCTGACATCTAGGGAAACCTAGCAAACCTGTATATTTTTGAAAACTAGACACCCAGGGAAATCCAGGATGGGGTGAGTTGATTTCCTCCCTCCAGGTTCTGTTACCCAGATTCCCTTGCAAACCAAAAAAATTGTCCAAAAAAATAAATTTTCCTCACATTTCTGTGGTGGAAAGTTCTGAAATCTGCGTGGATCAACAAATTTCCACTCACCCCACATTCCCAAAAGTCATCAAAGAAAAATGGTACCTCACTTGCGTGGGTAGGCCAAGTACCCGTGACATGAAATGGCACAAAATGTAACGTGGACACACCACAATTTCACACTGAAAAATGACCCTTTTTTGGCAAAGTGCCAAGCTGTAGTTTTTGAACCCTAGCTCTGCTGGCACCTAGGGAAAGCTAGCAAACCTATACATTTTTCAAAACTAGACAACCTGGGGAATACATGATAGGGTGTCTTGACTGCCTTCCTCCATGTACTGTTAACCAGAATCCCGTGCTGTAGGAGAGTAGGGTCTGCTATCCTATGGTCACCCCAAATTTTTGCTTTTTGCTTCACTGGTTTTTGACATATTGAGGCTGTGGGCCTGCCAATCAGACCCCCAGCCTGCTGTTCTCTCTACTAAATTAAAACTATGCACCCTAGGTGCATAACCAATTGGAAGTGGATCACCCTGTCAGCCCCTGTACCAGTGTACACTAGGTACCCAGGGCATTGGTGTACCCAAGGCCTGCCAAGGGCTGCAGCATGTATTATGCCACCCCAGGCTTGGCCTAACAATTTGACACAACTGGCTGATCACTCAGCTGGGGTAAGTTGGTGTAATCACCTCTTACTTAGGTGTAGTATACCTATACCTAACCTTAAATGGGACACCTGGTAACCTATAAGTCACTCCTATGGCAGGCCTTAACAATCCTGAAGGCAGAGTGCTTGGTTCCATGTGAGATGGTGCTCTGGCATGAGCTGAGCCTGTCTGCAGTGGTCGGAACAACTTCCTTCTACTGTTTCCAGATATCGTCATACCATATACTCTTAAGTGCATTATGAACCTCGCGGTTAAATGCTATCTTTGGTTTGGCTTTATCAAAACATGTCGAGTAAGGTGTCATACGAATTGGAATACTAACCCCTCGCCAATTCTGGCGACGGGGTTAGCATTCCACCCTTCTAGAGGGACACGACATGTACAGTGCCTAAAACCCGGGTAAAATCAGACATAGCCTCAGCTCCACAAAATGGATGCTGCCACCACAGACACAAGTCTGCCCTCCTGCTGCTGGGAGTCCTTCCAGCTTGGGAGGTGTGGACAAAGGGTTTCCTGCCAGGGGAGGTGCGTGCACCACCCCAGACAGGATTTTGTGTATTGGTCAGGTAGGGCTTGAAAGAAACCAGACATGCCTGTGGCTCACAAGGAGCCTCGGTGCATATGCCAGTTCAAACCGGTCCTGGGGCACACCAGTCCCGGGCCTGGGGCGAGCTGGACAAAGGATTGGGGGTGTAACCACCCCCCTTCCTGGTCCCACCCATAGGGAGGGACCTAGCAGGTAGTCCGGCCCCTAGAATCCGAATAAAGGTAGGAGCTGTGTCCTAAGACTTCAGACATCCTGGAATCAACTTAAAACTAAGAAGAAGACGGGAACTTCGACGCTCTGCTGCACAGAGGACTGAAGCCAATCTCCCCTGTGGTCAGGGAGTGACCACCTTGCTAACGCAAGCACCATCCAGCGAATCAACGTCTGCTTTGCTGCCGCCTCCCGCCGGAGCCCGAGCCCAGAGACTGACAAGACCTGGACCTCCAGACCTCTCACCGCCCGATCCACAGTCCCTGCAAAGAGGAGACCCGTGGAGGCACCGAGACACGTGGAGCCAGCCATCTTGAAACGACTACGACAAGCTGACCAGTGCAACAACCGAGGCTCCCTCCAAGTTGTGCTTTGGGTCCTGAGAAGCCCAACCCTCGAGCAGCATCTGCACCAAAGGTGAGCCCTCCAGCATCTCCACGATCTGCGTGGGGCCCTTCTGCATTTTGCCACTCGACGCGCCTAACCGGTTGCTGGCCCGCTGGCTAGTGGCCATCTTGGCGATGAAATCTACGACAAACACCGCTGGTCTGGTTGCTCCAGACTGGCCCTTGCTCCCCTCCAAAGGAGCAGTTCCTCTGACCTTGCTGGTCAGAACCATCAGCTTAAACTCCTTGCCTACAACAATTGCTTTTGCCAAGGCTTGTTTGCTTCGATCAAGTCGCCGACACCGCCGACAGCGAGAGCCTGCGTGGGACAGCTCGTGACTCGACTCCTGGACGTCGTCGACCTTCAGGGACCACGTGGCTGCAGAGTCAAGCTACACCTTCCTTCCTGTTTGCACCCGACATCGCCTGGTACCCACCTGGTGCCACGCTGGTCACTGGCTAGTGACTGTGAACACTGTCCCCTCTGCTTTCAGGTCTTCAACATCTCCGATCCACTCTTGGATCCACTGCATCTCTTCCCGACCGACCGCCTGCAGCCCTTTTGTCTACAGGCCCCACGGAACAGATAGAAGAAACCCGACGCACTTCGAGGCCTATGCACCCGCTTCCTGTGGGTGAGGTAAAGCTGGCACACCTGTGCCCAAGTGTAGTATTACATCTCTAGTGCCTGTGTTCCAAATCTTAAGTTCCTAGGTCATCCGGAAGATTCCTTTTGCAGTAACTTTGTACTTTTTACGCACCCATTGAAACCTATGGGAGCACGCGTGTGACTATTTGCTCTGCACACGCCACCCGTGGACCTCCTGGTCACTAACTGACGTTAGCTCCTTGTAGGCCCAGCGATTCTAGAGGCCCTAGGCCTTTTCCCTTTTCTGTTTGTGGTACTTATACCACTATTTTAGTATATGGTTCGAGTGGCCACCAGGGCCTATCCATATAAAGTGCAACTTCTGTGTATTCTGTGATAATCTTTGTGAGAAGTTGGCCTGGTATATGATGCTCACTAGTTAAAGTGATCACCTTGTACCATGCCAAGCAACCCTTATGGTGTGGTTGTAAGTCAACCTTTTCGGACTAGCTGCCCTAGTGGTAGCGTAGGCTAAGCAGTCTTTGAGGCTAAACTCGTGAAGCGTGTTAAGCAAGCTGTTTTACCAAATGCAACCCCCTTTTATACCAATGAAAGGACACCACACAGATATATATTCAAAATATATGTGTATTTATTTATCAAAGTTACCCCTAGTCTCTTTATGAGCACAGGAGCACAAATCGTCAAACAAGATTATCACAGAATACACAGAAGTTGCACTTTATATGGGTAGGCCCTGGTGGCCACTCAAACCATATACTAAAATAGTGGTATAAGTACCACGAACAGAAAAGGGAAAAGGCCTAGGGCCTCTAGAATCGCTGGGCCTACAAGGAGCTAACGTCAGTTAGTGACCAGGAGGTCCACGGGTGGCGTGTGCAGAGCAAATAGTCACACGCGTGCTCCCATAGGTTTCAATGGGTGCGTAAAAAGTACAAAGTTACTGCAAAAGGAATCTTCCGGATGACCTAGGAACTTAAGATTTGGAACACAGGCACTAGAGATGTATTACTACACTTGGGCACAGGTGTGCCAGCTTTACCTCACCCACAGGAAGCGGGTGCATAGGCCTCGAAGTGCGTCGGGTTTCTTCTATCTGTTCCGTGGAGCTTGAAGACAAAGATGCTGCAGGCGGTCGGTCCGGGAGAGATGCAGTGGATCCAAGAGTGGATCGGAGATGTTGAAGACCTGTAAGCAGAGGGGACAGTGTTCACAGTCACTAGCCAGTGACCAGCGTGGCACCAGGTGGGTACCAGGCGATGTCGGGTGCAAACAGGTGATGAGGGGTAGCTTGTCTCCGCAGCCACGTGGTCCCTGAAGGTCGACGACGTCCAGGAGTCGGCTCACGAGCTGTCCCACGCAGGCTCTCGCTGTCGGCGGTGTCGGCGACTTGATCGAAGCAACCAAGCCTTGGCAAAAGCAATTGCAGGAGGATTCGGAAATCAGCTGTTGGTTCTGACCAGCAAGGTCAGAGGGATTGCTCCTTTGGAGGGGAGCAAGGGCCAGTCTGGAGCAACCAGACCAGCGGTGTTTGTCGTAGATTTCGTCGCCAAGATGGCCACTAGCCAGCGGGCCAGCAACCGGTTAGGCGCGTCGAGTGGCAAAATGCAGAAGGGCCCCACGCAGATCGTGGAGATGCTGGAGGGCTCACCTTTGGTGCAGATGCTGCTCGAGGGTTGGGCTTCTCAGGACCCAAAGCACAACTTGGAGGGAGCCTCGGTTGTTGCACTGGTCAGCTTGTCGTAGTCGTTCCAAGATGGCTGGCTCCACGTGTCTCGGTGCCTCCACGGGTCTCCTCTTTTCAGGGACTGTGGATCGGGCGGTGAGAGGTCTGGAGGTCCAGGTCTTGTCAGTCTCTGGGCTCGGGCTCCGGCGGGAGGCGGCGGCAAAGCAGACGTTGATTCGCTGGATGGTGCTTGCGTTAGCAAGGTGGTCACTCCCTGACCACAGGGGAGATTTTCTTCAGTCTTCTGTGCAGCAGAATGTCGAAGTTCCCGTCTTCTTCTTAGTTTCAAGTTGATTCCAGGATGTCTGAAGTCTTAGGACACAGCTCCTACCTTTAAGCGGATTCTAGGGGCCGGACTACCTGCTAGGTCCCTCCCTAAGGGTGGGACCAGGAAGGGGGGTGGTTACACCCCCAATCCTTTGTCCAGCTCGCCCCAGGCCCGGGACTGGTGTGCCCCAGGACCGGTTTGAACTGGCATATGCACCGAGGCTCCTTGTGAGCCACAGGCATGTCTGGTTTCTTTCAAGCCCTACCTGACCAATACACAAAATCCTGTCTGGGGTGGTGCACGCACCTCCCCTGGCAGGAAACCCTTTGTCCACACCTCCCAAGCTGGAAGGACTCCCAGCAGCAGGAGGGCAGACTTGTGTCTGTGGTGGCAGCATCCATTTTGTGGAGCTGAGGCTATGTCTGATTTTACCCGGGTTTCAGGTACTGTACATGTCGTGTCCCTCTAGAAGGGTGGAATGCTAACCCCGTCGCCAGAATTGGCGAGGGGTTAGTATTCCAATTCGTATGACACCTTACTCGACATGTTTTGATAAAGCCAAACCAAAGATAGCATTTAACCGCGAGGTTCATAATGCACTTAAGAGTATATGGTATGACGATATCTGGAAACAGTAGAAGGAAGTTGTTCCGACCACTGCAGACAGGCTCAGCTCATGCCAGAGCACCATCTCACATGGAACCAAGCACTCTGCCTTCAGGATTGTTAAGGCCTGCCATAGGAGTGACTCATAGGTTACCAGGTGTCCCATTTAAGGTTAGGTATAGGTATACTACACCTAAGTAAGAGGTGATTACACCAACTTACCCCAGCTGAGTGATCAGCCAGTTGTGTCAGATTGTTAGGCCAAGCCTGGGGTGGCATAATACATGCTGCAGCCCCTGGCAGGCCTTGGGTACACCAATGCCCTGGGTACCTAGTGTACACTGGTACAGGGGCTGACAGGGTGATCCAACCAATTGGGTATGTACCTAGGGTACATGGAGTCCATTTTACAGAGAGAGCAGATAGCCTGAGAGCCTGAATGGCAGGATCTCAGGCCAACTAAGTCGAAAAACCAGCTAGACACTAGGCAAAAATTTGGGGGTAACCATAGTCAGATATCCACCTTCCTACACAACCCCCCCCCAAACGAAGGGAGATAAGGCTGACCTTGACCAGGTAAGCCTATATTGCCCAAGTGGCCATATAAGGAGGAACCAGCACTGGCATGGTTACCCCCTGTCTCATGGTCCACTAAGCAATCCCTCACCCTAAGGGTATCAGAGGGTCTCCACCATAGGGAATCTCTACCTGTGGTGTGTCTTGGCAAAGTAAAAGGCTGGTGTTGAGATGGAGTACTGAAGTGAGTGTCCTCAAAGTGAGGCCTCAGCTTCCTCCAATCATCCTCCACCATGGATGCCTTTCTTCCTTTAACTGAGTTGCACTGTGCTCTCAGGGTCAGCCTCTGGCTACCTAAAGCTGGAGGCTGGGTCCCTTTTGTGGGCTTACTGGAGGGACAGGTCAGGTTTGGGGCCCTAAGGTCCCAGGTTTGCCTGTGCCCAACAGAATCCCTCTGGGGGAGGTCCCTAACTACCTGTAAAGGAGATCCCTCAGGAATGTTTTTACCCATCCCCTGACTAGGGCTACTAGCCAGGCAATCCTCATTCTTTTGATGGGGGGGTTCTTGTGGACAGGGGCCCTCTGGGGGTCCACTGGCCTCCCTGACCTCTGCAGCCCTGGGCTGACTGAGGCAGGGTAGAGAGAGGCAGGCTACCTGCACCAGACTGGGTCCCACCTTGGAAGGGGCCACTGACATCAGAGGCTCTGCCAGGCCAGGCCTGGCTACCTCTGGGGCAGTTCCTTCACAAGGGGTGAGGTCAGATCCCTGAGGAGGCTGACCTTTTCCTAATGTCTGGGGAGAGGGAGACTTTTCTTCCTCCCCACTACTCTCAGTTTGTGTGGAGTGATCCATTGTTTCAGGCTTCACTACACCTATGTCAGTCTGAGTATAGGCTGAGACCATTACAGCCTTGCCAACCTTTTCAGGGGGGCACTCAGTTTGTGTTTGAGCTGTGACTGTCACAGCTCTGCCAGTCTCTACAGGGAAGTCTGTCTGTGCCTGGGCTGTGGCTACCACTGCCCTTCCAACCTTTTCAGGGAGGAAATCTATTTGGACAGGGGTTGTGAATGGCACAACCCCCCTACCCTTTTGTGACAGGCCTACCATTTTAGAATGGGTGTCTTGTTCAACTCCAGCCCAAGCTGAGAGTTCTAAGTCATTTCCCAGTAAGCAGTCTACAGGCAAGGTTGGGGACACTGCCACCCTTTTAGGGCCAGTGACACCTCCCCAGCTGAGACATACCTCTGCCATGGGATGACTGTTCTGTTTGCCATCAATGTTGGTCACCTGGTAGGAGAAACCAGGCAAAAGCTGCTCAGAGGGAACTAGCCAATGGGCCACCATTGTGATGCTAGCTCCAGTGTCTCTGTAGGCCTCAGCTTTTGTACCATTGATGTAGGGCTCCTGTCTGTACCTACCCAAAGTGTTGGGACAGGCAGTGAAGTTGGCAAACCCCATGCCACCATCACAGACAAGAGTATCTGCTGCAGGGGAATTGGCTAAGCCAGGGTCCCCCTGTGTTCCCCAAGTAAACCCACCCAGATTTCTGGGGGCACTCCCACCACCTGGGGGATTACTGCTGACAGTAATAGGTGGTGTGACAGGAGTAATTGGAGGAACAGTTTTGTTTTTAGCCCTTGGGCAACCGCTGTCAGTTTTCCAATGCCCAGGAGTTTTACACTCATGGCAGTAGGGCTTTTTGGCTGTGGTAGAGGAGGGAGCTTGGGACCCACCACCCTGTGTGGAGTTTTGGGGCCCTGAGGAAGGTTTCTCTTTTTCTTTATCCCCACCCTTCTCTTGAGGCTTGGTGGTATCTTTCTTTTGGTCACCACCCTGGTTTTTAGGCCTGATCCTGGTCCTGACCCATTTATCTGCCCTCTTTCCCAATTCTTGGGGAGAGGTCAAATCTGAGTCTACCAGGTGTTGATGGAGAAGCTGGTTTTGACAATTACTTAAAATCTGCTCTCTCATCATCAAATTGTACAATCCTGTATAATCAGACACCTTACTTCCCAGCAACCAACCCTCCAAAGCCTTAGTGGCACATTCCACATATTCAGACCAGTCCTGAGTCTGTGTCTTCTGGGTGTCTCTGAACATTAACCTGTACTGTTCAGTGGTTAAGCCTAACCCATCAACTAGGACACTCTTCAGGACTCTGTAATTTCTGACATCCTCTTCTCTAACAGTGAGGAGTCTATCTCTGCCTCTCCCCTCAAAGGAGAGCCATAAGATTGCTGCCCACTGGTCTTCAGGAACCTGCTGCACTTTGCAGGCTCTCTCAAGAGCAGTCATCCATTTGTGGATGTCATCCCCACTTTTGTAGGGGGGCACAATCTTGGACAGGTTCCTATTGTCAAAGACCCTATCTTTGTCCCTAGGGACATTGCTGCCACCAGTGGGTATAGACCCACTCTCTCTATGCTGCCTAGCCTTGCTCAGTTTTTCTTCCATCAGGGCTACTTCTAGCTCCTGCTTCCTGATCCTCAGCTGGGCTTCTTGCATCTTGGCCTCATGTTCCCTCCTCTGAGGGGTGGTCATCCTTCTCCTGGAGTGACCTTGAGAGCCTCTAGAGCCATGGGAAGCATTGGAGTCACCTGAGCGATTCCTTTGCCTTCCAAGCCCTGTGTTAAGTCCACTGGGGAGATCCAGTGGGGTGAACCCACTGTCAGTCCCCAATAGCCTTAGTTTAGCTGGGCCAAGTATAACACTTGGCACTGGGCTAGTTCTCCCTTCATCCTCACTACTGTCAGTATCCTTTTCACTCTCATCCTCTGTGGTAGGCATCCCATCTAAGGGGTGACTATTGGAAAGGGGTACCTCAGTGGCATCTTCAGAAGGGGGGCCTCCTGTTCCTGTCCCTAAGGGGGCTAACTGGGAAGCTTTCCTGAGCTCTTTTTGATTTTCATCTTCTTGCAAGAGCTCTCTGAGCAAAGCAGAGGTAGGGTTCTTGGGCTGTTTAAGGCCTCTAAGAGTTGCCAGCTGCCTGAGCTCATTTTGATTAAGGGTAGCATAGATGGATGGTGCCCTCGGGGGGTCACTCTCAACAGAGATGGGTACAGTGGACCCCTCTGCCCCAGCCATTGCTCTTAAGTGTGGGTGGATGTGTTGCAATCTACCTACACTTGGGTTTACCTACTAAACCTATCTAGTAGTTGTAGTCAGGGTGTGCTACTCCCTTTGCTCTACAACAACTAAGTTCAGTAGAACTTATGTATATCTAATCTTGTTTTATATGTACCTACAGGTACCTATGTGATCTTTCAATTGGTAACCAAGAGATTACAATGGTAAAACACAGCAAGCTCAAATCCAACCGCTGCTCACCAATGTGAGAAGTTGGCCTGGTATATGATGCTCACTAGTTAAAGTGATCACCTTGTACCATGCCAAGCAACCCTTATGGTGTGGTTGTAAGTCAACCTTTTCGGACTAGCTGCCCTAGTGGTAGCGTAGGCTAAGCAGTCTTTGAGGCTAAACTCGTGAAGCGTGTTAAGCAAGCTGTTTTACCAAATGCAACCCCCTTTTATACCAATGAAAGGACACCACACAGATATATATTCAAAATATATGTGTATTTATTTATCAAAGTTACCCCTAGTCTCTTTATGAGCACAGGAGCACAAATCGTCAAACAAGATTATCACAGAATACACAGAAGTTGCACTTTATATGGGTAGGCCCTGGTGGCCACTCAAACCATATACTAAAATAGTGGTATAAGTACCACGAACAGAAAAGGGAAAAGGCCTAGGGCCTCTAGAATCGCTGGGCCTACAAGGAGCTAACGTCAGTTAGTGACCAGGAGGTCCACGGGTGGCGTGTGCAGAGCAAATAGTCACACGCGTGCTCCCATAGGTTTCAATGGGTGCGTAAAAAGTACAAAGTTACTGCAAAAGGAATCTTCCGGATGACCTAGGAACTTAAGATTTGGAACACAGGCACTAGAGATGTATTACTACACTTGGGCACAGGTGTGCCAGCTTTACCTCACCCACAGGAAGCGGGTGCATAGGCCTCGAAGTGCGTCGGGTTTCTTCTATCTGTTCCGTGGAGCTTGAAGACAAAGATGCTGCAGGCGGTCGGTCCGGGAGAGATGCAGTGGATCCAAGAGTGGATCGGAGATGTTGAAGACCTGTAAGCAGAGGGGACAGTGTTCACAGTCACTAGCCAGTGACCAGCGTGGCACCAGGTGGGTACCAGGCGATGTCGGGTGCAAACAGGTGATGAGGGGTAGCTTGTCTCCGCAGCCACGTGGTCCCTGAAGGTCGACGACGTCCAGGAGTCGGCTCACGAGCTGTCCCACGCAGGCTCTCGCTGTCGGCGGTGTCGGCGACTTGATCGAAGCAACCAAGCCTTGGCAAAAGCAATTGCAGGAGGATTCGGAAATCAGCTGTTGGTTCTGACCAGCAAGGTCAGAGGGATTGCTCCTTTGGAGGGGAGCAAGGGCCAGTCTGGAGCAACCAGACCAGCGGTGTTTGTCGTAGATTTCGTCGCCAAGATGGCCACTAGCCAGCGGGCCAGCAACCGGTTAGGCGCGTCGAGTGGCAAAATGCAGAAGGGCCCCACGCAGATCGTGGAGATGCTGGAGGGCTCACCTTTGGTGCAGATGCTGCTCGAGGGTTGGGCTTCTCAGGACCCAAAGCACAACTTGGAGGGAGCCTCGGTTGTTGCACTGGTCAGCTTGTCGTAGTCGTTCCAAGATGGCTGGCTCCACGTGTCTCGGTGCCTCCACGGGTCTCCTCTTTTCAGGGACTGTGGATCGGGCGGTGAGAGGTCTGGAGGTCCAGGTCTTGTCAGTCTCTGGGCTCGGGCTCCGGCGGGAGGCGGCGGCAAAGCAGACGTTGATTCGCTGGATGGTGCTTGCGTTAGCAAGGTGGTCACTCCCTGACCACAGGGGAGATTTTCTTCAGTCTTCTGTGCAGCAGAATGTCGAAGTTCCCGTCTTCTTCTTAGTTTCAAGTTGATTCCAGGATGTCTGAAGTCTTAGGACACAGCTCCTACCTTTAAGCGGATTCTAGGGGCCGGACTACCTGCTAGGTCCCTCCCTAAGGGTGGGACCAGGAAGGGGGGTGGTTACACCCCCAATCCTTTGTCCAGCTCGCCCCAGGCCCGGGACTGGTGTGCCCCAGGACCGGTTTGAACTGGCATATGCACCGAGGCTCCTTGTGAGCCACAGGCATGTCTGGTTTCTTTCAAGCCCTACCTGACCAATACACAAAATCCTGTCTGGGGTGGTGCACGCACCTCCCCTGGCAGGAAACCCTTTGTCCACACCTCCCAAGCTGGAAGGACTCCCAGCAGCAGGAGGGCAGACTTGTGTCTGTGGTGGCAGCATCCATTTTGTGGAGCTGAGGCTATGTCTGATTTTACCCGGGTTTCAGGTACTGTACATGTCGTGTCCCTCTAGAAGGGTGGAATGCTAACCCCGTCGCCAGAATTGGCGAGGGGTTAGTATTCCAATTCGTATGACACCTTACTCGACATGTTTTGATAAAGCCAAACCAAAGATAGCATTTAACCGCGAGGTTCATAATGCACTTAAGAGTATATGGTATGACGATATCTGGAAACAGTAGAAGGAAGTTGTTCCGACCACTGCAGACAGGCTCAGCTCATGCCAGAGCACCATCTCACATGGAACCAAGCACTCTGCCTTCAGGATTGTTAAGGCCTGCCATAGGAGTGACTCATAGGTTACCAGGTGTCCCATTTAAGGTTAGGTATAGGTATACTACACCTAAGTAAGAGGTGATTACACCAACTTACCCCAGCTGAGTGATCAGCCAGTTGTGTCAGATTGTTAGGCCAAGCCTGGGGTGGCATAATACATGCTGCAGCCCCTGGCAGGCCTTGGGTACACCAATGCCCTGGGTACCTAGTGTACACTGGTACAGGGGCTGACAGGGTGATCCAACCAATTGGGTATGTACCTAGGGTACATGGAGTCCATTTTACAGAGAGAGCAGATAGCCTGAGAGCCTGAATGGCAGGATCTCAGGCCAACTAAGTCGAAAAACCAGCTAGACACTAGGCAAAAATTTGGGGGTAACCATAGTCAGATATCCACCTTCCTACAATCTTGTTTGACGATTTGTGCTCCTGTGCTCATAAAGAGACTAGGGGTTACTTTGAGAAATAAATACATATATATTTTGAATATATATCTGTGTGGTGTCCTTTCATTGGTATAAAAGGGGGTTACTATTGGTAAAACAGCCTGCTTAACACGCTTCACGAGTTTAGCCTCAAAGACTGCTTAGCCTACGCTACCACTAGGGCAGCTAGTCCGAAAAGGTTGACTTACAACCACACCATAAGGGTTGCTTGGCATGGTACAAGGTGATCACTTTAACTAGTGAGCATCATATACCAGGCCAACTTCTCACATTGGTGAGCAGCGGTTGGATTTGAGCTTGCTGTGTTTTACCATGGTAATCTCTTGGTTACCAATTGAAAGATCACATAGGTACCTGTAGGTACATATAAAACAAGATTAGATATACATAAGTTCTACTGAACTTAGTTGTTGTAGAGCAAAGGGAGTAGCACACCCTGACTACAACTACTAGATAGGTTTAGTAGGTAAACCCAAGTGTAGGTAGATTGCAACACATCCACCCACACTTAAGAGCAATGGCTGGGGCAGAGGGGTCCACTGTACCCATCTCTGTTGAGAGTGACCCCCCGAGGGCACCATCCATCTATGCTACCCTTAATCAAAATGAGCTCAGGCAGCTGGCAACTCTTAGAGGCCTTAAACAGCCCAAGAACCCTACCTCTGCTTTGCTCAGAGAGCTCTTGCAAGAAGATGAAAATCAAAAAGAGCTCAGGAAAGCTTCCCAGTTAGCCCCCTTAGGGACAGGAACAGGAGGCCCCCCTTCTGAAGATGCCACTGAAGTACCCCTTCCCAATAGTCACCCCTTAGATGGGATGCCTACCACAGAGGATGAGAGTGAAAAGGATACTGACAGTAGTGAGGATGAAGGGAGAACTAGCCCAGTGCCAAGTGTTATACTTGGCCCAGCTAAACTAAGGCTATTGGGGACTGACAGTGGGTTCACCCCACTGGACCTCCCCAGTGGACTTAACACAGGGCTTGGAAGGCAAAGGAATCGCTCAGGTGACTCCAATGCTTCCCATGGCTCTAGAGGCTCTCAAGGTCACTCCAGGAGAAGGATGACCACCCCTCAGAGGAGGGAACATGAGGCCAAGATGCAAGAAGCTCAGCTGAGGATCAGGAAGCAGGAGCTAGAAGTAGCCCTGATGGAAGAGAAACTTAGCAAGGCTAGACAGCATAAAGAGAGTGGGTCTATACCCACTGGTGGCAGCATTGTCCCTAAGGACAAAGATAGGGTTTTCGATAATAGAAACCTGTCTAAGGTTGTGCCCCCCTACAAAAGTGGGGATGACATCCACAAGTGGATAACTGCTCTTGAGAGGGCCTGCAAAGTACAGCAGGTTCCTGAAGACCAGTGGGCAGCAATCCTCTGGCTCTCCTTTGAAGGAAGAGGCAGAGACAGACTCCTCACTGTTAGAGAAGAGGATGTCAGAAATTACAGAGTCCTGAAGAGTGTTCTAGTTGATGGGTTAGGCTTAACCACTGAACAGTACAGGTTAATGTTCAGAGACACCCAAAAGACACAGACTCAGGACTGGTCTGAATACATTGAATGTGCCACTAAGGCTCTGGAGGGTTGGTTGCTGGGAAGTAAGGTATCTGATTTTACAGGATTGTATAATTTGATGATGAGAGAACAGATTTTAAATAACTGTCAAAACCAGCAACTGCATCAACACTTGGTTGACTCTGATCTGACCTCTCCCCAAGAATTGGGAAAGAAGGCAGACAAATGGGTCAGAACCAGGGTTAAGCAAAAGAACCAGAACCAGGGCCAAGGGGGTGATCAGAAGAAAACAGACCAAAAGGGTGGAGATCAGAAACCTAAAGACCAGAAGTCTTCAACAGGGCCCCAAACTACTACTAAGGAGGGTGGGTCCCAACAGTCCAAAAAGAAGAAAGAAGGTCAAAAGAAACCCTGGTGCAATCATTGCAAGAATACAACTCACTGGACTAGTGATTGCAAAAAGGGTGGAGCCCCCAACACTGTTGCCCCTAAGGCACCTGCTCCCAGTACTACTGTTAGCAGTGTTGGTCCCCAGACAAAGGGTGTAGTGGGAATCACTATGGGAACTGAAGGAGATTCTGACTTAGACAGAACCCTGACACAGGCAGTCTTGATCTGTGATGGGGACATTGATTTGTCCCTGACTGTGAGCCCCAGTAACCTGGGCAAGTACAGACAGACTCCTTTAATTAATGACAAAGTGGCTCAAGCCTACAGGGACACATGTGCCAGTGTCACTATGGTGACACCAGGCTTTGTGGACCCTGGACAGTACATACCAGGTGAGAACTACCTGGTGACCAATGCCAGCAATGCCACTACTTCACATAGTGTGGCAGTTGTTAACTTCTCATGGGGAGGGGTAACTGGCCTCAAAAGGGTTGTGGTTAGTGCAGACCTCCCAGTAGAATGTTTGTTGGGCAATGACCTAGAGAGTTCTCTATGGTCAGAAGTGGAGTACAGGACTCATGCAGAGATGTTAGGTATATCATCACATGTCCTTGCTGTGACCAGGTCACAGGCCAAAAAGTGCCTCACTGAACCACAGGTCTTGGATCCTGGAACAATGGACCAAGCACCTACCAAGAAGAAGAACAGGAGGGTCAAGGCTGTGCCTTCCCCCCTGCCTCAGAGTGATGATCAGCCTTCCCAGGAAGCTGATCTAGAGGACCCTGAAGGAACTGTCCCTGAAGAGCTTGAACCTGACCAGGTTGAGTTTCTGGGGACAGGGGGACCTTCAAGGGCTGACTTGAGGCAGGCTCAGTTATCCTGTCCCTCTCTTGAACCCCTCAGACAGCTGGCTGCTGCTGAGGCTGCTGGGAATGCTCAAGGTACCCATAAAGTGTATTGGGATGAAGGGCTCCTTTATTCAGAGGCTAGAGACCCCAAGCCTGGTGCAACCAGGAGGTTGGTTATACCTCTGCAATTTAGGGGCTTCCTTCTTACCTTGGCCCATGACATTCCTTTAGCAGGACACCTAGGCCAGAACAAGACCTGGGACAGACTTGTCCCTCACTTTCACTGGCCTCATATGAATGAAGATACAAAGGAGTTTTGTCGCTCCTGTGTTACCTGCCAAGCCAGTGGCAAATCAGGTGGCACAACAAAGGCCCCCCTGATACCACTACCTGTGGTGGGGGTTCCCTTTGAAAGAGTGGGAATAGACATAGTGGGTCCCATGGATCCTCCCACTGCATCTGGGCACAGATTTATACTGGTGGTAGTGGATCATGCCACCAGGTATCCAGAGGCAATTCCCCTTAGGACCACTACAGCTCCTGTTGTGGCCAGGGCCCTGCTGGGAGTATTCTCCAGAGTGGGGTTTCCTAAGGAGGTAGTATCTGACAGAGGTACCAACTTTATGTCAGGATACTTAACAGCTATGTGGAAGGAATGTGGTGTCAACTACAAGTTCACCACCCCTTATCACCCACAATGCAATGGGCTTGTTGAGAGATTCAACAAGACCCTAAAGGGTATGATCAAAGGATTACCTGAAAAGCTCAGGCGAAGATGGGACATCCTTCTACCCTGCCTTCTGTTTGCTTACAGAGAGGTCCCACAAAAAGGAGTTGGCTACAGCCCCTTTGAATTGTTGTTTGGGCACCCTGTGAGAGGCCCACTGTGTTTGGTGAAGGA
This sequence comes from Triturus cristatus, assembly GCF_964204655.1. Classification (NCBI taxonomy): domain Eukaryota; kingdom Metazoa; phylum Chordata; class Amphibia; order Caudata; family Salamandridae; genus Triturus; species Triturus cristatus. Next base: position 928,041,594 of record NC_140579.1, on the reverse strand, counting down.
AGGCTGGGAGTTACCTCTCAAAAAGCCTAAGCTAGACATAGTGGACTATGTACTTGGTCTCCGCTCCAGGATGGCTGAGTATATGGAGAAGGCATCCAAAAACCTTGAGGCAAGCCAGGCCTTACAGAAAGCTTGGCATGACCAAAAGGCTGTCTTGGTTGAGTTTCAGCCAGGACAGAAGGTATGGGTGTTGGAGCCAGTGGCCCCAGCAGCACTCCAAGACAAATGGTCTGGACCCCATACAATCCTGGAAAAGAAGGGAGAGGTCACCTACTTGGTCGACCTAGGAACTCCCAGGAGTCCCCACAGGGTACTCCATGTTAACAGACTTAAAGCATATGTTGACAGGGCAGACATGGGCTTGCTCATGGCTACAGATGAGGGACAGGAGGAAGAGAGTGACCCTCTCCCAGACCTGTTGTCTCAGAACCCTGAAGATGGCTCAGTTGAAGGAGTGACCCTTGGAGGCAACCTCACTGCCCATCAGCAGACTGAATGTAGACAGGTTCTACAATCATTTTCACATATGTTTTCCTTGATACCTAGTCAAACTGACTGGTGTACCCATGTTGTGGACACTGGTGACAGTCTGCCTGTAAAGAACAAACTTTACAGACAACCTGACCACGTCAGGGACTGTATAAAGGCTGAGGTACATAAAATGCTGGAATTAGGTGTCATTGAACCCTCAGAGAGCCCCTGGGCTAGCCCAGTGGTTCTGGTCCCCAAACCTCACACCAAAGATGGCAAGAGAGAGATGAGGTTCTGTGTGGATTACAGAGGACTCAATGCTGTCACCAGGACAGATGCACACCCTATTCCAAGGGCAGATGAGCTCATAGACAAACTAGCTTCTGCAAAGTTTTTGAGCACATTTGACTTAACAGCTGGCTATTGGCAAATCAGATTAGCTGAGGAGTCTAAGGCCAAAACAGCATTCTCAACCCCAGGTGGGCATTATCAGTTTGTGGTGATGCCCTTTGGTCTGAAGAATGCACCTGCCACCTTCCAAAGGCTGGTGAACCAAGTCCTTACTGGGTTGGATGACTTTTGTGCAGCATATCTTGATGACATTGCTGTCTTTAGCTCCACCTGGGAGGATCACCTGATCCACCTGAAGAAGGCTCTTGAGGCCCTGCAGAGGGCAGGCCTCACTATCAAGGCTACTAAGTGCCAGATAGGGCAGAGTAAGGTTGTATATTTGGGCCACCTTGTAGGTGGAGGCCAAGTTCAACCACTGGAGAGTAAGATACAATCCATCAAGGACTGGTCCCCTCCAACCACCCAGACTCAAGTTCGAGCTTTCTTGGGCTTGACTGGGTACTACAGGAAGTTTGTTAAGAACTATGGGTCCATTGTGACTCCTCTTAATGATCTGACATCCAAGAAGATGCCCAAAAAGGTTCAGTGGACAGTAAGCTGTCAAAAGGCATTTGATGACCTGAAGGAGGCCATGTGCTCTGCACCTATCCTGAAAAGTCCTGACTACTCCAAAGAGTTTATTGTCCAAACAGATGCTTCTGAGTTGGGTGTGGGAGCTGTGCTGTCACAACTTAATGTAGATGGTCAAGACCAACCCATTGCTTTTATTAGCAGAAGGTTGACCCCCAGAGAGAAGAATTGGTCAGCTATTGAGAGGGAGGCCTTTGCTGTGGTGTGGGCCCTGAAGAAGCTGAGGCCATACTTGTTTGGCACTCACTTCAAGATTCAGACCGACCACAAGCCCCTCTTGTGGCTAAATCAGATGAAGGGTGAAAACCCCAAACTGCTTAGGTGGTCCATTTCCCTACAGGGGATGGACTTTACAGTGGAGCCCCGGCCAGGTACTGACCATGGGAATGCAGATGGTCTCTCCAGGTACTTCCACTTAGGACATGAAGACGAGACTGGTCAAGGCTAGTTTAATGTCCCAGCGTTTGGGGGGGGGTTGTGTAGGAGAGTAGGGTCTGCTATCCTATGGTCACCCCAAATTTTTGCTTTTTGCTTCACTGGTTTTTGACATATTGAGGCTGTGGGCCTGCCAATCAGACCCCCAGCCTGCTGTTCTCTCTACTAAATTAAAACTATGCACCCTAGGTGCATAACCAATTGGAAGTGGATCACCCTGTCAGCCCCTGTACCAGTGTACACTAGGTACCCAGGGCATTGGTGTACCCAAGGCCTGCCAAGGGCTGCAGCATGTATTATGCCACCCCAGGCTTGGCCTAACAATTTGACACAACTGGCTGATCACTCAGCTGGGGTAAGTTGGTGTAATCACCTCTTACTTAGGTGTAGTATACCTATACCTAACCTTAAATGGGACACCTGGTAACCTATAAGTCACTCCTATGGCAGGCCTTAACAATCCTGAAGGCAGAGTGCTTGGTTCCATGTGAGATGGTGCTCTGGCATGAGCTGAGCCTGTCTGCAGTGGTCGGAACAACTTCCTTCTACTGTTTCCAGATATCGTCATACCATATACTCTTAAGTGCATTATGAACCTCGCGGTTAAATGCTATCTTTGGTTTGGCTTTATCAAAACATGTCGAGTAAGGTGTCATACGAATTGGAATACTAACCCCTCGCCAATTCTGGCGACGGGGTTAGCATTCCACCCTTCTAGAGGGACACGACATGTACAGTGCCTAAAACCCGGGTAAAATCAGACATAGCCTCAGCTCCACAAAATGGATGCTGCCACCACAGACACAAGTCTGCCCTCCTGCTGCTGGGAGTCCTTCCAGCTTGGGAGGTGTGGACAAAGGGTTTCCTGCCAGGGGAGGTGCGTGCACCACCCCAGACAGGATTTTGTGTATTGGTCAGGTAGGGCTTGAAAGAAACCAGACATGCCTGTGGCTCACAAGGAGCCTCGGTGCATATGCCAGTTCAAACCGGTCCTGGGGCACACCAGTCCCGGGCCTGGGGCGAGCTGGACAAAGGATTGGGGGTGTAACCACCCCCCTTCCTGGTCCCACCCATAGGGAGGGACCTAGCAGGTAGTCCGGCCCCTAGAATCCGAATAAAGGTAGGAGCTGTGTCCTAAGACTTCAGACATCCTGGAATCAACTTAAAACTAAGAAGAAGACGGGAACTTCGACGCTCTGCTGCACAGAGGACTGAAGCCAATCTCCCCTGTGGTCAGGGAGTGACCACCTTGCTAACGCAAGCACCATCCAGCGAATCAACGTCTGCTTTGCCGCCGCCTCCCGCCGGAGCCCGAGCCCAGAGACTGACAAGACCTGGACCTCCAGACCTCTCACCGCCCGATCCACAGTCCCTGCAAAGAGGAGACCCGTGGAGGCACCGAGACACGTGGAGCCAGCCATCTTGAAACGACTACGACAAGCTGACCAGTGCAACAACCGAGGCTCCCTCCAAGTTGTGCTTTGGGTCCTGAGAAGCCCAACCCTCGAGCAGCATCTGCACCAAAGGTGAGCCCTCCAGCATCTCCACGATCTGCGTGGGGCCCTTCTGCATTTTGCCACTCGACGCGCCTAACCGGTTGCTGGCCCGCTGGCTAGTGGCCATCTTGGCGACGAAATCTACGACAAACACCGCTGGTCTGGTTGCTCCAGACTGGCCCTTGCTCCCCTCCAAAGGAGCAGTTCCTCTGACCTTGCTGGTCAGAACCATCAGCTTAAACTCCTTGCCTACAACAATTGCTTTTGCCAAGGCTTGTTTGCTTCGATCAAGTCGCCGACACCGCCGACAGCGAGAGCCTGCGTGGGACAGCTCGTGACTCGACTCCTGGACGTCGTCGACCTTCAGGGACCACGTGGCTGCAGAGTCAAGCTACACCTTCCTTCCTGTTTGCACCCGACATCGCCTGGTACCCACCTGGTGCCACGCTGGTCACTGGCTAGTGACTGTGAACACTGTCCCCTCTGCTTTCAGGTCTTCAACATCTCCGATCCACTCTTGGATCCACTGCATCTCTTCCCGACCGACCGCCTGCAGCCCTTTTGTCTACAGGCCCCACGGAACAGATAGAAGAAACCCGACGCACTTCGAGGCCTATGCACCCGCTTCCTGTGGGTGAGGTAAAGCTGGCACACCTGTGCCCAAGTGTAGTATTACATCTCTAGTGCCTGTGTTCCAAATCTTAAGTTCCTAGGTCATCCGGAAGATTCCTTTTGCAGTAACTTTGTACTTTTTACGCACCCATTGAAACCTATGGGAGCACGCGTGTGACTATTTGCTCTGCACACGCCACCCGTGGACCTCCTGGTCACTAACTGACGTTAGCTCCTTGTAGGCCCAGCGATTCTAGAGGCCCTAGGCCTTTTCCCTTTTCTGTTCGTGGTACTTATACCACTATTTTAGTATATGGTTCGAGTGGCCACCAGGGCCTATCCATATAAAGTGCAACTTCTGTGTATTCTGTGATAATCTTGTTTGACGATTTGTGCTCCTGTGCTCATAAAGAGACTAGGGGTTACTTTGAGAAATAAATACATATATATTTTGAATATATATCTGTGTGGTGTCCTTTCATTGGTATAAAAGGGGGTTACTATTGGTAAAACAGCCTGCTTAACACGCTTCACGAGTTTAGCCTCAAAGACTGCTTAGCCTACGCTACCACTAGGGCAGCTAGTCCGAAAAGGTTGACTTACAACCACACCATAAGGGTTGCTTGGCATGGTACAAGGTGATCACTTTAACTAGTGAGCATCATATACCAGGCCAACTTCTCACACGTGCAAACCAAAAAAATAGTCATAAACCTCATATTTTCCTCACATTTCTGTGGTGGAAAGTTCTGGAATCTGCGTGGATCCACCAATGTCCACTCACCCCGCTTTCCCCAAAGTCTTCTGAGAAAAATAGTACCTCACTTGCGTAGGTAGGATTAGTGCCCGCGAGATGAAATGGCGCAAAATGCAATGTGGACACACCACAATTTCACACTGAAAAATGACCCTTTTTTGGCAAAGTGCCTAGCTGTAGTTTTTGAACCCTAGCTTGGCTGGCACATAGGGAAACCTAGCAAACCTATACATTTTTGAAAACTAGACACCCAGGGGAATCTAGGATGGGGTGAGTTGATTTCCTCCCTCCAGGTTCTGTCACCCAGATTCCCTTGCAAACCAAACAAATTGTACAAAAAAATAAATTTTCCCCACATTTCTGTGGTGGAAAGTTCTGAAATCTGCGTGGATCCACAAATTTCCACTCACCCCACATTCCCAAAAGTCATCAGAGAAAAATGGTACCTCACTTGCGTGGGTAGGCCAAGTACCCGTGACATGAAATGGCGCAAAATGCAACGTGGACACACCACAATTTCACACTGAAAAATGACCCTTTTTTGGCAAAGTGCCTAGCTGTAGTTTTTGAACCCTAGCTCTGCTGGCAACTAGGGAAACCTAGCAAACCTATACATTTTTGAAAACTAGACATCCAGGGGAATCCAGGATGGGGTGACTTGACTGCCTCCCTCCAGGTTCTGTTACCCAGAATCCCTTGCAAACCAAAATTGTCAAAAAACCCACATTTTCTTCACATTTCTGTGGTGGAAAGTTCTGGAATCTGGGTGGATCCACAAAATTCCACTCACCCCGCATTCCCCAAAGTCTTCCGAGAAAAATGGTACCTCACTTGCGTGGGTAGGCCTAGTGCCCGCGACACGAAACGGCGCAAAATGCAATGTGACACACCACAATTTCACTGTGAAAAATGACCCTTTTTTGGCAAAGTGCCTAGCTGTAGTTTTTGAACCCTAGCTCTGCTGGCACCTAGGGAAACCTAGCAAACCTATGCATTTTTTAAAACTAGACACCCAGGGGAATCTAGGATGGGGTGAGTTGATTTCCTCCCTCCAGGTTCTGTCACCCAGATTCCCTTGCAAACCAAAAAAATTGTACGAAAAAATAAATTTTCCCCACATTTCTGTGGTGGAAAGTTCTAAAATCTGCGTGGATCCACAAATTTCCACTCACCCCACATTCCCAAAAGTCATCAGAGAAAAATGGTACCTCACTTGCGTGGGTAGGCCAAGTACCCGTGACATGAAATGGCGCAAAATGCAACGTGGACACACCACAATTTCACACTGAAAAATGACCCTTTTTTGGAAAAGTGCCTAGCTGTAGTTTTTGAACCCTAGCTCTGCTGGCAACTAGGGAAACCTAGCAAACCTATACAGTTTTGAAAACTAGACATCCAGGGGAATCCAGGATGGGGTGACTTGACTGCCTCCTTCCAGGTTCTGTTACCCAGAATCACTTGCAAACCAAAATTGTCAAAAAACCCACATTTTCTTCACATTTCTGTGGTGGAAAGTTCTGGAATCTGCGTGGATCCACAAATTTCCACTCACCCCACATTCCCAAAAGACATCAGAGAAAAATGGTACCTCACTTGCGTGGGTAGGCCAAGTACCCGTGACATGAAATGGCGTAAAATGCAAAGTGGACACACCACAGTTTCACACTGAAAAATGACCCTTTTTTGGCAAAGTGCCTAGCTGTAGTTTTTTAACCCTAGCTCTGCTGGCAACTAGGGAAACCTAGCAAACCTATACATTTTTGAAAACTAGACATCCAGGGGAATCCAGGATGGGGTGACTTGACTGCCTCCCTCCAGGTTCTGTTACCCAGAATCCCTTGCAAACCAAAATTGTAAAAAAAAAAACATTTTCGTCACATTTCTGTGGTGGAAAGTTCTGGAATCTGCGTGGATCCACAAATTTCCACTCACCCCGCGTTCCACAAAGTCATCAGAGAAAAATGGTACCTCACTTGCGTGGGTAGGCCAAGTACCCGTGACATGAAATGGCGCAAAATGCAACGTGGACACACCACAATTTCACACTGAAAAATTACCCTTTTTTGGCAAAGTGCCTAGCTGTAGTTTTTGAACCCTAGCTCTGCTGGCACCTAGGGAAAGCTAGCAAACCTATACATTTTTGAAAACTAGACACCCAGGGAAATCCAGGATGGGGTGAGTTGATTTCCTCCCTCCAGGTTCTGTTACCCAGATTCCCTTGCAAACCAAAAAAATTGTCCAAAAAAATAAATTTTCCTCACATTTCTGTGGTGGAAAGTTCTGAAATCTGCGTGGATCCACAAATTTCCACTCACCCCACATTCCCAAAAGTCATCAGAGAAAAATGGTACCTCACTTGCGTGGGTAGGCCAAGTACCCGTGACATGAAATGGCACAAAATATAACGTGGACACACCACAATTTCACACTGAAAAATGACCCTTTTTTGGCAAAGTGCCTAGCTGTAGTTTTTGAACCCTAGCTCTGCTGGCACCTAGGGAAAGCTAGCAAACCTATACATTTTTCAAAACTAGACAACCTGGGGAATCCATGATAGGGTGTCTTGACTGCTTTCCTCCATGTACTGTTACCCAGAATCCCGTGCAAACCAAAAAAATAGTCATAAACCCCATATTTTCCTCACATTTCTGTGGTGGAAAGTTCTGGAATCTGCGTGGATCCACCAATGTCCACTCACCCCGCTTTCCCCAAAGTCTTCTGAGAAAAATAGTACCTCACTTGCGTAGGTAGGAGTAGTGCCCGCGAGATGAAATGGCGCAAAATGCAACGTGGACACACCACAATTTCACACTGAAAAATGACCCTTTTTTGGCAAAGTGCCTAGCTGTAGTTTTTGAACCCTAGCTCGGCTGGCACATAGGGAAACCTAGCAAACCTATACATTTTTGAAAACTAGACACCCAGGGGAATCTAGGATGGGGTGAGTTGATTTCCTCCCTCCAGGTTCTGTCACCCAGATTCCCTTGCAAACCCAAAAAATTGTACAAAAAAATAAATTTTCCCCACATTTCTGTGGTGGAAAGTTCTGAAATCTGCGTGGATCCACAAATTTCCACTCACCCCACATTCCCAAAAGTCATCAGAGAAAAATGGTACCTCACTTGCGTGGGTAGGCCAAGTACCCGTGACATGAAATGGCGCAAAATGCAACGTGGACACACCACAATTTCACACTGAAAAATGACCCTTTTTTGGCAAAGTGCCTAGCTGTAGTTTTTGAACCCTAGCTCTGCTGGCAACTAGGGAAACCTAGCAAACCTATACAGTTTTGAAAACTAGACATCCAGGGGAATCCAGGATGGGGTGACTTGACTGCCTCCTTCCAGGTTCTGTTACCCAGAATCCCTTGCAAACCAAAATTGTCAAAAAACCCACATTTTCTTCACATTTCTGTGGTGGAAAGTTCTGGAATCTGGGTGGATCCACAAAATTCCACTCACCCCGCATTCCCCAAAGTCTTCCGAGAAAAATGGTACCTCACTTGCGTGGGTAGGCCTAGTGCCCGCGACACGAAACGGCGCAAAATGCAATGTGACACACCACAATTTCACTGTGAAAAATGACCCTTTTTTGGCAAAGTGCCTAGCTGTAGTTTTTGAACCCTAGCTCTGCTGGCACCTAGGGAAACCTAGCAAACCTATGCATTTTTTAAAACTAGACACCCAGGGGAATCTAGGATGGGGTGAGTTGTTTTCCTCCCTCCAGGTTCTGTCACCCAGATTCCCTTGCAAACCAAAAAAATTGTACAAAAAAATAAATTTTCCTCACATTTCTGTGGTGGAAAGTTCTGGAATCTGCGTGGATCCACAAATTTCCACTCACCCCACATTCCCAAAAGTCATCAGAGAAAAATGGTACCTCACTTGCGTGGGTAGGCCAAGTACCCGTGACATGAAATGGCGTAAAATGCAACGTGGACACACCACAATTTCACACTGAAAAATGACCCTTTTTTGGCAAAGTGCCTAGCTGTAGTTTTTGAACCCTAGCTCTGCTGGCAACTAGGGAAACCTAGCAAACCTATACATTTTTGAAAACTAGACATCCAGGGGAATCCAGGATGGGGTGACTTGACTGCCTCCCTCCAGGTTCTGTTACCCAGAATCCCTTGCAAACCAAAATTGTAAAAAAAAAACATTTTCGTCACATTTCTGTGGTGGAAAGTTCTGGAATCTGCGTGGATCCACAAATTTCCACTCACCCCGCGTTCCCCAAAGTCATCAGAGAAATATGGTACCTCACTTGCGTGGGTAGGCCAAGTACCCGTGACATGAAATGGCGCAAAATGCAACGTGGACACACCACAATTTCACACTGAAAAATTACCCTTTTTTGGCAAAGTGCCTAGCTGTAGTTTTTGAACCCTAGCTCCGCTGACATCTAGGGAAACCTAGCAAACCTGTATATTTTTGAAAACTAGACACCCAGGGAAATCCAGGATGGGGTGAGTTGATTTCCTCCCTCCAGGTTCTGTTACCCAGATTCCCTTGCAAACCAAAAAAATTGTCCAAAAAAATAAATTTTCCTCACATTTCTGTGGTGGAAAGTTCTGAAATCTGCGTGGATCCACAAATTTCCACTCACCCCACATTCCCAAAAGTCATCAGAGAAAAATGGTACCTCACTTGCGTGGGTAGGCCAAGTACCCGTGACATGAAATGGCACAAAATGTAACGTGGACACACCACAATTTCACACTGAAAAATGACCCTTTTTTGGCAAAGTGCCTAGCTGTAGTTTTTGAACCCTAGCTCTTCTGGCACCTAGGGAAAGCTAGCAAACCTATACATTTTTCAAAACTAGACAACCTGGGGAATCCATGATAGGGTGTCTTGACTGCCTTCCTCCATGTACTGTTACCCAGAATCCCGTGCAAACCAAAAAAATAGTCATAAACCCCATATTTTCCTCACATTTCTGTGGTGGAAAGTTCTGGAATCTGCGTGGATCCACCAATGTCCACTCACCCCGCTTTCCCCAAAGTCTTCTGAGAAAAATAGTACCTCACTTGCGTAGGTAGGAGTAGTGCCCGCGAGATGAAATGGCGCAAAATGCAACGTGGACACACCACAATTTCACACTGAAAAATCACCCTTTTTTGGCAAAGTGCCTAGCTGTAGTTTTTGAACCCTAGCTCGGCTGGCACATAGGGAAACCTAGCAAACCTATACATTTTTGAAAACTAGACACCCAGGGGAATCTAGGATGGGGTGAGTTGATTTCCTCCCTCCAGGTTCTGTCACCCAGATTCCCTTGCAAACCAAAAAAATTGTACAAAAAAATAAATTTTCCCCACATTTCTGTGGTGGAAAGTTCTGAAATCTGCGTGGATCCACAAATTTCCACTCACCCCACATTCCCAAAAGTCATCAGAGAAAAATGGTACCTCACTTGCGTGGGTAGGCCAAGTACCCGTGACATGAAATGGCGCAAAATGCAACGTGGACACACCACAATTTCACACTGAAAAATGACCCTTTTTTGGCAAAGTGCCTACCTGTAGTTTTTGAACCCTAGCTCTGCTGGCACCTAGGGAAAGCTAGCAAACCTATACATTTTTCAAAACTAGACAACCTGGGGAATCCATGATAGGGTGTCTTGACTGCCTTCCTCCATGTACTGTTACCCAGAATCCCGTGCAAACCAAAAAAATAGTCATAAACCCCATATTTTCCCCACATTTCTGTGGTGGAAAGTTCTGGAATCTGCGTGGATCCACCAATGTCCACTCACCCCGCTTTCCCCAAAGTCTTCTGAGAAAAATAGTACCTCACTTGCGTAGGTAGGAGTAGTGCCCGCGAGATGAAATGGCGCAAAATGCAACGTGGACACACCACAATTTCACACTGAAAAATGACCCTTTTTTGGCAAAGTGCCTAGCTGTAGTTTTTGAACCCTAGCTCGGCTGGCACATAGGGAAACCTAGCAAACCTATACATTTTTGAAAACTAGACACCCAGGGGAATCTAGGATGGGGTGAGTTGATTTCCTCCCTCCAGGTTCTGTCACCCAGATTCCCTTGCAAACCAAAAAAATTGTACAAAAAATTTTTTTTCCCCCATTTCTGTGGTGGAAAGTTCTGAAATCTGCGTGGATCCACAAATTTCCACTCACCCCACATTCCCAAAAGTCATCAGAGAAAAATGGTACCTCACTTGCGTGGGTATGCCAAGTACCCGTGACATGAAATGGCGCAAAATGCAACGTGGACACACCACAATTTCACACTGAAAAATGACCCTTTTTTGGCAAAGTGCCTAGCTGTAGTTTTTGAACCCTAGCTCTGCTGGCAACTAGGGAAACCTAGCAAACCTATACAGTTTTGAAAACTAGACATCCAGGGGAATCCAGGATGGGGTGACTTGACTGCCTCCTTCCAGGTTCTGTTACCCAGAATCCCTTGCAAACCAAAATTGTCAAAAAACCCACATTTTCTTCACATTTCTGTGGTGGAAAGTTCTGGAATCTGGGTGGATCCACAAAATTCCACTCACCCCGCATTCCCCAAAGTCTTCCGAGAAAAATGGTACCTCACTTGCGTGGGTAGGCCTAGTGCCCGCGACACGAAACGGCGGAAATGCAATGTGACACACCACAATTTCACTGTGAAAAATGACCCTTTTTTGGCAAAGTGCCTAGCTGTAGTTTTTGAACCCTAGCTCTGCTGGCACCTAGGGAAACCTAGCAAACCTATGCATTTTTTAAAACTAGACACCCGGGGGAATCTAGGATGGGGTGAGTTGTTTTCCTCCCTCCAGGTTCTGTCACCCAGATTCCCTTGCAAACCAAAAAAATTGTACAAAAAAATAAATTTTCCTCACATTTCTGTGGTGGAAAGTTCTGGAATCTGCGCGGATCCACAAATTTCCACTCACCCCACATTCCCAAAAGTCATCAGAGAAAAATGGTACCTCACTTGCGTGGGTAGGCCAAGTACCCGTGACATGAAATGGCGTAAAATGCAACGTGGACACACCACAATTTCACACTGAAAAATGACCCTTTTTTGGCAAAGTGCCTAGCTGTAGTTTTTGAACCCTAGCTCTGCTGGCAACTAGGGAAACCTAGCAAACCTATACATTTTTAAAAACTAGACATCCAGGGGAATCCAGGATGGGGTGACTTGACTGCCTCCCTCCAGGTTCTGTTACCCAGAATCCCTTGCAAACCAAAATTGTAAAAAAAAAACATTTTCCTCACATTTCTGTGGTGGAAAGTTCTGGAATCTGCGTGGATCCACAAATTTCCACTCACCCCGCGTTCCCCAAAGTCATCAGAGAAATATGGTACCTCACTTGCGTGGGTAGGCCAAGTACCCGTGACATGAAATGGCGCAAAATGCAACGTGGACACACCACAATTTCACACTGAAAAATTACCCTTTTTTGGCAAAGTGCCTAGCTGTAGTTTTTGAACCCTAGCTCTGCTGACATCTAGGGAAACCTAGCAAACCTGTATATTTTTGAAAACTAGACACCCAGGGAAATCCAGGATGGGGTGAGTTGATTTCCTCCCTCCAGGTTCTGTTACCCAGATTCCCTTGCAAACCAAAAAAATTGTCCAAAAAAATAAATTTTCCTCACATTTCTGTGGTGGAAAGTTCTGAAATCTGCGTGGATCCACAAATTTCCACTCACCCCACATTCCCAAAAGTCATCAGAGAAAAATGGTACCTCACTTGCGTGGGTAGGCCAAGTACCCGTGACATGAAATGGCACAAAATGTAACGTGGACACACCACAATTTCACACTGAAAAATGACCCTTTTTTGGCAAAGTGCCTAGCTGTAGTTTTTGAACCCTAGCTCTTCTGGCACCTAGGGAAAGCTAGCAAACCTATACATTTTTCAAAACTAGACAACCTGGGGAATCCATGATAGGGTGTCTTGACTGCCTTCCTCCATGTACTGTTACCCAGAATCCCGTGCAAACCAAAAAAATAGTCATAAACCCCATATTTTCCTCACATTTCTGTGGTGGAAAGTTCTGGAATCTGCGTGGATCCACCAATGTCCACTCACCCCGCTTTCCCCAAAGTCTTCTGAGAAAAATAGTACCTCACTTGCGTAGGTAGGAGTAGTGCCCGCGAGATGAAATGGCGCAAAATGCAACGTGGACACACCACAATTTCACACTGAAAAATGACCCTTTTTTGGCAAAGTGCCTAGCTGTAGTTTTTGAACCCTAGCTCGGCTGGCACATAGGGAAACCTAGCAAACCTATACATTTTTGAAAACTAGACACCCAGGGGAATCTAGGATGGGGTGAGTTGATTTCCTCCCTCCAGGTTCTGTCACCCAGATTCCCTTGCAAACCAAAAAAATTGTACAAAAAAATAAATTTTCCCCACATTTCTGTGGTGGAAAGTTCTGAAATCTGCGTGGATCCACAAATTTCCACTCACCCCACATTCCCAAAAGTCATCAGAGAAAAATGGTACCTCACTTGCGTGGGTAGGCCAAGTACCCATGACATGAAATGGCGCAAAATGCAACGTGGACACACCACAATTTCACACTGAAAAATGACCCTTTTTTGGCAAAGTGCCTAGCTGTAGTTTTTGAACCCTAGCTCTGCTGGCAACTAGGGAAACCTAGCAAACCTATACAGTTTTGAAAGCTAGACATCCAGGGCAATCCAGGATGGGGTGACTTGACTGCCTCCTTCCAGGTTCTGTTACCCAGAATCCCTTGCAAACCAAAATTGTCAAAAAACCCACATTTTCTTCACATTTCTGTGGTGGAAAGTTCTGGAATCTGGGTGGATCCACAAAATTCCACTCACCCCGCATTCCCCAGAGTCTTCCGAGAAAAATGGTACCTCACTTGCGTGGGTAGGCCTAGTGCCCGCGACACGAAACGGCGCAAAATGCAATGTGACACACCACAATTTCACTGTGAAAAATGACCCTTTTTTGGCAAAGTGCCTAGCTGTAGTTTTTGAACCCTAGCTCTGCTGGCACCTAGGGAAACCTAGCAAACCTATGCATTTTTTAAAACTAGACACCCAGGGGAATCTAGGATGGGGTGAGTTGATTTCCTCCCTCCAGGTTCTGTCACCCAGATTCCCTTGCAAACCAAAAAAATTGTACGAAAAAATAAATTTTCCCCACATTTCTGTGGTGGAAAGTTCTGAAATCTGCGTGGATCCACAAATTTCCACTCACCCCACATTCCCAAAAGTCATCAGAGAAAAATGGTACCTCACTTGCGTGGGTAGGCCAAGTACCCGTGACATGAAATGGCGCAAAATGCAACGTGGACACACCACAATTTCACACTGAAAAATGACCCTTTTTTGGCAAAGTGCCTAGCTGTAGTTTTTGAACCCTAGCTCTGCTGGCAACTAGGGAAACCTAGCAAACCTATACAGTTTTGAAAACTAGACATCCAGGGGAATCCAGGATGGGGTGACTTGACTGCCTCCTTCCAGGTTCTAATACCCAGAATCCCTTGCAAACCAAAATTGTCAAAAAACCCACATTTTCTTCACATTTCTGTGGTGGAAAGTTCTGGAATCTGCGTGGATATACAAATTTCCACTCACCCCACATTCCCAAAAGTCATCAGAGAAAAATGGTACCTCACTTGCGTGGGTAGGCCAAGTACCCGTGACATGAAATGGCGTAAAATGCAAAGTGGACACACCACAATTTCACACTGAAAAATGACCCTTTTTTGGCAAAGTGCCTAGCTGTAGTTTTTTAACCCTAGCTCTGCTGGAAACTAGGGAAACCTAGCAAACCTATACATTTTTGAAAACTAGACATCCAGGGGAATCCAGGATGGGGTGACTTGACTGCCTCCCTCCAGGTTCTGTTACCCAGAATCCCTTGCAAACCAAAATTGTAAAAAAAAAAATTTTCGTCATATTTCTGTGGTGGAAAGTTCTGGAATCTGCGTGGATCCACAAATTTCCACTCACCCCGCGTTCCCCAAAGTCATCAGAGAAAAATGGTACCTCACTTGCGTGGGTAGGCCAAGTACCCGTGACATGAAATGGCGCAAAATGCAACGTGGACACACCACAATTTCACACTGAAAAATTACCCTTTTTTGGCAAAGTGCCTAGCTGTAGTTTTTGAACCCTAGCTCTGCTGGTACCTAGGGAAAGCTAGCAAACCTATACATTTTTGAAAACTAGACACCCAGGGAAATCCAGGATGGGGTGAGTTGATTTCCTCCCTCCAGGTTCTGTTACCCAGATTTCCTTGCAAACCAAAAAAATTGTCCAAAAAAATAAATTTTCCTCACATTTCTGTGGTGGAAAGTTCTGAAATCTGCGTGGATCCACAAATTTCCACTCACCCCACATTCCCAAAAGTCATCAGAGAAAAATGGTACCTCACTTGCGTGGGTAGGCCAAGTACCCGTGACATGAAATGGCACAAAATGTAACGTGGACACACCACAATTTCACACTGAAAAATGACCCTTTTTTGGCAAAGTGCCTACCTGTAGTTTTTGAACCCTAGCTCTGCTGGCACCTAGGGAAAGCTAGCAAACCTATACATTTTTCAAAACTAGACAACCTGGGGAATCCATGATAGGGTGTCTTGACTGCCTTCCTCCATGTACTGTTACCCAGAATCCCGTGCAAACCAAAAAAATAGTCATAAACCCCATATTTTCCCCACATTTCTGTGGTGGAAAGTTCTGGAATCTGCGTGGATCCACCAATGTCCACTCACCCCGCTTTCCCCAAAGTCTTCTGAGAAAAATAGTACCTCACTTGCGTAGGTAGGAGTAGTGCCCGCGAGATGAAATGGCGCAAAATGCAACGTGGACACACCACAATTTCACACTGAAAAATGACCCTTTTTTGGCAAAGTGCCTAGCTGTAGTTTTTGAACCCTAGCTCGGCTGGCACATAGGGAAACCTAGCAAACCTATACATTTTTGAAAACTAGACACCCAGGGGAATCTAGGATGGGGTGAGTTGATTTCCTCCCTCCAGGTTCTGTCACCCAGATTCCCTTGCAAACCAAAAAAATTGTACAAAAAAATAAATTTTCCCCACATTTCTGTGGTGGAAAGTTCTGAAATCTGCGTGGATCCACAAATTTCCACTCACCCCACATTCCCAAAAGTCGTCAGAAAAAAATGGTACCTCACTTGCGTGGGTAGGCCAAGTACCCGTGACATGAAATGGCGCAAAATGCAACGTGGACACACCACAATTTCACACTGAAAAATGACCCTTTTGTGGCAAAGTGCCTAGCTGTAGTTTTTGAACCCTAGCTCTGCTGGCAACTAGGGAAACCTAGCAAACCTATACAGTTTTGAAAACTAGACATCCAGGGGAATCCAGGATGGGGTGACTTGACTGCCTCCTTCCAGGTTCTGTTACCCAGAATCCCTTGCAAACCAAAATTGTCAAAAAACCCACATTTTCTTCACATTTCTGTGGTGGAAAGTTCTGGAATCTGGGTGGATCCACAAAATTCCACTCACCCCGCATTCCCCAAAGTCTTCCGAGAAAAATGGTACCTCACTTGCGTGGGTAGGCCTAGTGCCCGCGACACGAAACGGCGCAAAATGCAATGTGACACACCACAATTTCACTGTGAAAAATGACCCTTTTTTGGCAAAGTGCCTAGCTGTAGTTTTTGAACCCTAGCTCTGCTGGCACCTAGGGAAACCTAGCAAACCTATGCATTTTTTAAAACTAGACACCCAGGGGAATCTAGGATGAGGTGAGTGTATTTCCTCCCTCCAGGTTGTGTCACCCAGATTCCCTTGCAAACCAAAAAAATTGTACAAAAAAATAAATTTTCCTCACATTTCTGTGGTGGAAAGTTCTGAAATCTGCGTGGATCCACAAATTTCCACTCACCCCACATTCCCAAAAGTCATCAGAGAAAAATGGTACCTCACTTGCGTGGGTAGGCCAAGTACCCGTGACATGAAATGGCGCAAAATGCAACATGGACACACCACAATTTCACACTGAAAAATTACCCTTTTTTGGCAAAGTGCCTAGCTGTAGTTTTTGAACCCTAGCTCTGCTGACATCTAGGGAAACCTAGCAAACCTATATATTTTTGAAAACTAGACACCCAGGGAAGTCCAGGATGGGGTGAGTTGATTTCCTCCCTCCAGGTTCTGTTACCCAGATTCCCTTGCAAACCAAAAAAATTGTCCAAAAAAATAAATTTTCCTCACATTTCTGTGGTGGAAAGTTCTGAAATCTGCGTGGATCCACAATTTCCACTCACCCCACATTCCCAAAAGTCATCAGAGAAAAATGGTACCTCACTTGCGTGGGTAGGTCAAGTACCCGTGACATGAACTGGCGCAAAATGTAACGTGGACACACCACAATTTCACACTGAAAAATGACCCTTTTTTGGCAAAGTGCCTAGCTGTAGTTTTTGAACCCTAGCTCTGCTGGCAACTAGGGAAACCTAGCAAACCTATACATTTTTGAAAACTAGACATCCAGGGGAATCCAGGATGGGGTGACTTGACTGCCTCCCTCCAGGTTCTGTTACCCAGAATCCCTTGCAAACCAAAATTGTCAAAAAAAAAACATTTTCTTCACATTTCTGTGGTGGAAAGTTCTGGAATCTGCGTGGATCCACAAATTTCCACTCACCCCGTATTCCCCAAAGTCTTCCGAGAAAAATGGTACCTCACTTGCATGGGTAGGCCAAGTACCCGTGACATGAAATGGCGTAAAATGCAACGTGGACAAACCACAACTTCACACTGAAAAATGACCCTTTTTGGGCAAAGTGCCTAGCTGTAGTTTTTGAACCCTAGCTCTGCTGACATCTAGGGAAACCTAGCAAACCTATACATTTTTTAAAACTAGACACCCAGGGAAATCCAGAATGGGGTGAGTTGATTTCCTCCCTCCAGGTTCTGTTACCCAGATTCCCTTGCAAACCAAAAAAATTGTCCAAAAAAATAAATTTTCCTCACATTTCTGTGGTGGAATGTTCTGAAATCTGCGTGGATCCACAATTTCCACTCACCCCACATTCCCAAAAGTCATCAGAGAAAAATGGTACCTCACTTGCGTGGGTAGGTCAAGTACCCGTGACATGAACTGGCGCAAAATGTAACGTGGACACACCACAATTTCACACTGAAAAATGACCCTTTTTTGGCAAAGTGCCTAGCTGTAGTTTTTGAACCCTAGCTCTGCTGGCAACTAGGGAAACCTAGCAAACCTATACATTTTTGAAAACTAGACATCCAGGGGAATCCAGGATGGGGTGACTTGACTGCCTCCCTCCAGGTTCTGTTACCCAGTATCCCTTGCAAACCAAAATTGTAAAAAAAAAACATTTTCCTCACATTTCTGGGGTGGAAAGTTCTGGAATCTGTGTGGATCCACAAATATCCACTCACCCCACGTTCCCAAAAGTCATCAGAGAAAAATGGTACCTCACTTGCGTGGGTAGGCCAAGTACCCGTGACATGAAATGGCGCAAAATGCAACGTGGACACACCACAATTTCACACTGAAAAATGACCATTTTTTGGCAAAGTGCCTAGCTGTAGTTTTTGAATCCTAGCTCTGCTGGCAACAAGGGAAACCTAGCAAACCTATACATTTTTGAAAACTAGACATCCAGGGGAATCCAGGATGGGGTGACTTGACTGCCTCCCTCCAGGTTCTGTTACCCAGAATCCCTTGCAAACCAAAATTGTCAAAAAAAAACATTTTCTTCACATTTCTGTGGTGGAAAGTTCTGGAATCTGCGTGGATCCACAAATTTCCACTCACCCCGCGTTCCCCAAAGTCTTCCGAGAAAAATGGTACCTCACTTGCATGGGTAGGCCAAGTACCCGTGACATGAAATGGCGTAAAATGCAACGTGGACAAACCACAACTTCACACTGAAAAATGACCTTTTTTTGGCAAAGTGCCTAGCTGTAGTTTTTGAACCCTAGCTCTGCTGACATCTAGGGAAACCTAGCAAACCTATACATTTTTTAAAAATAGACACCCAGGGAAATCCAGGATGGGGTGAGTTGATTTCCTCCCTCCAGGTTCTGTTACCCAGATTCCCTTGCAAACCAATAAAATTGTCAAAAGAACACATTTTCCTTACATTTCTGTGGTGCAAAGTTCTGGAATATGCGTGGATCCACAAATTTCCACTCACCCCGCTTTCCACAAAGTCTTCCGAGAAAATGGTACCCCACTTTCATGGGTAGGCCTAGTTCCCGTGACATGAAACGGTGCAAAACACAACGTGCACACACCACAATTTCACAGTGAAAAATGACCCTTTTTTGGCAAAGTGCCTAGCTGTAGTTTTTGAACCCTAGCTGTGCTGGCACCTAGGGAAACCTAGCAAACCTATACATTTTTGGAAACTGGACACCCAGAAGAATCTAGGATGGGGTGAGTTGATTTCCTCCCTCCAGGTTCTGTCACCCAGATTCCCTTGCAAACCAAAATAATTGTCCAAAAAAATACATTTTCCTCACATTTCTGTGGTGGAAAGTTCTGAAATCTGCATGGATCCACAAATTTCCACTCACCCCACGTTCCCAAAAGTCATCAGAGAAAAATGGTACCTCGCTTGCGTGGGTAGGCCAAGTACCCGTGACATGAAATGGCGCAAAATGCAACGTGGACACACCACAATTTCACACTGAAAAATTACCCTTTTTTGGCAAAGTACCTAGCTGTAGTTTTTGAACCCTAGCTCTGCTGGCAACTAGGGAAACCTAGCAAACCTATACATTTTTGAAAACTAGACATCCAGGGGAATCCAGGATGGGGTGTCTTGACTGCCTCCCTCCAGGTTCTGTTACCCAGAATCCCTTGCAAACCTAAAGGAATTGTCAAAAAAAACCATTTTCCTCACATTTCTGTGGTGGAAAGTTCTGGAATCTGTGTGGATCCACAAATTTGCACTCACCCCGCATTCCCCAAAGTCTTACGAGAAAAATGCTACCTCACTTGCGTGGGTAGGCCTAGTGTCCACGACATGAAACGGCAAAAAATGCAACGTGGACACACCATAATTTCACAGTGAAAAATGACCCTTTTTTGGCAAAGTGCCTAGCTGTAGTTTTTGAACCCTAGCTCTGCTGGCACCTAGGGAAACCTAGCAAACCTATACATTTTTGAAAACTAGACAACCTGGGGAATCCATGATAGGGTGTCTTGACTGCCTTCCTCCAGGTACTGTTACCCATAACCCCGTGCAAACCAAAAAATAGTCAAAAAACCCATATTTTCCTCACATTTCTGTGGTGGAAAGTTCTGGAATCTGCGTGGATCCACAAATGTCCACTCCCCCGCTTTCCCCAAAGCTTCCTGAGAAAAATGGTACCTCACTTGCGCAGGTAGGCCTAGTGCCCGCGAGATGAAACGGCGCACAATGCAACGTGGACACACCACAATTTCACAGTGAAAAATGACCCTCTTTTTGCAAAGTGCCTAGCTGTAGTTTTTGAACCTTAGCTCTGCTGGCAACTAGGGAAACCTAGCAAACCTACACATTTTTTAAAACTAGACATCCAGGGGAATCCAGGATGGGGTGACTTGACTGCCTCCCTCCAGGTTCTGTTACCCAGAATCCCTTGCAAACCAAAATTGTAAAAAAAAAACATTTTCGTCACATTTCTGTGGTGGAAAGTTCTGGAATCTGCGTGGATCCACAAATTTCCACTCACCCCGCGTTCCCCAAAGTCATCAGAGAAAAATGGTACCTCACTTGCGTGGGTAGGCCAAGTACCCGTGACATGAAATGGCGCAAAATGCAACATGGACACACCACAATTTCACACTGAAAAATTACCCTTTTTTGGCAAAGTGCCTAGCTGTAGTTTTTGAACCCTAGCTCTGCTGACATCTAGGGAAACCTAGCAAACCTATATATTTTTGAAAACTAGACATCCAGGGGAATCCAGGATGGGGTCAGTTGATTTCCTCCCTCCAGGTTCTGTTACCCAGATTCCCTTGCAAACCAAAAAAATTGTCCAAAAAAATAAATTTTCCTCACATTTCTGTGGTGGAAAGTTCTGAAATCTGCGTGGATCCACAATTTCCACTCACCCCACATTCCCAAAAGTCATCAGAGAAAAATGGTACCTCACTTGCGTGGGTAGGTCAAGTA
The DNA here is from genome assembly GCF_964204655.1 of Triturus cristatus. NCBI lineage: Eukaryota > Metazoa > Chordata > Amphibia > Caudata > Salamandridae > Triturus > Triturus cristatus. Next base: position 928,020,735 of record NC_140579.1, on the reverse strand, counting down.
CCCGTGACATGAACTGGCGCAAAATGTAACGTGGACACACCACAATTTCACACTGAAAAATGACCCTTTTTTGGCAAAGTGCCTAGCTGTAGTTTTTGAACCCTAGCTCTGCTGACATCTAGGGAAACCTAGCAAACCTATACATTTTTTAAAACTAGACACCCAGGGAAATCCAGAATGGGGTGAGTTGATTTCCTCCCTCCAGGTTCTGTTACCCAGATTCCCTTGCAAACCAAAAAAATTGTCCAAAAAAATAAATTTTCCTCACATTTCTGTGGTGGAATGTTCTGAAATCTGCGTGGATCCACAATTTCCACTCACCCCACATTCCCAAAAGTCATCAGAGAAAAATGGTACCTCACTTGCGTGGGTAGGTCAAGTACCCGTGACATGAACTGGCGCAAAATGTAACGTGGACACACCACAATTTCACACTGAAAAAGGACCCTTTTTTGGCAAAGTGCCTAGCTGTAGTTTTTGAACCCTAGCTCTGCTGGCAACTAGGGAAACCTAGCAAACCTATACATTTTTGAAAACTAGACATCCAGGGGAATCCAGGATGGGGTGACGTGACTGCCTCCCTCCAGGTTCTGTTACCCAGTATCCCTTGCAAATCAAAATTGTAAAAAAAAACCATTTTCCTCACATTTCTGTGGTGGAAAGTTCAGGAATCTGCGTGGATCCACAAATTTCCACTCACCCCGCGTTCCCCAAAGTCTTCCGAGAAAAATGGTACCTCACTTGCATGGGTAGGCCAAGTACTTGTGACATGAAATGGCGTAAAATGCAACGTGGACAAACCACAACTTCACACTGAAAAATGACCCTTTTTTGGCAAAGTGCCTAGCTGTAGTTTTTGAACCCTAGCTCTGCTGACATCTAGGGAAACCTAGCAAACCTATACATTTTTTAAAAATAGACACCCAGGGAAATCCAGGATGGGGTGAGTTGATTTCCTCCCTCCAGGTTCTGTTACCCAGAACCCCCTTGCAAACCAAAATTGTCAAAAAAAACATTTTCTTCACATTTCTGTGGTGGAAAGTTCTGGAATCTGCGTGGATCCACAAATTTCCACTCACCCCGCGTTCCCCAAAGTCTTCCGAGAAAAATGGTACCTCACTTGCGTGGGTAGGCTAAGTACCCGTGACATGAAATGGCGCAAAATGTAACGTGGACACACCACAATTTCACACTGAAAAATGACCCTTTTTTGGCAAAGTGCCTAGCTGTAGTTTTTGAACCCTAGCTCTGCTGGCACCTAGGGAAAGCTAGCAAACCTATCAATTTTTCAAAACTAGACAACCTGGGGAATCCATGATAGGGTGTCTTGACTGCCTTCCTCCAGGTACTGTTACCCAGAATCCCGTGCAAACCAAAAAAATAGTCAAAAAACCCACATTTTCCTCACATTTCTGTGGTGGAAAGTTCTGGAATCTGCGTGGATCCACAAATGTCCACTCACCCCGCTTTCCCCAAAGTCTTCTGAGAAAAATGGTACCTCACTTGCGTAGGTAGGCCTAGTGCCCGCGAGATGAAACGGCGCAAAATGCAACGTGGACACACCACAATTTCACAGTGAAAAATGACCCTCTTTTTACAAAGTGCCTAGCTGTAGTTTTTGAACCCTAGCTCTGCTGGCACCCAGGGAAACATAGCAACCCTATACATTTTTGAAAACTAGACATGCAGGGGAATCCAGGATGGGGAGACTTGACTGCCTCCCTCCAGGTTCTGTTACCCAGAATCCCCTGCAAACCTATAAAATTGTCAAAAGAACACATTTTCCTTACATTTCTGTGGTGCAAAGTTCTGGAATCTGCGTGGATCCACAAATTTCCACTCACCCCGCTTTCCCCAAAGTCTTCCGAGAAAAATGGTACCCCACTTTCATGGGTAGGCCTAGTTCCCGTGACATGAAACGGTGCAAAACACAACGTGCACACACCACAATTTCACAGTGAAAAATGACCCTTTTTTGGCAAAGTGCCTAGCTGTAGTTTTTGAACCCTAGCTCTGCTGGCACCTAGGGAAACCTAGCAAACCTATACATTTTTGGAAACTGGACACCCAGAAGAATCTAGGATGGGGTGAGTTGATTTCCTCCCTCCAGGTTCTGTCACCCAGATTCCCTTGCAAACCAAAATAATTGTCCAAAAAAATACATTTTCCTCACATTTCTGTGGTGGAAAGTTCTGAAATCTGCATGGATCCACAAATTTCCACTCACCCCACGTTCCCAAAAGTCATCAGAGAAAAATGGTACCTCGCTTGCGTGGGTAGGCCAAGTACCCGTGACATGAAATGGCGCAAAATGCAACGTGGACACACCACAATTTCACACTGAAAAATTACCCTTTTTTGGCAAAGTACCTAGCTGTAGTTTTTGAACCCTAGCTCTGCTGGCAACTAGGGAAACCTAGCAAACCTATAAATTTTTGAAAACTAGACATCCAGGGGAATCCAGGATGGGGTGTCTTGACTGCCTCCCTCCAGGTTCTGTTACCCAGAATCCCTTGCAAACCTAAAGGAATTGTAAAAAAAAACCATTTTCCTCACATTTCTGTGGTGGAAAGTTCTGGAATCTGTGTGGATCCACAAATTTGCACTCACCCCGCATTCCCCAAAGTCTTACGAGAAAAATGCTACCTCACTTGCGTGGGTAGGCCTAGTGTCCACGACATGAAACGGCAAAAAATGCAACGTGGACACACCATAATTTCACAGTGAAAAATGACCCTTTTTTGGCAAAGTGCCTAGCTGTAGTTTTTGAACCCTAGCTCTGCTGGCACCTAGGGAAACCTAGCAAACCTATACATTTTTGAAAACTAGACAACCTGGGGAATCCATGATAGGGTGTCTTGACTGCCTTCCTCCAGGTACTGTTACCCATAACCCCGTGCAAACCAAAAAAATAGTCAAAAAACCCATATTTTCGTCACATTTCTGTGGTGGAAAGTTCTGGAATCTGCGTGGATCCACAAATTTCCACTCACCCCGCGTTCCCCAAAGTCATCAGAGAAAAATGGTACCTCACTTGCGTGGGTAGGCCAAGTACCCGTGACATGAAATGGCGCAAAATGCAACATGGACACACCACAATTTCACACTGAAAAATTACCCTTTTTTGGCAAAGTGCCTAGCTGTAGTTTTTGAACCCTAGCTCTGCTGACATCTAGGGAAACCTAGCAAACCTATATATTTTTGAAAACTAGACATCCAGGGGAATCCAGGATGGGGTCAGTTGATTTCCTCCCTCCAGGTTCTGTTACCCAGATTCCCTTGCAAACCAAAAAAATTGTCCAAAAAAATAAATTTTCCTCACATTTCTGTGGTGGAAAGTTCTGAAATCTGCGTGGATCCACAATTTCCACTCACCCCACATTCCCAAAAGTCATCAGAGAAAAATGGTACCTCACTTGCGTGGGTAGGTCAAGTACCCGTGACATGAACTGGCGCAAAATGTAACGTGGACACACCACAATTTCACACTGAAAAATGACCCTTTTTTGGCAAAGTGCCTAGCTGTAGTTTTTGAACCCTAGCTCTGCTGACATCTAGGGAAACCTAGCAAACCTATACATTTTTTAAAACTAGACACCCAGGGAAATCCAGAATGGGGTGAGTTGATTTCCTCCCTCCAGGTTCTGTTACCCAGATTCCCTTGCAAACCAAAAAAATTGTCCAAAAAAATAAATTTTCCTCACATTTCTGTGGTGGAATGTTCTGAAATCTGCGTGGATCCACAATTTCCACTCACCCCACATTCCCAAAAGTCATCAGAGAAAAATGGTACCTCACTTGCGTGGGTAGGTCAAGTACCCGTGACATGAACTGGCGCAAAATGTAACGTGGACACACCACAATTTCACACTGAAAAAGGACCCTTTTTTGGCAAAGTGCCTAGCTGTAGTTTTTGAACCCTAGCTCTGCTGGCAACTAGGGAAACCTAGCAAACCTATACATTTTTGAAAACTAGACATCCAGGGGAATCCAGGATGGGGTGACGTGACTGCCTCCCTCCAGGTTCTGTTACCCAGTATCCCTTGCAAATCAAAATTGTAAAAAAAACCCATTTTCCTCACATTTCTGTGGTGGAAAGTTCAGGAATCTGCGTGGATCCACAAATTTCCACTCACCCCGCGTTCCCCAAAGTCTTCCGAGAAAAATGGTACCTCACTTGCATGGGTAGGCCAAGTACTTGTGACATGAAATGGCGTAAAATGCAACGTGGACAAACCACAACTTCACACTGAAAAATGACCCTTTTTTGGCAAAGTGCCTAGCTGTAGTTTTTGAACCCTAGCTCTGCTGACATCTAGGGAAACCTAGCAAACCTATACATTTTTTAAAAATAGACACCCAGGGAAATCCAGGATGGGGTGAGTTGATTTCCTCCCTCCAGGTTCTGTTACCCAGAACCCCCTTGCAAACCAAAATTGTCAAAAAAAACATTTTCTTCACATTTCTGTGGTGGAAAGTTCTGGAATCTGCGTGGATCCACAAATTTCCACTCACCCCGCGTTCCCCAAAGTCTTCCGAGAAAAATGGTACCTCACTTGCGTGGGTAGGCTAAGTACCCGTGACATGAAATGGCGCAAAATGTAACGTGGACACACCACAATTTCACACTGAAAAATGACCCTTTTTTGGCAAAGTGCCTAGCTGTAGTTTTTGAACCCTAGCTCTGCTGGCACCTAGGGAAAGCTAGCAAACCTATCAATTTTTCAAAACTAGACAACCTGGGGAATCCATGATAGGGTGTCTTGACTGCCTTCCTCCAGGTACTGTTACCCAGAATCCCGTGCAAACCAAAAAAATAGTCAAAAAACCCACATTTTCCTCACATTTCTGTGGTGGAAAGTTCTGGAATCTGCGTGGATCCACAAATGTCCACTCACCCCGCTTTCCCCAAAGTCTTCTGAGAAAAATGGTACCTCACTTGCGTAGGTAGGCCTAGTGCCCGCGAGATGAAACGGCGCAAAATGCAACGTGGACACACCACAATTTCACAGTGAAAAATGACCCTCTTTTTACAAAGTGCCTAGCTGTAGTTTTTGAACCCTAGCTCTGCTGGCACCCAGGGAAACATAGCAACCCTATACATTTTTGAAAACTAGACATGCAGGGGAATCCAGGATGGGGAGACTTGACTGCCTCCCTCCAGGTTCTGTTACCCAGAATCCCCTGCAAACCTATAAAATTGTCAAAAGAACACATTTTCCTTACATTTCTGTGGTGCAAAGTTCTGGAATCTGCGTGGATCCACAAATTTCCACTCACCCCGCTTTCCCCAAAGTCTTCCGAGAAAAATGGTACCCCACTTTCATGGGTAGGCCTAGTTCCCGTGACATGAAACGGTGCAAAACACAACGTGCACACACCACAATTTCACAGTGAAAAATGACCCTTTTTTGGCAAAGTGCCTAGCTGTAGTTTTTGAACCCTAGCTCTGCTGGCACCTAGGGAAACCTAGCAAACCTATACATTTTTGGAAACTGGACACCCAGAAGAATCTAGGATGGGGTGAGTTGATTTCCTCCCTCCAGGTTCTGTCACCCAGATTCCCTTGCAAACCAAAATAATTGTCCAAAAAAATACATTTTCCTCACATTTCTGTGGTGGAAAGTTCTGAAATCTGCATGGATCCACAAATTTCCACTCACCCCACGTTCCCAAAAGTCATCAGAGAAAAATGGTACCTCGCTTGCGTGGGTAGGCCAAGTACCCGTGACATGAAATGGCGCAAAATGCAACGTGGACACACCACAATTTCACACTGAAAAATTACCCTTTTTTGGCAAAGTACCTAGCTGTAGTTTTTGAACCCTAGCTCTGCTGGCAACTAGGGAAACCTAGCAAACCTATAAATTTTTGAAAACTAGACATCCAGGGGAATCCAGGATGGGGTGTCTTGACTGCCTCCCTCCAGGTTCTGTTACCCAGAATCCCTTGCAAACCTAAAGGAATTGTAAAAAAAAACCATTTTCCTCACATTTCTGTGGTGGAAAGTTCTGGAATCTGTGTGGATCCACAAATTTGCACTCACCCCGCATTCCCCAAAGTCTTACGAGAAAAATGCTACCTCACTTGCGTGGGTAGGCCTAGTGTCCACGACATGAAACGGCAAAAAATGCAACGTGGACACACCATAATTTCACAGTGAAAAATGACCCTTTTTTGGCAAAGTGCCTAGCTGTAGTTTTTGAACCCTAGCTCTGCTGGCACCTAGGGAAACCTAGCAAACCTATACATTTTTGAAAACTAGACAACCTGGGGAATCCATGATAGGGTGTCTTGACTGCCTTCCTCCAGGTACTGTTACCCATAACCCCGTGCAAACCAAAAAAATAGTCAAAAAACCCATATTTTCCTCACATTTCTGTGGTGGAAAGTTCTGGAATCTACGTGGATCCACAAATGTCCACTCCCCCGCTTTCCCCAAAGTCTCCTGAGAAAAATGGTACCTCACTTGCGCAGGTAGGCCTAGTGCCCGCGAGATGAAACGGCGCACAATGCAACGTGGACACACCACAATTTCACAGTGAAAAATGACCCTCTTTTTGCAAAGTGCCTAGCTGTGGTTTTTGAACCTTAGCTCTGCTGGCAACTAGGGAAACCTAGCAAACCTACACATTTTTTAAAACTAGACATCCAGGGGAATCCAGGATGGGGTGACTTGACTGCCTCCCTCCAGGTTCTGTTACCCAGAATCCCTTGCAAACCAAAATTGTAAAAAAAAAACATTTTCGTCACATTTCTGTGGTGGAAAGTTCTGGAATCTGCGTGGATCCACAAATTTCCACTCACCCCGCGTTCCCCAAAGTCATCAGAGAAAAATGGTACCTCACTTGCATGGGTAGGCCAAGTACCCGTGACATGAAATGGCGCAAAATGCAACATGGACACACCACAATTTCACACTGAAAAATTACCCTTTTTTGGCAAAGTGCCTAGCTGTAGTTTTTGAACCCTAGCTCTGCTGACATCTAGGGAAACCTAGCAAACCTATATATTTTTGAAAACTAGACACCCAGGGAAATCCAGGATGGGGTGAGTTGATTTCCTCCCTCCAGGTTCTGTTACCCAGATTCCCTTGCAAACCAAAATAATTGTCCAAAAAAATACATTTTCCTCACATTTCTGTGGTGGAAAGTTCTGAAATCTGCATGGATCCACAAATTTCCACTCACCCCACGTTCCCAAAAGTCATCAGAGAAAAATGGTACCTCGCTTGCGTGGGTAGGCCAAGTACCCGTGACATGAAATGGCGCAAAATGCAACGTGGACACACCACAATTTCACACTGAAAAATTACCCTTTTTTGGCAAAGTACCTAGCTGTAGTTTTTGAACCCTAGCTCTGCTGGCAACTAGGGAAACCTAGCAAACCTATACATTTTTGAAAACTAGACATCCAGGGGAATCCAGGATGGGGTGTCTTGACTGCCTCCCTCCAGGTTCTGTTACCCAGAATCCCTTGCAAACCTAAAGGAATTGTAAAAAAAAACCATTTTCCTCACATTTCTGTGGTGGAAAGTTCTGGAATCTGTGTGGATCCACAAATTTGCACTCACCCCGCATTCCCCAAAGTCTTACGAGAAAAATGCTACCTCACTTGCGTGGGTAGGCCTAGTGTCCACGACATGAAACGGCAAAAAATGCAACGTGGACACACCATAATTTCACAGTGAAAAATGACCCTTTTTTGGCAAAGTGCCTAGCTGTAGTTTTTGAACCCTAGCTCTGCTGGCACCTAGGGAAACCTAGCAAACCTATACATTTTTGAAAACTAGACAACCTGGGGAATCCATGATAGGGTGTCTTGACTGCCTTCCTCCAGGTACTGTTACCCATAACCCCGTGCAAACCAAAAAAATAGTCAAAAAACCCATATTTTCCTCACATTTCTGTGGTGGAAAGTTCTGGAATCTGCGTGGATCCACAAATGTCCACTCCCCCGCTTTCCCCCAAGTCTCCTGAGAAAAATGTTACCTCACTTACGCAGGTAGGCCTAGTGCCCGCGAGATGAAACGGCGCACAATGCAACGTGGACACACCACAATTTCACAGTGAAAAATGACCCTCTTTTTGCAAAGTGCCTAGCTGTAGTTTTTGAACCTTAGCTCTGCTGGCAACTAGGGAAACCTAGCAAACCTACACATTTTTTAAAACTAGACATCCAGGGGAATCCAGGATGGGGTGACTTGACTGCCTCCCTCCAAGTTCTGTTACCCAGAATCCCTTGCAAACCAAAATTGTAAAAAAAAAACATTTTCGTCACATTTCTGTGGTGGAAAGTTCTGGAATCTGCGTGGATCCACAAATTTCCACTCACCCCGCATTCCCCAAAGTCTTCCGAGAAAAATGGTACCTCACTTGCATGGGTAGGCCAAGTACCCGTGACATGAAATGGCGTAAAATGCAACGTGGACAAACCACAACTTCACACTGAAAAATGACCCTTTTTTGGCAAAGTGCCTAGCTGTAGTTTTTGAACCCTAGCTCTGCTGGCAACTAGGGAAACCTAGCAAACCTATACATTTTTGAAAACTAGACATCCAGGGGAATCCAGGATGGGGTGACTTGACTGCCTCCCTCCAGGTTCTGTTACCCAGTATCCCTTGCAAACCAAAATTGTAAAAAAAAACCATTTTCCTCACATTTCTGTGGTGGAAAGTTCTGGAATCTGCGTGGATCCACAAATATCCACTCACCCCACGTTCCCAAAAGTCATCAGAGAAAAATGGTACCTCACTTGTGTGGGTAGGCCGAGTACCCGTGACATGAAATGGCGCAAAATGCAACGTGGACACACCACAATTTCACACTGAAAAATGACCCTTTTTTGGCAAAGTGCCTAGCTGTAGTTTTTGAACCCTAGCTCTGCTGGCAACAAGGGAAACCTAGCAAACCTATACATTTTTGAAAACTAGACATCCAGGGGAATCCAGGATGGGGTGACTTGACTGCCTCCCTCCAGGTTCTGTTACCCAGAATCCCTTGCAAACCAAAATTGTCAAAAAAAAACATTTTCTTCACATTTCTGTGGTGGAAAGTTCTGGAATCTGCGTGGATCCACAAATTTCCACTCACCCTGCGTTCCCCAAAGTCTTCCGAGAAAAATGGTACCTCACTTGCATGGGTAGGCCAAGTACCCGTGACATGAAATGGCGTAAAATGCAACGTGGACAAACCACAACTTCACACTGAAAAATGACCCTTTTTTGGCAAAGTGCCTAGCTGTAGTTTTTGAACCCTAGCTCTGCTGACATCTAGGGAAACCTAGCAAACCTATACATTTTTTTAAAATAGACACCCAGGGAAATCCAGGATGGGGTGAGTTGATTTCCTCCCTCCAGGTTCTGTTACCCAGATTCCCTTGCAAACCAATAAAATTGTCCAAAAAAATAAATTTTCCTCACATTTCTGTGGTGGAAAGTTCTGAAATCTGCGTGGATCCACAAATTTCCACTCACCCCACATTCCCAAAAGTCATCAGAGAAAAATGGTACCTCACTTGCGTGGGTAGGCCAAGTACCCGTGACATGAAATGGCGCAAAATGTAACGTGGACACACCACAATTTCACACTGAAAAATGACCCTTTTTTGGCAAAGTGCCTAGCTGTAGTTTTTGAACCCTAGCTCTGCTGGCACCTAGGGAAACCTAGCAAACCTATACATTTTTGAAAACTAGACACCCAGGGGAATCCAGGATGGGGTGAGTTGATTTCCTCCCTCCAGGTTCTGTCACCCAGATTCCCTTGCAAACCAAAATAATTGTCCAAAAAAATACATTTTCCTCACATTTCTGTGGTGGAAAGTTCTGAAATCTGCATGGATCCACAAATTTCCACTCACCCCACGTTCCCAAAAGTCATCAGAGAAAAATGGTACCTCGCTTGCGTGGGTAGGCCAAGTACCCGTGACATGAAATGGCGCAAAATGCAACGTGGACACACCACAATTTCACACTGAAAAATTACCCTTTTTTGGCAAAGTACCTAGCTGTAGTTTTTGAACCCTAGCTCTGCTGGCAACTAGGGAAACCTAGCAAACCTATACATTTTTGAAAACTAGACATCCAGGGGAATCCAGGATGGGGTGTCTTGACTGCCTCCCTCCAGGTTCTGTTACCCAGAATCCCTTGCAAACCTAAAGGAATTGTAAAAAAAAACCATTTTCCTCACATTTCTGTGGTGGAAAGTTCTGGAATCTGTGTGGATCCACAAATTTGCACTCACCCCGCATTCCCCAAAGTCTTACGAGAAAAATGCTACCTCACTTGCGTGGGTAGGCCTAGTGTCCACGACATGAAACGGCAAAAAATGCAACGTGGACACACCATAATTTCACAGTGAAAAATTACCCTTTTTTGGCAAAGTGCCTAGCTGTAGTTTTTGAACCCTAGCTCTGCTGGCACCTAGGGAAACCTAGCAAACCTATACATTTTTGAAAACTAGACATCCAGGGGAATCCAGGATGGGGTGACTTGACTGCCTCCCTCCAGGTTCTGTTACCCAGAATCCCTTGCAAACCAAAATTGTCCAAAAAAAAACATTTTCTTCACATTTCTGTGGTGGAAAGTTCTGGAATCTGCGTGGATCCACAAATTTCCACTCACCCCGCATTCCCCAAAGTCTTCCGAGAAAAATGGTACCTCACTTGCATGGGTAGGCCAAGTTCCCGTGACATGAAATGGCGTAAAATGCAACGTGGACAAACCACAACTTCACACTGAAAAATGACCCTTTTTTGGCAAAGTGCCTAGCTGTAGTTTTTGAACCCTAGCTCTGCTGACATCTAGGGAAACCTAGCAAACCTATACATTTTTTAAAACTAGACACCCAGGGAAATCCAGAATGGGGTGAGTTGATTTCCTCCCTCCAGGTTCTGTTACCCAGATTCCCTTGCAAACCAAAAAAATTGTCCAAAAAAATAAATTTTCCTCACATTTCTGTGGTGGAATGTTCTGAAATCTGCGTGGATCCACAATTTCCACTCACCCCACATTCCCAAAAGTCATCAGAGAAAAATGGTACCTCACTTGCGTGGGTAGGTCAAGTACCCGTGACATGAACTGGCGCAAAATGTAACGTGGACACACCACAATTTCACACTGAAAAATGACCCTTTTTTGGCAAAGTGCCTAGCTGTAGTTTTTGAACCCTAGCTCTGCTGGCAACTAGGGAAACCTAGCAAACCTATACATTTTTGAAAACTAGACATCCAGGGGAATCCAGGATGGGGTGACTTGACTGCCTCCCTCCAGGTTCTGTTACCCAGAATCCCTTGCAAACCAAAATTGTCAAAAAAAAAACATTTTCTTCACATTTCTGTGGTGGAAAGTTCTGGAATCTGCGTGGATCCACAAATTTCCACTCACCCCGCATTCCCCAAAGTCTTCCGAGAAAAATGGTACCTCACTTGCATGGGTAGGCCAAGTACCCGTGACATGAAATGGCGTAAAATGCAACGTGGACAAACCACAACTTCACACTGAAAAATGACCCTTTTTTGGCAAAGTGCCTAGCTGTAGTTTTTGAACCCTAGCTCTGCTGACATCTAGGGAAACCTAGCAAACCTATACATTTTTTAAAACTAGACACCCAGGGAAATACAGAATGGGGTGAGTTGATTTCCTCCCTCCAGGTTCTGTTACCCAGATTCCCTTGCAAACCAAAAAAATTGTTCAAAAAAATAAATTTTCCTCACATTTCTGTGGTGGAATGTTCTGAAATCTGCGTGGATCCACAATTTCCACTCACCCCACATTCCCAAAAGTCATCAGAGAAAAATGATACCTCACTTGCGTGGGTAGGTCAAGTACCCGTGACATGAACTGGCGCAAAATGTAACGTGGACACACCACAATTTCACACTGAAAAATGACCCTTTTTTGGCAAAGTGCCTAGCTGTAGTTTTTGAACCCTAGCTCTGCTGGCAACTAGGGAAACCTAGCAAACCTAAACATTTTTGAAAACTAGACATCCAGGGGAATCCAGGATGGGGTGACTTGACTGCCTCCCTCCAGGTTCTGTTACCCAGTATCCCTTGCAAACCAAAATTGTAAAAAAAAACCATTTTCCTCACATTTCTGGGGTGGAAAGTTCTGGAATCTGCGTGGATCCACAAATATCCACTCACCCCATGTTCCCAAAAGTCATCAGAGAAAAATGGTACCTCACTTGCGTGGGTAGGCCGAGTACCCGTGACATGAAATGGCGCAAAATGCAACGTGGACACACCACAATTTCACACTGAAAAATGACCCTTTTTTGGCAAAGTGCCTAGCTGTAGTTTTTGAACCCTAGCTCTGCTGGCAACAAGGGAAACCTAGCAAACCTATACATTTTTGAAAACTAGACATCCAGGGGAATCCAGGATGGGGTGACTTGACTGCCTCCCTCCAGGTTCTGTTACCCAGAATCCCTTGCAAACCAAAATTGTCAAAAAAAAACATTTTCTTCACATTTCTGTGGTGGAAAGTTCTGGAATCTGCTTGGATCCACAAATTTCCACTCACCCCGCGTTCCCCAAAGTCTTCCGAGAAAAATGGTACCTCACTTGCATGGGTAGGCCAAGTACCCGTGACATGAAATGGCGTAAAATGCAACGTGGACAAACCACAACTTCACACTGAAAAATGACCCTTTTTTGGCAAAGTGCCTAGCTGTAGTTTTTGAACCCTAGCTCTGCTGACATCTAGGGAAACCTAGCAAACCTATACATTTTTTAAAAATAGACACCCAGGGAAATCCAGGATGGGGTGAGTTGATTTCCTCCCTCCAGGTTCTGTTACCCAGATTCCCTTGCAAACCAATAAAATTGTCCAAAAAAATAAATTTTCCTCACATTTCTGTGGTGGAAAGTTCTGAAATCTGCGTGGATCCACAAATTTCCACTCACCCCACATTCCCAAAAGTCATCAGAGAAAAATGGTACCTCACTTGCGTGGGTAGGCCAAGTACCCGTGACATGAAATGGCGCAAAATGTACCGTGGACACACCACAATTTCACACTGAAAAATGACCCTTTTTTGGCAAAGTGCCTAGCTGTAGTTTTTGAACCCTAGCTCTGCTGGCACCTAGGGAAAGCTAGCAAACCTATCAATTTTTCAAAACTAGACAACCTGGGGAATCCATGCTAGGGTGTCTTGACTGCCTTCCTCCAGGTACTGTTACCCAGAATCCCGTGCAAACCAAAAAAATAGTCAAAAAACCCACATTTTCCTCACATTTCTGTGGTGGAAAGTTCTGGAATCTGCGTGGATCCACAAATGTCCACTCACCCCGCTTTCCCCAAAGTCTTCTGAGAAAAATGGTACCTCACTTGCGTAGGTAGGCCTAGTGCCCGCGAGATGAAACGGCGCAAAATGCAACGTGGACACACCACAATTTCACAGTGAAAAATGACCCTCTTTTTACAAAGTGCCTAGCTGTAGTTTTTGAACCCTAGCTCTGCTGGCACCCAGGGAAACATAGCAACCCTATACATTTTTGAAAACTAGACATGCAGGGGAATCCAGGATGGGGAGACTTGACTGCCTCCCTCCAGGTTCTGTTACCCAGAATCCCCTGCAAACCTATAAAATTGTCAAAAGAACACATTTTCCTTACATTTCTGTGGTGCAAAGTTCTGGAATCTGCGTGGATCCACAAATTTCCACTCACCCCGCTTTCCCCAAAGTCTTCCGAGAAAAATGGTACCCCACTTTCATGGGTAGGCCTAGTTCCCGTGACATGAAACGGTGCAAAACACAACGTGCACACACCACAATTTCACAGTGAAAAATGACCCTTTTTTGGCAAAGTGCCTAGCTGTAGTTTTTGAACCCTAGCTCTGCTGGCACCTAGGGAAACCTAGCAAACCTATACATTTTTGGAAACTGGACACCCAGAAGAATCTAGGATGGGGTGAGTTGATTTCCTCCCTCCAGGTTCTGTCACCCAGATTCCCTTGCAAACCAAAATAATTGTCCAAAAAAATACATTTTCCTCACATTTCTGTGGTGGAAAGTTCTGAAATCTGCATGGATCCACAAATTTCCACTCACCCCACGTTCCCAAAAGTCATCAGAGAAAAATGGTACCTCGCTTGCGTGGGTAGGCCAAGTACCCGTGACATGAAATGGCGCAAAATGCAACGTGGACACACCACAATTTCACACTGAAAAATTACCCTTTTTTGGCAAAGTACCTAGCTGTAGTTTTTGAACCCTAGCTCTGCTGGCAACTAGGGAAACCTAGCAAACCTATAAATTTTTGAAAACTAGACATCCAGGGGAATCCAGGATGGGGTGTCTTGACTGCCTCCCTCCAGGTTCTGTTACCCAGAATCCCTTGCAAACCTAAAGGAATTGTAAAAAAAAACCATTTTCCTCACATTTCTGTGGTGGAAAGTTCTGGAATCTGTGTGGATCCACAAATTTGCACTCACCCCGCATTCCCCAAAGTCTTACGAGAAAAATGCTACCTCACTTGCGTGGGTAGGCCTAGTGTCCACGACATGAAACGGCAAAAAATGCAACGTGGACACACCATAATTTCACAGTGAAAAATGACCCTTTTTTGGCAAAGTGCCTAGCTGTAGTTTTTGAACCCTAGCTCTGCTGGCACCTAGGGAAACCTAGCAAACCTATACATTTTTGAAAACTAGACAACCTGGGGAATCCATGATAGGGTGTCTTGACTGCCTTCCTCCAGGTACTGTTACCCATAACCCCGTGCAAACCAAAAAAATAGTCAAAAAACCCATATTTTCCTCACATTTCTGTGGTGGAAAGTTCTGGAATCTACGTGGATCCACAAATGTCCACTCCCCCGCTTTCCCCAAAGTCTCCTGAGAAAAATGGTACCTCACTTGCGCAGGTAGGCCTAGTGCCCGCGAGATGAAACGGCGCACAATGCAACGTGGACACACCACAATTTCACAGTGAAAAATGACCCTCTTTTTGCAAAGTGCCTAGCTGTGGTTTTTGAACCTTAGCTCTGCTGGCAACTAGGGAAACCTAGCAAACCTACACATTTTTTAAAACTAGACATCCAGGGGAATCCAGGATGGGGTGACTTGACTGCCTCCCTCCAGGTTCTGTTACCCAGAATCCCTTGCAAACCAAAATTGTAAAAAAAAAACATTTTCGTCACATTTCTGTGGTGGAAAGTTCTGGAATCTGCGTGGATCCACAAATTTCCACTCACCCCGCGTTCCCCAAAGTCATCAGAGAAAAATGGTACCTCACTTGCATGGGTAGGCCAAGTACCCGTGACATGAAATGGCGCAAAATGCAACATGGACACACCACAATTTCACACTGAAAAATTACCCTTTTTTGGCAAAGTGCCTAGCTGTAGTTTTTGAACCCTAGCTCTGCTGACATCTAGGGAAACCTAGCAAACCTATATATTTTTGAAAACTAGACACCCAGGGAAATCCAGGATGGGGTGAGTTGATTTCCTCCCTCCAGGTTCTGTTACCCAGATTCCCTTGCAAACCAAAATAATTGTCCAAAAAAATACATTTTCCTCACATTTCTGTGGTGGAAAGTTCTGAAATCTGCATGGATCCACAAATTTCCACTCACCCCACGTTCCCAAAAGTCATCAGAGAAAAATGGTACCTCGCTTGCGTGGGTAGGCCAAGTACCCGTGACATGAAATGGCGCAAAATGCAACGTGGACACACCACAATTTCACACTGAAAAATTACCCTTTTTTGGCAAAGTACCTAGCTGTAGTTTTTGAACCCTAGCTCTGCTGGCAACTAGGGAAACCTAGCAAACCTATACATTTTTGAAAACTAGACATCCAGGGGAATCCAGGATGGGGTGTCTTGACTGCCTCCCTCCAGGTTCTGTTACCCAGAATCCCTTGCAAACCTAAAGGAATTGTAAAAAAAAACCATTTTCCTCACATTTCTGTGGTGGAAAGTTCTGGAATCTGTGTGGATCCACAAATTTGCACTCACCCCGCATTCCCCAAAGTCTTACGAGAAAAATGCTACCTCACTTGCGTGGGTAGGCCTAGTGTCCACGACATGAAACGGCAAAAAATGCAACGTGGACACACCATAATTTCACAGTGAAAAATGACCCTTTTTTGGCAAAGTGCCTAGCTGTAGTTTTTGAACCCTAGCTCTGCTGGCACCTAGGGAAACCTAGCAAACCTATACATTTTTGAAAACTAGACAACCTGGGGAATCCATGATAGGGTGTCTTGACTGCCTTCCTCCAGGTACTGTTACCCATAACCCCGTGCAAACCAAAAAAATAGTCAAAAAACCCATATTTTCCTCACATTTCTGTGGTGGAAAGTTCTGGAATCTGCGTGGATCCACAAATGTCCACTCCCCCGCTTTCCCCCAAGTCTCCTGAGAAAAATGTTACCTCACTTACGCAGGTAGGCCTAGTGCCCGCGAGATGAAACGGCGCACAATGCAACGTGGACACACCACAATTTCACAGTGAAAAATGACCCTCTTTTTGCAAAGTGCCTAGCTGTAGTTTTTGAACCTTAGCTCTGCTGGCAACTAGGGAAACCTAGCAAACCTACACATTTTTTAAAACTAGACATCCAGGGGAATCCAGGATGGGGTGACTTGACTGCCTCCCTCCAAGTTCTGTTACCCAGAATCCCTTGCAAACCAAAATTGTAAAAAAAAAACATTTTCGTCACATTTCTGTGGTGGAAAGTTCTGGAATCTGCGTGGATCCACAAATTTCCACTCACCCCGCATTCCCCAAAGTCTTCCGAGAAAAATGGTACCTCACTTGCATGGGTAGGCCAAGTACCCGTGACATGAAATGGCGTAAAATGCAACGTGGACAAACCACAACTTCACACTGAAAAATGACCCTTTTTTGGCAAAGTGCCTAGCTGTAGTTTTTGAACCCTAGCTCTGCTGGCAACTAGGGAAACCTAGCAAACCTATACATTTTTGAAAACTAGACATCCAGGGGAATCCAGGATGGGGTGACTTGACTGCCTCCCTCCAGGTTCTGTTACCCAGTATCCCTTGCAAACCAAAATTGTAAAAAAAAACCATTTTCCTCACATTTCTGTGGTGGAAAGTTCTGGAATCTGCGTGGATCCACAAATATCCACTCACCCCACGTTCCCAAAAGTCATCAGAGAAAAATGGTACCTCACTTGTGTGGGTAGGCCGAGTACCCGTGACATGAAATGGCGCAAAATGCAACGTGGACACACCACAATTTCACACTGAAAAATGACCCTTTTTTGGCAAAGTGCCTAGCTGTAGTTTTTGAACCCTAGCTCTGCTGGCAACAAGGGAAACCTAGCAAACCTATACATTTTTGAAAACTAGACATCCAGGGGAATCCAGGATGGGGTGACTTGACTGCCTCCCTCCAGGTTCTGTTACCCAGAATCCCTTGCAAACCAAAATTGTCAAAAAAAAACATTTTCTTCACATTTCTGTGGTGGAAAGTTCTGGAATCTGCGTGGATCCACAAATTTCCACTCACCCTGCGTTCCCCAAAGTCTTCCGAGAAAAATGGTACCTCACTTGCATGGGTAGGCCAAGTACCCGTGACATGAAATGGCGTAAAATGCAACGTGGACAAACCACAACTTCACACTGAAAAATGACCCTTTTTTGGCAAAGTGCCTAGCTGTAGTTTTTGAACCCTAGCTCTGCTGACATCTAGGGAAACCTAGCAAACCTATACATTTTTTTAAAATAGACACCCAGGGAAATCCAGGATGGGGTGAGTTGATTTCCTCCCTCCAGGTTCTGTTACCCAGATTCCCTTGCAAACCAATAAAATTGTCCAAAAAAATAAATTTTCCTCACATTTCTGTGGTGGAAAGTTCTGAAATCTGCGTGGATCCACAAATTTCCACTCACCCCACATTCCCAAAAGTCATCAGAGAAAAATGGTACCTCACTTGCGTGGGTAGGCCAAGTACCCGTGACATGAAATGGCGCAAAATGTAACGTGGACACACCACAATTTCACACTGAAAAATGACCCTTTTTTGGCAAAGTGCCTAGCTGTAGTTTTTGAACCCTAGCTCTGCTGGCACCTAGGGAAACCTAGCAAACCTATACATTTTTGAAAACTAGACACCCAGGGGAATCCAGGATGGGGTGAGTTGATTTCCTCCCTCCAGGTTCTGTCACCCAGATTCCCTTGCAAACCAAAATAATTGTCCAAAAAAATACATTTTCCTCACATTTCTGTGGTGGAAAGTTCTGAAATCTGCATGGATCCACAAATTTCCACTCACCCCACGTTCCCAAAAGTCATCAGAGAAAAATGGTACCTCGCTTGCGTGGGTAGGCCAAGTACCCGTGACATGAAATGGCGCAAAATGCAACGTGGACACACCACAATTTCACACTGAAAAATTACCCTTTTTTGGCAAAGTACCTAGCTGTAGTTTTTGAACCCTAGCTCTGCTGGCAACTAGGGAAACCTAGCAAACCTATACATTTTTGAAAACTAGACATCCAGGGGAATCCAGGATGGGGTGTCTTGACTGCCTCCCTCCAGGTTCTGTTACCCAGAATCCCTTGCAAACCTAAAGGAATTGTAAAAAAAAACCATTTTCCTCACATTTCTGTGGTGGAAAGTTCTGGAATCTGTGTGGATCCACAAATTTGCACTCACCCCGCATTCCCCAAAGTCTTACGAGAAAAATGCTACCTCACTTGCGTGGGTAGGCCTAGTGTCCACGACATGAAACGGCAAAAAATGCAACGTGGACACACCATAATTTCACAGTGAAAAATTACCCTTTTTTGGCAAAGTGCCTAGCTGTAGTTTTTGAACCCTAGCTCTGCTGGCACCTAGGGAAACCTAGCAAACCTATACATTTTTGAAAACTAGACATCCAGGGGAATCCAGGATGGGGTGACTTGACTGCCTCCCTCCAGGTTCTGTTACCCAGAATCCCTTGCAAACCAAAATTGTCCAAAAAAAAACATTTTCTTCACATTTCTGTGGTGGAAAGTTCTGGAATCTGCGTGGATCCACAAATTTCCACTCACCCCGCATTCCCCAAAGTCTTCCGAGAAAAATGGTACCTCACTTGCATGGGTAGGCCAAGTTCCCGTGACATGAAATGGCGTAAAATGCAACGTGGACAAACCACAACTTCACACTGAAAAATGACCCTTTTTTGGCAAAGTGCCTAGCTGTAGTTTTTGAACCCTAGCTCTGCTGACATCTAGGGAAACCTAGCAAACCTATACATTTTTTAAAACTAGACACCCAGGGAAATCCAGAATGGGGTGAGTTGATTTCCTCCCTCCAGGTTCTGTTACCCAGATTCCCTTGCAAACCAAAAAAATTGTCCAAAAAAATAAATTTTCCTCACATTTCTGTGGTGGAATGTTCTGAAATCTGCGTGGATCCACAATTTCCACTCACCCCACATTCCCAAAAGTCATCAGAGAAAAATGGTACCTCACTTGCGTGGGTAGGTCAAGTACCCGTGACATGAACTGGCGCAAAATGTAACGTGGACACACCACAATTTCACACTGAAAAATGACCCTTTTTTGGCAAAGTGCCTAGCTGTAGTTTTTGAACCCTAGCTCTGCTGGCAACTAGGGAAACCTAGCAAACCTATACATTTTTGAAAACTAGACATCCAGGGGAATCCAGGATGGGGTGACTTGACTGCCTCCCTCCAGGTTCTGTTACCCAGAATCCCTTGCAAACCAAAATTGTCAAAAAAAAAACATTTTCTTCACATTTCTGTGGTGGAAAGTTCTGGAATCTGCGTGGATCCACAAATTTCCACTCACCCCGCATTCCCCAAAGTCTTCCGAGAAAAATGGTACCTCACTTGCATGGGTAGGCCAAGTACCCGTGACATGAAATGGCGTAAAATGCAACGTGGACAAACCACAACTTCACACTGAAAAATTACCCTTTTTTGGCAAAGTGCCTAGCTGTAGTTTTTGAACCCTAGCTCTGCTGACATCTAGGGAAACCTAGCAAACCTATACATTTTTTAAAACTAGACACCCAGGGAAATACAGAATGGGGTGAGTTGATTTCCTCCCTCCAGGTTCTGTTACCCAGATTCCCTTGCAAACCAAAAAAATTGTTCAAAAAAATAAATTTTCCTCACATTTCTGTGGTGGAATGTTCTGAAATCTGCGTGGATCCACAATTTCCACTCACCCCACATTCCCAAAAGTCATCAGAGAAAAATGATACCTCACTTGCGTGGGTAGGTCAAGTACCCGTGACATGAACTGGCGCAAAATGTAACGTGGACACACCACAATTTCACACTGAAAAATGACCCTTTTTTGGCAAAGTGCCTAGCTGTAGTTTTTGAACCCTAGCTCTGCTGGCAACTAGGGAAACCTAGCAAACCTAAACATTTTTGAAAACTAGACATCCAGGGGAATCCAGGATGGGGTGACTTGACTGCCTCCCTCCAGGTTCTGTTACCCAGTATCCCTTGCAAACCAAAATTGTAAAAAAAAACCATTTTCCTCACATTTCTGGGGTGGAAAGTTCTGGAATCTGCGTGGATCCACAAATATCCACTCACCCCATGTTCCCAAAAGTCATCAGAGAAAAATGGTACCTCACTTGCGTGGGTAGGCCGAGTACCCGTGACATGAAATGGCGCAAAATGCAACGTGGACACACCACAATTTCACACTGAAAAATGACCCTTTTTTGGCAAAGTGCCTAGCTGTAGTTTTTGAACCCTAGCTCTGCTGGCAACAAGGGAAACCTAGCAAACCTATACATTTTTGAAAACTAGACATCCAGGGGAATCCAGGATGGGGTGACTTGACTGCCTCCCTCCAGGTTCTGTTACCCAGAATCCCTTGCAAACCAAAATTGTCAAAAAAAAACATTTTCTTCACATTTCTGTGGTGGAAAGTTCTGGAATCTGCTTGGATCCACAAATTTCCACTCACCCCGCGTTCCCCAAAGTCTTCCGAGAAAAATGGTACCTCACTTGCATGGGTAGGCCAAGTACCCGTGACATGAAATGGCGTAAAATGCAACGTGGACAAACCACAACTTCACACTGAAAAATGACCCTTTTTTGGCAAAGTGCCTAGCTGTAGTTTTTGAACCCTAGCTCTGCTGACATCTAGGGAAACCTAGCAAACCTATACATTTTTTAAAAATAGACACCCAGGGAAATCCAGGATGGGGTGAGTTGATTTCCTCCCTCCAGGTTCTGTTACCCAGATTCCCTTGCAAACCAATAAAATTGTCCAAAAAAATAAATTTTCCTCACATTTCTGTGGTGGAAAGTTCTGAAATCTGCGTGGATCCACAAATTTCCACTCACCCCACATTCCCAAAAGTCATCAGAGAAAAATGGTACCTCACTTGCGTGGGTAGGCCAAGTACCCGTGACATGAAATGGCGCAAAATGTACCGTGGACACACCACAATTTCACACTGAAAAATGACCCTTTTTTGGCAAAGTGCCTAGCTGTAGTTTTTGAACCCTAGCTCTGCTGGCACCTAGGGAAAGCTAGCAAACCTATCAATTTTTCAAAACTAGACAACCTGGGGAATCCATGATAGGGTGTCTTGACTGCCTTCCACCAGGTACTGTTACCCAGAATCCCGTGCAAACCAAAAAAATAGTCAAAAAACCCACATTTTACTCACATTTCTGTGGTGGAAAGTTCTGGAATCTGCGTGGATCCACAAATGTCCACTCACCCCGCTTTCCCCAAAGTCTTCTGAGAAAAATGGTACCTCACTTGCGTAGGTAGGCCTAGTGCCCGCGAGATGAAACGGCGCAAAATGCAACGTGGACACACCACAATTTCACAGTGAAAAATGACCCTCTTTTTACAAAGTGCCTAGCTGTAGTTTTTGAACCCTAGCTCTGCTGGCACCCAGGGAAACATAGCAACCCTATACATTTTTGAAAACTAGACATGCAGGGGAATCCAGGATGGGGAGACTTGACTGCCTCCCTCCAGGTTCTGTTACCCAGAATCCCCTGCAAACCTATAAAATTGTCAAAAGAACACATTTTCCTTACATTTCTGTGGTGCAAAGTTCTGGAATCTGCGTGGATCCACAAATTTCCACTCACCCCGTTTTCCCCAAAGTCTTCCGAGAAAAATGGTACCCCACTTTCATGGGTAGGCCTAGTTCCCGTGACATGAAACGGTGCAAAACACAACATGCACACACCACAATTTCACAGTGAAAAATGACCCTTTTTTGGCAAAGTATCCTAGCTGTAGTTTTTGAACCCTAGCTCTGCTGGCACCTAGGGAAACCTAGCAAACCTATACATTTTTGGAAACTGGACACCCAGAAGAATCTAGGATGGGGTGAGTTGATTTCCTCCCTCCAGGTTCTGTCACCCAGATTCCCTTGCAAACCAAAATAATTGTCCAAAAAAATACATTTTCCTCACATTTCTGTGGTGGAAAGTTCTGAAATCTGCATGGATCCACAAATTTCCACTCACCCCACGTTCCCAAAAGTCATCAGAGAAAAATGGTACCTCGCTTGCGTGGGTAGGCCAAGTACCCGTGACATGAAATGGCGCAAAATGCAACGTGGACACACCACAATTTCACACTGAAAAATTACCCTTTTTTGGCAAAGTACCTAGCTGTAGTTTTTGAACCCTAGCTCTGCTGGCAACTAGGGAAACCTAGCAAACCTATACATTTTTGAAAACTAGACATCCAGGGGAATCCAGGATGGGGTGTCTTGACTGCCTCCCTCCAGGTTCTGTTACCCAGAATCCCTTGCAAACCTAAAGGAATTGTCAAAAAAAACCATTTTCCTCACATTTCTGTGGTGGAAAGTTCTGGAATCTGTGTGGATCCACAAATTTGCACTCACCCCGCATTCCCCAAAGTCTTACGAGAAAAATGCTACCTCACTTGCGTGGGTAGGCCTAGTGTCCACGACATGAAACGGCAAAAAATGCAACGTGGACACACCATAATTTCACAGTGAAAAATGACCCTTTTTTGGCAAAGTGCCTAGCTGTAGTTTTTGAATCCTAGCTCTGCTGGCACCTAGGGAAACCTAGCAAACCTATACATTTTTGAAAACTAGACAACCTGGGGAATCCATGATAGGGTGTCTTGACTGCCTTCCTCCAGGTACTGTTACCCATAACCCCGTGCAAACCAAAAAATAGTCAAAAAACCCATATTTTCCTCACATTTCTGTGGTGGAAAGTTCTGGAATCTGCGTGGATCCACAAATGTCCACTCCCCCGCTTTCCCCAAAGTCTCCTTAGAAAAATGGTACCTCACTTGCGCAGGTAGGCCTAGTGCCCGCGAGATGAAACGGCGCACAATGCAACGTGGACACACCACAATTTCACAGTGAAAAATGACCCTCTTTTTGCAAAGTGCCTAGCTGTAGTTTTTGAACCTTAGCTCTGCTGGCAACTAGGGAAACCTAGCAAACCTACACATTTTTTAAAACTAGACATCCAGGGGAATCCAGGATGGGGTGACTTGACTGCCTCCCTCCAGGTTCTGTTACCCAGAATCCCTTGCAAACCAAAATTGTAAAAAAAAAACATTTTCGTCACATTTCTGTGGTGGAAAGTTCTGGAATCTGCGTGGATCCACAAATTTCCACTCACCCCGCGTTCCCCAAAGTCATCAGAGAAAAATGGTACCTCACTTGCGTGGGTAGGCCAAGTACCCGTGACATGAAATGGCGCAAAATGCAACATGGACACACCACAATTTCACACTGAAAAATTACCCTTTTTTGGCAAAGTGCCTAGCTGTAGTTTTTGAACCCTAGCTCTGCTGACATCTAGGGAAACCTAGCAAACCTATATATTTTTGAAAACTAGACACCCAGGGAAATCCAGGATGGGGTGAGTTGATTTCCTCCCTCCAGGTTCTGTTACCCAGATTCCCTTGCAAACCAAAAAAATTGTCCAAAAAAATAAATTTTCCTCACATTTCTGTGGTGGAAAGTTCTGAAATCTGCGTGGATCCACAATTTCCACTCACCCCACATTCCCAAAAGTCATCAGAGAAAAATGGTACCTCACTTGCGTGGGTAGGTCAAAGTACCCGTGACATGAACTGGCGCAAAATGTAACGTGGACACACCACAATTTCACACTGAAAAATGACCCTTTTTTGGCAAAGTGCCTAGCTGTAGTTTTTGAACCCTAGCTCTGCTGGCAACTAGGGAAACCTAGCAAACCTATACATTTTTGAAAACTAGACATCCAGGGGAATCCAGGATGGGGTGACTTGACTGCCTCCCTCCAGGTTCTGTTACCCAGAATCCCTTGCAAACCAAAATTGTCAAAAAAAAACATTTTCTTCACATTTCTGTGGTGGAAAGTTCTGGAATCTGCGTGGATCCACAAATTTCCACTCACCCCGCATTCCCCAAAGTCTTCCGAGAAAAATGGTACCTCACTTGCATGGGTAGGCCAAGTACCCGTGACATGAAATGGCGTAAAATGCAACGTGGACAAAGCACAACTTCACACTGAAAAATGACCCTTTTTTGGCAAAGTGCCTAGCTGTAGTTTTTTAACCTTAGCTCTGCTGACATCTAGGGAAACCTAGCAAACCTATACATTTTTTAAAACTAGACACCCAGGGAAATCCAGAATGGGGTGAGTTGATTTCCTCCCTCCAGGTTCTGTTACCCAGATTCCCTTGCAAACCCAAAAAATTGTCCAAAAAAATAAATTTTCCTCACATTTCTGTGGTGGAATGTTCTGAAATCTGCGTGGATCCACAATTTCCACTCACCCCACATTACCAAAAGTCATCAGAGAAAAATGGTACCTCACTTGCGTGGGTAGGTCAAGTACCCGTGACATGAACTGGCGCAAAATGTAACGTGGACACACCACAATTTCACACTGAAAAATGACCCTTTTTTGGCAAAGTGCCTAGCTGTAGTTTTTGAACCCTAGCTCTGCTGGCAACTAGGGAAACCTAGCAAACCTATACATTTTTGAAAACTAGACATCCAGGGGAATCCAGGATGGGGTGACTTGACTGCCTCCCTCCAGGTTCTGTTACCCAGTATCCCTTGCAAACCAAAATTGTAAAAAAAACCCATTTTCCTCACATTTCTGTGGTGGAAAGTTCTGGAATCTGCGTGGATCCACAAATATCCACTCACCCCACGTTCCCAAAAGTCATCAGAGAAAAATGGTACCTCACTTGCGTGGGTAGGCCGAGTACCCATGACATGAAATGGCGCAAAATGCAACGTGGACACACCACAATTTCACACTGAAAAATGACCCTTTTTTGGCAAAGTGCCTAGCTGTAGTTTTTGAACCCTAGCTCTGCTGGCAACAAGGGAAACCTAGCAAACCTATACATTTTTGAAAACTAGACATCCAGGGGAATCCAGGATGGGGTGACTTGACTGCCTCCCTCCAGGTTCTGTTACCCAGAATCCCTTGCAAACCAAAATTGTCAAAAAAAAACATTTTCTTCACATTTCTGTGGTGGAAAGTTCTGGAATCTGCGTGGATCCACAAATTTCCACTCACCCCGCGTTCCCCAAAGTCTTCCGAGAAAAATGGTACCTCACTTGCATGGGTAGGCCAAGTACCCGTGACATGAAATGGCGTAAAATGCAACGTGGACAAACCACAACTTCACACTGAAAAATGACCCTTTTTTGGCAAAGTGCCTAGCTGTAGTTTTTGAACCCTAGCTCTGCTGACATCTAGGGAAACCTAGCAAACCTATACATTTTTTAAAAATAGACACCCAGGGAAATCCAGGATGGGGTGAGTTGATTTCCTCCCTCCAGGTTCTGCTACCCAGATTCCCTTGCAAACCAATAAAATTGTCCAAAAAAATAAATTTTCCTCACATTTCTGTGGTGGAAAGTTCTGAAATCTGCGTGGATCCACAAATTTCCACTCACCCCACATTCCCAAAAGTCATCAGAGAAAAATGGTACCTCACTTGCGTGGGTAGGCCAAGTACCCGTGACATGAAATGGCGCAAAATGTAACGTGGACACACCACAATTTCACACTGAAAAATGACCCTTTTTTGGCAAAGTGCCTAGCTGTAGTTTTTGAACCCTAGCTCTGCTGGCACCTAGGGAAAGCTAGCAAACCTATCAATTTTTCAAAACTAGACAACCTGGGGAATCCATGCTAGGGTGTCTTGACTGCCTTCCTCCAGGTACTGTTACCCAGAATCCCGTGCAAACCAAAAAAATAGTCAAAAAACCCACATTTTCCTCACATTTCTGTGGTGGAAAGTTCTGGAATCTGCGTGGATCCACAAATGTCCACTCACCCCGCTTTCCCCAAAGTCTTCTGAGAAAAATGGTACCTCACTTGCGTAGGTAGGCCTAGTGCCCGCGAGATGAAACGGCGCAAAATGCAACGTGGACACACCACAATTTCACAGTGAAAAATGACCCTCTTTTTACAAAGTGCCTAGCTGTAGTTTTTGAACCCTAGCTCTGCTGGCACCCAGGGAAACATAGCAACCCTATACATTTTTGAAAACTAGACATGCAGGGGAATCCAGGATGGGGAGACTTGACTGCCTCCCTCCAGGTTCTGTTACCCAGAATCCCCTGCAAACCTATAAAATTGTCAAAAGAACACATTTTCCTTACATTTCTGTGGTGCAAAGTTCTGGAATCTGCGTGGATCCACAAATTTCCACTCACCCCGCTTTCCCCAAAGTCTTCCGAGAAAAATGGTACCCCACTTTCATGGGTAGGCCTAGTTCCCGTGACATGAAACGGTGCAAAACACAACGTGCACACACCACAATTTCACAGTGAAAAATGACCCTTTTTTGGCAAAGTGCCTAGCTGTAGTTTTTGAACCCTAGCTCTGCTGGCACCTAGGGAAACCTAGCAAACCTATACATTTTTGGAAACTGGACACCCAGAAGAATCTAGGATGGGGTGAGTTGATTTCCTCCCTCCAGGTTCTGTCACCCAGATTCCCTTGCAAACCAAAATAATTGTCCAAAAAAATACATTTTCCTCACATTTCTGTGGTGGAAAGTTCTGAAATCTGCATGGATCCACAAATTTCCACTCACCCCACGTTCCCAAAAGTCATCAGAGAAAAATGGTACCTCGCTTGCGTGGGTAGGCCAAGTACCGGTGACATGAAATGGCGCAAAATGTACCGTGGACACACCACAATTTCACACTGAAAAATGACCCTTTTTTGGCAAAGTGCCTTGCTGTAGTTTTTGAACCCTAGCTCTGCTGGCAACTAGGGAAACATAGCAAACCTATACATTTTTGAAAACTAGACATCCAGGGGAATCCAGGATGGGGTGACTTGACTGCCTCCCTCCAGGTTCTGTTACCCAGAATCCCTTGCAAACCAAAATTGTCAAAAAAAAACATTTTCTTCACATTTCTGTGGTGGAAAGTTCTGGAATCTGCGTGGATCCACAAATGTCCACTCACCCCGCTTTCCCCAAAGTCTTCTGAGAAAAATGGTACCTCACTTGCGTAGGTAGGCCTAGTGCCCGCGAGATGAAACGGCGCAAAATGCAACGTGGACACACCACAATTTCACAGTGAAAAATGACCCTCTTTTTACAAAGTGCCTAGCTGTAGTTTTTGAACCCTAGCTCTGCTGGCACCCAGGGAAACATAGCAACCCTATACATTTTTGAAAACTAGACATGCAGGGGAATCCAGGATGGGGAGACTTGACTGCCTCCCTCCAGGTTCTGTTACCCAGAATCCCCTGCAAACCTATAAAATTGTCAAAAGAACACATTTTCCTTACATTTCTGTGGTGCAAAGTTCTGGAATCTGCGTGGATCCACAAATTTCCACTCACCCCGCTTTCCCCAAAGTCTTCCGAGAAAAATGGTACCCCACTTTCATGGGTAGGCCTAGTTCCCGTGACATGAAACGGTGCAAAACACAACATGCACACACCACAATTTCACAGTGAAAAATGACCCTTTTTTGGCAAAGTGCCTAGCTGTAGTTTTTGAACCCTAGCTCTGCTGGCACCTAGGGAAACCTAGCAAACCTATACATTTTAGGAAACTGGACACCCAGAAGAATCTAGGATGGGGTGAGTTGATTTCCTCCCTCCAGGTTCTGTCACCCAGATTCCCTTGCAAACCAAAATAATTGTCCAAAAAAATACATTTTCCTCACATTTCTGTGGTGGAAAGTTCTGAAATCTGCATGGATCCACAAATTTCCACTCACCCCACGTTCCCAAAAGTCATCAGAGAAAAATGGTACCTCGCTTGCGTGGGTAGGCCAAGTACCCGTGACATGAAATGGCGCAAAATGCAACGTGGACACACCACAATTTCACACTGAAAAATTACCCTTTTTTGGCAAAGTACCTAGCTGTAGTTTTTGAACCCTAGCTCTGCTGGCAACTAGGGAAACCTAGCAAACCTATACATTTTTGAAAACTAGACATCCAGGGGAATCCAGGATGGGGTGTCTTGACTGCCTCCCTCCAGGTTCTGTTACCCAGAATCCCTTGCAAACCTAAAGGAATTGTCAAAAAAAACCATTTTCCTCACATTTCTGTGGTGGAAAGTTCTGGAATCTGTGTGGATCCACAAATTTGCACTCACCCCGCATTCCCCAAAGTCTTACGAGAAAAATGCTACCTCACTTGCGTGGGTAGGCCTAGTGTCCACGACATGAAACGGCAAAAAATGCAACGTGGACACACCATAATTTCACAGTGAAAAATGACCCTTTTTTGGCAAAGTGCCTAGCTGTAGTTTTTGAACCCTAGCTCTGCTGGCACCTAGGGAAACCTAGCAAACCTATACATTTTTGAAAACTAGACAACCTGGGGAATCCATGATAGGGTGTCTTGACTGCCTTCCTCCAGGTACTGTTACCCATAACCCCGTGCAAACCAAAAAATAGTCAAAAAACCCATATTTTCCTCACATTTCTGTGGTGGAAAGTTCTGGAATCTGCGTGGATCCACAAATGTCCACTCCCCCGCTTTCCCCAAAGTCTCCTTAGAAAAATGGTACCTCACTTGCGCAGGTAGGCCTAGTGCCCGCGAGATGAAACGGCGCACAATGCAACGTGGACACACCACAATTTCACAGTGAAAAATGACCCTCTTTTTGCAAAGTGCCTAGCTGTAGTTTTTGAACCTTAGCTCTGCTGGCAACTAGGGAAACCTAGCAAACCTACACATTTTTTAAAACTAGACATCCAGGGGAATCCAGGATGGGGTGACTTGACTGCCTCCCTCCAGGTTCTGTTACCCAGAATCCCTTGCAAACCAAAATTGTAAAAAAAAAACATTTTCGTCACATTTCTGTGGTGGAAAGTTCTGGAATCTGCGTGGATCCACAAATTTCCACTCACCCCGCGTTCCCCAAAGTCATCAGAGAAAAATGGTACCTCACTTGCGTGGGTAGGCCAAGTACCCGTGACATGAAATGGCGCAAAATGCAACATGGACACACCACAATTTCACACTGAAAAATTACCCTTTTTTGGCAAAGTGCCTAGCTGTAGTTTTTGAACCCTAGCTATGCTGACATCTAGGGAAACCTAGCAAACCTATATATTTTTGAAAACTAGACACCCAGGGAAATCCAGGATGGGGTGAGTTGATTTCCTCCCTCCAGGTTCTGTTACCCAGATTCCCTTGCAAACCAAAAAAATTGTCCAAAAAAATAAATTTTCCTCACATTTCTGTGGTGGAAAGTTCTGAAATCTGCGTGGATCCACAATTTCCACTCACCCCACATTCCCAAAAGTCATCAGAGAAAAATGGTACCTCACTTGCGTGGGTAGGTCAAAGTACCCGTGACATGAACTGGCGCAAAATGTAACGTGGACACACCACAATTTCACACTGAAAAATGACCCTTTTTTGGCAAAGTGCCTAGCTGTAGTTTTTGAACCCTAGCTCTGCTGGCAACTAGGGAAACCTAGCAAACCTATACATTTTTGAAAACTAGACATCCAGGGGAATCCAGGATGGGGTGACTTGACTGCCTCCCTCCAGGTTCTGTTACCCAGAATCCCTTGCAAACCAAAATTGTCAAAAAAAAAACATTTTCTTCACATTTCTGTGGTGGAAAGTTCTGGAATCTGCGTGGATCCACAAATTTCCACTCACCCCGCATTCCCCAAAGTCTTCCGAGAAAAATGGTACCTCACTTGCATGGGTAGGCCAAGTACCCGTGACATGAAATGGCGTAAAATGCAACGTGGACAAACCACAACTTCACACTGAAAAATGACCCTTTTTTGGCAAAGTGCCTAGCTGTAGTTTTTGAACCCTAGCTCTGCTGACATCTAGGGAAACCTAGCAAACCTATACATTTTTTAAAACTAGACACCCAGGGAAATCCAGAATGGGGTGAGTTGATTTCCTCCCTCCAGGTTCTGTTACCCAGATTCCCTTGCAAACCCAAAAAATTGTCCAAAAAAATAAATTTTCCTCACATTTCTGTGGTGGAATGTTCTGAAATCTGCGTGGATCCACAATTTCCACTCACCCCACATTACCAAAAGTCATCAGAGAAAAATGGTACCTCACTTGCGTGGGTAGGTCAAGTACCCGTGACATGAACTGGCGCAAAATGTAACGTGGACACACCACAATTTCACACTGAAAAATGACCCTTTTTTGGCAAAGTGCCTAGCTGTAGTTTTTGAACCCTAGCTCTGCTGGCAACTAGGGAAACCTAGCAAACCTATACATTTTTGAAAACTAGACATCCAGGGGAATCCAGGATGGGGTGACTTGACTGCCTCCCTCCAGGTTCTGTTACCCAGTATCCCTTGCAAACCAAAATTGTAAAAAAAAAACATTTTCCTCACATTTCTGTGGTGGAAAGTTCTGGAATCTGCGTGGATCCACAAATATCCACTCACCCCACGTTCCCAAAAGTCATCAGAGAAAAATGGTACCTCACTTGCGTGGGTAGGCCAAGTACCCGTGACATGAAATGGCGCAAAATGCAACGTGGACACACCACAATTTCACACTGAAAAATGACCCTTTTTTGGCAAAGTGCCTAGCTGTAGTTTTTGAACCCTAGCTCTGCTGGCAACAAGGGAAACCTAGCAAACCTATACATTTTTGAAAACTAGACATCCAGGGGAATCCAGGATGGGGTGACTTGACTGCCTCCCTCCAGGTTCTGTTACCCAGAATCCCTTGCAAACCAAAATTGTCAAAAAAAAACATTTTCTTCACATTTCTGTGGTGGAAAGTTCTGGAATCTGCGTGGATCCACAAATTTCCACTCACCCCGCGTTCCCCAAAGTCTTCCGAGAAAAATAGTACCTCACTTGCATGGGTAGGCCAAGTACCCGTGACATGAAATGGCGTAAAATGCAACGTGGACAAACCACAACTTCACACTGAAAAATGACCCTTTTTTGGCAAAGTGCCTAGCTGTAGTTTTTGAACCCTAGCTCTGCTGACATCTAGGGAAACCTAGCAAACCTATACATTTTTTAAAAATAGACACCCAGGGAAATCCAGGATGGGGTGAGTTGATTTCCTCCCTCCAGGTTTTGTTACCCAGATTCCCTTGCAAACCAATAAAATTGTCCCAAAAAATAAATTTTCCTCACATTTCTGTGGTGGAAAGTTCTGAAATCTGCGTGGATCCACAAATTTCCACTCACCCCACATTCCCAAAAGTCATCAGAGAAAAATGGTACCTCACTTGCGTGGGTAGGCCAAGTACCCGTGACATGAAATGGCGCAAAATGTAACGTGGACACACCACAATTTCACACTGAAAAATGACCCTTTTTTGGCAAAGTGCCTAGCTGTAGTTTTTGAACCCTAGCTCTGCTGGCACCTAGGGAAAGCTAGCAAACCTATCAATTTTTCAAAACTAGACAACCTGGGGAATCCATGATAGGGTGTCTTGACTGCCTTCCTCCAGGTACTGTTACCCAGAATCCCGTGCAAACCAAAAAAATAGTCAAAAAACCCACATTTTCCTCACATTTCTGTGGTGGAAAGTTCTGGAATCTGCGTGGATCCACAAATGTCCACTCACCCCGCTTTCCCCAAAGTCTTCTGAGAAAAATGGTACCTCACTTGCGTAGGTAGGCCTAGTGCCCGCGAGATGAAACGGCGCAAAATGCAACGTGGACACACCACAATTTCACAGTGAAAAATGACCCTCTTTTTACAAAGTGCCTAGCTGTAGTTTTTGAACCCTAGCTCTGCTGGCACCCAGGGAAACATAGCAACCCTATACATTTTTGAAAACTAGACATGCAGGGGAATCCAGGATGGGGAGACTTGACTGCCTCCCTCCAGGTTCTGTTACCCAGAATCCCCTGCAAACCTATAAAATTGTCAAAAGAACACATTTTCCTTACATTTCTGTGGTGCAAAGTTCTGGAATCTGCGTGGATCCACAAATTTCCACTCACCCCGCTTTCCCCAAAGTCTTCCGAGAAAAATGGTACCCCACTTTCATGGGTAGGCCTAGTTCCCGTGACATGAAACGGTGCAAAACACAACGTGCACACACCACAATTTCACAGTGAAAAATGACCCTTTTTTGGCAAAGTGCCTAGCTGTAGTTTTTGAACCCTAGCTCTGCTGGCACCTAGGGAAACCTAGCAAACCTATACATTTTTGGAAACTGGACACCCAGAAGAATCTAGGATGGGGTGAGTTGATTTCCTCCCTCCAGGTTCTGTCACCCAGATTCCCTTGCAAACCAAAATATTTGTCCAAAAAAATACATTTTCCTCACATTTCTGTGGTGGAAAGTTCTGAAATCTGCATGGATCCACAAATTTCCACTCACCCCACGTTCCCAAAAGTCATCAGAGAAAAATGGTACCTCGCTTGCGTGGGTAGGCCAAGTACCCGTGACATGAAATGGCGCAAAATGCAACGTGGACACACCACAATTTCACACTGAAAAATGACCCTTTTTTGGCAAAGTGCCTAGCTGTAGTTTTTGAACCCTAGCTCTGCTGGCAACTAGGGAAACATAGCAAACCTATACATTTTTGAAAACTAGACATCCAGGGGAATCCAGGATGGGGTGACTTGACTGCCTCCCTCCAGGTTCTGTTACCCAGAATCCCTTGCAAACCAAAATTGTCAAAAAAAAAACATTTTCTTCACATTTCTGTGGTGGAAAGTTCTGGAATCTGCGTGGATCCACAAATTTCCACTCACCCCGCATTCCCCAAAGTCTTCTGAGAAAAATGGTACCTCACTTGCATGGGTAGGCCAAGTACCCGTGACATGAAATGGCGTAAATTGCAACGTGGACAAACCACAACTTCACACTGAAAAATGACCCTTTTTTGGCAAAGTGCCTAGCTGTAGTTTTTGAACCCTAGCTCTGCTGACATCTAGGGAAACCTAGCAAACCTATACATTTTTTAAAAATAGACACCCAGGGAAATCCAGGATGGGGTGAGTTGATTTCCTCCCTCCAGGTTCTGTTACCCAGATTCCCTTGCAAACCAATAAAATTGCCCAAAAAAATAAATTTTCCTCACATTTCTGTGGTGGAAAGTTCTGAAATCTGCGTGGATCCACAAATTTCCACTCACCCCACATTCCCAAAAGTCATCAGAGAAAAATGGTACCTCACTTGCGTGGGTAGGCCAAGTACCCGTGACATGAAATGGCGCAAAATGTACCGTGGACACACCACAATTTCACACTGAAAAATGACCCTTTTTTGGCAAAGTGCCTAGCTGTAGTTTTTGAACCCTAGCTCTGCTGGCACCTAGGGAAAGCTAGCAAACCTATCAATTTTTCAAAACTAGACAACCTGGGGAATCCATGATAGGGTGTCTTGACTGCCTTCCTCCAGGTACTGTTACCCAGAATCCCGTGCAAACCAAAAAAATAGTCAAAAAACCCACATTTTACTCACATTTCTGTGGTGGAAAGTTCTGGAATCTGCGTGGATCCACAAATGTCCACTCACCCGCTTTCCCCAAAGTCTTCTGAGAAAAATGGTACCTCACTTGCGTAGGTAGGCCTAGTGCCCGCGAGATGAAACGGCGCAAAATGCAACGTGGACACACCACAATTTCACAGTGAAAAATGACCCTCTTTTTACAAAGTGCCTAGCTGTAGTTTTTGAACCCTAGCTCTGCTGGCACCCAGGGAAACATAGCAACCCTATACATTTTTGAAAACTAGACATGCAGGGGAATCCAGGATGGGGAGACTTGACTGCCTCCCTCCAGGTTCTGTTACCCAGAATCCCCTGCAAACCTATAAAATTGTCAAAAGAACACATTTTCCTTACATTTCTGTGGTGCAAAGTTCTGGAATCTGCGTGGATCCACAAATTTCCACTCACCCCGCTTTCCCCAAAGTCTTCCGAGAAAAATGGTACCCCACTTTCATGGGTAGGCCTAGTTCCCGTGACATGAAACGGTGCAAAACACAACATGCACACACCACAATTTCACAGTGAAAAATGACCCTTTTTTGGCAAAGTGCCTAGCTGTAGTTTTTGAACCCTAGCTCTGCTGGCACCTAGGGAAACCTAGCAAACCTATACATTTTTGGAAACTGGACACCCAGAAGAATCTAGGATGGGGTGAGTTGATTTCCTCCCTCCAGGTTCTGTCACCCAGATTCCCTTGCAAACCAAAATAATTGTCCAAAAAAATACATTTTCCTCACATTTCTGTGGTGGAAAGTTCTGAAATCTGCATGGATCCACAAATTTCCACTCACCCCACGTTCCCAAAAGTCATCAGAGAAAAATGGTACCTCGCTTGCGTGGGTAGGCCAAGTACCCGTGACATGAAATGGTGCAAAATGCAACGTGGACACACCACAATTTCACACTGAAAAATTACCCTTTTTTGGCAAAGTACCTAGCTGTAGTTTTTGAACCCTAGCTCTGCTGGCAACTAGGGAAACCTAGCAAACCTATACATTTTTGAAAACTAGACATCCAGGGGAATCCAGGATGGGGTGTCTTGACTGCCTCCCTCCAGGTTCTGTTACCCAGAATCCCTTGCAAACCTAAAGGAATTGTCAAAAAAAAACATTTTCCTCACATTTCTGTGGTGGAAAGTTCTGGAATCTGTGTGGATCCACAAATTTGCACTCACCCCGCATTCCCCAAAGTCTTACGAGAAAAATGCTACCTCACTTGCGTGGGTAGGCCTAGTGTCCACGACATGAAACGGCAAAAAATGCAACGTGGACACACCATAATTTCACAGTGAAAAATGACCCTTTTTTGGCAAAGTGCCTAGCTGTAGTTTTTGAACCCTAGCTCTGCTGGCACCTAGGGAAACCTAGCAAACCTATACATTTTTGAAAACTAGACAACCTGGGGAATCCATGATAGGGTGTCTTGACTGCCTTCCTCCAGGTACTGTTACCCATAACCCCGTGCAAACCAAAAAATAGTCAAAAAACCCATATTTTCCTCACATTTCTGTGGTGGAAAGTTCTGGAATCTGCGTGGATCCACAAATGTCCACTCCCCCGCTTTCCCCAAAGTCTCCTTAGAAAAATGGTACCTCACTTGCGCAGGTAGGCCTAGTGCCCGCGAGATGAAACGGCGCACAATGCAACGTGGACACACC
The DNA here is from genome assembly GCF_964204655.1 of Triturus cristatus. Taxonomy (NCBI): domain Eukaryota; kingdom Metazoa; phylum Chordata; class Amphibia; order Caudata; family Salamandridae; genus Triturus; species Triturus cristatus. Next base: position 927,985,216 of record NC_140579.1, on the reverse strand, counting down.
ACAATTTCACAGTGAAAAATGACCCTCTTTTTGCAAAGTGCCTAGCTGTAGTTTTTGAACCTTAGCTCTGCTGGCAACTAGGGAAACCTAGCAAACCTACACATTTTTTAAAACTAGACATCCAGGGGAATCCAGGATGGGGTGACTTGACTGCCTCCCTCCAGGTTCTGTTACCCAGAATCCCTTGCAAACCAAAATTGTAAAAAAAAACATTTTCGTCACATTTCTGTGGTGGAAAGTTCTGGAATCTGCGTGGATCCACAAATTTCCACTCACCCCGCGTTCCCCAAAGTCATCAGAGAAAAATGGTACCTCACTTGCGTGGGTAGGCCAAGTACCCGTGACATGAAATGGCGCAAAATGCAACATGGACACACCACAATTTCACACTGAAAAATTACCCTTTTTTGGCAAAGTGCCTAGCTGTAGTTTTTGAACCCTAGCTCTGCTGACATCTAGGGAAACCTAGCAAACCTATATATTTTTGAAAACTAGACACCCAGGGAAATCCAGGATGGGGTGAGTTGATTTCCTCCCTCCAGGTTCTGTTACCCAGATTCCCTTGCAAACCAAAAAAATTGTCCAAAAAAATAAATTTTCCTCACATTTCTGTGGTGGAAAGTTCTGAAATCTGCGTGGATCCACAATTTCCACTCACCCCACATTCCCAAAAGTCATCAGAGAAAAATGGTACCTCACTTGCGTGGGTAGGTCAAGTAACCGTGACATGAACTGGCGCAAAATGTAACGTGGACACACCACAATTTCACACTGAAAAATGACCCTTTTTTGGCAAAGTGCCTAGCTGTAGTTTTTGAACCCTAGCTCTGCTGGCAACTAGGGAAACCTAGCAAACCTATACATTTTTGAAAACTAGACATCCAGGGGAATCCAGGATGGGGTGACTTGACTGCCTCCCTCCAGGTTCTGTTACCCAGAATCCCTTGCAAACCAAAATTGTCAAAAAAAAAACATTTTCTTCACATTTCTGTGGTGGAAAGTTCTGGAATCTGCGTGGATCCACAAATTTCCACTCACCCCACATTCCCCAAAGTCTTCCGAGAAAAATGGTACCTCCCTTGCATGGGTAGGCCAAGTACCCGTGACATGAAATGGCGTAAAATACAACGTGGACAAACCACAACTTCACACTGAAAAATGACCCTTTTTTGGCAAAGTGCCTAGCTGTAGTTTTTGAACCCTAGCTCTGCTGACATCTAGGGAAACCTAGCAAACCTATACATTTTTTAAAACTAGACACCCAGGGAAATCCAGAATGGGGTGAGTTGATTTCCTCCCTCCAGGTTCTGTTACCCAGATTCCCTTGCAAACCAAAAACATTGTCCAAAAAAATAAATTTTCCTCACATTGCTGTGGTGGAATGTTCTGAAATCTGCGTGGATCCACAATTTCCACTCACCCCACATTACCAAAAGTCATCAGAGAAAAATGGTACCTCACTTGCGTGGGTAGGTCAAGTACCCGTGACATGAACTGGCGCAAAATGTAACGTGGACACACCACAATTTCACACTGAAAAATGACCCTTTTTTGGCAAAGTGCCTAGCTGTAGTTTTTGAACCCTAGCTCTGCTGGCAACTAGGGAAACCTAGCAAACCTATACATTTTTGAAAACTAGACATCCAGGGGAATCCAGGATGGGGTGACTTGACTGCCTCCCTCCAGGTTCTGTTACCCAGTATCCCTTGCAAACCAAAATTGTAAAAAAAAAACATTTTCCTCACATTTCTGTGGTGGAAAGTTCTGGAATCTGCGTGGATCCACAAATATCCACTCACTCCACGTTCCCAAAAGTCATCAGAGAAAAATGGTACCTCACTTGCGTGGGTAGGCCGAGTACCCGTGACATGAAATGGCGCAAAATGCAACGTGGACACACCACAATTTCACACTGAAAAATGACCCTTTTTTGGCAAAGTGCCTAGCTGTAGTTTTTGAACCCTAGCTCTGCTGGCAACAAGGGAAACCTAGCAAACCTATACATTTTTGAAAACTAGACATCCAGGGGAATCCAGGATGGGGTGACTTGACTGCCTCCCTCCAGGTTCTGTTACCCAGAATCCCTTGCAAACCAAAATTGTCAAAAAAAAACATTTTCTTCACATTTCTGTGGTGGAAAGTTCTGGAATCTGCGTGGATCCACAAATTTCTACTCACCCCACGTTCCCCAAAGTCTTCCGAGAAAAATGGTACCTCACTTGCATGGGTAGGCCAAGTACCCGTGACATGAAATGGCGTAAAATGCAACGTGGACAAACCACAACTTCACACTGAAAAATGACCCTTTTTTGGCAAAGTGCCTAGCTGTAGTTTTTGAACCCTAGCTCTGCTGACATCTAGGGAAACCTAGCAAACCTATACATTTTTTAAAAATAGACACCCAGGGAAATCCAGGATGGGGTGAGTTGATTTCCTCCCTCCAGGTTCTGTTACCCAGATTCCCTTGCAAACCAATAAAATTGTCCCAAAAAATAAATTTTCCTCACATTTCTGTGGTGGAAAGTTCTGAAATCTGCGTGGATCCACAAATTTCCACTCACCCCACATTCCCAAAAGTCATCAGAGAAAAATGGTACCTCACTTGCGTGGGTAGGCCAAGTACCCGTGACATGAAATGGCGCAAAATGTAACGTGGACACACCACAATTTCACACTGAAAAATGACCCTTTTTTGGCAAAGTGCCTAGCTGTAGTTTTTGAACCCTAGCTCTGCTGGCACCTAGGGAAAGCTAGCAAACCTATCAATTTTTCAAAACTAGACAACCTGGGGAATCCATGATAGGGTGTCTTGACTGCCTTCCTCCAGGTACTGTTACCCAGAATCCCGTGCAAACCAAAAAAATAGTCAAAAAACCCACATTTTCCTCACATTTCTGTGGTGGAAAGTTCTGGAATCTGCGTGGATCCACAAATGTCCACTCACCCCGCTTTCCCCAAAGTCTTCTGAGAAAAATGGTACCTCACTTGCGTAGGTAGGCCTAGTGCCCGCGAGATGAAACGGCGCAAAATGCAACGTGGACACACCACAATTTCACAGTGAAAAATGACCCTCTTTTTACAAAGTGCCTAGCTGTAGTTTTTGAACCCTAGCTCTGCTGGCACCCAGGGAAACATAGCAACCCTATACATTTTTGAAAACTAGACATGCAGGGGAATCCAGGATGGGGAGACTTGACTGCCTCCCTCCAGGTTCTGTTACCCAGAATCCCCTGCAAACCTATAAAATTGTCAAAAGAACACATTTTCCTTACATTTCTGTGGTGCAAAGTTCTGGAATCTGCGTGGATCCACAAATTTCCACTCACCCCGCTTTCCCCAAAGTCTTCCGAGAAAAATGGTACCCCACTTTCATGGGTAGGCCTAGTTCCCGTGACATGAAACGGTGCAAAACACAACGTGCACACACCACAATTTCACAGTGAAAAATGACCCTTTTTTGGCAAAGTGCCTAGCTGTAGTTTTTGAACCCTAGCTCTGCTGGCACCTAGGGAAACCTAGCAAACCTATACATTTTTGGAAACTGGACACCCAGAAGAATCTAGGATGGGGTGAGTTGATTTCCTCCCTCCAGGTTCTGTCACCCAGATTCCCTTGCAAACCAAAATATTTGTCCAAAAAAATACATTTTCCTCACATTTCTGTGGTGGAAAGTTCTGAAATCTGCATGGATCCACAAATTTCCACTCACCCCACGTTCCCAAAAGTCATCAGAGAAAAATGGTACCTCGCTTGCGTGGGTAGGCCAAGTACCCGTGACATGAAATGGCGCAAAATGCAACGTGGACACACCACAATTTCACACTGAAAAATGACCCTTTTTTGGCAAAGTGCCTAGCTGTAGTTTTTGAACCCTAGCTCTGCTGGCAACTAGGGAAACCTAGCAAACCTATACATTTTTGAAAACTAGACATCCAGGGGAATCCAGGATGGGGTGTCTTGACTGCCTCCCTCCAGGTTCTGTTACCCAGAATCCCTTGCAAACCTAAAGGAATTGTCAAAAAAAAACATTTTCCTCACATTTCTGTGGTGGAAAGTTCTGGAACCAGTGTGGATCCACAAATTTGCACTCACCCCGCATTCCCCAAAGTCTTACGAGAAAAATGCTACCTCACTTGCGTGGGTAGGCCTAGTGTCCACGACATGAAACGGCAAAAAATGCAACGTGGACACACCATAATTTCACAGTGAAAAATGACCCTTTTTTGGCAAAGTGCCTAGCTGTAGTTTTTGAACCCTAGCTCTGCTGGCACCTAGGGAAACCTAGCAAACCTATACATTTTTGAAAACTAGACAACCTGGGGAATCCATGATAGGGTGTCTTGACTGCCTTCCTCCAGGTACTGTTACCCATAACCCCGTGCAAACCAAAAAATAGTCAAAAAACCCATATTTTCCTCACATTTCTGTGGTGGAAAGTTCTGGAATCTGCGTGGATCCACAAATGTCCACTCCCCCGCTTTCCCCAAAGTCTCCTTAGAAAAATGGTACCTCACTTGCGCAGGTAGGCCTAGTGCCCGCGAGATGAAACGGCGCACAATGCAACGTGGACACACCACAATTTCACAGTGAAAAATGACCCTCTTTTTGCAAAGTGCCTAGCTGTAGTTTTTGAACCTTAGCTCTGCTGGCAACTAGGGAAACCTAGCAAACCTACACATTTTTTAAAACTAGACATCCAGGGGAATCCAGGATGGGGTGACTTGACTGCCTCCCTCCAGGTTCTGTTACCCAGAATCCCTTGCAAACCAAAATTGTAAAAAAAAACATTTTCGTCACATTTCTGTGGTGGAAAGTTCTGGAATCTGCGTGGATCCACAAATTTCCACTCACCCCGCGTTCCCCAAAGTCATCAGAGAAAAATGGTACCTCACTTGCGTGGGTAGGCCAAGTACCCGTGACATGAAATGGCGCAAAATGCAACATGGACACACCACAATTTCACACTGAAAAATTACCCTTTTTTGGCAAAGTGCCTAGCTGTAGTTTTTGAACCCTAGCTCTGCTGACATCTAGGGAAACCTAGCAAACCTATATATTTTTGAAAACTAGACACCCAGGGAAATCCAGGATGGGGTGAGTTGATTTCCTCCCTCCAGGTTCTGTTACCCAGATTCCCTTGCAAACCAAAAAAATTGTCCAAAAAAATAAATTTTCCTCACATTTCTGTGGTGGAAAGTTCTGAAATCTGCGTGGATCCACAATTTCCACTCACCCCACATTCCCAAAAGTCATCAGAGAAAAATGGTACCTCACTTGCGTGGGTAGGTCAAGTAACCGTGACATGAACTGGCGCAAAATGTAACGTGGACACACCACAATTTCACACTGAAAAATGACCCTTTTTTGGCAAAGTGCCTAGCTGTAGTTTTTGAACCCTAGCTCTGCTGGCAACTAGGGAAACCTAGCAAACCTATACATTTTTGAAAACTAGACATCCAGGGGAATCCAGGATGGGGTGACTTGACTGCCTCCCTCCAGGTTCTGTTACCCAGAATCCCTTGCAAACCAAAATTGTCAAAAAAAAAACATTTTCTTCACATTTCTGTGGTGGAAAGTTCTGGAATCTGCGTGGATCCACAAATTTCCACTCACCCCACATTCCCCAAAGTCTTCCGAGAAAAATGGTACCTCCCTTGCATGGGTAGGCCAAGTACCCGTGACATGAAATGGCGTAAAATACAACGTGGACAAACCACAACTTCACACTGAAAAATGACCCTTTTTTGGCAAAGTGCCTAGCTGTAGTTTTTGAACCCTAGCTCTGCTGACATCTAGGGAAACCTAGCAAACCTATACATTTTTTAAAACTAGACACCCAGGGAAATCCAGAATGGGGTGAGTTGATTTCCTCCCTCCAGGTTCTGTTACCCAGATTCCCTTGCAAACCAAAAACATTGTCCAAAAAAATAAATTTTCCTCACATTGCTGTGGTGGAATGTTCTGAAATCTGCGTGGATCCACAATTTCCACTCACCCCACATTACCAAAAGTCATCAGAGAAAAATGGTACCTCACTTGCGTGGGTAGGTCAAGTACCCGTGACATGAACTGGCGCAAAATGTAACGTGGACACACCACAATTTCACACTGAAAAATGACCCTTTTTTGGCAAAGTGCCTAGCTGTAGTTTTTGAACCCTAGCTCTGCTGGCAACTAGGGAAACCTAGCAAACCTATACATTTTTTAAAACTAGACATCCAGGGGAATCCAGGATGGGGTGACTTGACTGCCTCCCTCCAGGTTCTGTTACCCAGTATCCCTTGCAAACCAAAATTGTAAAAAAAAAACATTTTCCTCACATTTCTGTGGTGGAAAGTTCTGGAATCTGCGTGGATCCACAAATATCCACTCACTCCACGTTCCCAAAAGTCATCAGAGAAAAATGGTACCTCACTTGCGTGGGTAGGCTGAGTACCCGTGACATGAAATGGCGCAAAATGCAACGTGGACACACCACAATTTCACACTGAAAAATGACCCTTTTTTGGCAAAGTGCCTAGCTGTAGTTTTTGAACCCTAGCTCTGCTGGCAACAAGGGAAACCTAGCAAACCTATACATTTTTGAAAACTAGACATCCAGGGGAATCCAGGATGGGGTGACTTGACTGCCTCCCTCCAGGTTCTGTTACCCAGAATCCCTTGCAAACCAAAATTGTCAAAAAAAAACATTTTCTTCACATTTCTGTGGTGGAAAGTTCTGGAATCTGCGTGGATCCACAAATTTCCACTCACCCCACGTTCCCCAAAGTCTTCCGAGAAAAATGGTACCTCACTTGCATGGGTAGGCCAAGTACCCGTGACATGAAATGGCGTAAAATGCAACGTGGACAAACCACAACTTCACACTGAAAAATGACCCTTTTTTGGCAAAGTGCCTAGCTGTAGTTTTTGAACCCTAGCTCTGCTGACATCTAGGGAAACCTAGCAAACCTATACATTTTTTAAAAATAGACACCCAGGGAAATCCAGGATGGGGTGAGTTGATTTCCTCCCTCCAGGTTCTGTTACCCAGATTCCCTTGCAAACCAATAAAATTGTCCAAAAAAATAAATTTTCCTCACATTTCTGTGGTGGAAAGTTCTGAAATCTGCGTGGATCCACAAATTTCCACTCACCCCACATTCCCAAAAGTCATCAGAGAAAAATGGTACCTCACTTGCGTGGGTAGGCCAAGTACCCGTGACATGAAATGGCGCAAAATGTAACGTGGACACACCACAATTTCACACTGAAATATGACCCTTTTTTGGCAAAGTGCCTAGCTGTAGTTTTTGAACCCTAGCTCTGCTGGCACCTAGGGAAAGCTAGCAAACCTATCAATTTTTCAAAACTAGACAACCTGGGGAATCCATGATAGGGTGTCTTGACTGCCTTCCTCCAGGTACTGTTACCCAGAATCCCGTGCAAACCAAAAAAATAGTCAAAAAACCCACATTTTCCTTTCATTTCTGTGGTGGAAAGTTCTGGAATCTGCGTGGATCCACAAATGTCCACTCACCCCACTTTCCCCAAAGTCTTCTGAGAAACATGGTACCTCACTTGCGTAGGTAGGCCTAGTGCCCGCGAGATGAAACGGCGCAAAATGCAACGTGGACACACCACAATTTCACAGTGAAAAATGACCCTCTTTTTACAAAGTGCCTAGCTGTAGTTTTTGAACCCTAGCTCTGCTGGCACCCAGGGAAACATAGCAACCCTATACATTTTTGAAAACTAGACATGCAGGGGAATCCAGGATGGGGAGACTTGACTGCCTCCCTCCAGGTTCTGTTACCCAGAATCCCCTGCAAACCTATAAAATTGTCAAAAGAACACATTTTCCTTACATTTCTGTGGTGCAAAGTTCTGCAATCTGCGTGGATCCACAAATTTCCACTCACCCCGCTTTCCCCAAAGTCTTCCGAGAAAAATGGTACCCCACTTTCATGGGTAGGCCTAGTTCCCGTGACATGAAACGGTGCAAAACACAACGTGCACACACCACAATTTCACAGTGAAAAATGACCCTTTTTTGGCAAAGTGCCTAGCTGTAGTTTTTGAACCCTAGCTCTGCTGGCACCTAGGGAAACCTAGCAAACCTATACATTTTTGGAAACTGGACACCCAGAAGAATCTAGGATGGGGTGAGTTGATTTCCTCCCTCCAGGTTCTGTCACCCAGATTCCCTTGCAAACCAAAATAATTGTCCAAAAAAATACATTTTCCTCACATTTCTGTGGTGGAAAGTTCTGAAATCTGCATGGATCCACAAATTTCCACTCACCCCACGTTCCCAAAAGCCATCAGAGAAAAATGGTACCTCGCTTGCGTGGGTAGGCCAAGTACCCGTGACATGAAATGGCGCAAAATGCAACGTGGACACACCACAATTTCACACTGAAAAATTACCCTTTTTTGGCAAAGTACCTAGCTGTAGTTTTTTAACCCTAGCTCTGCTGGCAACTAGGGAAACCTAGCAAACCTATAAATTTTTGAAAACTAGACATCCAGGGGAATCCAGGATGGGGTGTCTTGACTGCCTCCCTCCAGGTTCTGTTACCCAGAATCCCTTGCAAACCTAAAGGAATTGTCAAAAAAAAACATTTTCCTCACATTTCTGTGGTGGAAAGTTCTGGAATCTGTGTGGATCCATAAATTTGCACTCACCCCGCATTCCCCAAAGTCTTACGAGAAAAATGCTACCTCACTTGCGTGGGTAGGCCTAGTGTCCACGACATGAAACGGCAAAAAATGCAACGTGGACACACCATAATTTCACAGTGAAAAATGACCCTTTTTTGGCAAAGTGCCTAGCTGTAGTTTTTGAACCCTAGCTCTGCTGGCACCGAGGGAAACCTAGCAAACCTATACATTTTTGAAAACTAGACAACCTGGGGAATCCATGATAGGGTGTCTTGACTGCCTTCCTCCAGGTACTGTTACCCATAACCCCGTGCAAACCAAACAAATAGTCAAAAAACCCATATTTTCCTCACATTTCTGTGGTGGAAAGTTCTGGAATCTGCGTGGATCCACAAATGTCCACTCCCCCGCTTTCCCCAAAGTCTCCTGAGAAAAATGGTACCTCACTTGCGCAGGTAGGCCTAGTGCCCGCGAGATGAAACGGCGCACAATGCATTGTGGACACACCACAATTTCACAGTGAAAAATGACCCTCTTTTTGCAAAGTGCCTAGCTGTAGTTTTTGAACCTTAGCTCTGCTGGCAACTAGGGAAACCTAGCAAACCTACACATTTTTTAAAACTAGACATCCAGGGGAATCCAGGATGGGGTGACTTGACTGCCTCCCTCCAGGTTCTGTTACCCAGAATCCCTTGCAAACCAAAATTGTAAAAAAAAAACATTTTCGTCACATTTCTGTGGTGGAAAGTTCTGGAATCTGCGTGGATCCACAAATTTCCACTCACCCCGCGTTCCCCAAAGTCATCAGAGAAAAATGGTACCTTACTTGCGTGGGTAGGCCGAGTACCCGTGACATGAAATGGCGCAAAATGCAACGTGGACACACCACAATTTCACACTGAAAAATGACCCTTTTTTGGCAAAGTGCCTAGCTGTAGTTTTTGAACCCTAGCTCTGCTGGCAACAAGGGAAACCTAGCAAACCTATACATTTTTGAAAACTAGACATCCAGGGGAATCCAGGATGGGGTGACTTGACTGCCTCCCTCCAGGTTCTGTTACCCAGAATCCCTTGCAAACCAAAATTGTCAAAAAAAAACATTTTCTTCACATTTCTGTGGTGGAAAGTTCTGGAATCTGCGTGGATCCACAAATTTCCACTCACCCCGCGTTCCCCAAAGTCTTCCAAAAAAATGGTACCTCACTTGCATGGGTAGGCCAAGTACCCGTGACATGAAATGGCGTAAAATGCAACGTGGACAAACCACAACTTCACACTGAAAAATGACCCTTTTTTGGCAAAGTGCCTAGCTGTAGTTTTTGAACCCTAGCTCTGCTGACATCTAGGGAAACCTAGCAAACCTATACATTTTTTAAAAATAGACACCCAGGGAAATCCAGGATGGGGTGAGTTGATTTCCTCCCTCCAGGTTCTGTTACCCAGATTCCCTTGCAAACCAATAAAATTGTCCAAAAAAATAAATTTTCCTCACATTTCTGTGGTGGAAAGTTCTGAAATCTGCGTGGATCCACAAATTTCCACTCACCCCACATTCCCAAAAGTCATCAGAGAAAAATGGTACCTCACTTGCGTGGGTAGGCCAAGTACCCGTGACATGAAATGGCGCAAAATGTAACGTGGACACACCACAATTTCACACTGAAAAATGACCCTTTTTTGGCAAAGTGCCTAGCTGTAGTTTTTGAACCCTAGCTCTGCTGGCACCTAGGGAAAGCTAGCAAACCTATCAATTTTTCAAAACTAGACAACCTGGGGAATCCATGATAGGGTGTCTTGACTGCCTTCCTCCAGGTACTGTTACCCAGAATCCTGTGCAAACCAAAAAAATAGTCAAAAAACCCACATTTTCCTCACATTTCTGTGGTGGAAAGTTCTGGAATCTGCGTGGATCCACAAATGTCCACTCACCCCGCTTTCCCCAAAGTCTTCTGAGAAAAATGGTACCTCACTTGCGTAGGTAGGCCTAGTGCCCGCGAGATGAAACGGCGCAAAATGCAACGTGGACACACCACAATTTCACAGTGAAAAATGACCCTCTTTTTACAAAGTGCCTAGCTGTAGTTTTTGAACCCTAGCTCTGCTGGCACCCAGGGAAACATAGCAACCCTATACATTTTTGAAAACTAGACATGCAGGGGAATCCAGGATGGGGAGACTTGACTGCCTCCCTCCAGGTTCTGTTACCCAGAATCCCCTGCAAACCTATAAAATTGTCAAAAGAACACATTTTCCTTACATTTCTGTGGTGCAAAGTTCTGGAATCTGCGTGGATCCACAAATTTCCACTCACCCCGCTTTCCCCAAAGTCTTCCGAGAAAAATGGTACCCCACTTTCATGGGTAGGCCTAGTTCCCGTGACATGAAACGGTGCAAAACACAACGTGCACACACCACAATTTCACAGTGAAAAATGACCCTTTTTTGGCAAAGTGCCTAGCTGTAGTTTTTGAACCCTAGCTCTGCTGGCACCTAGGGAAACCTAGCAAACCTATACATTTTTGGAAACTGGACACCCAGAAGAATCTAGGATGGGGTGAGTTGATTTCCTCCCTCCAGGTTCTGTCACCCAGATTCCCTTGCAAACCAAAATAATTGTCCAAAAAAATACATTTTCCTCACATTTCTGTGGTGGAAAGTTCTGAAATCTGCATGGATCCACAAATTTCCACTCACCCCACGTTCCCAAAAGTCATCAGAGAAAAATGGTACCTCGCTTGCGTGGGTAGGCCAAGTACCCGTGACATGAAATGGCGCAAAATGCAACGTGGACACACCACAATTTCACACTGAAAAATTACCCTTTTTTGGCAAAGTACCTAGCTGTAGTTTTTGAACCCTAGCTCTGCTGGCACCTAGGGAAACCTAGCAAACCTATACATTTTTGAAAACTAGACAACCTGGGGAATCCAGGATGGGGTGTCTTGACTGCCTCCCTCCAGGTTCTGTTACCCAGAATCCCTTGCAAACCTAAAGGAATTGTCAAAAAAAACCATTTTCCTCACATTTCTGTGGTGGAAAGTTCTGGAATCTGTGTGGATCCACAAATTTGCACTCACCCCGCATTCCCCAAAGTCTTACGAGAAAAATGCTACCTCACTTGCGTGGGTAGGCCTAGTGTCCACGACATGAAACGGCAAAAAATGCAACGTGGACACACCATAATTTCACAGTGAAAAATGACCCTTTTTTGGCAAAGTGCCTAGCTGTAGTTTTTGAACCCTAGCTCTGCTGGCACCTAGGGAAACCTAGCAAACCTATACATTTTTGAAAACTAGACAACCTGGGGAATCCATGATAGGGTGTCTTGACTGCCTTCCTCCAGGTACTGTTACCCATAACCCTGTGCAAACCAAAAAAATAGTCAAAAAACCCATATTTTCCTCACATTTCTGTGGTGGAAAGTTCTGGAATCTGCGTGGATCCACAAATGTCCACTCCCCCGCTTTCCCCAAAGTCTCCTGAGAAAAATGGTACCTCACTTGCGCAGGTAGGCCTAGTGCCCGCGAGATGGAACGGCGCACAATGCAACGTGGACACACCACAATTTCACAGTGAAAAATGACCCTCTTTTTGCAAAGTGCCTAGCTGTAGTTTTTGAACCTTAGCTCTGCTGGCACCCAGGGAAACATAGCAACTCTATACATTTTTGAAAACTAGACATGCAGGGGAATCCAGGATGGGGTGACTTGACTGCCTCCCTCCAGGTTCTGTTACCCAGAATCCCTTGCAAACCAATAAAATTGTCAAAAAAACACATTTTCCTTCCATTTCTGTGGTGCAAAGTTCTGGAATCTGCGTGGATCCACAAATTTCCACTCACCCCGCGTTCCCCAAAGTCTTCCGAGAAAAATGGTACCCCACTTTCATGGGTAGGCCTAGTTCCCGTGACATGAAACGGTGCAAAACACAACGTGCACACACCACAATTTCACAGTGAAAAATGACCCTTTTTTGGCAAAGTGTCTAGCTGTAGTTTTTGAACCCTAGCTCTGCTGGCACCTAGGGAAAGCTAGCAAACCTATCAATTTTTCAAAACTAGACAACCTGGGGAATCCATGATAGGGTGTCTTGACTGCCTTCCTCCAGGTACTGTTACCCAGAATCCCGTGCAAACCAAAAAAATAGTCAAAAAACCCACATTTTCCTCACATTTCTGTGGTGGAAAGTTCTGGAATCTGCGTGGATCCACAAATGTCCACTCACCCCGCTTTCCCCAAAGTCTTCTGAGAAAAATGGTACCTCACTTGCGTAGGTAGGCCTAGTGCCCGCGAGATGAAACGGCGCAAAATGCAACGTGGACACACCACAATTTCACAGTGAAAAATGACCCTCTTTTTACAAAGTGCCTAGCTGTAGTTTTTGAACCCTAGCTCTGCTGGCACCCAGGGAAACATAGCAACCCTATACATTTTTGAAAACTAGACATGCAGGGGAATCCAGGATGGGGAGACTTGACTGCCTCCCTCCAGGTTCTGTTACCCAGAATCCCCTGCAAACCTATAAAATTGTCAAAAGAACACATTTTCCTTACATTTCTGTGGTGCAAAGTTCTGGAATCTGCGTGGATCCACAAATTTCCACTCACCCCGCTTTCCCCAAAGTCTTCCGAGAAAAATGGTACCCCACTTTCATGGGTAGGCCTAGTTCCCGTGACATGAAACGGTGCAAAACACAACGTGCACACACCACAATTTCACAGTGAAAAATGACCCTTTTTTGGCAAAGTGCCTAGCTGTAGTTTTTGAACCCTAGCTCTGCTGGCACCTAGGGAAACCTAGCAAACCTATACATTTTTGGAAACTGGACACCCAGAAGAATCTAGGATGGGGTGAGTTGATTTCCTCCCTCCAGGTTCTGTCACCCAGATTCCCTTGCAAACCAAAATAATTGTCCAAAAAAATACATTTTCCTCACATTTCTGTGGTGGAAAGTTCTGAAATCTGCATGGATCCACAAATTTCCACTCACCCCACGTTCCCAAAAGTCATCAGAGAAAAATGGTACCTCGCTTGCGTGGGTAGGCCAAGTACCCGTGACATGAAATGGCGCAAAATGCAACGTGGACACACCACAATTTCACACTGAAAAATGACCCTTTTTTGGCAAAGTGCCTAGCTGTAGTTTTTGAACCCTAGCTCTGCTGGCAACTAGGGAAACATAGCAAACCTATACATTTTTGAAAACTAGACATCCAGGGGAATCCAGGATGGGGTGACTTGACTGCCTCCCTCCAGGTTCTGTTACCCAGAATCCCTTGCAAACCAAAATTGTCAAAAAAAAAACATTTTCTTCACATTTCTGTGGTGGAAAGTTCTGGAATCTGCGTGGATCCACAAATTTCCACTCACCCCGCATTCCCCAAAGTCTTCTGAGAAAAATGGTACCTCACTTGCATGGGTAGGCCAAGTACCCGTGACATGAAATGGCGTAAAATGCAACGTGGACAAACCACAACTTCACACTGAAAAATGACCCTTTTTTGGCAAAGTGCCTAGCTGTATGTGAGAAGTTGGCCTGGTATATGATGCTCACTAGTTAAAGTGATCACCTTGTACCATGCCAAGCAACCCTTATGGTGTGGTTGTAAGTCAACCTTTTCGGACTAGCTGCCCTAGTGGTAGCGTAGGCTAAGCAGTCTTTGAGGCTAAACTCGTGAAGCGTGTTAAGCAAGCTGTTTTACCAATAGTAACCCCCTTTTATACCAATGAAAGGACACCACACAGATATATATTCAAAATATATATGTATTTATTTCTCAAAGTAACCCCTAGTCTCTTTATGAGCACAGGAGCACAAATCGTCAAACAAGATTATCACAGAATACACAGAAGTTGCACTTTATATGGATAGGCCCTGGTGGCCACTCGAACCATATACTAAAATAGTGGTATAAGTACCACGAACAGAAAAGGGAAAAGGCCTAGGGCCTCTAGAATCGCTGGGCCTACAAGGAGCTAACGTCAGTTAGTGACCAGGAGGTCCACGGGTGGCGTGTGCAGAGCAAATAGTCACACGCGTGCTCCCATAGGTTTCAATGGGTGCGTAAAAAGTACAAAGTTACTGCAAAAGGAATCTTCCGGATGACCTAGGAACTTAAGATTTGGAACACAGGCACTAGAGATGTATTACTACACATGGGCACCGGAGTACCAGCTTTACCTCACCCACAGGAAGCGGGTGCATAGGCCTCAAAGTGCGTCGGGTTTCTTCTATCTGTTCCGTTGAGCCTGGGACAAAGATGCTGCAGGCGGTCGGTCGGGAAGAGATGCAGTGGATCCAAGAGTGGATCGGAGATGTTGAAGACCTGTAAGCAGAGGGGACAGTGTTCACAGTCACTAGCCAGTGACCAGCGTGGCACCAGGTGGGTACCAGGCGATGTCGGGTGCAAACAGGTGATGAGGGGTAGCTTGTCTCCGCAGCCACGTGGTCCCTGGAGGTCGACGACGTCCAGGAGTCGGCTCACGAGCTGTCCCACGCAGGCTCTCGCTGTCGGCGGTGTCGGCGACTTGATCGAAGCAAACAAGCCTTGGCAAAAGCAATTGTAGGAGGATTCGGAAATCAGCTGTTGGTTCTGACCAGCAAGGTCAGAGGGATTGCTCCTTTGGAGGGGAGCAAGGGCCAGTCTGGAGCAACCAGACCAGCGGTGTTTGTCGTAGATTTCGTCGCCAAGATGGCCACTAGCCAGCGGGCCAGCAACCGGTTAGGCGCGTCGAGTGGCAAAATGCAGAAGGGCCCCACGCAGATCGTGGAGATGCTGGAGGGCTCACCTTTGGTGCAGATGCTGCTCGAGGGTTGGGCTTCTCAGGACCCAAAGCACAACTTGGAGGGAGCCTCGGTTGTTGCACTGGTCAGCTTGTCGTAGTCGTTTCAAGATGGCTGGCTCCACGTGTCTCGGTGCCTCCACGGGTCTCCTCTTTTCAGGGACTGTGGATCGGGCGGTGAGAGGTCTGGAGGTCCAGGTCTTGTCAGTCTCTGGGCTCGGGCTCCGGCGGGAGGCGGCGGCAAAGCAGACGGTGATTCGCTGGATGGTGCTTGCGTTAGCAAGGTGGTCACTCCCTGACCACAGGGGAGATTTTCTTCAGTCTTCTGTGCAGCAGAATGTCGAAGTTCCCGTCTTCTTCTTAGTTTCAAGTTGATTCCAGGATGTCTGAAGTCTTAGGACACAGCTCCTACCTTTAAGCGGATTCTAGGGGCCGGACTACCTGCTAGGTCCCTCCCTAAGGGTGGGACCAGGAAGGGGGGTGGTTACACCCCCAATCCTTTGTCCAGCTCGCCCCAGGCCCGGGACTGGTGTGCCCCAGGACCGGTTTGAACTGGCATATGCACCGAGGCTCCTTGTGAGCCACAGGCATGTCTGGTTTCTTTCAAGCCCTACCTGACCAATACACAAAATCCTGTCTGGGGTGGTGCACGCACCTCCCCTGGCAGGAAACCCTTTGTCCACACCTCCCAAGCTGGAAGGACTCCCAGCAGCAGGAGGGCAGACTTGTGTCTGTGGTGGCAGCATCCATTTTGTGGAGCTGAGGCTATGTCTGATTTTACCCGGGTTTCAGGCACTGTACATGTCGTGTCCCTCTAGAAGGGTGGAATGCTAACCCCGTCGCCAGAATTGGCGAGGGGTTAGTATTCCAATTCGTATGACACCTTACTCGACATGTTTTGATAAAGCCAAACCAAAGATAGCATTTAACCGCGAGGTTCATAATGCACTTAAGAGTATATGGTATGACGATATCTGGAAACAGTAGAAGGAAGTTGTTCCGACCACTGCAGACAGGCTCAGCTCATGCCAGAGCACCATCTCACATGGAACCAAGCACTCTGCCTTCAGGATTGTTAAGGCCTGCCATAGGAGTGACTCATAGGTTACCAGGTGTCCCATTTAAGGTTAGGTATAGGTATACTACACCTAAGTAAGAGGTGATTACACCAACTTACCCCAGCTGAGTGATCAGCCAGTTGTGTCAGATTGTTAGGCCAAGCCTGGGGTGGCATAATACATGCTGCAGCCCCTGGCAGGCCTTGGGTACACCAATGCCCTGGGTACCTAGTGTACACTGGTACAGGGGCTGACAGGGTGATCCAACCAATTGGGTATGTACCTAGGGTACATGGAGTCCATTTTACAGAGAGAGCAGATAGCCTGAGAGCCTGAATGGCAGGATCTCAGGCCAACTAAGTCGAAAAACCAGCTAGACACTAGGCAAAAATTTGGGGGTAACCATAGTCAGATATCCACCTTCCTACACAACCCCCCCCCAAACGAAGGGAGATAAGGCTGACCTTGACCAGGTAAGCCTATATTGCCCAAGTGGCCATATAAGGAGGAACCAGCACTGGCATGGTTACCCCCTGTCTCATGGTCCACTAAGCAATCCCTCACCCTAAGGGTATCAGAGGGTCTCCACCATAGGGAATCTCTACCTGTGGTGTGTCTTGGCAAAGTAAAAGGCTGGTGTTGAGATGGAGTACTGAAGTGAGTGTCCTCAAAGTGAGGCCTCAGCTTCCTCCAATCATCCTCCACCATGGATGCCTTTCTTTCTTTAACTGAGTTGCACTGTGCTCTCAGGGTCAGCCTCTGGCTACCTAAAGCTGGAGGCTGGGTCCCTTTTGTGGGCTTACTGGAGGGACAGGTCAGGTTTGGGGCCCTAAGGTCCCATGTTTGCCTGTGCCCAACAGAATCCCCCTGGGGGAGGTCCCTAACTACCTGTAAAGGAGATCCCTCAGGAATGTTTTTACCCATCCCCTGACTAGGGCTACTAGCCAGGCAATCCTCATTCTTTTGATGGGGGGGTTCTTGTGGACAGGGGCCCTCTGGGGGTCCACTGGCCTCCCTGACCTCTGCAGCCCTGGGCTGACTGAGGCAGGGTAGAGAGAGGCCGGCTACCTGCACCAGACTGGGTCCCACCTTGGAAGGGGCCACTGACATCAGAGGCTCTGCCAGGCCAGGCCTGGCTACCTCTGGGGCAGTTCCTTCACAAGGGGTGAGGTCAGATCCCTGAGGAGGCTGACCTTTTCCTAATGTCTGGGGAGAGGGAGACTTTTCTTCCTCCCCACTACTCTCAGTTTGTGTGGAGTGATCCATTGTTTCAGGCTTCACTACACCTATGTCAGTCTGAGTATAGGCTGAGACCATTACAGCCTTGCCAACCTTTTCAGGGGGGCACTCAGTTTGTGTTTGAGCTGTGACTGTCACAGCTCTGCCAGTCTCTACAGGGAAGTCTGTCTGTGCCTGGGCTGTGGCTACCACTGCCCTTCCAACCTTTTCAGGGAGGAAATCTATTTGGACAGGGGTTGTGAATGGCACAACCCCCCTACCCTTTTGTGACAGGCCTACCATTTTAGAATGGGTGTCTTGTTCAACTCCAGCCCAAGCTGAGAGTTCTAAGTCATTTCCCAGTAAGCAGTCTACAGGCAAGGTTGGGGACACTGCCACCCTTTTAGGGCCAGTGACACCTCCCCAGCTGAGACATACCTCTGCCATGGGATGACTGTTCTGTTTGCCATCAATGTTGGTCACCTGGTAGGAGAAACCAGGCAAAAGCTGCTCAGAGGGAACTAGCCAATGGGCCACCATTGTGATGCTAGCTCCAGTGTCTCTGTAGGCCTCAGCTTTTGTACCATTGATGTAGGGCTCCTGTCTGTACCTACCCAAAGTGTTGGGACAGGCAGTGAAGTTGGCAAACCCCATGCCACCATCACAGACAAGAGTATCTGCTGCAGGGGAATTGGCTAAGCCAGGGTCCCCCTGTGTTCCCCAAGTAAACCCACCCAGATTTCTGGGGGCACTCCCACCACCTGGGGGATTACTGCTGACAGTAATAGGTGGTGTGACAGGAGTAATTGGAGGAACAGTTTTGTTTTTAGCCCTTGGGCAACCGCTGTCAGTTTTCCAATGCCCAGGAGTTTTACACTCATGGCAGTAGGGCTTTTTGGCTGTGGTAGAGGAGGGAGCTTGGGACCCACCACCCTGTGTGGAGTTTTGGGGCCCTGAGGAAGGTTTCTCTTTTTCTTTATCCCCACCCTTCTCTTGAGGCTTGGTGGTATCTTTCTTTTGGTCACCACCCTGGTTTTTAGGCCTGATCCTGGTCCTGACCCATTTATCTGCCCTCTTTCCCAATTCTTGGGGAGAGGTCAAATCTGAGTCTACCAGGTGTTGATGGAGAAGCTGGTTTTGACAATTACTTAAAATCTGCTCTCTCATCATCAAATTGTACAATCCTGTATAATCAGACACCTTACTTCCCAGCAACCAACCCTCCAAAGCCTTAGTGGCACATTCCACATATTCAGACCAGTCCTGAGTCTGTGTCTTCTGGGTGTCTCTGAACATTAACCTGTACTGTTCAGTGGTTAAGCCTAACCCATCAACTAGGACACTCTTCAGGACTCTGTAATTTCTGACATCCTCTTCTCTAACAGTGAGGAGTCTATCTCTGCCTCTCCCCTCAAAGGAGAGCCATAAGATTGCTGCCCACTGGTCTTCAGGAACCTGCTGCACTTTGCAGGCTCTCTCAAGAGCAGTCATCCATTTGTGGATGTCATCCCCACTTTTGTAGGGGGGCACAATCTTGGACAGGTTCCTATTGTCAAAGACCCTATCTTTGTCCCTAGGGACATTGCTGCCACCAGTGGGTATAGACCCACTCTCTCTATGCTGCCTAGCCTTGCTCAGTTTTTCTTCCATCAGGGCTACTTCTAGCTCCTGCTTCCTGATCCTCAGCTGGGCTTCTTGCATCTTGGCCTCATGTTCCCTCCTCTGAGGGGTGGTCATCCTTCTCCTGGAGTGACCTTGAGAGCCTCTAGAGCCATGGGAAGCATTGGAGTCACCTGAGCGATTCCTTTGCCTTCCAAGCCCTGTGTTAAGTCCACTGGGGAGATCCAGTGGGGTGAACCCACTGTCAGTCCCCAATAGCCTTAGTTTAGCTGGGCCAAGTATAACACTTGGCACTGGGCTAGTTCTCCCTTCATCCTCACTACTGTCAGTATCCTTTTCACTCTCATCCTCTGTGGTAGGCATCCCATCTAAGGGGTGACTATTGGAAAGGGGTACCTCAGTGGCATCTTCAGAAGGGGGGCCTCCTGTTCCTGTCCCTAAGGGGGCTAACTGGGAAGCTTTCCTGAGCTCTTTTTGATTTTCATCTTCTTGCAAGAGCTCTCTGAGCAAAGCAGAGGTAGGGTTCTTGGGCTGTTTAAGGCCTCTAAGAGTTGCCAGCTGCCTGAGCTCATTTTGATTAAGGGTAGCATAGATGGATGGTGCCCTCGGGGGGTCACTCTCAACAGAGATGGGTACAGTGGACCCCTCTGCCCCAGCCATTGCTCTTAAGTGTGGGTGGATGTGTTGCAATCTACCTACACTTGGGTTTACCTACTAAACCTATCTAGTAGTTGTAGTCAGGGTGTGCTACTCCCTTTGCTCTACAACAACTAAGTTCAGTAGAACTTATGTATATCTAATCTTGTTTTATATGTACCTACAGGTACCTATGTGATCTTTCAATTGGTAACCAAGAGATTACAATGGTAAAACACAGCAAGCTCAAATCCAACCGCTGCTCACCAATGTGAGAAGTTGGCCTGGTATATGATGCTCACTAGTTAAAGTGATCACCTTGTACCATGCCAAGCAACCCTTATGGTGTGGTTGTAAGTCAACCTTTTCGGACTAGCTGCCCTAGTGGTAGCGTAGGCTAAGCAGTCTTTGAGGCTAAACTCGTGAAGCGTGTTAAGCAAGCTGTTTTACCAATAGTAACCCCCTTTTATACCAATGAAAGGACACCACACAGATATATATTCAAAATATATATGTATTTATTTCTCAAAGTAACCCCTAGTCTCTTTATGAGCACAGGAGCACAAATCGTCAAACAAGATTATCACAGAATACACAGAAGTTGCACTTTATATGGATAGGCCCTGGTGGCCACTCGAACCATATACTAAAATAGTGGTATAAGTACCACGAACAGAAAAGGGAAAAGGCCTAGGGCCTCTAGAATCGCTGGGCCTACAAGGAGCTAACGTCAGTTAGTGACCAGGAGGTCCACGGGTGGCGTGTGCAGAGCAAATAGTCACACGCGTGCTCCCATAGGTTTCAATGGGTGCGTAAAAAGTACAAAGTTACTGCAAAAGGAATCTTCCGGATGACCTAGGAACTTAAGATTTGGAACACAGGCACTAGAGATGTATTACTACACATGGGCACCGGAGTACCAGCTTTACCTCACCCACAGGAAGCGGGTGCATAGGCCTCAAAGTGCGTCGGGTTTCTTCTATCTGTTCCGTTGAGCCTGGGACAAAGATGCTGCAGGCGGTCGGTCGGGAAGAGATGCAGTGGATCCAAGAGTGGATCGGAGATGTTGAAGACCTGTAAGCAGAGGGGACAGTGTTCACAGTCACTAGCCAGTGACCAGCGTGGCACCAGGTGGGTACCAGGCGATGTCGGGTGCAAACAGGTGATGAGGGGTAGCTTGTCTCCGCAGCCACGTGGTCCCTGGAGGTCGACGACGTCCAGGAGTCGGCTCACGAGCTGTCCCACGCAGGCTCTCGCTGTCGGCGGTGTCGGCGACTTGATCGAAGCAAACAAGCCTTGGCAAAAGCAATTGTAGGAGGATTCGGAAATCAGCTGTTGGTTCTGACCAGCAAGGTCAGAGGGATTGCTCCTTTGGAGGGGAGCAAGGGCCAGTCTGGAGCAACCAGACCAGCGGTGTTTGTCGTAGATTTCGTCGCCAAGATGGCCACTAGCCAGCGGGCCAGCAACCGGTTAGGCGCGTCGAGTGGCAAAATGCAGAAGGGCCCCACGCAGATCGTGGAGATGCTGGAGGGCTCACCTTTGGTGCAGATGCTGCTCGAGGGTTGGGCTTCTCAGGACCCAAAGCACAACTTGGAGGGAGCCTCGGTTGTTGCACTGGTCAGCTTGTCGTAGTCGTTTCAAGATGGCTGGCTCCACGTGTCTCGGTGCCTCCACGGGTCTCCTCTTTTCAGGGACTGTGGATCGGGCGGTGAGAGGTCTGGAGGTCCAGGTCTTGTCAGTCTCTGGGCTCGGGCTCCGGCGGGAGGCGGCGGCAAAGCAGACGGTGATTCGCTGGATGGTGCTTGCGTTAGCAAGGTGGTCACTCCCTGACCACAGGGGAGATTTTCTTCAGTCTTCTGTGCAGCAGAATGTCGAAGTTCCCGTCTTCTTCTTAGTTTCAAGTTGATTCCAGGATGTCTGAAGTCTTAGGACACAGCTCCTACCTTTAAGCGGATTCTAGGGGCCGGACTACCTGCTAGGTCCCTCCCTAAGGGTGGGACCAGGAAGGGGGGTGGTTACACCCCCAATCCTTTGTCCAGCTCGCCCCAGGCCCGGGACTGGTGTGCCCCAGGACCGGTTTGAACTGGCATATGCACCGAGGCTCCTTGTGAGCCACAGGCATGTCTGGTTTCTTTCAAGCCCTACCTGACCAATACACAAAATCCTGTCTGGGGTGGTGCACGCACCTCCCCTGGCAGGAAACCCTTTGTCCACACCTCCCAAGCTGGAAGGACTCCCAGCAGCAGGAGGGCAGACTTGTGTCTGTGGTGGCAGCATCCATTTTGTGGAGCTGAGGCTATGTCTGATTTTACCCGGGTTTCAGGCACTGTACATGTCGTGTCCCTCTAGAAGGGTGGAATGCTAACCCCGTCGCCAGAATTGGCGAGGGGTTAGTATTCCAATTCGTATGACACCTTACTCGACATGTTTTGATAAAGCCAAACCAAAGATAGCATTTAACCGCGAGGTTCATAATGCACTTAAGAGTATATGGTATGACGATATCTGGAAACAGTAGAAGGAAGTTGTTCCGACCACTGCAGACAGGCTCAGCTCATGCCAGAGCACCATCTCACATGGAACCAAGCACTCTGCCTTCAGGATTGTTAAGGCCTGCCATAGGAGTGACTCATAGGTTACCAGGTGTCCCATTTAAGGTTAGGTATAGGTATACTACACCTAAGTAAGAGGTGATTACACCAACTTACCCCAGCTGAGTGATCAGCCAGTTGTGTCAGATTGTTAGGCCAAGCCTGGGGTGGCATAATACATGCTGCAGCCCCTGGCAGGCCTTGGGTACACCAATGCCCTGGGTACCTAGTGTACACTGGTACAGGGGCTGACAGGGTGATCCAACCAATTGGGTATGTACCTAGGGTACATGGAGTCCATTTTACAGAGAGAGCAGATAGCCTGAGAGCCTGAATGGCAGGATCTCAGGCCAACTAAGTCGAAAAACCAGCTAGACACTAGGCAAAAATTTGGGGGTAACCATAGTCAGATATCCACCTTCCTACACAACCCCCCCCCAAACGAAGGGAGATAAGGCTGACCTTGACCAGGTAAGCCTATATTGCCCAAGTGGCCATATAAGGAGGAACCAGCACTGGCATGGTTACCCCCTGTCTCATGGTCCACTAAGCAATCCCTCACCCTAAGGGTATCAGAGGGTCTCCACCATAGGGAATCTCTACCTGTGGTGTGTCTTGGCAAAGTAAAAGGCTGGTGTTGAGATGGAGTACTGAAGTGAGTGTCCTCAAAGTGAGGCCTCAGCTTCCTCCAATCATCCTCCACCATGGATGCCTTTCTTTCTTTAACTGAGTTGCACTGTGCTCTCAGGGTCAGCCTCTGGCTACCTAAAGCTGGAGGCTGGGTCCCTTTTGTGGGCTTACTGGAGGGACAGGTCAGGTTTGGGGCCCTAAGGTCCCATGTTTGCCTGTGCCCAACAGAATCCCCCTGGGGGAGGTCCCTAACTACCTGTAAAGGAGATCCCTCAGGAATGTTTTTACCCATCCCCTGACTAGGGCTACTAGCCAGGCAATCCTCATTCTTTTGATGGGGGGGTTCTTGTGGACAGGGGCCCTCTGGGGGTCCACTGGCCTCCCTGACCTCTGCAGCCCTGGGCTGACTGAGGCAGGGTAGAGAGAGGCCGGCTACCTGCACCAGACTGGGTCCCACCTTGGAAGGGGCCACTGACATCAGAGGCTCTGCCAGGCCAGGCCTGGCTACCTCTGGGGCAGTTCCTTCACAAGGGGTGAGGTCAGATCCCTGAGGAGGCTGACCTTTTCCTAATGTCTGGGGAGAGGGAGACTTTTCTTCCTCCCCACTACTCTCAGTTTGTGTGGAG
This sequence comes from Triturus cristatus, assembly GCF_964204655.1. Taxonomy (NCBI): domain Eukaryota; kingdom Metazoa; phylum Chordata; class Amphibia; order Caudata; family Salamandridae; genus Triturus; species Triturus cristatus. The sequence goes on along the minus strand of NC_140579.1, from coordinate 927,961,412 downwards.
TGATCCATTGTTTCAGGCTTCACTACACCTATGTCAGTCTGAGTATAGGCTGAGACCATTACAGCCTTGCCAACCTTTTCAGGGGGGCACTCAGTTTGTGTTTGAGCTGTGACTGTCACAGCTCTGCCAGTCTCTACAGGGAAGTCTGTCTGTGCCTGGGCTGTGGCTACCACTGCCCTTCCAACCTTTTCAGGGAGGAAATTTATTTGGACAGGGGTTGTGAATGGCACAACCCCCCTACCCTTTTGTGACAGGCCTACCATTTTAGAATGGGTGTCTTGTTCAACTCCAGCCCAAGCTGAGAGTTCTAAGTCATTTCCCAGTAAGCAGTCTACAGGCAAGGTTGGGGACACTGCCACCCTTTTAGGGCCAGTGACACCTCCCCAGCTGAGACATACCTCTGCCATGGGATGACTGTTCTGTTTGCCATCAATGTTGGTCACCTGGTAGGAGAAACCAGGCAAAAGCTGCTCAGAGGGAACTAGCCAATGGGCCACCATTGTGATGCTAGCTCCAGTGTCTCTGTAGGCCTCAGCTTTTGTACCATTGATGTAGGGCTCCTGTCTGTACCTACCCAAAGTGTTGGGACAGGCAGTGAAGTTGGCAAACCCCATGCCACCATCACAGACAAGAGTATCTGCTGCAGGGGAATTGGCTAAGCCAGGGTCCCCCTGTGTTCCCCAAGTAAACCCACCCAGATTTCTGGGGGCACTCCCACCACCTGGGGGATTACTGCTGACAGTAATAGGTGGTGTGACAGGAGTAATTGGAGGAACAGTTTTGTTTTTAGCCCTTGGGCAACCGCTGTCAGTTTTCCAATGCCCAGGAGTTTTACACTCATGGCAGTAGGGCTTTTTGGCTGTGGTAGAGGAGGGAGCTTGGGACCCACCACCCTGTGTGGAGTTTTGGGGCCCTGAGGAAGGTTTCTCTTTTTCTTTATCCCCACCCTTCTCTTGAGGCTTGGTGGTATCTTTCTTTTGGTCACCACCCTGGTTTTTAGGCCTGATCCTGGTCCTGACCCATTTATCTGCCCTCTTTCCCAATTCTTGGGGAGAGGTCAAATCTGAGTCTACCAGGTGTTGATGGAGAAGCTGGTTTTGACAATTACTTAAAATCTGCTCTCTCATCATCAAATTGTACAATCCTGTATAATCAGACACCTTACTTCCCAGCAACCAACCCTCCAAAGCCTTAGTGGCACATTCCACATATTCAGACCAGTCCTGAGTCTGTGTCTTCTGGGTGTCTCTGAACATTAACCTGTACTGTTCAGTGGTTAAGCCTAACCCATCAACTAGGACACTCTTCAGGACTCTGTAATTTCTGACATCCTCTTCTCTAACAGTGAGGAGTCTATCTCTGCCTCTCCCCTCAAAGGAGAGCCATAAGATTGCTGCCCACTGGTCTTCAGGAACCTGCTGCACTTTGCAGGCTCTCTCAAGAGCAGTCATCCATTTGTGGATGTCATCCCCACTTTTGTAGGGGGGCACAATCTTGGACAGGTTCCTATTGTCAAAGACCCTATCTTTGTCCCTAGGGACATTGCTGCCACCAGTGGGTATAGACCCACTCTCTCTATGCTGCCTAGCCTTGCTCAGTTTTTCTTCCATCAGGGCTACTTCTAGCTCCTGCTTCCTGATCCTCAGCTGGGCTTCTTGCATCTTGGCCTCATGTTCCCTCCTCTGAGGGGTGGTCATCCTTCTCCTGGAGTGACCTTGAGAGCCTCTAGAGCCATGGGAAGCATTGGAGTCACCTGAGCGATTCCTTTGCCTTCCAAGCCCTGTGTTAAGTCCACTGGGGAGATCCAGTGGGGTGAACCCACTGTCAGTCCCCAATAGCCTTAGTTTAGCTGGGCCAAGTATAACACTTGGCACTGGGCTAGTTCTCCCTTCATCCTCACTACTGTCAGTATCCTTTTCACTCTCATCCTCTGTGGTAGGCATCCCATCTAAGGGGTGACTATTGGAAAGGGGTACCTCAGTGGCATCTTCAGAAGGGGGGCCTCCTGTTCCTGTCCCTAAGGGGGCTAACTGGGAAGCTTTCCTGAGCTCTTTTTGATTTTCATCTTCTTGCAAGAGCTCTCTGAGCAAAGCAGAGGTAGGGTTCTTGGGCTGTTTAAGGCCTCTAAGAGTTGCCAGCTGCCTGAGCTCATTTTGATTAAGGGTAGCATAGATGGATGGTGCCCTCGGGGGGTCACTCTCAACAGAGATGGGTACAGTGGACCCCTCTGCCCCAGCCATTGCTCTTAAGTGTGGGTGGATGTGTTGCAATCTACCTACACTTGGGTTTACCTACTAAACCTATCTAGTAGTTGTAGTCAGGGTGTGCTACTCCCTTTGCTCTACAACAACTAAGTTCAGTAGAACTTATGTATATCTAATCTTGTTTTATATGTACCTACAGGTACCTATGTGATCTTTCAATTGGTAACCAAGAGATTACAATGGTAAAACACAGCAAGCTCAAATCCAACCGCTGCTCACCAATGTGAGAAGTTGGCCTGGTATATGATGCTCACTAGTTAAAGTGATCACCTTGTACCATGCCAAGCAACCCTTATGGTGTGGTTGTAAGTCAACCTTTTCGGACTAGCTGCCCTAGTGGTAGCGTAGGCTAAGCAGTCTTTGAGGCTAAACTCGTGAAGCGTGTTAAGCAAGCTGTTTTACCAATAGTAACCCCCTTTTATACCAATGAAAGGACACCACACAGATATATATTCAAAATATATATGTATTTATTTCTCAAAGTAACCCCTAGTCTCTTTATGAGCACAGGAGCACAAATCGTCAAACAAGATTATCACAGAATACACAGAAGTTGCACTTTATATGGATAGGCCCTGGTGGCCACTCGAACCATATACTAAAATAGTGGTATAAGTACCACGAACAGAAAAGGGAAAAGGCCTAGGGCCTCTAGAATCGCTGGGCCTACAAGGAGCTAACGTCAGTTAGTGACCAGGAGGTCCACGGGTGGCGTGTGCAGAGCAAATAGTCACACGCGTGCTCCCATAGGTTTCAATGGGTGCGTAAAAAGTACAAAGTTACTGCAAAAGGAATCTTCCGGATGACCTAGGAACTTAAGATTTGGAACACAGGCACTAGAGATGTATTACTACACATGGGCACCGGAGTACCAGCTTTACCTCACCCACAGGAAGCGGGTGCATAGGCCTCAAAGTGCGTCGGGTTTCTTCTATCTGTTCCGTTGAGCCTGGGACAAAGATGCTGCAGGCGGTCGGTCGGGAAGAGATGCAGTGGATCCAAGAGTGGATCGGAGATGTTGAAGACCTGTAAGCAGAGGGGACAGTGTTCACAGTCACTAGCCAGTGACCAGCGTGGCACCAGGTGGGTACCAGGCGATGTCGGGTGCAAACAGGTGATGAGGGGTAGCTTGTCTCCGCAGCCACGTGGTCCCTGGAGGTCGACGACGTCCAGGAGTCGGCTCACGAGCTGTCCCACGCAGGCTCTCGCTGTCGGCGGTGTCGGCGACTTGATCGAAGCAAACAAGCCTTGGCAAAAGCAATTGTAGGAGGATTCGGAAATCAGCTGTTGGTTCTGACCAGCAAGGTCAGAGGGATTGCTCCTTTGGAGGGGAGCAAGGGCCAGTCTGGAGCAACCAGACCAGCGGTGTTTGTCGTAGATTTCGTCGCCAAGATGGCCACTAGCCAGCGGGCCAGCAACCGGTTAGGCGCGTCGAGTGGCAAAATGCAGAAGGGCCCCACGCAGATCGTGGAGATGCTGGAGGGCTCACCTTTGGTGCAGATGCTGCTCGAGGGTTGGGCTTCTCAGGACCCAAAGCACAACTTGGAGGGAGCCTCGGTTGTTGCACTGGTCAGCTTGTCGTAGTCGTTTCAAGATGGCTGGCTCCACGTGTCTCGGTGCCTCCACGGGTCTCCTCTTTTCAGGGACTGTGGATCGGGCGGTGAGAGGTCTGGAGGTCCAGGTCTTGTCAGTCTCTGGGCTCGGGCTCCGGCGGGAGGCGGCGGCAAAGCAGACGGTGATTCGCTGGATGGTGCTTGCGTTAGCAAGGTGGTCACTCCCTGACCACAGGGGAGATTTTCTTCAGTCTTCTGTGCAGCAGAATGTCGAAGTTCCCGTCTTCTTCTTAGTTTCAAGTTGATTCCAGGATGTCTGAAGTCTTAGGACACAGCTCCTACCTTTAAGCGGATTCTAGGGGCCGGACTACCTGCTAGGTCCCTCCCTAAGGGTGGGACCAGGAAGGGGGGTGGTTACACCCCCAATCCTTTGTCCAGCTCGCCCCAGGCCCGGGACTGGTGTGCCCCAGGACCGGTTTGAACTGGCATATGCACCGAGGCTCCTTGTGAGCCACAGGCATGTCTGGTTTCTTTCAAGCCCTACCTGACCAATACACAAAATCCTGTCTGGGGTGGTGCACGCACCTCCCCTGGCAGGAAACCCTTTGTCCACACCTCCCAAGCTGGAAGGACTCCCAGCAGCAGGAGGGCAGACTTGTGTCTGTGGTGGCAGCATCCATTTTGTGGAGCTGAGGCTATGTCTGATTTTACCCGGGTTTCAGGCACTGTACATGTCGTGTCCCTCTAGAAGGGTGGAATGCTAACCCCGTCGCCAGAATTGGCGAGGGGTTAGTATTCCAATTCGTATGACACCTTACTCGACATGTTTTGATAAAGCCAAACCAAAGATAGCATTTAACCGCGAGGTTCATAATGCACTTAAGAGTATATGGTATGACGATATCTGGAAACAGTAGAAGGAAGTTGTTCCGACCACTGCAGACAGGCTCAGCTCATGCCAGAGCACCATCTCACATGGAACCAAGCACTCTGCCTTCAGGATTGTTAAGGCCTGCCATAGGAGTGACTCATAGGTTACCAGGTGTCCCATTTAAGGTTAGGTATAGGTATACTACACCTAAGTAAGAGGTGATTACACCAACTTACCCCAGCTGAGTGATCAGCCAGTTGTGTCAGATTGTTAGGCCAAGCCTGGGGTGGCATAATACATGCTGCAGCCCCTGGCAGGCCTTGGGTACACCAATGCCCTGGGTACCTAGTGTACACTGGTACAGGGGCTGACAGGGTGATCCAACCAATTGGGTATGTACCTAGGGTACATGGAGTCCATTTTACAGAGAGAGCAGATAGCCTGAGAGCCTGAATGGCAGGATCTCAGGCCAACTAAGTCGAAAAACCAGCTAGACACTAGGCAAAAATTTGGGGGTAACCATAGTCAGATATCCACCTTCCTACACTGTAGTTTTTGAACCCTAGCTCTGCTGACATCTAGGGAAACCTAGCAAACCTATACATTTTTTAAAACTAGACACCCAGGGAAATCCAGAATGGGGTGAGTTGATTTCCTCCCTCCAGGTTCTGTTACCCAGATTCCCTTGCAAACCAAAAAAATTGTCCAAAAAAATAAATTTTCCTCACATTGCTGTGGTGGAATGTTCTGAAATCTGCGTGGATCCACAATTTCCACTCACCCCACATTACCAAAAGTCATCAGAGAAAAATGGTACCTCACTTGCGTGGGTAGGTCAAGTACCCGTGACATGAACTGGCGCAAAATGTAACGTGGACACACCACAATTTCACACTGAAAAATGACCCTTTTTTGGCAAAGTGCCTAGCTGTAGTTTTTGAACCCTAGCTCTGCTGGCAACTAGGGAAACCTAGCAAACCTATACATTTTTGAAAACTAGACATCCAGGGGAATCCAGGATGGGGTGACTTGACTGCCTCCCTCCAGGTTCTGTTACCCAGTATCCCTTGCAAACCAAAATTGTAAAAAAAAAACATTTTCCTCACATTTCTGTGGTGGAAAGTTCTGGAATCTGCGTGGATCCACAAATATCCACTCACTCCACGTTCCCAAAAGTCATCAGAGAAAAATGGTACCTCACTTGCGTGGGTAGGCCGAGTACCCGTGACATGAAATGGCGCAAAATGCAACGTGGACACACCACAATTTCACACTGAAAAATGACCCTTTTTTGGCAAAGTGCCTAGCTGTAGTTTTTGAACCCTAGCTCTGCTGGCAACAAGGGAAACCTAGCAAACCTATACATTTTTGAAAACTAGACATCCAGGGGAATCCAGGATGGGGTGACTTGACTGCCTCCCTCCAGGTTCTGTTACCCAGAATCCCTTGCAAACCAAAATTGTCAAAAAAAAACATTTTCTTCACATTTCTGTGGTGGAAAGTTCTGGAATCTGCGTGGATCCACAAATTTCCACTCACCCCACGTTCCCCAAAGTCTTCCGAGAAAAATGGTACCTCACTTGCATGGGTAGGCCAAGTACCCGTGACATGAAATGGCGTAAAATGCAACGTGGACAAACCACAACTTCACACTGAAAAATGACCCTTTTTTGGCAAAGTGCCTAGCTGTAGTTTTTGAACCCTAGCTCTGCTGACATCTAGGGAAACCTAGCAAACCTACACATTTTTTAAAAATAGACACCCAGGGAAATCCAGGATGGGGTGAGTTGATTTCCTCCCTCCAGGTTCTGTTACCCAGATTCCCTTGCAAACCAATAAAATTGTCCAAAAAAATAAATTTTCCTCACATTTCTGTGGTGGAAAGTTCTGAAATCTGCGTGGATCCACAAATTTCCACTCACCCCACATTCCCAAAAGTCATCAGAGAAAAATGGTACCTCACTTGCGTGGGTAGGCCAAGTACCCGTGACATGAAATGGCGCAAAATGTAACGTGGACACACCACAATTTCACACTGAAATATGACCCTTTTTTGGCAAAGTGCCTAGCTGTAGTTTTTGAACCCTAGCTCTGCTGGAACCTAGGGAAAGCTAGCAAACCTATCAATTTTTCAAAACTAGACAACCTGGGGAATCCATGATAGGGTGTCTTGACTGCCTTCCTCCAGGTACTGTTACCCAGAATCCCGTGCAAACCAAAAAAATAGTCAAAAAACCCACATTTTCCTTTCATTTCTGTGGTGGAAAGTTCTGGAATCTGCGTGGATCCACAAATGTCCACTCACCCCACTTTCCCCAAAGTCTTCTGAGAAACATGGTACCTCACTTGCGTAGGTAGGCCAAGTACCCGTGACATGAAATGGCGCAAAATGTAACGTGGACACACCACAATTTCACACTGAAAAATGACCCTTTTTTGGCAAAGTGCCTAGCTGTAGTTTTTGAACCCTAGCTCTGCTGGCACCTAGGGAAAGCTAGCAAACCTATCAATTTTTCAAAACTAGACAACCTGGGGAATCCATGATAGGGTGTCTTGACTGCCTTCCTCCAGGTACTGTTACCCAGAATCCCGTGCAAACCAAAAAAATAGTCAAAAAACCCACATTTTCCTCACATTTCTGTGGTGGAAAGTTCTGGAATCTGCGTGGATCCACAAATGTCCACTCACCCCGCTTTCCCCAAAGTCTTCTGAGAAAAATGGTACCTCACTTGCGTAGGTAGGCCTAGTGCCCGCGAGATGAAACGGCGCAAAATGCAACGTGGACACACCACAATTTCACAGTGAAAAATGACCCTCTTTTTACAAAGTGCCTAGCTGTAGTTTTTGAACCCTAGCTCTGCTGGCACCCAGGGAAACATAGCAACCCTATACATTTTTGAAAACTAGACATGCAGGGGAATCCAGGATGGGGAGACTTGACTGCCTCCCTCCAGGTTCTGTTACCCAGAATCCCCTGCAAACCTATAAAATTGTCAAAAGAACACATTTTCCTTACATTTCTGTGGTGCAAAGTTCTGGAATCTGCGTGGATCCACAAATTTCCACTCACCCCGCTTTCCCCAAAGTCTTCCGAGAAAAATGGTACCCCACTTTCATGGGTAGGCCTAGTTCCCGTGACATGAAACGGTGCAAAACACAACGTGCACACACCACAATTTCACAGTGAAAAATGACCCTTTTTTGGCAAAGTGCCTAGCTGTAGTTTTTGAACCCTAGCTCTGCTGGCACCTAGGGAAACCTAGCAAACCTATACATTTTTGGAAACTGGACACCCAGAAGAATCTAGGATGGGGTGAGTTGATTTCCTCCCTCCAGGTTCTGTCACCCAGATTCCCTTGCAAACCAAAATAATTGTCCAAAAAAATACATTTTCCTCACATTTCTGTGGTGGAAAGTTCTGAAATCTGCATGGATCCACAAATTTCCACTCACCCCACGTTCCCAAAAGTCATCAGAGAAAAATGGTACCTCGCTTGCGTGGGTAGGCCAAGTACCCGTGACATGAAATGGCGCAAAATGCAACGTGGACACACCACAATTTCACACTGAAAAATGACCCTTTTTTGGCAAAGTGCCTAGCTGTAGTTTTTGAACCCTAGCTCTGCTGGCAACTAGGGAAACATAGCAAACCTATACATTTTTGAAAACTAGACATCCAGGGGAATCCAGGATGGGGTGACTTGACTGCCTCCCTCCAGGTTCTGTTACCCAGAATCCCTTGCAAACCAAAATTGTCAAAAAAAAAACATTTTCTTCACATTTCTGTGGTGGAAAGTTCTGGAATCTGCGTGGATCCACAAATTTCCACTCACCCCGCATTCCCCAAAGTCTTCTGAGAAAAATGGTACCTCACTTGCATGGGTAGGCCAAGTACCCGTGACATGAAATGGCGTAAAATGCAACGTGGACAAACCACAACTTCACACTGAAAAATGACCCTTTTTTGGCAAAGTGCCTAGCTGTAGTTTTTGAACCCTAGCTCTGCTGACATCTAGGGAAACCTAGCAAACCTATACATTTTTTAAAACTAGACACCCAGGGAAATCCAGAATGGGGTGAGTTGATTTCCTCCCTCCAGGTTCTGTTACCCAGATTCCCTTGCAAACCAAAAAAATTGTCCAAAAAAATAAATTTTCCTCACATTGCTGTGGTGGAATGTTCTGAAATCTGCGTGGATCCACAATTTCCACTCACCCCACATTACCAAAAGTCATCAGAGAAAAATGGTACCTCACTTGCGTGGGTAGGTCAAGTACCCGTGACATGAACTGGCGCAAAATGTAACGTGGACACACCACAATTTCACACTGAAAAATGACCCTTTTTTGGCAAAGTGCCTAGCTGTAGTTTTTGAACCCTAGCTCTGCTGGCAACTAGGGAAACCTAGCAAACCTATACATTTTTGAAAACTAGACATCCAGGGGAATCCAGGATGGGGTGACTTGACTGCCTCCCTCCAGGTTCTGTTACCCAGTATCCCTTGCAAACCAAAATTGTAAAAAAAAAACATTTTCCTCACATTTCTGTGGTGGAAAGTTCTGGAATCTGCGTGGATCCACAAATATCCACTCACTCCACGTTCCCAAAAGTCATCAGAGAAAAATGGTACCTCACTTGCGTGGGTAGGCCGAGTACCCGTGACATGAAATGGCGCAAAATGCAACGTGGACACACCACAATTTCACACTGAAAAATGACCCTTTTTTGGCAAAGTGCCTAGCTGTAGTTTTTGAACCCTAGCTCTGCTGGCAACAAGGGAAACCTAGCAAACCTATACATTTTTGAAAACTAGACATCCAGGGGAATCCAGGATGGGGTGACTTGACTGCCTCCCTCCAGGTTCTGTTACCCAGAATCCCTTGCAAACCAAAATTGTCAAAAAAAAAACATTTTCTTCACATTTCTGTGGTGGAAAGTTCTGGAATCTGCGTGGATCCACAAATTTCCACTCACCCCACGTTCCCCAAAGTCTTCCGAGAAAAATGGTACCTCACTTGCATGGGTAGGCCAAGTACCCGTGACATGAAATGGCGTAAAATGCAACGTGGACAAACCACAACTTCACACTGAAAAATGACCCTTTTTTGGCAAAGTGCCTAGCTGTAGTTTTTGAACCCTAGCTCTGCTGACATCTAGGGAAACCTAGCAAACCTATACATTTTTTAAAAATAGACACCCAGGGAAATCCAGGATGGGGTGAGTTGATTTCCTCCCTCCAGGTTCTGTTACCCAGATTCCCTTGCAAACCAATAAAATTGTCCAAAAAAATAAATTTTCCTCACATTTCTGTGGTGGAAAGTTCTGAAATCTGCGTGGATCCACAAATTTCCACTCACCCCACATTCCCAAAAGTCATCAGAGAAAAATGGTACCTCACTTGCGTGGGTAGGCCAAGTACCCGTGACATGAAATGGCGCAAAATGTAACGTGGACACACCACAATTTCACACTGAAATATGACCCTTTTTTGGCAAAGTGCCTAGCTGTAGTTTTTGAACCCTAGCTCTGCTGGCACCTAGGGAAAGCTAGCAAACCTATCAATTTTTCAAAACTAGACAACCTGGGGAATCCATGATAGGGTGTCTTGACTGCCTTCCTCCAGGTACTGTTACCCAGAATCCCGTGCAAACCAAAAAAATAGTCAAAAAACCCACATTTTCCTTTCATTTCTGTGGTGGAAAGTTCTGGAATCTGCGTGGATCCACAAATGTCCACTCACCCCACTTTCCCCAAAGTCTTCTGAGAAACATGGTACCTCACTTGCGTAGGTAGGCCTAGTGCCCGCGAGATGAAACGGCGCAAAATGCAACGTGGACACACCACAATTTCACAGTGAAAAATGACCCTCTTTTTACAAAGTGCCTAGCTGTAGTTTTTGAACCCTAGCTCTGCTGGCACCCAGGGAAACATAGCAACCCTATACATTTTTGAAAACTAGACATGCAGGGGAATCCAGGATGGGGAGACTTGACTGCCTCCCTCCAGGTTCTGTTACCCAGAATCCCCTGCAAACCTATAAAATTGTCAAAAGAACACATTTTCCTTACATTTCTGTGGTGCAAAGTTCTGCAATCTGCGTGGATCCACAAATTTCCACTCACCCCGCTTTCCCCAAAGTCTTCCGAGAAAAATGGTACCCCACTTTCATGGGTAGGCCTAGTTCCCGTGACATGAAACGGTGCAAAACACAACGTGCACACACCACAATTTCACAGTGAAAAATGACCCTTTTTTGGCAAAGTGCCTAGCTGTAGTTTTTGAACCCTAGCTCTGCTGGCACCTAGGGAAACCTAGCAAACCTATACATTTTTGGAAACTGGACACCCAGAAGAATCTAGGATGGGGTGAGTTGATTTCCTCCCTCCAGGTTCTGTCACCCAGATTCCCTTGCAAACCAAAATAATTGTCCAAAAAAATACATTTTCCTCACATTTCTGTGGTGGAAAGTTCTGAAATCTGCATGGATCCACAAATTTCCACTCACCCCACGTTCCCAAAAGTCATCAGAGAAAAATGGTACCTCGCTTGCGTGGGTAGGCCAAGTACCCGTGACATGAAATGGCGCAAAATGCAACGTGGACACACCACAATTTCACACTGAAAAATTACCCTTTTTTGGCAAAGTACCTAGCTGTAGTTTTTTAACCCTAGCTCTGCTGGCAACTAGGGAAACCTAGCAAACCTATAAATTTTTGAAAACTAGACATCCAGGGGAATCCAGGATGGGGTGTCTTGACTGCCTCCCTCCAGGTTCTGTTACCCAGAATCCCTTGCAAACCTAAAGGAATTGTCAAAAAAAAACATTTTCCTCACATTTCTGTGGTGGAAAGTTCTGGAATCTGTGTGGATCCATAAATTTGCACTCACCCCGCATTCCCCAAAGTCTTACGAGAAAAATGCTACCTCACTTGCGTGGGTAGGCCTAGTGTCCACGACATGAAACGGCAAAAAATGCAACGTGGACACACCATAATTTCACAGTGAAAAATGACCCTTTTTTGGCAAAGTGCCTAGCTGTAGTTTTTGAACCCTAGCTCTGCTGGCACCGAGGGAAACCTAGCAAACCTATACATTTTTGAAAACTAGACAACCTGGGGAATCCATGATAGGGTGTCTTGACTGCCTTCCTCCAGGTACTGTTACCCATAACCCCGTGCAAACCAAACAAATAGTCAAAAAACCCATATTTTCCTCACATTTCTGTGGTGGAAAGTTCTGGAATCTGCGTGGATCCACAAATGTCCACTCCCCCGCTTTCCCCAAAGTCTCCTGAGAAAAATGGTACCTCACTTGCGCAGGTAGGCCTAGTGCCCGCGAGATGAAACGGCGCACAATGCATTGTGGACACACCACAATTTCACAGTGAAAAATGACCCTCTTTTTGCAAAGTGCCTAGCTGTAGTTTTTGAACCTTAGCTCTGCTGGCAACTAGGGAAACCTAGCAAACCTACACATTTTTTAAAACTAGACATCCAGGGGAATCCAGGATGGGGTGACTTGACTGCCTCCCTCCAGGTTCTGTTACCCAGAATCCCTTGCAAACCAAAATTGTAAAAAAAAAACATTTTCGTCACATTTCTGTGGTGGAAAGTTCTGGAATCTGCGTGGATCCACAAATTTCCACTCACCCCGCGTTCCCCAAAGTCATCAGAGAAAAATGGTACCTTACTTGCGTGGGTAGGCCGAGTACCCGTGACATGAAATGGCGCAAAATGCAACGTGGACACACCACAATTTCACACTGAAAAATGACCCTTTTTTGGCAAAGTGCCTAGCTGTAGTTTTTGAACCCTAGCTCTGCTGGCAACAAGGGAAACCTAGCAAACCTATACATTTTTGAAAACTAGACATCCAGGGGAATCCAGGATGGGGTGACTTGACTGCCTCCCTCCAGGTTCTGTTACCCAGAATCCCTTGCAAACCAAAATTGTCAAAAAAAAACATTTTCTTCACATTTCTGTGGTGGAAAGTTCTGGAATCTGCGTGGATCCACAAATTTCCACTCACCCCGCGTTCCCCAAAGTCTTCCAAAAAAATGGTACCTCACTTGCATGGGTAGGCCAAGTACCCGTGACATGAAATGGCGTAAAATGCAACGTGGACAAACCACAACTTCACACTGAAAAATGACCCTTTTTTGGCAAAGTGCCTAGCTGTAGTTTTTGAACCCTAGCTCTGCTGACATCTAGGGAAACATAGCAAACCTATACATTTTTTAAAAATAGACACCCAGGGAAATCCAGGATGGGGTGAGTTGATTTCCTCCCTCCAGGTTCTGTTACCCAGATTCCCTTGCAAACCAATAAAATTGTCCAAAAAAATAAATTTTCCTCACATTTCTGTGGTGGAAAGTTCTGAAATCTGCGTGGATCCACAAATTTCCACTCACCCCACATTCCCAAAAGTCATCAGAGAAAAATGGTACCTCACTTGCGTGGGTAGGCCAAGTACCCGTGACATGAAATGGCGCAAAATGCAACGTGGACACACCACAATTTCACACTGAAAAATGACCCTTTTTTGGAAAAGTGCCTAGCTGTAGTTTTTGAACCCTAGCTCTGCTGGCAACTAGGGAAACCTAGCAAACCTATACAGTTTTGAAAACTAGACATCCAGGGGAATCCAGGATGGGGTGACTTGACTGCCTCCTTCCAGGTTCTGTTACCCAGAATCACTTGCAAACCAAAATTGTCAAAAAACCCACATTTTCTTCACATTTCTGTGGTGGAAAGTTCTGGAATCTGCGTGGATCCACAAATTTCCACTCACCCCACATTCCCAAAAGTCATCAGAGAAAAATGGTACCTCACTTGCGTGGGTAGGCCAAGTACCCGTGACATGAAATGGCGCAAAATGTAACGTGGACACACCACAATTTCACACTGAAAAATGACCCTTTTTTGGCAAAGTGCCTAGCTGTAGTTTTTGAACCCTAGCTCTGCTGGCACCTAGGGAAAGCTAGCAAACCTATCAATTTTTCAAAACTAGACAACCTGGGGAATCCATGATAGGGTGTCTTGACTGCCTTCCTCCAGGTACTGTTACCCAGAATCCCGTGCAAACCAAAAAAATAGTCAAAAAACCCACATTTTCCTCACATTTCTGTGGTGGAAAGTTCTGGAATCTGCGTGGATCCACAAATGTCCACTCACCCCGCTTTCCCCAAAGTCTTCTGAGAAAAATGGTACCTCACTTGCGTAGGTAGGCCTAGTGCCCGCGAGATGAAACGGCGCAAAATGCAACGTGGACACACCACAATTTCACAGTGAAAAATGACCCTCTTTTTACAAAGTGCCTAGCTGTAGTTTTTGAACCCTAGCTCTGCTGGCACCCAGGGAAACATAGCAACCCTATACATTTTTGAAAACTAGACATGCAGGGGAATCCAGGATGGGGAGACTTGACTGCCTCCCTCCAGGTTCTGTTACCCAGAATCCCCTGCAAACCTATAAAATTGTCAAAAGAACACATTTTCCTTACATTTCTGTGGTGCAAAGTTCTGGAATCTGCGTGGATCCACAAATTTCCACTCACCCCGCTTTCCCCAAAGTCTTCCGAGAAAAATGGTACCCCACTTTCATGGGTAGGCCTAGTTCCCGTGACATGAAACGGTGCAAAACACAACGTGCACACACCACAATTTCACAGTGAAAAATGACCCTTTTTTGGCAAAGTGCCTAGCTGTAGTTTTTGAACCCTAGCTCTGCTGGCACCTAGGGAAACCTAGCAAACCTATACATTTTTGGAAACTGGACACCCAGAAGAATCTAGGATGGGGTGAGTTGATTTCCTCCCTCCAGGTTCTGTCACCCAGATTCCCTTGCAAACCAAAATAATTGTCCAAAAAAATACATTTTCCTCACATTTCTGTGGTGGAAAGTTCTGAAATCTGCATGGATCCACAAATTTCCACTCACCCCACGTTCCCAAAAGTCATCAGAGAAAAATGGTACCTCGCTTGCGTGGGTAGGCCAAGTACCCGTGACATGAAATGGCGCAAAATGCAACGTGGACACACCACAATTTCACACTGAAAAATGACCCTTTTTTGGCAAAGTGCCTAGCTGTAGTTTTTGAACCCTAGCTCTGCTGGCAACTAGGGAAACATAGCAAACCTATACATTTTTGAAAACTAGACATCCAGGGGAATCCAGGATGGGGTGACTTGACTGCCTCCCTCCAGGTTCTGTTACCCAGAATCCCTTGCAAACCAAAATTGTCAAAAAAAAAACATTTTCTTCACATTTCTGTGGTGGAAAGTTCTGGAATCTGCGTGGATCCACAAATTTCCACTCACCCCGCATTCCCCAAAGTCTTCTGAGAAAAATGGTACCTCACTTGCATGGGTAGGCCAAGTACCCGTGACATGAAATGGCGTAAAATGCAACGTGGACAAACCACAACTTCACACTGAAAAATGACCCTTTTTTGGCAAAGTGCCTAGCTGTAGTTTTTGAACCCTAGCTCTGCCGACATCTAGGGAAACCTAGCAAACCTATACATTTTTTAAAACTAGACACCCAGGGAAATCCAGAATGGGGTGAGTTGATTTCCTCCCTCCAGGTTCTGTTACCCAGATTCCCTTGCAAACCAAAAAAATTGTCCAAAAAAATAAATTTTCCTCACATTGCTGTGGTGGAATGTTCTGAAATCTGCGTGGATCCACAATTTCCACTCACCCCACATTACCAAAAGTCATCAGAGAAAAATGGTACCTCACTTGCGTGGGTAGGTCAAGTACCCGTGACATGAACTGGCGCAAAATGTAACGTGGACACACCACAATTTCACACTGAAAAATGACCCTTTTTTGGCAAAGTGCCTAGCTGTAGTTTTTGAACCCTAGCTCTGCTGGCAACTAGGGAAACCTAGCAAACCTATACATTTTTGAAAACTAGACATCCAGGGGAATCCAGGATGGGGTGACTTGACTGCCTCCCTCCAGGTTCTGTTACCCAGTATCCCTTGCAAACCAAAATTGTAAAAAAAAAACATTTTCCTCACATTTCTGTGGTGGAAAGTTCTGGAATCTGCGTGGATCCACAAATATCCACTCACTCCACGTTCCCAAAAGTCATCAGAGAAAAATGGTACCTCACTTGCGTGGGTAGGCCGAGTACCCGTGACATGAAATGGCGCAAAATGCAACGTGGACACACCACAATTTCACACTGAAAAATGACCCTTTTTTGGCAAAGTGCCTAGCTGTAGTTTTTGAACCCTAGCTCTGCTGGCAACAAGGGAAACCTAGCAAACCTATACATTTTTGAAAACTAGACATCCAGGGGAATCCAGGATGGGGTGACTTGACTGCCTCCCTCCAGGTTCTGTTACCCAGAATCCCTTGCAAACCAAAATTGTCAAAAAAAAACATTTTCTTCACATTTCTGTGGTGGAAAGTTCTGGAATCTGCGTGGATCCACAAATTTCCACTCACCCCACGTTCCCCAAAGTCTTCCGAGAAAAATGGTACCTCACTTGCATGGGTAGGCCAAGTACCCGTGACATGAAATGGCGTAAAATGCAACGTGGACAAACCACAACTTCACACTGAAAAATGACCCTTTTTTGGCAAAGTGCCTAGCTGTAGTTTTTGAACCCTAGCTCTGCTGACATCTAGGGAAACCTAGCAAACCTATACATTTTTTAAAAATAGACACCCAGGGAAATCCAGGATGGGGTGAGTTGATTTCCTCCCTCCAGGTTCTGTTACCCAGATTCCCTTGCAAACCAATAAAATTGTCCAAAAAAATAAATTTTCCTCACATTTCTGTGGTGGAAAGTTCTGAAATCTGCGTGGATCCACAAATTTCCACTCACCCCACATTCCCAAAAGTCATCAGAGAAAAATGGTACCTCACTTGCGTGGGTAGGCCAAGTACCCGTGACATGAAATGGCGCAAAATGTAACGTGGACACACCACAATTTCACACTGAAATATGACCCTTTTTTGGCAAAGTGCCTAGCTGTAGTTTTTGAACCCTAGCTCTGCTGGAACCTAGGGAAAGCTAGCAAACCTATCAATTTTTCAAAACTAGACAACCTGGGGAATCCATGATAGGGTGTCTTGACTGCCTTCCTCCAGGTACTGTTACCCAGAATCCCGTGCAAACCAAAAAAATAGTCAAAAAACCCACATTTTCCTTTCATTTCTGTGGTGGAAAGTTCTGGAATCTGCGTGGATCCACAAATGTCCACTCACCCCACTTTCCCCAAAGTCTTCTGAGAAACATGGTACCTCACTTGCGTAGGTAGGCCAAGTACCCGTGACATGAAATGGCGCAAAATGTAACGTGGACACACCACAATTTCACACTGAAAAATGACCCTTTTTTGGCAAAGTGCCTAGCTGTAGTTTTTGAACCCTAGCTCTGCTGGCACCTAGGGAAAGCTAGCAAACCTATCAATTTTTCAAAACTAGACAACCTGGGGAATCCATGATAGGGTGTCTTGACTGCCTTCCTCCAGGTACTGTTACCCAGAATCCCGTGCAAACCAAAAAAATAGTCAAAAAACCCACATTTTCCTCACATTTCTGTGGTGGAAAGTTCTGGAATCTGCGTGGATCCACAAATGTCCACTCACCCCGCTTTCCCCAAAGTCTTCTGAGAAAAATGGTACCTCACTTGCGTAGGTAGGCCTAGTGCCCGCGAGATGAAACGGCGCAAAATGCAACGTGGACACACCACAATTTCACAGTGAAAAATGACCCTCTTTTTACAAAGTGCCTAGCTGTAGTTTTTGAACCCTAGCTCTGCTGGCACCCAGGGAAACATAGCAACCCTATACATTTTTGAAAACTAGACATGCAGGGGAATCCAGGATGGGGAGACTTGACTGCCTCCCTCCAGGTTCTGTTACCCAGAATCCCCTGCAAACCTATAAAATTGTCAAAAGAACACATTTTCCTTACATTTCTGTGGTGCAAAGTTCTGGAATCTGCGTGGATCCACAAATTTCCACTCACCCCGCTTTCCCCAAAGTCTTCCGAGAAAAATGGTACCCCACTTTCATGGGTAGGCCTAGTTCCCGTGACATGAAACGGTGCAAAACACAACGTGCACACACCACAATTTCACAGTGAAAAATGACCCTTTTTTGGCAAAGTGCCTAGCTGTAGTTTTTGAACCCTAGCTCTGCTGGCACCTAGGGAAACCTAGCAAACCTATACATTTTTGGAAACTGGACACCCAGAAGAATCTAGGATGGGGTGAGTTGATTTCCTCCCTCCAGGTTCTGTCACCCAGATTCCCTTGCAAACCAAAATAATTGTCCAAAAAAATACATTTTCCTCACATTTCTGTGGTGGAAAGTTCTGAAATCTGCATGGATCCACAAATTTCCACTCACCCCACGTTCCCAAAAGTCATCAGAGAAAAATGGTACCTCGCTTGCGTGGGTAGGCCAAGTACCCGTGACATGAAATGGCGCAAAATGCAACGTGGACACACCACAATTTCACACTGAAAAATGACCCTTTTTTGGCAAAGTGCCTAGCTGTAGTTTTTGAACCCTAGCTCTGCTGGCAACTAGGGAAACATAGCAAACCTATACATTTTTGAAAACTAGACATCCAGGGGAATCCAGGATGGGGTGACTTGACTGCCTCCCTCCAGGTTCTGTTACCCAGAATCCCTTGCAAACCAAAATTGTCAAAAAAAAAACATTTTCTTCACATTTCTGTGGTGGAAAGTTCTGGAATCTGCGTGGATCCACAAATTTCCACTCACCCCGCATTCCCCAAAGTCTTCTGAGAAAAATGGTACCTCACTTGCATGGGTAGGCCAAGTACCCGTGACATGAAATGGCGTAAAATGCAACGTGGACAAACCACAACTTCACACTGAAAAATGACCCTTTTTTGGCAAAGTGCCTAGCTGTAGTTTTTGAACCCTAGCTCTGCTGACATCTAGGGAAACCTAGCAAACCTATACATTTTTTAAAACTAGACACCCAGGGAAATCCAGAATGGGGTGAGTTGATTTCCTCCCTCCAGGTTCTGTTACCCAGATTCCCTTGCAAACCAAAAAAATTGTCCAAAAAAATAAATTTTCCTCACATTGCTGTGGTGGAATGTTCTGAAATCTGCGTGGATCCACAATTTCCACTCACCCCACATTACCAAAAGTCATCAGAGAAAAATGGTACCTCACTTGCGTGGGTAGGTCAAGTACCCGTGACATGAACTGGCGCAAAATGTAACGTGGACACACCACAATTTCACACTGAAAAATGACCCTTTTTTGGCAAAGTGCCTAGCTGTAGTTTTTGAACCCTAGCTCTGCTGGCAACTAGGGAAACCTAGCAAACCTATACATTTTTGAAAACTAGACATCCAGGGGAATCCAGGATGGGGTGACTTGACTGCCTCCCTCCAGGTTCTGTTACCCAGTATCCCTTGCAAACCAAAATTGTAAAAAAAAAACATTTTCCTCACATTTCTGTGGTGGAAAGTTCTGGAATCTGCGTGGATCCACAAATATCCACTCACTCCACGTTCCCAAAAGTCATCAGAGAAAAATGGTACCTCACTTGCGTGGGTAGGCCGAGTACCCGTGACATGAAATGGCGCAAAATGCAACGTGGACACACCACAATTTCACACTGAAAAATGACCCTTTTTTGGCAAAGTGCCTAGCTGTAGTTTTTGAACCCTAGCTCTGCTGGCAACAAGGGAAACCTAGCAAACCTATACATTTTTGAAAACTAGACATCCAGGGGAATCCAGGATGGGGTGACTTGACTGCCTCCCTCCAGGTTCTGTTACCCAGAATCCCTTGCAAACCAAAATTGTCAAAAAAAAACATTTTCTTCACATTTCTGTGGTGGAAAGTTCTGGAATCTGCGTGGATCCACAAATTTCCACTCACCCCACGTTCCCCAAAGTCTTCCGAGAAAAATGGTACCTCACTTGCATGGGTAGGCCAAGTACCCGTGACATGAAATGGCGTAAAATGCAACGTGGACAAACCACAACTTCACACTGAAAAATGACCCTTTTTTGGCAAAGTGCCTAGCTGTAGTTTTTGAACCCTAGCTCTGCTGACATCTAGGGAAACCTAGCAAACCTATACATTTTTTAAAAATAGACACCCAGGGAAATCCAGGATGGGGTGAGTTGATTTCCTCCCTCCAGGTTCTGTTACCCAGATTCCCTTGCAAACCAATAAAATTGTCCAAAAAAATAAATTTTCCTCACATTTCTGTGGTGGAAAGTTCTGAAATCTGCGTGGATCCACAAATTTCCACTCACCCCACATTCCCAAAAGTCATCAGAGAAAAATGGTACCTCACTTGCGTGGGTAGGCCAAGTACCCGTGACATGAAATGGCGCAAAATGTAACGTGGACACACCACAATTTCACACTGAAATATGACCCTTTTTTGGCAAAGTGCCTAGCTGTAGTTTTTGAACCCTAGCTCTGCTGGCACCTAGGGAAAGCTAGCAAACCTATCAATTTTTCAAAACTAGACAACCTGGGGAATCCATGATAGGGTGTCTTGACTGCCTTCCTCCAGGTACTGTTACCCAGAATCCCGTGCAAACCAAAAAAATAGTCAAAAAACCCACATTTTCCTTTCATTTCTGTGGTGGAAAGTTCTGGAATCTGCGTGGATCCACAAATGTCCACTCACCCCACTTTCCCCAAAGTCTTCTGAGAAACATGGTACCTCACTTGCGTAGGTAGGCCTAGTGCCCGCGAGATGAAACGGCGCAAAATGCAACGTGGACACACCACAATTTCACAGTGAAAAATGACCCTCTTTTTACAAAGTGCCTAGCTGTAGTTTTTGAACCCTAGCTCTGCTGGCACCCAGGGAAACATAGCAACCCTATACATTTTTGAAAACTAGACATGCAGGGGAATCCAGGATGGGGAGACTTGACTGCCTCCCTCCAGGTTCTGTTACCCAGAATCCCCTGCAAACCTATAAAATTGTCAAAAGAACACATTTTCCTTACATTTCTGTGGTGCAAAGTTCTGCAATCTGCGTGGATCCACAAATTTCCACTCACCCCGCTTTCCCCAAAGTCTTCCGAGAAAAATGGTACCCCACTTTCATGGGTAGGCCTAGTTCCCGTGACATGAAACGGTGCAAAACACAACGTGCACACACCACAATTTCACAGTGAAAAATGACCCTTTTTTGGCAAAGTGCCTAGCTGTAGTTTTTGAACCCTAGCTCTGCTGGCACCTAGGGAAACCTAGCAAACCTATACATTTTTGGAAACTGGACACCCAGAAGAATCTAGGATGGGGTGAGTTGATTTCCTCCCTCCAGGTTCTGTCACCCAGATTCCCTTGCAAACCAAAATAATTGTCCAAAAAAATACATTTTCCTCACATTTCTGTGGTGGAAAGTTCTGAAATCTGCATGGATCCACAAATTTCCACTCACCCCACGTTCCCAAAAGTCATCAGAGAAAAATGGTACCTCGCTTGCGTGGGTAGGCCAAGTACCCGTGACATGAAATGGCGCAAAATGCAACGTGGACACACCACAATTTCACACTGAAAAATTACCCTTTTTTGGCAAAGTACCTAGCTGTAGTTTTTTAACCCTAGCTCTGCTGGCAACTAGGGAAACCTAGCAAACCTATAAATTTTTGAAAACTAGACATCCAGGGGAATCCAGGATGGGGTGTCTTGACTGCCTCCCTCCAGGTTCTGTTACCCAGAATCCCTTGCAAACCTAAAGGAATTGTCAAAAAAAAACATTTTCCTCACATTTCTGTGGTGGAAAGTTCTGGAATCTGTGTGGATCCATAAATTTGCACTCACCCCGCATTCCCCAAAGTCTTACGAGAAAAATGCTACCTCACTTGCGTGGGTAGGCCTAGTGTCCACGACATGAAACGGCAAAAAATGCAACGTGGACACACCATAATTTCACAGTGAAAAATGACCCTTTTTTGGCAAAGTGCCTAGCTGTAGTTTTTGAACCCTAGCTCTGCTGGCACCGAGGGAAACCTAGCAAACCTATACATTTTTGAAAACTAGACAACCTGGGGAATCCATGATAGGGTGTCTTGACTGCCTTCCTCCAGGTACTGTTACCCATAACCCCGTGCAAACCAAACAAATAGTCAAAAAACCCATATTTTCCTCACATTTCTGTGGTGGAAAGTTCTGGAATCTGCGTGGATCCACAAATGTCCACTCCCCCGCTTTCCCCAAAGTCTCCTGAGAAAAATGGTACCTCACTTGCGCAGGTAGGCCTAGTGCCCGCGAGATGAAACGGCGCACAATGCATTGTGGACACACCACAATTTCACAGTGAAAAATGACCCTCTTTTTGCAAAGTGCCTAGCTGTAGTTTTTGAACCTTAGCTCTGCTGGCAACTAGGGAAACCTAGCAAACCTACACATTTTTTAAAACTAGACATCCAGGGGAATCCAGGATGGGGTGACTTGACTGCCTCCCTCCAGGTTCTGTTACCCAGAATCCCTTGCAAACCAAAATTGTAAAAAAAAAACATTTTCGTCACATTTCTGTGGTGGAAAGTTCTGGAATCTGCGTGGATCCACAAATTTCCACTCACCCCGCGTTCCCCAAAGTCATCAGAGAAAAATGGTACCTTACTTGCGTGGGTAGGCCGAGTACCCGTGACATGAAATGGCGCAAAATGCAACGTGGACACACCACAATTTCACACTGAAAAATGACCCTTTTTTGGCAAAGTGCCTAGCTGTAGTTTTTGAACCCTAGCTCTGCTGGCAACAAGGGAAACCTAGCAAACCTATACATTTTTGAAAACTAGACATCCAGGGGAATCCAGGATGGGGTGACTTGACTGCCTCCCTCCAGGTTCTGTTACCCAGAATCCCTTGCAAACCAAAATTGTCAAAAAAAAACATTTTCTTCACATTTCTGTGGTGGAAAGTTCTGGAATCTGCGTGGATCCACAAATTTCCACTCACCCCGCGTTCCCCAAAGTCTTCCAAAAAAATGGTACCTCACTTGCATGGGTAGGCCAAGTACCCGTGACATGAAATGGCGTAAAATGCAACGTGGACAAACCACAACTTCACACTGAAAAATGACCCTTTTTTGGCAAAGTGCCTAGCTGTAGTTTTTGAACCCTAGCTCTGCTGACATCTAGGGAAACATAGCAAACCTATACATTTTTTAAAAATAGACACCCAGGGAAATCCAGGATGGGGTGAGTTGATTTCCTCCCTCCAGGTTCTGTTACCCAGATTCCCTTGCAAACCAATAAAATTGTCCAAAAAAATAAATTTTCCTCACATTTCTGTGGTGGAAAGTTCTGAAATCTGCGTGGATCCACAAATTTCCACTCACCCCACATTCCCAAAAGTCATCAGAGAAAAATGGTACCTCACTTGCGTGGGTAGGCCAAGTACCCGTGACATGAAATGGCGCAAAATGTAACGTGGACACACCACAATTTCACACTGAAAAATGACCCTTTTTTGGCAAAGTGCCTAGCTGTAGTTTTTGAACCCTAGCTCTGCTGGCACCTAGGGAAAGCTAGCAAACCTATCAATTTTTCAAAACTAGACAACCTGGGGAATCCATGATAGGGTGTCTTGACTGCCTTCCTCCAGGTACTGTTACCCAGAATCCTGTGCAAACCAAAAAAATAGTCAAAAAACCCACATTTTCCTCACATTTCTGTGGTGGAAAGTTCTGGAATCTGCGTGGATCCACAAATGTCCACTCACCCCGCTTTCCCCAAAGTCTTCTGAGAAAAATGGTACCTCACTTGCGTAGGTAGGCCTAGTGCCCGCGAGATGAAACGGCGCAAAATGCAACGTGGACACACCACAATTTCACAGTGAAAAATGACCCTCTTTTTACAAAGTGCCTAGCTGTAGTTTTTGAACCCTAGCTCTGCTGGCACCCAGGGAAACATAGCAACCCTATACATTTTTGAAAACTAGACATGCAGGGGAATCCAGGATGGGGAGACTTGACTGCCTCCCTCCAGGTTCTGTTACCCAGAATCCCCTGCAAACCTATAAAATTGTCAAAAGAACACATTTTCCTTACATTTCTGTGGTGCAAAGTTCTGGAATCTGCGTGGATCCACAAATTTCCACTCACCCCGCTTTCCCCAAAGTCTTCCGAGAAAAATGGTACCCCACTTTCATGGGTAGGCCTAGTTCCCGTGACATGAAACGGTGCAAAACACAACGTGCACACACCACAATTTCACAGTGAAAAATGACCCTTTTTTGGCAAAGTGCCTAGCTGTAGTTTTTGAACCCTAGCTCTGCTGGCACCTAGGGAAACCTAGCAAACCTATACATTTTTGGAAACTGGACACCCAGAAGAATCTAGGATGGGGTGAGTTGATTTCCTCCCTCCAGGTTCTGTCACCCAGATTCCCTTGCAAACCAAAATAATTGTCCAAAAAAATACATTTTCCTCACATTTCTGTGGTGGAAAGTTCTGAAATCTGCATGGATCCACAAATTTCCACTCACCCCACGTTCCCAAAAGTCATCAGAGAAAAATGGTACCTCGCTTGCGTGGGTAGGCCAAGTACCCGTGACATGAAATGGCGCAAAATGCAACGTGGACACACCACAATTTCACACTGAAAAATTACCCTTTTTTGGCAAAGTACCTAGCTGTAGTTTTTGAACCCTAGCTCTGCTGGCACCTAGGGAAACCTAGCAAACCTATACATTTTTGAAAACTAGACAACCTGGGGAATCCAGGATGGGGTGTCTTGACTGCCTCCCTCCAGGTTCTGTTACCCATAATCCCTTGCAAACCTAAAGGAATTGTCAAAAAAAACCATTTTCCTCACATTTCTGTGGTGGAAAGTTCTGGAATCTGTGTGGATCCACAAATTTGCACTCACCCCGCATTCCCCAAAGTCTTACGAGAAAAATGCTACCTCACTTGCGTGGGTAGGCCTAGTGTCCACGACATGAAACGGCAAAAAATGCAACGTGGACACACCATAATTTCACAGTGAAAAATGACCCTTTTTTGGCAAAGTGCCTAGCTGTAGTTTTTGAACCCTAGCTCTGCTGGCACCTAGGGAAACCTAGCAAACCTATACATTTTTGAAAACTAGACAACCTGGGGAATCCATGATAGGGTGTCTTGACTGCCTTCCTCCAGGTACTGTTACCCATAACCCTGTGCAAACCAAAAAAATAGTCAAAAAACCCATATTTTCCTCACATTTCTGTGGTGGAAAGTTCTGGAATCTGCGTGGATCCACAAATGTCCACTCCCCCGCTTTCCCCAAAGTCTCCTGAGAAAAATGGTACCTCACTTGCGCAGGTAGGCCTAGTGCCCGCGAGATGGAACGGCGCACAATGCAACGTGGACACACCACAATTTCACAGTGAAAAATGACCCTCTTTTTGCAAAGTGCCTAGCTGTAGTTTTTGAACCTTAGCTCTGCTGGCACCCAGGGAAACATAGCAACTCTATACATTTTTGAAAACTAGACATGCAGGGGAATCCAGGATGGGGTGACTTGACTGCCTCCCTCCAGGTTCTGTTACCCAGAATCCCTTGCAAACCAATAAAATTGTCAAAAAAACACATTTTCCTTCCATTTCTGTGGTGCAAAGTTCTGGAATCTGCGTGGATCCACAAATTTCCACTCACCCCGCGTTCCCCAAAGTCTTCCGAGAAAAATGGTACCCCACTTTCATGGGTAGGCCTAGTTCCCGTGACATGAAACGGTGCAAAACACAACGTGCACACACCACAATTTCACAGTGAAAAATGACCCTTTTTTGGCAAAGTGTCTAGCTGTAGTTTTTGAACCCTAGCTCTGCTGGCACCTAGGGAAACCTAGCAAACCTATACATTTTTGGAAACTGGACACACAGGGGAATCCAGGATGGGGTATCTTGACTGCCTTCTTCCAGGTTGTGTTACCCAGAATCCCTTGCAAACCTAAAGGAATTGTCAAAAAAACACATTTTCCTTACATTTCTGTGGTGCAAAGTTCTGGAATCTGCGTGGATCCACAAATTTCCACTCACCCCGCGTTCCCCAAAGTCTTCCTAGAAAAATGGTACCCCACTTGCATGGGTAGGTCTAGTTCCCGCGACATGAAATGGCGCAAAACACAACGTGCACACATCACAATTTCACAGTGAAAAATGACTCTCTTTTTGCAAAGTGCCTAGCTGTAGTTTTTTAACCCTAGCTCGGCTGGCACCCAGGGAAACCAAGCAAACCTATACATTTTTGAAAACTAAACACCCAGGGGAATCCAGCATGGGGTGTCTTGACTGCCTCCCTCCAGGTTCTGTTACCCAGAATCCCTTGCAAACCTGAAGAAATTGAAAAACAAAAACACATTTTCCTCACATTTCTGTGTTGGAAAGTTCTGGAATCTGTGTGGATCCACAAATTTCCACTCACCCCGCGTTCCCCAAAGTCTTCCGAGAAAAATGGTACCTCACTTGCATGGGTAGGCCAAGTACCCGTGACATGAAATGGCGTAAAATGCAACGTGGACAAACCACAACTTCACACTGAAAAATGACCCTTTTTTGGCAAAGTGCCTAGCTGTAGTTTTTGAACCCTAGCTCTGCTGACATCTAGGGAAACCTAGCAAACCTATACATTTTTTAAAAATAGACACCCAGGGAAATCCAGGATGGGGTGAGTTGATTTCCTCCCTCCAGGTTCTGTTACCCAGATTCCCTTGCAAACCAATAAAATTGTCCAAAAAAATAAATTTTCCTCACATTTCTGTGGTGGAAAGTTCTGAAATCTGCGTGGATCCACAAATTTCCACTCACCCCACATTCCCAAAAGTCATCAGAGAAAAATGGTACCTCACTTGCGTGGGTAGGCCAAGTACCCGTGACATGAAATGGCGCAAAATGTAACGTGGACACACCACAATTTCACACTGAAAAATGACCCTTTTTTGGCAAAGTGCCTAGCTGTAGTTTTTGAACCCTAGCTCTGCTGGCACCTAGGGAAAGCTAGCAAACCTATCAATTTTTCAAAACTAGACAACCTGGGGAATCCATGATAGGGTGTCTTGACTGCCTTCCTCCAGGTACTGTTACCCAGAATCCCGTGCAAACCAAAAAAACAGTCAAAAAACCCACATTTTCCTCACATTTCTGTGGTGGAAAGTTCTGGAATCTGCGTGGATCCACAAATGTCCACTCACCCCGCTTTCCCCAAAGTCTTCTGAGAAAAATGGTACCTCACTTGCGTAGGTAGGCCTAGTGCCCGCGAGATGAAACGGCGCAAAATGCAACGTGGACACACCACAATTTCACAGTGAAAAATGACCCTCTTTTTACAAAGTGCCTAGCTGTAGTTTTTGAACCCTAGCTCTGCTGGCACCCAGGGAAACATAGCAACCCTATACATTTTTGAAAACTAGACATGCAGGGGAATCCAGGATGGGGAGACTTGACTGCCTCCCTCCAGGTTCTGTTACCCAGAATCCCCTGCAAACCTATAAAATTGTCAAAAGAACACATTTTCCTTACATTTCTGTGGTGCAAAGTTCTGGAATCTGCGTGGATCCACAAATTTCCACTCACCCCGCTTTCCCCAAAGTCTTCCGAGAAAAATGGTACCCCACTTTCATGGGTAGGCCTAGTTCCCGTGACATGAAACGGTGCAAAACACAACGTGCACACACCACAATTTCACAGTGAAAAATGACCCTTTTTTGGCAAAGTGCCTAGCTGTAGTTTTTGAACCCTAGCTCTGCTGGCACCTAGGGAAACCTAGCAAACCTATACATTTTTGGAAACTGGACACCCAGAAGAATCTAGGATGGGGTGAGTTGATTTCCTCCCTCCAGGTTCTGTCACCCAGATTCCCTTGCAAACCAAAATAATTGTCCAAAAAAATACATTTTCCTCACATTTCTGTGGTGGAAAGTTCTGAAATCTGCATGGATCCACAAATTTCCACTCACCCCACGTTCCCAAAAGTCATCAGAGAAAAATGGTACCTCGCTTGCGTGGGTAGGCCAAGTACCCGTGACATGAAATGGCGCAAAATGCAACGTGGACACACCACAATTTCACACTGAAAAATGACCCTTTTTTGGCAAAGTGCCTAGCTGTAGTTTTTGAACCCTAGCTCTGCTGGCAACTAGGGAAACATAGCAAACCTATACATTTTTGAAAACTAGACATCCAGGGGAATCCAGGATGGGGTGACTTGACTGCCTCCCTCCAGGTTCTGTTACCCAGAATCCCTTGCAAACCAAAATTGTCAAAAAAAAAACATTTTCTTCACATTTCTGTGGTGGAAAGTTCTGGAATCTGCGTGGATCCACAAATTTCCACTCACCCCGCATTCCCCAAAGTCTTCTGAGAAAAATGGTACCTCACTTGCATGGGTAGGCCAAGTACCCGTGACATGAAATGGCGTAAAATGCAACGTGGACAAACCACAACTTCACACTGAAAAATGACCCTTTTTTGGCAAAGTGCCTAGCTGTAGTTTTTGAACCCTAGCTCTGCTGACATCTAGGGAAACCTAGCAAACCTATACATTTTTTAAAAATAGACACCCAGGGAAATCCAGGATGGGGTGAGTTGATTTCCTCCCTCCAGGTTCTGTTACCCAGATTCCCTTGCAAACCAATAAAATTGTCCAAAAAAATAAATTTTCCTCACATTTCTGTGGTGGAAAGTTCTGAAATCTGCGTGGATCCACAAATTTCCACTCACCCCACATTACCAAAAGTCATCAGAGAAAAATGGTACCTCACTTGCGTGGGTAGGCCAAGTACCTGTGACATGAAATGGCGCAAAATGTACCGTGGACACACCACAATTTCACACTGAAAAATGACCCTTTTTTGGCAAAGTGCCTAGCTGTAGTTTTTGAACCCTAGCTCTGCTGGCACCTAGGGAAAGCTAGCAAACCTATCAATTTTTCAAAACTAGACAACCTGGGGAATCCATGATAGGGTGTCTTGACTGCCTTCCTCCAGGTACTGTTACCCAGAATCCCGTGCAAACCAAAAAAATAGTCAAAAAACCCACATTTTACTCACATTTCTGTGGTGGAAAGTTCTGGAATCTGCGTGGATCCACAAATGTCCACTCACCCCGCTTTCCCCAAAGTCTTCTGAGAAAAATGGTACCTCACTTGCGTAGGTAGGCCTTGTGCCCGCGAGATGAAACGGCGCAAAATGCAACGTGGACACACCACAATTTCACAGTGAAAAATGACCCTCTTTTTACAAAGTGCCTAGCTGTAGTTTTTGAACCCTAGCTCTGCTGGCACCCAGGGAAACATAGCAACCCTATACATTTTTGAAAACTAGACATGCAGGGGAATCCAGGATGGGGAGACTTGACTGCCTCCCTCCAGGTTCTGTTACCCAGAATCCCCTGCAAACCTATAAAATTGTCAAAAGAACACATTTTCCTTACATTTCTGTGGTGCAAAGTTCTGGAATCTGCGTGGATCCACAAATTTCCACTCACCCCGCTTTCCCCAAAGTCTTTCCCGAGAAAAATGGTACCCCACTTTCATGGGTAGGCCTAGTTCCCGTGACATGAAACGGTGCAAAATACAACATGCACACACCACAATTTCACAGTGAAAAATGACCCTTTTTTGGCAAAGTGCCTAGCTGTAGTTTTTGAACCCTAGCTCTGCTGGCACCTAGGGAAACCTAGCAAACCTATACATTTTTGGAAACTGGACACCCAGAAGAATCTAGGATGGGGTGAGTTGATTTCCTCCCTCCAGGTTCTGTCACCCAGATTCCCTTGCAAACCAAAATAATTGTCCAAAAAAATACATTTTCCTCACATTTCTGTGGTGGAAAGTTCTGAAATCTGCATGGATCCACAAATTTCCACTCACCCCACGTTCCCAAAAGTCATCAGAGAAAAATGGTACCTCGCTTGCGTGGGTAGGCCAAGTACCCGTGACATGAAATGGCGCAAAATGCAACGTGGACACACCACAATTTCACACTGAAAAATTACCCTTTTTTGGCAAAGTACCTAGCTGTAGTTTTTGAACCCTAGCTCTGCTGGCAACTAGGGAAACCTAGCAAACCTATACATTTTTGAAAACTAGACATCCAGGGGAATCCAGGATGGGGTGTCTTGACTGCCTCCCTTCAGGTTCTGTTACCCAGAATCCCTTGCAAACCTAAAGGAATTGTCAAAAAAAACCATTTTCCTCACATTTCTGTGGTGGAAAGTTCTGGAATCTGTGTGGATCCACAAATTTGCACTCACCCCGCATTCCCCAAAGTCTTACGAGAAAAATGCTACCTCACTTGCGTGGGTAGGCCTAGTGTCCACGACATGAAACGGCAAAAAATGCAACGTGGACACACCATAATTTCACAGTGAAAAATGACCCTTTTTTGGCAAAGTGCCTAGCTGTAGTTTTTGAACCCTAGCTCTGCTGGCACCTAGGGAAACCTAGCAAACCTATACATTTTTGAAAACTAGACAACCTGGGGAATCCATGATAGGGTGTCTTGACTGCCTTCCTCCAGGTACTGTTACCCATAACCCCGTGCAAACCAAAAAATAGTCAAAAAACCCATATTTTCCTCACATTTCTGTGGTGGAAAGTTCTGGAATCTGCGTGGATCCACAAATGTCCACTCCCCCGCTTTCCCCAAAGTCTCCTTAGAAAAATGGTACCTCACTTGCGCAGGTAGGCCTAGTGCCCGCGAGATGAAACGGCGCACAATGCAACGTGGACACACCACAATTTCACAGTGAAAAATGACCCTCTTTTTGCAAAGTGCCTAGCTGTAGTTTTTGAACCTTAGCTCTGCTGGCAACTAGGGAAACCTAGCAAACCTACACATTTTTTAAAACTAGACATCCAGGGGAATCCAGGATGGGGTGACTTGACTGCCTCCCTCCAGGTTCTGTTACCCAGAATCCCTTGCAAACCAAAATTGTAAAAAAAAAACATTTTCGTCACATTTCTGTGGTGGAAAGTTCTGGAATCTGCGTGGATCCACAAATTTCCACTCACCCCGCGTTCCCCAAAGTCATCAGAGAAAAATGGTACCTCACTTGCGTGGGTAGGCCAAGTACCCGTGACATGAAATGGCGCAAAATGCAACATGGACACACCACAATTTCACACTGAAAAATTACCCTTTTTTGGCAAAGTGCCTAGCTGTAGTTTTTGAACCTTAGCTCTGCTGACATCTAGGGAAACCTAGCAAACCTATATATTTTTGAAAACTAGACACCCAGGGAAATCCAGGATGGGGTGAGTTGATTTCCTCCCTCCAGGTTCTGTTACCCAGATTCCCTTGCAAACCAAAAAAATTGTCCAAAAAAATAAATTTTCCTCACATTTCTGTGGTGGAAAGTTCTGAAATCTGCGTGGATCCACAATTTCCACTCACCCCACATTCCCAAAAGTCATCAGAGAAAAATGGTACCTCACTTGCGTGGGTAGGTCAAGTAACCGTGACATGAACTGGCGCAAAATGTAACGTGGACACACCACAATTTCACACTGAAAAATGACCCTTTTTTGGCAAAGTGCCTAGCTGTAGTTTTTGAACCCTAGCTCTGCTGGCAACTAGGGAAACCTAGCAAACCTATACATTTTTGAAAACTAGACATCCAGGGGAATCCAGGATGGGGTGACTTGACTGCCTCCCTCCAGGTTCTGTTACCCAGAATCCCTTGCAAACCAAAATTGTCAAAAAAAAACATTTTCTTTACATTTCTGTGGTGGAAAGTTCTGGAATCTGCGTGGATCCACAAATTTCCACTCACCCCACATTCCCCAAAGTCTTCCGAGAAAAATGGTACCTCACTTGCATGGGTAGGCCAAGTACCCGTGACATGAAATGGCGTAAAATGCAACGTGGACAAACCACAACTTCACACTGAAAAATGACCCTTTTTTGGCAAAGTGCCTAGCTGTAGTTTTTGAACCCTAGCTCTGCTGACATCTAGGGAAACCTAGCAAACCTATACATTTTTTAAAACTAGACACCCAGGGAAATCCAGAATGGGGTGAGTTGATTTCCTCCCTCCAGGTTCTGTTACCCAGATTCCCTTGCAAACCAAAAAAATTGTCCAAAAAAATAAATTTTCCTCACATTGCTGTGGTGGAATGTTCTGAAATCTGCGTGGATCCACAATTTCCACTCACCCCACATTACCAAAAGTCATCAGAGAAAAATGGTACCTCACTTGCGTGGGTAGGTCAAGTACCCGTGACATGAACTGGCGCAAAATGTAACGTGGACACACCACAATTTCACACTGAAAAATGACCCTTTTTTGGCAAAGTGCCTAGCTGTAGTTTTTGAACCCTAGCTCTGCTGGCAACTAGGGAAACCTAGCAAACCTATACATTTTTGAAAACTAGACATCCAGGGGAATCCAGGATGGGGTGACTTGACTGCCTCCCTCCAGGTTCTGTTACCCAGTATCCCTTGCAAACCAAAATTGTAAAAAAAAAACATTTTCCTCACATTTCTGTGGTGGAAAGTTCTGGAATCTGCGTGGATCCACAAATATCCACTCACCCCACGTTCCCAAAAGTCATCAGAGAAAAATGGTACCTCACTTGCGTGGGTAGGCCGAGTACCCGTGACATGAAATGGCGCAAAATGCAACGTGGACACACCACAATTTCACACTGAAAAATGACCCTTTTTTGGCAAAGTGCCTAGCTGTAGTTTTTGAACCCTAGCTCTGCTGGCAACAAGGGAAACCTAGCAAACCTATACATTTTTGAAAACTAGACATCCAGGGGAATCCAGGATGGGGTGACTTGACTGCCTCCCTCCAGGTTCTGTTACCCAGAATCCCTTGCAAAGCAAAATTGTCAAAAAAAAACATTTTCTTCACATTTCTGTGGTGGAAAGTTCTGGAATCTGCGTGGATCCACAAATTTCCACTCACCCCACGTTCCCCAAAGTCTTCCGAGAAAAATGGTACCTCACTTGCATGGGTAGGCCAAGTACCCGTGACATGAAATGGCGTAAAATGCAACGTGGACAAACCACAACTTCACACTGAAAAATGACCCTTTTTTGGCAAAGTGCCTAGCTGTAGTTTTTGAACCCTAGCTCTGCTGACATCTAGGGAAACCTAGCAAACCTATACATTTTTTAAAAATAGACACCCAGGGAAATCCAGGATGAGGTGAGTTGATTTCCTCCCTCCAGGTTCTGTTACCCAGTTTCCCTTGCAAACCAATAAAATTGTCCAAAAAAATAAATTTTCCTCACATTTCTGTGGTGGA
Organism: Triturus cristatus; assembly: GCF_964204655.1. NCBI lineage: Eukaryota > Metazoa > Chordata > Amphibia > Caudata > Salamandridae > Triturus > Triturus cristatus. The sequence goes on along the minus strand of NC_140579.1, from coordinate 927,928,502 downwards.
AAGTTCTGAAATCTGCGTGGATCCACAAATTTCCACTCACCCCACATTCCCAAAAGTCATCAGAGAAAAATGGTACCTCACTTGCGTGGGTAGGCCAAGTACCCGTGACATGAAATGGCGCAAAATGTAACGTGGACACACCACAATTTCACACTGAAATATGACCCTTTTTTGGCAAAGTGCCTAGCTGTAGTTTTTGAACCCTAGCTCTGCTGGCACCTAGGGAAAGCTAGCAAACCTATCAATTTTTCAAAACTAGACAACCTGGGGAATCCATGATAGGGTGTCTTGACTGCCTTCCTCCAGGTACTGTTACCCAGAATCCCGTGCAAACCAAAAAAATAGTCAAAAAACCCACATTTTCCTTTCATTTCTGTGGTGGAAAGTTCTGGAATCTGCGTGGATCCACAAATGTCCACTCACCCCGCTTTCCCCAAAGTCTTCTGAGAAACATGGTACCTCACTTGCGTAGGTAGGCCTAGTGCCCGCGAGATGAAACGGCGCAAAATGCAACGTGGACACACCACAATTTCACAGTGAAAAATGACCCTCTTTTTACAAAGTGCCTAGCTGTAGTTTTTGAACCCTAGCTCTGCTGGCACCCAGGGAAACATAGCAACCCTATACATTTTTGAAAACTAGACATGCAGGGGAATCCAGGATGGGGAGACTTGACTGCCTCCCTCCAGGTTCTGTTACCCAGAATCCCCTGCAAACCTATAAAATTGTCAAAAGAACACATTTTCCTTACATTTCTGTGGTGCAAAGTTCTGGAATCTGCGTGGATCCACAAATTTCCACTCACCCCGCTTTCCCCAAAGTCTTCCGAGAAAAATGGTACCCCACTTTCATGGGTAGGCCTAGTTCCCGTGACATGAAACGGTGCAAAACACAACGTGCACACACCACAATTTCACAGTGAAAAATGACCCTTTTTTGGCAAAGTGCCTAGCTGTAGTTTTTGAACCCTAGCTCTGCTGGCACCTAGGGAAACCTAGCAAACCTATACATTTTTGGAAACTGGACACCCAGAAGAATCTAGGATGGGGTGAGTTGATTTCCTCCCTCCAGGTTCTGTCACCAAGATTCCCTTGCAAACCAAAATAATTGTCCAAAAAAATACATTTTCCTCACATTTCTGTGGTGGAAAGTTCTGAAATCTGCATGGATCCACAAATTTCCACTCACCCCACGTTCCCAAAAGTCATCAGAGAAAAATGGTACCTCGCTTGCGTGGGTAGGCCAAGTACCCGTGACATGAAATGGCGCAAAATGCAACGTGGACACACCACAATTTCACACTGAAAAATTACCCTTTTTTGGCAAAGTACCTAGCTGTAGTTTTCGAACCCTAGCTCTGCTGGCAACTAGGGAAACCTAGCAAACCTATAAATTTTTGAAAACTAGACATCCAGGGGAATCCAGGATGGGGTGTCTTGACTGCCTCCCTCCAGGTTCTGTTACCCAGAATCCCTTGCAAACCTAAAGGAATTGTCAAAAAAAAACATTTTCCTCACATTTCTGTGGTGGAAAGTTCTGGAATCTGTGTGGATCCATAAATTTGCACTCACCCCGCATTCCCCAAAGTCTTATGAGAAAAATGCTACCTCACTTGCGTGGGTAGGCCTAGTGTCCACGACATGAAACGGCAAAAAATGCAACGTGGACACACCATAATTTCACAGTGAAAAATGACCCTTTTTTGGCAAAGTGCCTAGCTGTAGTTTTTGAACCCTAGCTCTGCTGGCACCGAGGGAAACCTAGCAAACCTATACATTTTTGAAAACTAGACAACCTGGGGAATCCATGATAGGGTGTCTTGACTGCCTTCCTCCAGGTACTGTTACCCATAACCCCGTGCAAACCAAACAAATAGTCAAAAAACCCATATTTTCCTCACATTTCTGTGGTGGAAAGTTCTGGAATCTGCGTGGATCCACAAATGTCCACTCCCCCGCTTTCCCCAAAGTCTCCTGAGAAAAATGGTACCTCACTTGCGCAGGTAGGCCTAGTGCCCGCGAGATGAAACACGCGCACAATGCATTGTGGACACACCACAATTTCACAGTGAAAAATGACCCTCTTTTTGCAAAGTGCCTAGCTGTAGTTTTTGAACCTTAGCTCTGCTGGCAACTAGGGAAACCTAGCAAACCTACACATTTTTTAAAACTAGACATCCAGGGGAATCCAGGATGGGGTGACTTGACTGCCTCCCTCCAGGTTCTGTTACCCAGAATCCCTTGCAAACCAAAATTGTAAAAAAAAAACATTTTCGTCACATTTCTGTGGTGGAAAGTTCTGGAATCTGCGTGGATCCACAAATTTCCACTCACCCCGCGTTCCCCAAAGTCATCAGAGAAAAATGGGACCTCACTTGCGTGGGTAGGCCAAGTACCCGTGACATGAACTGGCGCAAAATGTAACGTGGACACACCACAATTTCACACTGAAAAATGACCCTTTTTTGGCAAAGTGCCTAGCTGTAGTTTTTGAACCCTAGCTCTGCTGGCAACTAGGGAAACCTAGCAAACCTATACATTTTTGAAAACTAGACATCCAGGGGAATCCAGGATGGGGTGACTTGACTGCCTCCCTCCAGGTTCTGTTACCCAGAATCCCTTGCAAACCAAAATTGTCAAAAAAAAAACATTTTCTTCACATTTCTGTGGTGGAAAGTTCTGGAATCTGCGTGGATCCACACATTTCCACTCACCCCGCATTCCCCAAAGTCTTCTGAGAAAAATGGTACCTCACTTGCATGGGTAGGCCAAGTACCCGTGACATGAAATGGCGTAAAATGCAACGTGGACAAACCACAACTTCACACTGAAAAATGACCCTTTTTTGGCAAAGTGCCTAGCTGTAGTTTTTGAACCCTAGCTCTGCTGACATCTAGGGAAACCTAGCAAACCTATACATTTTTTAAAACTAGACACCCAGGGAAATCCAGAATGGTGTGAGTTGATTTCCTCCCTCCAGGTTCTGTTACCCAGATTCCCTTGCAAACCAAAAAAATTGTCCAAAAAAATAAATTTTCCTCACATTTCTGTGGTGGAATGTTCTGAAATCTGCGTGGATCCACAATTTCCACTCACCCCACATTCCCAAAAGTCATCAGAGAAAAATGGTACCTCACTTGCGTGGGTAGGTCAAGTACCCGTGACATGAACTGGCGCAAAATGTAACGTGGACACACCACAATTTCACACTGAAAAATGACCCTTTTTTGGCAAAGTGCCTAGCTGTAGTTTTTGAACCCTAGCTCTGCTGGCAACTAGGGAAACCTAGCAAACCTATACATTTTTGAAAACTAGACATCCAGGGGAATCCAGGATGGGGTGACTTGACTGCCTCCCTCCAGGTTCTGTTACCCAGTATCCCTTGCAAACCAAAATTGTAAAAAAAAACCATTTTCCTCACATTTCTGTGGTGGAAAGTTCTGGAATCTGCGTGGATCCACAAATATCCACTCACCCCATGTTCCCAAAAGTCATCAGAGAAAAATGGTACCTTACTTGCGTGGGTAGGCCGAGTACCCGTGACATGAAATGGCGCAAAATGCAACGTGGACACACCACAATTTCACACTGAAAAATGACCCTTTTTTGGCAAAGTGCCTAGCTGTAGTTTTTGAACCCTAGCTCTGCTGGCAACAAGGGAAACCTAGCAAACCTATACATTTTTGAAAACTAGACATCCAGGGGAATCCAGGATGGGGTGACTTGACTGCCTCCCTCCAGGTTCTGTTACCCAGAATCCCTTGCAAACCAAAATTGTCAAAAAAAAACATTTTCTTCACATTTCTGTGGTGGAAAGTTCTGGAATCTGCGTGGATCCACAAATTTCCACTCACCCCGCGTTCCCCAAAGTCTTCCAAAAAAATGGTACCTCACTTGCATGGGTAGGCCAAGTACCCGTGACATGAAATGGCGTAAAATGCAACGTGGACAAACCACAACTTCACACTGAAAAATGACCCTTTTTTGGCAAAGTGCCTAGCTGTAGTTTTTGAACCCTAGCTCTGCTGACATCTAGGGAAACCTAGCAAACCTATACATTTTTTAAAAATAGACACCCAGGGAAATCCAGGATGGGGTGAGTTGATTTCCTCCCTCCAGGTTCTGTTACCCAGATTCCCTTGCAAACCAATAAAATTGTCCCAAAAAATAAATTTTCCTCACATTTCTGTGGTGGAAAGTTCTGAAATCTGCGTGGATCCACAAATTTCCACTCACCCCACATTCCCAAAAGTCATCAGAGAAAAATGGTACCTCACTTGCGTGGGTAGGCCAAGTACCCGTGACATGAAATGGCGCAAAATGTAACGTGGACACACCACAATTTCACACTGAAAAATGACCCTTTTTTGGCAAAGTGCCTAGCTGTAGTTTTTGAACCCTAGCTCTGCTGGCACCTAGGGAAAGCTAGCAAACCTATCAATTTTTCAAAACTAGACAACCTGGGGAATCCATGATAGGGTGTCTTGACTGCCTTCCTCCAGGTACTGTTACCCAGAATCCTGTGCAAACCAAAAAAATAGTCAAAAAACCCACATTTTCCTCACATTTCTGTGGTGGAAAGTTCTGGAATCTGCGTGGATCCACAAATGTCCACTCACCCCGCTTTCCCCAAAGTCTTCTGAGAAAAATGGTACCTCACTTGCGTAGGTAGGCCTAGTGCCCGCGAGATGAAACGGCGCAAAATGCAACGTGGACACACCACAATTTCACAGTGAAAAATGACCCTCTTTTTACAAAGTGCCTAGCTGTAGTTTTTGAACCCTAGCTCTGCTGGCACCCAGGGAAACATAGCAACCCTATACATTTTTGAAAACTAGACATGCAGGGGAATCCAGGATGGGGAGACTTGACTGCCTCCCTCCAGGTTCTGTTACCCAGAATCCCCTGCAAACCTATAAAATTGTCAAAAGAACACATTTTCCTTACATTTCTGTGGTGCAAAGTTCTGGAATCTGCGTGGATCCACAAATTTCCACTCACCCCGCTTTCCCCAAAGTCTTTCCCGAGAAAAATGGTACCCCACTTTCATGGGTAGGCCTAGTTCCCGTGACATGAAACGGTGCAAAACACAACGTGCACACACCACAATTTCACAGTGAAAAATGACCCTTTTTTGGCAAAGTGCCTAGCTGTAGTTTTTGAACCCTAGCTCTGCTGGCACCTAGGGAAACCTAGCAAACCTATACATTTTTGGAAACTGGACACCCAGAAGAATCTAGGATGGGGTGAGTTGATTTCCTCCCTCCAGGTTCTGTCACCCAGATTCCCTTGCAAACCAAAATAATTGTCCAAAAAAATACATTTTCCTCACATTTCTGTGGTGGAAAGTTCTGAAATCTGCATGGATCCACAAATTTCCACTCACCCCACGTTCCCAAAAGTCATCAGAGAAAAATGGTACCTCGCTTGCGTGGGTAGGCCAAGTACCCGTGACATGAAATGGCGCAAAATGCAACGTGGACACACCACAATTTCACACTGAAAAATTACCCTTTTTTGGCAAAGTACCTAGCTGTAGTTTTTGAACCCTAGCTCTGCTGGCACCTAGGGAAACCTAGCAAACCTATACATTTTTGAAAACTAGACAACCTGGGGAATCCAGGATGGGGTGTCTTGACTGCCTCCCTCCAGGTTCTGTTACCCAGAATCCCTTGCAAACCTAAAGGAATTGTCAAAAAAAACCATTTTCCTCACATTTCTGTGGTGGAAAGTTCTGGAATCTGTGTGGATCCACAAATTTGCACTCACCCCGCATTCCCCAAAGTCTTACGAGAAAAATGCTACCTCACTTGCGTGGGTAGGCCTAGTGTCCACGACATGAAACGGCAAAAAATGCAACGTGGACACACCATAATTTCACAGTGAAAAATGACCCTTTTTTGGCAAAGTGCCTAGCTGTAGTTTTTGAACCCTAGCTCTGCTGGCACCTAGGGAAACCTAGCAAACCTATACATTTTTGAAAACTAGACAACCTGGGGAATCCATGATAGGGTGTCTTGACTGCCTTCCTCCAGGTACTGTTACCCATAACCCCGTGCAAACCAAAAAAATAGTCAAAAAACCCATATTTTCCTCACATTTCTGTGGTGGAAAGTTCTGGAATCTGCGTGGATCCACAAATGTCCACTCCCCCGCTTTCCCCAAAGTCTCCTGAGAAAAATGGTACCTCACTTGCGCAGGTAGGCCTAGTGCCCGCGAGATGGAACGGCGCACAATGCAACGTGGACACACCACAATTTCACAGTGAAAAATGACCCTCTTTTTGCAAAGTGCCTAGCTGTAGTTTTTGAACCTTAGCTCTGCTGGCACCCAGGGAAACATAGCAACTCTATACATTTTTGAAAACTAGACATGCAGGGGAATCCAGGATGGGGTGACTTGACTGCCTCCCTCCAGGTTCTGTTACCCAGAATCCCTTGCAAACCAATAAAATTGTCAAAAAAACACATTTTCCTTCCATTTCTGTGGTGCAAAGTTCTGGAATCTGCGTGGATCCACAAATTTCCACTCACCCCGCGTTCCCCAAAGTCTTCCGAGAAAAATGGTACCCCACTTTCATGGGTAGGCCTAGTTCCCGTGACATGAAACGGTGCAAAACACAACGTGCACACACCACAATTTCACAGTGAAAAATGACCCTTTTTTGGCAAAGTGTCTAGCTGTAGTTTTTGAACCCTAGCTCTGCTGGCACCTAGGGAAACCTAGCAAACCTATACATTTTTGGAAACTGGACACACAGGGGAATCCAGGATGGGGTATCTTGACTGCCTTCTTCCAGGTTGTGTTACCCAGAATCCCTTGCAAACCTAAAGGAATTGTCAAAAAAACACATTTTCCTTACATTTCTGTGGTGCAAAGTTCTGGAATCTGCGTGGATCCACAAATTTCCACTCACCCCGCGTTCCCCAAAGTCTTCCGAGAAAAATGGTACCCCACTTGCATGGGTAGGTCTAGTTCCCGCGACATGAAATGGCGCAAAACACAACGTGCACACATCACAATTTCACAGTGAAAAATGACTCTCTTTTTGCAAAGTGCCTAGCTGTAGTTTTTTAACCCTAGCTCGGCTGGCACCCAGGGAAACCAAGAAAACCTATACATTTTTGAAAACTAGACACCCAGGGGAATCCAGCATGGGGTGTCTTGACTGCCTCCCTCCAGGTTCTGTTACCCAGAATCCCTTGCAAACCTGAAGAAATTGAAAAACAAAAACACATTTTCCTCACATTTCTGTGGTGGAAAGTTCTGGAATCTGTGTGGATCCACAAATTTGCACTCATCCCGCATTCCCCAAAGTCTTACGAGAAAAATGCTACCTCACTTGCGTGGGTAGACCTAGTGTCCGCGACATGAAATGGCGCAAAATGCAACGTGGACACACCATAAATTCACAGTGAAAAATGACCCTTTTATGGCAAAGTGCCTAGCTGTAGTTTTTGAACCCTAGCTCGGCTGGCACCCAGGGAAACCTAGCAAACCTATACATTTTTTAAAACTAGACATGCAGAGGAATCCAGGATGGGGTGACTTGACTACCTCCCTCCAGGTTCTGTTACCCAGAATCCCTTGCAAACCTAAAGAAATTGAAAAAAAACCCACATTTTCCACACATTTCTGTGGTGGAAAGTTCGGGAATCTGTGTGGATCCACAAATTTGCACTCATCCCGCATTTCCCAAAGTCTTACGAGAAAAATGCTACCTCACTTGCGTGGGGAGACCTAGTGTCCGCGACATGAAATGGCGCAAAATGCAACATGGACACACCATAATTTCACAGTGAAAAATGACCCTTTTTTGGCAAAGTGCCTGTAAGACCTGGGGTCTCCAGGCCCTAAGGGAGTAACGTGACACGAGCGGCTGGGCACCCAAAGGCCTGTGTGTTAAGCGACCATACAACACACGCATCCTCTGAAGCAGTAAACGCACACAGTAATGGACGCCACACAATAAGGTGAATGCAAATTAATCAGATTTTATCTAATCAAAGGAGCACACACGGTAATCTTGGAGGGCAATGTATCTTAACTTGTACACATTAACATTTGCATTACAGCTTCTCATTACCTGTACACTTTAACAGGTGTATTCCAGTATCTCATTACCTGTACACTTTAACATGTGCATTACAGCATCTCATTACGGTTACCTCAGCAATCCCTGCAGTATGAACTTCCCTAATGCTGCGGGCCGGGGCCTGCACACGTGGCGCTACTGGTGTCTACGAAGAAACAAAGGCACATGAGCATAACTTGCGGTCGTATAATGTTTGCCTAGCACCCTGAGCATAAGCGTTGTGGATACAGGAAGCGCCTTGCACTTGGGACCTCCACTGGCGCATGGAGCGCTTGAGACCACAAACTGAGGTTACCCACTACTTGGACTTAGCACGCTCTGAGCGCTGGTGAATGCAACACATGGGATCAGCGCTCCTTAGACTTAGAACGCATTGCGTACTGGTGAATACACAGGAATGATCAGCGCTACTGAGACATAGAACGCATTGACTACTGGCGTATGTCAATGGATGATCAGCGCTATTTAGGCATAGAATGCACTGAGCACTGGTGAATACAAAGGAATGATCAGCGCTACTGAGACATAGAACGCATTGAGCACTGGTAAATACAATTGGACGATCAGCTCTACTCCAACATAGAACGCATTGAGCACTGGTAAATACAATTGGACGATCAGCGCTACTCCAACATAGAACGCATTGAGCACTGTTGAATACAAAGGAATGATCAGCGCTACTGAGACATAGAACGCATTGAGCACTGGTCAATACAATTGGACGATCAGCGCTACTCCAACATAGAACGCATTGAGCACTGTTGAATACAAAGGAATGATCAGCGCTACTGAGACATAGAACGCATTGAGCACTGTTGAGTCCTGCGAACGGCAGTCCCCAGGAGAGGGTAATCCCACGGAGGGGAGACTCACAATTACGGCGGGAAATCCCGCGGAGGGGGGAAAGTCACAGTCTCTGCATGCGGTGTCGTTCCCACTTGGTAGGGGGCGCACCGGGCCTTCCCACGACTCCCAGGGAGCAGGGGGGGGGCGAGTCTCAGGCCGCCACACGGCTGCGCTACCTCCCAGCCCCCGGGGGTTACCTTGGTCTCGTCGCTCGGTTCCGCTCCGGGCCCTTCTTCCGATGTGCACAACGGCGCGGACACTCCCGGACACTCGCTCTTCCTTCTGACGCTGTGACGGCAGCGGCGGGGCCCCGGGCTTCTCCGCAGGCCCTGACTTGGCACTGACACTTCCCTGAGGCCTACGGGCCGCGGCGGTGATCGCGTTGTGGGTCCTCGCACCAGGGGGGGTCACAAATTAAGCGGGAGGTCGGCCAGCTCCGCGCTCGACAGCAGACCCGCACAGGGGGTCACAGGTCAGGTCTGGCAGCGCAGGAAACACAGCGCCAGTACCTGGTCGATCCCCAGCAGTCAGGCAATCAGTCGTTTCATGAAGTTACAATATTCGCTTTGGCATGAAGTTTCAGGATGTCGCTTCTGCAGTTTCAATATTCTGTCTTTGTGGCGCAGATGATACTGGCGCCCTTGGGGTTCTGTTCCTTGGGGGGTAGGGGATGAGTTGGCGACTAGGTCCTTCCTAGTCAGGCTGGGCAGAGGTTCCCTGGGTCCTCCTACTGCTGGGCAAGATCAGTGGGTTTCACAGGATCCCTCACTCACTTAAGAGGCAGCACCTAAGCCCTGTCACTCTCAGAGGCATAAGTCCCTGGCTAGGCCCTACCGCCTACACTCCGGCATGGATTCTCCAGCTCTGCTTCACCCCAACTGGCCAACTGACTGGAAAAAGTTCCCTCCCTAACTTATGTATCCCTAGGTCAGGTGACCTCTAGCCAAGGCGGCAAAAGTAAAAACCACACCTCCCTTCTAGAAGGTTCCAACACATTCCAGGAGCTTCCCCATTCTACCTATGGGACAAAAAAGGCGGGCTGGTGTTGCAACATTGTTGTGGGGTTCCAGACAGCTCCTGGCAGCTAGGGTGCTACTATGAAAGACCACTCTGCAGTAGCAGGGATCTGTGGCAGCCATCTTGGGAGAAGGGAGCACCTGCACCTTAACACTGGTTGGCAATGAAAAGGCGCCCGGAGACCTAAGTCCAACATCAAAAATGAGGGTGGAAAAAATGAGGCACGAACAAAAATAGATGGGGAGACTACCCTAGGGCTGACAGGTCCAACACGCGTCCCCCCCAGCCAAAAGAGGGGAGAGCTACTCAACCTCTAGGGAGTTCTCATCGCTAAGGCGGAAAAACCTGGAGAGACCGTCAGCATTGGCGTGGTCAACTCCGGGCCGATGTTCCACCCGAAAGTCCATCCCCTGTAGGGAAATGGACCACCTCAACAACTTGGGGTTTTCGCCTCTCATCTGCATGAGCCAGCGAAGGGGGCGGTGGTCGGTCTGGATAAGGAAGTGAGTTCCAAAGAGGTATGGCCTCAACTTCTTCAGAGCCCAGACCACCGCGAAGGCTTCTCTCTCAATGGTGCTCCATCGCCGTTCCCGAGGGAGGAGTCTCCTGGATATGAAGGCCACTGGTTGATCCTGACCCTCAGCTTTGAGTTGCGAGAGCACCGCACCTATGCCGTGCTCTGAGGCGTCGGTCTGCACAATAAATTCCTTGCTGAAATCCGGTGTTGCTAGTACTGGAGCGGTACACATCGCATGTTTCAGCGTGTCAAAGGCTTCTTGGCATGCAGCTGTCCATATGACCTTGCGAGGTTGCTTCTTCGAGGTCAATTCCGTCAAGGGGGTTACGATGGTACCATATCCCTTGACGAACCGGCGGTAATACCCAGTGAGGCCGAGGAAAGCTCGGACCTCTGTTTGGGTCTTGGGGGGCTCCCAAGCCAAGATGGTCTCTATTTTGGCCTGGAGGGGTTGCACCTTACCTCCGCCCACCAGGTGTCCCAGGTACACGACAGATCCCTGTCCAATCTGGCACTTGCTGGCTTTAATTGTTAGGCCAGCACGTTGCAGTGCCTGCAATACCTCCTGGAGGTGTTGCAGATGGTCCTCCCAGGTGCCACTGAAGACAGCTATATCATCCAGGTAGGCTGCTGAGAAGGACTCCAGACCAGATAGTACCTGATTCACTAACCGCTGGAATGTGGCCGGAGCATTTTTGAGCCCAAAGGGCATCACTCGGAACTGGTAGTGGCCCTCGGGGGTGGAGAATGCTGTTTTCTCCCTTGCTCCATCGGCCATGGCAATCTGCCAATATCCGGATGTCAGATCAATGGTGCTGAGGTACCGGGCTGCTCCCAGCCGGTCCACCAGCTCATCTGCACGTGGGATGGGGTGAGCATCTGTCTTCGTGACAGAGTTCAACCCCCGGTAGTCCACACAGAACCGAAGCTCCGGTGTCGTACCCGGTGGGGCCGCTTTCGGCACCAACACCACTGGACTAGCCCACGGGCTGCTGGAAGGTTCTATCACCCCCAGCTCCAGCATCTTTGCCACCTCACGCTGGATGCTATCTTTCACTCGGTCAGAGAGCCGGTAAGACTTGTTCTTCACCGGGGGGCTGTCCCCTGTGTCCACATCATGGGTACACAGATGAGTGATTCCAGGCGTGAGGGAGAACAACGAGGCGAACTGTCCCAGGACATGGCGGCAGTCCCTCTGTTGCTCTGGGGTCAAGGATGGGTGAGAGGATTACACCTTCCACCGAACCATCCTTCTCTTGTACCGCTAGAAGGTCAGGAAGAGCTTCACTCTCTTCCTCCTCGCTCCCATCCGTCACCATCAGGAGAGCAAGCTCTGATCGCTCATGGTGCGGCTTCATGCGGTTGACATGGAGCACCCTGAGGGGCTGACGGGGGGTCTTCAAGTCTACTATGTATGTGGTCTGGCCTCGTCGCTCCACAATGTCGTACGGACCAGTCCACCGGTCCTGGAGGGCGCAAAGCTCCCCAGGCTCCATGACCCACACCTTCTGTCCCACGTCCAACTCGACCATCCGAGCGTTGCGGTCATACCATTCCTTCATCACGGTCTGGCTAGCCTCCAGGTTCTCTGAGGCCGCCTTCCACAGCTTGGCCATCTGGCTGCGGAACACCAGCATGTAGCTGACAATGTCACGGGGAAGCTTCTGTGAAGTCTTCTCCCACCCCTCTTTCACTAAACTGAGGGGACCCCTAACGGGATGGCCATAGAGCAACTCAAACGGGCTGAACCCGACTCCCTTCTGCGGTACCTCCCGGTAGGAGAATAACAAGCAGGGGAGGAGGACATCCCATTTACGCCTCAAGCCCTCTGGCAGCCTCCGGATCATACCCTTCAATGTCTTATTGAAGCGCTCTACAAGTCCGTTAGTCTGGGGGTGGTAAGGAGTGGAGAACCGGTAGGTCACCCCACACTCCTTCCACATGGCCTGCGTGTAGGCCGACATGAAATTTGTGCCCTTGTCCGACACCACGACCTTGGGGAATCCCACTCGGGTAAAAATCCCCAATAGTGCCCTCGCCACCACCGGTGCAGTGATGGTCCTCAGAGGAATAGCCTCTGGGTACCTTGTGGCGTGGTCCACCAAAACCAGAATGAACCGGTGTCCCGCTGCGGTCGGAGGGTCCAATGGCCCAACAATATCAATACCGACCCTCTCAAAAGGGGTCCCGACCACGGGGAGCGGTTCCAAATGGACCTTCAATTTAGTCCCAGTCTTGCCACTTGCCTGACAAGACTTACAGGTCTTGCAAAAGGTGTCTGAGGCAATCCTCATCCTGGGCCAATAAAAATAAGGGACCAACCGTGCAAAGGTTTTGTCCTGGCCCAGGTGTCCGGCTAAGGGAATCTCGTGCGCTAACTCCAGCAGTAAGGCCCGGTAACATTGGGGGACCACTATGGCCCTCGAAGATCCATGTACCGGCACCCTGGGCTCACTGTATAGGAGACCATCCTCCCAATACACATGATATCCTCCCATCTCCTGACTGGCCACTTGGGCTTCGGCCTGTCGCCGCATGCCTTCAAGCGTGGGGCACGCCCTTTGTGCCTGACAAAATTCCTCCCGGGTAGGGCCTCCTCCCACATGCCAGTCAGCAAGGGTCGGCAAGTCCTCCACGGGAACGACATCCACCTCCACGGACTCCGGGGGCACCTCTGCGGCCTCCCCATCCATCTCACGGGGCGTGTCCTTTACCACCTTCTTCTTTCCTCTTCTGGTGTTGGGTTGGGCCATGATTCCAGGCTCCAACCCAGGGTGAGTTTCATGCTGGGCAGCAATGGACCGCGTGACTACGCAAGTCCACCCTGGTAATCCCAGCATCTCGGTGTGAGCTCAAAACTCGACATCTTTCCACTTGGTGTGCTCCAGGTCGTTCCCTAGCAAGCACCCCACAGGCAAGGCAGGGCTCACCGCAACTCTTAGTAGGCCTTTGACTCCTCCCCACTCAAATGGAACACGAGCCACTGGATAGTGACTCACACTGCCGTCAGCCAATACGGCCGGATGGAACTCCTCAGGGACTACTTGGTCTGGGGACACCAGCCGCCTCACTACAGTGGTCATGCTGGCACCTGTGTCCCTCAGAGCCTCCACCTCCTCCCCGTTAATTCTCACCCTCTGCTGATATTTAGCAGTGTTCGGGGGCAGGGACACTACGGGGACCACCTCTCTATCCCCGAGTGAAACCAGGGTCAGGCCTGTCCACACCCCTTCCCTATCTAAGGGCAGCTCCACCCCAAGCGCTATACTACTCACCCTGGGACTTTTCCCGCCCGTTGGGGCTGGGGGTCGCTTGCGACACTTGGGATCTCCCTTGTAGTGTCCAATCTCCCCACATTCGTAGCACCGCACAATCCTAGGCTGCTGACTCCCATCAGGGTAAGTGGGTCTTGTGGAATTGGACGGGGGTGGGGTTCCTACTCCCTTCCCAAACTTATTTTGGGGGCCTTTAGAGAACTCCACCTTTTTATCTCCCCCCTCCTGGGGGAAACCCTGTCCGCCTTTCGAGCCATCTCCCCCGGGGCCCTTGTGAGACACCCGGGTGCTCACCCAAATATCTGCCTCCTCTGCAAGTTCACGGGGATCCATCAACTTGCGGTCCACCAGATGTTGGCGCAGCTCCGGAAAGCACTTATCCAAGAGGTGCTCCCGTAAAAAAAGATTGTACACCCCTTGATAGTCCTGCACCTCGCTGCCACGCACCCAACCATCTAGTGCCTTTCTCGCATAATCAAAAAAATCCACCCATGACTGTGTGGACAGCTTATGGCTGCCACGGAACTTCTGCCTGTACCTCTCGGGGTTAAGACCAAACTTTTTCAGTAAAGCCTCTTTCATGGGGGCATACCTGACCTGATCCGCCTTGGCCAAATATAGCAGGGTGTCCCTGACATTGGGAGGTATATACCGATATAAACTACCTCCCCAATTACTCTCGGGTACCCCATGGGCAGTCTAGGCTACCTCGTATGCCTCCAACCATTTAGCAATGTAGTCCCCCACGGTGTAATTGGCAATGACTTCCTTAGGTAGGTAGAATTTTGACTCGTGAGACTCTTTAGGTATGCTGCCACCATTGTCCTTATTGGACGCATTCAATTGGAGGGCGCGCAGCTCCAACTCTTTCAGCTGAAGCTCGTGCGCCAGCTTCTTTTCCTCCATTGCCCATCTCTTGTTTTCTCTCTCTTGTTCCAATTTGGCCAATTCCCTTTCTCTCTCTTGTTCCAACTTGGCCAGCTCCCACTTTAACTGCCTCTCCTCCCTCCTGTCCTCATACTCCTCTGGAGACGCGCTCCTCCTAGACCCTGTCCTACTACATTTGCATTACAGCTTCTCATTACCTGTACACTTTAACAGGTGTATTCCAGTATCTCATTACCTGTACACTTTAACATGTGCATTACAGCATCTCATTACGGTTACCTCCGCAATCCCTGCAGTATGAACTTCCCTAATGCTGCGGGCCGGGGCCTGCACACGTGGCGCTACTGGTGTCTACGAAGAAACAAAGGCACATGAGCATAACTTGCGGTCGTATAATGTTTGCCTAGCACCCTGAGCATAAGCGTTGTGGATACAGGAAGCGCCTTGCACTTGGGACCTCCACTGGCGCATGGAGCGCTTGAGACCACAAACTGAGGTTACCCACTACTTGGACTTAGCACGCTCTGAGCGCTGGTGAATGCAACACATGGGATCAGCGCTCCTTAGACTTAGAACGCATTGCGTACTGGTGAATACACAGGAATGATCAGCGCTACTGAGACATAGAACGCATTGAGCACTGGCGTATGCCAATGGATGATCAGCGCTATTTAGGCATAGAACGCACTGAGCACTGGTGAATACAAAGGAATGATCAGCGCTACTGAGACAAAAAACGCATTGAGCACTGGTAAATACAATTGGACGATCAGCGCTACTCCAACATAGAACGCATTGAGCACTGGTAAATACAATTGGACGATCAGCGGTCCTCCAACATAGAACGCATTGAGCACTGTTGAATACAAAGGAATGATCAGCGCTACTGAGACATAGAACGCATTGAGCACTGGTCAATACAATTGGACGATCAGCGCTACTCCAACATAGAACGCATTGAGCACTGTTGAATACAAAGGAATGATCAGCGCTACTGAGACATAGAACACATTGAGCACTGTTGAGTCCTGTGAACGGCAGTCCCCAGGAGAGGGTAATCCCACGGAGGGGAGACTCACAATTACGGCGGGAAATCCCGCGGAGGGGGGAAAGTCAAAGTCTCTGCATGCCGTGTCGTTCCCACTTGGTAGGGGGCGCACCGGGCATTCCCACGACTCCCGGGGAGCAGGGGGGGGCAAGTCTCAGGCCGCCACATGGCCACGCTACCTCCCAGCCCCCGGGGGTTACCTTGGTCTCGTCGCTCGGTTCCACTCCGGGCCCTTCTTACGATGCGCGCAATGGCGCGGGACACTCCCGGACACTCGCTCTTCCTTCTGATGCTGCGACTGCAGCGGCGAGGCCCCGGGCTTCTCCACAGGCCCCGACTTGGCACTGACACTTCCCTGAGGCCTACGGGCCACGGCGGTGATCGCGTTGTGGGTCCTCGCACCAGGGGGGGTCACAAATTAAGCGGGAACTCGGCCAGCTCCGCGCTCGAGTTCACAGGTCAGGTCTGGCAGCGCAGGAAACACAGCGCCAGTACCTGGTCAATCCCCAGCAGTCAGGCAATCAGTTGTTTCATGAAGTTACAATATTCGCTTTGGCATGAAGTTTCAGGATGTCGCTTCTGCAGTTTCAATATTCAGTCTTTGTGGCGCAGATGATACTGGCGCCCTTGGGGTTCTGTTCCTTGGGGGGTAGGGGATGAGTTGGCGACTAGGTCCTTCCTAGTCAGGCTGGGCAGAGGTTCCCTGAGTCCTCCTACTGCTGGGCAAGATCAGTGGGTTTCACAGGATCCCTCACTCACTTAAGAGGCAGCACCTAAGCCCTGTCACTCTCAGAGGCATAAGTCCCTGGCTAGGCCCTACCGCCTACACTCCGGCATGGATTCTCCAGCTCTGCTTCACCCCAACTGGCCAACTGACTGGAAAAAGTTCCATCCCTCACTTCTGTATCCCTAGGTCAGGTGACCTCTAGCCAAGGCGGCAAAAGTAAAAACCACACCTCCCTTCTAGAAGGTTCCAGCACATTCCAGGAGCTTCCCCATTCTACCTATGGGACAAAAAAGGCGGGCTGGTGTCGCAATATTGTTGTGGGGTTCCAGCCAGCTCCTGGCAGCTAGGGTGCTACTATGAAAGACCACTCTGCAGTAGCAGGGGTCTGTGGCAGCCATCTTGGGAGAAGGGAGCACCTGCACCTTAACACTGGTTGGCGATGAAAAGGCGCCGGAGACCTAAGTCCAACATCAAAAATGAGGGTGGAAAAAATGAGGCACGATCAAAAATAGATGGGGAGACTACCCTAGGGCTGACAGGTCCAACAGTGCCTAGCTGTAGTTTTTTAACCCTAGCTCTGCTGGCACCTAGGCAAACCTAGCAAACCTATACATTTTTTAAAACTAGACAACCTGGGGAATCCATGATAGGGTGTCTTGACTGCCTCCCTCCAGGTTCTGTTACCCAGATTCCCTTGCAAACCAAAAAAATTGTCCCAAAAAATAAATTTTCCTCACATTTCTGTGGTGGACAGTTCTGAAATCTGCGTGGATCCACAAATTACCACTCACCCCACATTCCCAAAAGTCATCATAGAAAAATGGTACCTCACTTGCGTGGGTAGGCCAAGTAACCGTGACATGAAATAGCGCAAAATGCAACGTGGACACACCACAATTTCACACTGAAAAATGACCCTTTTTTGGCAAAGTGCCTAGCTGTAGTCTTTGAACCCTAGCTCTGCTGGCAACTAGGGAAACCTAGCAAACCTATACATTTTTGAAAACTAGACATCCAGGGGAATCCAGGATGGGGTGACTTGACTGCCTCCCTCCAGGTTCTGTTACCCAGAATCCCTTGCAAACCAAAATTGTTACAAAAAACACATTTTCCTCATATTTCTGTGGTGGAATGTTCTGGGATCTGCGTGGATCCACAAATTTCCACTCACCCCGCGTTCCCCAAAGTCTTCCAAAAAAATGGTACCTCACTTGCATGGGTAGGCCAAGTACCCGTGACATGAAATGGCGTAAAATGCAACGTGGACAAACCACAACTTCACACTGAAAAATGACCCTTTTTTGGCAAAGTGCCTAGCTGTAGTTTTTGAACCCTAGCTCTGCTGACATCTAGGGAAACCTAGCAAACCTATACATTTTTTAAAAATAGACACCCAGGGAAATCCAGGATGGGGTGAGTTGATTTCCTCCCTCCAGGTTCTGTTACCCAGATTCCCTTGCAAACCAATAAAATTGTCCAAAAAAATAAATTTTCCTCACATTTCTGTGGTGGAAAGTTCTGAAATCTGCGTGGATCCACAAATTTCCACTCACCCCACATTCCCAAAAGTCATCAGAGAAAAATGGTACCTCACTTGCGTGGGTAGGCCAAGTACCCGTGACATGAAATGGCGCAAAATGTAACGTGGACACACCACAATTTCACACTGAAAAATGACCCTTTTTTGGCAAAGTGCCTAGCTGTAGTTTTTGAACCCTAGCTCTGCTGGCACCTAGGGAAAGCTAGCAAACCTATCAATTTTTCAAAACTAGACAACCTGGGGAATCCATGATAGGGTGTCTTGACTGCCTTCCTCCAGGTACTGTTACCCAGAATCCTGTGCAAACCAAAAAAATAGTCAAAAAACCCACATTTTCCTCACATTTCTGTGGTGGAAAGTTCTGGAATCTGCGTGGATCCACAAATGTCCACTCACCCCGCTTTCCCCAAAGTCTTCTGAGAAAAATGGTACCTCACTTGCGTAGGTAGGCCTAGTGCCCGCGAGATGAAACGGCGCAAAATGCAACGTGGACACACCACAATTTCACAGTGAAAAATGACCCTCTTTTTACAAAGTGCCTAGCTGTAGTTTTTGAACCCTAGCTCTGCTGGCACCCAGGGAAACATAGCAACCCTATACATTTTTGAAAACTAGACATGCAGGGGAATCCAGGATGGGGAGACTTGACTGCCTCCCTCCAGGTTCTGTTACCCAGAATCCCCTGCAAACCTATAAAATTGTCAAAAGAACACATTTTCCTTACATTTCTGTGGTGCAAAGTTCTGGAATCTGCGTGGATCCACAAATTTCCACTCACCCCGCTTTCCCCAAAGTCTTCCGAGAAAAATGGTACCCCACTTTCATGGGTAGGCCTAGTTCCCGTGACATGAAACGGTGCAAAACACAACGTGCACACACCACAATTTCACAGTGAAAAATGACCCTTTTTTGGCAAAGTGCCTAGCTGTAGTTTTTGAACCCTAGCTCTGCTGGCACCTAGGGAAACCTAGCAAACCTATACATTTTTGGAAACTGGACACCCAGAAGAATCTAGGATGGGGTGAGTTGATTTCCTCCCTCCAGGTTCTGTCACCCAGATTCCCTTGCAAACCAAAATAATTGTCCAAAAAAATACATTTTCCTCACATTTCTGTGGTGGAAAGTTCTGAAATCTGCATGGATCCACAAATTTCCACTCACCCCACGTTCCCAAAAGTCATCAGAGAAAAATGGTACCTCGCTTGCGTGGGTAGGCCAAGTACCCGTGACATGAAATGGCGCAAAATGCAACGTGGACACACCACAATTTCACACTGAAAAATTACCCTTTTTTGGCAAAGTACCTAGCTGTAGTTTTTGAACCCTAGCTCTGCTGGCACCTAGGGAAACCTAGCAAACCTATACATTTTTGAAAACTAGACAACCTGGGGAATCCAGGATGGGGTGTCTTGACTGCCTCCCTCCAGGTTCTGTTACCCAGAATCCCTTGCAAACCTAAAGGAATTGTCAAAAAAAACCATTTTCCTCACATTTCTGTGGTGGAAAGTTCTGGAATCTGTGTGGATCCACAAATTTGCACTCACCCCGCATTCCCCAAAGTCTTACAAGAAAAATGCTACCTCACTTGCGTGGGTAGGCCTAGTGTCCACGACATGAAACGGCAAAAAATGCAACGTGGACACACCATAATTTCACAGTGAAAAATGACCCTTTTTTGGCAAAGTGCCTAGCTGTAGTTTTTGAACCCTAGCTCTGCTGGCACCTAGGGAAACCTAGCAAACCTATACATTTTTGAAAACTAGACAACCTGGGGAATCCATGATAGGGTGTCTTGACTGCCTTCCTCCAGGTACTGTTACCCATAACCCCGTGCAAACCAAAAAAATAGTCAAAAAACCCATATTTTCCTCACATTTCTGTGGTGGAAAGTTCTGGAATCTGCGTGGATCCACAAATGTCCACTCCCCCGCTTTCCCCAAAGTCTCCTGAGAAAAATGGTACCTCACTTGCGCAGGTAGGCCTAGTGCCCGCGAGATGGAACGGCGCACAATGCAACGTGGACACACCACAATTTCACAGTGAAAAATGACCCTCTTTTTGCAAAGTGCCTAGCTGTAGTTTTTGAACCTTAGCTCTGCTGGCACCCAGGGAAACATAGCAACTCTATACATTTTTGAAAACTAGACATGCAGGGGAATCCAGGATGGGGTGACTTGACTGCCTCCCTCCAGGTTCTGTTACCCAGAATCCCTTGCAAACCAATAAAATTGTCAAAAAAACACATTTTCCTTCCATTTCTGTGGTGCAAAGTTCTGGAATCTGCGTGGATCCACAAATTTCCACTCACCCCGCGTTCCCCAAAGTCTTCCGAGAAAAATGGTACCCCACTTTCATGGGTAGGCCTAGTTCCCGTGACATGAAACGGTGCAAAACACAACGTGCACACACCACAATTTCACAGTGAAAAATGACCCTTTTTTGGCAAAGTGTCTAGCTGTAGTTTTTGAACCCTAGCTCTGCTGGCACCTAGGGAAACCTAGCAAACCTATACATTTTTGGAAACTGGACACACAGGGGAATCCAGGATGGGGTATCTTGACTGCCTTCTTCCAGGTTGTGTTACCCAGAATCCCTTGCAAACCTAAAGGAATTGTCAAAAAAACACATTTTCCTTACATTTCTGTGGTGCAAAGTTCTGGAATCTGCGTGGATCCACAAATTTCCACTCACCCCGCGTTCCCCAAAGTCTTCCGAGAAAAATGGTACCCCACTTGCATGGGTAGGTCTAGTTCCCGCGACATGAAATGGCGCAAAACACAACGTGCACACATCACAATTTCACAGTGAAAAATGACTCTCTTTTTGCAAAGTGCCTAGCTGTAGTTTTTTAACCCTAGCTCGGCTGGCACCCAGGGAAACCAAGAAAACCTATACATTTTTGAAAACTAGACACCCAGGGGAATCCAGCATGGGGTGTATTGACTGCCTCCCTCCAGGTTCTGTTACCCAGAATCCCTTGCAAACCTGAAGAAATTGAAAAACAAAAACACATTTTCCTCACATTTCTGTGGTGGAAAGTTCTGGAATCTGTGTGGATCCACAAATTTGCACTCATCCCGCATTCCCCAAAGTCTTACGAGAAAAATGCTACCTCACTTGCGTGGGTAGACCTAGTGTCCGCGACGTGAAATGGCGCAAAATGCAACGTGGACACACCATAAATTCACAGTGAAAAATGACCCTTTTATGGCAAAGTGCCTAGCTGTAGTTTTTGAACCCTAGCTCGGCTGGCACCCAGGGAAACCTAGCAAACCTATACATTTTTTAAAACTAGACATGCAGAGGAATCCAGGATGGGGTGACTTGACTACCTCCCTCCAGGTTCTGTTACCCAGAATCCCTTGCAAACCTAAAGAAATTGAAAAAAAACCCACATTTTCCACACATTTCTGTGGTGGAAAGTTCGGGAATCTGTGTGGATCCACAAATTTGCACTCATCCCGCATTTCCCAAAGTCTTACGAGAAAAATGCTACCTCACTTGCGTGGGGAGACCTAGTGTCCGCGACATGAAATGGCGCAAAATGCAACATGGACACACCATAATTTCACAGTGAAAAATGACCCTTTTTTGGCAAAGTGCCTGTAAGACCTGGGGTCTCCAGGCCCTAAGGGAGTAACGTGACACGAGCGGCTGGGCACCCAAAGGCCTGTGTGTTAAGCGACCATACAACACACGCATCCTCTGAAGCAGTAAACGCACACAGTAATGGACGCCACACAATAAGGTGAATGCAAATTAATCAGATTTTATCTAATCAAAGGAGCACACACGGTAATCTTGGAGGGCAATGTATCTTAACTTGTACACATTAACATTTGCATTACAGCTTCTCATTACCTGTACACTTTAACAGGTGTATTCCAGTATCTCATTACCTGTACACTTTAACATGTGCATTACAGCATCTCATTACGGTTACCTCAGCAATCCCTGCAGTATGAACTTCCCTAATGCTGCGGGCCGGGGCCTGCACACGTGGCGCTACTGGTGTCTACGAAGAAACAAAGGCACATGAGCATAACTTGCGGTCGTATAATGTTTGCCTAGCACCCTGAGCATAAGCGTTGTGGATACAGGAAGCGCCTTGCACTTGGGACCTCCACTGGCGCATGGAGCGCTTGAGACCACAAACTGAGGTTACCCACTACTTGGACTTAGCACGCTCTGAGCGCTGGTGAATGCAACACATGGGATCAGCGCTCCTTAGACTTAGAACGCATTGCGTACTGGTGAATACACAGGAATGATCAGCGCTACTGAGACATAGAACGCATTGACTACTGGCGTATGTCAATGGATGATCAGCGCTATTTAGGCATAGAATGCACTGAGCACTGGTGAATACAAAGGAATGATCAGCGCTACTGAGACATAGAACGCATTGAGCACTGGTAAATACAATTGGACGATCAGCTCTACTCCAACATAGAACGCATTGAGCACTGGTAAATACAATTGGACGATCAGCGCTACTCCAACATAGAACGCATTGAGCACTGTTGAATACAAAGGAATGATCAGCGCTACTGAGACATAGAACGCATTGAGCACTGGTCAATACAATTGGACGATCAGCGCTACTCCAACATAGAACGCATTGAGCACTGTTGAATACAAAGGAATGATCAGCGCTACTGAGACATAGAACGCATTGAGCACTGTTGAGTCCTGCGAACGGCAGTCCCCAGGAGAGGGTAATCCCACGGAGGGGAGACTCACAATTACGGCGGGAAATCCCGCGGAGGGGGGAAAGTCACAGTCTCTGCATGCGGTGTCGTTCCCACTTGGTAGGGGGCGCACCGGGCCTTCCCACGACTCCCAGGGAGCAGGGGGGGGGCGAGTCTCAGGCCGCCACACGGCTGCGCTACCTTCCAGCCCCCGGGGGTTACCTTGGTCTCGTCGCTCGGTTCCGCTCCGGGCCCTTCTTCCGATGTGCACAACGGCGCGGACACTCCCGGACACTCGCTCTTCCTTCTGACGCTGCGACGGCAGCGGCGGGCCCCGGGCTTCTCCGCAGGCCCTGACTTGGCACTGACACTTCCCTGAAGCCTACGGGCCGCGGCGGTGATCGCGTTGTGGGTCCTCGCACCAGGGGGGGTCACAAATTAAGCGGGAGGTCGGCCAGCTCCGCGCTCGACAGCAGACCCGCACAGGGGGTCACAGGTCAGGTCTGGCAGCGCAGGAAACACAGCGCCAGTACCTGGTCGATCCCCAGCAGTCAGGCAATCAGTCGTTTCATGAAGTTACAATATTCGCTTTGGCATGAAGTTTCAGGATGTCGCTTCTGCAGTTTCAATATTCTCTCTTTGTGGCGCAGATGATACTGGCGCCCTTGGGGTTCTGTTCCTTGGGGGGTAGGGGATGAGTTGGCGACTAGGTCCTTCCTAGTCAGGCTGGGCAGAGGTTCCCTGGGTCCTCCTACTGCTGGGCAAGATCAGTGGGTTTCACAGGATCCCTCACTCACTTAAGAGGCAGCACCTAAGCCCTGTCACTCTCAGAGGCATAAGTCCCTGGCTAGGCCCTACCGCCTACACTCCGGCATGGATTCTCCAGCTCTGCTTCACCCCAACTGGCCAACTGACTGGAAAAAGTTCCCTCCCTAACTTATGTATCCCTAGGTCAGGTGACCTCTAGCCAAGGCGGCAAAAGTAAAAACCACACCTCCCTTCTAGAAGGTTCCAACACATTCCAGGAGCTTCCCCATTCTACCTATGGGACAAAAAAGGCGGGCTGGTGTTGCAACATTGTTGTGGGGTTCCAGACAGCTCCTGGCAGCTAGGGTGCTACTATGAAAGACCACTCTGCAGTAGCGGGGATCTGTGGCAGCCATCTTGGGAGAAGGGAGCACCTGCACCTTAACACTGGTTGGCAATGAAAAGGCGCCCGGAGACCTAAGTCCAACATCAAAAATGAGGGTGGAAAAAATGAGGCACGAACAAAAATAGATGGGGAGACTACCCTAGGGCTGACAGGTCCAACACGCGTCCCCCCCAGCCAAAAGAGGGGAGAGCTACTCAACCTCTAGGGAGTTCTCATCGCTAAGGCGGAAAAACCTGGAGAGACCGTCAGCATTGGCGTGGTCAACTCCGGGCCGATGTTCCACCCGAAAGTCCATCCCCTGTAGGGAAATGGACCACCTCAACAACTTGGGGTTTTCGCCTCTCATCTGCATGAGCCAGCGAAGGGGGCGGTGGTCGGTCTGGATAAGGAAGTGAGTTCCAAAGAGGTATGGCCTCAACTTCTTCAGAGCCCAGACCACCGCGAAGGCTTCTCTCTCAATGGTGCTCCATCGCCGTTCCCGAGGGAGGAGTCTCCTGGATATGAAGGCCACTGGTTGATCCTGACCCTCAGCTTTGAGTTGCGAGAGCACCGCACCTATGCCGTGCTCTGAGGCGTCGGTCTGCACAATAAATTCCTTGCTGAAATCCGGTGTTGCTAGTACTGGAGCGGTACACATCGCATGTTTCAGCGTGTCAAAGGCTTCTTGGCATGCAGCTGTCCATATGACCTTGCGAGGTTGCTTCTTCGAGGTCAATTCCGTCAAGGGGGTTACGATGGTACCATATCCCTTGACGAACCGGCGGTAATACCCAGTGAGGCCGAGGAAAGCTCGGACCTCTGTTTGGGTCTTGGGGGGCTCCCAAGCCAAGATGGTCTCTATTTTGGCCTGGAGGGGTTGCACCTTACCTCCGCCCACCAGGTGTCCCAGGTACACGACAGATCCCTGTCCAATCTGGCACTTGCTGGCTTTAATTGTTAGGCCAGCACGTTGCAGTGCCTGCAATACCTCCTGGAGGTGTTGCAGATGGTCCTCCCAGGTGCCACTGAAGACAGCTATATCATCCAGGTAGGCTGCTGAGAAGGACTCCAGACCAGATAGTACCTGATTCACTAACCGCTGGAATGTGGCCGGAGCATTTTTGAGCCCAAAGGGCATCACTCGGAACTGGTAGTGGCCCTCGGGGGTGGAGAATGCTGTTTTCTCCCTTGCTCCATCGGCCATGGCAATCTGCCAATATCCGGATGTCAGATCAATGGTGCTGAGGTACCGGGCTGCTCCCAGCCGGTCCACCAGCTCGTCTGCACGTGGGATGGGGTGAGCATCTGTCTTCGTGACAGAGTTCAACCCCCGGTAGTCCACACAGAACCGAAGCTCCGGTGTCGTACCCGGTGGGGCCGCTTTCGGCACCAACACCACTGGACTAGCCCACGGGCTGCTGGAAGGTTCTATCACCCCCAGCTCCAGCATCTTTGCCACCTCACGCTGGATGCTATCTTTCACTCGGTCAGAGAGCCGGTAAGACTTGTTCTTCACCGGGGGGCTGTCCCCTGTGTCCACATCATGGGTACACAGATGAGTGATTCCAGGCGTGAGGGAGAACAACGAGGCGAACTGTCCCAGGACATGGCGGCAGTCCCTCTGTTGCTCTGGGGTCAAGGATGGGTGAGAGGATTACACCTTCCACCGAACCATCCTTCTCTTGTACCGCTAGAAGGTCAGGAAGAGCTTCACTCTCTTCCTCCTCGCTCCCATCCGTCACCATCAGGAGAGCAAGCTCTGATCGCTCATGGTGCGGCTTCATGCGGTTGACATGGAGCACCCTGAGGGGCTGACGGGGGGTCTTCAAGTCTACTATGTATGTGGTCTGGCCTCGTCGCTCCACAATGTCGTACGGACCAGTCCACCGGTCCTGGAGGGCGCAAAGCTCCCCAGGCTCCATGACCCACACCTTCTGTCCCACGTCCAACTCGACCATCCGAGCGTTGCGGTCATACCATTCCTTCATCACGGTCTGGCTAGCCTCCAGGTTCTCTGAGGCCGCCTTCCACAGCTTGGCCATCTGGCTGCGGAACACCAGCATGTAGCTGACAATGTCACGGGGAAGCTTCTGTGAAGTCTTCTCCCACCCCTCTTTCACTAAACTGAGGGGACCCCTAACGGGATGGCCATAGAGCAACTCAAACGGGCTGAACCCGACTCCCTTCTGCGGTACCTCCCGGTAGGAGAATAACAAGCAGGGGAGGAGGACATCCCATTTACGCCTCAAGCCCTCTGGCAGCCTCCGGATCATACCCTTCAATGTCTTATTGAAGCGCTCTACAAGTCCATTAGTCTGGGGGTGGTAAGGAGTGGAGAACCGGTAGGTCACCCCACACTCCTTCCACATGGCCTGCGTGTAGGCCGACATGAAATTTGTGCCCCTGTCCGACACCACGACCTTGGGGAATCCCACTCGGGTAAAAATCCCCAATAGTGCCCTCGCCACCACCGGTGCAGTGATGGTCCTCAGAGGAATAGCCTCTGGGTACCTTGTGGCGTGGTCCACCAAAACCAGAATGAACCGGTGTCCCGCTGCGGTCGGAGGGTCCAATGGCCCAACAATATCAATACCGACCCTCTCAAAAGGGGTCCCGACCACGGGGAGCGGTTCCAAATGGACCTTCAATTTAGTCCCAGTCTTGCCACTTGCCTGACAAGACTTACAGGTCTTGCAAAAGGTGTCTGAGGCAATCCTCATCCTGGGCCAATAAAAATAAGGGACCAACCGTGCAAAGGTTTTGTCCTGGCCCAGGTGTCCGGCTAAGGGAATCTCGTGCGCTAACTCCAGCAGTAAGGCCCGGTAACATTGGGGGACCACTATGGCCCTCGAAGATCCATGTACCGGCACCCTGGGCTCACTGTATAGGAGACCATCCTCCCAATACACATGATATCCTCCCATCTCCTGACTGGCCACTTGGGCTTCGGCCTGTCGCCGCATGCCTTCAAGCGTGGGGCACGCCCTTTGTGCCTGACAAAATTCCTCCCGGGTAGGGCCTCCTCCCACATGCCAGTCAGCAAGGGTCGGCAAGTCCTCCACGGGAATGACATCCACCTCCACGGACTCCGGGGGCACCTCTGCGGCCTCCCCATCCATCTCACGGGGCGTGTCCTTTACCACCTTCTTCTTTCCTCTTCTGGTGTTGGGTTGGGCCATGATTCCAGGCTCCAACCCAGGGTGAGTTTCATGCTGGGCAGCCATGGACCGCGTGACTACGCAAGTCCACCCTGGTAATCCCAGCATCTCGGTGTGAGCTCAAAACTCGACATCTTTCCACTTGGTGTGCTCCAGGTCGTTCCCTAGCAAGCACCCCACAGGCAAGGCAGGGCTCACCGCAACTCTTAGTAGGCCTTTGACTCCTCCCCACTCAAATGGAACACGAGCCACTGGATAGTGACTCACACTGCCGTCAGCCAATACGGCCGGATGGAACTCCTCAGGGACTACTTGGTCTGGGGACACCAGCCGCCTCACTACAGTGGTCATGCTGGCACCTGTGTCCCTCAGAGCCTCCACCTCCTCCCCGTTAATTCTCACCCTCTGCTGATATTTAGCAGTGTTCGGGGGCAGGGACACTACGGGGACCACCTCTCTATCCCCGAGTGAAACCAGGGTCAGGCCTGTCCACACCCCTTCCCTATCTAAGGGCAGCTCCACCCCAAGCACTATACTACTCACCCTGGGACTTTTCCCGCCCGTTGGGGCTGGGGGTCGCTTGCGACACTTGGGATCTCCCTTGTAGTGTCCAATCTCCCCACATTCGTAGCACCGCACAATCCTAGGCTGCTGACTCCCATCAGGGTAAGTGGGTCTTGTGGAATTGGACGGGGGTGGGGTTCCTACTCCCTTCCCAAACTTATTTTGGGGGCCTTTAGAGAACTCCACCTTTTTATCTCCCCCCTCCTGGGGGAAACCCTGTCCGCCTTTCGAGCCATCTCCCCCGGGGCCCTTGTGAGACACCCGGGTGCTCACCCAAATATCTGCCTCCTCTGCAAGTTCACGGGGATCCATCAACTTGCGGTCCACCAGATGTTGGCGCAGCTCCGGAAAGCACTTATCCAAGAGGTGCTCCCGTAAAAAAAGATTGTACACCCCTTGATAGTCCTGCACCTCGCTGCCACGCACCCAACCATCTAGTGCCTTTCTCGCATAATCAAAAAAATCCACCCATGACTGTGTGGACAGCTTATGGCTGCCACGGAACTTCTGCCTGTACCTCTCGGGGTTAAGACCAAACTTTTTCAGTAAAGCCTCTTTCATGGGGGCATACCTGACCTGATCCGCCTTGGCCAAATATAGCAGGGTGTCCCTGACATTGGGAGGTATATACCGATATAAACTACCTCCCCAATTACTCTCGGGTACCCCATGGGCAGTCTAGGCTACCTCGTATGCCTCCAACCATTTAGCAATGTAGTCCCCCACGGTGTAATTGGCAATGACTTCCTTAGGTAGGTAGAATTTTGACTCGTGAGACTCTTTAGGTATGCTGCCACCATTGTCCTTATTGGACACATTCAATTGGAGGGCGCGCAGCTCCAACTCTTTCAGCTGAAGCTCGTGCGCCAGCTTCTTTTCCTCCATTGCCCATCTCTTGTTTTCTCTCTCTTGTTCCAATTTGGCCAATTCCCTTTCTCTCTCTTGTTCCAACTTGGCCAGCTCCCACTTTAACTGCCTCTCCTCCCTCCTGTCCTCATACTCCTCTGGAGACGCGCTCCTCCTAGACCCTGTCCTACTACATTTGCATTACAGCTTCTCATTACCTGTACACTTTAACAGGTGTATTCCAGTATCTCATTACCTGTACACTTTAACATGTGCATTACAGCATCTCATTACGGTTACCTCCGCAATCCCTGCAGTATGAACTTCCCTAATTCTGCGGGCCGGGGCCCGCACACGTGGCGCTACTGGTGTCTACGAAGAAACAAAGGCACATGAGCATAACTTGCGGTCGTATAATGTTTGCCTAGCACCCTGAGCATAAGCGTTGTGGATACAGGAAGCGCCTTGCACTTGGGACCTCCACTGGCGCATGGAGCGCTTGAGACCACAAACTGAGGTTACCCACTACTTGGACTTAGCACGCTCTGAGCGCTGGTGAATGCAACACATGGGATCAGCGCTCCTTAGACTTAGAACGCATTGCGTACTGGTGAATACACAGGAATGATCAGCGCTACTGAGACATAGAACGCATTGAGCACTGGCGTATGCCAATGGATGATCAGCGCTATTTAGGCATAGAACGCACTGAGCACT
Organism: Triturus cristatus; assembly: GCF_964204655.1. Classification (NCBI taxonomy): domain Eukaryota; kingdom Metazoa; phylum Chordata; class Amphibia; order Caudata; family Salamandridae; genus Triturus; species Triturus cristatus. Next base: position 927,899,442 of record NC_140579.1, on the reverse strand, counting down.
GGTGAATACAAAGGAATGATCAGCGCTACTGAGACAAAAAACGCATTGAGCACTGGTAAATACAATTGGACGATCAGCGCTACTCCAACATAGAACGCATTGAGCACTGGTAAATACAATTGGACGATCAGCGGTCCTCCAACATAGAACGCATTGAGCACTGTTGAATACAAAGGAATGATCAGCGCTACTGAGACATAGAACGCATTGAGCACTGGTCAATACAATTGGACGATCAGCGCTACTCCAACATAGAACGCATTGAGCACTGTTGAATACAAAGGAATGATCAGCGCTACTGAGACATAGAACACATTGAGCACTGTTGAGTCCTGTGAACGGCAGTCCCCAGGAGAGGGTAATCCCACGGAGGGGAGACTCACAATTACGGCGGGAAATCCCGCGGAGGGGGGAAAGTCAAAGTCTCTGCATGCCGTGTCGTTCCCACTTGGTAGGGGGCGCACCGGGCATTCCCACGACTCCCGGGGAGCAGGGGGGGGCAAGTCTCAGGCCGCCACATGGCCACGCTACCTCCCAGCCCCCGGGGGTTACCTTGGTCTCGTCGCTCGGTTCCACTCCGGGCCCTTCTTACGATGCGCGCAATGGCGCGGGACACTCCCGGACACTCGCTCTTCCTTCTGATGCTGCGACTGCAGCGGCGAGGCCCCGGGCTTCTCCACAGGCCCCGACTTGGCACTGACACTTCCCTGAGGCCTACGGGCCACGGCGGTGATCGCGTTGTGGGTCCTCGCACCAGGGGGGGTCACAAATTAAGCGGGAACTCGGCCAGCTCCGCGCTCGAGTTCACAGGTCAGGTCTGGCAGCGCAGGAAACACAGCGCCAGTACCTGGTCAATCCCCAGCAGTCAGGCAATCAGTTGTTTCATGAAGTTACAATATTCGCTTTGGCATGAAGTTTCAGGATGTCGCTTCTGCAGTTTCAATATTCAGTCTTTGTGGCGCAGATGATACTGGCGCCCTTGGGGTTCTGTTCCTTGGGGGGTAGGGGATGAGTTGGCGACTAGGTCCTTCCTAGTCAGGCTGGGCAGAGGTTCCCTGAGTCCTCCTACTGCTGGGCAAGATCAGTGGGTTTCACAGGATCCCTCACTCACTTAAGAGGCAGCACCTAAGCCCTGTCACTCTCAGAGGCATAAGTCCCTGGCTAGGCCCTACCGCCTACACTCCGGCATGGATTCTCCAGCTCTGCTTCACCCCAACTGGCCAACTGACTGGAAAAAGTTCCATCCCTCACTTCTGTATCCCTAGGTCAGGTGACCTCTAGCCAAGGCGGCAAAAGTAAAAACCACACCTCCCTTCTAGAAGGTTCCAGCACATTCCAGGAGCTTCCCCATTCTACCTATGGGACAAAAAAGGCGGGCTGGTGTCGCAATATTGTTGTGGGGTTCCAGCCAGCTCCTGGCAGCTAGGGTGCTACTATGAAAGACCACTCTGCAGTAGCAGGGGTCTGTGGCAGCCATCTTGGGAGAAGGGAGCACCTGCACCTTAACACTGGTTGGCGATGAAAAGGCGCCGGAGACCTAAGTCCAACATCAAAAATGAGGGTGGAAAAAATGAGGCACGATCAAAAATAGATGGGGAGACTACCCTAGGGCTGACAGGTCCAACAGTGCCTAGCTGTAGTTTTTTAACCCTAGCTCTGCTGGCACCTAGGCAAACCTAGCAAACCTATACATTTTTTAAAACTAGACAACCTGGGGAATCCATGATAGGGTGTCTTGACTGCCTCCCTCCAGGTTCTGTTACCCAGATTCCCTTGCAAACCAAAACAATTGTCCAAAAAAATAAATTTTCCTCACATTTCTGTGGTGGACAGTTCTGAAATCTGCGTGGATCCACAAATTACCACTCACCCCACATTCCCAAAAGTCATCATAGAAAAATGGTACCTCACTTGCGTGGGTAGGCCAAGTAACCGTGACATGAAATAGCGCAAAATGCAACGTGGACACACCACAATTTCACACTGAAAAATGACCCTTTTTTGGCAAAGTGCCTAGCTGTAGTCTTTGAACCCTAGCTCTGCTGGCAACTAGGGAAACCTAGCAAACCTATACATTTTTGAAAACTAGACATCCAGGGGAATCCAGGATGGGGTGACTTGACTGCCTCCCTCCAGGTTCTGTTACCCAGAATCCCTTGCAAACCAAAATTGTTACAAAAAACACATTTTCCTCATATTTCTGTGGTGGAATGTTCTGGGATCTGCGTGGATCCACAAATTTCCACTCACCCCGCGTTCCCCAAAGTCTTCCGAGAAAAATGATACCTCACTTGCATGGGTAGGCCAAGTGCCCGCGACATGAAACGGCTCAAAATGCAACGTGCACACACCACAATTTCACAGTGAAAAATGACCCTTTTTTGGCAAAGTGCCTAGCTGTAGTTTTTGAACCCTAGCTCTGCTGGCACCTAGGGAAACCTAGCAAACCTATACATTTTTGAAAACTAGACACCCAGGGGAATCCAGGATGGGGTGAGTTGATTTCCTCCCTCCAGGTTCTGTTACCCAGATTCCCTTGCAAACCAAAAAACTTGTCCAAAAAACACATTTTCCTCACATTTCTGTGGTGGAAGGTTCTGAAATCTGCGTGGACCCACAAATTTCCACTCACCCCGCGTTCCCCAATGTCTTCCGAGAAAAATGATACCTCACTTGCATGGGTAGGCCAAGTGTCCACGACATGAAACGGCGCAAAATGCATCGTGGACACACCATAATTTCACAGTGAAAATGACCCTTTTTTGGCAAAGTGCCTAGCTGTAGTTTTTGAACCCTAGCTCTGCTGGCACGTAGGGAAACCTAGCAAACCTATACATTTTTGAAAACTAGACACCTAGGGGAATCCAGGATGGGGTGACTTGACTGCCTCCCTCCAGGTTCTGTTACCCAGAATCCCTTGCAAACCAAAATTGTCAAAAAAAACAAATTTTCTTCACATTTCTGTGGTGAAAAGTTCTGGAATCTGGGTTGATCCACAAATTTCCACTCACCCCGCATTCCCCAAAGTCTTCGGAGAAAAATGGTACCTCACTTGCGTGGGTAGGCCTAGTGCCCGCGACACGAAACGGCGCAAAATGCAACGTGGACACACCACAATTTCACAGTGAAAAATGACCCTTTTTTGGCAAAGTGCCTAGCTGTAGTTTTTTAACCCTAGCTCTGCTGGCACCTAGGGAAAGCTAGCAAACCTATACATTTTTGAAAACTAGACACCCAGGGGAATCCAGAATGGGGTGACTTGACTGCCTCCCTCCAGGTTCTGTTACACAGAATCCCTTGCAAACCTATAAAATTGTCCAAAAAAACACATTTTCCTCCCATTTCTGTGGTGCAAAGTTCTGGAATCAGTGTGGATCCACAAATTTCCACTCACCCCGCGTTCCCCAAAGTCTTCCGAGAAAAATGATACCTCACTTGCATGGGTAGGCCAAGTGCCCGCGACATGAAACGGCTCAAAATGCAACGTGCACACACCACAATTTCACAGTGAAAAATGACCCTTTTTTGGCAAAGTGCCTAGCTGTAGTTTTTGAACCCTAGCTCTGCTGGCACCTAGGGAAACCTAGCAAACCTATACATTTTTGAAAACTAGACACCCAGGGGAATCCAGGATGGGGTGAGTTGATTTCCTCCCTCCAGGTTCTGTTACCCAGATTCCCTTGCAAACCAAAAAACTTTCCCAAAAAAACACATTTTCCTCACATTTCTGTGGTGGAAGGTTCTGAAATCTGCGTGGACCCACAAATTTCCACTCACCCCGCGTTCCACAATGTCTTCCGAGAAAAATGATACCTCACTTGCATGGGTAGGCCAAGTGTCCGCGAAATGAAACGGCGCAAAATGCAACGTGGACACACCATAATTTCACAGTGAAAAATGACCCTTTTTTGGCAAAGTGCCTAGCTGTAGTTTTTGAACCCTAGCTCTGATGGCACGTAGGGAAACCTAGCAAACCTATACATTTTTGAAAACTAGACACCTAGGGGAATCCAGGATGGGGTGACTTGACTGCCTCCCTCCAGGTTCTGGTACCCAGAATCCCTTGCAAACCAAAATTGTCCAAAAAAACTAATTTTCTTCACATTTCTGTGGTGGAAAGTTCTGGAATCAGTGTGGATCCACAAATTTCCACTCACCCCGCGTTCCCCAAAGTCTTCCGTGAAAAATGATACCTCACTTGCATGGGTAGGCCAATTGCCCGCGACATGAAACGGCTCAAAATGCAACGTGCACACACCACAATTTCACAGTGAAAAATGACCCTTTTTTGGCAAAGTGCCTAGCTGTAGTTTTTGAACCCTAGCTCTGCTGGCACCTAGGGAAACCTAGCAAACCTATACATTTTTGAAAACTAGACACCCAGGGGAATCCAGGATGGGGTGAGTTGATTTCCTCCCTCCAGGTTCTGTTACCCAGATTCCCTTGCAAACCAAAAACCTTGCCCAAAAAAACACATTTTCCTCACATTTCTGTGGTGGAAGGTTCTGAAATCTGCGTGGACCCACAAATTTCCACTCACCCCGCGTTCCACAATGTCTTCCGAGAAAAATGATACCTCACTTGCATGGGTAGGCCAAGTGTCCGCGAAATGAAACGGCGCAAAATGCAACGTGGACACACCACAATTTCACAGTGAAAAATGACCCTTTTTTGGCAAAGTGCCTAGCTGTAGTTTTTTAACCCTAGCTCTGCTGGCACCTAGGGAAAGCTAGCAAACCTATACATTTTTTAAACCTAGACACCCAGGGGAATCCAGAATGGGGTGACTTGACTGCCTCCCTCCAGGTTCTGTTACACAGAATCCCTTGCAAACCTATAAAATTGTCAAAAAAACCACATTTTCCTCCCGTTTCTGTGGTGCAAAGTTCTGGAATCAGTGTGGATCCACAAATTTCCACTCACCCCGCGTTCCCCAAAGTCTTCCGAGAAAAATGGTACACCACTTGCATGGGTAGGCCTAGTTCCCGCGACATGAAATGGCGTAAAACACAACATGCACACATCACAATTTCACAGTGAAAAATGACCCTTTTATGGTAAGGTGCCTAGCTGTAGTTTTTGTAACCTAGCTCGCCTGGCACCCAGGGAAACCAAGCAAACCTATACATTTTTGAAAACTAGACACCCAGGGAAATCCAGGATGGGGTGACTTGACTGCCTCCCTCCAGGTTCTGTTACCCAGAATCCCTTGCAAACCAAAATTGTCAAAAAAAACAAATTTTCTTCACATTTCTGTGGTGAAAAGTTCTGGAATCTGGGTTGATCCACAAATTTCCACTCACCCCGCATTCCCCAAAGTCTTCGGAGAAAAATGGTACCTCACTTGCGTGGGTAGGCCTAGTGCCCGCGACACGAAACGGCGCAAAATGCAACGTGGACACACCACAATTTCACAGTGAAAAATGACCCTTTTTTGGCAAAGTGCCTAGCTGTAGTTTTTTAACCCTAGCTCTGCTGGCACCTAGGGAAAGCTAGCAAACCTATACATTTTTGAAAACTAGACACCCAGGGGAATCCAGAATGGGGTGACTTGACTGCCTCCCTCCAGGTTCTGTTACACAGAATCCCTTGCAAACCTATAAAATTGTCCAAAAAAACACATTTTCCTCCCATTTCTGTGGTGCAAAGTTCTGGAATCAGTGTGGATCCACAAATTTCCACTCACCCCGCGTTCCCCAAAGTCTTCCGAGAAAAATGATACCTCACTTGCATGGGTAGGCCAAGTGCCCGCGACATGAAACGGCTCAAAATGCAACGTGCACACACCACAATTTCACAGTGAAAAATGACCCTTTTTTGGCAAAGTGCCTAGCTGTAGTTTTTGAACCCTAGCTCTGCTGGCACCTAGGGAAACCTAGCAAACCTATACATTTTTGAAAACTAGACACCCAGGGGAATCCAGGATGGGGTGAGTTGATTTCCTCCCTCCAGGTTCTGTTACCCAGATTCCCTTGCAAACCAAAAAACTTTCCCAAAAAAACACATTTTCCTCACATTTCTGTGGTGGAAGGTTCTGAAATCTGCGTGGACCCACAAATTTCCACTCACCCCGCGTTCCACAATGTCTTCCGAGAAAAATGATACCTCACTTGCATGGGTAGGCCAAGTGTCCGCGAAATGAAACGGCGCAAAATGCAACGTGGACACACCATAATTTCACAGTGAAAAATGACCCTTTTTTGGCAAAGTGCCTAGCTGTAGTTTTTGAACCCTAGCTCTGATGGCACGTAGGGAAACCTAGCAAACCTATACATTTTTGAAAACTAGACACCTAGGGGAATCCAGGATGGGGTGACTTGACTGCCTCCCTCCAGGTTCTGTTACCCAGAATCCCTTGCAAACCAAAATTGTCCAAAAAAACTAATTTTCTTCACATTTCTGTGGTGGAAAGTTCTGGAATCAGTGTGGATCCACAAATTTCCACTCACCCCGCGTTCCCCAAAGTCTTCCGTGAAAAATGATACCTCACTTGCATGGGTAGGCCAATTGCCCGCGACATGAAACGGCTCAAAATGCAACGTGCACACACCACAATTTCACAGTGAAAAATGACCCTTTTTTGGCAAAGTGCCTAGCTGTAGTTTTTGAACCCTAGCTCTGCTGGCACCTAGGGAAACCTAGCAAACCTATACATTTTTGAAAACTAGACACCCAGGGGAATCCAGGATGGGGTGAGTTGATTTCCTCCCTCCAGGTTCTGTTACCCAGATTCCCTTGCAAACCAAAAAACTTGCCCAAAAAAACACATTTTCCTCACATTTCTGTGGTGGAAGGTTCTGAAATCTGCGTGGACCCACAAATTTCCACTCACCCCGCGTTCCACAATGTCTTCCGAGAAAAATGATACCTCACTTGCATGGGTAGGCCAAGTGTCCGCGAAATGAAACGGCGCAAAATGCAACGTGGACACACCACAATTTCACAGTGAAAAATGACCCTTTTTTGGCAAAGTGCCTAGCTGTAGTTTTTTAACCCTAGCTCTGCTGGCACCTAGGGAAAGCTAGCAAACCTATACATTTTTTAAACCTAGACACCCAGGGGAATCCAGAATGGGGTGACTTGACTGCCTCCCTCCAGGTTCTGTTACACAGAATCCCTTGCAAACCTATAAAATTGTCAAAAAAACCACATTTTCCTCCCGTTTCTGTGGTGCAAAGTTCTGGAATCAGTGTGGATCCACAAATTTCCACTCACCCCGCGTTCCCCAAAGTCTTCCGAGAAAAATGGTACACCACTTGCATGGGTAGGCCTAGTTCCCGCGACATGAAATGGCGTAAAACACAACATGCACACATCACAATTTCACAGTGAAAAATGACCCTTTTATGGTAAGGTGCCTAGCTGTAGTTTTTGTAACCTAGCTCGCCTGGCACCCAGGGAAACCAAGCAAACCTATACATTTTTTAAAACTAGACACCCAGGGAAATCCAGGATGGGGTGTCTTGACTGCCTCCCTCCAGGTTCTGTTACCCAGAATCCCTTGCAAACCTAAAGAAATTGTAAAAAAAAAAAACACATTCTCCTCACATTTCTGTGGTGGAAAGTTCTGGAATCTGTGTGGATCCACAAATTTGCACTCATCCCGCATTCCCCAAAGTCTTACGAAAAAAAAAATGCTACCTCACTTGCGTGGGGAGACCTAGTGTCCGCGACATGAAATGGCGCAAAATGCAACATGGACACACCATAATTTCACTGTGAAAAATGACCCTTTTTTGGCAAAGTTTCTAGCTGTAGTTTTTGAACCCTAGCTCTGCTGGCACCTAGGGAAACCTACCAAACCTATACATTTTTGAAAACTAGACACCCAGGGGAATCCAGGATGGGGAGAGTTGATTTACACCCTCCAGGTTCTGTTACCCAGATTCCCTTGCAAACCAAAAAACTTGTCCAAAAAAACACATTTTCCTCACATTTCTGTGGTTGAAAGTTCTGGAATCTGCATGGATCCACAAATTTCCACTCACCCCTCGTTCCCCAAAGTCGTCCGAGAAAAATGGTAACCCACTTGCGTGGGTAGGTCTAGTTCCCGCGACATGAAACTGTGCAAAATGAAACGTGGACACACCACAATTTCACAGTGAAAAATGACCCTTTTTTGGTAAAGTGCCTAGCTGTAGTTAATGAACCCTAGCTCTGCTGGCACCTAGGGAAACCAAGCAAACCTATACATTTTTTAAAACTAGACACCAAGGGAAATCCAAGATGGGGTGACTTGACTGCCTCCCTCCAGGTTCTGTTACCCAGAATCCCTTGCAAACCAAAATTGTCAAAAAAAACACATTTTCTTCACATTTCTGTGGTGGAAAGTTCTGGAATCTGGGTTGATCCACAAATTTCCACTCACCCCGCATTCCCCAAAGTCTTCGGAGAAAAATGGTACCTCACTTGCGTGGGTAGGCCTAGTGCCCGCGACACGAAACAGTGCAAAATGCAACGTGGACACACCACAATTTCACAGTGAAAAATGACCCTTTTTTGGCAAAGTGCCTAGCTATAGTTTTTTAACCCTAGCTCTACTGGCACCTAGGGAAACCAAGCAAACCTATACATTTTTTAAAACTAGACACCAAGGGAAATCCAAGATGGGGTGACTTGACTGCCTCCCTCCATGTTCTGTTACCCAGAATCGCTTGCAAACCAAAATTGTCAAAAAAAACAAATTTTCCTCACATTTCTGTGGTGGAAAGTTCTGGAATCCGCATAGTTCCACAAATTTCCACTCACCCTGCTTTCCCCAATGTCTTCCGAGAAAAATGGTACCTCACTTGCGTGGGTAGGCCTAGTGCCCGTGACATGAAACGGCGCAAAATGCAACGTGGACACACCACAATTTCACACTGAAAAATGACCCTTTTTTGGCAAAGTGCCTAGCTGTAGGTTTTGAACCCTAGCTCTGCTGGCACCCAGGGAAAACTAGCAAACCTTTACATTTTTGAAAACTAGACACCCAGGGGAATCTAGGATGGGGTGAGTTGATTTCCACCATCCAGGTTCTGTCACCCAGATTCCCTTGCAAACCAAAAAAAAAAATTGTACAGAAAAATAAATTTTCCTCACATTTCTGTGGTGGAAAGTTCTGGAATCTGCGTGGATCCACAAATTTCCACTCACCCCGCGTTCCCCAAAGTCATCAGAGAAAAATGGTACCTCACTTGCGTGGGTAGGCCAAGTACCCGTGACATGAAATGGCGCAAAATGCAACGTGGACACACCACAATATCACAGTGAAAAATGACCCTTTTTTGGCAAAGTGCCTAGCTGTAGTTTTTGAACTCTAGCTCTGCTGACATCTAGGGAAACCTAGCAAACCTATACATTTTTGAAAACTAGACACCCAGGGAAATCCAGGATGGGGTCAGTTGATTTCCTCCCTCCAGGTTCTGTTACCCAGATTCCCTTGCAAACCAAAATTGTCCAAAAAAAACACATTTTCCTTACATTTCTGTGGTGCAAAGTTCTGGAATCTGCGTGGATCCCCAAATTTCCACTCACCCCACGGTCCCAAAAGTCGTCAGAGAAAAATGGTACCTCACTTGCGTGGGTAGGCCAAGTACCCGTGACATGAAATGGCATAAAATGCAACGTGGACACACCACAATTTCACACTGAAAAATGACCCTTTTTTGGCAAAGTGCCTAGCTGTAGCTTTTGAACCCTAGCTCTGCTGGCAACTAGGGAAACCTAGCAAACCTATACATTTTTGAAAACTAGACATCCAGGGGAATCCAGGATGGGGAGACTTGACTGCCTCCCTCCAGGTTCTGTTACCCAGAATCCCTTGCAAACCAAAATTGTAAGAAAAAACATTTTCCTCACATTTCTGTGGTGGAAAGTTCTGGAATCTGCGTGGATCCACAAATTTCCACTCACCCCGCGTTCCCCAAAGTCATCAGAGAAAAATGGTACCTCACTTGCGTGGGTAGGCCAAGTACCCGTGACATGAAATGGCGCAAAATGCAACGTGGACACCACAATTTCACACTGAAAAATTACCCTTTTTTGGCAAAGTGCCTAGCTGTAGTTTTTGAACCCTAGCTCTGCTGACATCTAGGGAAACCTAGCAAACCTATACATTTTTGAAAACTGGACACCCAGGGAAATCCAGGATGGGGTGAGTTCATTTCTTCCCTCCAGGTTCTGTTACCCAGATTCCCTTGCAAACCAAAAAACTTGTCCAAAAAAAGTAAATTTTCCTCACATTTCTGTGGTGGAAAGTTCTGAAATCTGAGTGGATCCACAAATTTCCACTCACCCCGCGTTCCCCAAAGTCATCAGAGAAAAATGGTACCTCACTTGCATGGGTAGGCCAAGTACCCGTGACATGAAATGGCGCAAAATGCAACGTGGACACACCACAATTTCACAGTGAAAAATGACCCTTTTTTGGCAAAGTGCCTAGCTGTAGTTTTTGAACTCTAGCTCTGCTGACATCTAGGGAAACCTAGCAAACCTATACATTTTTGAAAACTAGACACCCAGGGAAATCCAGGATGGGGTCAGTTGATTTCCTCCCTCCAGGTTCTGTTACCCAGATTCCCTTGCAAACCAAAATTGTCCAAAAAAAACACATTTTCCTTACATTTCTGTGGTGCAAAGTTCTGGAATCTGCGTGGATCCCCAAATTTCCACTCACCCCACGGTCCCAAAAGTCGTCAGAGAAAAATGGTACCTCACTTGCGTGGGTAGGCCAAGTACCCGTGACATGAAATGGCATAAAATGCAACGTGGACACACCACAATTTCACACTGAAAAATGACCCTTTTTTGGCAAAGTGCCTAGCTGTAGCTTTTGAACCCTAGCTCTGCTGGCAACTAGGGAAACCTAGCAAACCTATACATTTTTGAAAACTAGACATCCAGGGGAATCCAGGATGGGGAGACTTGACTGCCTCCCTCCAGGTTCTGTTACCCAGAATCCCTTGCAAACCAAAATTGTAAGAAAAAACATTTTCCTCACATTTCTGTGGTGGAAAGTTCTGGAATCTGCGTGGATCCACAAATTTCCACTCACCCCGCGTTCCCCAAAGTCATCAGAGAAAAATGGTACCTCACTTGCGTGGGTAGGCCAAGTACCCGTGACATGAAATGGCGCAAAATGCAACGTGGACACCACAATTTCACACTAAAAAATTACCCTTTTTTGGCAAAGTGCCTAGCTGTAGTTTTTGAACCCTAGCTCTGCTGACATCTAGGGAAACCTAGCAAACCTATACATTTTTGAAAACTGGACACCCAGGGAAATCCAGGATGGGGTGAGTTCATTTCTTCCCTCCAGGTTCTGTTACCCAGATTCCCTTGCAAACCAAAAAACTTGTCCAAAAAAAGTAAATTTTCCTCACATTTCTGTGGTGGAAAGTTCTGAAATCTGAGTGGATCCACAAATTTCCACTCACCCCACATTCCCAAAAGTCATCAGAGAAAAATGGTACCTAACTTGCGTGGGTAGGTCAAGTACCCGTGACATGAAATGGCTCAAAATGTAACGTGGACACACCACAATTTCACACTGAAAAATGACCCTTTTTTGGCAAAGTGTCTAGCTGTAGCTTTTGAACCCTAGCTCTGCTGGCAACTAGGGAAACCTAGCAAACCTATACATTTTTGAAAACTAGACATCCAGGGGAATCCAGGATGGAGTGACTTGACTGCCTCCCTCCAGGTTCTGTTACCCAGAATTCCTTGCAAACAAAATTGTAAAAAAAAAACCATCTTCCTCACATTTCTGTGGTGGAAAGTTCTGGAATTAGCGTGGATCCACAAATTTCCACTCACCCCGCGTTCCCCAAACTCTTCCGAGAAAAATTATACCTCACTTGCATGGGTAGGACACGTGCCGGCGACATGAAACGGCTCAAAATGCAACGTGCACACACCACAATTTCACAGTGAAAAATGACCCTTTTTTGGCAAAGTGCCTAGCTGTAGTTTTTGAACCCTAGCTCTGCTGGCACCTAGGGAAACCTAGCAAACCTATACATTTTTTAAAACTAGACAACCAGGGGAATCAATGATAGGGTGTCTTGACTGCCTTCCACCATGTACTGTTACCCAGAATCCCGTGCAAACCAAACAAATAGTCCAAAAACCCACATTTTCCTCACATTTCTGTGGTGGAAAGTTCAGGAATCTGTGTGGATCCACCAATGTCCACTCACCCCGCTTTCCTCAAAGTCTTCTGAGAAAAATGGTACCTCACTTGCGTAGGTAGGCCTAGTGCCGGCGAGATGAAACGGCGCAAAATGTAACGTGGACACACCACAATTTCACAGTGAAAAATGACCCTCTTTTTGCAAAGTGCCTAGCTGTAGTTTTTTAACCCTAGCTCTGCTGGCACCAAGGGAAACATAGCAACCCTATACATTTTTGAAAACTAGACACCCAGGGGAATCTAGGATGGGGTGACTTGACTGCCTCCCTCCAGGTTCTGTCACCCAGATTCCCTTGCAAACCAAAAAAATTGTACAAAAAAATAAATTTTCCTCACATTTCTGTGGTGGAAAGTTCTGAAATCTGCATAGATCCACAAATTTCCACTCACCCCACATTCCCAAAAGTCATCAGAGAAAAATGGTACCTCACTTGCGTGGGTAGGCCAAGTACCCGTGACATGAAATGGCATAAAATGCAACGTGGACACACCACAATTTCACACTGAAAAATGACCCTTTTTTGGCAAAGTGCCTAGCTGTAGCTTTTGAACCCTAGCTCTGCTGGCAACTAGGGAAACCTAGCAAACCTATACATTTTTGAAAACTAGACATCCAGGGGAATCCAGGATGGGGAGACTTGACTGCCTCCCTCCAGGTTCTGTTACCCAGAATCCCTTGCAAACCAAAATTGGAAGAAAAAACATTTTCCTCACATTTCTGTGGTGGAAAGTTCTGGAATCTGCGTGGATCCACAAATTTCCACTCACCCCGCGTTCCCCAAAGTCATCAGAGAAAAATGGTACCTCACTTGCGTGGGTAGGCCAAGTACCCGTGACATGAAATGGCGCAAAATGCAACGTGGACACCACAATTTCACACTGAAAAATTACCCTTTTTTGGCAAAGTGCCTAGCTGTAGTTTTTGAACCCTAGCTCTGCTGACATCTAGGGAAACCTAGCAAACCTATACATTTTTGAAAACTGGACACCCAGGGAAATCCAGGATGGGGTGAGTTCATTTCTTCCCTCCAGGTTCTGTTACCCAGATTCCCTTGCAAACCAAAAAACTTGTCCAAAAAAAGTAAATTTTCCTCACATTTCTGTGGTGGAAAGTTCTGAAATCTGAGTGGATCCACAAATTTCCACTCACCCCACATTCCCAAAAGTCATCAGAGAAAAATGGTACCTCACTTGCATGGGTAGGTCAAGTACCCGTGACATGAAATGGCTCAAAATGTAACGTGGACACACCACAATTTCACACTGAAAAATGACCCTTTTTTGGCAAAGTGCCTAGCTGTAGCTTTTGAACCCTAGCTCTGCTGGCAACTAGGGAAACCTAGCAAACCTATACATTTTTGAAAAATAGACATCCAGGGGAATCCAGGATGGGGTGACTTGACTGCCTCCCTCCAGGTTCTGTTACCCAGAATCCCTTGCAAACAAAATTGTAAAAAAAAAAACATCTTCCTCACATTTCTGTGGTGGAAAGTTCTGGAATTAGCGTGGATCCACAAATTTCCACTCACCCCGCGTTCCCCAAACTCTTCCGAGAAAAATTATACCTCACTTGCATGGGTAGGACACGTGCCCGCGACATGAAACGGCTCAAAATGCAACGTGCACACACCACAATTTCACAGTGAAAAATGACCCTTTTTTGGCAAAGTGCCTAGCTGTAGTTTTTGAACCCTAGCTCTGCTGGCACCTAGGGAAACCTAGCAAACCTATACATTTTTTAAAACTAGACAACCAGGGGAATCAATGATAGGGTGTCTTGACTGCCTTCCACCATGTACTGTTACCCAGAATCCCGTGCAAACCAAAAAAATAGTCCAAAAACCCACATTTTCCTCACATTTCTGTGGTGGAAAGTTCAGGAATCTGTGTGGATCCACCAATGTCCACTCACCCCGCTTTCCCCAAAGTCTTCTGAGAAAAATGGTACCTCACTTGCGTAGGTAGGCCTAGTGCCGGCGAGATGAAACGGCGCAAAATGCAACGTGGACACACCACAATTTCACAGTGAAAAATGACCCTCTTTTTGCAAAGTGCCTAGCTGTAGTTTTTGAACCCTAGCTCTGCTGGCACCCAGGGAAACATAGCAACCCTATACATTTTTTTAAACTAGACACGCAGGGGAATCCAGGATGGGGTGACTTGACTGCCTCCCTCCAGGTTCTGTTACCCAGAGTCCCTTGCAAACCTATAAAATTGTCAAAAAAACAAATTTTCCTTACATTTCTGTGGTGCAAAGTTCTGGAATCTGCGTGGATCCACAAATTTCCACTCACCCCACGTTCCCAAAAGTCATCGGAGAAAAATGGTACCTCACTTGCGTCGGTAGGCCAAGTACCCGTGACTTGAAATGGCGCAAAATGCAACGTGGACACACCACAATTCCACACTGAAAAGTGACCCTTTTTTGGCAAAGTGCCTAGCTGTAGTTTTTTAACCCTAGCTCTGCTGGCACCTAGGCAAACCTAGCAAACCTATACATTTTTTAAAACTAGACAACCTGGGGAATCCATGATAGGGTGTCTTGACTGCCTCCCTCCAGGTTCTGTTACCCAGATTCCCTTGCAAACCAAAAAAATTGTCCAAAAAAATAAATTTTCCTCACATTTCTGTGGTGGACAGTTCTGAAATCTGCGTGGATCCACAAATTACCACTAACCCCACATTCCCAAAAGTCATCATAGAAAAATGGTACCTCACTTGCGTGGGTAGGCCAAGTAACCGTGACATGAAATAGCGCAAAATGCAACGTGGACACACCACAATTTCACACTGAAAAATGACCCTTTTTTGGCAAAGTGCCTAGCTGTAGTCTTTGAACCCTAGCTCTGCTGGCAACTAGGGAAACCTAGCAAACCTATACATTTTTGAAAACTAGACATCCAGGGGAATCCAGGATGGGGTGACTTGACTGCCTCCCTCCAGGTTCTGTTACCCAGAATCCCTTGCAAACCAAAATTGTTACAAAAAACACATTTTCCTCACATTTCTGTGGTGGAATGTTCTGGGATCTGCGTGGATCCACAAATTTCCACTCACCCCAGGTTCCCCAAAGTCTTCCGAGAAAAATGATACCTCACTTGCATGGGTAGGCCAAGTGCCCGCAACATGAAACGGCTCAAAATGCAACGTGCACACACCACAATTTCACAGTGAAAAATGACCCTTTTTTGGCAAAGTGCCTAGCTGTAGTTTTTGAACCCTAGCTCTGCTGGCACCTAAGGAAACCTAGCAAACCTATACATTTTTGAAAACTAGACACCCAGGGGAATCCAGGATGGGGTGAGTTGATTTCCTCCCTCCAGGTTCTGTTACCCAGATTCCCTTGCAAACCAAAAAACTTGTCCAAAAAAACACATTTTCCTCACATTTCTGTGGTGGAAGGTTCTGAAATCTGCGTGGACCCACAAATTTCCACTCACCCCGCGTTCCCCAATGTCTTCCGAGAAAAATGATACCTCACTTGCATGGGTAGGCCAAGTGCCCGCAACATGAAACGGCTCAAAATGCAACGTGCACACACCACAATTTCACAGTGAAAAATGACCCTTTTTTGGCAAAGTGCCTAGCTGTAGTTTTTGAACCCTAGCTCTGCTGGCACGTAGGGAAACCTAGCAAACCTATACATTTTTGAAAACTAGACACCTAGGGGAATCCAGGATGTGGTGACTTGACTGCCTCCCTCCAGGTTCTGTTACCCAGAATCCCTTGCAAACCAAAATTGTCAAAAAAAACAAATTTTCTTCACATTTCTGAGGTGAAAAGTTCTGGAATCTGGGTTGATCCACAAATTTCCACTCACCCCGCATTCCCCAAAGTCTTCGGAGAAAAATGGTACCTCACTTGCGTGGGTAGGCCTAGTGCCCGCGACACGAAACGGCGCAAAATGCAACGTGGACACACCACAATTTCACAGTGAAAAATGACCCTTTTTTGGCAAAGTGCCTAGCTGTAGTTTTTTAACCCTAGCTCTGCTGGCACCTAGGGAAAGCTAGCAAACCTATACATTTTTAAAAACTAGACACCCAGGGGAATCCAGAATGGGGTGACTTGACTGCCTCCCTCCAGGTTCTGTTACACAGAATCCCTTGCAAACCTATAAAATTGTCCAAAAAAAAACATTTTCCTCCCATTTCTGTGGTGCAAAGTTCTGGAATCAGTGTGGATCCACAAATTTCCACTCACCCCGCGTTCCCCAAAGTCTTCCGAGAAAAATGATACCTCACTTGCATGGGTAGGCCAAGTGCCCGCGACATGAAACGGCTCAAAATGCAACGTGCACACACCACAATTTCACAGTGAAAAATGACCCTTTTTTGGCAAAGTGCCTAGCTGTAGTTTTTGAACCCTAGCTCTGCTGGCACCTAGGGAAACCTAGCAAACCTATACATTTTTGAAAACTAGACACCCAGGGGAATCCAGGATGGGGTGAGTTGATTTCCTCCCTCCAGGTTCTGTTACCCAGATTCCCTTGCAAACCAAAAAACTTGCCCAAAAAAACACATTTTCCTCACATTTCTGTGGTGGAAGGTTCTGAAATCTGCGTGGACCCACAAATTTCCACTTACCCCGCGTTCCCCAATGTCTTCCGAGAAAAATGATACCTCACTTGCATGGGTAGGCCAAGTGCCCGCAACATGAAACGGCGCAAAATGCAACGTGCACACACCACAATTTCACAGTGAAAAATGACCCTTTTTTGGCAAAGTGCCTAGCTGTAGTTTTTGAACCCTAGCTCTGCTGGCACGTAGGGAAACCTAGCAAACCTATACATTTTTGAAAACTAGACACCTAGGGGAATCCAGGATGGGGTGACTTGACTGCCTCCCTCCAGGTTCTGTTACCCAGAATCCCTTGCAAACCAAAATTGTCAAAAAAAACAAATTTTCTTCACATTTCCGAGGTGAAAAGTTCTGGAATCTGGGTTGATCCACAAATTTCCACTCACCCCGCATTCCCCAAAGTCTTCGGAGAAAAATGGTACCTCACTTGCGTGGGTAGGCCTAGTGCCCGCGACACGAAACGGCGCAAAATGCAACGTGGACACACCACAATTTCACAGTGAAAAATGACCCTTTTTTGGCAAAGTGCCTAGCTGTAGTTTTTTAACCCTAGCTCTGCTGGCACCTAGGGAAAGCTAGCAAACCTATACATTTTTGAAAACTAGACACCCAGGGGAATCCAGAATGGGGTGACTTGACTGCCTCCCTCCAGGTTCTGTTACACAGAATCCCTTGCAAACCTATAAAATTGTCAAAAAAAAAACATTTTCCTCCCATTTCTGTGGTGCAAAGTTCTGGAATCAGTGTGGATCCACAAATTTCCACTCACCCCGCGTTCCCCAAAGTCTTCCGAGAAAAATGATACCTCACTTGCATGGGTAGGCCAAGTGCCCGCGACATGAAACGGCTCAAAATGCAACGTGCACACACCACAATTTCACAGTGAAAAAGGACCCTTTTTTGGCAAAGTGCCTAGCTGTAGTTTTTGAACCCTAGCTCTGCTGGCACCTAGGGAAACCTAGCAAACCTATACATTTTTGAAAACTAGACACCCAGGGGAATCCAGGATGGGGTGAGTTGATTTCCTCCCTCCAGGTTCTGTTACCCAGATTCCCTTGCAAACCAAAAAACTTGCCCAAAAAAACACATTTTCCTCACATTTCTGTGGTGGAAGGTTCTGAAATCTGCGTGGACCCACAAATTTCCACTCACCCCGCGTTCCCCAATGTCTTCCGAGAAAAATGATACCTCACTTGCATGGGTAGGCCAAGTGTCCGCGACATGAAACGGCGCAAAATGCAACGTGGACACACCATAATTTCACAGTGAAAAATTACCCTTTTTTGGCAAAGTGCCTAGCTGTAGTTTTTGAACCCTAGCTCTGCTGGCACGTAGGGAAACCTAGCAAACCTATATATTTTTGAAAACTAGACACCTAGGGGAATCCAGGATGGGGTGACTTGACTGCCTCCCTCCAGGTTCTGTTACCCAGAATCCCTTGCAAACCAAAATTGTCAAAAAAAACAAATTTTCTTCACATTTCTGTGGTGGAAAGTTCTGGAATCTGGGTTGATCCACAAATTTCCACTCACCCCGCATTCCCCAAAGTCTTCGGAGAAAAATGGTACCTCACTTGCGTGGGTAGGCCTAGTGCCCGCGACACGAAACGGCGCAAAATGCAACGTGGACACATCACAATTTCACAGTGAAAAATGACCCTTTTTTGGCAAAGTGCCTAGCTGTAGTTTTTTAACCCTAGCTCTGCTGGCACCTAGGGAAAGCTAGCAAACCTATACATTTTTTAAACCTAGACACCCAGGGGAATCCAGAATGGGGTGACTTGACTGCCTCCCTCCAGGTTCTGTTACACAGAATCCCTTGCAAACCTATAAAATTGTCAAAAAAACCACATTTTCCTCCCGTTTCTGTGGTGCAAAGTTCTGGAATCAGTGTGGATCCACAAATTTCCACTCACCCCGCGTTCCCCAAAGTCTTCCGAGAAAAATGGTACACCACTTGCATGGGTAGGCCTAGTTCCCGCGACATGAAATGGCGTAAAACACAACATGCACACATCACAATTTCACAGTGAAAAATGACCCTTTTATGGCAAGGTGCCTAGCTGTAGTTTTTGTAACCTAGCTCGGCTGGCACCCAGGGAAACCAAGCAAACCTATACATTTTTTAAAACTAGACTCCCAGGGAAATCCAGGATGGGGTGTCTTGACTGCCTCCCTCCAGGTTCTGTTACCCAGAATCCCTTGCAAACCTAAAGAAATTGTAAAAAAAAACACATTCTCCTCACATTTCTGTGCTGGAAAGTTCTGGAATCTGTGTGGATCCACAAATTTGCACTCATCCCGCATTCCCCAAAGTCTTACGAGAAAAATGCTACCTCACTTGCGTGGGGAGACCTAGTGTCCGCGACATGAAATGGCGCAAAATGCAACGTGCACACACCATAATTTCACTGTGAAAAATGACCCTTTTTTGGCAAAGTTTCTAGCTGTAGTTTTTGAACCCTAGCTCTGCTGGCACCTAGGGAAACCTACCAAACCTATACATTTTTGAAAACTAGACACCCAGGGGAATCCAGGATGGGGAGAGTTGATTTCCTCCCTCCAGGTTCTGTTACTCAGATTCCCTTGCAAACCAAAAAACTTGTCCAAAAAAACACATTTTCCTCACATTTCTGTGGTTGAAAGTTCTGGAATCTGCATGGATCCACAAATTTCCACTCACCCCTCGTTCCCCAAAGTCTTCCGAGAAAAATGGTAACCCACTTGCGTGTGTAGGTCTAGTTCCCGCGACATGAAACTGTGCAAAATGAAACGTGGACACACCACAATTTCACAGTGAAAAATGACCCTTTTTTGGTAAAGTGCCTAGCTGTAGTTAATGAACCCTAGCTCTGCTGGCACCTAGGGAAACCAAGCAAACCTATACATTTTTTAAAACTAGACACCAAGGGAAATCCAAGATGGGGTGACTTGACTTCCTCCCTCCAGGTTCTGTTACCCAGAATCCCTTGCAAACCAAAATTGTCAAAAAAAAACAAATTTTCTTCACATTTCTGTGGTGGAAAGTTCTGGAATCTGGGTTGATCCACAAATTTCCACTCACCCCGCATTCCCCAAAGTCTTCGGAGAAAAATGGTACCTCACTTGCGTGGGTAGGCCTAGTGCCCGCGACACGAAACGGCGCAAAATGCAACGTGGACACACCACAATTTCACAGTGAAAAATGACCCTTTTTTGGCAAAGTGCCTAGCTGTAGTTTTTGAACCCTAGCTCTGCTGGCACCTAGGGAAAGCTAGCAAACCTATATATTTTTGAAAACTAGACACCCAGGGGAATCTAGGATGGGGTGAGTTGATTTCCTCCCTCCAGGTTCTGTCACCCAGATTCCCTTGCAAACCAAAAAAATTGTACAAAAAAATAAATTTTCCTCACATTTCTGTGGTGGAAAGTTCTGGAATCCGCATAGTTCCACAAATTTCCACTCACCCTGCTTTCCCCAATGTCTTCCGAGAAAAATGGTACCTCACTTGCGTGGGTAGGCCTAGTGCCCGTGACATGAAATGGCGCAAAATGCAACGTGGACACACCACAATTTCACAGTGAAAAATGACCCTTTTTTGGCAAAGTGCCTAGCTGTAGTTTTTGAACCCTAGCTCTGCTGACATCTAGGGAAACCTAGCAAACCTATACATTTTTGAAAACTAGACACCCAGGGAAATCCAGGATGGGGTCAGTTGATTTCCTCCCTCCAGGTTCTGTTACCCAGATTCCCTTGCAAACCAAAATTGTCCAAAAAAAACACATTTTCCTTACATTTCTGTGGTGCAAAGTTCTGGAATCTGCGTGGATCCCCAAATTTCCACTCACCCCACGGTCCCAAAAGTCGTCAGAGAAAAATGGTACCTCACTTGCGTGGGTAGGCCAAGTACCCGTGACATGAAATGGCATAAAATGCAACGTGGACACACCACAATTTCACACTGAAAAATGACCCTTTTTTGGCAAAGTGCCTAGCTGTAGCTTTTGAACCCTAGCTCTGCTGGCAACTAGGGAAACCTAGCAAACCTATACATTTTTGAAAACTAGACATCCAGGGGAATCCAGGATGGGGAGACTTGACTGCCTCCCTCCAGGTTCTGTTACCCAGAATCCCTTGCAAACCAAAATTGTAAGAAAAAACATTTTCCTCACATTTCTGTGGTGGAAAGTTCTGGAATCTGCGTGGATCCACAAATTTCCACTCACCCCGCGTTCCCCAAAGTCATCAGAGAAAAATGGTACCTCACTTGCGTGGGTAGGCCAAGTACCCGTGACATGAAATGGCGCAAAATGCAACGTGGACACCACAATTTCACACTGAAAAATTACCCTTTTTTGGCAAAGTGCCTAGCTGTAGTTTTTGAACCCTAGCTCTGCTGACATCTAGGGAAACCTAGCAAACCTATACATTTTTGAAAACTGGACACCCAGGGAAATCCAGGATGGGGTGAGTTCATTTCTTCCCTCCAGGTTCTGTTACCCAGATTCCCTTGCAAACCAAAAAACTTGTCCAAAAAAAGTAAATTTTCCTCACATTTCTGTGGTGGAAAGTTCTGAAATCTGAGTGGATCCACAAATTTCCACTCACCCCACATTCCCAAAAGTCATCAGAGAAAAATGGTACCTAACTTGCGTGGGTAGGTCAAGTACCCGTGACATGAAATGGCTCAAAATGTAACGTGGACACACCACAATTTCACACTGAAAAATGACCCTTTTTTGGCAAAGTGTCTAGCTGTAGCTTTTGAACCCTAGCTCTGCTGGCAACTAGGGAAACCTAGCAAACCTATACATTTTTGAAAACTAGACATCCAGGGGAATCCAGGATGGAGTGACTTGACTGCCTCCCTCCAGGTTCTGTTACCCAGAATTCCTTGCAAACAAAATTGTAAAAAAAAAAACATCTTCCTCACATTTCTGTGGTGGAAAGTTCTGGAATTAGCGTGGATCCACAAATTTCCACTCACCCCGCGTTCCCCAAACTCTTCCGAGAAAAATTATACCTCACTTGCATGGGTAGGACACGTGCCGGCGACATGAAACGGCTCAAAATGCAACGTGCACACACCACAATTTCACAGTGAAAAATGACCCTTTTTTGGCAAAGTGCCTAGCTGTAGTTTTTGAACCCTAGCTCTGCTGGCACCTAGGGAAACCTAGCAAACCTATACATTTTTTAAAACTAGACAACCAGGGGAATCAATGATAGGGTGTCTTGACTGCCTTCCACCATGTACTGTTACCCAGAATCCCGTGCAAACCAAAAAAATAGTCCAAAAACCCACATTTTCCTCACATTTCTGTGGTGGAAAGTTCAGGAATCTGTGTGGATCCACCAATGTCCACTCACCCCGCTTTCCTCAAAGTCTTCTGAGAAAAATGGTACCTCACTTGCGTAGGTAGGCCTAGTGCCGGCGAGATGAAACGGCGCAAAATGCAACGTGGACACACCACAATTTCACAGTGAAAAATGACCCTCTTTTTGCAAAGTGCCTAGCTGTAGTTTTTTAACCCTAGCTCTGCTGGCACCAAGGGAAACATAGCAACCCTATACATTTTTGAAAACTAGACACCCAGGGGAATCTAGGATGGGGTGACTTGACTGCCTCCCTCCAGGTTCTGTCACCCAGATTCCCTTGCAAACCAAAAAAATTGTACAAAAAAATAAATTTTCCTCACATTTCTGTGGTGGAAAGTTCTGAAATCTGCATAGATCCACAAATTTCCACTCACCCCACATTCCCAAAAGTCATCAGAGAAAAATGGTACCTCACTTGCGTGGGTAGGCCAAGTACCCGTGACATGAAATGGCATAAAATGCAACGTGGACACACCACAATTTCACACTGAAAAATGACCCTTTTTTGGCAAAGTGCCTAGCTGTAGCTTTTGAACCCTAGCTCTGCTGGCAACTAGGGAAACCTAGCAAACCTATACATTTTTGAAAACTAGACATCCAGGGAATCCAGGATGGGGAGACTTGACTGCCTCCCTCCAGGTTCTGTTACCCAGAATCCCTTGCAAACCAAAATTGGAAGAAAAAACATTTTCCTCACATTTCTGTGGTGGAAAGTTCTGGAATCTGCGTGGATCCACAAATTTCCACTCACCCCGCATTCCCCAAAGTCATCAGAGAAAAATGGTACCTCACTTGCGTGGGTAGGCCAAGTACCCGTGACATGAAATGGCGCAAAATGCAACGTGGACACCACAATTTCACACTGAAAAATTACCCTTTTTTGGCAAAGTGCCTAGCTGTAGTTTTTGAACCCTAGCTCTGCTGACATCTAGGGAAACCTAGCAAACCTATACATTTTTGAAAACTGGACACCCAGGGAAATCCAGGATGGGGTGAGTTCATTTCTTCCCTCCAGGTTCTGTTACCCAGATTCCCTTGCAAACCAAAAAACTTGTCCAAAAAAAGTAAATTTTCCTCACATTTCTGTGGTGGAAAGTTCTGAAATCTGAGTGGATCCACAAATTTCCACTCACCCCACATTCCCAAAAGTCATCAGAGAAAAATGGTACCTCACTTGCATGGGTAGGTCAAGTACCCGTGACATGAAATGGCTCAAAATGTAACGTGGACACACCACAATTTCACACTGAAAAATGACCCTTTTTTGGCAAAGTGCCTAGCTGTAGCTTTTGAACCCTAGCTCTGCTGGCAACTAGGGAAACCTAGCAAACCTATACATTTTTGAAAAATAGACATCCAGGGGAATCCAGGATGGGGTGACTTTACTGCCTCCCTCCAGGTTCTGTTACCCAGAATCCCTTGCAAACAAAATTGTAAAAAAAAAACCATCTTCCTCACATTTCTGTGGTGGAAAGTTCTGGAATTAGCGTGGATCCACAAATTTCCACTCACCCCGCGTTCCCCAAACTCTTCCGAGAAAAATTATACCTCACTTGCATGGGTAGGACACGTGCCCGCGACATGAAACGGCTCAAAATGCAACGTGCACACACCACAATTTCACAGTGAAAAATGACCCTTTTTTGGCAAAGTGCCTAGCTGTAGTTTTTGAACCCTAGCTCTGCTGGCACCTAGGGAAACCTAGCAAACCTATACATTTTTTAAAACTAGACAACCAGGGGAATCAATGATAGGGTGTCTTGACTGCCTTTCACCATGTACTGTTACCCAGAATCCCGTGCAAACCAAAAAAATAGTCCAAAAACCCACATTTTCCTCACATTTCTGTGGTGGAAAGTTCAGGAATCTGTGTGGATCCACCAATGTCCACTCACCCCGCTTTCCCCAAAGTCTTCTGAGAAAAATGGTACCTCACTTGCGTAGGTAGGCCTAGTGCCGGCGAGATGAAAATGCGCAAAATGCAACGTGGACACACCACAATTTCACAGTGAAAAATGACCCTCTTTTTGCAAAGTGCCTAGCTGTAGTTTTTGAACCCTAGCTCTGCTGGCACCCAGGGAAACATAGCAACCCTATACATTTTTTTAAACTAGACACGCAGGGGAATCCAGGATGGGGTGACTTGACTGCCTCCCTCCAGGTTCTGTTACCCAGAGTCCCTTGCAAACCTATAAAATTGTCAAAAAAACAAATTTTCCTTACATTTCTGTGGTGCAAAGTTCTGGAATCTGCGTGGATCCACAAATTTCCACTCACCCCACGTTCCCAAAAGTCATCGGAGAAAAATGGTACCTCACTTGCGTCGGTAGGCCAAGTACCCGTGACTTGAAATGGCGCAAAATGCAACGTGGACACACCACAATTCCACACTGAAAAGTGACCCTTTTTTGGCAAAGTGCCTAGCTGTAGTTTTTTAACCCTAGCTCTGCTGGCACCTAGGCAAACCTAGCAAACCTATACATTTTTTAAAACTAGACAACCTGGGGAATCCATGATAGGGTGTCTTGACTGCCTCCCTCCAGGTTCTGTTACCCAGATTCCCTTGCAAACCAAAAAAATTGTCCAAAAAAATAAATTTTCCTCACATTTCTGTGGTGGACAGTTCTGAAATCTGCGTGGATCCACAAATTACCACTAACCCCACATTCCCAAAAGTCATCATAGAAAAATGGTACCTCACTTGCGTGGGTAGGCCAAGTAACCGTGACATGAAATAGCGCAAAATGCAACGTGGACACACCACAATTTCACACTGAAAAATGACCCTTTTTTGGCAAAGTGCCTAGCTGTAGTCTTTGAACCCTAGCTCTGCTGGCAACTAGGGAAACCTAGCAAACCTATACATTTTTGAAAACTAGACATCCAGGGGAATCCAGGATGGGGTGACTTGACTGCCTCCCTCCAGGTTCTGTTACCCAGAATCCCTTGCAAACCAAAATTGTTACAAAAAACACATTTTCCTCACATTTCTGTGGTGGAATGTTCTGGGATCTGCGTGGATCCACAAATTTCCACTCACCCCACGTTCCCCAAAGTCTTCCGAGAAAAATGATACCTCACTTGCATGGGTAGGCCAAGTGCCCGCAACATGAAACGGCTCAAAATGCAACGTGCACACACCACAATTTCACAGTGAAAAATGACCCTTTTTTGGCAAAGTGCCTAGCTGTAGTTTTTGAACCCTAGCTCTGCTGGCACCTAAGGAAACCTAGCAAACCTATACATTTTTGAAAACTAGACACCCAGGGGAATCCAGGATGGGGTGAGTTGATTTCCTCCCTCCAGGTTCTGTTACCCAGATTCCCTTGCAAACCAAAAAACTTGTCCAAAAAAACACATTTTCCTCACATTTCTGTGGTGGAAGGTTCTGAAATCTGCGTGGACCCACAAATTTCCACTCACCCCGCGTTCCCCAATGTCTTCCGAGAAAAATGATACCTCACTTGCATGGGTAGGCCAAGTGCCCGCAACATGAAATGGCGCAAAATGCAACGTGGACACCACAATTTCACACTGAAAAATTACCCTTTTTTGGCAAAGTGCCTAGCTGTAGTTTTTGAACCCTAGCTCTGCTGACATCTAGGGAAACCTAGCAAACCTATACATTTTTGAAAACTGGACACCCAGGGAAATCCAGGATGGGGTGAGTTCATTTCTTCCCTCCAGGTTCTGTTACCCAGATTCCCTTGCAAACCAAAAAACTTGTCCAAAAAAAGTAAATTTTCCTCACATTTCTGTGGTGGAAAGTTCTGAAATCTGAGTGGATCCACAAATTTCCACTCACCCCACATTCCCAAAAGTCATCAGAGAAAAATGGTACCTAACTTGCGTGGGTAGGTCAAGTACCCGTGACATGAAATGGCTCAAAATGTAACGTGGACACACCACAATTTCACACTGAAAAATGACCCTTTTTTGGCAAAGTGTCTAGCTGTAGCTTTTGAACCCTAGCTCTGCTGGCAACTAGGGAAACCTAGCAAACCTATACATTTTTGAAAACTAGACATCCAGGGGAATCCAGGATGGAGTGACTTGACTGCCTCCCTCCAGGTTCTGTTACCCAGAATTCCTTGCAAACAAAATTGTAAAAAAAAAACCATCTTCCTCACATTTCTGTGGTGGAAAGTTCTGGAATTAGCGTGGATCCACAAATTTCCACTCACCCCGTGTTCCCCAAACTCTTCCGAGAAAAATTATACCTCACTTGCATGGGTAGGACACGTGCCGGCGACATGAAACGGCTCAAAATGCAACGTGCACACACCACAATTTCACAGTGAAAAATGACCCTTTTTTGGCAAAGTGCCTAGCTGTAGTTTTTGAACCCTAGCTCTGCTGGCACCTAGGGAAACCTAGCAAACCTATACATTTTTTAAAACTAGACAACCAGGGGAATCAATGATAGGGTGTCTTGACTGCCTTCCACCATGTACTGTTACCCAGAATCCCGTGCAAACCAAAAAAATAGTCCAAAAACCCACATTTTCCTCACATTTCTGTGGTGGAAAGTTCAGGAATCTGTGTGGATCCACCAATGTCCACTCACCCCGCTTTCCTCAAAGTCTTCTGAGAAAAATGGTACCTCACTTGCGTAGGTAGGCCTAGTGCCGGCGAGATGAAACGGCGCAAAATGCAACGTGGACACACCACAATTTCACAGTGAAAAATGACCCTCTTTTTGCAAAGTGCCTAGCTGTAGTTTTTTAACCCTAGCTCTGCTGGCACCAAGGGAAACATAGCAACCCTATACATTTTTGAAAACTAGACACCCAGGGGAATCTAGGATGGGGTGACTTGACTGCCTCCCTCCAGGTTCTGTCACCCAGATTCCCTTGCAAACCAAACAAATTGTACAAAAAAATAAATTTTCCTCACATTTCTGTGGTGGAAAGTTCTGAAATCTGCATAGATCCACAAATTTCCACTCACCCCACATTCCCAAAAGTCATCAGAGAAAAATGGTACCTCACTTGCGTGGGTAGGCCAAGTACCCGTGACATGAAATGGCATAAAATGCAACGTGGACACACCACAATTTCACACTGAAAAATGACCCTTTTTTGGCAAAGTGCCTAGCTGTAGCTTTTGAACCCTAGCTCTGCTGGCAACTAGGGAAACCTAGCAAACCTATACATTTTTGAAAACTAGACATCCAGGGGAATCCAGGATGGGGAGACTTGACTGCCTCCCTCCAGGTTCTGTTACCCAGAATCCCTTGCAAACCAAAATTGGAAGAAAAAACATTTTCCTCACATTTCTGTGGTGGAAAGTTCTGGAATCTGCGTGGATCCACAAATTTCCACTCACCCCGCGTTCCCCAAAGTCATCAGAGAAAAATGGTACCTCACTTGCGTGGGTAGGCCAAGTACCCGTGACATGAAATGGCGCAAAATGCAACGTGGACACCACAATTTCACACTGAAAAATTACCCTTTTTTGGCAAAGTGCCTAGCTGTAGTTTTTGAACCCTAGCTCTGCTGACATCTAGGGAAACCTAGCAAACCTATACATTTTTGAAAACTGGACACCCAGGGAAATCCAGGATGGGGTGAGTTCATTTCTTCCCTCCAGGTTCTGTTACCCAGATTCCCTTGCAAACCAAAAAACTTGTCCAAAAAAAGTAAATTTTCCTCACATTTCTGTGGTGGAAAGTTCTGAAATCTGAGTGGATCCACAAATTTCCACTCACCCCACATTCCCAAAAGTCATCAGAGAAAAATGGTACCTCACTTGCATGGGTAGGTCAAGTACCCGTGACATGAAATGGCTCAAAATGTAACGTGGACACACCACAATTTCACACTGAAAAATGACCCTTTTTTGGCAAAGTGCCTAGCTGTAGCTTTTGAACCCTAGCTCTGCTGGCAACTAGGGAAACCTAGCAAACCTATACATTTTTGAAAAATAGACATCCAGGGGAATCCAGGATGGGGTGACTTGACTGCCTCCCTCCAGGTTCTGTTACCCAGAATCCCTTGCAAACAAAATTGTAAAAAAAAAACCATCTTCCTCACATTTCTGTGGTGGAAAGTTCTGGAATTAGCGTGGATCCACAAATTTCCACTCACCCCGCGTTCCCCAAACTCTTCCGAGAAAAATTATACCTCACTTGCATGGGTAGGACACGTGCCCGCGACATGAAACGGCTCAAAATGCAACGTGCACACACCACAATTTCACAGTGAAAAATGACCCTTTTTTGGCAAAGTGCCTAGCTGTAGTTTTTGAACCCTAGCTCTGCTGGCACCTAGGGAAACCTAGCAAACCTATACATTTTTTAAAACTAGACAACCAGGGGAATCAATGATAGGGTGTCTTGACTGCCTTCCACCATGTACTGTTACCCAGAATCCCGTGCAAACCAAAAAAATAGTCCAAAAACCCACATTTTCCTCACATTTCTGTGGTGGAAAGTTCAGGAATCTGTGTGGATCCACCAATGTCCACTCACCCCGCTTTCCCCAAAGTCTTCTGAGAAAAATGGTACCTCACTTGCGTAGGTAGGCCTAGTGCCGGCGAGATGAAACGGCGCAAAATGCAACGTGGACACACCACAATTTCACAGTGAAAAATGACCCTCTTTTTGCAAAGTGCCTAGCTGTAGTTTTTGAACCCTAGCTCTGCTGGCACCCAGGGAAACATAGCAACCCTATACATTTTTTTAAACTAGACACGCAGGGGAATCCAGGATGGGGTGACTTGACTGCCTCCCTCCAGGTTCTGTTACCCAGAGTCCCTTGCAAACCTATAAAATTGTCAAAAAAACAAATTTTCCTTACATTTCTGTGGTGCAAAGTTCTGGAATCTGCGTGGATCCACAAATTTCCACTCACCCCACGTTCCCAAAAGTCATCGGAGAAAAATGGTACCTCACTTGCGTCGGTAGGCCAAGTACCCGTGACTTGAAATGGCGCAAAATGCAACGTGGACACACCACAATTCCACACTGAAAAGTGACCCTTTTTTGGCAAAGTGCCTAGCTGTAGTTTTTTAACCCTAGCTCTGCTGGCACCTAGGCAAACCTAGCAAACCTATACATTTTTTAAAACTAGACAACCTGGGGAATCCATGATAGGGTGTCTTGACTGCCTCCCTCCAGGTTCTGTTACCCAGATTCCCTTGCAAACCAAAAAAATTGTCCAAAAAAATAAATTTTCCTCACATTTCTGTGGTGGACAGTTCTGAAATCTGCGTGGATCCACAAATTACCACTAACCCCACATTCCCAAAAGTCATCATAGAAAAATGGTACCTCACTTGCGTGGGTAGGCCAAGTAACCGTGACATGAAATAGCGCAAAATGCAACGTGGACACACCACAATTTCACACTGAAAAATGACCCTTTTTTGGCAAAGTGCCTAGCTGTAGTCTTTGAACCCTAGCTCTGCTGGCAACTAGGGAAACCTAGCAAACCTATACATTTTTAAAAACTAGACATCCAGGGGAATCCAGGATGGGGTGACTTGACTGCCTCCCTCCAGGTTCTGTTACCCAGAATCCCTTGCAAACCAAAATTGTTACAAAAAACACATTTTCCTCACATTTCTGTGGTGGAATGTTCTGGGATCTGCGTGGATCCACAAATTTCCACTCACCCCACGTTCCCCAAAGTCTTCCGAGAAAAATGATACCTCACTTGCATGGGTAGGCCAAGTGCCCGCAACATGAAACGGCTCAAAATGCAACGTGCACACACCACAATTTCACAGTGAAAAATGACCCTTTTTTGGCAAAGTGCCTAGCTGTAGTTTTTGAACCCTAGCTCTGCTGGCACCTAAGGAAACCTAGCAAACCTATACATTTTTGAAAACTAGACACCCAGGGGAATCCAGGATGGGGTGAGTTGATTTCCTCCCTCCAGGTTCTGTTACCCAGATTCCCTTGCAAACCAAAAAACTTGTCCAAAAAAACACATTTTCCTCACATTTCTGTGGTGGAAGGTTCTGAAATCTGCGTGGACCCACAAATTTCCACTCACCCCGCGTTCCCCAATGTCTTCCGAGAAAAATGATACCTCACTTGCATGGGTAGGCCAAGTGCCCGCAACATGAAACGGCTCAAAATGCAACGTGCACACACCACAATTTCACAGTGAAAAATGACCCTTTTTTGGCAAAGTGCCTAGCTGTAGTTTTGGAACCCTAGCTCTGCTGGCACGTAGGGAAACCTAGCAAACCTATACATTTTTGAAAACTAGACACCTAGGGGAATCCAGGATGTGGTGACTTGACTGCCTCCCTCCAGGTTCTGTTACCCAGAATCCCTTGCAAACCAAAATTGTCAAAAAAAACAAATTTTCTTCACATTTCTGAGGTGAAAAGTTCTGGAATCTGGGTTGATCCACAAATTTCCACTCACCCCGCATTCCCCAAAGTCTTCGGAGAAAAATGGTACCTCACTTGCGTGGGTAGGCCTAGTGCCCGCGACACGAAACGGCGCAAAATGCAACGTGGACACACCACAATTTCACAGTGAAAAATGACCCTTTTTTGGCAAAGTGCCTAGCTGTAGTTTTTTAACCCTAGCTCTGCTGGCACCTAGGGAAAGCTAGCAAACCTATACATTTTTGAAAACTAGACACCCAGGGGAATCCAGAATGGGGTGACTTGACTGCCTCCCTCCAGGTTCTGTTACACAGAATCCCTTGCAAACCTATAAAATTGTCAAAAAAAAAACATTTTCCTCCCATTTCTGTGGTGCAAAGTTCTGGAATCAGTGTGGATCCACAAATTTCCACTCACCCCGCGTTCCCCAAAGTCTTCCGAGAAAAATGATACCTCACTTGCATGGGTAGGCCAAGTGCCCGCGACATGAAACGGCTCAAAATGCAACGTGCACACACCACAATTTCACAGTGAAAAATGACCCTTTTTTGGCAAAGTGCCTAGCTGTAGTTTTTGAACCCTAGCTCTGCTGGCACCTAGGGAAACCTAGCAAACCTATACATTTTTGAAAACTAGACACCCAGGGGAATCCAGGATGGGGTGAGTTGATTTCCTCCCTCCAGGTTCTGTTACCCAGATTCCCTTGCAAACCAAAAAACTTGCCCAAAAAAACACATTTTCCTCACATTTCTGTGGTGGAAGGTTCTGAAATCTGCGTGGACCCACAAATTTCCACTCACCCCGCGTTCCCCAATGTCTTCCGAGAAAAATGATACCTCACTTGCATGGGTAGGCCAAGTGTCCGCGACATGAAACGGCGCAAAATGCAACGTGGACACACCATAATTTCACAGTGAAAAATTACCCTTTTTTGGCAAAGTGCCTAGCTGTAGTTTTTGAACCCTAGCTCTGCTGGCACGTAGGGAAACCTAGCAAACCTATACATTTTTGAAAACTAGACACCTAGGGGAATCCAGGATGGGGTGACTTGACTGCCTCCCTCCAGGTTCTGTTACCCAGAATCCCTTGCAAACCAAAATTGTCAAAAAAAACAAATTTTCTTCACATTTCTGTGGTGGAAAGTTCTGGAATCTGGGTTGATCCACAAATTTCCACTCACCCCGCATTCCCCAAAGTCTTCGGAGAAAAATGGTACCTCACTTGCGTGGGTAGGCCTAGTGC
The DNA here is from genome assembly GCF_964204655.1 of Triturus cristatus. Classification (NCBI taxonomy): domain Eukaryota; kingdom Metazoa; phylum Chordata; class Amphibia; order Caudata; family Salamandridae; genus Triturus; species Triturus cristatus. The sequence continues at coordinate 927,867,744 of NC_140579.1, read as the reverse complement.
CCGCGACACGAAACGGCGCAAAATGCAACGTGGACACATCACAATTTCACAGTGAAAAATGACCCTTTTTTGGCAAAGTGCCTAGCTGTAGTTTTTTAACCCTAGCTCTGCTGGCACCTAGGGAAAGCTAGCAAACCTATACATTTTTTAAACCTAGACACCCAGGGGAATCCAGAATGGGGTGACTTGACTGCCTCCCTCCAGGTTCTGTTACACAGAATCCCTTGCAAACCTATAAAATTGTCAAAAAAACCACATTTTCCACCCGTTTCTGTGGTGCAAAGTTCTGGAATCAGTGTGGATCCACAAATTTCCACTCACCCCGCGTTCCCCAAAGTCTTCCGAGAAAAATGGTACACCACTTGCATGGGTAGGCCTAGTTCCCGCGACATGAAATGGCGTAAAACACAACATGCACACATCACAATTTCACAGTGAAAAATGACCCTTTTATGGCAAGGTGCCTAGCTGTAGTTTTTGTAACCTAGCTCGGCTGGCACCCAGGGAAACCAAGCAAACCTATACATTTTTTAAAAGTAGACTCCCAGGGAAATCCAGGATGGGGTGTCTTGACTGCCTCCCTCCAGGTTCTGTTACCCAGAATCCCTTGCAAACCTAAAGAAATTGTAAAAAAAAAACACATTCTCCTCACATTTCTGTGCTGGAAAGTTCTGGAATCTGTGTGGATCCACAAATTTGCACTCATCCCGCATTCCCCAAAGTCTTACGAGAAAAATGCTACCTCACTTGCGTGGGGAGACCTAGTGTCCGCGACATGAAATGGCGCAAAATGCAACGTGCACACACCATAATTTCACTGTGAAAAATGACCCTTTTTTGGCAAAGTTTCTAGCTGTAGTTTTTGAACCCTAGCTCTGCTGGCACCTAGGGAAACCTACCAAACCTATACATTTTTGAAAACTAGACACCCAGGGGAATCCAGGATGGGGAGAGTTGATTTCCTCCCTCCAGGTTCTGTTACTCAGATTCCCTTGCAAACCAAAAAACTTGTCCAAAAAAACACATTTTCCTCACATTTCTGTGGTTGAAAGTTCTGGAATCTGCATGGATCCACAAATTTCCACTCACCCCTCGTTCCCCAAAGTCTTCCGAGAAAAATGGTAACCCACTTGCGTGGGTAGGTCTAGTTCCCGCGACATGAAACTGTGCAAAATGAAACGTGGACACACCACAATTTCACAGTGAAAAATGACCCTTTTTTGGTAAAGTGCCTAGCTGTAGTTAATGAACCCTAGCTCTGCTGGCACCTAGGGAAACCAAGCAAACCTATACATTTTTTAAAACTAGACACCAAGGGAAATCCAAGATGGGGTGACTTGACTTCCTCCCTCCAGGTTCTGTTACCCAGAATCCCTTGCAAACCAAAATTGTCAAAAAAAAACACATTTTCTTCACATTTCTGTGGTGGAAAGTTCTGGAATCTGGGTTGATCCACAAATTTCCACTCACCCCGCATTCCCCAAAGTCTTCGGAGAAAAATGGTACCTCACTTGCGTGGGTAGGCCTAGTGCCCGCGACACGAAACGGCGCAAAATGCAACGTGGACACACCACAATTTCACAGTGAAAAATGACCCTTTTTTGGCAAAGTGCCTAGCTGTAGTTTTTGAACCCTAGCTCTGCTGGCACCTAGGGAAAGCTAGCAAACCTATATATTTTTGAAAACTAGACACCCAGGGGAATCTAGGATGGGGTGAGTTGATTTCCTCCCTCCAGGTTCTGTCACCCAGATTCCCTTGCAAACCAAAAAAATTGTACAAAAAAATAAATTTTCCTCACATTTCTGTGGTGGAAAGTTCTGGAATCCGCATAGTTCCACAAATTTCCACTCACCCTGCTTTCCCCAATGTCTTCCGAGAAAAATGGTACCTCACTTGCGTGGGTAGGCCTAGTGCCCGTGACATGAAATGGCGCAAAATGCAACGTGGACACACCACAATTTCACAGTGAAAAATGACCCTTTTTTGGCAAAGTGCCTAGCTGTAGTTTTTGAACTCTAGCTCTGCTGACATCTAGGGAAACCTAGCAAACCTATACATTTTTGAAAACTAGACACCCAGGGAAATCCAGGATGGGGTCAGTTGATTTCCTCCCTCCAGGTTCTGTTACCCAGATTCCCTTGCAAACCAAAATTGTCCAAAAAAACCACATTTTCCTTACATTTCTGTGGTGCAAAGTTCTGGAATCTGCGTGGATCCCCAAATTTCCACTCACCCCACGGTCCCAAAAGTCATCAGAGAAAAATGGTACCTCACTTGCGTGGGTAGGCCAAGTACCCGTGACATGAAATGGCGCAAAATGCAACGTGCAGACACCACAATTTCACTGTGAAAAATGACCCTTTTTTGGCAAAGTGCCTAGCTGTAGTTTTTGAACCCTAGCTCTGCTGGCACCTAGGGAAACCTAGCAAACCTATACATTTTTGAAAACTAGACACCCAGGGGAATCTAGGATGGGGTGAGTTGATTTCCTCCCTCCAGGTTCTGTCACCCAGATTCCCTTGCAAACCAAAAAAATTGTACAAAAAAATAAATTTTCCTCACATTTCTGTGGTGGAAAGTTCTGAAATCTGCATAGATCCACAAATTTCCACTCACCCCACATTCCCAAAAGTCATCAGAGAAAAATGGTACCTCACTTGCGTGGGTAGGCCAAGTACCCGTGACATGAAATGGCATAAAATGCAACGTGGACACACCACAATTTCACACTGAAAAATGACCCTTTTTTGGCAAAGTGCCTAGCTGTAGCTTTTGAACCCTAGCTCTGCTGGCAACTAGGGAAACCTAGCAAACCTATACATTTTTGAAAACTAGACATCCAGGGGAATCCAGGATGGGGAGACTTGACTGCCTCCCTCCAGGTTCTGTTACCCAGAATCCCTTGCAAACCAAAATTGGAAGAAAAAACATTTTCCTCACATTTCTGTGGTGGAAAGTTCTGGAATCTGCGTGGATCCACAAATTTCCACTCACCCCGCGTTCCCCAAAGTCATCAGAGAAAAATGGTACCTCACTTGCGTGGGTAGGCCAAGTACCCGTGACATGAAATGGCGCAAAATGCAACGTGGACACCACAATTTCACACTGAAAAATTACCCTTTTTTGGCAAAGTGCCTAGCTGTAGTTTTTGAACCCTAGCTCTGCTGACATCTAGGGAAACCTAGCAAACCTATACATTTTTGAAAACTGGACACCCAGGGAAATCCAGGATGGGGTGAGTTCATTTCTTCCCTCCAGGTTCTGTTACCCAGATTCCCTTGCAAACCAAAAAACTTGTCCAAAAAAAGTAAATTTTCCTCACATTTCTGTGGTGGAAAGTTCTGAAATCTGAGTGGATCCACAAATTTCCACTCACCCCACATTCCCAAAAGTCATCAGAGAAAAATGGTACCTCACTTGCATGGGTAGGTCAAGTACCCGTGACATGAAATGGCTCAAAATGTAACGTGGACACACCACAATTTCACACTGAAAAATGACCCTTTTTTGGCAAAGTGCCTAGCTGTAGCTTTTGAACCCTAGCTCTGCTGGCAACTAGGGAAACCTAGCAAACCTATACATTTTTGAAAAATAGACATCCAGGGGAATCCAGGATGGGGTGACTTGACTGCCTCCCTCCAGGTTCTGTTACCCAGAATCCCTTGCAAACAAAATTGTAAAAAAAAAACCATCTTCCTCACATTTCTGTGGTGGAAAGTTCTGGAATTAGCGTGGATCCACAAATTTCCACTCACCCCGCGTTCCCCAAACTCTTCCGAGAAAAATTATACCTCACTTGCATGGGTAGGACACGTGCCCGCGACATGAAACGGCTCAAAATGCAACGTGCACACACCACAATTTCACAGTGAAAAATGACCCTTTTTTGGCAAAGTGCCTAGCTGTAGTTTTTGAACCCTAGCTCTGCTGGCACCTAGGGAAACCTAGCAAACCTATACATTTTTTAAAACTAGACAACCAGGGGAATCAATGATAGGGTGTCTTGACTGCCTTCCACCATGTACTGTTACCCAGAATCCCGTGCAAACCAAAAAAATAGTCCAAAAACCCACATTTTCCTCACATTTCTGTGGTGGAAAGTTCAGGAATCTGTGTGGATCCACCAATGTCCACTCACCCCGCTTTCCCCAAAGTCTTCTGAGAAAAATGGTACCTCACTTGCGTAGGTAGGCCTAGTGCCGGCGAGATGAAACGGCGCAAAATGCAACGTGGACACACCACAATTTCACAGTGAAAAATGACCCTCTTTTTGCAAAGTGCCTAGCTGTAGTTTTTGAACCCTAGCTCTGCTGGCACCCAGGGAAACATAGCAACCCTATACATTTTTTTAAACTAGACACGCAGGGGAATCCAGGATGGGGTGACTTGACTGCCTCCCTCCAGGTTCTGTTACCCAGAGTCCCTTGCAAACCTATAAAATTGTCAAAAAAACAAATTTTCCTTACATTTCTGTGGTGCAAAGTTCTGGAATCTGCGTGGATCCACAAATTTCCACTCACCCCACGTTCCCAAAAGTCATCGGAGAAAAATGGTACCTCACTTGCGTCGGTAGGCCAAGTACCCGTGACTTGAAATGGCGCAAAATGCAACGTGGACACACCACAATTCCACACTGAAAAGTGACCCTTTTTTGGCAAAGTGCCTAGCTGTAGTTTTTTAACCCTAGCTCTGCTGGCACCTAGGCAAACCTAGCAAACCTATACATTTTTTAAAACTAGACAACCTGGGGAATCCATGATAGGGTGTCTTGACTGCCTCCCTCCAGGTTCTGTTACCCAGATTCCCTTGCAAACCAAAAAAATTGTCCAAAAAAATAAATTTTCCTCACATTTCTGTGGTGGACAGTTCTGAAATCTGCGTGGATCCACAAATTACCACTAACCCCACATTCCCAAAAGTCATCATAGAAAAATGGTACCTCACTTGCGTGGGTAGGCCAAGTAACCGTGACATGAAATAGCGCAAAATGCAACGTGGACACACCACAATTTCACACTGAAAAATGACCCTTTTTTGGCAAAGTGCCTAGCTGTAGTCTTTGAACCCTAGCTCTGCTGGCAACTAGGGAAACCTAGCAAACCTATACATTTTTGAAAACTAGACATCCAGGGGAATCCAGGATGGGGTGACTTGACTGCCTCCCTCCAGGTTCTGTTACCCAGAATCCCTTGCAAACCAAAATTGTTACAAAAAACACATTTTCCTCACATTTCTGTGGTGGAATGTTCTGGGATCTGCGTGGATCCACAAATTTCCACTCACCCCACGTTCCCCAAAGTCTTCTGAGAAAAATGGTACCTCACTTGCGTGGGTAGGCCCAGTGCCCGCGACACGAAGCGGCGCAAAATGCAATGTGGACACACCACAATTTCACAGTGAAAAATGACCCTTTTTTGGCAAAGTGCCTAGCTGTAGTTTTTGAACCCTAGCTCTGCTGGCACCTAGGGAAACCTAGCAAACCTATACATGTTTGAAAACTAGACACCCAGGGGAATCTAGGATGGGGTGAGTTGATTTCCTCCCTCCAGGTTCTGTCACCCAGATTCCCTTGCAAACCAAAACAATTGTACAAAAAAATACATTTTCCTCACATTTCTGTGGTGGAAAGTTCTGGAATCTGCGTGGATCCACAAATTTCCACTCACCCCGCATTCCCCAAAGTCTTCCGAGAAAAATTATACCTCACGTGCATGGGTAGGACAAGTGCCCGCGACATGAAACGGCTCAAAATGCAACGTGCACACACCACAATTTCACAGTGAAAAATGACCCTTTTTTGGCAAAGTGCCTAGCTGTAGTTTTTGAACCCTAGCTCTGCTGGCACCTAAGGAAACCTAGCAAACCTATACATTTTTGAAAACTAGACACCCAGGGGAATCCAGGATGGGGTGAGTTGATTTCCTCCCTCCAGGTTCTGTTACCCAGATTCCCTTGCAAACCAAAAAACTTGTCCAAAAAAACACATTTTCCTCACATTTCTGTGGTGGAAGGTTCTGAAATCTGCGTGGACCCACAAATTTCCACTCACCCCGCGTTCCCCAATGTCTTCCGAGAAAAATGATACCTCACTTGCATGGGTAGGCCAAGTGCCCGCAACATGAAACGGCTCAAAATGCAACGTGCACACACCACAATTTCACAGTGAAAAATGACCCTTTTTTTGGCAAAGTGCCTAGCTGTAGTTTTTGAACCCTAGCTCTGCTGGCACGTAGGGAAACCTAGCAAACCTATACATTTTTGAAAACTAGACACCTAGGGGAATCCAGGATGGGGTGACTTGACTGCCTCCCTCCAGGTTCTGTTACCCAGAATCCCTTGCAAACCAAAATTGTCAAAAAAAACAAATTTTCTTCACATTTCTGAGGTGAAAAGTTCTGGAATCTGGGTTGATCCACAAATTTCCACTCACCCCGCATTCCCCAAAGTCTTCGGAGAAAAATGGTACCTCACTTGCGTGGGTAGGCCTAGTGCCCGCGACACGAAACGGCGCAAAATGCAACGTGGACACACCACAATTTCACAGTGAAAAATGACCCTTTTTTGGCAAAGTGCCTAGCTGTAGTTTTTTAACCCTAGCTCTGCTGGCACCTAGGGAAAGCTAGCAAACCTATACATTTTTGAAAACTAGACACCCAGGGGAATCCAGAATGGGGTGACTTGACTGCCTCCCTCCAGGTTCTGTTACACAGAATCCCTTGCAAACCTATAAAATTGTCAAAAAAAAAAACATTTTCCTCCCATTTCTGTGGTGCAAAGTTCTGGAATCAGTGTGGATCCACAAATTTCCACTCACCCCGCGTTCCCCAAAGTCTTCCGAGAAAAATGATACCTCACTTGCATGGGTAGGCCAAGTGCCCGCGACATGAAACGGCTCAAAATGCAACGTGCACACACCACAATTTCACAGTGAAAAATGACCCTTTTTTGGCAAAGTGCCTAGCTGTAGTTTTTGAACCCTAGCTCTGCTGGCACCTAGGGAAACCTAGCAAACCTATACATTTTTGAAAACTAGACACCCAGGGGAATCCAGGATGGGGTGAGTTGATTTCCTCCCTCCAGGTTCTGTTACCCAGATTCCCTTGCAAACCAAAAAACTTGCCCAAAAAAACACATTTTCCTCACATTTCTGTGGTGGAAGGTTCTGAAATCTGCGTGGACCCACAAATTTCCACTCACCCCGCGTTCCCCAATGTCTTCCGAGAAAAATGATACCTCACTTGCATGGGTAGGCCAAGTGTCCGCGACATGAAACGGCGCAAAATGCAACGTGGACACACCATAATTTCACAGTGAAAAATTACCCTTTTTTGGCAAAGTGCCTAGCTGTAGTTTTTGAACCCTAGCTCTGCTGGCACGTAGGGAAACCTAGCAAACCTATATATTTTTGAAAACTAGACACCTAGGGGAATCCAGGATGGGGTGACTTGACTGCCTCCCTCCAGGTTCTGTTACCCAGAATCCCTTGCAAACCAAAATTGTCAAAAAAAACAAATTTTCTTCACATTTCTGTGGTGGAAAGTTCTGGAATCTGGGTTGATCCACAAATTTCCACTCACCCCGCATTCCCCAAAGTCTTCGGAGAAAAATGGTACCTCACTTGCGTGGGTAGGCCTTGTGCCCGCGACACGAAACGGCGCAAAATGCAACGTGGACACATCACAATTTCACAGTGAAAAATGACCCTTTTTTGGCAAAGTGCCTAGCTGTAGTTTTTTAACCCTAGCTCTGCTGGCACCTAGGGAAAGCTAGCAAACCTATACATTTTTTAAACCTAGACACCCAGGGGAATCCAGAATGGGGTGACTTGACTGCCTCCCTCCAGGTTCTGTTACACAGAATCCCTTGCAAACCTATAAAATTGTCAAAAAAACCACATTTTCCTCCCGTTTCTGTGGTGCAAAGTTCTGGAATCAGTGTGGATCCACAAATTTCCACTCACCCCGCGTTCCCCAAAGTCTTCCGAGAAAAATGGTACACCACTTGCATGGGTAGGCCTAGTTCCCGCGACATGAAATGGCGTAAAACACAACATGCACACATCACAATTTCACAGTGAAAAATGACCCTTTTATGGCAAGGTGCCTAGCTGTAGTTTTTGTAACCTAGCTCGGCTGGCACCCAGGGAAACCAAGCAAACCTATACATTTTTTAAAACTAGACTCCCAGGGAAATCCAGGATGGGGTGTCTTGACTGCCTCCCTCCAGGTTCTGTTACCCAGAATCCCTTGCAAACCTAAAGAAATTGTAAAAAAAAAACACATTCTCCTCACATTTCTGTGCTGGAAAGTTCTGGAATCTGTGTGGATCCACAAATTTGCACTCATCCCGCATTCCCCAAAGTCTTACGAGAAAAATGCTACCTCACTTGCGTGGGGAGACCTAGTGTCCGCGACATGAAATGGCGCAAAATGCAACGTGCACACACCATAATTTCACTGTGAAAAATGACCCTTTTTTGGCAAAGTTTCTAGCTGTAGTTTTTGAACCCTAGCTCTGCTGGCACCTAGGGAAACCTACCAAACCTATACATTTTTGAAAACTAGACACCCAGGGGAATCCAGGATGGGGAGAGTTGATTTCCTCCCTCCAGGTTCTGTTACTCAGATTCCCTTGCAAACCAAAAAACTTGTCCAAAAAAACACATTTTCCTCACATTTCTGTGGTTGAAAGTTCTGGAATCTGCATGGATCCACAAATTTCCACTCACCCCTCGTTCCCCAAAGTCTTCCGAGAAAAATGGTAACCCACTTGCGTGGGTAGGTCTAGTTCCCGCGACATGAAACTGTGCAAAATGAAACGTGGACACACCACAATTTCACAGTGAAAAATGACCCTTTTTTGGTAAAGTGCCTAGCTGTAGTTAATGAACCCTAGCTCTGCTGGCACCTAGGGAAACCAAGCAAACCTATACATTTTTTAAAACTAGACACCAAGGGAAATCCAAGATGGGGTGACTTGACTTCCTCCCTCCAGGTTCTGTTACCCAGAATCCCTTGCAAACCAAAATTGTCAAAAAAAAACACATTTTCTTCACATTTCTGTGGTGGAAAGTTCTGGAATCTGGGTTGATCCACAAATTTCCACTCACCCCGCATTCCCCAAAGTCTTCGGAGAAAAATGGTACCTCACTTGCGTGGGTAGGCCTAGTGCCCGCGACACGAAACGGCGCAAAATGCAACGTGGACACACCACAATTTCACAGTGAAAAATGACCCTTTTTTGGCAAAGTGCCTAGCTGTAGTTTTTGAACCCTAGCTCTGCTGGCACCTAGGGAAAGCTAGCAAACCTATATATTTTTGAAAACTAGACACCCAGGGGAATCTAGGATGGGGTGAGTTGATTTCCTCCCTCCAGGTTCTGTCACCCAGATTCCCTTGCAAACCAAAAAAATTGTACAAAAAAATAAATTTTCCTCACATTTCTGTGGTGGAAAGTTCTGGAATCCGCATAGTTCCACAAATTTCCACTCACCCTGCTTTCCCCAATGTCTTCCGAGAAAAATGGTACCTCACTTGCGTGGGTAGGCCTAGTGCCCGTGACATGAAATGGCGCAAAATGCAACGTGGACACACCACAATTTCACAGTGAAAAATGACCCTTTTTTGGCAAAGTGCCTAGCTGTAGTTTTTGAACTCTAGCTCTGCTGACATCTAGGGAAACCTAGCAAACCTATACATTTTTGAAAACTAGACACCCAGGGAAATCCAGGATGGGGTCAGTTGATTTCCTCCCTCCAGGTTCTGTTACCCAGATTCCCTTGCAAACCAAAATTGTCCAAAAAAAACACATTTTCCTTACATTTCTGTGGTGCAAAGTTCTGGAATCTGCGTGGATCCCCAAATTTCCACTCACCCCACGGTCCCAAAAGTCATCAGAGAAAAATGGTACCTCACTTGCGTGGGTAGGCCAAGTACCCGTGACATGAAATGGCGCAAAATGCAACGTGCAGACACCACAATTTCACTGTGAAAAATGACCCTTTTTTGGCAAAGTGCCTAGCTGTAGTTTTTAAACCCTAGCTCTGCTGGCACCTAGGGAAACCTAGCAAACCTATACATTTTTGAAAACTAGACACCCAGGGGAATCTAGGATGGGGTGAGTTGATTTCCTCCCTCCAGGTTCTGTCACCCAGATTCCCTTGCAAACCAAAAAAATTGTACAAAAAAATAAATTTTCCTCACATTTCTGTGGTGGAAAGTTCTGAAATCTGCGTGGATCCACAAATTTCCACTCACCCCGCGTTCCCCAAAGTCATCAGAGAAAAATGGTACCTCACTTGCGTGGGTAGGCCAAGTACCCGTGACATGAAATGGCGCAAAATGCAACGTGGACACCACAATTTCACACTGAAAAATTACCCTTTTTTGGCAAAGTGCCTAGCTGTAGTTTTTGAACCCTAGCTCTGCTGACATCTAGGGAAACCTAGCAAACCTATACATTTTTGAAAACTGGACACCCAGGGAAATCCAGGATGGGGTGAGTTAATTTCTTCCCTCCAGGTTCTGTTACCCAGATTCCCTTGCAAACCAAAAAACTTGTCCAAAAAAAGTAAATTTTCCTAACATTTCTGTGGTGGAAAGTTCTGAAATCTGAGTGGATCCACAAATTTCCACTCACCCCACATTCCCAAAAGTCATCAGAGAAAAATGGTACCTCACTTGCGTGGGTAGGTCAAGTACCCGTGACATGAAATGGCTCAAAATGTAACGTGGACACACCACAATTTCACACTGAAAAATGACCCTTTTTTGGCAAAGTGCCTAGCTGTAGCTTTTGAACCCTAGCTCTGCTGGCAACTAGGGAAACCTACCAAACCTATACATTTTTGAAAACTAGACACCCAGGGGAATCCAGGATGGGGAGAGTTGATTTCCTCCCTCCAGGTTCTGTTACTCAGATTCCCTTGCAAACCAAAAAACTTGTCCAAAAAAACACATTTTCCTCACATTTCTGTGGTTGAAAGTTCTGGAATCTGCATGGATCCACAAATTTCCACTCACCCCTCGTTCCCCAAAGTCTTCCGAGAAAAATGGTAACCCACTTGCGTGGGTAGGTCTAGTTCCCGCGACATGAAACTGTGCAAAATGAAACGTGGACACACCACAATTTCACAGTGAAAAATGACCCTTTTTTTGGTAAAGTGCCTAGCTGTAGTTAATGAACCCTAGCTCTGATGGCACCTAGGGAAACCAAGCAAACCTATACATTTTTGAAAACTAGACACCAAGGGAAATCCAAGATGGGGTGACTTGACTTCCTCCCTCCAGGTTCTGTTACCCAGAATCCCTTGCAAACCAAAATTGTCAAAAAAAACACATTTTCTTCACATTTCTGTGGTGGAAAGTTCTGGAATCTGGGTTGATCCACAAATTTCCACTCACCCCACATTCCCCAAAGTCTTCGGAGAAAAATGGTACCTCACTTGTGTGGGTAGGCCTAGTGCCCGCGACACGAAACGGCGCAAAATGCAACGTGGACACACCACAATTTCACAGTGAAAAATGACCCTTTTTTGGCAAAGTGCCTAGCTATAGTTCTTTAACCCTAGCTCTGCTAGCACCTAGGGAAAGCTAGCAAACCTATACATTTTTGAAAACTAGACACCCAGGGGAATCCAGAATGGGCTGACTTCACTGCCTCCCTCCATGTTCTGTTACCCAGAATCGCTTGCAAACCAAAATTGTCAAAAAAAACAAATTTTCCTCACATTTCTGTGGTGGAAAGTTCTGGAATCCGCATAGTTCCACAAATTTCCACTCACCCTGCTTTCCCCAATGTCTTCCGAGAAAAATGGTACCTCACTTGCGTGGGTAGGCCTAGTGCCCGTGACATGAAACGGCGCAAAATGCAACGTGGACACACCACAATTTCACACTGAAAAATGACCCTTTTTTGGCAAAGTGCCTAGCTGTAGGTTTTGAACCCTAGCTCTGCTGGCACCCAGGGAAAACTAGCAAACCTTTACATTTTTGAAAACTAGACACCCAGGGGAATCTAGGATGAGGTGAGTTGATTTCCTCCGTCCAGGTTCTGTCACCCAGATTCCCTTGCAAACCAAAAAAAAAAAATTGTACAAAAAAATAAATTTTCCTCACATTTCTGTGGTGGAAAGTTCTGGAATCTGCGTGGATCCACAAATTTCCACTCACCCCGCGTTCCCCAAAGTCATCAGAGAAAAATGGTACCTCACCTGCGTGGGTAGGCCAAGTACCCGTGACATGAAATGGCGCAAAATGCAACGTGGACACACCACAATTTCACAGTGAAAAATGACCCTTTTTTGGCAAAGTGCCTAGCTGTAGTTTTTGAACTCTAGCTCTGCTGACATCTAGGGAAACCTAGCAAACCTATACATTTTTGAAAACTAGACACCCAGGGAAATCCAGGATGGGGTCAGTTGATTTCCTCCCTCCAGGTTCTGTTACCCAGATTCCCTTGCAAACCAAAATTGTCCAAAAAAAACAAATTTTCCTTACATTTCTGTGGTGCAAAGTTCTGGAATCTGCGTGGATCCACAAATTTCCACTCACCCCACGTTCCCAAAAGTCATCAGAGAAAAATGGTACCTCACTTGCGTCGGTAGGCCAAGTACCCGTGACTTGAAATGGCGCAAAATGCAACGTGGACACACCACAATTCCACACTGAAAAGTGACCCTTTTTTGGCAAAGTGCCTAGCTGTAGTTTTTGAACCCCAGCTCTGCTGGCAACAAGGGAAACCTAGCAAACCTATACATTTTTGAAAACTAGACATCCAGGGGAATCCAGGATGGGGTAACTTGACTGCCTCCCTCCAGGTTCTGTTACCCAGAATCCCTTGCAAACCAAAATTGTCAAATAAAAACACATTTTCTTCACATGTCTGTGGTGGAAAGTTCTGGAATCTAGGCGGATCCACAAATTTCCACTCACCCCGCATTCCCCAAAGTCTTTCGAGAAAAATGGTACCTCACTTGCGTGGTTAGGCCCAGTGCCCGCGACACGAAACGGCGCAAAATGCAATGTGGACACACCACAATTTCACAGTGAAAAATGACCCTTTTTTGGCAAAGTGCCTAGCTGTAGTTTTTGAACCCTAGCTCTGCTGGCACCTAGGGAAACTTAGCAAACCTATACATTTTTGAAAACTAGACACCCAGGGGAATCTAGGATGGGGTGAGTTGATTTCCTCCCTCCAGGTTCTGTCACCCAGATTCCCTTGCAAACCCAAAAAATTGTACAAAAAAACTAAATTTTCCTCACATTTCTGTGGTGGAAAGTTCTGAAATCTGCGTGGATCCACAAATTTCCACTCACCCCACATTCCCAAAAGTCATCAGAGAAAAATGGTACCTGACTTGCGTGGGTAGGCCAAGTACCCATGACATGAAAGGGCGCAAAATGCAACGTGGACACACCACAATTTCACACTGAAAAATGACCCTTTTTTGGCAAAGTGCCTAGCTGTAGTTTTTGAACCCTACCTCTGCTGGCACCTAGGGAAAGCTAGCAAACCTATACATTTTTGAAAACTAGACAACCAGGGGAATCCATGATAGGGTGTCTTGACTGCCTTCCTCCATGTACTGTTACCCAGAATCCCGTGCAAACCAAAAAAATAGTAAAAAAACCCACATTTTCCTCGCATTTCTGTGGTGGAAAGTTCTGGAATCTGCATTGATCCACCAATGTCCACTCACCCCGCTTTCCCCAAAGTCTTCTGAGAAAAATGGTACCTCACTTGCGTGGGTAGGCCCAGTGCCCGCGACACGAAGCGGCGCAAAATGCAATGTGGACACACCACAATTTCACAGTGAAAAATGACCCTTTTTTGGCAAAGTGCCTAGCTGTAGTTTTTGAACCCTAGCTCTGCTGGCACCTAGGGAAACCTAGCAAACCTATACATGTTTGAAAACTAGACACCCAGGGGAATCTAGGATGGGGTGAGTTGATTTCCTCCCTCCAGGTTCTGTCACCCAGATTCCCTTGCAAACCAAAACAATTGTACAAAAAAATACATTTTCCTCACATTTCTGTGGTGGAAAGTTCTGGAATCTGCGTGGATCCACAAATTTCCACTCACCCCGCATTCCCCAAAGTCTTCCGAGAAAAATTATACCTCACGTGCATGGGTAGGACAAGTGCCCGCGACATGAAACGGCTCAAAATGCAACGTGCACACACCACAATTTCACAGTGAAAAATGACCCTTTTTTGGCAAAGTGCCTAGCTGTAGTTTTTTAACCCTAGCTCTGCTGGCACCTAGGGAAAGCTAGCAAACCTATACATTTTTGAAAACTAGACAACCAGGGGAATCAATGATAGGGTGTCTTGACTGCCTTCCACCATGTACTGTTACCCAGAATCCCGTGCAAACCAAAAAAATAGTCAAAAACCCCACATTTTCCTCACATTTCTGTGGTGGAAAGTTCAGGAATCTGTGTGGATCCACCAATGTCCACTCACCCCGCTTTCCCCAAAGTCTTCTGAGAAAAATGGTACCTCACTTGCGTAGGTAGGCCTAGTGCCCGCAAGATGAAACGGCGCAAAATGCAACGTGGACACCACAATTTCACACTGAAAAATTACCCTTTTTTGGCAAAGTGCCTAGCTGTCGTTTTTGAACCCTAGCTCTGCTGACATCTAGGGAAACCTAGCAAACCTATACATTTTTGAAAACTGGACACCCAGGGAAATCCAGGATGGGGTGAGTTCATTTCTTCCCTCCAGGTTCTGTTACCCAGATTCCCTTGCAAACCAAAAAACTTGTCCAAAAAAAGTAAATTTTCCTCACATTTCTGTGGTGGGAAGTTCTGAAATCTGAGTGGATCCACAAATTTCCACTCACCCCACATTCCCAAAAGTCATCAGAGAAAAATGGTACCTCACTTGCGTGGGTAGGTCAAGTACCCGGACATGAAATGGCTCAAAATGTAACGTGGACACACCACAATTTCACACTGAAAAATGACCCTTTTTTGGCAAAGTGCCTAGCTGTAGCTTTTGAACCCTAGCTCTGCTGGCAACTAGGGAAACCTAGCAAACCTATACATTTTTGAAAACTAGACATCCAGGGGAATCCAGGATGGGGTGACTTGACTGCCTCCCTCCAGGTTCTGTTACCCAGAATCCCTTGCAAACAAAATTGTGAAAAAAAAAACATCTTCCTCACATTTCTGTGGTGGAAAGTTCTGGAATTAGCGTGGATCCACAAATTTCCACTCACCCCGCGTTCCCCAAACTCTTCCGAGAAAAATTATACCTCACTTGCATGGGTAGGACACGTGCCCGCGACATGAAACGGCTCAAAATGCAACGTGCACACACCACAATTTCACAGTGAAAAATGACCCTTTTTTGGCAAAGTGCCTAGCTGTAGTTTTTGAACCCTAGCTCTGCTGGCACCTAGGGAAACCTAGCAAACCTATACATTTTTTAAAACTAGACAACCAGGGGAATCAATGATAGGGTGTCTTGACTGCCTTCCACCATGTACTGTTACCCAGAATCCCGTGCAAACCCAAAAAATAGTCCAAAAACCCACATTTTCCTCACATTTCTGTGGTGGAAAGTTCAGGAATCTGTGTGGATCCACCAATGTCGACTCACCCCGCTTTCCCCAAAGTCTTCTGAGAAAAATGGTACCTCACTTGCGTAGGTAGGCCTAGTGCCGGCGAGATGAAACGGCGCAAAATGCAACGTGGACACACCACAATTTCACAGTGAAAAATGACCCTCTTTTTGCAAAGTGCCTAGCTGTAGTTTTTGAACCCTAGCTCTGCTGGCACCCAGGGAAACATAGCAACCCTATACATTTTTGAAAACTAGACACGCAGGGGAATCCAGGATGGGGTGACTTGACTGCCTCCCTCCAGGTTCTGTTACCCAGAGTCCCTTGCAAACCTATAAAATTGTCAAAAAAACAAATTTTCCTTACATTTCTGTGGTGCAAAGTTCTGGAATCTGCGTGGATCCACAAATTTCCACTCACCCCACGTTCCCAAAAGTCATCAGAGAAAAATGGTACCTCACTTGCGTCGGTAGGCCAAGTACCCGTGACTTGAAATGGCGCAAAATGCAACGTGGACACACCACAATTCCACACTGAAAAGTGACCCTTTTTTGGCAAAGTGCCTAGCTGTAGTTTTTGAACCCCAGCTCTGCTGGCAACAAGGGAAACCTAGCAAACCTATACATTTTTGAAAACTAGACATCCAGGGGAATCCAGGATGGGGTAACTTGACTGCCTCCCTCCAGGTTCTGTTACCCAGAATCCCTTGCAAACCAAAATTGTCAAATAAAAACACATTTTCTTCACATGTCTGTGGTGGAAAGTTCTGGAATCTAGGCGGATCCACAAATTTCCACTCACCCCGCATTCCCCAAAGTCTTTCGAGAAAAATGGTACCTCACTTGCGTGGTTAGGCCCAGTGCCCGCGACACGAAACGGCGCAAAATGCAATGTGGACACACCACAATTTCACAGTGAAAAATGACCCTTTTTTGGCAAAGTGCCTAGCTGTAGTTTTTGAACCCTAGCTCTGCTGGCACCTAGGGAAACCTAGCAAACCTATACATGTTTGAAAACTAGACACCCAGGGGAATCTAGGATGGGGTGAGTTGATTTCCTCCCTCCAGGTTCTGTCACCCAGATTCCCTTGCAAACCAAAACAATTGTACAAAAAAATACATTTTCCTCACATTTCTGTGGTGGAAAGTTCTGGAATCTGCGTGGATCCACAAATTTCCACTCACCCCGCATTCCCCAAAGTCTTCCGAGAAAAATTATACCTCACGTGCATGGGTAGGACAAGTGCCCGCGACATGAAACGGCTCAAAATGCAACGTGCACACACCACAATTTCACAGTGAAAAATGACCCTTTTTTGGCAAAGTGCCTAGCTGTAGTTTTTGAACCCTAGCTCTGCTGGCAACTAGGGACAGCTAGCAAACCTATACATTTTTGAAAACTAGACAACCAGGGGAATTCATGATAGGGTGTCTTGACTGCCTTCCTCCATGTACTGTTACCCAGAATCCCATGCACACCAAAAAAATAGTCAAAAAACCCACATTTTCCTCACATTTCTGTGGTGGAAAGTTCTGGAATCTGCGTTGATCCACCAATGTCCACTCACCCCGCTTTCCCCAAAGTCTTCTGAGAAAAATGGTACCTCACTTGCGTAGGTAGGCCTACTGCCCGCGAGATGAAACGGCGCAAAATGCAACGTGGACACACCACAATTTCACAGTGAAAAATGACTCTCTTTTTGCAAAGTGCCTAGCTGTAGTTTTTGAACCCTAGCTCTGCTGGCACCCAGGGAAACATAGCAACCCTATACATTTTTGAAAACTAGACATCCAGGGGAATCCAGGATGGGTTGACTTGACTGCCTCCCTCCAGGTTCTGTTACCCAGAGTCCCTTGCAAACCTATAAAATTGTCAAAACAACACATTTTCCTTACATTTCTGTGGTGCAAAGTTCTGGAATCTGCGTGGATCCACAAATTTCCACTCACCCCACATTCCCAAAAGTCATCAGAGAAAAATGGTACCTCACTTGCGTGGGTAGGCCAAGTACCCGTGACATGAAATGGCGCAAAATGCAATGTGGCACACCACAATTTCACACTGAAAAATGACCCTTTTTTGGCAAAGTGCCTAGCTGTAGTTTTTGAACCCTAGCTCTGCTGGCAACTAGGGAAAGCTAGCAAACCTATACATTTTTGAAAACTAGACAACCAGGGGAATCAATGATAGGGTGTCTTGACTGCCTTCCACCATGTACTGTTACCCAGAATCCCGTGCAAACCAAAAAAATAGTCAAAAAACCCACATTTTCCTCACATTTCTGTGGTGGAAAGTTCAGGAATCTGTGTGGATCCACCAATGTCCACTCACCCCGCTTTCCCCAAAGTCTTCTGAGAAAAATGGTACCTCACTTGCGTAGGTAGGCCCAGTGCCCGCAAGATGAAACGGCGCAAATTGCAACGTGGACACACCACAATTTCACAGTGAAAAATGAACCTCTTTTTGCAAAGTGCCTAGCTGTCGTTTTTGAACCCTAGCTCTGCTGGCACCCAGGGAAACATAGCAACCCTATATATTTTTGAAAACTAGACACGCAGGGGAATCCAGGATGGGGTGACTTGACTGCCTCCCTCCAGGTTCTGTTACCCAGAGTCCCTTGCAAACCTATAAAATTGTCAAAAAAAACACATTTTCCTTACATTTCTGTGGTGCAAAGTTCTGGAATCTGCGTGGATCCACAAATTTCCACTCACCCCACGTTCCCAAAAGTCATCAGAGAAAAATGGTACCTCACTTGCGTGGGTATGCCAAGTACCCGTGACTTGAAATGGCGCAAAATGCAACGTGGACACACCACAATTCCACACTGAAAAATGACCCTTTTTTGGCAAAGTGCCTAGCTGTAGTTTTTGAACCTTAGCTCTGCTGGCAACAAGGGAAACCTAGCAAACCTATACATTTTTGAAAACTAGACATCCAGGGGAATCCAGGATGGGGTAACTTGACTGCCTCCCTCCAGGTTCTGTTACCCAGAATCCCTTGCAAACCAAAATTGTAAAAAAAAAACACATTTTCTTCACATTTCTGTGGTGGAAAGTTCTGGAATCTAGGCGGATCCACAAATTTCCACTCACCCCGCATTCCCCAAAGTCTTCCGAGAAAAATGGTACCTCACTTGCATGGGTAGTTCCAGTGCCCGCGACACGAAATGGCGCAAAATGCAATGTGGACACACCACAATTTCACAGTGAAAAATGACCCTTTTTTGGCAAAGTGCCTAGCTGTAGTTTTTCAACCCTAGCTCTGCTGGCACCTAGGGAAACCTAGCAAACCTATACATTTTTGAAAACTAGACACCCAGGGGAATCTAGGATGGGGTGAGTTGATTTCCTCCCTCCAGGTTCTGTCACCCAGATTCCCTTGCAAACCCAAAAAATTGTACAAAAAAATAAATTTTCATCACATTTCTGTGGTGGAAAGTTCTGAAATCTGCGTGGATCCACAAATTTCCACTCACCCCACATTCCCAAAAGTCATCAGAGAAAAATGGTACCTCACTTGCGTGGGTAGGCCAAGTACCCGTGACATGAAATGGCGCAAAATGCAACGTGGACACACCACAATTTCACACTGAAAAATTACCCTTTTTTGGCAAAGTGCCTAGCTGTAGTTTTTGAACCCTAGCTCTGCTGGCAACTAGGGAAAGCTAGCAAACCTATACATTTTTGAAAACTAGACAACCAGGGGAATCAATGATAGGGTGTCTTGACTGCCTTCCACCATGTACTGTTACCCAGAATCCCGTGCAAACCAAAAAAATAGTCAAAAAAACCCACATTTTCCTCACATTTCTGTGGTGGAAAGTTCAGGAATCTGTGTGGATCCACCAATGTCCACTCACCCCGCTTTCCCCAAAGTCTTCTGAGAAAAATGGTACCTCACTTGCGTAGGTAGGCCCAGTGCCCGCAAGATGAAACGGCGCAAATTGCAACGTGGACACACCACAATTTCACAGTGAAAAATGACCCTCTTTTTGCAAAGTGCCTAGCTGTCGTTTTTGAACCCTAGCTCTGCTGGCACCCAGGGAAACATAGCAACCCTATACATTTTTGAAAACTAGACACGCAGGGGAATCCAGGATGGGGTGACTTGACTGCCTCCCTCCAGGTTCTGTTACCCAGAGTCCCTTGCAAACCTATAAAATTGTCAAAAAAAACACATTTTCCTTACATTTCTGTGGTGCAAAGATCTGGAATCTGCGTGGATCCACAAATTTCCACTCACCCCACTTTCCCAAAAGTCATCAGAGAAAAATGGTACCTCACTTGCGTGGGTATGCCAAGTACCCGTGACTTGAAATGGCGCAAAATGCAACGTGGACACACCACAATTCCACACTGAAAAATGACCCTTTTTTGGCAAAGTGCCTAGCTGTAGTTTTTGAACCTTAGCTCTGCTGGCAACAAGGGAAACCTAGCAAACCTATACATTTTTGAAAACTAGACATCCAGGGGAATCCAGGATGGGGTAACTTGACTGCCTCCCTCCAGGTTCTGTTACCCAGAATCCCTTGCAAACCAAAATTGTAAAAAAAAAACCACATTTTCTTCACATTTCTGTGGTGGAAAGTTCTGGAATCTGGGCGGATCCACAAATTTCCACTCACCCCGCATTCCCCAAAGTCTTCCGAGAAAAATGGTACCTCACTTGCATGGGTAGTTCCAGTGCCCGCGACACGAAATGGCGCAAAATGCAATGTGGACACACCACAATTTCACAGTGAAAAATGACCCTTTTTTGGCAAAGTGCCTAGCTGTAGTTTTTCAACCCTAGCTCTGCTGGCACCTAGGGAAACCTAGCAAACCTATACATTTTTGAAAACTAGACACCCAGGGGAATCTAGGATGGGGTGAGTTGATTTCCTCCCTCCAGGTTCTGTCACCCAGATTCCCTTGCAAACCCAAAAAATTGTACAAAAAAATAAATTTTCCTCACATTTCTGTGGTGGAAAGTTCTGAAATCTGCGTGGATCCACAAATTTCCACTCACCCCACATTCCCAAAAGTCATCAGAGAAAAATGGTACCTCACTTGCGTGGGTAGGCCAAGTACCCGTGACATGAAATGGCGCAAAATGCAACGTGGACACACCACAATTTCACACTGAAAAATTACCCTTTTTTGGCAAAGTGCCTAGCTGTAGTTTTTGAACCCTAGCTCTGCTGGCAACTAGGGAAACCTAGCAAACCTATACATTTTTGAAAACTAGACACCCAGGGGAATCCAGGATGGGGTGAGTTGATTTCCTCCCTCCAGGTTCTGTTACCCAGATTCCCTTGCAAACCAAAAAACTTGCCCAAAAAAACACATTTTCCTCACATTTCTGTGGTGGAAGGTTCTGAAATCTGCGTGGACCCACAAATTTCCACTCACCCCGCGTTCCCCAATGTCTTCCGAGAAAAATGATACCTCACTTGCATGGGTAGGCCAAGTGTCCGCGACATGAAACGGCGCAAAATGCAACGTGGACACACCATAATTTCACAGTGAAAAATGACCCTTTTTTGGCAAAGTGCCTAGCTGTAGTTTTTGAATCCTAGCTCTGCTGGCACGTAGGGAAACCTAGCAAACCTATACATTTTTGAAAACTAGACACCTAGGGGAATCCAGGATGGGGTGACTTGACTGCCTCCCTCCAGGTTCTGTTACCCAGAATCCCTTGCAAACCAAAATTGTCAAAAAAAACAAATTTTCTTCACATTTCTGTGGTGGAAAGTTCTGGAATCTGGGTTGATCCACAAATTTCCACTCACCCCGCATTCCCCAAAGTCTTCGGAGAAAAATGGTACCTCACTTGCGTGGGTAGGCCTAGTGCCCGCGACACGAAACGGCGCAAAATGCAACGTGGACACATCACAATTTCACAGTGAAAAATGACCCTTTTTTGGCAAAGTGCCTAGCTGTAGTTGTTTAACCCTAGCTCTGCTGGCACCTAGGGAAAGCTAGCAAACCTATACATTTTTTAAACCTAGACACCCAGGGGAATCCAGAATGGGGTGACTTGACTGCCTCCCTCCAGGTTCTGTTACACAGAATCCCTTGCAAACCTATAAAATTGTCAAAAAAACCACATTTTCCTCCCGTTTCTGTGGTGCAAAGTTCTGGAATCAGTGTGGATCCACAAATTTCCACTCACCCCGCGTTCCCCAAAGTCTTCCGAGAAAAATGGTACACCACTTGCATGGGTAGGCCTAGTTCCCGCGACATGAAATGGCGTAAAACACAACATGCACACATCACAATTTCACAGTGAAAAATGACCCTTTTATGGCAAGGTGCCTAGCTGTAGTTTTTGTAACCTAGCTCGGCTGGCACCCAGGGAAACCAAGCAAACCTATACATTTTTTAAAACTAGACTCCCAGGGAAATCCAGGATGGGGTGTCTTGACTGCCTCCCTCCAGGTTCTGTTACCCAGAATCCCTTGCAAACCTAAAGAAATTGTAAAAAAAAAACACATTCTCCTCACATTTCTGTGCTGGAAAGTTCTGGAATCTGTGTGGATCCACAAATTTGCACTCATCCCGCATTCCCCAAAGTCTTACGAGAAAAATGCTACCTCACTTGCGTGGGGAGACCTAGTGTCCGCGACATGAAATGGCGCAAAATGCAACGTGCACACACCATAATTTCACTGTGAAAAATGACCCTTTTTTGGCAAAGTTTCTAGCTGTAGTTTTTGAACCCTAGCTCTGCTGGCACCTAGGGAAACCTACCAAACCTATACATTTTTGAAAACTAGACACCCAGGGGAATCCAGGATGGGGAGAGTTGATTTCCTCCCTCCAGGTTCTGTTACTCAGATTCCCTTGCAAACCAAAAAACTTGTCCAAAAAAACACATTTTCCTCACATTTCTGTGGTTGAAAGTTCTGGAATCTGCATGGATCCACAAATGTCCACTCACCCCTCGTTCCCCAAAGTCTTCCGAGAAAAATGGTAACCCACTTGCGTGGGTAGGTCTAGTTCCCGCGACATGAAACTGTGCAAAATGAAACGTGGACACACCACAATTTCACAGTGAAAAATGACCCTTTTTTGGTAAAGTGCCTAGCTGTAGTTAATGAACCCGAGCTCTGCTGGCACCTAGGGAAACCAAGCAAACCTATACATTTTTTAAAACTAGACACCAAGGGAAATCCAAGATGGGGTGACTTGACTTCCTCCCTCCAGGTTCTGTTACCCAGAATCCCTTGCAAACCAAAATTGTCAAAAAAAACACATTTTCTTCACATTTCTGTGGTGGAAAGTTCTGGAATCTGGGTTGATCCACAAATTTCCACTCACCCCGCATTCCCCAAAGTCTTCGGAGAAAAATGGTACCTCACTTGCGTGGGTAGGCCTAGTGCCCGCGACACGAAACGGCGCAAAATGCAACGTGGACACACCACAATTTCACAGTGAAAAATGACCCTTTTTTGGCAAAGTGCCTAGCTATAGTTTTTTAACCCTAGCTCTGCTGGCACCTAGGGAAAGCTAGCAAACCTATACATTTTTGAAAACTAGACACCCAGGGGAATCTAGGATGGGGTGAGTTGATTTCCTCCCTCCAGGTTCTGTCACCCAGATTCCCTTGCAAACAAAAAAAATTGTACAAAAAAATAAATTTTCCTCACATTTCTGTGGTGGAAAGTTCTGGAATCCGCATAGTTCCACAAATTTCCACTCACCCTGCTTTCCCCAATGTCTTCCGAGAAAAATGGTACCTCACTTGCGTGGGTAGGCCTAGTGCCCGTGACATGAAATGGCGCAAAATGCAACGTGGACACACCACAATTTCACAGTGAAAAATGACCCTTTTTTGGCAAAGTGCCTAGCTGTAGTTTTTGAACTCTAGCTCTGCTGACATCTAGGGAAACCTAGCAAACCTATACATTTTTGAAAACTAGACACCCAGGGAAATCCAGGATGGGGTCAGTTGATTTCCTCCCTCCAGGTTCTGTTACCCAGATTCCCTTGCAAACCAAAATTGTCCAAAAAAAACACATTTTCCTTACATTTCTGTGGTGCAAAGTTCTGGAATCTGCGTGGATCCCCAAATTTCCACTCACCCCACGGTCCCAAAAGTCGTCAGAGAAAAATGGTACCTCACTTGCGTGGGTAGGCCAAGTACCCGTGACATGAAATGGCGCAAAATGCAACGTGCAGAAACCACAATTTCACTGTGAAAAATGACCCTTTTTTGGCAAAGTGCCTAGCTGTAGTTTTTGAACCCTAGCTCTGCTGGCACCTAGGGAAACCTAGCAAACCTATACATTTTTGAAAACTAGACACCCAGGGGAATCTAGGATGGGGTGAGTTGATTTCCTCCCTCCAGGTTCTGTCACCCAGATTCCCTTGCAAACCAAAAAAATTGTACAAAAAAATAAATTTTCCTCACATTTCTGTGGTGGAAAGTTCTGAAATCTGCGTAGATCCACAAATTTCCACTCACCCCACATTCCCAAAAGTCATCAGAGAAAAATGGTACCTCACTTGCGTGGGTAGGCCAAGTACCCGTGACTTGAAATGGCATAAAATGCAACGTGGACACACCACAATTTCACACTGAAAAATGACCCTTTTTTGGCAAAGTGCCTAGCTGTAGTTTTTGAACCCTAGCTCTGCTGGCAACTAGGGAAACCTAGCAAACCTATACATTTTTGAAAACTAGACATCCAGGGGAATCCAGGATGGGGAGACTTGACTGCCTCCCTCCAGGTTCCGTTACCCAGAATCCCTTGCAAACCAAAATTGTAAGAAAAAACATTTTCCTCACATTTCTGTGGTGGAAAGTTCTGGAATCTGCGTGGATCCACAAATTTCCACTCACCCCGCGTTCCCCAAAGTCATCAGAGAAAAATTATACCTCACTTGCATGGGTAGGCCAAGTACCCGTGACATGAAATGACGCAAAATGCAACGTGGACACCACAATTTCACACTGAAAAATGACCCTTTTTTGGCAAAGTTTCTAGCTGTAGTTTTTGAACCCTAGCTCTGCTGGCACCTAGGGAAACCTACCAAACCTATACATTTTTGAAAACTGGACACCCAGGGAAATCCAGGATGGGGTGAGTTGATTTCCTCCCTCCAGGTTCTGTTACTCAGATTCCCTTGCAAACCAAAAAACTTGTCCAAAAAAACACATTTTCCTCACATTTCTGTGGTTGAAAGTTCTGGAATCTGCATGGATCCACAAATGTCCACTCACCCCTCGTTCCCCAAAGTCTTCCGAGAAAAATGGTAACCCACTTGCGTGGGTAGGTCTAGTTCCCGCGACATGAAACTGTGCAAAATGAAACGTGGACACACCACAATTTCACAGTGAAAAATGACCCTTTTTTGGTAAAGTGCCTAGCTGTAGTTAATGAACCCTAGCTCTGCTGGCACCTAGGGAAACCAAGCAAACCTATACATTTTTTAAAACTAGACACCAAGGGAAATCCAAGATGGGGTGACTTGACTTCCTCCCTCCAGGTTCTGTTACCCAGAATCCCTTGCAAACCAAAATTGTCAAAAAAAACACATTTTCTTCACATTTCTGTGGTGGAAAGTTCTGGAATCTGGGTTGATCCACAAATTTCCACTCACCCCGCATTCCCCAAAGTCTTCGGAGAAAAATGGTACCTCACTTGCGTGGGTAGGCCTAGTGCCCGCGACACGAAACGGCGCAAAATGCAACGTGGACACACCACAATTTCACAGTGAAAAATGACCCTTTTTTGGCAAAGTGCCTAGCTATAGTTTTTTAACCCTAGCTCTGCTGGCACCTAGGGAAAGCTAGCAAACCTATACATTTTTGAAAACTAGACACCCAGGGGAATCTAGGATGGGGTGAGTTGATTTCCTCCCTCCAGGTTCTGTCACCCAGATTCCCTTGCAAACAAAAAAAATTGTACAAAAAAATAAATTTTCCTCACATTTCTGTGGTGGAAAGTTCTGGAATCCGCATAGTTCCACAAATTTCCACTCACCCTGCTTTCCCCAATGTCTTCCGAGAAAAATGGTACCTCACTTGCGTGGGTAGGCCTAGTGCCCGTGACATGAAATGGCGCAAAATGCAACGTGGACACACCACAATTTCACAGTGAAAAATGACCCTTTTTTGGCAAAGTGCCTAGCTGTAGTTTTTGAACTCTAGCTCTGCTGACATCTAGGGAAACCTAGCAAACCTATACATTTTTGAAAACTAGACACCCAGGGAAATCCAGGATGGGGTCAGTTGATTTCCTCCCTCCAGGTTCTGTTACCCAGATTCCCTTGCAAACCAAAATTGTCCAAAAAAAACACATTTTCCTTACATTTCTGTGGTGCAAAGTTCTGGAATCTGCGTGGATCCCCAAATTTCCACTCACCCCACGGTCCCAAAAGTCGTCAGAGAAAAATGGTACCTCACTTGCGTGGGTAGGCCAAGTACCCGTGACATGAAATGGCGCAAAATGCAACGTGCAGACACCACAATTTCACTGTGAAAAATGACCCTTTTTTGGCAAAGTGCCTAGCTGTAGTTTTTGAACCCTAGCTCTGCTGGCACCTAGGGAAACCTAGCAAACCTATACATTTTTGAAAACTAGACACCCAGGGGAATCAAGGATGTGGTGAGTTGATTTCCTCCCTCCAGGTTCTGTCACCCAGATTCCCTTGCAAACCAAAAAAATTGTACAAAAAAATAAATTTTCCTCACATTTCTGTGGTGGAAAGTTCTGAAATCTGCGTAGATCCACAAATTTCCACTCACCCCACATTCCCAAAAGTCATCAGAGAAAAATGGTACCTCACTTGCGTGGGTAGGCCAAGTACCCGTGACATGAAATGGCATAAAATGCAACGTGGACACACCACAATTTCACACTGAAAAATGACCCTTTTTTGGCAAAGTGCCTAGCTGTAGCTTTTGAACCCTAGCTCTGCTGGCAACTAGGGAAACCTAGCAAACCTATACATTTTTGAAAACTAGACATCCAGGGGAATCCAGGATGGGGAGACTTGACTGCCTCCCTCCAGGTTCCGTTACCCAGAATCCCTTGCAAACCAAAATTGTAAGAAAAAACATTTTCCTCACATTTCTGTGGTGGAAAGTTCTGGAATCTGCGTGGATCCACACATTTCCACTCACCCCGCGTTCCCCAAAGTCATCAGAGAAAAATGGTACCTCACTTGCGTGGGTAGGCCAAGTACCCGTGACATGAAATGGCGCAAAATGCAACGTGGACACCACAATTTCACACTGAAAAATTACCCTTTTTTGGCAAAGTGCCTAGCTGTAGTTTTTGAACCCTAGCTCTGCTGACATCTAGGGAAACCTAGCACACCTATACATTTTTGAAAACTGGACACCCAGGGAAATCCAGGATGGGGTGAGTTAATTTCTTCCCTCCAGGTTCTGTTACCCAGATTCCCTTGCAAACCAAAAAACTTGTCCAAAAAAAGTAAATTTTCCTCACATTTCTGTGGTGGAAAGTTCTGAAATCTGAGTGGATCCACAAATTTCCACTCACCCCACATTCCCAAAAGTCATCAGAGAAAAATGGTACCTCACTTGCGTGGGTAGGTCAAGTACCCGTGACATGAAATGGCTCAAAATGTAACGTGGACACACCACAATTTCACACTGAAAAATGACCCTTTTTTGGCAAAGTGCCTAGCTGTAGCTTTTGAACCCTAGCTCTGCTGGCAACTAGGGAAACCTACCAAACCTATACATTTTTGAAAACTAGACACCAAGGGGAATCCAGGATGGGGAGAGTTGATTTCCTCCCTCCAGGTTCTGTTACTCAGATTCCCTTGCAAACCAAAAAACTTGTCCAAAAAAACACATTTTCCTCACATTTCTGTGGTTGAAAGTTCTGGAATCTGCATGGATCCACAAATTTCCACTCACCCCTCGTTCCCCAAAGTCTTCCGAGAAAAATGGTAACCCACTTGCGTGGGTAGGTCTAGTTCCCGCGACATGAAACTGTGCAAAATGATACGTGGACACACCACAATTTCACAGTGAAAAATGACCCTTTTTTGGTAAAGTGCCTAGCTGTAGTTAATGAACCCTAGCTCTGCTGGCACCTAGGGAAACCAAGCAAACCTATACATTTTTGAAAACTAGACACCAAGGGAAATCCAAGATGGGGTGACTTGACTTCCTCCCTCCAGGTTCTGTTACCCAGAATCCCTTGCAAACCAAAATTGTCAAAAAAAACACATTTTCTTCACATTTCTGTGGTGGAAAGTTCTGGAATCTGGGTTGATCCACAAATTTCCACTCACCCCGCATTCCCCAAAGTCTTCGGAGAAAAATGGTACCTCACTTGCGTGGGTAGGCCTAGTGCCCGCGACACGAAATGGCGCAAAATGCAACGTGGACACACCACAATTTCACAGTGAAAAATGACCCTTTTTTGGCAAAGTGCCTAGCTATAGTTTTTTAACCCTAGCTCTGCTGGCACCTAGGGAAAGCTAGCAAACCTATACATTTTTGAAAACTAGACACCCAGGGGAATCCAGAATGGGCTGACTTCACTGCCTCCCTCCATGTTCTGTTACCCAGAATCGCTTGCAAACCAAAATTGTCAAAAAAAACAAATTTTCCTCACATTTCTGTGGTGGAAAGTTCTGGAATCCGCATAGTTCCACAAATTTCCACTCACCCTGCTTTCCCCAATGTCTTCCGAGAAAAATGGTACCTCACTTGCGTGGGTAGGCCTAGTGCCCGTGACATGAAACGGCGCAAAATGCAACGTGGACACACCACAATTTCACACTGAAAAATGACCCTTTTTTGGCAAAGTGCCTAGCTGTAGGTTTTGAACCCTAGCTCTGCTGGCACCCAGGGAAAACTAGCAAACCTTTACATTTTTGAAAACTAGACACCCAGGGGAATCTAGGATGAGGTGAGTTGATTTCCTCCGTCCAGGTTCTGTCACCCAGATTCCCTTGCAAACCAAAAAAAAAAAATTGTACAAAAAAATAAATTTTCCTCACATTTCTGTGGTG
Source organism: Triturus cristatus (assembly GCF_964204655.1). Taxonomy (NCBI): domain Eukaryota; kingdom Metazoa; phylum Chordata; class Amphibia; order Caudata; family Salamandridae; genus Triturus; species Triturus cristatus. The sequence continues at coordinate 927,839,187 of NC_140579.1, read as the reverse complement.
GAAAGTTCTGGAATCTGCGTGGATCCACAAATTTCCACTCACCCCGCGTTCCCCAAAGTCATCAGAGAAAAATGGTACCTCACCTGCGTGGGTAGGCCAAGTACCCGTGACATGAAATGGCGCAAAATGCAACGTGGACACACCACAATTTCACAGTGAAAAATGACCCTTTTTTGGCAAAGTGCCTAGCTGTAGTTTTTGAACTCTAGCTCTGCTGACATCTAGGGAAACCTAGCAAACCTATACATTTTTGAAAACTAGACACCCAGGGAAATCCAGGATGGGGTCAGTTGATTTCCTCCCTCCAGGTTCTGTTACCCAGATTCCCTTGCAAACCAAAATTGTCCAAAAAAAACACATTTTCCTTACATTTCTGTGGTGCAAAGTTCTGGAATCTGCGTGGATCCCCAAATTTCCACTCACCCCACGGTCCCAAAAGTCGTCAGAGAAAAATGGTACCTCACTTGCGTGGGTAGGCCAAGTACCCGTGACATGAAATGGCGCAAAATGCAACGTGCACACACCACAATTTCACTGTGAAAAATGACCCTTTTTTGGCAAAGTGCCTAGCTGTAGTTTTTGAACCCTAGCTCTGCTGGCACCTAGGGAAACCTAGCAAACCTATACATTTTTGAAAACTAGACACCCAGGGGAATCTAGGATGGGGTGAGTTGATTTCCTCCCTCAAGGTTCTGTCACCCAGATTCCCTTGCAAACCAAAAAAATTGTACAAAAAAATAAATTTTCCTCACATTTCTGTGGTGGAAAGTTCTGAAATCTGCGTAGATCCACAAATTTCCACTCACCCCACATTCCCAAAAGTCATCAGAGAAAAATGGTACCTCACTTGCGTGGGTAGGCCAAGTACCCGTGACATGAAATGGCATAAAATGCAACGTGGACACACCACAATTTCACACTGAAAAATGACCCTTTTTTGGCAAAGTGCCTAGCTGTAGCTTTTGAACCCTAGCTCTGCTGGCAACTAGGGAAACCTAGCAAACCTATACATTTTTGAAAACTAGACATCCAGGGGAATCCAGGATGGGGAGACTTGACTGCCTCCCTCCAGGTTCTGTTACCCAGAATCCCTTGCAAACCAAAATTGTAAGAAAAAACATTTTCCTCACATTTCTGTGGTGGAAAGTTCTGGAATCTGCGTGGATCCACAAATTTCCACTCACCCCGCGTTCCCCAAAGTCATCAGAGAAAAATTGTACCTCACTTGCGTTGGTAGGACAAGTACCCGTGACATGAAATGGCTCAAAATGCAACGTGGACACCACAATTTCACACTGAAAAATTACCCTTTTTTGGCAAAGTGCCTAGCTGTCGTTTTTGAACCCTAGCTCTGCTGACATCTAGGGAAACCTAGCAAACCTATACATTTTTGAAAACTGGACACCCAGGGAAATCCAGGATGGGGTGAGTTCATTTCTTCCCTCCAGGTTCTGTTACCCAGATTCCCTTGCAAACCAAAAAACTTGTCCAAAAAAAGTAAATTTTCCTCACATTTCTGTGGTGGAAAGTTCTGAAATCTGAGTGGATCCACAAATTTCCACTCACCCCACATTCCCAAAAGTCATCAGAGAAAAATGGTACCTCACTTGCGTGGGTAGGTCAAGTACCCGTGACATGAAATGGCTCAAAATGTAACGTGGACACACCACAATTTCACACTGAAAAATGACCCTTTTTTGGCAAAGTGCCTAGCTGTAGCTTTTGAACCCTAGCTCTGCTGGCAACTAGGGAAACCTAGCAAACCTATACATTTTTGAAAACTAGACATCCAAGGGAATCCAGGATGGGGTGACTTGACTGCCTCCCTCCAGGTTCTGTTACCCTGAATCCCTTGCAAACAAAATTGTATAAAAAAAAACATCTTCCTCATATTTCTGTGGTGGAAAGTTCTGGAATTAGCGTGGATCCACAAATTTCCACTCACCCCGCGTTCCCCAAACTCTTCCGAGAAAAATTATACCTCACTTGCATGGGTAGGACACGTGCCCGCGACATGAAACGGCTCAAAATGCAACGTGCACACACCACAATTTCACAGTGAAAAATGACCCTTTTTTGGCAAAGTGCCTAGCTGTAGTTTTTGAACCCTAGCTCTGCTGGCACCTAGGGAAACCTAGCAAACCTATACATTTTTTAAAACTAGACAACCAGGGGAATCAATGATAGGGTGTCTTGACTGCCTTCCACCATGTACTGTTACCCAGAATGCCGTGCAAACCAAAAAAATAGTCCAAAAACCCACATTTTCCTCACATTTCTGTGGTGGAAAGTTCAGGTATCTGTGTGGATCCACCAATATCCACTCACCCCGCTTTCCCCAAAGTCTTCTGAGAAAAATGGTACCTCACTTGCGTAGGTAGGCCTAGTGCCGGCGTGGACACACCACAATTTCACAGTGAAAAATGACCCTCTTTTTGCAAAGTGCCTAGCTGTAGTTTTTGAACCCTAGCTCTGCTGGCACCCAGGGAAACATAGCAACCCTATACATTTTTGAAAACTAGACACGCAGGGGAATCCAGGATGGGGTGACTTGACTGCCTCCCTCCAGGTTCTATTACCCAGAATCCCTTGCAAACCAAAATTGTCAAATAAAAACACATTTTCTTCACATGTCTGTGGTGGAAAGTTCTGGAATCTAGGCGGATCCACAAATTTCCACTCACCCCGCATTCCCCAAAGTCTTTCGAGAAAAATGGTACCTCACTTGCGTGGTTAGGCCCAGTGCCCGCGACACGAAACGGCGCAAAATGCAATGTGGACACACCACAATTTCACAGTGAAAAATGACCCTTTTTTGGCAAAGTGCCTAGCTGTAGTTTTTGAACCCTAGCTCTGCTGGCACCTAGGGAAACTTAGCAAACCTATACATTTTTGAAAACTAGACACCCAGGGGAATCTAGGATGGGGTGAGTTGATTTCCTCCCTCCAGGTTCTGTCACCCAGATTCCCTTGCAAACCCAAAAAATTGTACAAAAAAACTAAATTTTCCTCACATTTCTGTGGTGGAAAGTTCTGAAATCTGCGTGGATCCACAAATTTCCACTCACCCCACATTCCCAAAAGTCATCAGAGAAAAATGGTACCTGACTTGCGTGGGTAGGCCAAGTACCCATGACATGAAAGGGCGCAAAATGCAACGTGGACACACCACAATTTCACACTGAAAAATGACCCTTTTTTGGCAAAGTGCCTAGCTGTAGTTTTTGAACCCTACCTCTGCTGGCACCTAGGGAAAGCTAGCAAACCTATACATTTTTGAAAACTAGATAACCAGGGGAATCCATGATAGGGTGTCTTGACTGCCTTCCTCCATGTACTGTTACCCAGAATCCCGTGCAAACCCAAAAAATAGTAAAAAAACCCACATTTTCCTCGCATTTCTGTGGTGGAAAGTTCTGGAATCTGCGTTGATCCACCAATGTCCACTCACCCCGCTTTCCCCAAAGTCTTCTGAGAAAAATGGTACCTCACTTGCGTGGGTAGGCCCAGTGCCCGCGACACGAAGCGGCGCAAAATGCAATGTGGACACACCACAATTTCACAGTGAAAAATGACCCTTTTTTGGCAAAGTGCCTAGCTGTAGTTTTTGAACCCTAGCTCTGCTGGCACCTAGGGAAACCTAGCAAACCTATACATTTTTGAAAACTAGACACCCAGGGGAATCTAGGATGGGGTGAGTTGATTTCCTCCCTCCAGGTTCTGTCACCCAGATTCCCTTGCAAACCAAAAAAATTGTACAAAAAAATACATTTTCCTCACATTTCTGTGGTGGAAAGTTCTGGAATCTGCGTGGATCCACAAATTTCCACTCACCCCGCATTCCCCAAAGTCATCAGAGAAAAATGGTACCTCACTTGCGTGGGTAGGCCAAGTACCCGTGACATGAAATGGCGCAAAATGCAACGTGGACACACCACAATTTCACACTGAAAAATTACCCTTTTTTGGCAAAGTGCCTAGCTGTAGTTTTTGAACCCTAGCTCTGCTGGCAACTAGGGAAAGCTAGCAAACCTATACATTTTTGAAAACTAGACAACCAGGGGAATCAATGATAGGGTGTCTTGACTGCCTTCCACCATGTACTGTTACCCAGAATCCCGTGCAAACCAAAAAAATAGTCAAAAAACCCACATTTTCCTCACATTTCTGTGGTGGAAAGTTCAGGAATCTGTGTGGATCCACCAATGCCCACTCACCCCGCTTTCCCCAAAGTCTTCTGAGAAAAATGGTACCTCACTTGCGTAGGTAGGCCCAGTGCCCGCAAGATGAAACGGCGCAAATTGCAACGTGGACACACCACAATTTCACAGTGAAAAATGACCCTCTTTTGGCAAAGTGCCTAGCTGTCGTTTTTGAACCCTAGCTCTGCTGGCACCCAGGGAAACATAGCAACCCTATACATTTTTGAAAACTAGACACGCAGGGGAATCCAGGATGGGGTGACTTGACTGCCTCCCTCCAGGTTCTGTTACCCAGAGTCCCTTGCAAACCTATAAAATTGTCAAAAAAAACACATTTTCCTTACATTTCTGTGGTGCAAAGTTCTGGAATCTGCGTGGATCCACAAATTTCCACTCACCCCACGTTCCCAAAAGTCATCAGAGAAAAATGGTACCTCACTTGCGTGGGTATGCCAAGTACCCGTGACTTGAAATGGCGCAAAATGCAACGTGGACACACCACAATTCCACACTGAAAAATGACCCTTTTTTGGCAAAGTGCCTAGCTGTAGTTTTTGAACCTTAGCTCTGCTGGCAACAAGGGAAACCTAGCAAACCTATACATTTTTGAAAACTAGACATCCAGGGGAATCCAGGATGGGGTAACTTGACTGCCTCCCTCCAGGTTCTGTTACCCAGAATCCCTTGCAAACCAAAATTGTAAAAAAAAAACCACATTTTCTTCACATTTCTGTGGTGGAAAGTTCTGGAATCCGGGCGGATCCACAAATTTCCACTCACCCCGCATTCCCCAAAGTCTTCCGAGAAAAATGGTACCTCACTTGCATGGGTAGTTCCAGTGCCCGCGACACGAAATGGCGCAAAATGCAATGTGGACACACCACAATTTCACAGTGAAAAATGACCCTTTTTTGGCAAAGTGCCTAGCTGTAGTTTTTCAACCCTAGCTCTGCTGGCACCTAGGGAAACCTAGCAAACCTATACATTTTTGAAAACTAGACACCCAGGGGAATCTAGGATGGGGTGAGTTGATTTCCTCCCTCCAGGATCTGTCACCCAGATTCCCTTGCAAACCCAAAAAATCGTACAAAAAAATAAATTTTCCTCACATTTCTGTGGTGGAAAGTTCTGAAATCTGCGTGGATCCACAAATTTCCACTCACCCCACATTCCCAAAAGTCATCAGAGAAAAATGGTACCTCACTTGCGTGGGTAGGCCAAGTACCCGTGACATGAAATGGCGCAAAATGCAACGTGGACACACCACAATTTCACACTGAAAAATTACCCTTTTTTGGCAAAGTGCCTAGCTGTAGTTTTTGAACCCTAGCTCTGCTGGCAACTAGGGAAACCTAGCAAACCTATACATTTTTGAAAACTAGACATCCAGGGGAATCCAGGATGGGGTGACTTGACTGCCTCCCTCCAGGTTCTGTTATCCGGAGTCCCTTGCAAACCAAAATTGTAAAAAAAAAGTATTTTCCTCACATTTCTGTGGTGGAAAGTTCTGGAATCTGCGTGGATCCACAAATTTCCACTCACCCCGCATTCCCCAATGTCTTCCGAGAAAAATTATACCTCACTTGCATGGGTAGGACACGTGCCCGTGACATGAAACGGCGCAAAATGCAATGTGGACACACCACAATTTCACAGTGAAAAATGACCCTTTTTTGGCAAAGTGCCTAGCTGTAGTTTTGGAACCCTAGCTCTGCTGGCACCTAGGGAAACCTAGCAAACCTATACATTTTTGAAAACTAGACACCCAGGGCAATCTAGGATGGGGTGAGTTGATTTCCTCCCTCCAGGTTCTGTCACCCAGATTCCCTTGCAAACCTAAAAAATCACGGGTACTTGGCATACCCACGCAAGTGAGGTACCATTTTTCTCTGATGACTTTTGGGAACGTGGGGTGAGTGGAAATTTGTGGATCCACGCAGATTCCAGAACTTTGCACCACAGAAATGTAAGGAAAATGTGTTTTTTTTGACAATTTTATAGGTTTGCAAGGGACTCTGGGTAACAGAACCTGGAGGGAGGCAGTCAAGTCACCCCATCCTGGATTCCCCTGCGTGTCTAGTTTTCAAAAATGTATAGGGTTGCTATGTTTCCCTGGGTGCCAGCAGAGCTAGGGTTCAAAAACGACAGCTAGGCACTTTGCAAAAAGAGGTTCATTTTTCTCTGTGAAATTGTGGTGTGTCCACGTTGCAATTTGCGCCGTTTCATCTTGCGGGCACTGGGCCTACCTACGCAAGTGAGGTACCATTTTTCTCAGAAGACTTTGGGGAAAGCGGGGTGAGTGGACATTGGTGGATCCACACAGATTCCTGAACTTTCCACCACAGAAATGTGAGGAAAATGTGGGTTTTTTGACTATTTTTTTGGTTTGCACGGGATTCTGGGTAACAGTACATGGTGGAAGGCAGTCAAGACACCCTATCATTGATTCCCCTGGTTGTCTAGTTTTCAAAAATGTATAGGTTTGCTAGCTTTCCCTAGTTGCCAGCAGAGCTAGGGTTCAAAAACTACAGCTAGGCACTTTGCCAAAAAAGGGTCATTTTTCAGTGTGAAATTGTGGTGTGCCACATTGCATTTTGCGCCATTTCATGTCACGGGTATTTGGCCTACCCACGCAAGTGAGGTACCATTTTTCTCTGATGACTTTTGGGAACGTGGGGTGAGTGGAAATTTGTGGATCCACGCAGATTCCAGAACTTTGCACCACAGAAATGTAAGGAAAATGTGTTTTTTTTGACAATTTTATAGGTGTGCAAGGGACTCTGGGTAACAGAACCTGGAGGGAGGCAGTCAAGTCACCCCATCCTGGATTCCCCTGCGTGTCTAGTTTTCAAAAATGTATAGGGTTGCTATGTTTCCCTGGGTGCCAGCAGAGCTAGGGTTCAAAAACGACAGCTAGGCACTTTGCCAAAAGAGGGTCATTTTTCACTGTGAAATTGTGGTGTGTCCACGTTGCAATTTGCGCCGTTTCATCTTGCGGGCACTGGGCCTACCTACGCAAGTGAGGTACCATTTTTCTCAGAAGACTTTGGGGAAAGCGGGGTGAGTGGACATTGGTGGATCCACACAGATTCCTGAACTTTCCACCACAGAAATGTGAGGAAAATGTGGGTTTTTTGACTATTTTTTTGGTTTGCACGGGATTCTGGGTAACAGTACATGGTGGAAGGCAGTCAAGACACCCTATCATTGATTCCCCTGGTTGTCTAGTTTTCAAAAATGTATAGGTTTGCTAGCTTTCCCTAGTTGCCAGCAGAGCTAGGGTTCAAAAACTACAGCTAGGCACTTTGCCAAAAAAGGGTAATTTTTCACTGTGAAATTGTGGTGTGTCCACGTTGCATTTTGCGCCATTTCATGTCACGGGTACTTGGCCTACCCACGCAAGTGAGGTACCATTTTTCTCTGATGACTTTTGGGAATGTGGCGTGAGTGGAAATTTGTGGATCCACGCAGATTTCAGAACTTTCCACCACAGAAATGTGAGGAAAATTTATTTTTTTGTACAATTTTTTGGGTTTGCAAGGGAATCTGGGTGACAGAACCTGGAGGGAGGAAATCAACTCACCCCATCCTAGATTCCCCTGGGTGTCTAATTTTACAAAAATGTATAGGTTTGCTAGGTTTCCCTAGGTGCCAGCAGGCATTAGGCCTACTGCCCGCGAGATGAAACGGCGCAAAATGCAACGTGGACACACCACAATTTCACAGTGAAAAATGACTCTCTTTTTGCAAAGTGCCTAGCTGTAGTTTTTGAACCCTAGCTCTGCTGGCACCCAGGGAAACATAGCAACCCTATACATTTTTGAAAACTAGACATCCAGGGGAATCCAGGATGGGTTGACTTGACTGCCTCCCTCCAGGTTCTGTTACCCAGAGTCCCTTGCAAACCTATAAAATTGTCAAAAAAACACATTTTCCTTACATTTCTGTGGTGCAAAGTTCTGGAATCTGCGTGGATCCACAAATTTCCACTCACCCCACATTCCCAAAAGTCATCAGAGAAAAATGGTACCTCACTTGCGTGGGTAGGCCAAATACCCGTGACATGAAATGGCGCAAAATGCAATGTGGCACACCACAATTTCACACTGAAAAATGACCCTTTTTTGGCAAAGTGCCTAGCTGTAGTTTTTGAACCCTAGCTCTGCTGGCAACTAGGGAAAGCTAGCAAACCTATACATTTTTGAAAACTAGACAACCAGGGGAATCAATGATAGGGTGTCTTGACTGCCTTCCACCATGTACTGTTACCCAGAATCCCGTGCAAACCAAAAAAATAGTCAAAAAACCCACATTTTCCTCACATTTCTGTGGTGGAAAGTTCAGGAATCTGTGTGGATCCACCAATGTCCACTCACCCCGCTTTCCCCAAAGTCTTCTGAGAAAAATGGTACCTCACTTGCGTAGGTAGGCCCAGTGCCCGCAAGATGAAACGGCGCAAATTGCAACGTGGACACACCACAATTTCACAGAGAAAAATGAACCTCTTTTTGCAAAGTGCCTAGCTGTCGTTTTTGAACCCTAGCTCTGCTGGCACCCAGGGAAACATAGCAACCCTATACATTTTTGAAAACTAGACACGCAGGGGAATCCAGGATGGGGTGACTTGACTGCCTCCCTCCAGGTTCTGTTACCCAGAGTCCCTTGCAAACCTATAAAATTGTCAAAAAAAACACATTTTCCTTACATTTCTGTGGTGCAAAGTTCTGGAATCTGCGTGGATCCACAAATTTCCACTCACCCCACGTTCCCAAAAGTCATCAGAGAAAAATGTTACCTCACTTGCGTGGGTATGCCAAGTACCCGTGACTTGAAATGGCGCAAAATGCAACGTGGACACACCACAATTCCACACTGAAAAATGACCCTTTTTTGGCAAAGTGCCTAGCTGTAGTTTTTGAACCTTAGCTCTGCTGGCAACAAGGGAAACCTAGCAAACCTATACATTTTTGAAAACTAGACATCCAGGGGAATCCAGGATGGGGTAACTTGACTGCCTCCCTCCAGGTTCTGTTACCCAGAATCCCCTGCAAACCAAAATTGTAAAAAAAAATACACATTTTCTTCACATTTCTGTGGTGGAAAGTTCTGGAATCTGGGCGGATCCACAAATTTCCACTCACCCCACATTCCCAAAAGTCATCAGAGAAAAATGGTACCTCACTTGCGTGTGTAGGCCAAGTACCCGTGACATGAAATGGCGCAAAATGCAATGTGGACACACCACAATTTCACAGTGAAAAATGACCCTTTTTTGGCAAAGTGCCTAGCTGTAGTTTTTGAACCCTAGCTCTGCTGGCAACTAGGGAAAGCTAGCAAACCTATACATTTTTGAAAACTAGACAACCAGGGGAATTCATGATAGGGTGTCTTGACTGCCTTCCTCCATGTACTGTTACCCAGAATCCCGTGCAAACCAAAAAAATAGTCAAAAACCCCACATTTTCCTCACATTTCTGTGGTGGAAAGTTCTGGAATCTGCGTTGATCCACCAATGTCCACTCACCCCGCTTTCCCCAAAGTCTTCTGAGAAAAATGGTACCTCACTTGCGTAGGTAGGCCTACTGCCCGCGAGATGAAACGGCGCAAAATGCAACGTGGACACACCACAATTTCACAGTGAAAAATGACTCTCTTTTTGCAAAGTGCCTAGCTGTAGTTTTTGAACCCTAGCTCTGCTGGCACCCAGGGAAACATAGCAACCCTATACATTTTTTAAAACTAGACATCCAGGGGAATCCAGGATGGGTTGACTTGACTGCCTCCCTCCAGGTTCTGTTACCCAGATTCCCTTGCAAACCTATAAAATTGTCAAAAAAACACATTTTCCTTACATTTCTGTGGTGCAAAGTTCTGGAATCTGCGTGGATCCACAAATTTCCACTCACCCCACATTCCCAAAAGTCATCAGAGAAAAATGGTACCTCACTTGCGTGGGTAGGCCAAGTACCCGTGACATGAAATGGCGCAAAATGCAACGTGGCACACCACAATTTCACATTGAAAAATGACCCTTTTTTGGCAAAGTGCCTAGCTGTAGTTTTTGAACCCTAGCTCTGCTGACATCTAGGGAAACCTAGCAAACCTATATATTTTTGAAAACTAGATGCCCAGGGAAATCCAGGATGGGGTGAGTTGATTTCCTCCCTCCAGGTTCTGTTACCCAGATTCCCTTGCAAACCCAAAAAATTGGCCAAAAAAATAAATTTTCCTCACATTTCTGTGGTGGAAAGTTCTGAAATCTGCGTGGATCCACAAATTTCCACTCACCCCACATTCCCAAAAGTCATCAGAGAAAAATGGTACCTCACTTGCGTGGGAAGGCCAAGTACCCGTGACATGAAATGGCGCAAAATGCAACGTGGACACACCACAATTTCACACTGAAAAATGACCCTTTTTTGGCAAAGTGCCTAGCTGTAGTTTTTGAACCCTAGCTCTGCTGGCAACTAGGGAAACCTAGCAAACCTATACATTTTTGAAAACTAGACATCCAGGGGAATCCAGGATGGGGTGACTTGACTGCCTCCCTCCAGGTTCTGTTACCCAGAATCCCTTGCAAACCAAAATTGTAAAAAAAAAACATTTTCCTCACATTTCTGTGGTGGAAAGTTCTGGAATCTGCGTGGATCCAACAATGTCCACTCACCCCGCTTTCCCCAAAGTCTTCTGAGAAAAATGGTACCTCACTTGCGTAGGTAGTAGTAGTGCCCGCGAGATGAAACGGCGCAAAATGCAATGTGGACACACCACAATTTCACAGTGAAAAATGACCCTCTTTTTGGAAAGTGCCTAGCTGTAGTTTTTGAACCCTAGCTCTGCTGGCTCCCAGGGAAACATAGCAACCCTAAACATTTTTGAAAACTAGACAGGCAGGGGAATCCAGGATGGGGTGACTTGACTGCCTCCCTCCAGGTTCTGTTACCCAGAATCCCTTGCAAACCAAAATTGTCAAAAAAAACACATTTTCCTTACATTTCTGTGGTGCAAAGTTCTGGAATCTGCGTGGATCCACAAATTTCCACTCACCCCACGTTCCCAAAAGTCATCAGAGAAAAATGGTACCTCACTTGCGTGGGTATGCCAAGTACCCGTGACTTGAAATGGCGCAAAATGCAACGTGGACACACCACAATTCCACACTGAAAAATGACCCTTTTTTGGCAAAGTGCCTAGCTGTAGTTTTTGAACCCTAGCTCTGCTGGCAACAAGGGAAACCTAGCAAACCTATACATTTTTGAAAACTAGACATCCAGGGGAATCCAGGATGGGGTAACTTGACTGCCTCCCTCCAGGTTCTGTTACCCAGAATCCCTTGCAAACCAAAATTGTAAAAAAACAAACACATTTTCTTCACATTTCTGTGGTGGAAAGTTCTGGAATCTGGGCGGATCCACAAATTTCCACTCACCCCGCATTCCCCAAAGTCTTCCGAGCTAAATGGTACCTCACTTGCGTGGGTAGTTCCAGTGCCCGCGACACGAAACGGCGCAAAATGCAATGTGGACACACCACAATTTCACAGTGAAAAATGACCCTTTTTTGGCAAAGTGCCTAGCTGTAGTTTTTCAACCCTAGCTCTGCTGGCACCTAGGGAAACCTAGCAAACCTATACATTTTTGAAAACTAGACACCGAGGGGAATCTAGGATGGGGTGAGTTGATTTCCTCCCTTCAGGTTCTGTCACCCAGATTCCCTTGTAAACCCCAAAAATTGTACAAAAAAATAAATTTTCCTCACAATTCTGTGGTGGAAAGTTCTGAAATCCGCGTGGATCCACAAATTTCCACTCACCCCACATTCCCAAAAGTCATCAGAGAAAAATGGTACCTCACTTGCGTGGGTAGGCCAAGTACCCGTGACATGAAATGACGCAAAATGCAACGTGGACACACCACAATTTCACACTGAAAAATTACCCTTTTTTGGCAAAGTGCCTAGCTGTAGTTTTTGAACCCTAGCTCTGCTGGCAACTAGGGAAACCTAGCAAACCTATACATTTTTGAAAACTAGACATCCAGGGTGTAGGAGAGTAGGGTCTGCTATCCTATGGTCACCCCAAATTTTTGCTTTTTGCTTCACTGGTTTTTGACATATTGAGGCTGTGGGCCTGCCAATCAGACCCCCAGCCTGCTGTTCTCTCTACTAAATTAAAACTATGCACCCTAGGTGCATAACCAATTGGAAGTGGATCACCCTGTCAGCCCCTGTACCAGTGTACACTAGGTACCCAGGGCATTGGTGTACCCAAGGCCTGCCAAGGGCTGCAGCATGTATTATGCCACCCCAGGCTTGGCCTAACAATTTGACACAACTGGCTGATCACTCAGCTGGGGTAAGTTGGTGTAATCACCTCTTACTTAGGTGTAGTATACCTATACCTAACCTTAAATGGGACACCTGGTAACCTATAAGTCACTCCTATGGCAGGCCTTAACAATCCTGAAGGCAGAGTGCTTGGTTCCATGTGAGATGGTGCTCTGGCATGAGCTGAGCCTGTCTGCAGTGGTCGGAACAACTTCCTTCTACTGTTTCCAGATATCGTCATACCATATACTCTTAAGTGCATTATGAACCTCGCGGTTAAATGCTATCTTTGGTTTGGCTTTATCAAAACATGTCGAGTAAGGTGTCATACGAATTGGAATACTAACCCCTCGCCAATTCTGGCGACGGGGTTAGCATTCCACCCTTCTAGAGGGACACGACATGTACAGTACCTGAAACCCGGGTAAAATCAGACATAGCCTCAGCTCCACAAAATGGATGCTGCCACCACAGACACAAGTCTGCCCTCCTGCTGCTGGGAGTCCTTCCAGCTTGGGAGGTGTGGACAAAGGGTTTCCTGCCAGGGGAGGTGCGTGCACCACCCCAGACAGGATTTTGTGTATTGGTCAGGTAGGGCTTGAAAGAAACCAGACATGCCTGTGGCTCACAAGGAGCCTCGGTGCATATGCCAGTTCAAACCGGTCCTGGGGCACACCAGTCCCGGGCCTGGGGCGAGCTGGACAAAGGATTGGGGGTGTAACCACCCCCCTTCCTGGTCCCACCCATAGGGAGGGACCTAGCAGGTAGTCCGGCCCCTAGAATCCGAATAAAGGTAGGAGCTGTGTCCTAAGACTTCAGACATCCTGGAATCAACTTAAAACTAAGAAGAAGACGGGAACTTCGACGCTCTGCTGCACAGAGGACTGAAGCCAATCTCCCCTGTGGTCAGGGAGTGACCACCTTGCTAACGCAAGCACCATCCAGCGAATCAACGTCTGCTTTGCCGCCGCCTCCCGCCGGAGCCCGAGCCCAGAGACTGACAAGACCTGGACCTCCAGACCTCTCACCGCCCGATCCACAGTCCCTGCAAAGAGGAGACCCGTGGAGGCACCGAGACACGTGGAGCCAGCCATCTTGAAACGACTACGACAAGCTGACCAGTGCAACAACCGAGGCTCCCTCCAAGTTGTGCTTTGGGTCCTGAGAAGCCCAACCCTCGAGCAGCATCTGCACCAAAGGTGAGCCCTCCAGCATCTCCACGATCTGCGTGGGGCCCTTCTGCATTTTGCCACTCGACGCGCCTAACCGGTTGCTGGCCCGCTGGCTAGTGGCCATCTTGGCGACGAAATCTACGACAAACACCACTGGTCTGGTTGCTCCAGACTGGCCCTTGCTCCCCTCCAAAGGAGCAGTTCCTCTGACCTTGCTGGTCAGAACCATCAGCTTAAACTCCTTGCCTACAACAATTGCTTTTGCCAAGGCTTGTTTGCTTCGATCAAGTCGCCGACACCGCCGACAGCGAGAGCCTGCGTGGGACAGCTCGTGACTCGACTCCTGGACGTCGTCGACCTTCAGGGACCACGTGGCTGCAGAGTCAAGCTACACCTTCCTTCCTGTTTGCACCCGACATCGCCTGGTACCCACCTGGTGCCACGCTGGTCACTGGCTAGTGACTGTGAACACTGTCCCCTCTGCTTTCAGGTCTTCAACATCTCCGATCCACTCTTGGATCCACTGCATCTCTTCCCGACCGACCGCCTGCAGCCCTTTTGTCTACAGGCCCCACGGAACAGATAGAAGAAACCCGACGCACTTCGAGGCCTATGCACCCGCTTCCTGTGGGTGAGGTAAAGCTGGCACACCTGTGCCCAAGTGTAGTATTACATCTCTAGTGCCTGTGTTCCAAATCTTAAGTTCCTAGGTCATCCGGAAGATTCCTTTTGCAGTAACTTTGTACTTTTTACGCACCCATTGAAACCTATGGGAGCACGCGTGTGACTATTTGCTCTGCACACGCCACCCGTGGACCTCCTGGTCACTAACTGACGTTAGCTCCTTGTAGGCCCAGCGATTCTAGAGGCCCTAGGCCTTTTCCCTTTTCTGTTCGTGGTACTTATACCACTATTTTAGTATATGGTTCGAGTGGCCACCAGGGCCTATCCATATAAAGTGCAACTTCTGTGTATTCTGTGATAATCTTGTTTGACGATTTGTGCTCCTGTGCTCATAAAGAGACTAGGGGTTACTTTGAGAAATAAATACATATATATTTTGAATATATATCTGTGTGGTGTCCTTTCATTGGTATAAAAGGGGGTTACTATTGGTAAAACAGCTTGCTTAACACGCATCACGAGTTTAGCCTCAAAGACTGCTTAGCCTACGCTACCACTAGGGCAGCTGGTCCGAAAAGGTTGACTTACAACCACACCATAAGGGTTGCTTGGCATGGTACAAGGTGATCACTTTAACTAGTGAGCATCATATACCAGGCCAACTTCTCACATTGGTGAGCAGCGGTTGGATTTGAGCTTGCTGTGTTTTACCATTGTAATCTCTTGGTTACCAATTGAAAGATCACATAGGTACCTGTAGGTACATATAAAACAAGATTAGATATACTTAAGTTCTACTGAACTTAGTTGTTGTAGAGCAAAGGGAGTAGCACACCCTGACTACAACTACTAGATAGGTTTAGTAGGTAAACCCAAGTGTAGGTAGATTGCAACACATCCACCCACACTTAAGAGCAATGGCTGGGGCAGAGGGGTCCACTGTACCCATCTCTGTTGAGAGTGACCCCCCGAGGGCACCATCCATCTATGCTACCCTTAATCAAAATGATCTCAGGCAGCTGGCAACTCTTAGAGGCCTTAAACAGCCCAAGAACCCTACCTCTGCTTTGCTCAGAGAGCTCTTGCAAGAAGATGAAAATCAAAAAGAGCTCAGGAAAGCTTCCCAGTTAGCCCCCTTAGGGACAGGAACAGGAGGCCCCCCTTCTGAAGATGCCACTGAAGTACCCCTTCCCAATAGTCACCCCTTAGATGGGATGCCTACCACAGAGGATGAGAGTGAAAAGGATACTGACAGTAGTGAGGATGAAGGGAGAACTAGCCCAGTGCCAAGTGTTATACTTGGCCCAGCTAAACTAAGGCTATTGGGGACTGACAGTGGGTTCACCCCACTGGATCTCCCCAGTGGACTTAACACAGGGCTTGGGAGGCAAAGGAATCGCTCAGGTGACTCCAATGCTTCCCATGGCTCTAGAGGCTCTCAAGGTCACTCCAGGAGAAGGATGACCACCCCTCAGAGGAGGGAACATGAGGCCAAGATGCAAGAAGCTCAGCTGAGGATCAGGAAGCAGGAGCTAGAAGTAGCCCTGATGGAAGAGAAACTTAGCAAGGCTAGACAGCATAAAGAGAGTGGGTCTATACCCACTGGTGGCAGCATTGTCCCTAAGGACAAAGATAGGGTTTTCGATAATAGAAACCTGTCTAAGGTTGTGCCCCCCTACAAAAGTGGGGATGACATCCACAAGTGGATAACTGCTCTTGAGAGGGCCTGCAAAGTACAGCAGGTTCCTGAAGACCAGTGGGCAGCAATCCTCTGGCTCTCCTTTGAGGGAAGAGGCAGAGACAGACTCCTCACTGTTAGAGAAGAGGATGTCAGAAACTACAGAGTCCTGAAGAGTGTTCTAGTTGATGGGTTAGGCTTAACCACTGAGCAGTACAGGTTAATGTTCAGAGACACCCAAAAGACACAGACTCAGGACTGGTCTGAATACATTGAATGTGCCACTAAGGCTTTGGAGGGTTGGTTGCTGGGAAGTAAGGTATCTGATTTTACAGGATTGTATAATTTGATGATGAGAGAACAGATTTTAAATAACTGTCAAAACCAGCAACTGCATCAACACTTGGTTGACTCTGATCTGACCTCTCCCCAAGAATTGGGAAAGAAGGCAGACAAATGGGTCAGAACCAGGGTTAAGCAAAAGAACCAGAACCAGGGCCAAGGGGGTGATCAGAAGAAAACAGACCAAAAGGGTGGAGATCAGAAACCTAAAGACCAGAAGTCTTCAACAGGGCCCCAAACTACTACTAAGGAGGGTGGGTCCCAACAGTCCAAAAAGAAGAAAGAAGGTCAAAAGAAACCCTGGTGCAATCATTGCAAGAATACAACTCACTGGACTAGTGATTGCAAAAAGGGTGGAGCCCCCAACACTGTTGCCCCTAAGGCACCTGCTCCCAGTACTACTGTTAGCAGTGTTGGTCCCCAGACAAAGGGTGTAGTGGGAATCACTATGGGAACTGAAGGAGATTCTGACTTAGACAGAACCCTGACACAGGCAGTCTTGATCTGTGATGGGGACATTGATTTGTCCCTGACTGTGAGCCCCAGTAACCTGGGCAAGTACAGACAGACTCCTTTAATTAATGACAAAGTGGCTCAAGCCTACAGGGACACATGTGCCAGTGTCACTATGGTGACACCAGGCTTTGTGGACCCTGGACAGTACATACCAGGTGAGAACTACCTGGTGACCAATGCCAGCAATGCCACTACTTCACATAGTGTGGCAGTTGTTAACTTCTCATGGGGAGGGGTAACTGGCCTCAAAAGGGTTGTGGTTAGTGCAGACCTCCCAGTAGAATGTTTGTTGGGCAATGACCTAGAGAGTTCTCTATGGTCAGAAGTGGAGTACAGGACTCATGCAGAGATGTTAGGTATATCATCACATGTCCTTGCTGTGACCAGGTCACAGGCCAAAAAGTGCCTCACTGAACCACAGGTCTTGGATCCTGGAACAATGGACCAAGCACCTACCAAGAAGAAGAACAGGAGGGTCAAGGCTGTGCCTTCCCCCCTGCCTCAGAGTGATGATCAGCCTTCCCAGGAAGCTGATCTAGAAGACCCTGAAGGAACTGTCCCTGAAGAGCTTGAACCTGACCAGGTTGAGTTTCTGGGGACAGGGGGACCTTCAAGGGCTGACTTGAGGCAGGCTCAGTTATCCTGTCCCTCTCTTGAACCCCTCAGACAGCTGGCTGCTGCTGAGGCTGCTGGGAATGCTCAAGGTACCCATAAAGTGTATTGGGATGAAGGGCTCCTTTATTCAGAGGCTAGAGACCCCAAGCCTGGTGCAACCAGGAGGTTGGTTATACCTCTGCAATTTAGGGGCTTCCTTCTTACCTTGGCCCATGATATTCCTTTAGCAGGACACCTAGGCCAGAACAAGACCTGGGACAGACTTGTCCCTCACTTTCACTGGCCTCATATGAATGAAGATACAAAGGAGTTTTGTCGCTCCTGTGTTACCTGCCAAGCCAGTGGCAAATCAGGTGGCACAACAAAGGCCCCCCTGATACCACTACCTGTGGTGGGGGTTCCCTTTGAAAGAGTGGGAATAGACATAGTGGGTCCCATGGATCCTCCCACTGCATCTGGGCACAGATTTATACTGGTGGTAGTGGATCATGCCACCAGGTATCCAGAGGCAATTCCCCTTAGGACCACTACAGCCCCTGTTGTGGCCAGGGCCCTGCTGGGAGTATTCTCCAGAGTGGGGTTTCCTAAGGAGGTAGTATCTGACAGAGGTACCAACTTTATGTCAGGATACTTAACAGCTATGTGGAAGGAATGTGGTGTCAACTACAAGTTCACCACCCCTTATCACCCACAATGCAATGGGCTTGTTGAGAGATTCAACAAGACCCTAAAGGGTATGATCAAAGGATTACCTGAAAAGCTCAGGCGAAGATGGGACATCCTTCTACCCTGCCTTCTGTTTGCTTACAGAGAGGTCCCACAAAAAGGAGTTGGCTACAGCCCCTTTGAATTGTTGTTTGGGCACCCTGTGAGAGGCCCACTGTGTTTGGTGAAGGAAGGCTGGGAGTTACCTCTCAAAAAGCCTAAGCTAGACATAGTGGACTATGTACTTGGTCTCCGCTCCAGGATGGCTGAGTATATGGAGAAGGCATCCAAAAACCTTGAGGCAAGCCAGGCCTTACAGAAAGCTTGGCATGACCAAAAGGCTGTCTTGGTTGAGTTTCAGCCAGGACAGAAGGTATGGGTGTTGGAGCCAGTGGCCCCAGCAGCACTCCAAGACAAATGGTCTGGACCCCATACAATCCTGGAAAAGAAGGGAGAGGTCACCTACTTGGTCGACCTAGGAACTCCCAGGAGTCCCCACAGGGTACTCCATGTTAACAGGCTTAAAGCATATGTTGACAGGGCAGACATGGGCTTGCTCATGGCTACAGATGAGGGACAGGAGGAAGAGAGTGACCCTCTCCCAGACCTGTTGTCTCAGAACCCTGAAGATGGCTCAGTTGAAGGAGTGACCCTTGGAGGCAACCTCACTGCCCATCAGCAGACTGAATGTAGACAGGTTCTACAATCATTTTCACATATGTTTTCCTTGATACCTAGCCAAACTGACTGGTGTACCCATGTTGTGGACACTGGTGACAGTCTGCCTGTAAAGAACAAACTTTACAGACAACCTGACCACGTCAGGGACTGTATAAAGGCTGAGGTACATAAAATGCTGGAATTAGGTGTCATTGAACCCTCAGAGAGCCCCTGGGCTAGCCCAGTGGTTCTGGTCCCCAAACCTCACACCAAAGATGGCAAGAGAGAGATGAGGTTCTGTGTGGATTACAGAGGACTCAATGCTGTCACCAGGACAGATGCACACCCTATTCCAAGGGCAGATGAGCTCATAGACAAACTAGCTTCTGCAAAGTTTTTGAGCACATTTGACTTAACAGCTGGCTATTGGCAAATCAGATTAGCTGAGGAGTCTAAGGCCAAAACAGCATTCTCAACCCCAGGTGGGCACTACCAGTTTGTGGTGATGCCCTTTGGTCTGAAGAATGCACCTGCCACCTTCCAAAGGCTGGTGAACCAAGTCCTTACTGGGTTGGATGACTTTTGCGCAGCATATCTTGATGACATTGCTGTCTTTAGCTCCACCTGGGAGGATCACCTGATCCACCTGAAGAAGGCTCTTGGGGCTCTGCAAAGGGCAGGCCTCACTATCAAGGCTACTAAGTGCCAGATAGGGCAGAGTAAGGTTGTATATTTGGGCCACCTTGTAGGTGGAGGCCAAGTTCAACTACTGGAGAGTAAGATACAATCCATCAAGGACTGGTCCCCTCCAACCACCCAGACTCAAGTTCGAGCTTTCTTGGGCTTGACTGGGTACTACAGGAAGTTTGTTAAGAACTATGGGTCCATTGTGACTCCTCTTAATGATCTGACATCCAAGAAGATGCCCAAAAAGGTTCAGTGGACAGTAAGCTGTCAAAAGGCATTTGATGACCTGAAGGAGGCCATGTGCTCTGCACCTATCCTGAAAAGTCCTGACTACTCCAAAGAGTTTATTGTCCAAACAGATGCTTCTGAGTTGGGTGTGGGAGCTGTGCTGTCACAACTTAATGTAGATGGTCAAGACCAACCCATTGCTTTTATTAGCAGAAGGTTGACCCCCAGAGAGAAGAATTGGTCAGCTATTGAGAGGGAGGCCTTTGCTGTGGTGTGGGCCCTGAAGAAGCTGAGGCCATACTTGTTTGGCACTCACTTCAAGATTCAGACCGACCATAAGCCCCTCTTGTGGCTAAATCAGATGAAGGGTGAAAACCCCAAACTGCTTAGGTGGTCCATTTCCCTACAGGGGATGGACTTTACAGTGGAGCACCGGCCAGGTACTGACCATGGGAATGCAGATGGTCTCTCCAGGTACTTCCACTTAGGACATGAAGACGAGACTGGTCAAGGCTAGTTTAATGTCCCAGCGTTTGGGGGGGGGGGTTGTGTAGGAGAGTAGGGTCTGCTATCCTATGGTCACCCCAAATTTTTGCTTTTTGCTTCACTGGTTTTTGACATATTGAGGCTGTGGGCCTGCCAATCAGACCCCCAGCCTGCTGTTCTCTCTACTAAATTAAAACTATGCACCCTAGGTGCATAACCAATTGGAAGTGGATCACCCTGTCAGCCCCTGTACCAGTGTACACTAGGTACCCAGGGCATTGGTGTACCCAAGGCCTGCCAAGGGCTGCAGCATGTATTATGCCACCCCAGGCTTGGCCTAACAATTTGACACAACTGGCTGATCACTCAGCTGGGGTAAGTTGGTGTAATCACCTCTTACTTAGGTGTAGTATACCTATACCTAACCTTAAATGGGACACCTGGTAACCTATAAGTCACTCCTATGGCAGGCCTTAACAATCCTGAAGGCAGAGTGCTTGGTTCCATGTGAGATGGTGCTCTGGCATGAGCTGAGCCTGTCTGCAGTGGTCGGAACAACTTCCTTCTACTGTTTCCAGATATCGTCATACCATATACTCTTAAGTGCATTATGAACCTCGCGGTTAAATGCTATCTTTGGTTTGGCTTTATCAAAACATGTCGAGTAAGGTGTCATACGAATTGGAATACTAACCCCTCGCCAATTCTGGCGACGGGGTTAGCATTCCACCCTTCTAGAGGGACACGACATGTACAGTACCTGAAACCCGGGTAAAATCAGACATAGCCTCAGCTCCACAAAATGGATGCTGCCACCACAGACACAAGTCTGCCCTCCTGCTGCTGGGAGTCCTTCCAGCTTGGGAGGTGTGGACAAAGGGTTTCCTGCCAGGGGAGGTGCGTGCACCACCCCAGACAGGATTTTGTGTATTGGTCAGGTAGGGCTTGAAAGAAACCAGACATGCCTGTGGCTCACAAGGAGCCTCGGTGCATATGCCAGTTCAAACCGGTCCTGGGGCACACCAGTCCCGGGCCTGGGGCGAGCTGGACAAAGGATTGGGGGTGTAACCACCCCCCTTCCTGGTCCCACCCATAGGGAGGGACCTAGCAGGTAGTCCGGCCCCTAGAATCCGAATAAAGGTAGGAGCTGTGTCCTAAGACTTCAGACATCCTGGAATCAACTTAAAACTAAGAAGAAGACGGGAACTTCGACGCTCTGCTGCACAGAGGACTGAAGCCAATCTCCCCTGTGGTCAGGGAGTGACCACCTTGCTAACGCAAGCACCATCCAGCGAATCAACGTCTGCTTTGCCGCCGCCTCCCGCCGGAGCCCGAGCCCAGAGACTGACAAGACCTGGACCTCCAGACCTCTCACCGCCCGATCCACAGTCCCTGCAAAGAGGAGACCCGTGGAGGCACCGAGACACGTGGAGCCAGCCATCTTGAAACGACTACGACAAGCTGACCAGTGCAACAACCGAGGCTCCCTCCAAGTTGTGCTTTGGGTCCTGAGAAGCCCAACCCTCGAGCAGCATCTGCACCAAAGGTGAGCCCTCCAGCATCTCCACGATCTGCGTGGGGCCCTTCTGCATTTTGCCACTCGACGCGCCTAACCGGTTGCTGGCCCGCTGGCTAGTGGCCATCTTGGCGACGAAATCTACGACAAACACCACTGGTCTGGTTGCTCCAGACTGGCCCTTGCTCCCCTCCAAAGGAGCAGTTCCTCTGACCTTGCTGGTCAGAACCATCAGCTTAAACTCCTTGCCTACAACAATTGCTTTTGCCAAGGCTTGTTTGCTTCGATCAAGTCGCCGACACCGCCGACAGCGAGAGCCTGCGTGGGACAGCTCGTGACTCGACTCCTGGACGTCGTCGACCTTCAGGGACCACGTGGCTGCAGAGTCAAGCTACACCTTCCTTCCTGTTTGCACCCGACATCGCCTGGTACCCACCTGGTGCCACGCTGGTCACTGGCTAGTGACTGTGAACACTGTCCCCTCTGCTTTCAGGTCTTCAACATCTCCGATCCACTCTTGGATCCACTGCATCTCTTCCCGACCGACCGCCTGCAGCCCTTTTGTCTACAGGCCCCACGGAACAGATAGAAGAAACCCGACGCACTTCGAGGCCTATGCACCCGCTTCCTGTGGGTGAGGTAAAGCTGGCACACCTGTGCCCAAGTGTAGTATTACATCTCTAGTGCCTGTGTTCCAAATCTTAAGTTCCTAGGTCATCCGGAAGATTCCTTTTGCAGTAACTTTGTACTTTTTACGCACCCATTGAAACCTATGGGAGCACGCGTGTGACTATTTGCTCTGCACACGCCACCCGTGGACCTCCTGGTCACTAACTGACGTTAGCTCCTTGTAGGCCCAGCGATTCTAGAGGCCCTAGGCCTTTTCCCTTTTCTGTTCGTGATACTTATACCACTATTTTAGTATATGGTTCGAGTGGCCACCAGGGCCTATCCATATAAAGTGCAACTTCTGTGTATTCTGTGATAATCTTGTTTGACGATTTGTGCTCCTGTGCTCATAAAGAGACTAGGGGTTACTTTGAGAAATAAATACATATATATTTTGAATATATATCTGTGTGGTGTCCTTTCATTGGTATAAAAGGGGGTTACTATTGGTAAAACAGCTTGCTTAACACGCATCACGAGTTTAGCCTCAAAGACTGCTTAGCCTACGCTACCACTAGGGCAGCTGGTCCGAAAAGGTTGACTTACAACCACACCATAAGGGTTGCTTGGCATGGTACAAGGTGATCACTTTAACTAGTGAGCATCATATACCAGGCCAACTTCTCACACAGGGGAATCCAGGATGGGGTGACTTGACTGCCTCCCTCCAGGTTCTGTTACCCAGAATCCCTTGCAAACCAAAATTGTAAAAAAAAAGTATTTTCCCCACATTTCTGTGGTGGAAAGTTCTGGAATCTGTGTGGATCCCCAAATTTCCACTCACCCCGCATTCCCCAATGTCTTCCGAGAAAAATTATACCTCACTTGCATAGGTAGGACACGTGCCCGCGACATGAAACGGCGCAAAATGCAATGTGGACACACCACAATTTCACAGTAAAAAATGACCCTTTTTTGGCAAAGTGCCTAGCTGTAGTTTTTGAACCCTAGCTCTGCTGGCACCTAAGGAAACCTAGCAAACCTATACATTTTTGAAAACTAGACACCCAGGGGAATCTAGGATGGGGTGACTTGACAGCCTCCCTCCAGGTTCTGTTACCCAGAATCCCTTGCAAACCAAAATTGTCAAAAAAACCCACATTTTCTTCACATTTCTGTGGTGGAAAGTTCTGGAATCTGGGTGGATCCACAAAATTCCACTCACCCCTCATTCCCCAAAGTCTTCCGAGAAAAATGGTACCTCACTTGCGTGGGTAGGCCTAGTGCCCGTGACACGAAACGGCGCAAAATGCAATGTGACACACCACAATTTCACTGTGAAAAATGACCCTTTTTTGGCAAAGTGCCTAGCTGTCGTTTTTGAACCCTAGTTCTGCTGGCACCTAGGGAAACCTAGCAAACCTATACATTTTTGAAAACTAGACACCCAGGGGAATGTAGGATGGGGTGAGTTGATTTCCTCCCTCCAGGTTCTGTCACCCAGATTCCCTTGCAAACCAAAAAAATTGTACAAAAAAATAAATTTTCCTCACATTTCTGTGGTGGAAAGTTCTGAAATCTGCGTGGATCCACAAATTTCCACTCACCCCACATTCCCAAAAGTCATCAGAGAAAAATGGTACCTCACTTGCGTGGGTAGGCCAAGTACCCATGACATGAAATGGCGTAAAATGCAACGTGGACACACCACAATTTCACACTGAAAAATGACCCTTTTTTGGCAAAGTGCCTAGCTGTAGTTTTTGAACCCTAACTCTGCTGGCAACTAGGGAAACCGAGCAAACCTATACATTTTTTAAAACTAGACATCCAGGGGGATCCAGGATGGGGTGACTTGACTGCCTCCCTCCAGGTTCTGTTACCCAGAATCCTTTGCAAACCAAAATTGTAAAAAAAAAACATTTTCCTCACATTTCTGGTGGAAAGTTCTGGAATCTGCGTGGATCCACAAATTTCCACTCACCCCGCGTTCCCCAAAGTCATCAGAGAAAAATGATACCTCACTTGCGTGGGTAGGCCAAGTACCCGTGACATGAAATGGCGCAAAATGCAACGTGGACACACCACAATTTCACACTGAAAAATGACCCTTTTTTGGCAAAGTGCCTAGCTGTAGTTTTTGAACCCTAGCTCTGCTGACATCTAGGGAAACCTAGCAAACCTATATATTTTTGAAAACTAGATGCCCAGGGAAATCCAGGATGGGGTGAGTTGATTTCCTCCCTCCAGGTTCTGTTACCCAGATTCCCTTGCAAACCCAAAAAATTGTCCAAAAAAATAAATTTTCCTCACATTTCTGTGGTGGAAAGTTCTGAAATCTGCGTGGATCCACAAATTTCCACTCACCCCACATTCCCAAAAGTCATCAGAGAAAAATGGTACCTCACTTGCGTGGGTAGGCCAAGTACCCGTGACATGAAATGGCGCAAAATGCAACATGGACACACCACAATTTCACACTGAAAAATGACCATTTTTTGGCAAAGTGCCTAGCTGTAGTTTTTGAACCCTAGCTCTGCTGGCAACTAGGGAAACCTAGCAAACCTATACATTTTTGAAAACTAGACATCCAGGGGAATCCAGGATGGGATGACTTGACTGCCTCCCTCCAGGTTCTGTTACCCAGAATCCCTTGCAAACCAAAATTGTAAAAAAAAAACATTTTCCTCACATTTCTGTGGTGGAAAGTTCTGGAATCTGCGTGGATCCACCAATGTCCACTCACCCCGCTTTCCCCAAAGTCTTCTGAGAAAAATGGTACCTCACTTGCGTAGGTAGTAGTAGTGCCCGCGAGATGAAACGGCGCAAAATGCAATGTGGACACACCACAATTTCACAGTGAAAAATGACCCTCTTTTTGCAAAGTGCCTAGCTGTAGTTTTTGAACCCTAGCTCTGCTGGCTCCCAGGGAAACATAGCAACCCTAAACATTTTTGAAAACTAGACACGCAGGGGAATCCAGGATGGGGTGACTTGACTGCCTCCCTCCAGGTTCTGTTACCCAGAATCCCTTGCAAACCAAAATTGTCAAAAAAAACACATTTTCCTTACATTTCTGTGGTGCAAAGTTCTGGAATCTGCGTGGATCCACAAATTTCCACTCACCCCACGTTCCCAAAAGTCATCAGAGAGAAATGGTACCTCACTTGCGTGGGTAGGCCAAGTACCCATGACATGAAATGGCGTAAAATTCAACGTGGACACACCACAATTCCACACTGAAAAATGACCCTTTTTTGGCAAAGTGCCTAGCTGTAGTTTTTGAACCCTAGCTCTGCTGGCAACAAGGGAAACCTAGCAAACCTATACATTTTTGAAAACTAGACATCCAGGGGAATCCAGGATGGGGTAACTTGACTGCCTCCCTCCAGGTTCTGTTACCCAGAATCCCTTGCAAACCAAAATTGTAAAATAAAAACCACATTTTCTTCACATTTCTGTGGTGGAAAGTTCTGGAATCTGGGCGGATCCACAAATTTTACTCACCCCGCATTCCCCAAAGTCTTCCGAGAAAAATGGTACCTCACTTGCGTGGGTAGTTCCAGTGCCCGCGACACGAAACGGCGCAAAATGCAATGTGGACACACCACAATTTCACAGTGAAAAATGACCCTTTTTTGTCAAAGTGCCTAGCTGTAGTTTTTCAACCCTAGCTCTGCTGGCACCTAGGGAAACCTAGCAAACCTATACATTTTTGAAAACTAGACACCGAGGGGAATCTAGGATGGGGTGAGTTGATTTCCTCCCTCCAGGTTCTGTCACCCAGATTCCCTTGCAAACCCAAAAAATTGTACAAAAAAATAAATTTTCCTCACATTTCTGTGGTGGAAAGTTCTGAAATCTGCGTGGATCCACAAATTTCCACTCACCCCACATTCCCAAAAGTCATCAGAGAAAAATGGTACCTCACTTGCGTGGGTAGGCCAAGTACCCGTGACATGAAATGGCGCAAAATGCAACGTGGACACACCACAATTTCACACTGAAAAATTACCCTTTTTTGGCAAAGTGCCTAGCTGTAGTTTTTGAACCCTAGCTCTGCTGGCAACTAGGGAAACCTAGCAAACCTATACATTTTTGAAAACTAGACATCCAGGGGAATCCAGGATGGGGTGACTTGACTGCCTCCCTCCAGGTTCTGTTACCCAGAATCCCTTGCAAACCAAAATTGTAAAAAAAAGGTATTTTCCCCACATTTCTGTGGTGGAAAGTTCTGGAATCTGCGTGGATCCCCAAATTTCCACTCACCCCGCATTCCCCAATGTCTTCCGAGAAAAATTATACCTCACTTGCATAGGTAGGACACGTGCCCGCGACATGAAACGGCGCAAAATGCAATGTGGACACACCACAATTTCACGGTGAAAAATGACCCTTTTTTGGTAAAGTGCCTAGCTGTAGTTTTTGAACCCTAGCTCTGCTGGCACCTAAGGAAACCTAGCAAACCTATACATTTTTGAAAACTAGACACCCAGGGGAATCTAGGATGGGGTGAGTTGATTTCCTCCCTCCAGGTTCTGTCACCCAGATTCCCTTGCAAACCCAAAAAATTGTACAAAAAAATAATTTTTCCTCACATTTCTGTGGTGGAAAGTTCTGAAATCTGCGTGGATCCACAAATTTCCACTCATCCCACATTCCCAAAAGTCATCAGAGAAAAATGGTACCTCACTTGCGTGTGTAGGCCAAGTACCCGTGACATGAAATGGCGCAAAATTCAACGTGGACACACCACAATTTCACACTGAAAAATGACCCTTTTTTGGCAAAGTGCCTAGCTGTAGTTTTTGAACCCTAGCTCTGCTGGCAACTAGGGAAAGCTAGCAAACCTATCCATTTTTGAAAACTAGACAACCAGGGAAATCCATGATAGGGTGTCTTGACTGCCTTCCTCCATGTACTGTTACCCAGAATCCCGTGCAAATCAAAAAAATAGTCAAAAAACCCACATTTTCCTCACATTTCTGTGGTGGAAAGTTCTGGAATCTGCGTTGATCCACCAATGTCCACTCACCCCGCTTTCCCCAAAGTCTTCTGAGAAAAATGGTACCTCACTTGCGTAGGTAGGCCTACTGCCCGCGAGATGAAACGGCGCAAAATGCAACGTGGACACACCACAATTTCACAGTGAAAAATGACTCTCTTTTTGCAAAGTGCCTAGCTGTAGTTTTTGAACCCTAGCTCTGCTGGCACCCAGGGAAACATAGCAACCCTATACATTTTTGAAAACTAGACATCCAGGGGAATCCAGGATGGGTTGACTTGACTGCCTCCCTCCATGTACTGTTACCCAGAATCCCGTGCAAACCAAAATTGTAAAAAAAAAGTATTTTCCCCTCATTTCTGTGGTGGAAAGTTCTGGAATCTGCGTGGATCCCCAAATTTCCACTCACCCCGCATTCCCCAATGTCTTCCGAGAAACATTATACCTCACTTGCATAGGTAGGACACGTGCCCGCGACATGAAACGGCGCAAAATGCAATGTGGACACACCACAATTTCACAGTGAAAAATGACCCTTTTTTGGCAAAGTGCCTAGCTGTAGTTTTTGAACCCTAGCTCTGCTGGCACCTAACGAAACCTAGCAAACCTATACATTTTTGAAAACTAGACACCCAGGGGAATCTAGGATGGGGTGAGTTGATTTCCTCCCTCCAGGTTCTGTCACCCAGATTCCCTTGCAAACCCAACAAATTGTACAAAAAAATAATTTTTCCTCACATTTCTGTGGTGGAAAGTTCTGAAATCTGCGTGGATCCACAAATTTCCACTCACCCCACATTCCCAAAAGTCATCAGAGAAAAATGGTACCTCACTTGCGTGTGTAGGCCAAGTACCCGTGACATGAAATGGCGCAAAATTCAACGTGGACACACCACAATTTCACACTGAAAAATGACCCTTTTTTGGCAAAGTGCCTAGCTGTAGTTTTTGAACCCTAGCTCTGCTGGCAAATAGGGAAAGCTAGCAAACCTATACATTTTTGAAAACTAGACAACCAGGGGAATCCATGATAGGGTGTCTTGACTGCCTTCCTCCATGTACTGTTACCCAGAATCCCGTGCAAATCAAAAAAAATAGTCAAAAAACCCACATTTTCCTCACATTTCTGTGGTGGAAAGTTCTGAAATCTGCGTTGATCCACCAATGTCCACTCACCCCGCTTTCCCCAAAGTCTTCTGAGAAAAATGGTACCTCACTTGCGTAGGTAGGCCTACTGCCCGCGAGATGAAACGGCGCAAAATGCAACGTGGACACACCACAATTTCACAGTGAAAAATGACTCTCTTTTTGCAAAGTGCCTAGCTGTAGTTTTTGAACCCTAGCTCTGCTGGCACCCAGGGAAACATAGCAACCCTATACATTTTTGAAAACTAGACAACCAGGGGAATCCATGATAGGGTGTCTTGACTGCCTTCCTCCATGTACTGTTACCCAGAATCCCGTGCAAATCAAAAAAAAATAGTCAAAAAACCCACATTTTCCTTACATTTCTGTGGTGCAAAGTTCTGGAATCTGCGTGGATCCACAAATTTCCACTCACCCACCATTCCCAAAAGTCATCAGAGAAAAATGGTACCTCACTTGCGTGGGTAGGCCAAGTACCCGTGACATGAAATGGCGCAAAATGCAACGTGGACACACCACAATTTCACACTGAAAAATGACCCTTTTTTGGCAAAGTGCCTAGCTGTAGTTTTTGAACCCTACCTCTGCTGGCAACTAGGGAAACCTAGCAAACCTATACATTTTTGGAAACTAGACATCCAGGGGAATCCAGGATGGGGTGACTTGACAGCCTCCCTCCAGGTTCTGTTACCCAGAATCCCTTGCAAACCAAAATTGTCAAAAAAACCCACATTTTCTTCACATTTCTGTGGTGCAAAGTTCTGGAATCTGGGTGGATCCAAAAAATTCCACTCACCCCTCATTCCCCAAAGTCTTCCGAGAAAAATGGTACCTCACTTGCGTGGGTAGGCCTAGTGCCCGTGACACGAAACGGCGCAAAATGCATGGTGACACACCACAATTTCACTGTGAAAAATGACCCTTTTTTGGCAAAGTGCCTAGCTGTCGTTTTTGAACCCTAGTTCTTCTGGCACCTAGGGAAACCTAGCAAACCTATACATTTTTGAAAACTAGACACCCAGGGGAATGTAGGATGGGGTGAGTTGATTTCCTCCCTCCAGGTTCTGTCACCCAGATTCCCTTGCAAACCAAAATAATTGTACAAAAAAATTATTTTTCCTCACATTTCTGTGGTGGAAAGTTCTGAAATCTGCGTGGATCCACAAATTTCCACTCACCCCACATTCCCAAAAGTCATCAGAGAAAAATGGTACCTCACTTGCGTGGGTAGGCCAAGTACCCGTGACATGAAATGGCGCAAAATGCAGCGTGGACACACCACAATTTCACACTGAAAAATGACCCTTTTTTGGCAAAGTGCCTAGCTGTAGTTTTTGAACCCTAGCTCTGCTGGCAACTAGGGAAACCTAGCAAACCTATACATTTTTGAAAACTAGACATCCAGGGGAATCCAGGATGGGGTGACTTGACTGCCTCCCTCCAGGTTCTGTTACCCAGAATCCCTTGCAAACCAAAATTGTAAAAAAAAAACATTTTCCTCACATTTCTGTGGTGGAAAGTTCTGGAATCTGCGTGGATCCACAAATTTCTACTCACCCCGCGTTCCCCAAAGTCTTCCGAGAAAAATTATACCTCACTTGCATGGGTAGGACACGTGCCCGCGACATGAAACGGCTCAAAATGCAACGTGCACACACCACAATTTCACAGTGAAAAATGACCCTTTTTTGGCAAAGTGCCTAGCTGTCGTTTTTGAACCCTAGCTCTGCTGGCACCTAGGGAAAGCTAGCAAACCTATACATTTTTGAAAACTAGACAACAAGGGGAATCCATGATAGGGTGTCTTGACTGCCTTCCTCTATGTACTGTTACCCAGAATCCCGTGCAAACCAAAAAAATAGTCTAAAAAAACATATTTTCCTCACATTTCTGTGGTGGAAAGTTCTGGAATCTGCGTGGATCCACCAATGTCCACTCACCCCGCTTTCCCCAAAGTCTTCTGAGAAAAATGGTACCTCACTTGCGTAGGTAGGAGTAGTGCCCGCGAGATGAAACGGCGCAAAATGCAATGTGGACACACCACAATTTCACAGTGAAAAATGACCCTCTTTTTGCAAAGTGCCTAGCTGTAGTTTTTGAACCCTAGCTCTGCTGGCACCAAGGGAAACATAGCAACCCTAAACATTTTTGAAACCTAGACACGCAGGGGAATCCAGGATGGGGTGACTTGACTGCCTCCCTCCAGGTTCTGTTACCCAGAATCCCTTGCAAACCAAAATTGTCAAAAAAAACACATTTTCCTTACATTTCTGTGGTGCAAAGTTCTGGAATCTGCGTGGATCCACAAATTTCCACTCACCCCACGTTCCCAAAAGTCAGCAGAGAAAAATGGTACCTCACTTGCGTGGGAATGCCAAGTACCCGTGACTTGAAATGGCGCAAAATGCAACGTGGACACACCACAATTCCACACTGAAAAATGACCCTTTTTTGGCAAAGTGCCTAGCTGTAGTTTTTGAACCCTAGCTCTGCTGGCAACAAGGGAAACCTAGCAAACCTATACATTTTTGAAAACTAGACATGCAGGGGAATCCAGGATGGGGTAACTTGACTGCCTCCCTCCAGGTTCTGTTACCCAGAATCCCTTGCAAACCAAAATTGTAAAAAAAAAACCACATTTTCTTCACATTTCTGTGGTGGAAAGTTCTGGAATCTGGGCGGATCCACAAATTTCCACTCACCCCGCATTCCCCAAAGTCTTCCGAGAAAAATGGTACCTCACTTGCGTGGGTAGTTCCAGTGCCCGCGACACGAAACGGCGCAAAATGCAATGTGGACACACCACAATTTCACAGTGAAAAATGACCCTTTTTTGGCAAAGTGCCTAGCTGTAGTTTTTCAACCCTAGCTCTGCTGGCACCTAGGGAAACCTAGCAAACCTATACATTTTTGAAAACTAGACACCCAGGGGAATCTAGGATGGGGTGAGTTGATTTCCTCCCTCCAGGTTCTGTCACCCAGATTCCCTTGCAAACCCAAAAAATTATACAAAAAAATAAATTTTCCTCACATTTCTGTGGTGGAAAGTTCTGAAATCTGCGTGGATCCACAAATTTCCACTCACCCCACATTCCCAAAAGTCATCAGAGAAAAATGGTACCTCACTTGCGTGGGTAGGCTAAGTACCCGTGACATTAAATGGCGCAAAATGCAACGTGGACACACCACAATTTCACACTGAAAAATTACCCTTTTTTGGCAAATTGCCTAGCTGTAGTTTTTGAACCCTAGCTCTGCTGGCAACTAGGGAAACCTAGCAAACCTATACATTTTTGAAAACTAGACATCCAGGGGAATACAGGATGGGGTGACTTGACTGCCTCTCTCCAGGTTCTGTTACCCAGAATCCCTTGCAAACCAAAATTGTAAAAAAAAACATTTTCCTCACATTTCTGTGGTGGAAAGTTCTGGAATCTGCGTGGATCCACAAATTTCCACTCACCCCGCGTTCCCCAAAGTCTTCCGAGAAAAATTATACCTCACTTGCATGGGTAGGCCACGTGCCCGCGACATGAAACGCCACAAAATGCAATGTGGACACACCACAATTTCACAGTGAAAAATGACCCTTTTTTGGCAAGGTGCCTAGCTGTAGTTTTTGAACCCTAGCTCTGCTGGCACCTAGGGAAACCTAGCAAACCTATACATTTTTTAAAACTAGACACCCAGGGGAATCTAGGATGGGGTGAGTTGATTTCCTCCCTCCAGGTTCTGTCACCCAGATTCCCTTGCAAACCCAAAAAATTGTACAAAAAAATAATTTTTCCTCACATTTCTGTGGTGGAAAGTTCTGAAATCTGCGTGGATCCACAAATTTCCACTCACCCCACATTCCCAAAAGTCATCAGAGAAAAATGGTACCTCACTTGCGTGTGTAGGCCAAGTACCCGTGACATGAAATGGCGCAAAATTCAACGTGGACACACCACAATTTCACACTGAAAAATGACCCTTTTTTGGCAAAGTGCCTAGCTGTAGTTTTTGAACCCTAGCTCTGCTGGCAACTAGGGA
The DNA here is from genome assembly GCF_964204655.1 of Triturus cristatus. NCBI lineage: Eukaryota > Metazoa > Chordata > Amphibia > Caudata > Salamandridae > Triturus > Triturus cristatus. The sequence goes on along the minus strand of NC_140579.1, from coordinate 927,806,639 downwards.
AAGCTAGCAAACCTATACATTTTTGAAAACTAGACAACCAGGGGAATCCATGGTAGGGTGTCTTGACTGCCTTCCTCCATGTACTGTTACCCAGAATCCCGTGCAAACCAAAAAAATAGTCAAAAAAACCACATTTTCCTCACATTTCTGTGGTGGAAAGTTCTGGAATCTGCATTGATCCACCAATGTCCACTCACCCCGCTTTCCCCAAAGTCTTCTGAGAAAAATGGTACCTCACTTGCGTAGGTAGGCCTACTGCCCGCGAGATGAAACGGCGCAAAATGCAACGTGGACACACCACAATTTCACAGTGAAAAATGACTCTCTTTTTGCAAAGTGCCTAGCTGTAGTTTTTGAACCCTAGCTCTGCTGGCACCCAGGGAAACATAGCAACCCTATACATTTTTGAAAACTAGACATCCAGGGGAATCCAGGATGGGTTGACTTGACTGCCTCCCTCCAGGTTCTCTTACCCAGAGTCCCTTGCAAACCTATAAAATTGTCAAAAAACACATTTTCCTTACATTTCTGTGGTGCAAAGTTCTGGAATCTGCGTGGATCCACAAATTTCCACTCACCCCACATTCCCAAAAGTCATCAGAGAAAAATGGTACCTCACTTGCGTGGGTAGGCCAAGTACCCGTGACATGAAATGGCGCAAAATGCAACATGGACACACCACAATTTCACACTGAAAAATGACCCTTTTTTGGCAAAGTGCCTAGCTGTAGTTTTTGAACCCTAGCTCTGCTGGCAACTAGGGAAACCTAGCAAACCTATACATTTTTGAAAACTAGACATCCAGGGGAATCCAGGATGGGGTGACTTGACAGCCTCCCTCCAGGTTCTGTTACCCAGAATCCCTTGCAAACCAAAATTGTCAAAAAAACCCACATTTTCTTCACATTTCTGTGGTGGAAAGTTCTGGAATCTGGGTGGATCCACAAAATTCCACTCACCCCTCATTCCCCAAAGTCTTCCGAGAAAAATGGTACCTCACTTGCGTGGGTAGGCCTAGTGCCCGTGACACGAAACGGCGCAAAATGCAATGTGACACACCACAGTTTCACAGTGAAAAATGACCCTTTTTTGGCAAAGTGCCTAGCTGTCGTTTTTGAACCCTAGTTCTTCTGGCACCTAGGGAAACCTAGCAAACCTATACATTTTTGAAAACTAGACACCCAGGGGAATGTAGGATGGGGTGAGTTGATTTCCTCCCTCCAGGTTCTGTCACCCAGATTCCCTTGCAAACCAAAAAAATTGTACAAAAAAATTAATTTTCCTCACATTTCTGTGGTGGAAAGTTCTGGAATCTGGGCGGATCCACAAATTTCCACTCACCCCGCATTCCCCAAAGTCTTCCGAGAAAAATGGTACCTCACTTGCGTGGGTAGTTCCAGTGCCTGCGACACGAAACGGCACAAAATGCAATGTGGACACACCACAATTTCACAGTGAAAAATGACCCTTTTTTGGCAAAGTGCCTAGCTGTAGTTTTTCAACCCTAGCTCTGCTGGCACCTAGGGAAACCTAGCAAACCTATACATTTTTGAAAACTAGACACCCAGGGGAATCTGGGATGGGGTGAGTTGATTTCCTCCCTCCAGGTTCTGTCACCCAGATTCCCTTGCAAACCCAAAAAATTGTACAAAAAAATAAATTTTCCTCACATTTCTGTGGTGGAAAGTTCTGAAATCTGCGTGGATCCACAAATTTCCACTCACCCAACATTCCCAAAAGTCATCAGAGAAAAATGGTACCTCACTTGCGTGGGTAGGCCAAGTACCCGTGACATGAAATGGCTCAAAATGCAACGTGGACACACCACAATTTCACACTGAAAAATTACCCTTTTTTGGCAAAGTGCCTAGCTGTAGTTTTTGAACCCTAGCTCTGCTGGCAACTAGGGAAACCTAACAAACCTATACATTTTTGAAAACTAGACATCCAGGGGAATCCAGGATGGGGTGACTTGACTGCCTCTCTCCAGGTTCTGTTACCCAGAATCCCTTGCAAACCAAAATTGTAAAAAAAAAGTATTTTCCTCACATTTCTGTGGTGGAAAGTTCTGGAATCTGCGTGGATCCACAAATTTCCACTCACCCCACATTCCCAAAAGTCATCAGAGAAAAATGGTACCTCACTTACGTGGGTAGGCCAAGTACCCGTGACATGAAATGGCGCAAAATGCAACATGGACACACCACAATTTCACACTGAAAAATGACCCTTTTTTGGCAAAGTGCCTAGCTGTAGTTTTTGAACCCTAGCTCTGCTGGCACCTAGGGAAACCTAGCAAACCTATACATTTTTGAAAACTAGACACCCAGGGGCATCTAGGATGGGGTGAGTTGATTTCCTCCCTCCAGGTTCTGTCACCCAGATTCCCTTGCAAACCCAAAAAATTGTACAAAAAAATAATTTTTCCTCACATTTCTGTGGTGGAAAGTTCTGAAATCTGCGTGGATCCACACATTTCCACTCACCCCACATTCCCAAAAGTCATCAGAGAAAAATGGTACCTCACTTGCGTGTGTAGGCCAAGTACCCGTGACATGAAATGGCGCAAAATTCAACGTGGACACACCACAATTTCACACTGAAAAATGACCCTTTTTTGGCAAAGTGCCTAGCTGTAGTTTTTGAACCCTAGCTCTGCTGGCAACTAGGGAAAGCTAGCAAACCTATACATTTTTGAAAACTAGACAACCAGGGGAATCCATGATAGGGTGTCTTGACTGCCTTCCTCCATGTACTGTTGCCCAGAATCCCGTGCAAACCAAAAAAATAGTCAAAAAACCCACATTTTCCTCACATTACTGTGGTGGAAAGTTCTGGAATCTGCATTGATCCACCAATGTCCACTCACCCCGCTTTCCCCAAAGTCTTCTGAGAGAAATGGTACCTCACTTGCGTAGGTAGGCCTACTGCCCGCGAGATGAAACGGCGCAAAATGCAACGTGGACACACCACAATTTCACAGTGAAAAATGACTCTCTTTTTGCAAAGTGCCTAGCTGTAGTTTTTGAACCCTAGCTCTGCTGGCACCCAGGGAAACATAGCAACCCTATACATTTTTGAAAACTAGACATCCAGGGGAATCCAGGATGGGTTGACTTGACTGCCTCCCTCCAGGTTCTGTTACCCAGAGTCCCTTGCAAACCTATAAAATTGTCAAAAAAACACATTTTCCTTACATTTCTGTGGTGCAAAGTTCTGGAATCTGCGTGGATCCACAAATTTCCACTCACCCCACATTCCCAAAAGTCATCAGAGAAAAATGGTACCTCACTTGCGTGGGTAGGCCAAGTACCCGTGACATGAAATGGCGCAAAATGCAACGTGGACACACCACAATTTCACACTGAAAAATGACCCTTTTTTGGCAAAGTGCCTAGCTGTAGTTTTTGAACCCTAGATCTGTTGGCAACTAGGGAAACCTAGCAAACCTATACATTTTTGAAAACTAGACATCCAGGGGAATCCAGGATGGGGTGACTTGACAGCCTCCCTCCAGGTTCTGTTACCCAGAATCCCTTGCAAACCAAAATTGTCAAAAAAACCCACATTTTCTTCACATTTCTGTGGTGGAAAGTTCTGGAATCTGGGTGGATCCACAAAATTCCACTCACCCCTCATTCCCCAAAGTCTTCCGAGAAAAATGGTACCTCACTTGCGTGGGTAGGCCTAGTGCCCGTGACACCAAACGGCGCAAAATGCAATGTGACACACCACAATTTCACTGTGAAAAATGACCCTTTTTTGGCAAAGTGCCTAGCTGTCGTTTTTGAACCCTAGTTCTTCTGGCACCTAGGGAAACCTAGCAAACCTATACATTTTTTAAACCTAGACACCCAGGGGAATGTAGGATGGGGTGAGTTGATTTCCTCCCTCCAGGTTCTGTCACCCAGATTCCCTTGCAAACCCAAAAAATTGTACAAAAAAATAATTTTTCCTCACATTTCTGTGGTGGAAAGTTCTGAAATCTGCGTGGATCCACAAATTTCCACTCACCCCACATTCCCAAAAGTCATCAGAGAAAAATGGTACCTCACTTGCGTGTGTAGGCCAAGTACCCGTGACATGAAATGGCGCAAAATTCAACGTGGACACACCACAATTTCACACTGAAAAATGACCCTTTTTTGGCAAAGTGCCTAGCTGTAGTTTTTGAACCCTAGCTCTGCTGGCAACTAGGGAAAGCTAGCAAACCTATACATTTTTGAAAACTAGACAACCAGGGGAATCCATGATAGGGTGTCTTGACTGCCTTCCTCCATGTACTGTTCCCCAGAATCCCGTGCAAACCAAAAAAATAGTCAAAAAACCCACATTTTCCTCACATTACTGTGGTGGAAAGTTCTGGAATCCGCATTGATCCACCAATGTCCACTCACCCCGCTTTCCCCAAAGTCTTCTGAGAAAAATGGTACCTCACTTGCGTAGGTAGGAGTAGTGCCCGCGAGATGAAACGGCGCAAAATGCAATGTGGACACACCACAATTTCACAGTGAAAAATGACCCTCTTTTTGCAAAGTGCCTAGCTGTAGTTTTTGAACCCTAGCTCTGCTGGCACCCAGGGAAACATAGCAACCCTAAACATTTTTGAAAACTAGACACGCAGGGGAATCCAGGATGGGGTGACTTGACTGCCTCCCTCCAGGTTCTGTTACCCAGAATCCCTTGCAAACCAAAATTGTAAAAAAAAAACATTTTCCTCACATTTCTGTGGTGGAAAGTTCTGGAATCTGCGTGGATCCACAAATTTCCACTCACCCCGCGTTCCCCAAAGTCTTCCGAGAAAAATTATACCTCACTTGCATGGGTAGGCCACGTGCCCGCGACATGAAACAGCTCAAAATGCAACGTGCACACACCACAATTTCACAGTGAAAAATGACCCTCTTTTTGGCAAAGTGCCTAGCTGTAGTTTTTGAACCCTAGCTCTGCTGGCACCTAGGGAAAGCTAGCAAACCTATACATTTTTTAAAACTAGACAACCAGGGGAATCCATGATAGGGTGTCTTGACTGCCTTCCTCCATGTACTGTTACCCAGAATCCTGTGCAAACCAAAAAAATTAGTCAAAAAACCCACATTTTCCTCATATTTCTGTGGTGGAAAGTTCTGGATTCTGCGTGGATCCACATATTTCCACTCACCCCGCATTCCACAAAGTCTTCCGAGAAAAATGGTACCTCACTTGCGTGGGTAGGCCAAATACCCATGACATGAAATGTCGCAAAATGCAACGTGGACACACCACAATTTCACACTGAAAAATGACCCTTTTTGGCAAAGTGCCTAGCTGTAGTTTTTGAACCCTAGCTCTGCTGACATCTAGGGAAACCTAGCAAACCTATACATTTTTGAAAACTAGACACCCAGGGAAATCCAGGATGGGGTGACTTGACTGCCTCCCTCCAGGTTCTGTTACCCAGAATCCCTTGCAAACCAAAATTGTAAAAAAAAAACATTTTCTTCACATTTCTGTGGTGGAAAGTTCTGGAATCTGCGTGGATCCACAAATTTCCACTCACCCCGCGTTCCCCAAAGTCTTCCGAGAAAAATGGTACCTCACTTGCGTGGGTAGGCCAAGTACCCGTGACATGAAATGGCACAAAATGTAACGTGGACACACCACAATTTCACACTGAAAAATGACCCTTTTTTGGCAAAGTGCCTAGCTGTAGTTTTTGAACCCTAGCTCTGCTGGCACCTAGGGAAAGCTAGCAAACCTATACATTTTTCAAAACTAGACAACCTGGGGAATCCATGATAGGGTGTCTTGACTGCCTTCCTCCATGTACTGTTACCCAGAATCCCGTGCAAACCAAAAAAATAGTCATAAACCCCATATTTTCCTCACATTTCTGTGGTGGAAAGTTCTGGAATCTGCGTGGATCCACCAATGTCCACTCACCCCGCTTTCCCCAAAGTCTTCTGAGAAAAATAGTACCTCACTTGCGTAGGTAGGAGTAGTGCCCGCGAGATGAAATGGCGCAAAATGCAACGTGGACACACCACAATTTCACACTGAAAAATGACCCTTTTTTGGCAAAGTGCCTAGCTGTAGTTTTTGAACCCTAGCTCGGCTGGCACATAGGGAAACCTAGCAAACCTATACATTTTTGAAAACTAGACACCCAGGGGAATCTAGGATGGGGTGAGTTGATTTCCTCCCTCCAGGTTCTGTCACCCAGATTCCCTTGCAAACCAAAACAATTGTACAAAAAAATAAATTTTCCCCACATTTCTGTGGTGGAAAGTTCTGAAATCTGCGTGGATCCACAAATTTCCACTCACCCCACATTCCCAAAAGTCATCAGAGAAAAATGGTACCTCACTTGCGTGGGTAGGCCAAGTACCCGTGACATGAAATGGCGCAAAATGCAACGTGGACACACCACAATTTCACACTGAAAAATGACCCTTTTTTGGCAAAGTGCCTAGCTGTAGTTTTTGAACCCTAGCTCTGCTGGCAACTAGGGAAACCCAGCAAACCTATACAGTTTTGAAAACTAGACATCCAGGGGAATCCAGGATGGGGTGACTTGACTGCCTCCTTCCAGGTTCTGTTACCCAGAATCCCTTGCAAACCAAAATTGTCAAAAAACCCACATTTTCTTCACATTTCTGTGGTGGAAAGTTCTGGAATCTGGGTGGATCCACAAAATTCCACTCACCCCGCATTCCCCAAAGTCTTCCGAGAAAAATGGTACCTCTCTTGCGTGGGTAGGCCTAGTGCCCGCGACACGAAACGGCGCAAAATGCAATGTGACACACCACAATTTCACTGTGAAAAATGACCCTTTTTTGGCAAAGTGCCTAGCTGTAGTTTTTGAACCCTAGCTCTGCTGGCACCTAGGGAAACCTAGCAAACCTATGCATTTTTTAAAACTAGACACCCAGGGGAATCTAGGATGGGGTGAGTTGTTTTCCTCCCTCCAGGTTCTGTCACCCAGATTCCCTTGCAAACCAAAATAATTGTACAAAAAAATAAATTTTCCTCACATTTCTGTGGTGGAAAGTTCTGGAATCTGCGTGGATCCACAAATTTCCACTCACCCCACATTCCCAAAAGTCATCAGAGAAAAATGGTACCTCACTTGCGTGGGTAGGCCAAGTACCCGTGACATGAAATGGCGTAAAATGCAACGTGGACACACCACAATTTCACACTGAAAAATGACCCTTTTTTGGCAAAGTGCCTAGCTGTAGTTTTTGAACCCTAGCTCTGCTGGCAACTAGGGAAACCTAGCAAACCTATACATTTTTGAAAACTAGACATCCAGGGGAGTCCAGGATGGGGTGACTTGACTGCCTCCCTCCAGGTTCTGTTACCCAGAATCCCTTGCAAACAAAAATTGTAAAAAAATAACATTTTCGTCACATTTCTGTGGTGGAAAGTTCTGGAATCTGCGTGGATCCACAAATTTCCACTCACCCCGCGTTCCCCAAAGTCATCAGAGAAAAATGGTACCTCACTTGCGTGGGTAGGCCAAGTACCCGTGACATGAAATGGCGCAAAATGCAACGTGGACACACCACAATTTCACACTGAAAAATTACCCTTTTTTGGCAAAGTGCCTAGCTGTAGTTTTTGAACCCTAGCTCTGCTGACATCTAGGGAAACCTAGCAAACCTGTATATTTTTGAAAACTAGACACCCAGGGAAATCCAGGATGGGGTGAGTTGATTTCCTCCCTCCAGGTTCTATTACCCAGATTCCCTTGCAAACCAAAAAAATTGTCCAAAAAAATAAATTTTCCTCACATTTCTGTGGTGGAAAGTTCTGAAATCTGCGTGGATCCACAAATTTCCACTCACCCCACATTCCCAAAAGTCATCAGAGAAAAATGGTACCTCACTTGCGTGGGTAGGCCAAGTACCCGTGACATGAAATGGCACAAAATGTAACGTGGACACACCACAATTTCACACTGAAAAATGACCCTTTTTTGGCAAAGTGCCTAGCTGTAGTTTTTGAACCCTAGCTCTGCTGGCACCTAGGGAAAGCTAGCAAACCTATACATTTTTCAAAACTAGACAACCTGGGGAATCCATGATAGGGTTTCTTGACTGCCTTCCTCCATGTACTGTTACCCAGAATCCCGTGCAAACCAAAAAAATAGTCATAAACCCCATATTTTCCTCACATTTCTGTGGTGGAAAGTTCTGGAATCTGCGTGGATCCACCAATGTCCACTCACCCCGCTTTCCACAAAGTCTTCTGAGAAAAATAGTACCTCACTTGCGTAGGTAGGAGTAGTGCCCGCGAGATGAAATGGCGCAAAATGCAACGTGGACACACCACAATTTCACACTGAAAAATGACCCTTTTTTGGCAAAGTGCCTAGCTGTAGTTTTTGAACCCTAGCTCGGCTGGCACATAGGGAAACCTAGCAAACCTATACATTTTTGAAAACTATACACCCAGGGGAATCTAGGATGGGGTGAGTTGATTTCCTCCCTCCAGGTTCTGTCTCCCAGATTCCCTTGCAAACCAAAAAAATTGTACAAAAAAATAAATTTTCCCAACATTTCTGTGGTGGAAAGTTCTGAAATCTGCGTGGATCCACAAATTTCCACTCACCCCACATTCCCAAAAGTCATCAGAGAAAAATGGTACCTCACTTGTGTGGGTAGGCCAAGTACCCGTGGCATGAAATGGCGCAAAATGCAACGTGGACACACCACAATTTCACACTGAAAAATGACCCTTTTTTGGCAAAGTGCCTAGCTGTAGTTTTTGAACCCTAGCTCTGCTGGCAACTAGGGAAACCTAGCAAACCTATACAGTTTTGAAAACTAGACATCCAGGGCAATCCAGGATGGGGTGACTTGACTGCCTCCTTCCAGGTTCTGTTACCCAGAATCCCTTGCAAACCAAAATTGTCAAAAAACCCACATTTTCTTCACATTTCTGTGGAGGAAAGTTCTGGAATCTGGGTGGATCCACAAAATTCCACTCACCCCGCATTCCCCAAAGTCTTCCGAGAAAAATGGTACCTCACTTGCATGGGTAGGCCTAGTGCCCGCGACACGAAACGGCGCAAAATGCAATGTGACACACCACAATTTCACTGTGAAAAATGACCCTTTTTTGGCAAAGTGCCTAGCTGTAGTTTTTGAACCCTAGCTCTGCTGGCACCTAGGGAAACCTATCAAACCTATGCATTTTTTAAAACTAGACACCCAGGGGAATCTAGGATGGGGTGAGTTGATTTCCTCCCTCCAGGTTCTGTCACCCAGATTCCCTTGCAAACCAAAAAAATTGTACAAAAAAATAAATTTCCCCCACATTTCTGTGGTGGAAAGTTCTGAAATCTGCGTGGATCCACAAATTTCCACTCACCCCACATTCCCAAAAGTCATCAGAGAAAAATGGTACCTCACTTGCGTGGGTAGGCCAAGTACCCGTGACATGAAATGGCGCAAAATGCAACGTGGACACACCACAATTTCACACTGAAAAATGACCCTTTTTTGGCAAAGTGCCTAGCTGTAGTTTTTGAACCCTAGCTCTGCTGGCAACTAGGGAAACCTAGCAAACCTATACAGTTTTGAAAACTAGACATCCAGGGGAATCCAGGATGGGGTGACTTGACTGCCTCCTTCCAGGTTCTGTTACCCAGAATCCCTTGCAAACCAAAATTGTCAAAACACCCACATTTTCTTCACATTTCTGTGGTGGAAAGTTCTGGAATCTGGGTGGATCCACAAAATTCTACTCACCCCGCATTCCCCAAAGTCTTCCGAGAAAAATGATACCTCACTTGCGTGGGTAGGCCTAGTGCCCGCGACAGGAAACGGCGCAAAATGCAATGTGACACACCACAATTTCACTGTGAAAAATGACCCTTTTTTGGCAAAGTGCCTAGCTGTAGTTTTTGAACCCTAGCTCTGCTGGCACATAGGGAAACCTAGCAAACCTATGCATTTTTTAAAACTAGACACCCAGGGGAATCTAGGATGGGGTGAGTTGTTTTCCTCCCTCCAGGTTCTGTCACCCAGATTCCCTTGCAAACCAAAAAAATTGTACAAAAAAATAAATTTTCCTCACATTTCTGTGGTGGAAAGTTCTGGAATCTGCGTGGATCCACAAATTTCCACTCACCCCACATTCCCAAAAGTCATCAGAGAAAAATGGTACCTCACTTGCGTGGGTAGGCCAAGTACCCGTGACATGAAATGGCGTAAAATGCAACGTGGACACACCACAATTTCACACTGAAAAATGACCCTTTTTTGGCAAAGTGCCTAGCTGTAGTTTTTGAACCCTAGCTCTGCTGGCAACTAGGGAAATGTAGGAAGGTGGATATCTGACTATGGTTACCCCCAAATTTTTGCCTAGTGTCTAGCTGGTTTTTCGACTTAGTTGGCCTGAGATCCTGCCATTCAGGCTCTCAGGCTATCTGCTCTCTCTGTAAAATGGACTCCATGTACCCTAGGTACATACCCAATTGGTTGGATCACCCTGTCAGCCCCTGTACCAGTGTACACTAGGTACCCAGGGCATTGGTGTACCCAAGGCCTGCCAGGGGCTGAAGCATGTATTATGCCACCCCAGGCTTGGTCTAACAATTTGACACAACTGGCTGATCACTCAGCTGGGGTAAGTTGGTGTAATCACCTCTTACTTAGGTGTAGTATACCTATACCTAACCTTAAATGGGACACCTGGTAACCTATAAGTCACTCCTATGGCAGGCCTTAACAATCCTGAAGGCAGAGTGCGTGGTTCCGTGTGAGATGGTGCTCTGGCATGAGCTGAGCCTGTCTGCAGTGGTCGGAACAACTTCCTTCTACTGTTTCCAGATATCGTCATACCATATACTCTTAAGTGCATTATGAACCTCGCGGTTAAATGCTATCTTTGGTTTGGCTTTATCAAAACATGTCGAGTAAGGTGTCATACGAATTGGAATACTAACCCCTCGCCAATTCTGGCGACGGGGTTAGCATTCCACCCTTCTAGAGGGACACGACATGTACAGTACCTACAACCCGGGTAAAATCAGACATAGCCTCAGCTCCACAAAATGGATGCTGCCACCACAGACACAAGTCTGCCCTCCTGCTGCTGGGAGTCCTTCCAGCTTGGGAGGTGTGGACAAAGGGTTTCCTGCCAGGGGAGGTGCGTGCACCACCCCAGACAGGATTTTGTGTATTGGTCAGGTAGGGCTTGAAAGAAACCAGACATGCCTGTGGCTCACAAGGGGCCTCGGTGCATATGCCAGTTCAAACCGGTCCTGGGGCACACCAGTCCCGGGCCTGGGGCGAGCTGGACAAAGGATTGGGGGTGTAACCACCCCCCTTCCTGGTCCCACCCATAGGGAGGGACCTAGCAGGTAGTCCGGCCCCTAGAATCCGCTTAAAGGTAGGAGCTGTGTCCTAAGACTTCAGACATCCTGGAATCAACTTGAAACTAAGAAGAAGACGGGAACTTCGACATTCTGCTGCACAGAAGACTGAAGAAAATCTCCCCTGTGGTCAGGGAGTGACCACCTTGCTAACGCAAGCACCATCCAGCGAATCACCGTCTGCTTTGCCGCCGCCTCCCGCCGGAGCCCGAGCCCAGAGACTGACAAGACCTGGACCTCCAGACCTCTCACCGCCCGATCCACAGTCCCTGAAAAGAGGAGACCCGTGGAGGCACCGAGACACGTGGAGCCAGCCATCTTGGAACGACTACGACAAGCTGACAAGTGCAACAACCGAGGCTCCCTCCAAGTTGTGCTTTGGGTCCTGAGAAGCCCAACCCTCGAGCAGCATCTGCACCAAAGGTGAGCCCTCCAGCATCTCCACGATCTGCGTGGGGCCCTTCTGCATTTTGCCACTCGACGCGCCTAACCGGTTGCTGGCCCGCTGGCTAGTGGCCATCTTGGCGACGAAATCTACGACAAACACCGCTGGTCTGGTTGCTCCAGACTGGCCCTTGCTCCCCTCCAAAGGAGCAATCCCTCTGACCTTGCTGGTCAGAACCAACAGCTGATTTCCAAATCCTCCTGCAATTGCTTTTGCCAAGGCTTGTTTGCTTCGATCAAGTCGCCGACACCGCCGACAGCGAGAGCCTGCGTGGGACAGCTCGTGAGCCGACTCCTGGACGTCGTCGACCTTCAGGGACCACGTGGCTGCGGAGACAAGCTACCCCTCATCACCTGTTTGCACCCGACATCGCCGGGTACCCACCTGGTGCCACGCTGGTCACTGGCTAGTGACTGTGAACACTGTCCCCTCTGCTTACAGGTCTTCAACATCTCCGATCCACTCTTGGATCCACTGCATCTCTCCCGGACCGACCGCCTGCAGCATCTTTGCCTTCAAGCTCCACGGAACAGATAGAAGAAACCCGACGCACTTTGAGGCCTATGCACCCGCTTCCTGTGGGTGAGGTAAAGCTGGTACTCCGGTGCCCATGTGTAGTAATACATCTCTAGTGCCTGTGTTCCAAATCTTAAGTTCCTAGTCAACCCGGAAGATCTCCTTTGCAGTAACTTTGTACTTTTTACGCACCCATTGAAACCTATGGGAGCACGCGTGTGACTATTTGCTCTGCACACGCCACCCGTGGACCTCCTGGTCACTAACTGACGTTAGCTCCTTGTAGGCCCAGCGATTCTAGAGGCCCTAGGCCTTTTCCCTTTTCTGTTCGTGGTACTTATACCACTATTTTAGTATATGGTTTGAGTGGCCACCAGGGCCTATCCATATAACGTGCAACTTCTGTGTATTCTGTGATAATCTTGTTTGACGATTTGTGCTCCTGTGCTCATAAAGAGACTAGGGGTTACTTTGAGAAATAAATACATATATATTTTGAATATATATCTGTGTGGTGTCCTTTCATTGGTATAAAAGGGGGTTACATTTGGTAAAACAGCTGGCTTAACACGCTTCACGAGTTTAGCCTCAAAGACTGCTTAGCCTACGCTACCACTAGGGCAGCTAGTCCGAAAAGGTTGACTTACAACCACACCATAAGGGTTGCTTGGCATGGTACAAGGTGATCACTTTAACTAGTGAGCATCATATACCAGGCCAACTTCTCACATTGGTGAGCAGCGGTTGGATTTGAGCTTGCTGTGTTTTACCATTGTAATCTCTTGGTTACCAATTGAAAGATCACATAGGTACCTGTAGGTACATATAAAACAAGATTAGATATACTTAAGTTCTACTGAACTTAGTTGTTGTAGAGCAAAGGGAGTAGCACACCCTGACTACAACTACTAGATAGGTTTAGTAGGTAAACCCAAGTGTAGGTAGATTGCAACACATCCACCCACACTTAAGAGCAATGGCTGGGGCAGAGGGGTCCACTGTACCCATCTCTGTTGAGAGTGACCCCCCGAGGGCACCATCCATCTTTGCTACCCTTAATCAGAATGAGCTCAGGCAGTTGGCAACTCTTAGAGGCCTTAAACAGCCCAAGAACCCTACCTCTGCTGTGCTCAGAGCACTCTTGCAAGATGATGAGAATCAAAGAGAGCTCAAGAGAGCTTCCCAGTTAGCCCCCTTAGGGACAGGAACAGGAGGCCCCCCTTCTGAAGATGCCACTGAGGTACCCCTTTCCAATAGCCATCCCTTAGATGAAAACCATACTACAGAGGAGGAAAGTGAGGGGGATACAGACAGTGGTGAGGATGAAGGGAGAACTAGCCCAGTGCCAAGTGTTATACTTGGCCCAGCTAAACCAAGGCTATTGGGGACTGACAGTGAGTTCACCCCACTGGATCTCCCCAGTGGACTTAACCCAGGGCTTGGGAGGCAAAGGAATCACTCAGGTGAATCCAATGCTTCCCATGGCTCTAGAGGCACTCAAGGTCACTCCAGAAGGAGACTGACCACCCCTCAGAGGAGGGAACATGAGGCCAGAATGCAAGAAGCCCAGCTGAGGATCAGGAAGCAGGAGCTAGAAGTAGCCCTGATGGAAGAGAAACTGAGCAAGGCTAGGCAGCATAGAGAGAGTGGGTCTATACCCACTGGTGGCAGCAATGTCCCTAGGGACAAAGATAGGGTCTTTGACAATAGGAACCTGTCCAAGATTGTGCCCCCCTACAAAAGTGGGGATGACATCCACAAATGGATGACTGCTCTTGAGAGAGCCTGCAAAGTGCAGCAGGTTCCTGAAGACCAGTGGGCAGCAATCTTATGGCTCTCCTTTGAGGGGAGAGGCAGAGATAGACTCCTCACTGTTAGAGAAGAGGATGTCAGAAATTACAGAGTCCTGAAGAGTGTCCTAGTTGATGGGTTAGGCTTAACCACTGAACAGTACAGGTTAATGTTCAGAGACACCCAGAAGACACAGACTCAGGACTGGTCTGAATATGTGGAATGTGCCACTAAGGCTTTGGAGGGTTCGTTGCTGGGAAGTAAGGTGTCTGATTATACAGGATTGTACAATTTGATGATGAGAGAGCAGATTTTAAGTAATTGTCAAAACCAGCTTCTCCATCAACACCTGGTAGACTCAGATTTGACCTCTCCCCAAGAATTGGGAAAGAGGGCAGATAAATGGGTCAGGACCAGGATCAGGCCTAAAAACCAGGGTGGTGACCAAAAGAAAGATACCACCAAGCCTCAAGAGAAGGGTGGGGATAAAGAAAAAGAGAAACCTTCCTCAGGGCCCCAAAACTCCACACAGGGTGGTGGGTCCCAAGCTCCCTCCTCTACCACAGCTAAAAAGCCCTACTGCCATGAGTGTAAAACTCCTGGGCATTGGAAAACTGACAGCGGTTGCCCAAGGGCTAAAAACAAAACTGTTCCTCCAATTACTCCTGTCACACCACCTATTACTGTCAGCAGTAATCCCCCAGGTGGTGGGAGTGCCCCCAGAAATCTGGGTGGGTTTACTTGGGGAACACAGGGGGACCCTGGCTTAGCCAATTCCCCTACAGCAACCACTCTTGTCTGTGATGGTGGCATGGGGTTTGCCAACTTCACTGCCTGTCCCAACACTTTGGGTAGGTACAGACAGGAGCCCTACATCAATGGTACAAAAGCTGAGGCCTACAGAGACACTGGGGCTAGCATCACAATGGTGGCCCATTGGCTAGTTCCCTCTGAGCAGCTTTTGCCCGGTTTCTCCTACCAGGTGACTAACATTGATGGCAAACAGAACAGTCATCCCATGGCAGAGGTATGTCTCAGCTGGGGAGGGGTCACTGGCCCTAAAAGGGTAGCAGTGTCCCCAACCTTGCCTGTAGACTGCTTACTGGGGAATGACTTAGAACTCTCAGCTTGGGCTGGAGTTGAACAAGACACCCATTCTAAAATGGTAGGCCTTTCACAAAAGGGTAGGGGGGTTGTGCCATTCACAACCCCTGTCCAAATAGATTTCCTCCCTGAAAAGGTTGGAAGGGCAGTGGTAGCCACAGCCCAGGCACAGACAGACTTCCCTGTAGGGACTGGCAGAGCTGTGACAGTCACAGCTCAAACACAAACTGAGTGCCCCCCTGAAAAGGTTGGCAAGGCTGTAATGGTCTCAGCCTATACTCAGACTGACATAGGTGTAGTGAAGCCTGAAACAATGGATCACTCCACACAAACTGAGAGTAGTGGGGAGGAAGAAAAGTCTCCCTCTCCCCAGACATTAGGAAAAGGTCAGCCTCCTCAGGGATCTGACCTCACCCCTTGTGAAGGAACTGCCCCAGAGGTAGCCAGGCCTGGCCTGGCAGAGCCTCTCATGTCAGTGGCCCCTTCCAAGGTGGGATCCAGTCTGGTGCAGGTAGCCTGCCTCTCTCTACCCTGCCTCAGTCAGCCCAGGGCTGCAGAGGTCAGGGAGGCCAGTGGACCCCCAGAGGGCCCTTGTCCACAAGAACCCCCCCATCAAAAGAATGAGGATTGCCTGGCTAGTAGCCCTAGTCAGGTGATGGGTAAAAACATTCCTGAGGGATCTCCTTTACAGGTAGTTAGGGACCTCCCCCAGGGGGATTCTGTTGGGCACAGGCAAACATGGGACCTTAGGGCCCCAAACCTGACCTGTCCCTCCAGTAAGCCCACAAAAGGGACCCAGCCTCCAGCTTTAGGTAGCCAGAGGCTGACCCTGAGAGCACAGTGCAACTCAGTTAAAGAAAGAAAGGCATCCATGGTGGAGGATGATTGGAGGAAGCTGAGGCCTCACTTTGAGGACACTCACTTCAGTACTCCATCTCAACACCAGCCTTTTACTTTGCCAAGACACACCAAAGGTAGAGATTCCCTATGGTGGAGACCCTCTGATACCCTTAGGGTGAGGGATTGCTTAGTGGACCATGAGACAGGGGGTAACCATGCCAGTGCTGGTTCCTCCTTATATGGCCACTTGGGCAATATAGGCTTACCTGGTCAAGGTCAGCCTTATCTCCCTTCGTTTGGGGGGGGGTTGTGTAGGAAGGTGGATATCTGACTATGGTTACCCCCAAATTTTTGCCTAGTGTCTAGCTGGTTTTTCGACTTAGTTGGCCTGAGATCCTGCCATTCAGGCTCTCAGGCTATCTGCTCTCTCTGTAAAATGGACTCCATGTACCCTAGGTACATACCCAATTGGTTGGATCACCCTGTCAGCCCCTGTACCAGTGTACACTAGGTACCCAGGGCATTGGTGTACCCAAGGCCTGCCAGGGGCTGAAGCATGTATTATGCCACCCCAGGCTTGGCCTAACAATTTGACACAACTGGCTGATCACTCAGCTGGGGTAAGTTGGTGTAATCACCTCTTACTTAGGTGTAGTATACCTATACCTAACCTTAAATGGGACACCTGGTAACCTATAAGTCACTCCTATGGCAGGCCTTAACAATCCTGAAGGCAGAGTGCGTGGTTCCGTGTGAGATGGTGCTCTGGCATGAGCTGAGCCTGTCTGCAGTGGTCGGAACAACTTCCTTCTACTGTTTCCAGATATCGTCATACCATATACTCTTAAGTGCATTATGAACCTCGCGGTTAAATGCTATCTTTGGTTTGGCTTTATCAAAACATGTCGAGTAAGGTGTCATACGAATTGGAATACTAACCCCTCGCCAATTCTGGCGACGGGGTTAGCATTCCACCCTTCTAGAGGGACACGACATGTACAGTACCTACAACCCGGGTAAAATCAGACATAGCCTCAGCTCCACAAAATGGATGCTGCCACCACAGACACAAGTCTGCCCTCCTGCTGCTGGGAGTCCTTCCAGCTTGGGAGGTGTGGACAAAGGGTTTCCTGCCAGGGGAGGTGCGTGCACCACCCCAGACAGGATTTTGTGTATTGGTCAGGTAGGGCTTGAAAGAAACCAGACATGCCTGTGGCTCACAAGGGGCCTCGGTGCATATGCCAGTTCAAACCGGTCCTGGGGCACACCAGTCCCGGGCCTGGGGCGAGCTGGACAAAGGATTGGGGGTGTAACCACCCCCCTTCCTGGTCCCACCCATAGGGAGGGACCTAGCAGGTAGTCCGGCCCCTAGAATCCGCTTAAAGGTAGGAGCTGTGTCCTAAGACTTCAGACATCCTGGAATCAACTTGAAACTAAGAAGAAGACAGGAACTTCGACATTCTGCTGCACAGAAGACTGAAGAAAATCTCCCCTGTGGTCAGGGAGTGACCACCTTGCTAACGCAAGCACCATCCAGCGAATCACCGTCTGCTTTGCTGCCGCCTCCCGCCGGAGCCCGAGCCCAGAGACTGACAAGACCTGGACCACCAGACCTCTCACCGCCCGATCCACAGTCCCTGAAAAGAGGAGACCCGTGGAGGCACCGAGACACGTGGAGCCAGCCATCTTGGAACGACTACGACAAGCTGACAAGTGCAACAACCGAGGCTCCCTCCAAGTTGTGCTTTGGGTCCTGAGAAGCCCAACCCTCGAGCAGCATCTGCACCAAAGGTGAGCCCTCCAGCATCTCCACGATCTGCGTGGGGCCCTTCTGCATTTTGCCACTCGACGCGCCTAACCGGTTGCTGGCCCGCTGGCTAGTGGCCATCTTGGCGACGAAATCTACGACAAACACCGCTGGTCTGGTTGCTCCAGACTGGCCCTTGCTCCCCTCCAAAGGAGCAATCCCTCTGACCTTGCTGGTCAGAACCAACAGCTGATTTCCGAATCCTCCTGCAATTGCTTTTGCCAAGGCTTGTTTGCTTCGATCAAGTCGCCGACACCGCCGACAGCGAGAGCCTGCGTGGGACAGCTCGTGAGCTGACTCCTGGACGTCGTCGACCTTCAGGGACCACGTGGCTGCGGAGACAAGCTACCCCTCATCACCTGTTTGCACCCGACATCGCCTGGTACCCACCTGGTGCCACGCTGGTCACTGGCTAGTGACTGTGAACACTGTCCCCTCTGCTTACAGGTCTTCAACATCTCCGATCCACTCTTGGATCCACTGCATCTCTCCCGGACCGACCGCCTGCAGCATCTTTGCCTTCAAGCTCCACGGAACAGATAGAAGAAACCCGACGCACTTTGAGGCCTATGCACCCGCTTCCTGTGGGTGAGGTAAAGCTGGTACTCCGGTGCCCATGTGTAGTAATACATCTCTAGTGCCTGTGTTCCAAATCTTAAGTTCCTAGTCAACCCGGAAGATCTCCTTTGCAGTAACTTTGTACTTTTTACGCACCCATTGAAACCTATGGGAGCACGCGTGTGACTATTTGCTCTGCACACGCCACCCGTGGACCTCCTGGTCACTAACTGACGTTAGCTCCTTGTAGGCCCAGCGATTCTAGAGGCCCTAGGCCTTTTCCCTTTTCTGTTCGTGGTACTTATACCACTATTTTAGTATATGGTTTGAGTGGCCACCAGGGCCTATCCATATAACGTGCAACTTCTGTGTATTCTGTGATAATCTTGTTTGACGATTTGTGCTCCTGTGCTCATAAAGAGACTAGGGGTTACTTTGAGAAATAAATACATATATATTTTGAATATATATCTGTGTGGTGTCCTTTCATTGGTATAAAAGGGGGTTACATTTGGTAAAACAGCTGGCTTAACACGCTTCACGAGTTTAGCCTCAAAGACTGCTTAGCCTACGCTACCACTAGGGCAGCTAGTCCGAAAAGGTTGACTTACAACCACACCATAAGGGTTGCTTGGCATGGTACAAGGTGATCACTTTAACTAGTGAGCATCATATACCAGGCCAACTTCTCACAGGAAACCTAGCAAACCTATACATTTTTGAAAACTAGACATCCAGGGGAATCCAGGATGGGGTGACTTGACTGCCTCCCTCCAGGTTCTGTTACCCAGAATCCCTTGCAAACCAAAATTGTAAAAAAAAAAAACATTTTCGTCACATTTCTGTGGTGGAAAGTTCTGGAATCTGCGTGGATCCACAAATTTCCACTCACCCCGCGTTCCCCAAAGTCATCAGAGAAAAATGGTACCTCACTTGCATGGGTAGGCCAAGTACCCGTGACATGAAATGGCGCAAAATGCAACGTGGACACACCACAATTTCACACTGAAAAATTACCCTTTTTTGGCAAAGTGCCTAGCTGTAGTTTTTGAACCCTAGCTCTGCTGACATCTAGGGAAACCTAGCAAACCTGTATATTTTTGAAAACTAGACACCCAGGGAAATCCAGGATGGGGTGAGTTGGTTTCCTCCCTCCAGGTTCTGTTACCCAGATTCCCTTGCAAACCAAAAAAATTGTCCAAAAAAATAAATTTTCCTCACATTTCTGTGGTGGAAAGTTCTGAAATCTGCGTGGATCCACACATTTCCACTCACCCAACATTCCCAAAAGTCATCAGAGAAAAATGGTACCTCACTTGCGTGGGTAGGCCAAGTACCCGTGACATGAAATGGCACAAAATGTAACGTGGACACACCACAATTTCACACTGAAAAATGACCCTTTTTTGGCAAAGTGCCTAGCTGTAGTTTTTGAACCCTAGCTCTGCTGGCACCTAGGGAAAGCTAGCAAACCTATACATTTTTCAAAACTAGACAACCTGGGGAATCCATGATAGGGTGTCTTGACTGCCTTCCTCCATGTACTGTTACCCAGAATCCCGTGCAAACCAAAAAAATAGTCATAAACCCCATATTTTCCTCACATTTCTGTGGTGGAAAGTTCTGAAATCTGCGTGGATCCACAAATTTCCACTCACCCCACATTCCCAAAAGTCATCAGAGAAAAATGATACCTCACTTGCGTGGGTAGGCCAAGTACCCGTGACATGAAATGGCACAAAATGCAACGTGGACACACCACAATTTCACACTGAAAAATGACCCTTTTTTGGCAAAGTGCCTAGCTGTAGTTTTTGAACCCTAGCTCTGCTGGCAACTAGGGAAACCTAGCAAACCTATACAGTTTTGAAAACTAGACATCCAGGGCAATCCAGGATGGGGTCACTTGACTGCCTCCTTCCAGGTTCTGTTACCCAGAATCCCTTGCAAACCAAAATTGTCAAAAAACCCACATTTTCTTCACATTTCTGTGGTGGAAAGTTCTGGAATCTGGGTGGATCCACAAAATTCCACTCACCCCACATTCCCCAAAGTCTTCCGAGAAAAATGGTACCTCACTTGCGTGGGTAGGCCTAGTGCCCGCGACACGAAACGGCGCAAAATGCAATGTGACACACCACAATTTCACTGTGAAAAATGACCCTTTTTTGGCAAAGTGCCTAGCTGTAGTTTTTGAACCCTAGCTCTGCTGGCACCTAGGGAAACCTAGCAAACCTATGCATTTTTTAAAACTAGACACCCAGGGGAATCTAGGATGGGGTGAGTTGATTTCCTCCCTCCAGGTTCTGTCACCCAGATTCCCTTGCAAACCAAAAAAATTGTACGAAAAAATAAATTTTCCCCACATTTCTGTGGTGGAAAGTTCTGAAATCTGCGTGGATCCACAAATTTCCACTCACCCCACATTCCCAAAAGTCATCAGAGAAAAATGGTACCTCACTTGCGTGGGTAGGCCAAGTACCCGTGACATGAAATGGCGCAAAATGCAACGCGGATACACCACAATTTCACACTGAAAAATGACCCTTTTTTGGCAAAGTGCCTAGCTGTAGTTTTTGAACCCTAGCTCTGCTGGCAACTAGGGAAACCTAGCAAACCTATACAGTTTTGAAAACTAGACATCCAGGGGAATCCAGGATGGGGTGACTTGACTGCCTCCTTCCAGGTTCTGTTACCCAGAATCCCTTGCAAACCAAAATTGTCAAAAAACCCACATTTTCTTCACATTTCTGTGGTGGAAAGTTCTGGAATCTGCGTGGATCCACAAATTTCCACTCACCCCACATTCCCAAAAGTCATCAGAGAAAAATGGTACCTCACTTGCGTGGGTAGGCCAAGTACCCGTGACATGAAATGGCGTAAAATGCAACGTGGACACACCACAATTTCACACTGAAAAATGACCCTTTTTTGGCAAAGTGCCTAGCTGTAGTTTTTGAACCCTAGCTCTGCTGGCAACTAGGGAAACCTAGCAAACCTATACATTTTTGAAAACTAGACATCCAGGGGAATCCAGGATGGGGTGACTTGACTGCCTCCCTCCAGGTTCTGTTACCCAGAATCCCTTGCAAACCAAAATTGTAAAAAAATAACATTTTCGTCACATTTCTGTGGTGGAAAGTTCTGGAATCTGCGTGGATCCACAAATTTCCACTCACCCCGCGTTCCCCAAAGTCATCAGAGAAAAATGGTACCTCACTTGCGTGGGTAGGCCAAGTACCCGTGACATGAAATGGCGCAAAATGCAACGTGGACACACCACAATTTCACACTGAAAAATTACCCTTTTTTGGCAAAGTGCCTAGCTGTACTTTTTGAACCCTAGCTCTGCTGGCACCTAGGGAAAGCTAGCAAACCTATACATTTTTGAAAACTAGACACCCAGGGAAATCCAGGATGGGGTGAGTTGATTTCCTCCCTCCAGGTTCTGTTACCCAGATTCCCTTGCAAACCAAAAAAATTGTCCAAAAAAATAAATTTTCCTCACATTTCTGTGGTGGAAAGTTCTGAAATCTGCGTGGATCCACAAATTTCCACTCACCCCACATTCCCAAAAGTCATCAGAGAAAAATGGTACCTCACTTGCGTGGGTAGGCCAAGTACCCGTGACATGAAATGGCACAAAATGTAACGTGGACACACCACAATTTCACACTGAAAAATGACCCTTTTTTGGCAAAGTGCCTAGCTGTAGTTTTTGAACCCTAGCTCTGCTGGCACCTAGGGAAAGCTAGCAAACCTATACATTTTTCAAAACTAGACAACCTGGGGAATCCATGATAGGGTGTCTTGACTGCCTTCCTCCATGTACTGTTACCCAGAATCCCGTGCAAACCAAAAAAATAGTCATAAACCCCATATTTTCCTCACATTTCTGTGGTGGAAAGTTCTGGAATCTGCGTGGATCCACCAATGTCCACTCACCCCGCTTTCCCCAAAGTCTTCTGAGAAAAATAGTACCTCACTTGCGTAGGTAGGAGTAGTGCCCGCGAGATGAAATGGTGCAAAATGCAACGTGGACACACCACAATTTCACACTGAAAAATGACCCTTTTTTGGCAAAGTGCCTAGCTGTAGTTTTTGAACCCTAGCTCTGCTGGCACCTAGGGAAACCTAGCAAACCTATGCATTTTTTAAAACTAGACACCCAGGGAAATCCAGGATGGGGTGAGTTGATTTCCTCCCTCCAGGTTCTGTTACCCAGATTCCCTTGCAAACCAAAAAAATTGTCCAAAAAAATAAATTTTCCTCACATTTCTGTGGTGGAAAGTTCTGAAATCTGCGTGGATCCACAAATTTCCACTCACCCAACATTCCCAAAAGTCATCAGAGAAAAATGGTACCTCACTTGCGTGGGTAGGCCAAGTACCCGTGACATGAAATGGCACAAAATGTAACGTGGACACACCACAATTTCACACTGAAAAATGACCCTTTTTTGGCAAAGTGCCTAGCTGTAGTTTTTGAACCCTAGCTCTGCTGGCACCTAGGGAAAGCTAGCAAACCTATACATTTTTCAAAACTAGACAACCTGGGGAATCCATGATAGGGTGTCTTGACTGCCTTCCTCCATGTACTGTTACCCAGAATCCCGTGCAAACCAAAAAAATAGTCATAAACCCCATATTTTCCTCACATTTCTGTGGTGGAAAGTTCTGGAATCTGCGTGGATCCACCAATGTCCACTCACCCCGCTTTCCCCAAAGTCTTCTGAGAAAAATAGTACCTCACTTGCGTAGGTAGGAGTAGTGCCCGCGAGATGAAATGGCGCAAAATGCAACGTGGACACACCACAATTTCACACTGAAAAATGACCCTTTTTTGGCAAAGTGCCTAGCTGTAGTTTTTGAACCCTAGCTCGGCTGGCACATAGGGAAACCTAGCAAACCTATACATTTTTGAAAACTAGACACCCAGGGGAATCTAGGATGGGGTGAGTTGAT
The DNA here is from genome assembly GCF_964204655.1 of Triturus cristatus. Classification (NCBI taxonomy): domain Eukaryota; kingdom Metazoa; phylum Chordata; class Amphibia; order Caudata; family Salamandridae; genus Triturus; species Triturus cristatus. The sequence continues at coordinate 927,783,249 of NC_140579.1, read as the reverse complement.
TTCCTCCCTCCAGGTTCTGTCACCCAGATTCCCTTGCAAACCAAAAAAATTGTACGAAAAAATAAATTTTCCCCACATTTCTGTGGTGGAAAGTTCTGAAATCTGCGTGGATCCACAAATTTCCACTCACCCCACATTCCCAAAAGTCATCAGAGAAAAATGGTACCTCACTTGCGTGGGTAGGCCAAGTACCCGTGACATGAAATGGCGCAAAATGCAACGCGGATACACCACAATTTCACACTGAAAAATGACCCTTTTTTGGCAAAGTGCCTAGCTGTAGTTTTTGAACCCTAGCTCTGCTGGCAACTAGGGAAACCTAGCAAACCTATACAGTTTTGAAAACTAGACATCCAGGGGAATCCAGGATGGGGTGACTTGACTGCCTCCTTCCAGGTTCTGTTACCCAGAATCCCTTGCAAACCAAAATTGTCAAAAAACCCACATTTTCTTCACATTTCTGTGGTGGAAAGTTCTGGAATCTGCGTGGATCCACAAATTTCCACTCACCCCACATTCCCAAAAGTCATCAGAGAAAAATGGTACCTCACTTGCGTGGGTAGGCCAAGTACCCGTGACATGAAATGGCGTAAAATGCAACGTGGACACACCACAATTTCACACTGAAAAATGACCCTTTTTTGGCAAAGTGCCTAGCTGTAGTTTTTGAACCCTAGCTCTGCTGGCAACTAGGGAAACCTAGCAAACCTATACATTTTTGAAAACTAGACATCCAGGGGAATCCAGGATGGGGTGACTTGACTGCCTCCCTCCAGGTTCTGTTACCCAGAATCCCTTGCAAACCAAAATTGTAAAAAAATAACATTTTCGTCACATTTCTGTGGTGGAAAGTTCTGGAATCTGCGTGGATCCACAAATTTCCACTCACCCCGCGTTCCCCAAAGTCATCAGAGAAAAATGGTACCTCACTTGCGTGGGTAGGCCAAGTACCCGTGACATGAAATGGCGCAAAATGCAACGTGGACACACCACAATTTCACACTGAAAAATTACCCTTTTTTGGCAAAGTGCCTAGCTGTACTTTTTGAACCCTAGCTCTGCTGGCACCTAGGGAAAGCTAGCAAACCTATACATTTTTGAAAACTAGACACCCAGGGAAATCCAGGATGGGGTGAGTTGATTTCCTCCCTCCAGGTTCTGTTACCCAGATTCCCTTGCAAACCAAAAAAATTGTCCAAAAAAATAAATTTTCCTCACATTTCTGTGGTGGAAAGTTCTGAAATCTGCGTGGATCCACAAATTTCCACTCACCCCACATTCCCAAAAGTCATCAGAGAAAAATGGTACCTCACTTGCGTGGGTAGGCCAAGTACCCGTGACATGAAATGGCACAAAATGTAACGTGGACACACCACAATTTCACACTGAAAAATGACCCTTTTTTGGCAAAGTGCCTAGCTGTAGTTTTTGAACCCTAGCTCTGCTGGCACCTAGGGAAAGCTAGCAAACCTATACATTTTTCAAAACTAGACAACCTGGGGAATCCATGATAGGGTGTCTTGACTGCCTTCCTCCATGTACTGTTACCCAGAATCCCGTGCAAACCAAAAAAATTGTCATAAACCCCATATTTTCCTCACATTTCTGTGGTGGAAAGTTCTGGAATCTGCGTGGATCCACCAATGTCCACTCACCCAGCTTTCCCCAAAGTCTTCTGAGAAAAATAGTACCTCACTTGCGTAGGTAGGAGTAGTGCCCGCGAGATGAAATGGTGCAAAATGCAACGTGGACACACCACAATTTCACACTGAAAAATGACCCTTTTTTGGCAAAGTGCCTAGCTGTAGTTTTTGAACCCTAGCTCTGCTGGCACCTAGGGAAACCTAGCAAACCTATGCATTTTTTAAAACTAGACACCCAGGGGAATCTAGGATGAGGTGAGTTGATTTCCTCCCTCCAGGTTCTGTCACCCAGATTCCCTTGCAAACCAAAAAAATTGTACAAAAAAATAAATTTTCCTCACATTTCTGTGGTGGAAAGTTCTGAAATCTGCGTGGATCCACAAATTTCCACTCACCCCACATTCCCAAAAGTCATCAGAGAAAAATGGTACCTCACTTGCGTGGGTAGGCCAAGTACCCGTGACATGAAATGGCGCAAAATGCAACGTGGACACACCACAATTTCACACTGAAAAATTACCCTTTTTTGGCAAAGTGCCTAGCTGTAGTTTTTGAACCCTAGCTCTGCTGGCAACTAGGGAAACCTAGCAAACCTATACATTTTTGAAAACTAGACATCCAGGGGAATCCAGGATGGGGTGACTTGACTGCCTCCCTCCAGGTTCTGTTACCCAGTATCCCTTGCAAAACAAAATTGTAAAAAAAAAACATTTTCCTCACATTTCTGTGGTGGAAAGTTCTGGAATCTGCTTGGATCCACAAATTTCCACTCACCCCACGTTCCCAAAAGTCATCAGAGAAAAATGGTACCTCACTTGCGTGGGTAGGCCGAGTACCCGTGACATGAAATGGCGCAAAATGCAACGTGGACACACCACAATTTCACACTGAAAAATGACCCTTTTTTGGCAAAGTGCCTAGCTGTAGTTTTTGAACCCTAGCTCTGCTGGCAACAAGGGAAACCTAGCAAACCTATACATTTTTGAAAACTAGACATCCAGGGGAATCCAGGATGGGGTGACTTGACTGCCTCCCTCCAGGTTCTGTTACCCAGAATCCCTTGCAAACCAAAATTGTCAAAAAAAAAACATTTTCTTCAATTTTTTGGGTGGAAAGTTCTGGAATCTGCGTGGATCCACAAATTTCCACTCACCCCGCGTTCCCCAAAGTCATCAGAGAAAAATGGTACCTCACTTGCGTGGGTAGGCCAAGTACCCGTGACATGAAATGGCGCAAAATGCAACATGGACAAACCACAATTTCACACTGAAAAATGACCCTTTTTTGGCAAAGTGCCTAGCTGTAGTTTTTGAACCCTAGCTCTGCTGGCAACTAGGGAAACCTAGCAAACCTACACATTTTTTAAAACTAGACATCCAGGGGAATCCAGGATGGGGTGACTTGACTGCCTCCCTCCAGGTTCTGTTACCCAGAATCCCTTGCAAACCAAAATTGTAAAAAAAAAACATTTTCGTCACATTTCTGTGGTGGAAAGTTCTGGAATCTGCGTGGATCCACAAATTTCCACTCACCCCGCGTTCCCTAAAGTCATCAGAGAAAAATGGTACCTCACTTGCGTGGGTAGGCCAAGTACCCGTGACATGAAATGGCGCAAAATGCAACATGGACACACCACAATTTCACACTGAAAAATTACCCTTTTTTGGCAAAGTGCCTAGCTGTAGTTTTTGAACCCTAGCTCTGCTGACATCTAGGGAAACCTAGCAAACCTATATATTTTTGAAAACTAGACACCCAGGGAAATCCAGGATGGGGTGAGTTGATTTCCTCCCTCCAGGTTCTGTTACCCAGATTCCCTTGCAAACCAAAAAAATTGTCCAAAAAAAAAAATGTTCCTCACATTTCTGTGGTGGAAAGTTCTGAAATCTGCGTGGATCCACAATTTCCACTCACCCCACATTCCCAAAAGTCATCAGAGAAAAATAGTACCTCACTTGCGTGGGTAGGTCAAGTACCCGTGACATGAACTGGCGCAAAATGTAACGTGGACACACCACAATTTCACACTGAAAAATGACCCTTTTTTGGCAAAGTGCCTAGCTGTAGTTTTTGAACCCTAGCTCTGCTGGCAACTAGGGAAACCTAGCAAACCTATACATTTTTGAAAACTAGACATCCAGGGGAATCCAGGATGGGGTGACTTGACTGCCTCCCTCCAGGTTCTGTTACCCAGTATCCCTTGCAAACCAAAATTGTAAAAAAAAAACATTTTCCTCACATTTGTGTGGTGGAAAGTTCTGGAATCTGCGTGGATCCACAAATATCCACTCACCCCACGTTCCCAAAAGTCATCAGAGAAAAATGGTACCTCACTTGCGTGGATAGGCCGAGTACCCGTGACATGAAATGGCGCAAAATGCAACGTGGACACACCACAATTTCACACTGAAAAATGACCCTTTTTTGGCAAAGTGCCTAGCTGTAGTTTTTGAACCCTAGCTCTGCTGGCAACAAGGGAAACCTAGCAAACCTATACATTTTTGAAACCTAGACATCCAGGGGAATCCAGGATGGGTTGACTTGACTGCCTCCCTCCAGGTTCTGTTACCCAGAATCCCTTGCAAACCAAAATTGTCAAAAAAAAAACATTTTCTTCACATTTCTGTGGTGGAAAGTTCTGGAATCTGCGTGGATCCACAAATTTCCACTCACCCCGCATTCCCCAAAGTCTTCCGAGAAAAATGGTACCTCACTTGCATGGGTAGGCCAAGTACCCGTGACATGAAATGGCGTAAAATGCAACGTGGACAAACCACAACTTCACACTGAAAAATGACCCTTTTTTGGCAAAGTGCCTAGCTGTAGTTTTTGAACCCTAGCTCTGCTGACATCTAGGGAAACCTAGCAAACCTATACATTTTTTAAAACTAGACACCCAGGGAAATCCAGAATGGGGTGAGTTGATTTCCTCCCTCCAGGTTCTGTTACCCAGATTCCCTTGCAAACCAAAAAAATTGTCCAAAAAAATAAATTTTCCTCACATTTCTGTGGTGGAATGTTCTGAAATCTGCGTGGATCCACAATTTCCACTCACCCCACATTCCCAAAAGTCATCAGAGAAAAATGGTACCTCACTTGCGTGGGTAGGTCAAGTACCCGTGACATGAACTGGCGCAAAATGCAACGTGGACACACCACAATTTCACACTGAAAAATGACCCTTTTTTGGCAAAGTGCCTAGCTGTAGTTTTTGAACCCTAGCTCTGCTGACATCTAGGGAAACCTAGCAAACCTATACATTTTTTAAAAATAGACACCCAGGGAAATCCAGGATGGGGTGAGTTGATTTCCTCCCTCCAGGTTCTGTTACCCAGATTCCCTTGCAAACCAATAAAATTGTCCAAAAAAATAAATTTTCCTCACATTTCTGTGGTGGAAAGTTCTGAAATCTGCGTGGATCCACAAATTTCCACTAACCCCACATTCCCAAAAGTCATCAGAGAAAAATGGTACCTCACTTGCGTGGGTAGGTCAAGTACCCGTGACATGAAATGGCGCAAAATGTAACGTGGACACACCACAATTTCACACTGAAAAATGAGCCTTTTTTGGCAAAGTGCCTAGCTGTAGTTTTTGAACCCTAGCTCTGCTGGCAACTAGGGAAACCTAGCAAACCTATACATTTTTCAAAACAAGACATGCAGGGGAATCCAGGATGGGGTGACTTGACTGCCTCCCTCCAGGTTCTGTTACCCAGAATCCCTTGCAAACCAAAATTGTAAAAAAAAACAATTTTCCTCACATTTCTGTGGTGGAAAGTTCTGGAATCTGCGTGGATCCACCAATGTCCACTCACCCCGCTTTCCCCAAAGTCTTCTGAGAAAAATGGTACCTCACTTGCGTAGGTAGGCCTAGTGCCCGCGAGATGAAACGGCGCAAAATGCAACGTGGACACACCACAATTTCACAGTGAAAAATGACCCTCTTTTTGCAAAGTGCCTAGCTGTAGTTTTTGAACCCTAGCTCTGCTGGCACCCAGGGAAACATAGCAACCCTATACATTTTTGAAAACTAGACACGCAGGGGAATCCAGGATGGGGTGACTTGACTGCCTCCCTCTAGGTTCTGTTACCCAGAGTCCCTTGCAAACCTATAAAATTGTCAAAAAAACACATTTTCCTTACATTTCTGTGGTGCAAAGTTCTGGAATCTGCGTGGATCCACAAATTTCCACTCACCCCACGTTCCCAAAAGTCATCAGAGAACAATGGTACCTCACTTGCGTGGGTAGGCCAAGTACCCGTGACTTGAAATGGCGCAAAATGCAACGTGGACACACCACAATTCCACACTGAAAAATGACCCTTTTTTGGCAAAGTGCCTAGCTGTAGTTTTTTAACCCTAGCTCTGCTGGCACCCAGGGAAACATAGCAACCCTATACATTTTTGAAAACTAGACACGCAGGGGAATCCAGGATGGGGTGACTTGACTGCCTCCCTCCAGGTTCTGTTACCCAGAATCCCTTGCAAACCAAAATTGTCAAAAAAAACACATTTTCTTCACATTTCTGTGGTGGAAAGTTCTGGAATCTGGGTGGATCCACAAATATCCACTCACCCCGCATTCCCCAAAGTCTTCGGAGAAAAATGGTACCTCACTTGCGTGGGTAGGCCTGGTGCCCGCGACACGAAACGGCGCAAAATGCAATGTGGACAAACCACAATTTCACAGTGAAAAATGACCCTTTTTTGGCAAAGTGCCTAGCTGTAGTTTTTGAACCCTAGCTCTGCTGGCAACTAGGGAAACCTAGCAAACCTATACATTTTTGAAAACTATACACCCAGGGAAATCCAGGATGGGGTGAGTTGATTTCCTCCCTCCAGGTTGTGTTACCCAGATTTCCTTGCAAACCAAAAAAATTGTCCAAAAAAATAAATTTTCCTCACATTTCTGTGGTGGAAAGTTCTGAAATCTGCGTGGATCCACAAATTTCCACTAACCCCACATTCCCAAAAGTCATCAGAGAAAAATGGTACCTCACTTGCGTGGGTAGGTCAAGTACCCGTGACATGAAATGGCGCAAAATGTAACGTGGACACACCACAATTTCACACTGAAAAATGAGCCTTTTTTGGCAAAGTGCCTAGCTGTAGTTTTTGAACCCTAGCTCTGCTGGCAACTAGGGAAACCTAGCAAACCTATACATTTTTCAAAACAAGACATCCAGGGGAATCCAGGATGGGGTGACTTGACTGCCTCCCTCCAGGTTCTGTTACCCAGAATCCCTTGCAAACCAAAATTGTAAAAAAAAACAATTTTCCTCACATTTCTGTGGTGGAAAGTTCTGGAATCTGCGTGGATCCACCAATGTCCACTCACCCCGCTTTCCCCAAAGTCTTCTGAGAAAAATGGTACCTCACTTGCGTAGGTAGGCCTAGTGCCCGCGAGATGAAACGGCGCAAAATGCAACGTGGACACACCACAATTTCACAGTGAAAAATGACCCTCTTTTTGCAAAGTGCCTAGCTGTAGTTTTTGAACCCTAGCTCTGCTGGCACCCAGGGAAACATAGCAACCCTATACATTTTTGAAAACTAGACACGCAGGGGAATCCAGGATGGGGTGACTTGACTGCCTCCCTCTAGGTTCTGTTACCCAGAGTCCCTTGCAAACCTATAAAATTGTCAAAAAAACACATTTTCCTTACATTTCTGTGGTGCAAAGTTCTGGAATCTGCGTGGATCCACAAATTTCCACTCACCCCACGTTCCCAAAAGTCATCAGAGAACAATGGTACCTCACTTGCGTGGGTAGGCCAAGTACCCGTGACTTGAAATGGCGCAAAATGCAACGTGGACACACCACAATTCCACACTGAAAAATGACCCTTTTTTGGCAAAGTGCCTAGCTGTAGTTTTTGAACCCTAGCTCTGCTGGCAACAAGGGAAACTTAGCAAACCTATACATTTTTGAAAACTAGACATCCAGGGGAATCCAGGATGGGGTGACTTGACTGCCTCCCTCCAGGTTCTGTTACCCAGAATCCCTTGCAAACCAAAATTGTAAAAAAAAACAATTTTCCTCACATTTCTGTGGTGGAAAGTTCTGGAATCTGCGTGGATCCACCAATGTCCACTCACCCCGCTTTCCCCAAAGTCTTCTGAGAAAAATGGTACCTCACTTGCGTAGGTAGGCCTAGTGCCCGCGAGATGAAACGGCGCAAAATGCAACGTGGACACACCACAATTTCACAGTGAAAAATGACCCTCTTTTTGCAAAGTGCCTAGCTGTAGTTTTTGAACCCTAGCTCTGCTGGCACCCAGGGAAACATAGCAACCCTATACATTTTTGAAAACTAGACATGCAGGGGAATCCAGGATGGGGTGACTTGACTGCCTCCCTCTAGGTTCTGTTACCCAGAGTCCCTTGCAAACCTATAAAATTGTCAAAAAAACACATTTTCCTTACATTTCTGTGGTGCAAAGTTCTGGAATCTGCGTGGATCCACAAATTTCCACTCACCCCACGTTCCCAAAAGTCATCAGAGAACAATGGTACCTCACTTGCGTGGGTAGGCCAAGTACCCGTGACTTGAAATGGCGCAAAATGCAACGTGGACACACCACAATTCCACACTGAAAAATGACCCTTTTTTGGCAAAGTGCCTAGCTGTAGTTTTTTAACCCTAGCTCTGCTGGCACCCAGGGAAACATAGCAACCCTATACATTTTTGAAAACTAGACACGCAGGGGAATCCAGGATGGGGTGACTTGACTGCCTCCCTCCAGGTTCTGTTACCCAGAATCCCTTGCAAACCAAAATTGTCAAAAAAAACACATTTTCTTCACATTTCTGTGGTGGAAAGTTCTGGAATCTGGGTGGATCCACAAATATCCACTCACCCCGCATTCCCCAAAGTCTTCGGAGAAAAATGGTACCTCACTTGCGTGGGTAGGCCTGGTGCCCGCGACACGAAACGGCGCAAAATGCAATGTGGACAAACCACAATTTCACAGTGAAAAATGACCCTTTTTTGGCAAAGTGCCTAGCTGTAGTTTTTGAACCCTAGCTCTGCTGGCAACTAGGGAAACCTAGCAAACCTATACATTTTTGAAAACTATACACCCAGGGAAATCCAGGATGGGGTGAGTTGATTTCCTCCCTCCAGGTTGTGTTACCCAGATTTCCTTGCAAACCAAAAAAATTGTCCAAAAAAATAAATTTTCCTCACATTTCTGTGGTGGAAAGTTCTGAAATCTGCGTGGATCCACAAATTTCCACTAACCCCACATTCCCAAAAGTCATCAGAGAAAAATGGTACCTCACTTGCGTGGGTAGGTCAAGTACCCGTGACATGAAATGGCGCAAAATGTAACGTGGACACACCACAATTTCACACTGAAAAATGAGCCTTTTTTGGCAAAGTGCCTAGCTGTAGTTTTTGAACCCTAGCTCTGCTGGCAACTAGGGAAACCTAGCAAACCTATACATTTTTCAAAACAAGACATCCAGGGGAATCCAGGATGGGGTGACTTGACTGCCTCCCTCCAGGTTCTGTTACCCAGAATCCCTTGCAAACCAAAATTGTAAAAAAAAACAATTTTCCTCACATTTCTGTGGTGGAAAGTTCTGGAATCTGCGTGGATCCACCAATGTCCACTCACCCCGCTTTCCCCAAAGTCTTCTGAGAAAAATGGTACCTCACTTGCGTAGGTAGGCCTAGTGCCCGCGAGATGAAACGGCGCAAAATGCAACGTGGACACACCACAATTTCACAGTGAAAAATGACCCTCTTTTTGCAAAGTGCCTAGCTGTAGTTTTTGAACCCTAGCTCTGCTGGCACCCAGGGAAACATAGCAACCCTATACATTTTTGAAAACTAGACACGCAGGGGAATCCAGGATGGGGTGACTTGACTGCCTCCCTCTAGGTTCTGTTACCCAGAGTCCCTTGCAAACCTATAAAATTGTCAAAAAAACACATTTTCCTTACATTTCTGTGGTGCAAAGTTCTGGAATCTGCGTGGATCCACAAATTTCCACTCACCCCACGTTCCCAAAAGTCATCAGAGAACAATGGTACCTCACTTGCGTGGGTAGGCCAAGTACCCGTGACTTGAAATGGCGCAAAATGCAACGTGGACACACCACAATTCCACACTGAAAAATGACCCTTTTTTGGCAAAGTGCCTAGCTGTAGTTTTTGAACCCTAGCTCTGCTGGCAACAAGGGAAACTTAGCAAACCTATACATTTTTGAAAACTAGACATCCAGGGGAATCCAGGATGGGGTGACTTGACTGCCTCCCTCCAGGTTCTGTTACCCAGAATCCCTTGCAAACCAAAATTGTCAACAAAAAAAACACATTTTCTTCACATTTCTGTGGTGGAAAGTTCTGGAATCTGGGTGGATCCACAAATTTCCACTCACCCCGCATTCCCCAAAGTCTTCAGAGAAAAATGGTACATCACTTGCGTGGGTAGGCCCAGTGCCCGCGACACGAAACGGCGCAAAATGCAATGTGGACACACCACAATTTCACAGTGAAAAATGACCCTTTTTTGGCAAAGTGCCTAGCTGTAGTTTTTGAACCCTAGCTCTGCTGGCACCTAGGGAAACCTAGCAAACCTATACATTTTTGAAAACTAGACACCCAGGGGAATCTAGGATGGGGAAAGTTGATTTCCTCCCTCCAGGTTCTGTTACCCAGATTCCCTTGCAAACCCAAAAAATTGTACAAAAAAATAAATTTTCCTCACATTTCTGTGGTGGAAAGTTCTGAAATCTGCGTGGATCCACAAATTTCCACTCACCCCACATTCCCAAAAGTCATCAGAGAAAAATGGTACCTCACTTGCGTGGGTAGGCCAAGTACCCGTGACATGAAATGGCGCAAAATGCAACGTGGACACACCACAATTTCACACTGAAAAATGACCCTTTTTTGGCAAAGTGCCTAGCTGTAGTTTTTGAACCCTAGCTCTGCTCGCAACTAGGGAAACCTAGCAAACCTATACATTTTTGAAAACTAGACCACCTGGGGAATCCATGATTGGGTGTCTTGACTGCCTTCCTCCATGTACTGTTACCCAGAATCCCGTGCAAACCAAAAAAATAGTCAAAAAACCCATATTTTCCTCACATTTCTGTGGTGGAAAGTTCTGGAATCTGCGTGAATCCACCAATGTCCACTCACCCCGCTTTCCCCAAAGTCTTCTGAGAAAAATGGTACCTCACTTGCGTAGGTAGGCCTAGTGCCCGCAGGATGAAACGGCGCAAAATGCAACGTGGACACACCAAAATTTCACACTGAAAAATGACCCTTTTTTGGCAAAGTGCCTAGCTGTAGTTTTTGAACCCTAGCTCTGCTGGCGCATAGGGAAACCTAGCAAACCTAAACATTTTTGAAAACTAGACACCCAGGGGAATCTAGGATGGGGTGAGTTGATTTCCTCCCTCCAGGTTCTGTCACCCAGATTCCCTTGCAAACCAAAAAAATTGTACAAAAAAATAAATTTTCCTCACATTTCTGTGGTGGAAAGTTCTGAAATCTGCGTGGATCCACAAATTTCCACTCACCCCACATTCCCAAAAGTCATCAGAGAAAAATGGTACCTCACTTGCATGGGTAGGCCAAGTACCCGTGACATGAAATGGCGCAAAATGCAACGTGGACACACCACAATTTCACACTGAAAAATGACCCTTTTTTGGCAAAGTGCCTAGCTGTAGTTTTTGAACCCTAGCTCTGCTGGCAACTAGGGAAACCTAGAAAACCTATACATTTTTGAAAACTAGACCACCTGGGGAATCCATGATTGGGTGTCTTGACTGCCTTCCTCCATGTACTGTTACCCAGAATCCCGTGCAAACCAAAAAAATAGTCAAAAAACCCATATTTTCCTCACATTTCTGTGGTGGAAAGTTCTGGAATCTGCGTGAATCCACCAATGTCCACTCACCCCGCTTTCCCCAAAGTCTTCTGAGAAAAATGGTACCTCACTTGCGTAGGTAGGCCTAGTGCCCGCAGGATGAAACGGCGCAAAATGCAACGTGGACACACCACAATTTCACACTGAAAAATGACCCTTTTTTGGCAAAGTGCCTAGCTGTAGTTTTTGAACCCTAGCTCTGCTGGCACATAGGGAAACCTAGCAAACCTATACATTTTTGAAAACTAGACATCCAGGGGAATCTAGGATGGGGTGAGTTGATTTCCTCCCTCCAGGTTCTGTCACCCAGATTCCCTTGCAAACCAAAAATATTGTACAAAAAAATAAATTTTCCTCACATTTCTGTGGTGGAAAGTTCTGAAATCTGCGTGGATCCACAAATTTCCACTCACCCCACATTCCCAAAAGTCATCAGAGAAAAATGGTACCTCACTTGCGTGGGTAGGCCAAGTACCCGTGACATGAAATGGCGCAAAATGCAACGTGGACACACCACAATTTCGCACTGAAAAATGACCTTTTTTTGGCAAAGTGCCTAGCTGTAGTTTTTGAACCCTAGCTCTGCTGGCAACTAGGGAAACCTAGCAAACCTATACATTTTTGAAAACTAGACATCCAGGGGAATCCAGGATGGGGTGACTTGACTGCCACCTTCCAGGTTCTGTTACCCAGAATCCCTTGCAAACCAAAATTGTCAAAAAAACCCACATTTTCTTCACATTTCTGTGGTGGAAAGTTCTGGAATCTGGGTGGATCCACAAAATTCCACTCACCCCGCATTCCCCAAAGTCTTCCGAGAAAAATGGTATCTCACTTGCGTGGGTAGGCCTAGTGCCCACGACACGAAACGGTGCAAAATGCAATCTGACACACCACAATTTCACTGTAAAAAATGACCCTTTTTTGGCAAAGTGCCTAGCTGTAGTTTTTGAACCCTAGCTCTGCTGACATCTAGGGAAACCTAGCAAACCTATATATTTTTGAAAACTAGACACCCAGGGAAATCCAGGATGGGGTGAGTTGATTTCCTCCCTCCAGGTTCTGTTACCCAGATTCCCTTGCAAACCAAAAAAATTGTCCAAAAAAATAAATTTTCCTCACATTTCTGTGGTGGAAAGTTCTGAAATCGGCATGGAGCCACAAATTTCCACTCACCCCACATTCCCAAAAGTCATCAGAGAAAAATGGTACCTCACTTGCGTGGGTAGGTCAAGTACCTGTGACATGAAATGGCGCAAAATGTAACGTGGACACACCACAATTTCACACTGAAAAATGACCCTTTTTTGGCAAAGTGCCTAGCTGTAGTTTTTGAACCCTAGCTCTGCTGGCAACAAGGGAAACCTAGCAAACCTATACATTTTTGAAACCTAGACATCAAGGGGAATCCAGGATGGGGTGACTTGACTGCCTCCCTCCAGGTTCTGTTACCCAGAATCCCTTGCAAACCAAAATTGTCAAAAAAAACACATTTTCTTCACATTTCTGTGGTGGAAAGTTCAGGAATCTGCGTGGATCCACAAATTTCCACTCACTCCGCGTTCCCCAAAGTCTTCCGAGAAAAATGGTACCTCACTTGCATGGGTAGGCCAAGTACCCGTGACATGAAATGGCGCAAAATGCAACGTGGACACACCACAATTTCACACTGAAAAATGACCCTTTTTTGGCAAAGTGCCTAGCTGTAGTTTTTGAACCCTAGCTCTGCTGACATCTAGGGAAACCTAGCAAACCTATACATTTTTGAAAACTAGACACCCAGGGAAATCCAGGATGGGGTGAGTTGATTTCCTCCCTCCAGGTTCTGTTACCCAGATTCCCTTGCAAACCAAAAAAATTGTCCAAAAAAACAAATTTTCCTCACATTTCTGTGGTGGAAAGTTCTGAAATCGGCATGGAGCCACAAATTTCCACTCACCCCACATTCCCAAAAGTCATCAGAGAAAAATGGTACCTCACTTGCGTGGGTAGGTCAAGTACCTGTGACATGAAATGGCGCAAAATGTAACGTGGACACACCACAATTTCACACTGAAAAATGACCCTTTTTTGGCAAAGTGCCTAGCTGTAGTTTTTGAACCCTAGCTCTGCTGGCAACAAGGGAAACCTAGCAAACCTATACATTTTTGAAACCTAGACATCAAGGGGAATCCAGGATGGGGTGACTTGACTGCCTCCCTCCAGGTTCTGTTACCCAGAATCCCTTGCAAACCAAAATTGTCAAAAAAAACATATTTTCTTCACATTTCTGTGGTGGAAAGTTCAGGAATCTGCGTGGATCCACAAATTTCCACTCACTCCGCGTTCCCCAAAGTCTTCCGAGAAAAATGGTACCTCACTTGCATGGGTAGGCCAAGTACCCGTGACATGAAATGGCGCAAAATGCAACGTGGACACACCACAATTTCACACTGAAAAATGACCCTTTTTTGGCAAAGTGCCTAGCTGTAGTTTTTGAACCCTAGCTCTGCTGACATCTAGGGAAACCTAGCAAACCTATACATTTTTGAAAACTAGACACCCAGGGAAATCCAGGATGGGGTGAGTTGATTTCCTCCCTCCAGGTTCTGTTACCCAGATTCCCTTGCAAACCAAAAAAATTGTCCAAAAAAACAAATTTTCCTCACATTTCTGTGGTGGAAAGTTCTGAAATCTGCATGGATCCACAAATTTCCACTCACCCCACATTCCCAAAAGTCATCAGAGAAAAATGGTACCTCACTTGCGTGGGTAGGCCAAGTACCCGTGACATGAAATGGCGCAAAATGTAACGTGGACACACCACAATTTCACACTGAAAAATGACCCTTTTTTGGCAAAGTGCCTAGCTGTAGCTTTTGAACCCTAGCTCTGCTGGCAACTAGGGAAACCTACCAAACCTATACATTTTTCAAAACTAGACAACCTGGGGAATCCATGATAGGGTGTCTTGACTGCCTTCCTCCATGTACTGTTACCCAGAATCCCGTGCAAACCAAAAAAATAGTCAAAAAACCCATATTTTCCTCACATTTCTGTGGTGGAAAGTTCTTGAATCTGTGTGGATCCACCAATGTCCACTCACCCCGCTTTCCCCAAAGTCTTCTGAGAAAAATGGTACCTCACTTGCGTAGGTAGGCCTAGTGCCCGCAGGATGAAACGGCGCAAAATGCAACGTGGACACACCACAATTTCACAGTGAAAAATGACCCTCTTTTTGCAAAGTGCCTAGCTGTAGTTTTTGAACCCTAGCTCTGCTGGCACCCAGGGAAACATAGCAACCCTATACATTTTTTAAAACTAGACACGCAGGGGAATCCAGGATGGGGTGACTTGACTGCCTCCCTCCAGGTTCTGTTACCCAGAATCCCTTGCAAACCAAAATTGTCAAAAAAAACACATTTTCCTTACATTTCTGTGGTGCAAAGTTCTGGAATCTGCGTGGATCCACAAATTTCCACTCACCCCATGTTGGACTTGGCCCTTCTGGCAGGTTCACCCCTGAACTTTTTTTGCTTTTATTGGTGACTTGGTGATAGTGGTTTTTGGTTCCTGCGCACTTTCCCTGGGTCCCAAGGTAAAGTGCGTGCGCACTTTGAGTGCATGTGGTGAGATAGGCCTGCCCTCCATAGGAATGCATGGGGAATGTATGCGTCCCTGGTAGTTCCTGATGCGTGGGGTGTGCATGGTCGAGTCTGGTATGTACAGATTCGTGTGGTTAAATGCTGCGCAATGATGCGTGCGGCGTGCGTGTAGCTAGTATAGAAGTGCCACTTCTAGAAGTGGGCACTTCGGTGTGCAGTGTAAAATGTGTGCCTTGTCGCGTGATTGGCTGGCTGAGGTCATGTGATGGGCTAGGGATTCCCCAGAGTCAGGAGGAGTCACCCGGTGGTGAATAGGGAGATCAGCAGCTAGATGGGTGGGAGGAGTACACCTGGGTCCTGAATAGGGCAGGGCTTTCCCAACACAATGCTGGCTCCGCCCCCTGTGGTGCGACTGACGACCCTAGCCCTGCCAGTGAATAGAGTGAGGGGCTGAGCACATCAAGGGTGCTCCCCAACCAGCTGCGACTGGTTTTCCCCCTCACCCTGACCCCAGAACAAAGGGATTTGGTGTATAAAAGAGGGGCTGTGACCCCATGAAAATGTTCTTGCGTTCTGTCTTGAATCTACCAGGGGCGTGCTGCTGCTGGGGCCCAGGGGAAGGCTTGCCTCCCTGGGTCCTGCCCAGCCCCTGGATGCCTAAGGAACTCCTGGGACCTGCTTGGATCTATCTTCTTGGCCCCAGGACCTTTGCACACTTCTAGCGCCTAGTGAGCGCTTCCTTGCTTCTCCTAGCGCCCTGGGAGCACTATAAAGATTTACTTCAGGCCAGAGGAGCACTGGAGCTTCGCAGCGCTGAGCTGCATGTTTTGACTTCAGAGGGAGCCTACCCCTCGGTGTCCGATTGTGCTTTCATTGGGAAAGAGCGGGTGCCCACCCCGCGATTTGCCGTGTCCGGCGGCTGCCCACCCCGGCATATGTCGTGAATTTAGAGGGAGCCTACCCCTCTTACGAAGAAATCACCGCCGCGACCCGCGTCGCGCTTCAAATCCCTTCCGGGCCGCTGCCCAGCGCGACCCGGAAGGCAGGCAAAGCTGTTCCTTTGTGGGCGGGGCTTCCGGGACGGAAGGGAAGCCCCACGAGAGCGGAGTTCAGCGCCAGGAGTTCGGCGGGGCTCCCAAGAGCGAGGGAGAGCCCCGCGTTGCCGGTAGAAGGGAGGTGAAGAGAGGAGTGTTGATGGCAGGAGCCCACCCCGCGGTGAGAGGCCCGGTCCCGAGACGGGGACCGGGCGAAGCCAGCCTACGAGCAAGAGAGAGCCCGGTGAGTGGGATGGCTGAGGGGAGGTGAGATCGGTGCCGACCCTCTGAGCGGCCCCACCTGACAGCGGGCCGCTCCATCGGGAGCAGGTTTGTTTAAAGTGCCCCAGGGGTGCCCGCACCTTACCCTGACGGCCGTACGGAGTCAGAGCGGCCCCGACTGGCAGCGGGCCGCTCCAACATTGGGCCTCACTATTCTTAGAGCCCCAGCTGGCTCTATCGTCGGGGGCATTATTTTCTCTGAGCCCACGAGGCTCCAACGTTACTTGGGGGCATTTGTCGTTAAGAGCCAGGAAAGGCTCCAACGCTAGGGGGCATGATTTGTTTATTAGAGCCTCTGTGGCTCCCACGCTATGGGGACATGTTGTCTTAGAGCCTAGGTGGCTCCAACGTTTTGACATTGGTTCCAGGGCCCTTGAGAGCCCAGGCCCCTAGTTGCCTTCCACAGCTGCACAGCACTTAGTGCCAGCTGCAGCGTTTAGGCCCTGCTTTGTCCCCAGCTGCCCAGCAAGTAGTGGGCAGCTGCTACGTTTAGGTTCTGGTGCGACCTGGGCCCTAATGTGATTGAGGCATTATTGCGACTCTCTGATGTGATTTTGGTGCTAGGAAATGTACGGTGTAGTATGTTTTGCGCCCCCTGTCTTCATGCTTTTGGTGCTAGGAAATGTACTGTATATAGCATGTTTTGCGCACCCTGTGTCTTATACCTCTAAATGTGGTTATTTCTGCCTAGAAGGTTGTTTTACCTGCGTAGGTTGATGGTAGGGAGAATGTACTCCCCTGTGCGATGTGCGCCCCTAGTATAGTTATACTTAGGTGGTTAGGTCTAATGCGTTAAACCAATGAGAATTGCATAATGTGATTTATGCCCCTGTGATAGATGCAGGATAGGTTTGATACCTGATGCTAGTGTGATGACGCTGAGGTCATTATTGCGCCAGTAGAGACTGGTTGTGCTCTACAGTTACTTTGTGTTATGTTCTACGTTTACTATTGGTGATTTGTGCTATGTTCTAAGTGCTAATTCCTGACAGTGGTCCATGTGGCCCTGTCCCCTGTATATATAATCCCTTGTAAATTCTGCCCGTGCCTGTTGGCACATTGTAAAGTGTGTGTTTTTATCTAATGTGTTTGGTATAATACAAAGGCTATTTTCATATAATACCTTGTGTGGAGTTTCCTTTGTGGTGGGCCTTGGGTGTTGTTGCTGGGTGCGCGCGCAAACGCTTTACACGTTGCCTCAGAGATAAGCCTGACTGCTCGTGCCAAGCTACCAAGGGGGGTGAGCAGGGGTTATCTTTGGCGTGTAACTCCCCAGCCCTGACTAGAGTGGTGGTTTCTGCCTGGCTTTGGCGCAAGCCTCAGCCAACCAGAAATCCCATTTCTAACACCCCACATTCCCAAAAGTCGTCAGAGAAAAATGGTACCTCACTTGCGTGGGTAGGCCAAGTACCCGTGACATGAAATGGCGCAAAATGCAACGTGGACACACCACAATTTCACACTGAAAAATGACCCTTTTTTGGCAAAGTGCCTAGCTGTAGTTTTTGAACCCTAGCTCTGCTGGCACATAGGGAAACCTAGCAAACCTATACATTTTTGAAAACTAGACACCCAGGGGAATCTAGGATGGGGTGAGTTGATTTCCTCCCTCCAGGTTCTGTCACCCAGAATCCCTTGCAAACCAAAAAAATTGTACAAAAAAATAAATTTTCCTCACATTTCTGTGGTGGAAAGTTCTGAAATCTGCGTGGATCCACAAATTTCCACTCACCCCACATTCCCAAAAGTCATCAGAGAAAAATGATACCTCACTTGCGTGGGTAGGCCAAGTACCCGTGACATGAAATGGCACAAAATGCAACGTGGACACACCACAATTTCACACTGAAAAATGACCCTTTTTTGGCAAAGTGCCTAGCTGTAGTTTTTGAACCCTAGCTCTGCTGGCAACTAGGGAAACCTAGCAAACCTATACAGTTTTGAAAACTAGACATCCAGGGCAATCCAGGATGGGGTCACTTGACTGCCTCCTTCCAGGTTCTGTTACCCAGAATCCCTTGCAAACCAAAATTGTCAAAAAACCCACATTTTCTTCACATTTCTGTGGTGGAAAGTTCTGGAATCTGGGTGGATCCACAAAATTCCACTCACCCCACATTCCCCAAAGTCTTCCGAGAAAAATGGTACCTCACTTGCGTGGGTAGGCCTAGTGCCCGCGACATGAAACGGCGCAAAATGCAATGTGACACACCACAATTTCACTGTGAAAAATGACCCTTTTTTGGCAAAGTGCCTAGCTGTAGTTTTTGAACCCTAGCTCTGCTGGCACCTAGGGAAACCTAGCAAACCTATGCATTTTTTAAAACTAGACACCCAGGGGAATCTAGGATGGGGTGAGTTGATTTCCTCCCTCCAGGTTCTGTCACCCAGATTCCCTTGCAAACCAAAAAAATTGTACGAAAAAATAAATTTTCCCCACATTTCTGTGGTGGAAAGTTCTGAAATCTGCGTGGATCCACAAATTTCCACTCACCCCACATTCCCAAAAGTCATCAGAGAAAAATGGTACCTCACTTGCGTGGGTAGGCCAAGTACCCGTGACATGAAATGGCGCAAAATGCAACGCGGATACACCACAATTTCACACTGAAAAATGACCCTTTTTTGGCAAAGTGCCTAGCTGTAGTTTTTGAACCCTAGCTCTGCTGGCAACTAGGGAAACCTAGCAAACCTATACAGTTTTGAAAACTAGACATCCAGGGGAATCCAGGATGGAGTGACTTGACTGCCTCCTTCCAGGTTCTGTTACCCAGAATCCCTTGCAAACCAAAATTGTCAAAAAACCCACATTTTCTTCACATTTCTGTGGTGGAAAGTTCTGGAATCTGCGTGGATCCACAAATTTCCACTCACCCCACATTCCCAAAAGTCATCAGAGAAAAATGGTACCTCACTTGCGTGGGTAGGCCAAGTACCCGTGACATGAAATGGCGTAAAATGCAACGTGGACACACCACAATTTCACACTGAAAAATGACCCTTTTTTGGCAAAGTGCCTAGCTGTAGTTTTTGAACCCTAGCTCTGCTGGCAACTAGGGAAACCTAGCAAACCTATACATTTTTGAAAACTAGACATCCAGGGGAATCCAGGATGGGGTGACTTGACTGCCTCCCTCCAGGTTCTGTTACCCAGAATCCCTTGCAAACCAAAATTGTAAAAAAATAACATTTTCGTCACATTTCTGTGGTGGAAAGTTCTGGAATCTGCGTGGATCCACAAATTTCCACTCACCCCGCGTTCCCCAAAGTCATCAGAGAAAAATGGTACCTCACTTGCGTGGGTAGGCCAAGTACCCGTGACATGAAATGGCGCAAAATGCAACGTGGACACACCACAATTTCACACTGAAAAATTACCCTTTTTTGGCAAAGTGCCTAGCTGTACTTTTTGAACCCTAGCTCTGCTGGCACCTAGGGAAAGCTAGCAAACCTATACATTTTTGAAAACTAGACACCCAGGGAAATCCAGGATGGGGTGAGTTGATTTCCTCCCTCCAGGTTCTGTTACCCAGATTCCCTTGCAAACCAAAAAAATTGTCCAAAAAAATAAATTTTCCTCACATTTCTGTGGTGGAAAGTTCTGAAATCTGCGTGGATCCACAAATTTCCACTCACCCCACATTCCAAAAAGTCATCAGAGAAAAATGGTACCTCACTTGCGTGGGTAGGCCAAGTACCCGTGACATGAAATGGCACAAAATGTAACGTGGACACACCACAATTTCACACTGAAAAATGACCCTTTTTTGGCAAAGTGCCTAGCTGTAGTTTTTGAACCCTAGCTCTGCTGGCACCTAGGGAAAGCTAGCAAACCTATACATTTTTCAAAACTAGACAACCTGGGGAATCCATGATAGGGTGTCTTGACTGCCTTCCTCCATGTACTGTTACCCAGAATCCCGTGCAAACCAAAAAAATAGTCATAAACCCCATATTTTCCTCACATTTCTGTGGTGGAAAGTTCTGGAATCTGCGTGGATCCACCAATGTCCACTCACCCCGCTTTCCCCAAAGTCTTCTGAGAAAAATAGTACCTCACTTGCGTAGGTAGGAGTAGTGCCCGCGAGATGAAATGGTGCAAAATGCAACGTGGACACACCACAATTTCACACTGAAAAATGACCCTTTTTTGGCAAAGTGCCTAGCTGTAGTTTTTGAACCCTAGCTCTGCTGGCACCTAGGGAAACCTAGCAAACCTATGCATTTTTTAAAACTAGACACCCAGGGGAATCTAGGATGAGGTGAGTTGATTTCCTCCCTCCAGGTTCTGTCACCCAGATTCCCTTGCAAACCAAAAAAATCGTACAAAAAAATAAATTTTCCTCACATTTCTGTGGTGGAAAGTTCTGAAATCTGCGTGGATCCACAAATTTCCACTCACCCCACATTCCCAAAAGTCATCAGAGAAAAATGGTACCTCACTTGCGTGGGTAGGCCAAGTACCCGTGACATGAAATGGCGCAAAATGCAACGTGGACACACCACAATTTCACACTGAAAAATTACCCTTTTTTGGCAAAGTGCCTAGCTGTAGTTTTTGAACCCTAGCTCTGCTGGCAACTAGGGAAACCTAGCAAACCTATACATTTTTGAAAACTAGACATCCAGGGGAATCCAGGATGGGGTGACTTGACTGCCTCCCTCCAGGTTCTGTTACCCAGTATCCCTTGCAAAACAAAATTGTAAAAAAAACATTTTCCTCACATTTCTGTGGTGGAAAGTTCTGGAATCTGCTTGGATCCACAAATTTCCACTCACCCCACGTTCCCAAAAGTCATCAGAGAAAAATGGTACCTCACTTGCGTGGGTAGGCCGAGTACCCGTGACATGAAATGGCGCAAAATGCAACGTGGACACACCACAATTTCACACTGAAAAATGACCCTTTTTTGGCAAAGTGCCTAGCTGTAGTTTTTGAACCCTAGCTCTGCTGGCAACAAGGGAAACCTAGCAAACCTATACATTTTTGAAAACTAGACATCCAGGGGAATCCAGGATGGGGTGACTTGACTGCCTCCCTCCAGGTTCTGTTACCCAGAATCCCTTGCAAACCAAAATTGTCAAAAAAAAAACATTTTCTTCAATTTTTTTGGTGGAAAGTTCTGGAATCTGCGTGGATCCACAAATTTCCACTCACCCCGCGTTCCCCAAAGTCATCAGAGAAAAATGGTACCTCACTTGCGTGGGTAGGCCAAGTACCCGTGACATGAAATGGCGCAAAATGCAACATGGACAAACCACAATTTCACACTGAAAAATGACCCTTTTTTGGCAAAGTGCCTAGCTGTAGTTTTTGAACCCTAGCTCTGCTGGCAACTAGGGAAACCTAGCAAACCTACACATTTTTTAAAACTAGACATCCAGGGGAATCCAGGATGGGGTGACTTGACTGCCTCCCTCCAGGTTCTGTTACCCAGAATCCCTTGCAAACCAAAATTGTAAAAAAAAAACATTTTCGTCACATTTCTGTGGTGGAAAGTTCTGGAATCTGCGTGGATCCACAAATTTCCACTCACCCCGCGTTCCCTAAAGTCATCAGAGAAAAATGGTACCTCACTTGCGTGGGTAGGCCAAGTACCCGTGACATGAAATGGCGCAAAATGCAACATGGACACACCACAATTTCACACTGAAAAATTACCCTTTTTTGGCAAAGTGCCTAGCTGTAGTTTTTGAACCCTAGCTCTGCTGACATCTAGGGAAACCTAGCAAACCTATATATTTTTGAAAACTAGACACCCAGGGAAATCCAGGATGGGGTGAGTTGATTTCCTCCCTCCAGGTTCTGTTACCCAGATTCCCTTGCAAACCAAAAAAATTGTCCAAAAAAAAAAATGTTCCTCACATTTCTGTGGTGGAAAGTTCTGAAATCTGCGTGGATCCACAATTTCCACTCACCCCACATTCCCAAAAGTCATCAGAGAAAAATAGTACCTCACTTGCGTGGGTAGGTCAAGTACCCGTGACATGAACTGGCGCAAAATGTAACGTGGACACACCACAATTTCACACTGAAAAATGACCCTTTTTTGGCAAAGTGCCTAGCTGTAGTTTTTGAACCCTAGCTCTGCTGGCAACTAGGGAAACCTAGCAAACCTATACATTTTTGAAAACTAGACATCCAGGGGAATCCAGGATGGGGTGACTTGACTGCCTCCCTCCAGGTTCTGTTACCCAGTATCCCTTGCAAACCAAAATTGTAAAAAAAAAACATTTTCCTCACATTTGTGTGGTGGAAAGTTCTGGAATCTGCGTGGATCCACAAATATCCACTCACCCCACGTTCCCAAAAGTCATCAGAGAAAAATGGTACCTCACTTGCGTGGATAGGCCGAGTACCCGTGACATGAAATGGCGCAAAATGCAACGTGGACACACCACAATTTCACACTGAAAAATGACCCTTTTTTGGCAAAGTGCCTAGCTGTAGTTTTTGAACCCTAGCTCTGCTGGCAACAAGGGAAACCTAGCAAACCTATACATTTTTGAAACCTAGACATCCAGGGGAATCCAGGATGGGTTGACTTGACTGCCTCCCTCCAGGTTCTGTTACCCAGAATCCCTTGCAAACCAAAATTGTCAAAAAAAAAACATTTTCTTCACATTTCTGTGGTGGAAAGTTCTGGAATCTGCGTGGATCCACAAATTTCCACTCACCCCGCATTCCCCAAAGTCTTCCGAGAAAAATGGTACCTCACTTGCATGGGTAGGCCAAGTACCCGTGACATGAAATGGCGTAAAATGCAACGTGGACAAACCACAACTTCACACTGAAAAATGACCCTTTTTTGGCAAAGTGCCTAGCTGTAGTTTTTGAACCCTAGCTCTGCTGACATCTAGGGAAACCTAGCAAACCTATACATTTTTTAAAACTAGACACCCAGGGAAATCCAGAATGGGGTGAGTTGATTTCCTCCCTCCAGGTTCTGTTACCCAGATTCCCTTGCAAACCAAAAAAATTGTCCAAAAAAATAAATTTTCCTCACATTTCTGTGGTGGAATGTTCTGAAATCTGCGTGGATCCACAATTTCCACTCACCCCACATTCCCAAAAGTCATCAGAGAAAAATGGTACCTCACTTGCGTGGGTAGGTCAAGTACCCGTGACATGAACTGGCGCAAAATGCAACGTGGACACACCACAATTTCACACTGAAAAATGACCCTTTTTTGGCAAAGTGCCTAGCTGTAGTTTTTGAACCCTAGCTCTGCTGACATCTAGGGAAACCTAGCAAACCTATACATTTTTTAAAAATAGACACCCAGGGAAATCCAGGATGGGGTGAGTTGATTTCCTCCCTCCAGGTTCTGTTACCCAGATTCCCTTGCAAACCAATAAAATTGTCCAAAAAAATAAATTTTCCTCACATTTCTGTGGTGGAAAGTTCTGAAATCTGCGTGGATCCACAAATTTCCACTAACCCCACATTCCCAAAAGTCATCAGAGAAAAATGGTACCTCACTTGCGTGGGTAGGTCAAGTACCCGTGACATGAAATGGCGCAAAATGTAACGTGGACACACCACAATTTCACACTGAAAAATGAGCCTTTTTTGGCAAAGTGCCTAGCTGTAGTTTTTGAACCCTAGCTCTGCTGGCAACTAGGGAAACCTAGCAAACCTATACATTTTTCAAAACAAGACATGCAGGGGAATCCAGGATGGGGTGACTTGACTGCCTCCCTCCAGGTTCTGTTACCCAGAATCCCTTGCAAACCAAAATTGTAAAAAAAAACAATTTTCCTCACATTTCTGTGGTGGAAAGTTCTGGAATCTGCGTGGATCCACCAATGTCCACTCACCCCGCTTTCCCCAAAGTCTTCTGAGAAAAATGGTACCTCACTTGCGTAGGTAGGCCTAGTGCCCGCGAGATGAAACGGCGCAAAATGCAACGTGGACACACCACAATTTCACAGTGAAAAATGACCCTCTTTTTGCAAAGTGCCTAGCTGTAGTTTTTGAACCCTAGCTCTGCTGGCACCCAGGGAAACATAGCAACCCTATACATTTTTGAAAACTAGACACGCAGGGGAATCCAGGATGGGGTGACTTGACTGCCTCCCTCTAGGTTCTGTTACCCAGAGTCCCTTGCAAACCTATAAAATTGTCAAAAAAACACATTTTCCTTACATTTCTGTGGTGCAAAGTTCTGGAATCTGCGTGGATCCACAAATTTCCACTCACCCCACGTTCCCAAAAGTCATCAGAGAACAATGGTACCTCACTTGCGTGGGTAGGCCAAGTACCCGTGACTTGAAATGGCGCAAAATGCAACGTGGACACACCACAATTCCACACTGAAAAATGACCCTTTTTTGGCAAAGTGCCTAGCTGTAGTTTTTTAACCCTAGCTCTGCTGGCACCCAGGGAAACATAGCAACCCTATACATTTTTGAAAACTAGACACGCAGGGGAATCCAGGATGGGGTGACTTGACTGCCTCCCTCCAGGTTCTGTTACCCAGAATCCCTTGCAAACCAAAATTATCAAAAAAAACACATTTTCTTCACATTTCTGTGGTGGAAAGTTCTGGAATCTGGGTGGATCCACAAATATCCACTCACCCCGCATTCCCCGAAGTCTTCGGAGAAAAATGGTACCTCACTTGCGTGGGTAGGCCTGGTGCCCGCGACACGAAACGGCGCAAAATGCAATGTGGACAAACCACAATTTCACAGTGAAAAATGACCCTTTTTTGGCAAAGTGCCTAGCTGTAGTTTTTGAACCCTAGCTCTGCTGGCAACTAGGGAAACCTAGCAAACCTATACATGTTTGAAAACTATACACCCAGGGAAATCCAGGATGGGGTGAGTTGATTTCCTCCCTCCAGGTTGTGTTACCCAGATTTCCTTGCAAACCAAAAAAATTGTCCAAAAAAATAAATTTTCCTCACATTTCTGTGGTGGAAAGTTCTGAAATCTGCGTGGATCCACAAATTTCCACTAACCCCACATTCCCAAAAGTCATCAGAGAAAAATGGTACCTCACTTGCGTGGGTAGGTCAAGTACCCGTGACATGAAATGGCGCAAAATGTAACGTGGACACACCACAATTTCACACTGAAAAATGAGCCTTTTTTGGCAAAGTGCCTAGCTGTAGTTTTTGAACCCTAGCTCTGCTGGCAACTAGGGAAACCTAGCAAACCTATACATTTTTCAAAACAAGACATCCAGGGGAATCCAGGATGGGGTGACTTGACTGCCTCCCTCCAGGTTCTGTTACCCAGAATCCCTTGCAAACCAAAATTGTAAAAAAAAACAATTTTCCTCACATTTCTGTGGTGGAAAGTTCTGGAATCTGCGTGGATCCACCAATGTCCACTCACCCCGCTTTCCCCAAAGTCTTCTGAGAAAAATGGTACCTCACTTGCGTAGGTAGGCCTAGTGCCCGCGAGATGAAACGGCGCAAAATGCAACGTGGACACACCACAATTTCACAGTGAAAAATGACCCTCTTTTTGCAAAGTGCCTAGCTGTAGTTTTTGAACCCTAGCTCTGCTGGCACCCAGGGAAACATAGCAACCCTATACATTTTTGAAAACTAGACACGCAGGGGAATCCAGGATGGGGTGACTTGACTGCCTCCCTCTAGGTTCTGTTACCCAGAGTCCCTTGCAAACCTATAAAATTGTCAAAAAAACACATTTTCCTTACATTTCTGTGGTGCAAAGTTCTGGAATCTGCGTGGATCCACAAATTTCCACTCACCCCACGTTCCCAAAAGTCATCAGAGAACAATGGTACCTCACTTGCGTGGGTAGGCCAAGTACCCGTGACTTGAAATGGCGCAAAATGCAACGTGGACACACCACAATTCCACACTGAAAAATGACCCTTTTTTGGCAAAGTGCCTAGCTGTAGTTTTTGAACCCTAGCTCTGCTGGCAACAAGGGAAACTTAGCAAACCTATACATTTTTGAAAACTAGACATCCAGGGGAATCCAGGATGGGGTGACTTGACTGCCTCCCTCCAGGTTCTGTTACCCAGAATCCCTTGCAAACCAAAATTGTCAACAAAAAAAACACATTTTCTTCACATTTCTGTGGTGGAAAGTTCTGGAATCTGGGTGGATCCACAAATTTCCACTCACCCCGCATTCCCCAAAGTCTTCAGAGAAAAATGGTACATCACTTGCGTGGGTAGGCCCAGTGCCCGCGACACGAAACGGCGCAAAATGCAATGTGGACACACCACAATTTCACAGTGAAAAATGACCCTTTTTTGGCAAAGTGCCTAGCTGTAGTTTTTGAACCCTAGCTCTGCTGGCACCTAGGGAAACCTAGCAAACCTATACATTTTTGAAAACTAGACACCCAGGGGAATCTAGGATGGGGAAAGTTGATTTCCTCCCTCCAGGTTCTGTTACCCAGATTCCCTTGCAAACCCAAAAAATTGTACAAAAAAATAAATTTTCCTCACATTTCTGTGGTGGAAAGTTCTGAAATCTGCGTGGATCCACAAATTTCCACTCACCCCACATTCCCAAAAGTCATCAGAGAAAAATGGTACCTCACTTGCGTGGGTAGGCCAAGTACCCGTGACATGAAATGGCGCAAAATGCAACGTGGACACACCACAATTTCACACTGAAAAATGACCCTTTTTTGGCAAAGTGCCTAGCTGTAGTTTTTGAACCCTAGCTCTGCTCGCAACTAGGGAAACCTAGCAAACCTATACATTTTTGAAAACTAGACCACCTGGGGAATCCATGATTGGGTGTCTTGACTGCCTTCCTCCATGTACTGTTACCCAGAATCCCGTGCAAACCAAAAAAATAGTCAAAAAACCCATATTTTCCTCACATTTCTGTGGTGGAAAGTTCTGGAATCTGCGTGAATCCACCAATGTCCACTCACCCCGCTTTCCCCAAAGTCTTCTGAGAAAAATGGTACCTCACTTGCGTAGGTAGGCCTAGTGCCCGCAGGATGAAACGGCGCAAAATGCAACGTGGACACACCACAATTTCACACTGAAAAATGACCCTTTTTTGGCAAAGTGCCTAGCTGTAGTTTTTGAACCCTAGCTCTGCTGGCGCATAGGGAAACCTAGCAAACCTATACATTTTTGAAAACTAGACACCCAGGGGAATCTAGGATGGGGTGAGTTGATTTCCTCCCTCCAGGTTCTGTCACCCAGATTCCCTTGCAAACCAAAAAAATTGTACAAAAAAATAAATTTTCCTCACATTTCTGTGGTGGAAAGTTCTGAAATCTGCGTGGATCCACAAATTTCCACTCACCCCACATTCCCAAAAGTCATCAGAGAAAAATGGTACCTCACTTGCATGGGTAGGCCAAGTACCCGTGACATGAAATGGCGCAAAATGCAACGTGGACACACCACAATTTCACACTGAAAAATGACCCTTTTTTGGCAAAGTGCCTAGCTGTAGTTTTTGAACCCTAGCTCTGCTGGCAACTAGGGAAACCTAGAAAACCTATACATTTTTGAAAACTAGACCACCTGGGGAATCCATGATTGGGTGTCTTGACTGCCTTCCTCCATGTACTGTTACCCAGAATCCCGTGCAAACCAAAAAAATAGTCAAAAAACCCATATTTTCCTCACATTTCTGTGGTGGAAAGTTCTGGAATCTGCGTGAATCCACCAATGTCCACTCACCCCGCTTTCCCCAAAGTCTTCTGAGAAAAATGGTACCTCACTTGCGTAGGTAGGCCTAGTGCCCGCAGGATGAAACGGCGCAAAATGCAACGTGGACACACCACAATTTCACACTGAAAAATGACCCTTTTTTGGCAAAGTGCCTAGCTGTAGTTTTTGAACCCTAGCTCTGCTGGCACATAGGGAAACCTAGCAAACCTATACATTTTTGAAAACTAGACATCCAGGGGAATCTAGGATGGGGTGAGTTGATTTCGTCCCTCCAGGTTCTGTCACCCAGATTCCCTTGCAAACCAAAAATATTGTACAAAAAAATAAATTTTCCTCACATTTCTGTGGTGGAAAGTTCTGAAATCTGCGTGGATCCACAAATTTCCACTCACCCCACATTCCCAAAAGTCATCAGAGAAAAATGGTACCTCACTTGCGTGGGTAGGCCAAGTACCCGTGACATGAAATGGCGCAAAATGCAACGTGGACACACCACAATTTCGCACTGAAAAATGACCTTTTTTTGGCAAAGTGCCTA
This sequence comes from Triturus cristatus, assembly GCF_964204655.1. Taxonomy (NCBI): domain Eukaryota; kingdom Metazoa; phylum Chordata; class Amphibia; order Caudata; family Salamandridae; genus Triturus; species Triturus cristatus. The sequence goes on along the minus strand of NC_140579.1, from coordinate 927,754,641 downwards.
GCTGTAGTTTTTGAACCCTAGCTCTGCTGGCAACTAGGGAAACCTAGCAAACCTATACATTTTTGAAAACTAGACATCCAGGGGAATCCAGGATGGGGTGACTTGACTGCCTCCTTCCAGGTTCTGTTACCCAGAATCCCTTGCAAACCAAAATTGTCAAAAAAACCCACATTTTCTTCACATTTCTGTGGTGGAAAGTTCTGGAATCTGGGTGGATCCACAAAATTCCACTCACCCCGCATTCCCCAAAGTCTTCCGAGAAAAATGGTATCTCACTTGCGTGGGTAGGCCTAGTGCCCACGACACGAAACGGTGCAAAATGCAATCTGACACACCACAATTTCACTGTAAAAAATGACCCTTTTTTGGCAAAGTGCCTAGCTGTAGTTTTGTTATGTTATGTTATGTTAGTTACATTTTAATGCGCACAGCTGCTCCAGCGAAGGAGCGTCCTGGCGCAGGGAAAGGAAAACACCACACAACACTGGATCCGGAGACAAGAAGCAAACAATAGAAGCTGGAAATAATTAAAACAAGAGGGTTTTCAAAGCTCTGCGAAAGGATATTAGGTCGTTCGAAAGACGGATTTCCAAGGGAAGAGCGTTCCAGAGGGTTGCGGCTTTCACACGGAAGGAGCGACCCCCCATCCGACTAAGTCTGAAACGGGGGACGACCACCAAGGACTGTCCAAGGGATCGTAGTGAGCGGGTAGGAACATAGCTCTGCTGACATCTAGGGAAACCTAGCAAACCTATATATTTTTGAAAACTAGACACCCAGGGAAATCCAGGATGGGGTGAGTTGATTTCCTCCCTCCAGGTTCTGTTACCCAGATTCCCTTGCAAACCAAAAAAATTGTCCAAAAAAATAAATTTTCCTCACATTTCTGTGGTGGAAAGTTCTGAAATCGGCATGGAGCCACAAATTTCCACTCACCCCACATTCCCAAAAGTCATCAGAGAAAAATGGTACCTCACTTGCATGGGTAGGTCAAGTACCTGTGACATGAAATGGCGCAAAATGTAACGTGGACACACCACAATTTCACACTGAAAAATGACCCTTTTTTGGCAAAGTGCCTAGCTGTAGTTTTTGAACCCTAGCTCTGCTGGCAACAAGGGAAACCTAGCAAACCTATACATTTTTGAAACCTAGACATCAAGGGGAATCCAGGATGGGGTGACTTGACTGCCTCCCTCCAGGTTCTGTTACCCAGAATCCCTTGCAAACCAAAATTGTCAAAAAAAACACATTTTCTTCACATTTCTGTGGTGGAAAGTTCAGGAATCTGCGTGGATCCACAAATTTCCACTCACTCCGCGTTCCCCAAAGTCTTCCGAGAAAAATGGTACCTCACTTGCATGGGTAGGCCAAGTACCCGTGACATGAAATGGCGCAAAATGCAACGTGGACACACCACAATTTCACACTGAAAAATGACCCTTTTTTGGCAAAGTGCCTAGCTGTAGTTTTTGAACCCTAGCTCTGCTGACATCTAGGGAAACCTAGCAAACCTATACATTTTTGAAAACTAGACACCCAGGGAAATCCAGGATGGGGTGAGTTGATTTCCTCCCTCCAGGTTCTGTTACCCAGATTCCCTTGCAAACCAAAAAAATTGTCCAAAAAAACAAATTTTCCTCACATTTCTGTGGTGGAAAGTTCTGAAATCTGCATGGATCCACAAATTTCCACTCACCCCACATTCCCAAAAGTCATCAGAGAAAAATGGTACCTCACTTGCGTGGGTAGGCCAAGTACCCGTGACATGAAATGGCACAAAATGTAACGTGGACACACCACAATTTCACACTGAAAAATGACCCTTTTTTGGCAAAGTGCCTAGCTGTAGCTTTTGAACCCTAGCTCTGCTGGCAACTAGGGAAACCTACCAAACCTATACATTTTTCAAAACTAGACAACCTGGGGAATCCATGATAGGGTGTCTTGACTGCCTTCCTCCATGTACTGTTACCCAGAATCCCGTGCAAACCAAAAAAATAGTCAAAAAACCCATATTTTCCTCACATTTCTGTGGTGGAAAGTTCTTGAATCTGCGTGGATCCACCAATGTCCACTCACCCCGCTTTCCCCAAAGTCTTCTGAGAAAAATGGAACCTCACTTGCGTAGGTAGGCCTAGTGCCCGCAGGATGAAACGGCGCAAAATGCAACGTGGACACACCACAATTTCACAGTGAAAAATGACCCTCTTTTTGCAAAGTGCCTAGCTGTAGTTTTTGAACCCTAGCTCTGCTGGCACCCAGGGAAACATAGCAACCCTATACATTTTTTAAAACTAGACACGCAGGGGAATCCAGGATGGGGTGACTTGACTGCCTCCCTCCAGGTTCTGTTACCCAGAATCCCTTGCAAACCAAAATTGTCAAAAAAAACACATTTTCCTTACATTTCTGTGGTGCAAAGTTCTGGAATCTGCGTGGATCCACAAATTTCCACTCACCCCATGTTGGACTTGGCCCTTCTGGCAGGTTCACCCCTGAACTTTTTTTGCTTTTATTGGTGACTTGGTGATAGTGGTTTTTGGTTCCTGCGCACTTTCCCTGGGTCCCAAGGTAAAGTGCGTGCGCACTTTGAGTGCATGTGGTGAGATAGGCCTGCCCTCCATAGGAATGCATGGGGAATGTATGCGTCCCTGGTAGTTCCTGATGCGTGGGGTGTGCATGGTCGAGTCTGGTATGTACAGATTCGTGTGGTTAAATGCTGCGCAATGATGCGTGCGGCGTGCGTGTAGCTAGTATAGAAGTGCCACTTCTAGAAGTGGGCACTTCGGTGTGCAGTGTAAAATGTGTGCCTTGTCGCGTGATTGGCTGGCTGAGGTCATGTGACGGGCTAGGGATTCCCCAGAGTCAGGAGGAGTCACCCGGTGGTGAATAGGGAGATCAGCAGCTAGATGGGTGGGAGGAGTACACCTGGGTCCTGAATAGGGCAGGGCTTTCCCAACACAATGCTGGCTCCGCCCCCTGTGGTGCGACTGACGACCCTAGCCCTGCCAGTGAATAGAGTGAGGGGCTGAGCACATCAAGGGTGCTCCCCAACCAGCTGCGACTGGTTTTCCCCCTCACCCTGAACCCAGAACAAAGGGATTTGGTGTATAAAAGAGGGGCTGTGACCCCATGAAAATGTTCTTGCGTTCTGTCTTGAATCTACCAGGGGCGTGCTGCTGCTGGGGCCCAGGGGAAGGCTTGCCTCCCTGGGTCCTGCCCAGCCCCTGGATGCCTAAGGAACTCCTGGGACCTGCTTGGATCTATCTTCTTGGCCCCAGGACCTTTGCACACTTCTAGCGCCTAGTGAGCGCTTCCTTGCTTCTCCTAGCGCCCTGGGAGCACTATAAAGATTTACTTCAGGCCAGAGGAGCACTGGAGCTTCGCAGCGCTGAGCTGCATGTTTTGACTTCAGAGGGAGCCTACCCCTCGGTGTCCGATTGTGCTTTCATTGGGAAAGAGCGGGTGCCCACCCCGCGATTTGCCGTGTCCGGCGGCTGCCCACCCCGGCATATGTCGTGAATTTAGAGGGAGCCTACCCCTCTTACGAAGAAATCACCGCCGCGACCCGCGTCGCGCTTCAAATCCCTTCCGGGCCGCTGCCCAGCGCGACCCGGAAGGCAGGCAAAGCTGTTCCTTTGTGGGCGGGGCTTCCGGGACGGAAGGGAAGCCCCACGAGAGCGGAGTTCAGCGCCAGGAGTTCGGCGGGGCTCCCAAGAGCGAGGGAGAGCCCCGCGTTGCCGGCAGAAGGGAGGTGAAGAGAGGAGTGTTGATGGCAGGAGCCCACCCCGCGGTGAGAGGCCCGGTCCCGAGACGGGGACCGGGCGAAGCCAGCCTACGAGCAAGAGAGAGCCCGGTGAGTGGGATGGCTGAGGGGAGGTGAGATCGGTGCCGACCCTCTGAGCGGCCCCACCTGACAGCGGGCCGCTCCATCGGGAGCAGGTTTGTTTAAAGTGCCCCAGGGGTGCCCGCACCTTACCCTGACGGCCGTACGGAGTCAGAGCGGCCCCGACTGGCAGCGGGCCGCTCCAACATTGGGCCTCACTATTCTTAGAGCCCCAGCTGGCTCTATCGTCGGGGGCATTATTTTCTCTGAGCCCACGAGGCTCCAACGTTACTTGGGGGCATTTGTCGTTAAGAGCCAGGAAAGGCTCCAACGCTAGGGGGCATGATTTGTTTATTAGAGCCTCTGTGGCTCCCACGCTATGGGGACATGTTGTCTTAGAGCCTAGGTGGCTCCAACGTTTTGACATTGGTTCCAGGGCCCTTGAGAGCCCAGGCCCCTAGTTGCCTTCCACAGCTGCACAGCACTTAGTGCCAGCTGCAGCGTTTAGGCCCTGCTTTGTCCCCAGCTGCCCAGCAAGTAGTGGGCAGCTGCTACGTTTAGGTTCTGGTGCGACCTGGGCCCTAATGTGATTGAGGCATTATTGCGACTCTCTGATGTGATTTTGGTGCTAGGAAATGTACGGTGTAGTATGTTTTGCGCCCCCTGTCTTCATGCTTTTGGTGCTAGGAAATGTACTGTATATAGCATGTTTTGCGCACCCTGTGTCTTATACCTCTAAATGTGGTTATTTCTGCCTAGAAGGTTGTTTTACCTGCGTAGGTTGATGGTAGGGAGAATGTACTCCCCTGTGCGATGTGCGCCCCTAGTATAGTTATACTTAGGTGGTTAGGTCTAATGCGTTAAACCAATGAGAATTGCATAATGTGATTTATGCCCCTGTGATAGATGCAGGATAGGTTTGATACCTGATGCTAGTGTGATGACGCTGAGGTCATTAGTGCGCCAGTAGAGACTGGTTGTGCTCTACAGTTACTTTGTGTTATGTTCTACGTTTACTATTGGTGATTTGTGCTATGTTCTAAGTGCTAATTCCTGACAGTGGTCCATGTGGCCCTGTCCCCTGTATATATAATCCCTTGTAAATTCTGCCCGTGCCTGTTGGCACATTGTAAAGTGTGTGTTTTTATCTAATGTGTTTGGTATAATACAAAGGCTATTTTCATATAATACCTTGTGTGGAGTTTCCTTTGTGGTGGGCCTTGGGTGTTGTTGCTGGGTGCGCGCGCAAACGCTTTACACGTTGCCTCAGAGATAAGCCTGACTGCTCGTGCCAAGCTACCAAGGGGGGTGAGCAGGGGTTATCTTTGGCGTGTAACTCCCCAGCCCTGACTAGAGTGGTGGTTTCTGCCTGGCTTTGGCGCAAGCCTCAGCCAACCAGAAATCCCATTTCTAACACCCCACATTCCCAAAAGTCGTCAGAGAAAAATGGTACCTCACTTGCGTGGGTAGGCCAAGTACCCGTGACATGAAATGGCGCAAAATGCAACGTGGACACACCACAATTTCACACTGAAAAATGACCCTTTTTTGGCAAAGTGCCTAGCTGTAGTTTTTGAACCCTAGCTCTGCTGGCACATAGGGAAACCTAGCAAACCTATACATTTTTGAAAACTAGACACCCAGGGGAATCTAGGATGGGGTGAGTTGATTTCCTCCCTCCAGGTTCTGTTACCCAGAATCCCTTGCAAACCAAAAAAATTGTACAAAAAAATAAATTTTCCTCACATTTCTGTGGTGGAAAGTTCTGAAATCTGCGTGGATCCACAAATTTCCACTCACCCCACATTCCCAAAAGTCATCAGAGAAAAATGGTACCTCACTTGCGTGGGTAGGCCAAGTACCCGTGACATGAAATGGCGCAAAATGCAACGTGGACACACCACAATTTCGCACTGAAAAATGACCCTTTTTTGGCAAAGTGCCTAGCTGTAGTTTTTGAACCCTAGCTCTGCTGGCAACTAGGGAAACCTAGCAAACCTATACATTTTTTAAAACTAGACATCCAGGGGAATCCAGGATGGGGTGACTTGACTGCCTCCTTCCAGGTTCTGTTACCCAGAATCCCTTGCAAACCAAAATTGTCAAAAAAACCCACATTTTCTTCACATTTCTGTGGTGGAAAGTTCTGGAATCTGGGTGGATCCATAAAATTCCACTCACCCCGCATTCCCCAAAGTCATCAGAGAAAAATGGTACCTCACTTGCGTGGGTAGGCCAAGTACCCGTGACATGAAATGGCGTAAAATTCAACGTGGACACACCACAATTTCACACTGAAAAATGACCCTTTTTTGGCAAAGTGCCTAGCTGTAGTTTTTGAACCCTAGCTCTGCTGGCAACTAGGGAAACCTAGCAAGCATATACATTTTTAAAAACTAGACATCCAGGGGAATCCAGGATGGGGTGATTTGACTGCCTCCCTCCAGGTTCTGTTACCCAGAATCCCTTGCAAACCAAAATTGTAAAAAAAAAACATTTTCCTCACATTTCTGTGGTGGAAAGTTCTGGAATCTGGGTGGATCCATAAAATTCCACTCACCCCGCGTTCCCCAAAGTCATCAGAGAAAAATGGTACGTCACTTGCGTGGGTAGGCCAAGTACCCGTGACATGAAATGGCGCAAAATGCAACGTGGACACACCACAATTTCACACTGAAAAATGACCCTTTTTTGGCAAAGTGCCTAGCGGTAGTTTTTGAACCCTAGCTCTGCTGACATCTAGGGAAACCTAGCAAACCTATACATTTTTGAAAACTAGACACCCAGGGAAATCCAGGATGGGGTGAGTTGATTTCCTCCCTCCAGGTTCTGTTACCCAGATTCCCTTGCAAACCAAAAAAATTGTCCAAAAAAATAAATTTTCCTCACATTTCTGTGGTGAAAGTTCTGAAATCTGCATGGAGCCACAAATTTCCACTCACCCCACATTCCCAAAAGTCATCAGAGAAAAATGGTACCTCACTTGCGTGGGTAGGTCAAGTACCCGTGACATGAAATGGCGCAAAATGTAACGTGGACACACCACAATTTCACACTGAAAAATGACCCTTTTTTGGCAAAGTGCCTAGCGGTAGTTTTTGAACCCTAGCTCTGCTGGCAACTAGGGAAACCTAGAAAACCTATACATTTTTGAAAACTAGACCACCTGGGGAATCCATGATTGGGTGTCTTGACTGCCTTCCTCCATGTACTGTTACCCAGAATCCCGTGCAAACCAAAAAAATAGTCAAAAAACCCATATTTTCCTCACATTTCTGTGGTGGAAAGTTCTGGAATCTGCGTGAATCCACCAATGTCCACTCACCCCGCTTTCCCCAAAGTCTTCTGAGAAAAATGGTACCTCACTTGCGTAGGTAGGCCTAGTGCCCGCAGGATGAAACGGCGCAAAATGCAACGTGGACACACCACAATTTCACACTGAAAAATGACCCTTTTTTGGCAAAGTGCCTAGCTGTAGTTTTTGAACCCTAGCTCTGCTGGCACATAGGGAAACCTAGCAAACCTATACATTTTTGAAAACTAGACATCCAGGGGAATCTAGGATGGGGTGAGTTGATTTCCTCCCTCCAGGTTCTGTCACCCAGATTCCCTTGCAAACCAAAAATATTGTCCAAAAAAACAAATTTTCCTTACATTTCTGTGGTGGAAAGTTCAGAAATCTGCGTGGATCCACAAATTTCCACTCACCCCACATTCCCAAAAGTCATCAGAGAAAAATGGTACCTCACTTGCGTGGGTAGGCCAAGTACCCGTGACATGAAATGGCGCATAATGTAACGTGGACACACCACAATATCACACTGAAAAATGACCCTTTTTTGGCAAAGTGCCTAGCTGTAGTTTTTGAACCCTAGCTCTGCTGGCACCTAGGGAAAGCTAGCAAACCTATACATTTTTCAAAACTAGACAACCTGGGGAATCCATGATAGGGTGTCTTGACTGTCTTCCTCCATGTACTGTTACCCAGAATCCCGTGCAAACCAAAAAAATAGTCAAAAAACCCATATTTTCCTCACATTTCTGTGGTGGAAAGTTCTGGAATCTGCGTGGATCCACCAATGTCCACTCACCCCGCTTTCCCCAAAGTCTTCAGAGAAAAATGGTACCTCACTTGCGTAGGTAGGTCTAGTGCCCGCAGGATGAAACGGCGCAAAATGCAACGTGGACACACCACAATTTCACAGTGAAAAATGACCCTCTTTTTGCAAAGTGCCTAGCTGTAGTTTTTGAACCCTAGCTCTGCTGGCAACTACGGAAACCTAGCAAACCTATACATTTTTGAAAACTAGACATCCTGGGGAATCCAGGATGGGGTGACTTGACTGCCTCCTTCCAGGTTCTGTTACCCAGAATCCCTTGCAAACCAAAATTGTCAAAAAAACCCACATTTTCTTCACATTTCTGTGGTGGAAAGTTCTGGAATCTGGGTGGATCCATAAAATTCCACTCACCCCGCATTCCCCAAAGTCTTCCGAGAAAAATGGTACCTCACTTGCATGGGTAGGCCAAGTACCCATGACATGAAATGGCGCAAAATGCAACGTGGATACACCACAATTTCACAGTGAAAAATGACCCTTTTTTGGCAAAGTGCCTAGCTGTAGTTTTTGAACCCTAGCTCTGCTGACATCTAGGGAAACCTAGCAAACCTATATATTTTTGAAAACTAGACACCCAGGGAAATCCAGGATGGGGTGAGTTGATTTCCTCCCTCCAGGTTCTGTTACCCAGATTCCCTTGCAAACCAAAAAAATTGTCCAAAAAAATAAATTTTCCTCACATTTCTGTGGTGGAAAGTTCTGAAATCTGCGTGGAGTCACAAATTTCCACTCACCCCACATTCCCAAAAGTCATCAGAGAAAAATGGTACCTCACTTGCGTGGGTAGGTCAAGTACCCGTGATATGAAATGGCGCAAAATGTAACGTGGACACACCACAATTTCACACTGCCAAAAAAGGGTCATTTTTCAAAGTGCCTAGCTGTAGGTTTTTTAACCCTAGCTCTGCTGGCAACTAGGGAAACCTAGCAAACCTATACATTTTTGAAAACTAGACATCCAGGGGAATCCAGGATGGGGTGACTTGACTGCCTCCCTCCAGGTTCTGTTACCCAGTATCCCTTGCAAACCAAAATTGTAAAAAAAAAACATTTTCCTCACATTTCTGTGGTGGAAAGTTCTGGAATCTGCGTGGATCCACAAATTTCCACTCACCCCACGTTCCCAAAAGTCATCAGAGAAAAATGGTACCTCACTTGCGTGGGTAGGCCAAGTACCCGTGACATGAAATGGCGCAAAATGCAACGTGGACACACCACAATTTCACACTGAAAAATGACCCTTTTTTGGCAAAGTGCCTAGCTGTAGTTTTTGAACCCTAGCTCTGCTGGCAACAAGGGAAACCTAGCAAACCTATACATTTTTGAAAACTAGACATCAAGGGGAATCCAGGATGGGGTGACTTGACTGCCTCCCTCTAGGTTCTGTTACCCAGAATCCCTTGCAAACCAAAATTGTCAAAAAAAACACATTTTCTTCACATTTCTGTGGTGGAAAGTTCAGGAATCTGCGTGGATCCACAAATTTCCACTCACTCCGCGTTCCCCAAAGTCTTCCGAGAAAAATGGTACCTCACTTGCATGGGTAGGCCAAGTACCCGTGACATGAAATGGCGCAAAATGCAACGTGGACACACCACAATTTCACACTGAAAAATGACCCTTTTTTGGCAAAGTGCCTAGCTGTAGTTTTTGAACCCTAGCTCTGCTGACATCTAGGGAAACCTAGCAAACCTATACATTTTTGAAAACTAGACACCCAGGGACATCCAGGATGGGGTGAGTTGATTTCCTCCCTCCAGGTTCTGTTACCCAGATTCCCTTGCAAACCAAAAAAATTGTCCAAAAAAATAAATTTTCCTCACATTTCTGTGGTGGAAAGTTCTGAAATCTGCGTGGATCCACAAATTTCCACTCACCCCACATTCCCAAAAGTCATCAGAGAAAAATGGTACCTCACTTGCGTGGGTAGGCCAAGTACCCGTGACATGAAATGGCGCAAAATGTAACGTGGACACACCACAATTTCACACTGAAAAATGACCCTTTTTTGGCAAAGTGCCTAGCTGTAGTTTTTGAACCCTAGCTCTGCTGGCACCTAGGGAAAGCTAGCAAACCTATACATTTTTCAAAACTAGACAACCTGGGGAATCCATGATAGGGTGTCTTGACTGCCTTCCTCCATGTACTGTTACCCAGAATCCCGGGCAAACCAAAAAAATAGTCAAAAAACCCATATTTTCCTCACATTTCTGTGGTGGAAAGTTCTGGAATCTGCGTGGATCCACCAATGTCCACTCACCCCGCTTTCCCCAAAGTCTTCTGAGAAAAATGGTACCTCACTTGCGTAGGTAGGCCTAGTGCCCGCAGGATGAAACGGCGCAAAATGCAACATGGACACACCACAATTTCACAGTGAAAAATGACCCTCTTTTTGCAAAGTGCCTAGCTGTGGTTTTTGAACCCTAGCTCTGCTGGCACCCAGGGAAACATAGCAACCCTATACATTTTTGAAAACTAGACATGCAGGGGAATCCAGGATGGGGTGACTTGACTGCCTCCCTCCAGGTTCTGTTACCCAGAATACCTTGCAAACCAAAATTGTCAAAAAAAACACATTTTCCTTACATTTCTGTGGTGCAAAGTTCTGGAATCTGCGTGGATCCACAAATTTCCACTCACCCCACATTCCCAAAAGTCGTCAGAGAAAAATGGTACCTCACTTGCGTGGGTAGGCCAAGTACCCGTGACATAAAATGGCGCAAAATGCAACGTGGACACACCACAATTTCGCACTGAAAAATGACCCTTTTTTGGCAAAGTGCCTAGCTGTAGTTTTTGAACCCTAGCTCTGCTGGCAACTAGGGAAACCTAGCAAACCTATACATTTTTGAAAACTAGACATCCAGGGGAATCCAGGATGGGGTGACTTGACTGCCTCCCTCCAGGTTCTGTTACCCAGTATCCCTTGCAAACCAAAATTGTAAAAAAAAAAACATTTTCCTCACATTTCTGTGGTGGAAAGTTCTGGAATCTGCATGGATCCACAAATTTCCACTCACCCCACGTTCCCAAAAGTCATCAGAGAAAAATGGTACCTCACTTGCGTGGGTAGGCCAAGTACCCGTGACATGAAATGGCGCAAAATGCAACGTGGACACACCACAATTTCACACTGAAAAATGACCCTTTTTTGGCAAAGTGCCTAGCTGTAGTTTTTTAACCCTAGCTCTGCTGGCAACAAGGGAAACCTAGCAAACCTATACATTTTTGAAAACTAGACATCCAGGGGAATCCAGGATGGGGTGACTTGACTGCCTCCCTCCAGGTTCTGTTACCCAGAATCCCTTGCAAACCAAAATTGTCAAAAAAAAACACATTTCCTTCACATTTCTGTGGTGGAAAGTTCAGGAATCTGCGTGGATCCACAAATTTCCACTCACCCCCCGTTCCCCAAAGTCTTCCGAGAAAAATGGTACCTCACTTGCATGGGTAGGCCAAGTACCCGTGACATGAAATGGCGCAAAATGCAACGTGGACACACCACAATTTCACACTGAAAAATGACCCTTTTTTGGCAAAGTGCCTAGCTGTAGTTTTTGAACCCTAGCTCTGCTGACATCTAGGGAAACCTAGCAAACCTATACATTTTTGAAAATTAGACACCCAGGGAAATCCAGGATGGGGTGAGTTGATTTCCTCCCTCCAGGTTCTGTTACCCAGATTCCCTTGCAAACCAAAAAAATTGTCCCAAAAAATTAATTTTCCTCACATTTCTGTGGTGGAAAGTTCTGAAATCTGCGTGGAGCCACAAATTTCCACTCACCCCACATTCCCAAAAGTCATCAGAGAAAAATGGTACCGCACTTGCATGGGTAGGCCAAGTACCCGTGACATGAAATGGCGCAAAATGCAACGTGGACACACCACAATTTCACACTGAAAAATGACCCTTTTTTGGCAAAGTGCCTAGCTGTAGTTTTTGAACCCTAGCTCTGCTGACATCTAGGGAAACCGAGCAAACCTATACATTTTTGAAAACTAGACACCCAGGGAAATCCAGGATGGGGTGAGTTGATTTCCTCCCTCCAGGTTCTGTTACCCAGATTCCCTTGCAAACCAAAAAAATTGTCCATAAAAATAAATTTTCCTCACATTTCTGTGGTGGAAAGTTCTGGAATCTGGGTGGATCCACAAAATTCCACTCACCCCGCATTCCCCAAAGTCTTTCGAGAAAAATGGTACCTCACTTGCGTGGGTAGGCCTAGTGCCCACGACACGAAACGGCGCAAAATTCAATCTGACACACCAAAATTTCACTGTAAAAAATGACCCTTTTTTGGCAAAGTGCCTAGCTGTAGTTTTTTAACCCTAGCTCTGCTGGCACCTAGGGAAACCTAGCAAACCTATACATTTTTTAAAACTAGACACCCAGGGGAATCTAGGATGGGGTGAGTTGATTTCCTCCCTCCAAGTTCTGTCACCCAGATTACCTTGCAAACCAAAAAAATTGTACAAAAAAATAAATTTTCCTCACATTTCTGTGGTGGAAAGTTCTGAAATCAGCGTGGATCCACAAATTTCCACTCACCCCACATTCCCAAAAGTCATCAGAGAAAAATGGTACCTCACTTGCGTGGGTAGGCCAAGTACCTGTGATATGAAATGGCGTAAAATTCAACGTGGATACACCACAATTTCACACTGAAAAATGACCCTTTTTTGGCAAAGTGCCTAGCTGTAGTTTTTGAACCCTAGCTCTGCTGGCAACTAGGGAAACCTAGCAAGCATATACATTTTTAAAAACTAGACATCCAGGAGAATCCAGGATGGGGTGACTTGACTGCCTCCCTCCAGGTTCTGATACCCAGAATCCCTTGCAATCCAAAATTGTAAAAAAAAACCATTTTCCTCACATTTCTGTGGTGGAAAGTTCTGGCATCTGCGTGGATCCACAAATATCCACTCACCCCGTGTTCCCCAAAGTCATCAGAGAAAAATGGTACGTCACTTGCGTGGGTAGGCCAAGTACCCGTGACATGAAATGGCGCAAAATGCAACGTGGACACACCACAATTTCACACTGAAAAATGACCCTTTTTTGGCAAAGTGCCTAGCTGTAGTTTTTTAACCCTAGCTCTGCTGACATCTAGGGAAACCTAGCAAACCTATATATTTTTGAAAACTAGTCACCCAGGGAAATCCAGGATGGGGTGAGTTGATTTCCTCCCTCCAGGTTCTGTTACCCAGATTCCCTTGCAAACCAAAAAAATTGTCCAAAAAAATAAATTTTCCTCACATTTCTGTGGTGGAAAGTTCTGAAATCTGCATGGAGCCACAAATTTCCACTCACCCCACATTCCCAAAAGTCATCAGAGAAAAATGGTACCTCACTTGCGTGGGTAGGTCAAGTACCCGTGACATGAAATGGCGCAAAATGTAACGTGGACACACCACAATTTCACACTGAAAAATGACCCTTTTTTGGCAAAGTGCCTAGCTGTAGTTTTTGAACCCTAGCTCTGCTGACATCTAGGGAAACCTAGCAAACCTATACATTTTTGAAAACTAGACACCCAGGGAAATCCAGGATGGGGTGAGTTGATTTCCTCCCTCCAGGTTCTGTTACCCAGATTCCCTTGCAAACCAAACAAATTGTCCAAAAAAACAAATTTTCCTTACATTTCTGTGGTGGAAAGTTCAGAAATCTGCGTGGATCCACAAATTTCCACTCACCCCACATTCCCAAAAGTCATCAGAGAAAAATGGTACCTCACTTGCGTGGGTAGGCCAAGTACCCGTGACATGAAATGGCGCATAATGTAACGTGGACACACCACAATTTCACACTGAAAAATGACCCTTTTTTGGCAAAGTGCCTAGCTGTAGTTTTTGAACCCTAGCTCTGCTGGCACCTAGGGAAAGCTAGCAAACCTATACATTTTTCAAACTAGACAACCTGGGGAATCCATGATAGGGTGTCTTGACTGTCTTCCTCCATGTACTGTTACCCAGAATCCCGTGCAAACCAAAAAAATAGTCAAAAAACCCATATTTTCCTCACATTTTTGTGGTGGAAAGTTCTGGAATCTGCGTGGATCCACCAATGTCCACTCACCCCGCTTTCCCCAAAGTCTTCTGAGAAAAATGGTACCTCACTTGCGTAGGTAGGTCTAGTGCCCGCAGGATGAAACAGCGCAAAATGCAACGTGGACACACCACAATTTCACAGTGAAAAATGACCCTCTTTTTGCAAAGTGCCTAGCTGTAGTTTTTGAACCCTAGCTCTGCTGGCAACTACGGAAACCTAGCAAACCTATACATTTTTGAAAACTAGACATCCAGGGGAATCCAGGATGGGGTGACTTGACTGCCTCCTTCCAGGTTCTGTTACCCAGAATCCCTTGCAAACCAAAATTGTCAAAAAAAACACATTTTCTTCACATTTCTGTGGTGGAAAGTTCTGGAATCTGGGTGGATCCATAAAATTCCACTCACCCCGCATTCCCCAAAGTCTTCCGAGAAAAATGGTACCTCACTTGCATGGGTAGGCCAAGTACCCATGACATGAAATGGCGCAAAATGCAACGTGGATACACTACAATTTCACAGTGAAAAATGACCCTTTTTTGGCAAAGTGCCTAGCTGTAGTTTTTGAACCCTAGCTCTACTGGCACCTAGGGAAACCTAGCAAACCTATACATTTTTGAAAACTAGACACCCAGGGGAATCTAGTATGGGGTGAGTTGATTTCCTCCCTCCAGGTTCTTTTACCCAGATTCCCTTGCAAACCCAAAAAATTATACAAAAAAATAAATTTTCCTCACATTTCTGTGGTGGAAAGTTCTGAAATCTGCGTGGATCCACAAATTTCCACTCACCCCACATTCCCAAAAGTCATCAGAGAAAAATGGTACCTCACTTGCGTGGGTAGGCCAAGTACCCGTGACATGAAATGGTGCAAAATGCAACGTGGACACACCACAATTTCACACTGAAAAATGACCCTTTTTTGGAAAAGTGCCTAGCTGTAGTTTTTGAACCCTAGCTCTGCTGGCAACTACGGAAACCTAGCAAACCTATACATTTTTGAAAACTAGACATCCAGGGGAATCCAGGATGGGGTGACTTGACTGCCTCCCTCCAGGTTCTGTTACCCAGAATCCCTTGCAAACCAAAATTGTAAAAAAAAAACATTTTCCTCACATTTCTGTGGTGGAAAGTTCTGGAATCTGCGTGGATCCACCAATGACCACTCACCCCGCTTTCCCCAAAGTCTTCTGAGAAAAATGGTACCTCACTTGCGTAGGTAGGAGTAGTGCCCGCGAGATGAAAAGGCGCAAAATACAACGTGGACACACCACAATTTCACAGTGAAAAATGACCCTCTTTTTGCAAAGTGCCTAGCTGTAGTTTTTGATCCCTAGCTCTGCTGGCACCCAGGGAAACATAGCAACCCTATACATTTTTGAAAACTAGACACGCAGGGGAATCCAGGATGGGGTGACTTGACTGCCTCCCTCCAGGTTCTGTTACCCAGTATCCCTTGCAAACCAAAATTGTAAAAAAAAAACATTATCCTCACATTTCCGTGGTGGAAAGTTCTGGAATCTGCGTGGATCCACAAATTTCCACTCACCCCACGTTCCCAAAAGTCGTCAGAGAAAAATGGTACCTCACTTGCGTGGGTAGGCCAAGTACCCGTGACATGAAATGGTGCAAAATGCAACGTGGACACACCACAATTTCACACTGAAAAATGACCCTTTTTTGGCAAAGTGCCTAGCTGTAGTTTTTGAACCCTAGCTCTGCTGGCAACAAGGGAAATGTTAGAAATGGCGATTTCTGGTTGGCTAAGGCTTGCGCCAAAGTCAGGCAGAAACCACCACTCTAGTCAGGGCAAGGAAGTTACACGCCAAAGATAACCCCTGCTCACCCCCTTGGTAGCTTGGCACGAGCAGTCAGGCTTATCTCTGAGGCAATGTGTAAAGCGTTTGCGCGCGCACCCAGCAACAACACCCAAGGCCCACCACAAAGGAAACTCCACACAAGGTATTCTATAAAAATAACCTTTGTATTACCAAAACATATTAGATAAAACACACACTTTACAATGTGCCAACAGGCACGGGCAGAATTTACAAGGGATTATATGTACAGGGGACAGGGCCACATGGACCTCTGTCGGGAATTAGCACTTTTTAGAAATAACACTTTAGAACATAGCACAAAATAACATATATAGCACACAACCAGTACTTACTGGTATCAGGTAAGTACCACCTACGCAACCCTAACCACCTTAGGAGAATGTCACGCAGGGAACTAGGACCTCACTAGCACCACCTGTACTAGGAGAAAACAAACAACCACCTAAGTATCACAATACCTGTAGGGGTAAACGCACATTACACATGATGCCTAACACATTCAGAGGTGTAGGGAAGGAAAACTCATGATGCATAAAATACATTCAGCGGTGTAAAGCAATGGCACATGACGCATAAAAACACATTCAGAGATGCAGGTTAGGAAAACACATGATGCATAAAAACATTCAGAGGTGCAGGTTAGGAAAACACATGATGCATAAAAACATTCAGAGGTGTAAGGAAGGAAAACACATGATGCATAGAAATACATTCAGCGGTGTAAAGCAAGGCACATGATGCATAAAGTACATTCAGAGATGCAGGGTAGGAACCTTAGCGAGAAACTCACATACGCCACCACCTGTGGCAGTCCCTGGGCCAACTGGCCTTGTCGGGGCTAGGACGCTCTGTCCCAGTCAAGCTGCGCCTGCTGCGCAAGCCAAAAGCGTAAGGATCCCAACCTAAACGTTGCAGCTGCCCACTAAGTGCTGGGCAGCTGTAGGAATGAGCGTGGGCACCACTGTGCCCTTTAAAACTAATCCGCCTCTCTCGTGGAGCCTCTCCTGGGCTCTCCTCGCAAAATGCCCCCAAGAGCCTTCGTGGCTCAAGATCAATGTGCCCCCGTCGTTGGAGCCTTCTCGGGGCTTGTGAACACTGTCCCCGTCATCGGAGTCCCTCTGGACTCTGGGGAACCTTTAAGGACGCTGATGCCCCTTAACGTGGGAGTCCTGCCGGACTCATGAATACTACTGCCCCCTTACGTTGGAGCCCCTCTGGGCTCTGAGACACGAGGAGCCCAGACGTTGGAGCGGCCCGCTGTCAGGTGCGGGGCCGCTCAGAGAGCACGACGAGGAGCCCTGCTCAAGGTACCAAGGAGCCCCCACTCACCGGTCTCCGTCGGGACCCAGGCTGCACGCGTTGATCTCCTGGCTTCTCCCGGCGGGGTAGGCTCCCGCCTACCGGTCGATCTCTGCTGGGCCAACGAAGGAGCCTACAATGCTCCGTTTCCTCTGTGGTGGGCGGGGCTCTCTCACTTCACGAGAGCTCCGCCGGGGGATCGACGCACCTTTCTCAGTGCCGGCTTCCTTCTCCTGCACTTCCGGAGCCCGGGGTAGGCTCCCACCGGCTTCCGGATCTTGAGGCGAGGCCCCGCCCACATCCCTTGAAGGTTTGCCTGACTTCCTGCTGGCCGCGGCTCGGGCCGCTGCGGTGATTTCTCCTGCCGTAAGAGGGGTGGGCTCCCTCGAGATAACAAAAACAATATCCCGTGGGGTGGGCACCCGCTTACAGCCACAGCAATGTCCCTGGCAGGGTGGGCACCTGCCAGGGGACTTAGGAATCGCCAAGGACGGGGCAAACGCCGGGTGGGCACCGGTTTTGAGAAATAAAGCGCTCCTGGCGCCAAGGGCGCAGGGAAGAGCGCTCTCTGCGCCGAAGGCAATTCCAGCGCTCTCAGGCACTGGGGGCTTCAGCGAAGCACCCAGGGAGGCGCTCTTCTACGCTGGTGTCCCAACACAAAGCGCTCCTAGCGCTATCAATGAAAAAAAGGCTCCCAGGCGCTGCCAGTAAAAGTCCAGCAACAAAGTCTTCAAAAGGAAGAGGGGGCAAAGACTGGGCCCAGGGGCCAGCTCACAGGGCCCTCCAGCAGGGAGGCAGTCCCCAGTGGCGGTCTCTCCTGGCGCCCAGCAGCAGCAAGCCCCCCTCAAGTTGATCCTGCAAGAGAACAAATTGTAAGGGGACACAGCCCCTTTTTATACAGTAAAAGTCTTTGTCTGAAGGTGCAGGGAAGGGGCGAACCAGTTACAACAGGTTCCTGAGCACTTTGTTTTGCTCAGCCCCTCTCCCTATTCACTGGCAGGGCTAGGGTCATTAGACGCACCACAGGAGCCGGAGCCAACATTGTGTGGGGAAAGCCCTGTCCTATTCAGGACCCAGGTGTACTCCTCCCCAGCCATCAGTATGCTAAACTCCCCATTCACCACTGGGTGACTCCTCCTGACCCTAGGGATTTCCCTAGTCCGTCACATGACCTCCTCCAGCCAATCGCCAGACAAGCCACACATTTCACACTGCACACAGAAGTGCCCACTTCTAGAAGTGGTACTTCCACACTAGGTACATGCACGCCGCACACATCATCGCGCAGCATTCAATCACACGAGTCCGCACATACCAAACTTGGGCCTGCACACCCCACGCATCAGGAACTACCAGGACACATACATTCCCCCATGCATTCCTATGGGAGGGCAGGCCAACCTCACAACACGCACGCACTTTACCCTGGGACACAGTGGTAAAGTGCGCAGAAACCAAAAATCACTACACCAAGTCACCAATAAAAAGCAAAAAGTTTCGGGGTGAACCTGCCAGAAGGGCCGGGTCCAACAGGAAACCTAGCAAACCTATACATTTTTGAAAACTAGACATCCAGGGGAATCCAGGATGGGGTGACTTGACTGCCTCCCTCCAGGTTCTGTTACCCAGAATCCCTTGCAAACCAAAATTGTCACAAAAAAAACACATTTTATTCACATTTCTGTGGTGGAAAGTTTTGGAATCTGCGTGGATCCACAAATTTCCACTCACCCCGCGTTCCCCAAAGTCTTCCGAGAAAAATGGTACCTCACTTGCATGGGTAGGCCAAGTACCCATGACATGAAATGGCGCAAAATGCAACGTGGATACACCACAATTTCACAGTGAAAAATGACCCTTTTTTGGCAAAGTGCCTAGCTGTAGTTTTTGAACCCTAGCTCTGCTGGCACCTAGGGAAACCTAGCAAACCTATACATTTTTGAAAACTAGACACCCAGGGGAATCTAGGATGGGGTGAGTTGATTTCCTCCCTCCAGGTTCTGTTACCCAGATTCCCTTGCAAACCCAAAATATTGTACAAAAAAATAAATTTTCCTCACATTTCTGTGGTGGAAAGTTCTGAAATCTACGTGGACCCACAAATTTCCACTCACCCCACATTCCCAAAAGTCATCAGAGAAAAATGGTACCTCACTTGCGTGGGTAGGCCAAGTACCCGTGACATGAAATGGCGCAAAATGCAACCTGGACACACCACAATTTCACACTGAAAAATGACCCTTTTTTGGCAAAGTGCCTAGCTGTAGTTTTGAACCCTAGCTCTGCTGGCAATTAGGGAAACCTAGCAAACCTATACATTTTTGAAAACTAGACATCCAGGGGAATCCAGGATGGGGTGACTTGACTGCCTCCCTCCAGGTTCTGTTACCCAGAATCCCTTGCAAACCAAAATTGTAAAAAAAAAAAACATTTTCCTCACATTTCTGTGGTGGAAAGTTCTGGAATCTGCGTGGATCCACCAATGTCCACTCACCCCCCTTTCCCCAAAGTCTTCAGAGAAAAATGGTACCTCACTTGCGTAGGTAGGAGTAGTGCCCGCGAGATGAAAAGGCGCAAAATACAACGTGAACACACCACAATTTCACAGTGAAAAATGACCCTCTTTTTGCAAAGTGCCTAGCTGTAGTTTTTGATCCCTAGCTCTGCTGGCACCCAGGGAAACATAGAAACCCTATACATTTTTGAAAACTAGACACGCAGGGGAATCCAGGATGGGGTGACTTGACTGCCTCCCTCCAGGTTCTGTTACCCAGTATCACTTGCAAACCAAAATTGTAAAAAAAAAACATTATCCTCACATTTCTGTGGTGGAAAGTTCTGGAATCTGCGTGGATCCACAAATTTCCACTCACCCCACGTTCCCAAAAGTCCTCAGAGAAAAATGGTACCTCACTTGCGTGGGTAGGCCAAGTACCCGTGACATGAAATGGTGCAAAATTCAACGTGGACACACCACAATTTCACACTGAAAAATTACCCTTTTTTGGCAAAGTGCCTAGCTGTAGTTTTTGAACCCTAGCTCTGCTGGCAACAAGGGAAATGTTAGAAATGGCGATTTCTGGTTGGCTAAGGCTTGCGCCAAAGTCAGGCACAAACCACCACTCTAGTCAGGGCAAGGAAGTTACACGCCAAAGATAACCCCTGCTCACCCCTTTGGTAGCTTGGCACGAGCAGTCAGGCTTATCTCTGAGGCGATGTGCAAAGCATTTGCGCGCGCACCCAGCAACAACACCCAAGGCCCACCACAAAGGAAACTCCACACAAGGTATTCTATAAAAATAACCTTTGTATTACCAAAACATATTAGATAAAACACACACTTTACAATGTGCCAACAGGCACGGGCAGAATTTACAAGGGATTATATGTACAGGGGACAGGGCCACATGGACCACTGTCGGGAATTAGCACTTTTTAGAAATAACACTTTAGAACATAGCACAAAATAACATATGTAGCACACAACCAGTACTTACTGGTATCAGGTAAGTACCACCTACGCAACCCTAACCACCTTAGGAGAATGTCACGCATGGAACTAGGACCTCATTAGCACCACCTGTACTAGGAGAAAACAAACAACCACCTAAGTATCACAATATCTGTAGGGGTAAACGCACATTACACATGATGCCTAACACATTCAGAGGTGTAGGGAAGGAAAACACATGATGCATAAAATACATTCAACGGTGTAAAGCAATGGCACATGACGCATAAAAACACATTCAGAGGTGCAGGTTAGGAAAACACATGATGCATAAAAACATTCAGAGGTGCAGGTTAGGAAAACACATGATGCATAAAAACATTCAGAGGTGTAAGAAAGGAAAACACATGATGCATAGAAATACATTCAGCGGTGTAAAACAAGGCACATGACGCATAAAGTACATTCAGAGGTGCAGGGTAGGAACCTTGGCGAGAAACTCACATACGCCATCACCTGTGGCAGTCCCTGGGCCAACTGGCCTTGTCGGGGCTAGGACGCTCTGTCCCAGTCAAGCTGCGCCTGCTGCGCAAGCCAAAAGCGTAAGGATCCCAACCTAAACGTTGCAGCTGCCCACTAAGTGCTGGGCAGCTGTAGGAATGAGCGTGGGCACCACTGTGCCCTTTAAAACTAATCCGCCTCTCTCGTGGAGCCTCTCCTGGGCTCTCCTCGCAAAATGCCCCCAAGAGCCTTCGTGGCTCAAGATCAATGTGCCCCCGTCGTTGGAGCCTTCTCGGGGCTCGTGAACACTGTCCCCGTCATCGGAGTCCCTCTGGACTCTGGGGAACCTTTAAGGACGCTGATGCCCCTTAACGTGGGAGTCCTGCCGGACTCATGAATACTACTGCCCCCTTACGTTGGAGCCCCTCTGGGCTCTGAGACACGAGGAGCCCAGACGGTGGAGCGGCCCGCTGTCAGGTGCGGGGCCGCTCAGAGAGCACGACGAGGAGCCCTGCTCAAGGTACCAAGGAGCCCCCACTCACCGGTCTCCGTCAGGACCCAGGCTGCACGCGTTGATCTCCTGGCTTCTCCCGGCGGGGTAGGCTCCCACCTACCGGTCGATCTCTGCTGGGCCAGCGAAGGAGCCTACAATGCTCCGTTTCCTCTGTGGTGGGCGGGGCTCTCTCACTTCACGAGAGCTCCGCCGGGGGATCGACGCACCTTTCTCAGTGCCGGCTTCCTTCTCCTGCACTTCCGGAGCCCGGGGTAGGCTCCCGCCGGCTTCCGGATCTTGAGGCGAGGCCCCGCCCACGTCCCTTGAAGGTTTGCCTGACTTCCTGCTGGCCACGGCTCGGGCCGCTGCGGTGATTTCTCCTGCCGTAAGAGGGGTGGGCTCCCTCGAGATAACAAAAACAATATCCCGTGGGGTGGGCACCCACTTACAGCCACAGCAATGTCCCTGGCAGGGTGGGCACCTGCCAGGGGACTTAGGAATCGCCAAGGACGGGGCAAACGCCGGGTGGGCACTGGTTTTGAGAAATAAAGCGCTCCTGGCGCCAAGGGCGCAGGGAAGAGCGCTCTCTGCGCCGAAGGCAATTCCAGCGCTCTCAGGCACTGGGGGCTTCAGCGAAGCACCCAGGGAGGCGCTCCTCTACGCTGGTGTCCCAACACAAAGCGCTCCTAGCGCTATCAATGAAAAAAAACGCTGCCAGTAAAAGTCCAGCAACAAAGTCTTCAAAAGGCAGGGGGGGCAAAGACTGGGCCCAGGGGCCAGCTCACAGGGCCCTCCAGCAGGGAGGCAGTCCCCAGTGGTGGTCTCTCCTGGCGCCCAGCAGCAGCAAGCCCCCCTCAAGTTGATCCTGCAAGAGAACAAATTGTAAGGGGACACAGCCCCTTTTTATACAGTAAAAGTCTTTGTCTGAAGGTGCAGGGAAGGGGCGAACCAGTTACAACTGGTTCCTGAGCACTTTGTTTTGCTCAGCCCCTCTCCCTATTCACTGGCAGGGCTAGGGTCATTAGACGCACCACAGGGGCCGGAGCCAACATTGTGTGGGGAAAGCCCTGTCCTATTCAGGACCCAGGTGTACTCCTCCCCAGCCATCAGTATGCTAAACTCCCCATTCACCACTGGGTGACTCCTCCTGACCCTGGGGATTTCCCTAGTCCTTCACATGACCTCCTCCAGCCAATCGCCAGACAAGCCACACATTTCACACTGCACACAGAAGTGCCCACTTCTAGAAGTGGTACTTCCACACTAGGTACATGCACGCCGCACACATCATCGCGCAGCATTCAATCACACGAGTCCGCACATACCAAACTTGGGCCTGCACACCCCACGCATCAGGAACTACCAGGACACATACATTCCCCCATGCATTCCTATGGGAGGGCAGGCCAACCTCACAACACGCACGCACTTTACCCTGGGACACAGTGGTAAAGTGCGCAGAAACAAAAAATCACTACACCAAGTCACCAATAAAAAGCAAAAAGTTTCGGGGTGAACCTGCCAGAAGGGCCGGGTCCAACAGGAAACCTAGCAAACCTATACATTTTTGAAAACTAGACATCCAGGGGAATCCAGGATGCGGTGACTTGACTGCCTCCCTCCAGGTTCTGTTACCCAGAATCCCTTGCAAACCAAAATTGTCAAAAAAAAAACACATTTTATTCACATTTCTGTGGTGGAAAGTTTTGGAATCTGCGTGGATCCACAAATTTCCACTCACCCCGCGTTCCCCAAAGTCTTCCAAGAAAAATGGTACCTCACTTGCATGGGTAGGCCAAGTACCCATGACATGAAATGGCGCAAAATGCAACGTGGATACACCACAATTTCACAGTGAAAAATTACCCTTTTTTGGCAAAGTGCCTAGCTGTAGTTTTTGAACCCTAGCTCTGCTGGCACCTAGGGAAATGTAGGAAGGTGGATATCTGACTATGGTTACCCCCAAATTTTTGCCTAGTGTCTAGCTGGTTTTTCGACTTAGTTGGCCTGAGATCCTGCTATTCAGGATCTCAGCCTGGCTGTTCTCTCTTTAAAATGGACTCCATGTACCCTAGGTACATACCCAATTGGTTGGATCACCCTGTCAGCCCCTGTACCAGTGTACACTAGGTACCCAGGGCATTGGTGTACCCAAGGCCTGCCAAGGGCTGCAGCATGTATTATGCCACCCCAGGCTTGGCCTAACAATTTGACACAACTGGCTGATCACTCAGCTGGGGTAAGTTGGTGTAATCACCTCTTACTTAGGTGTAGTATACCTATACCTAACCTTAAATGGGACACCTGGTAACCTATAAGTCACTCCTATGGCAGGCCTTAACAATCCTGAAGGCAGAGTGCTTGGTTCCATGTGAGATGGTGCTCTGGCATGAGCTGAGCCTGTCTGCAGTGGTCGGAACAACTTCCTTCTACTGTTTCCAGATATCGTCATACCATATACTCTTAAGTGCATTATGAACCTCGCGGTTAAATGCTATCTTTGGTTTGGCTTTATCAAAACATGTCGAGTAAGGTGTCATACGAATTGGAATACTAACCCCTCGCCAATTCTGGCGACGGGGTTAGCATTCCACCCTTCTAGAGGGACACGACATGTACAGTGCCTGAAACCCGGGTAAAATCAGACATAGCCTCAGCTCCACAAAATGGATGCTGCCACCACAGACACAAGTCTGCCCTCCTGCTGCTGGGAGTCCTTTCAGCTTGGGAGGTGTGGACAAAGGGTTTCCTGCCAGGGGAGGTGCGTGCACCACCCCAGACAGGATTTTGTGTATTGGTCAGGTAGGGCTTGAAAGAAACCAGACATGCCTGTGGCTCACAAGGAGCCTCGGTGCATATGCCAGTTCAAACCGGTCCTGGGGCACACCAGTCCCGGGCCTGGGGCGAGCTGGACAAAGGATTGGGGGTGTAACCACCCCCCTTCCTGGTCCCACCCATAGGGAGGGACCTAGCAGGTAGTCCGGCCCCTAGAATCCGAATAAAGGTAGGAGCTGTGTCCTAAGACTTCAGACATCCTGGAATCAACTTAAAACTAAGAAGAAGACGGGAACTTCGACGCTCTGCTGCACAGAGGACTGAAGCCAATCTCCCCTGTGGTCAGGGAGTGACCACCTTGCTAACGCAAGCACCATCCAGCGAATCAACATCTGCTTTGCCGCCGCCTCCCGCCGGAGCCCGAGCCCAGAGACTGACAAGACCTGGACCTCCAGACCTCTCACCGCCCGATCCACAGTCCCTGCAAAGAGGAGACCCGTGGAGGCACCGAGACACGTGGAGCCAGCCATCTTGAAACGACTACGACAAGCTGACCAGTGCAACAACCGAGGCTCCCTCCAAGTTGTGCTTTGGGTCCTGAGAAGCCCAACCCTCGAGCAGCATCTGCACCAAAGGTGAGCCCTCCAGCATCTCCACGATCTGCGTGGGGCCCTTCTGCATTTTGCCACTCGACGCGCCTAACCGGTTGCTGGCCCGCTGGCTAGTGGCCATCTTGGCGACGAAATCTACGACAAACACCGCTGGTCTGGTTGCTCCAGACTGGCCCTTGCTCCCCTCCAAAGGAGCAGTTCCTCTGACCTTGCTGGTCAGAACCATCAGCTTAAACTCCTTGCCTACAACAATTGCTTTTGCCAAGGCTTGTTTGCTTCGATCAAGTCGCCGACACCGCCGACAGCGAGAGCCTGTGTGGGACAGCTCGTGACTCGACTCCTGGACGTCGTCGACCTTCAGGGACCACGTGGCTGCAGAGTCAAGCTACACCTTCCTTCCTGTTTGCACCCGACATCGCCTGGTACCCACCTGGTGCCACGCTGGTCACTGGCTAGTGACTGTGAACACTGTCCCCTCTGCTTTCAGGTCTTCAACATCTCCGATCCACTCTTGGATCCACTGCATCTCTTCCCGACCGACCGCCTGCAGCACTTTTGTCTACAGGCCCCACGGAACAGATAGAAGAAACCCGACGCACTTCGAGGCCTATGCACCCGCTTCCTGTGGGTGAGGTAAAGCTGGCACACCTGTGCCCAAGTGTAGTATTACATCTCTAGTGCCTGTGTTCCAAATCTTAAGTTCCTAGGTCATCCGGAAGATTCCTTTTGCAGTAACTTTGTACTTTTTACGCACCCATTGAAACCTATGGGAGCACGCGTGTGACTATTTGCTCTGCACACGCCACCCGTGGACCTCCTGGTCACTAACTGACGTTAGCTCCTTGTAGGCCCAGCGATTCTAGAGGCCCTAGGCCTTTTCCCTTTTCTGTTCGTGGTACTTATACCACTATTTTAGTATATGGTTCGAGTGGCCACCAGGGCCTATCCATATAAAGTGCAACTTCTGTGTATTCTGTGATAATCTTGTTTGACGATTTGTGCTCCTGTGCTCATAAAGAGACTAGGGGTTACTTTGAGAAATAAATACATATATATTTTGAATATATATCTGTGTGGTGTCCTTTCATTGGTATAAAAGGGGGTTACTATTGGTAAAACAGCCTGCTTAACACGCATCACGAGTTTAGCCTCAAAGACTGCTTAGCCTACGCTACCACTAGGGCAGCTAGTCCGAAAAGGTTGACTTACAACCACACCATAAGGGTTGCTTGGCATGGTACAAGGTGGTCACTAGAACTAGTGAACAGCATATACCAGGCCAACTTCTCACATTGGTGAGCAGCGGTTGGATTTGAGCTTGCTGTGTTTTACCATTGTAATCTCTTGGTTACCAATTGAAAGATCACATAGGTACCTGTAGGTACATATAAAACAAGATTAGATATACTTAAGTTCTACTGAACTTAGTTGTGGTAGAGCAAAGAGAGTAGCACACCCTGACTACAACTACTAGATAGGTTTAGTAGGTAAACCCAAGTGTAGGTAGATTGCAACACATCCACCCACACTTAAGAGCAATGGCTGGGGCAGAGGGGTCCACTGTACCCATCTCTGTTGAGAGTGACCCCCCGAGGGCACCATCCATCTATGCTACCCTTAATCAAAATGAGCTCAGGCAGCTGGCAACTCTTAGAGGCCTTAAACAGCCCAAGAACCCTACCTCTGCTTTGCTCAGAGAGCTCTTGCAAGAAGATGAAAATCAAAAAGAGCTCAGGAAAGCTTCCCAGTTAGCCCCCTTAGGGACAGGAACAGGAGGCCCCCCTTCTGAAGATGCCACTGAGGTACCCCTTTCCAATAGTCACCCCTTAGATGGGATGCCTACCACAGAGGATGAGAGTGAAAAGGATACTGACAGTAGTGAGGATGAAGGGAGAACTAGCCCAGTGCCAAGTGTTATACTTGGCCCAGCTAAACTAAGGCTATTGGGGACTGACAGTGGGTTCACCCCACTGGATCTCCCCAGTGGACTTAACACAGGGCTTGGAAGGCAAAGGAATCGCTCAGGTGACTCCAATGCTTCCCATGGCTCTAGAGGCTCTCAAGGTCACTCCAGGAGAAGGATGACCACCCCTCAGAGGAGGGAACATGAGGCCAAGATGCAAGAAGCCCAGCTGAGGATCAGGAAGCAGGAGCTAGAAGTAGCCCTGATGGAAGAAAAACTGAGCAAGGCTAGGCAGCATAGAGAGAGTGGGTCTATACCCACTGGTGGCAGCAATGTCCCTAGGGACAAAGATAGGGTCTTTGACAATAGGAACCTGTCCAAGATTGTGCCCCCCTACAAAAGTGGGGATGACATCCACAAATGGATGACTGCTCTTGAGAGAGCCTGCAAAGTGCAGCAGGTTCCTGAAGACCAGTGGGCAGCAATCTTATGGCTCTCCTTTGAGGGGAGAGGCAGAGATAGACTCCTCACTGTTAGAGAAGAGGATGTCAGAAATTACAGAGTCCTGAAGAGTGTCCTAGTTGATGGGTTAGGCTTAACCACTGAACAGTACAGGTTAATGTTCAGAGACACCCAGAAGACACAGACTCAGGACTGGTCTGAATATGTGGAATGTGCCACTAAGGCTTTGGAGGGTTGGTTGCTGGGAAGTAAGGTGTCTGATTATACAGGATTGTACAATTTGATGATGAGAGAGCAGATTTTAAGTAATTGTCAAAACCAGCTTCTCCATCAACACCTGGTAGACTCAGATTTGACCTCTCCCCAAGAATTGGGAAAGAGGGCAGATAAATGGGTCAGGACCAGGATCAGGCCTAAAAACCAGGGTGGTGACCAAAAGAAAGATACCACCAAGCCTCAAGAGAAGGGTGGGGATAAAGAAAAAGAGAAACCTTCCTCAGGGCCCCAAAACTCCACACAGGGTGGTGGGTCCCAAGCTCCCTCCTCTACCACAGCCAAAAAGCCCTACTGCCATGAGTGTAAAACTCCTGGGCATTGGAAAACTGACAGCGGTTGCCCAAGGGCTAAAAACAAAACTGTTCCTCCAATTACTCCTGTCACACCACCTATTACTGTCAGCAGTAATCCCCCAGGTGGTGGGAGTGCCCCCAGAAATCTGGGTGGGTTTACTTGGGGAACACAGGGGGACCCTGGCTTAGCCAATTCCCCTGCAGCAGATACTCTTGTCTGTGATGGTGGCATGGGGTTTGCCAACTTCACTGCCTGTCCCAACACTTTGGGTAGGTACAGACAGGAGCCCTACATCAATGGTACAAAAGCTGAGGCCTACAGAGACACTGGAGCTAGCATCACAATGGTGGCCCATTGGCTAGTTCCCTCTGAGCAGCTTTTGCCTGGTTTCTCCTACCAGGTGACCAACATTGATGGCAAACAGAACAGTCATCCCATGGCAGAGGTATGTCTCAGCTGGGGAGGTGTCACTGGCCCTAAAAGGGTGGCAGTGTCCCCAACCTTGCCTGT
This sequence comes from Triturus cristatus, assembly GCF_964204655.1. Lineage (NCBI taxonomy): Eukaryota > Metazoa > Chordata > Amphibia > Caudata > Salamandridae > Triturus > Triturus cristatus. Next base: position 927,726,227 of record NC_140579.1, on the reverse strand, counting down.
AGACTGCTTACTGGGGAATGACTTAGAACTCTCAGCTTGGGCTGGAGTTGAACAAGACACCCATTCTAAAATGGTAGGCCTGTCACAAAAGGGTAGGGGGGTTGTGCCATTCACAACCCCTGTCCAAATAGATTTCCTCCCTGAAAAGGTTGGAAGGGCAGTGGTAGCCACAGCCCAGGCACAGACAGACTTCCCTGTAGAGACTGGCAGAGCTGTGACAGTCACAGCTCAAACACAAACTGAGTGCCCCCCTGAAAAGGTTGGCAAGGCTGTAATGGTCTCAGCCTATACTCAGACTGACATAGGTGTAGTGAAGCCTGAAACAAGGGATCACTCCACACAAACTGAGAGTAGTGGGGAGGAAGAAAAGTCTCCCTCTCCCCAGACATTAGGAAAAGGTCAGCCTCCTCAGGGATCTGACCTCACCCCTTGTGAAGGAACTGCCCCAGAGGTAGCCAGGCCTGGCCTGGCAGAGCCTCTGATGTCAGTGGCCCCTTCCAAGGTGGGACCCAGTCTGGTGCAGGTAGCCTGCCTCTCTCTACCCTGCCTCAGTCAGCCCAGGGCTGCAGAGGTCAGGGAGGCCAGTGGACCCCCAGAGGGCCCCTGTCCACAAGAACCCCCCCATCAAAAGAATGAGGATTGCCTGGCTAGTAGCCCTAGTCAGGTGATGGGTAAAAACATTCCTGAGGGATCTCCTTTACAGGTAGTTAGGGACCTCCCCCAGAGGGATTCTGTTGGGCACAGGCAAACCTGGGACCTTAGGGCCCCAAACCTGACCTGTCCCTCCAGTAAGCCCACAAAAGGGACCCAGCCTCCAGCTTTAGGTAGCCAGAGGCTGACCCTGAGAGCACAGTGCAACTCAGTTAAGGAAAGAAAGGCATCCATGGTGGAGGGGGATTGGAGGAAGCTGAGGCCTCACTTTGAGGACACTCACTTCAGTACTCCATCTCAACACCAGCCTTTTACTTTGCCAAGACACACCAAAGGTAGAGATTCCCTATGGTGGAGACCCTCTGATACCCTTAGGGTGAGGGATTGCTTAGTGGACCATGAGACAGGGGGTAACCATGCCAGTGCTGGTTCCTCCTTATATGGCCACTTGGGCAATATAGGCTTACCTGGTCAAGGTCAGCCTTATCTCCCTTCGTTTGGGGGGGGGTTGTGTAGGAAGGTGGATATCTGACTATGGTTACCCCCAAATTTTTGCCTAGTGTCTAGCTGGTTTTTCGACTTAGTTGGCCTGAGATCCTGCTATTCAGGATCTCAGCCTGGCTGTTCTCTCTTTAAAATGGACTCCATGTACCCTAGGTACATACCCAATTGGTTGGATCACCCTGTCAGCCCCTGTACCAGTGTACACTAGGTACCCAGGGCATTGGTGTACCCAAGGCCTGCCAAGGGCTGCAGCATGTATTATGCCACCCCAGGCTTGGCCTAACAATTTGACACAACTGGCTGATCACTCAGCTGGGGTAAGTTGGTGTAATCACCTCTTACTTAGGTGTAGTATACCTATACCTAACCTTAAATGGGACACCTGGTAACCTATAAGTCACTCCTATGGCAGGCCTTAACAATCCTGAAGGCAGAGTGCTTGGTTCCATGTGAGATGGTGCTCTGGCATGAGCTGAGCCTGTCTGCAGTGGTCGGAACAACTTCCTTCTACTGTTTCCAGATATCGTCATACCATATACTCTTAAGTGCATTATGAACCTCGCGGTTAAATGCTATCTTTGGTTTGGCTTTATCAAAACATGTCGAGTAAGGTGTCATACGAATTGGAATACTAACCCCTCGCCAATTCTGGCGACGGGGTTAGCATTCCACCCTTCTAGAGGGACACGACATGTACAGTGCCTGAAACCCGGGTAAAATCAGACATAGCCTCAGCTCCACAAAATGGATGCTGCCACCACAGACACAAGTCTGCCCTCCTGCTGCTGGGAGTCCTTTCAGCTTGGGAGGTGTGGACAAAGGGTTTCCTGCCAGGGGAGGTGCGTGCACCACCCCAGACAGGATTTTGTGTATTGGTCAGGTAGGGCTTGAAAGAAACCAGACATGCCTGTGGCTCACAAGGAGCCTCGGTGCATATGCCAGTTCAAACCGGTCCTGGGGCACACCAGTCCCGGGCCTGGGGCGAGCTGGACAAAGGATTGGGGGTGTAACCACCCCCCTTCCTGGTCCCACCCATAGGGAGGGACCTAGCAGGTAGTCCGGCCCCTAGAATCCGAATAAAGGTAGGAGCTGTGTCCTAAGACTTCAGACATCCTGGAATCAACTTAAAACTAAGAAGAAGACGGGAACTTCGACGCTCTGCTGCACAGAGGACTGAAGCCAATCTCCCCTGTGGTCAGGGAGTGACCACCTTGCTAACGCAAGCACCATCCAGCGAATCAACGTCTGCTTTGCCGCCGCCTCCCGCCAGAGCCCGAGCCCAGAGACTGACAAGACCTGGACCTCCAGACCTCTCACCGCCCGATCCACAGTCCCTGCAAAGAGGAGACCCGTGGAGGCACCGAGACACGTGGAGCCAGCCATCTTGAAACGACTACGACAAGCTGACCAGTGCAACAACCGAGGCTCCCTCCAAGTTGTGCTTTGGGTCCTGAGAAGCCCAACCCTCGAGCAGCATCTGCACCAAAGGTGAGCCCTCCAGCATCTCCACGATCTGCGTGGGGCCCTTCTGCATTTTGCCACTCGACGCGCCTAACCGGTTGCTGGCCCGCTGGCTAGTGGCCATCTTGGCGACGAAATCTATGACAAACACCACTGGTCTGGTTGCTCCAGACTGGCACTTGCTCCCCTCCAAAGGAGCAGTTCCTCTGACCTTGCTGGTCAGAACCATCAGCTTAAACTCCTTGCCTACAACAATTGCTTTTGCCAAGGCTTGTTTGCTTCGATCAAGTCGCCGACACCGCCGACAGCGAGAGCCTGCGTGGGACAGCTCGTGACTCGACTCCTGGACGTCGTCGACCTTCAGGGACCACGTGGCTGCAGAGTCAAGCTACACCTTCCTTCCTGTTTGCACCCGACATCGCCTGGTACCCACCTGGTGCCACGCTGGTCACTGGCTAGTGACTGTGAACACTGTCCCCTCTGCTTTCAGGTCTTCAACATCTCCGATCCACTCTTGGATCCACTGCATCTCTTCCCGACCGACCGCCTGCAGCACTTTTGTCTACAGGCCCCACGGAACAGATAGAAGAAACCCGACGCACTTCGAGGCCTATGCACCCGCTTCCTGTGGGTGAGGTAAAGCTGGCACACCTGTGCCCAAGTGTAGTATTACATCTCTAGTGCCTGTGTTCCAAATCTTAAGTTCCTAGGTCATCCGGAAGATTCCTTTTGCAGTAACTTTGTACTTTTTACGCACCCATTGAAACCTATGGGAGCACGCGTGTGACTATTTGCTCTGCACACGCCACCCGTGGACCTCCTGGTCACTAACTGACGTTAGCTCCTTGTAGGCCCAGCGATTCTAGAGGCCCTAGGCCTTTTCCCTTTTCTGTTCGTGGTACTTATACCACTATTTTAGTATATGGTTCGAGTGGCCACCAGGGCCTATCCATATAAAGTGCAACTTCTGTGTATTCTGTGATAATCTTGTTTGACGATTTGTGCTCCTGTGCTCATAAAGAGACTAGGGGTTACTTTGAGAAATAAATACATATATATTTTGAATATATATCTGTGTGGTGTCCTTTCATTGGTATAAAAGGGGGTTACTATTGGTAAAACAGCCTGCTTAACACGCATCACGAGTTTAGCCTCAAAGACTGCTTAGCCTACGCTACCACTAGGGCAGCTAGTCCGAAAAGGTTGACTTACAACCACACCATAAGGGTTGCTTGGCATGGTACAAGGTGGTCACTAGAACTAGTGAACAGCATATACCAGGCCAACTTCTCACAGGAAACCTAGCAAACCTATACATTTTTGAAAACTATACACCCAGGGAAATCTAGGATGGGGTGAGTTGATTTCCTCCCTCCAGGTTCTGTTACCCAGATTCCCTTGCAAACCCAAAAAATTGTACAAAAAAATAAATTTTCCTCACATTTCTGTGGTGGAAAGTTCTGAAATCTGCGTGGATCCACAAATTTCCACTCACCCCACATTCCCAAAAGTCATCAGAGAAAAATGGTACCTCACTTGCGTGGGTAGGCCAAGTACCCGTGACATGAAATGGCGCAAAATGCAACGTGGACACACCACAATTTCACACTGAAAAATGACCCTTTTTTGGCAAAGTGCCTAGCTGTAGTTTTTGAACCCTAGCTCTGCTGGCAACTAGGGAAACCTAGCAAACCTATATATTTTTGAAAACTAGACATCCAGGGGAATCCAGGATGGGGTGACTTGACTGCCTCCCTCCAGGTTCTGTTACCCAGAATCCCTTGCAAACCAAAATTGTAAAAAAAAACCATTTTCCTCACATTTCTGTGGTGGAAAGTTCTGGAATCTGCGTGGATCCACCAATGGCCACTCACCCCGCTTTCCCCAAAGCCTTCTGAGAAAAATGGTACCTCACTTGCGTAGGAAGGAGTAGTGCCCGCGAGATGAAAAGGCGCAAACCACAACGTGGACACACCACAATTTCACAGTGAAAAATGACCCTCTTTTTGCAAAGTGCCTAGCTGTAGTTTTTGATCCCTAGCTCTGCTGGCACCCAGGGAAACATAGCAACCCTATACATTTTTGAAAACTAGACACGCAGGGGAATCCAGGATGGGGTGACTTGACTGCCTCCCTCCAGGTTCTGTTACCCAGTATCCCTTGCAAACCAAAATTGTAAAAAAAAAACATTATCCTCACATTTCTGTGGTGGAAAGTTCTGGAATCTGCGTGGATCCACAAATTTCCACTCACCCCACGTTCCCAAAAGTCCTCAGAGAAAAATGGTACCTCACTTGCGTGGGTAGGCCAAGTACCCGTGACATGAAATGGTGCAAAATGCAACGTGGACACACCACAATTTCACACTGAAAAATGACCCTTTTTTGGCAAAGTGCCTAGCTGTAGTTTTTGAACCCTAGCTCTGCTGGCAACAAGGGAAATGTTAGAAATGGCGATTTCTGGTTGGCTAAGGCTTGCGCCAAAGTCAGGCAGAAACCACCACTCTAGTCAGGGCAAGGAAGTTACACGCCAAAGATAACCCCTGCTCACCCCCTTGGTAGCTTGGCACGAGCAGTCAGGCTTATCTCTGAGGCGATGTGTAAAGCGTTTGCGCGCGCACCCAGCAACAACACCCAAGGCCCACCACAAAGGAAACTCCACACAAGGTATTCTATAAAAATAACCTTTGTATTACCAAAACATATTAGATAAAACACACACTTTACAATGTGCCAACAGGCACGGGCAGAATTTACAAGGGATTATATGTACAGGGGACAGGGCCACATGGACCACTGTCGGGAATTAGCACTTTTTAGAAATAACACTTTAGAACATAGCACAAAATAACATATGTAGCACACAACCAGTACTTACTGGTATCAGGTAAGTACCACCTACGCAACCCTAACCACCTTAGGAGAATGTCACGCAGGGAACTAGGACCTCATTAGCACCACCTGTACTAGGAGAAAACAAACAACCACCTAAGTATCACAATATCTGTAGGGGTAAACGCACATTACACATGATGCCTAACACATTCAGAGGTGTAGGGAAGGAAAACACATGATGCATAAAATACATTCAGCGGTGTAAAGCAATGGCACATGACGCATAAAAACACATTCAGAGGTGCAGGTTAGGAAAACACATGATGCATAAAAACATTCAGAGGTGCAGGTTAGGAAAACACATGATGGATAAAAACATTCAGAGGTGTAAGGAAGGAAAACACATGATGCATAGAAATACATTCAGCGGTGTAAAGCAAGGCACATGACGCATAAAGTACATTCAGAGGTGCAGGGTAGGAACCTTAGCGAGAAACTCACATACGCCACCACCTGTGGCAGTCCCTGGGCCAACTGGCCTTGTCGGGGCTAGGACGCTCTGTCCCAGTCAAGCTGCGCCTGCTGCGCAAGCCAAAAGCGTAAGGATCCCAACCTAAACGTTGCAGCTGCCCACTAAGTGCTGGGCAGCTGTAGGAATGAGCGTGGGCACCACTGTGCCCTTTAAAACTAATCCGCCTCTCTCGTGGAGCCTCTCCTGGGCTCTCCTCGCAAAATGCCCCCAAGAGCCTTCGTGGCTCAAGATCAATGTGCCCCCGTCGTTGGAGCCTTCTCGGGGCTCGTGAACACTGTCCCCGTCATTGGAGTCCCTCTGGACTCTGGGGAACCTTTAAGGACGCTGATGCCCCTTAACGTGGGAGTCCTGCCGGACTCATGAATACTACTGCCCCCTTACGTTGGAGCCCCTCTGGGCTCTGAGACACGAGGAGCCCAGACGGTGGAGCGGCCCGCTGTCAGGTGCGGGGCTGCTCAGAGAGCACGACGAGGAGCCCTGCTAAAGGTACCAAGGAGCCCCCACTCACCGGTCTCCGTCAGGACCCAGGCTGCACGCGTTGATCTCCTGGCTTCTCCCGGCGGGGTAGGCTCCCACCTACCGGTCGATCTCTGCTGGGCCAGCGAAGGAGCCTACAATGCTCCGTTTCCTCTGTGGTGGGCGGGGCTCTCTCACTTCACGAGAGCTCCGCCGGGGGATCGACGCACCTTTCTCAGTGCCGGCTTCCTTCTCCTGCACTTCCGGAGCCCGGGGTAGGCTCCCGCCGGCTTCCGGATCTTGAGGCGAGGCCCCGCCCACGTCCCTTGAAGGTTTGCCTGACTTCCTGCTGGCCGCGGCTCGGGCCGCTGCGGTGATTTTTCCTGCCGTAAGAGGGGTGGGCTCCCTCGAGATAACAAAAACAATATCCCGTGGGGTGGGCACCCACTTACAGCCACAGCAATGTCCCTGGCAGGGTGGGCACCTGCCAGGGGACTTAGGAATCGCCAAGGACGGGGCAAACGCCGGGTGGGCACTGGTTTTGAGAAATAAAGCGCTCCTGGCGCCAAGGGCGCAGGGAAGAGCGCTCTCTGCGCCGAAGGCAATTCCAGCGCTCTCAGGCACTGGGGGCTTCAGCGAAGCACCCAGGGAGGCGCTCCTCTACGCTGGTGTCCCAACACAAAGCGCTCCTAGCGCTATCAATGAAAAAAACGCTCCCAGGCGCTGCCAGTAAAAGTCCAGCAACAAAGTCTTCAAAAGGCAGGGGGGGCAAAGACTGGGCCCAGGGGCCAGCTCACAGGGCCCTCCAGCAGGGAGGCAGTCCCCAGTGGTGGTCTCTCCTGGCGCCCAGCAGCAGCAAGCCCCCCTCAAGTTGATCCTGCAAGAGAACAAATTGTAAGGGGACACAGCCCCTTTTTATACAGTAAAAGTCTTTGTCTGAAGGTGCAGGGAAGGGGCGAACCAGTTACAACAGGTTCCTGAGCACTTTGTTTTGCTCAGCCCCTCTCCCTATTCACTGGCAGGGCTAGGGTCATTAGACGCACCACAGGGGCCGGAGCCAACATTGTGTGGGGAAAGCCCTGTCCTATTTAGGACCCAGGTGTACTCCTCCCCAGCCATCAGTATGCTAAACTCCCCATTCACCACTGGGTGACTCCTCCTGACCCTGGGGATTTCCCTAGTCCTTCACATGACCTCCTCCAGCCAATCGCCAGACAAGCCACACATTTCACACTGCACACAGAAGTGCCCACTTCTAGAAGTGGTACTTCCACACTAGGTACATGCACGCCGCACACATCATCGCGCAGCATTCAATCACACGAGTCCGCACATACCAAACTTGGGCCTGCACACCCCACGCATCAGGAACTACCAGGACACATACATTCCCCCATGCATTCCTATGGGAGGGCAGGCCAACCTCACAACACGCACGCACTTTACCCTGGGACACAGTGGTAAAGTGCGCAGAAACCAAAAATCACTACACCAAGTCACCAATAAAAAGCAAAAAGTTTCGGGGTGAACCTGCCAGAAGGGCCGGGTCCAACAGGAAACCTAGCAAACCTATACATTTTTGAAAACTAGACATCCAGGGGAATCCAGGATGGGGTGACTTGACTGCCTCCCTCCAGGTTCTGTTACCCAGAATCCCTTGCAAACCAAAATTGTCAAAAAAAAACACATTTTATTCACATTTCTGTGATGGAAAGTTTTGGAATCTGCGTGGATCCACAAATTTCCACTCACCCCGCGTTCCCCAAAATCTTCTGAGAAAAATGGTACCTCACTTGCATGGGTAGGCCAAGTACCCATGACATGAAATGGCGCAAAATGCAACGTGGATACACCACAATTTCACAGTGAAAAATGACCCTTTTTTGGCAAAGTGCCTACCTGTAGTTTTTGAACCCTAGCTCTGCTGGCACCTAGGGAAACCTAGAAAACCTATACATTTTTTAAAACTAGACACCCAGGGGAATCTAGGATGGGGTGAGTTGATTTCCTCCCTCCAGGTTCTGTCACCCAGATTCCCTTGCAAACCAAAAAAATTGTACAAAAAAATAAATTTTCCTCACATTTCTGTGGTGGAAAGTTCTGAAATCTGCGTGGATCCACAAATTTCCACTCACCCCACATTCCCAAAAGTCATCAGAGAAAAATGGTACCTCACTTGCGTGGGTAGGCCAAGTACCCGTGACATGAAATGGCGTAAAATGCAACGTGGACACACCACAATTTCACACTGAAAAATGACCCTTTTTTGGCAAAGTGCCTAGCTGTAGTTTTTGAACCCTAGCTCTGCTGGCAACTAGGAAAACCTAGCAAACCTATACATTTTTAAAAACTAGACATCCAGGGGAATCCAGGATGGGGTGACTTGACTGCCTCCCTCCAGGTTCTGTTACCCAGTTTTCCTTGCAAACCAAAAAAATTGTCCAAAAAAATAAATTTTCCTCACATTTCTGTGGTGGAAAGTTCTGAAATCTGCGTGGATCCACAAATTTCCACTCACCCCACATTCCCAAAAGTCATCGTAGAAAAATGGTACCTCACTTGCGTGGGTAGGTCAAGTACCCGTGACATGAAATGGCGCAAAATGTAACGTGGACACACCACAATTTCACACTGAAAAATGACCCTTTTTTGGCAAAGTGCCTAGCTGTAGTTTTTGAACCCTAGCTCTGCTGGCAACTAGGGAAACCTAGCAAACCTATACATTTTTGAAAACTAGACATCCAGGGTAATCCAGGATGGGGTGAATTGACTGCCTCCCTCCAGGTTCTGTTACCCAGTATCCCTTGCAAACCAAAATTGTAAAAAAAAACCATTATCCTCACATTTCTGTGGTGGAAAGTTCTGGAATCTGCGTGGATCCACAAATTTCCACTCACCCCACGTTCCCAAAAGTCATCAGAGAAAAATGGTACCTCACTTGCGTGGGTAGGCCAAGTACCCGTGACATGAAATGGCGCAAAATGCAACGTGGACACACCACAATTTCACACTGAAAAATGACCCTTTTTTGGCAAAGTGCCTAGCTGTAGTTTTTGAACCCTAGCTCTGCTGGCAACAAGGGAAACCTAGCAAACCTATACATTTTTGAAACCTAGACATCCAGGGGAATCCAGGATGGGGTGACTTGACTGCCTCCCTCCAGGTTCTGTTACCCAGAATCCCTTGCAAACCCAAATTGTCAAAAAAAAACACATTTTCTTCACATTTCTGTGGTGGAAAGTTCTGGAATCTGCGTGGATCCACAAATTTCCACTCACCCCGCGTTCCCCAAAGTCTTCCGAGAAAAATGGTACCTCACTTGCATGGGTAGGCCAAGTACCCGTGACATGAAATGGCGCAAAATGCAACGTGGACACACCACAATTTCACACTGAAAAATGACCCTTTTTTGGCAAAGTGCCTAGCTGTAGTTTTTGAACCCTAGCTCTGCTGACATCTAGGGAAACCTAGCAAACCTATACATTTTTGAAAACTAGACACCCAGGGAAATCCAGGATGGGGTGAGTTGATTTCCTCCCTCCAGGTTCTGTTACCCAGATTCCCTTGCAAACCAAAAAAATTGTCCAAAAAAATAAATTTTCCTCACATTTCTGTGGTGGAAAGTTCTGAAATCTGCGTGGATCCACAAATTTCCACTCACCCCACATTCCCAAAAGTCATCAGAGAAAAATGGTACCTCACTTGCGTGGGTAGGCCAAGTACCCGTGACATGAAATGGCGTAAAATGCAACGTGGACACACCACAATTTCACACTGAAAAATGACCCTTTTTTGGCAAAGTGCCTAGCTGTAGTTTTTGAACCCTAGCTCTGCTGGCACCTAGGGAAAGCTAGCAAACCTATACATTTTTCAAAACTAGACAACCTGGGGAATCCATGATAGGGTGTCTTGACTGCCTTCCTCCAGGTACTGTTACCCAGAATCCCGTGCAAACCCAAAAAATTGTCAAAAAACCCACATTTTCCTCACATTTCTGTGGTGGAAAGTTCTGGAATCTGCGTGGATCCACAAATGTCCACTCACCCCGCTTTCCCCAAAGTCTTCTGAGAAAAATGGTACCTCACTTGCGTAGGTAGGCCTAGTGCCCGCAAGATGAAACGGCACAAAATGCAACGTGGCCACACCACAATTTCACAGTGAAAAATGACCCTCTTTTTGCAAAGTGCCTAGCTGTAGTTTTTGAACCCTAGCTCTGCTGGCATCCAGGGAAACATAGCAACCCTATAAATTTTTTAAAACTAGACATGCAGGGGAATCTAGGATGGGGTGACTTGACTGTCTCCCTCCAGGTTCTGTTACCCAGATTCCCTTGCAAACCAAAAAAATTGTCCAAAAAAATACATTTTCCTCTCATTTCTGTGGTGGAAAGTTCTGAAATCTGCGTGGATCCACAAATTTCCACTCACCCCACATTCCCAAAAGTCATCAGAGAAAAATGGTACCTCACTTGCGTGGGTAGGTCAAGTACCCGTGACATGAAATGGCGCAAAATGTAACGTGGACACACCACAATTTCACACTGAAAAATGACCCTTTTTTGGCAAAGTGCCTAGCTGTAGTTTTTGAACCCTAGCTCTGCTGGCAACTAGGGAAACCTAGCAAACCTATACATTTTTGAAAACTAGACATCCAGGGGAATCCAGGATGGGGTGACTTGACTGCCTCCCTCCAGGTTCTGTTACCCAGTATCCCTTGCAAACCAAAATTGTAAAAAAAAAACCATTTTCCTCACATTTCTGTGGTGGAAAGTTCTGGAATCTGCGTGGATCCACAAATTTCCACTCACCCCGCGTTCCCCAAAGTCTTCAGAGAAAAATTATACCTCACTTGCATGGGTAGGCCACGTGCCCGCGACATGAAACAGCTCAAAATGCAACGTGCACACACCACAATTTCACAGTGAAAAATGACCCTTTTTTGGCAAAGTGCCTAGCTGTAGTTTTTGAACCCTAGCTGTGCTGGCACCTAGGGAAAGCTAGCAAAACTATACATTTTTTTAAACTAGACACCCAGGGGAATCCAGGATGGGGTGAGTTGATTTCCTCCCTCCAGGTTCTGTTACCCAGAATCCCTTGCAAACCTATAAAATTGTCAAGAAAAACACATTTTCCTCCCATTTCTGTGGTGCAAAGTTCTGGAATCTGCGTGGATCCACCAATTTCCACTCACCCCGTGTAGGAAAGTGGGTCTTTGTTGCAGTAACCCCCCCTTTTTTTTGCCTAATAGCTGATGCACTTTTCCTTGTTGTGCCCTGGGTTCCTGCCAATCAGGTGCCCAGGGCCTGTGTTCCTTCCCTAAAAAACTGCCTAACAGACAAAACCCAAATTGGCAAACCCTGGCCACATGTCAGCCCCTGGTAAATGGTACCCTAGGTACCCAGGGCCTTGTGACCAGGGAAGGCCTCTAAGGGCTGCAGCACTTATTGTGCCACCCTTACAGGCCCTGTACCCTAACACACACACACTGCTCTTGCAGGCTGAGTGTCTGGGTACAAGACAAAACAGAGAGTCGACATGGCACACATCCCTGTGTGCCATGCCCACACCTACACTGCCATGGCATACATCAGCCACCCCTCTAGCTGGGTGCCCTATGCCAATGGTGTGGGCACAGGAGCAGGAGCCCTGTGCCCCTACAGTACCCAGGTCCATTCCTGGGCTCTGTAAGTGCAGTGCTGCCCTTTAAGAGTACATGGTGCTGGGAGTTCGTCAAACACGAACTCCACAGCACCATAAAGGCAGCACTGAAGACTGAGAAGTTTGGTATCAAACTTCTCAGCACATTAAACCCACACTGATGCCAGTGTGGGATTTAATGTGCCAAGCACCCCAGAGGGCATCTTAGAGATGCCCCCTAGAACCTAACCTACAATCCACGTCTGTGCTGGGGCTGCCTAGGCTGCCACACACCAGACATGTTGCTGGACCCCTGGGTAGGAGAGCCCCTGCTCTCCTGGGCCTGCAACAATGCACATCCTGGGCGAGGTGCTAAATCTTCTCCCCCAGGATGGGCAGGGGGAAGCTTCAAAGGCATGCCGCCTCTGTGAGTTTCCCCAGGCCACTGCAACCCCCCACTCTGGCGGGAAGCTTGGCCGGAAACCCCAAATAAGGACAAGGAATGTGCCAGCCTGCCAACCCCACCCTTCAGGTGGGGGAGGCGAGGTGAAGCACATCCCCGGGCTCTCGCCATCTTGAAGATGGGAAGCCCTACCCAATCAGCATTAGGCTACTGCCCCCCTCCCACAGGAGAGAGGCAGGATAGGGGGTGTACCCACCCCAGGACAGGGACCCATTGGTCCCTGCCCTTCACCTACCTGTAACGCCCCTAAATCTAGTATTTAGGGGCACCCTGAACCTTCCTTCCCCAGATCCCAGATGCGACACTACAAGAAGAGCAAGAAGAACAAAGACCTGCCCTGCAGCTGCTAAAAAGAGGAAGACACCAACTGCTTTGGCCCCAGCCCTACCGGCCTGTCGACCCTCGAACCTGCTCCTGCTCCAGCGCGGCATCTCTTGTGGCCAGCAACCTCAGAAACCCCGGAGGACCTCCTACCTTTGAACTCTGATACCCTGGGACTCCCATGAGTAGAGGCTCTACTCAGAACCTACCTTTCACCCCTGGCAGCAGCCCGGAACCGCGATCCCAGCCCACTCTGCACCAGCCAAGCCTGGCCGGTGCCGGAGTAAACTAAACCCACGAGGACGACCCTACGGCGACTGTGACCCCGAGTCCGGCACCCAAGGACCCCCCTCGACAAACCTGAAGAAGCCTACAGCCTCAGAACAGTGTGCCACCCCAACCGCGATCAACAGAGGGTAAGATTTTCCGACACCAAAAGGCACCCCTGCACCCGGCGCCCCACGGCCCTCTGTGTCCAATCCCGGGGACTTACCTATCCTCCAACTTACCTGTCGAAGTGGTGGTGGCACCTGAAGAGTCCTCGTCCCCGAGCTTGCAGTCTTTTTCCAAACCGGAGTTTTTCCATTGAAATCCATTGAGCGCCCGAAGGCTCAAAAGCACTCTGCACCCAGCCGCCCGAGTGGCCCTGGCAGTGAAAACTCTACACCTACCTACTTCCCCACTTGCCCTGAGTAAGTGACCAGGAGCCCAGCTCCCACAGCCGCGTGGCTTGCCAGACAGCAGCCACCAAACAAGGCCCCCCTATCCCTCATAGGATAACATTGGGCCTAACTCTCTCTGCACCCGGCCGCCCTAGAGCCACTGAGGGTGAACCAACTGTACCTACCTGACCCCTGAGTCTGTGCCCAGAACCTCAACTCTGCCAGTCGAGTACTTACCCTTAAACCGCAAACCCTATTTTCCTCATAGGGTAACATTGACTGGCTTTTTCCTGAAATTTCTTCTAAGTGTGGACTTTTCAAATCTTCAAATATTCACCAAAAATCAGCCGAGTGGCAAAAACGAATTTACTCACCTGTTCCTAGGTGAACTCCCAGTGCTGGATCTTGATGCCCAGCACTGACTCCGAGAAATCTCTACAACTGTACTTACCCTTAACTCAATTTTCTTCCATAGGAAACCATTGACTGTTTTTCTGTGAAATTTCTTCTAAGTGTCAATTTCTGCAATTTCTAAATATTCCTTAAAAATCGTATAATATCTGAAAACGTAATTACTTACCTGTTTTGGATAAAAGTCCCAGTACTGAGTCTAGGCACCCAGTACTGTATTACAAAAGTAACGAGAACATACTGTACCTGTAACTTGAATTTTCTTCCATAGGGAATCATTGACTGTTTTCTCTGAAATATTTTCTAAGTGTCAACTTTTGAAATAGCTAAATATTGTTTAAAAATCACCACAGTAATTAAGTCGACTTTCATCACTTGATTCTAAGTACTGACCCAGGACTGAATCTAGGATCCAGGCCTGGAATTCCAAAAGTAATCCTAAAAGTAATCTGTTGCAAATAACTTGAATTTATCATTGAGCTCAATGTATTGTTGTGTTTAGAAATAGAGTTGCCTACTGCAACTACTTGTAACTTTTTACTAAAGTCTATTGCATATAGAAAAGATATTTATATGAAACATCTCCTGTCGGGAAAGTATATTTTAACTCCAAGTGTTGGTTCTAAAATAAAACAAGCATATATTTTTTATATATAATCCATTGGCCTAGAGTTCAGTTATTGAGTGTGTGGAACCCTTTGCTGACTGAGTGAGTACAACAAATGCTTTACACTGTCCTCTGATACTGCCTTACTGCTCGACCAAGCTACCACTTTAGAGAGTAAGGTTATATCTAACTTTAACCTCTGTTAAACCCTTGGGGTCTGTGGACTCTGTACACCCAGTACCTATTAAGGAACAGTATATACAGAGCCACTTTTTCACACCCCGCGTTCCCCAAAGTCTTTCGAGAAAAATGATACCTCACTTGCATGGGTAGGCCAAGTGCCCGCGACATGAAACGGCTCAAAACGAAAGTGCACACACCACAATTTCACAGTGAAAAATGACCCTTTTTTGGCAAAGTGCCTAGCTGTAGTTTTTTAACCCTAGCTCTGCTGGCACCTAGGGAAACCTAGCAAACCTATACATTTTTGAAAACTAAACATCCAGGGGAATTCAGGATGGGGTGAGTTGATTTCCTCCCTCCAGGTTCTGTTACCCAGATTCCCTTGCAAACCAAAAAAATTGTCCCAAAAAATAAATTTTCCTCACATTTCTGTGGTGGAAAGTTCTGAAATCTGCATGGATCCACAAATTTCCACTCACCCCGCGTTCCCCAAAGTCTTCCGAGAAAAATGGTACCTCACTTGCATGGGTAGGCCTAGTTCCCTTGACATGAAACGGTGCAAAACGCAACGTGGACACACCACAATTTCACAGTGAAAAAATGACCCTTTTTTGGTAAAGTGCCTAGCTGTAGTTTTTGAACCCTAGCTCTGCTGGCACCTAGGGAAACGGAGGAAACCTATACATTTTTTAAAACTAGACACCCAGGGGAATCCAGGATGGGGTGAGTTGATTTCCTCCCTCCAGGTTCTGTTACCCAGATTCCCTTGCAAACCAAACAAATTGTCCAAAAAAATAAATTTTCCTCACATTTCTGTGGTGGAAAGTTCTGAAATCTGCGTGGATCCACATATTTCCACTCACCCCACATTCCCAAAAGTCATCAGAGAAAAATGGTACCTCACTTGCGTGGGTAGGTCAAGTACCCGTGACATGAAATGGCGCAAAATGTAACGTGGACACACCACAATTTCACACTGAAAAATGACCCTTTTTTGGCAAAGTGCCTAGCTGTAGTTTTTGAACCCTAGCTCTGCTGGCAACTAGGGAAACCTAGCAAACCTATACATTTTTGAAAACTAGACATCCAGGGGAATCCACAATGGGGTGACTTGACTGCCTCCCTCCAGGTTCTGTTACCCAGAATCCCTTGCAAACCAAAATTGTAAAAAAAACCATTTTCCTCACATTTCTGTGGTGGAAAGTTCTGGAATTTGCGTGGATCCACAAATTTCCAGTCACCCCGCATTCCCCAAAGTCTTCCGAGAAAAATTATATCTCACTTGCATGGGTAGGCCACGTGCCCGTGACATGAAACGGCTCAAAATGCAACGTGCACACACCACAATTTCACAGTGAAAAAGGACCCTTTTTTGGCAAAGTGCCTAGCTGTGGTTTTTGAACCCTAGCTCTGCCGGCAACAAGGAAAACCTAGCAAATCTATACATTTTTGAAAACTAGACATCCAGGGGAATCCAGGATGGGGTGACTTGACTGCCTCCCTCCAGGTTCTGTTACCCAGAATCCCTTGCAAACCAAAATTGACAAAAAATACACATTTTCCTCACCTTTCTGTGGTGGAAAGTTCTGAAATCTCCGTGGATCCACAAATTTCCACTCACCCCGCTTTCCACAAAGTCTTCCGAGAAAAATGATACCTCACTTGCATGGGTATGCCAAGTGCCCGTGACATGAAACGGCTCAACATGCAACGTGCACAGACCACAATTTCACAGTGAAAAATGACCCTTTTTTGGCAAAGTGCCTAGCTGTAGTTTTTGAACCCTAGCTCTGCTGGCACCTAAGGAAAACTAGCAAACCTATACATTTTTTAAAACTAGACACGCAGGGGAATCCAGAATGGGGTGACTTGACTGCCTCCCTCCAGGTTCTGTTACACAGAATCCCTTGCAAACCTATAAAATTGTCAAAGAAAACACATTTTCCTCCCATTTCTGTGGTGCAAAGTTCTGGAATCAGTGTGGATCCACAAATTTCCACTCACCCTGCGTTCCCCAAAGTCTTCCGAGAAAAATGGTACCCCTCTTGCATGGGTAGGCCTAGTTCCTGCGACATGAAATGGCGCAAAACACAACATGCACACATCACAATTTCACAGTCAAAAAGGACCCTTTTATGGCAAGGTGCCTAGCTGTAGTTTTTTAACCCTAGCTCGGCTGGCACCCAGAGAAACCAAGCAAACCTATACATTTTTGAAAACTAGACACCCAGGGGAATCCAGGATGGGGAGTCTTGACTGCCTCCCTCCAGGATCTGTTACCCAGAATCCCTTGCAAACCTAAAGAAATTGTTAAAAAAAAACAAATTTTCCTCATATTTCTGTGGTGGAAAGTTCTGGAATCTGGGTGGATCCACAAATTTGCACTCATCCCGCATTCCCCAAAGTCTTACGAGAAAAATGCTACCTCACTTGCATGGGTAGGCCAAGTGCCCGCGACATGAAACGGCTCAAAATGCAACGTGCACACACCACAATTTCACAGTGAAAAATTACCCTTTTTTGGCAAAGTGCCTAGCTGTAGTTTTTGAACCCTAGCTCTGCTGGCACCTAGGGAAACCTAGCAAACCTATACATTTTTGAAAACTAGACACCCAGGGGAATCCAGGATGGGTGACTAGACAGCCTCCCTCCAGGTTCTGTTACCCAATATCCCTTGCAAACCTAAATTATTTTTTAAAACACATTTTCCTCACATTTCTGGGATGAAAAGTTCTTGAATCTGCGTGGATCCACAAATTTCCACTCATCCCGCATTCCCCAAAGTCTTTCGAGAAAAATGGTAGCTCACTTGCGTAGGTAGGCCTCGTGCCCACGACATGAAATGGCGCAAAATGCAACGTGGACACAGCACAATTTCATAGTGAAAAATTACCCTATTTTGGCAAAGTGCCTAGCTGTAGTTTTTTAACCCTAGCTCTGCTGGCACCTAGGGAAACCTAGCAAATTATACATTTTTTAAAACTAGAAACCCAGAGGAATCCAGGGTGGGGTGTCTTGACTGCCTTCCTCCAGGTTCTGTTACCAAGAATCCCTTGCAAACATAAAGAAATTGTCAAAAAAACACATTTTCCTCACATTTCTGTGGTGGAAAGTTCTGGAATCTGCGTGGATCAACAAATTTCCACTCACCCCGCATTCCCCAAAGTCTTCCGAGAAAATTGGTACCTCACTTGTGTGGGTAGGCCTAGTGCCCGCGACTTGAAACATCGCAAAAGGGAACGTGGACACTCCACCATTTCACAGTGAAAAATGACCCTTTTTTGGCAAAGTGCCTAGCTGTAGTTTTTGAACCCTAGCTTTGCAGGCACCTAGCGAAACCTAGCAAACCTATATATTTATAAAAACTACACACCCAGGGGAATCCGGGATGCGGTGACTTGACTGCCTCCCTCCAGGTTCTGTTACCCAGAATCTCTTGCACACCTAAATTCTTTTTTTTTAAAACACATTTTCCTCACATTTCTGTGGTGGAAAGTTCTGGAATCTGCATGGATCCACAAATTTCCACTCACCCTGCGTTCCCCTAAGTCTTCCGAGAAAAATGGTACCCCACTTGCGTGGGTAGGCCTAGTTCCCGCGACATGAAACGGTGCAAAATGCAACGTGGACACACCACAATTTCACAGTGAAAAATGACCCTTTTTTGGCAAAGTGCCTAGCTGTAGTGTTTGAACCCTGGCTCTGCTGGCACCCAGGGAAACCTAGCAAACCTATACATTTATGAAAGCTACACACCCAGGGAAATCCAGGATGGGGTGACTTGACTGCCTCCCTCCAGGTTCTCTTACCCAGAATCCCTTGCAAATCTAAAAAATTGTTAAAAAACACATTTTCCTCACATTTCTGTGGTGGAAAGTTCTGGAATCTGCGTGGATCCACAAATTTCCACTCACCCCGCTTTCCCCAAAGTCTTCCGAGATAAATGGTACCTCACTTGCGTAGGTAGGCCTAGTGCCCGAGACTTGAAATGACGCAAAAGGGAACGTGGACACTCCACCATTTCACAGTGAAAAATCACCCTTTTTTTGCAAAGTGCCTAGCTGTAGTTTTTTAACCCTAGCTTTGCTGGCACCTAGGGAAACCTAGCAAACCTATACATTTTTGAAAACTAGACACGCAGGGAAATCCAGGATGGGGTGACTTGACTGCCTCCCTTCAGGTTCTGTTACCCAGAATACCTTGCAAACCTAAAAAATTGTCAAAAAAACACATTTTCCTCATATTTCTGTGGTGGAAAGGTCTGGAATCTGTGTGGATCCACAAATTTCCACTCAATCTGCGTTCCTCAAAGTCTTCCGAGAAAAATGGTACCTCACTTGGGTGGGTAGGCCTAGTGCCCGCGACATGAAACGGCGTAAAATGCAACGTGGACACACCACAATTTCACAGTGAAAAATGACCCTTTTTTTGCAAAGTGCCTAGCTGTAGTTTTTGAACCCTAGCTCTGCTGGCACCTATGGAATCCTAGCAAACCTATACATTTTTGAAAACTAGACACCCAGGGAAATCCAGGATGGGGTGACTTGACTGCCTCCCTCCAAGTTCTGTTACCCAGAATTCCTTGCAAAAATTAACAATTGACAAAATAAACCACATTTTACTCACATTTCTGTGGTTGAAAATTCTGGAACTGCATGGATCCACAAATTTCCACTCGCCCCGTGTTCCCCAAAGTCTTCAGAGAAAACTGGTACCCCACTTGCGTGGGTAGGACTAGTTCCCGCGACATGAAACGGTGAAAAACGCAACGTGGACACACCACAATTTCACAGTGAAAAATGACCCTTTTTTGGCAAAGTGCCTAGCTGTAGTTTTTGAACCCTAGCTCTGCTGGCACCTATGGAAACCTAGCAAACCTATACATTTTTGAAAACTAAACACCCAGGGGAATCCAGGATGGGGTGTCTTGACTGCCTTCCTCCAGGTTCTGTTACCCAGAATCCCTTGCAAACATTAAAAAATTGACGAAAAAAACACATTTTCCTCACATTTCTGTGGTGGAAAGTTCTGGAATCTGTGTGGATCCATAAATTACCACTCACCCCGCATTCCCCAATGTATTCCGAGACAAATGGTACCTCACTTGCGTGGGTAGGCCTAGTGCCCGCGACATGAAACGGCGCAAAATGCAACGTGGACACACCACAATTTCACAGTGAAAAATGACCCTTTTTTGGCAAAGTGCCTAGCTGTAGTTTTTGAACCCTAGCTCTGCTGGCACCCAGGGAAACCTAGCAAATCTATATATTTTTCAAAACTAGACATCCAGGGGAATCCAGGATGGGGTGATTTGACTGCCTCCCTCCAGGTTCTGTTACCCAGAATCCCTTGCAAACCTAAACAATTGTCAAAAAACATTTTTCTCACATTTCTGTGGTGGAAAGTTCTGGAATCTGTGTGGATCCACATATTTCTACTCACCCCGCGTTCCCCAAAGTCTTCTGAGAAAAATGGCACCCCACTTGCATAGGTAGGCCTAGTGCCCGTGACATGAAACGGCGCAAAACACAACATGGACACACCACAATTCCACAGTGAAAAATGACCCTTTTTTGGCAAAGTGCCTAGCTGTAGTTTTTTTTTTTTGTTTTTAATTCTTTTTATTAACTTTGCTCATGGTCACAAACAGAATACAGCCATCGGCAGAATGCATAGTGACTAATTATTGTGCACGATACCCATACAATTCTACACAATAAACCAAGGACCCCCCTACGCCCCACCCCGCACACCCCGAAACCTCTTCCATGAACCCCACACCCTATGCCACTTTTTTGCACAGCCACTGGCGTTGTATATGGTTTCTTCCGCCCTCTGACACCAATCCAAGTCCCTGAGCCATTGATCCCACTGCGGCGGCTCCTGCGCCCCTCAACAGCTGGCAATGTTGCGTTTCGCTACTCCGGCCGCCAACGCAAGCCATATTTCATGGTACCTGGACCAGTCAGTGGAGCCTTTAATCATGAGAAGAAGCCACTTGGGCTCCACCGGGACCTGCGAACCCACCACAATCGACATCGTCCGAGCCACCTTCGTCCAAAAGGGTACAATGTTCGGGCATGCCCAAAGGATATGATAGAATGACCCTTCCTCCTGGCATCCCCGCGCGCATAACGGGGACAAGCTCCTACCCCATGCGAAAAGGTGGGTACGCGGGTAATACACCCGATGTAGGATCTCTAGCTGCACGAGGTGGAATCTTACCCGAATAGCCACCTCGCGCGGGCTTTGTAAAGCATCCTGCCAGTCATCGTTCTCGAGGCGGCCTATGTCTACCTCCCACCTCTCCCGCAGGGACTCCAACGGATCAGGCATATTGTTTATGAGTTTACGATAAATGGTAGCCGTGGGCCTACCTAAGATGGGATCCAACAAAAGCCTGTCCTCCATGGGAGAATACTCCGGGATAAAAACGTCCGGGCTCACCTGGGACCGCAGGGCATGTCGAAGGCGAAGATAATGAAACCGCTGGGACTCGTGCATTCGTAATTCTTGTTGGAGGTACTCAAAGGATCTGGGGGCCTCTCTTTTCCAGACATCCCCCAGGTATTCTATTCCAATCAACCTCCAGCCCTTGAAGCCCGCAAGTCCCTTAACCTCTGGCAGATAATCCCCGACTGTAGGAGAGTAGGGTCTGCTATCCTATGGTCACCCCAAATTTTTGCTTTTTGCTTCACTGGTTTTTGACATATTGAGGCTGTGGGCCTGCTAATCAGACCCCCAGCCTGCTGTTCTCTCTAACTAAATTGACACTATGCACCCTAGGTGCATAACCAATTGAAATTGGATCACCCTGTGAGCCCCTGTACCAGTGTACACTAGGTACCCAGGGCATTGGTGGATCTAAGGCCTACCAGGGGCTAAAGCATGTATTGTGCCACCCCTGGCCTGGCCTAACAAATTTGACACAACTGGCTGATCACTCAGCTGGGTTAAGTTGGTGTAACCACCTCTTACTTAGGTGTAGTATACCTATACCTAACCTTAAATGGGACACATGTTAACCTATAAGTCACTCCTATGGCAGGCCTTAACAATCCTGGAGGCAGAGTGCTTGGTTCCATGTGAGATGGTGCTCTGGCATGAGCTGAGCCTGTCTGCAGTGGTCGGAACAACTTCCTTCTACCGTTTCCAGATATCGTCATACCATATACTCTTAATTGCATTATGAACCTCGCGGTTAAATGCTATCTTTGGTTTGGCTTTATCAAAACATGTCGAGTAAGGTGTCATACGAATTGGAATACTAACCCCTCGCCAATTCTGGCGACGGGGTTAGCATTCCACCCTTCTAGAGGGACACGACATGTACAGTACCTGAAACCCGGGTAAAATCAGACATAGCCTAAGCTCCACAAAATGGATGCTGCCACCACAGACACAAGTCTGCCCTCCTGCTGCTGGGAGTCCTTCCAGCTTGGGAGACGTGGACAAAGGGTTTCCTGCCAGGGGAGGTGCGAGCACCACCCCAGACAGGATTTTGTGTATTGGTCAGGTAGGGCTTGAAAGAAACCAGACATGCGTGAGGCTCACAAGGAGCCTCGGTGCATATGCCAGTTCAATCCGGTCCTGGGGCACACCAGCCCCGGACCTGGGGCGAGCTGGACAAAGGATTGGGGGTGTAACCACCCCCCTTCCTGGTCCCACCCTTAGGGAGGGACCTAGCAGGTAGTCCGGCCCCTAGAATCCGCTTAAAGGTAGGAGCTGTGTCCTAAGACTTCAGACATCCTGGAATCAACTTACTACAAAGAAGAAGACGGGAACTTCGACGCTCTGCTGCACAGAGGACTGAAGGAAATCTCCCCTATGGTCAGGGAGTGACCATCTTGCTAACGCAAGCACCAACCAGCTATTCAACGTCTGCTTTGCCGCCGCCTCCCGCCAGAGCCCGAGCCCAGAGCCCGACAAGACCTGGACCTCCAGACCTCTCACCGCTCGATCCACAGTCCCTGCAAAGAAGGAACCCGTGGAGGCACCGAGACACGTGGAGCCAGCCATCTTGGAAGACCGACGACAAGCTGCATGTGCAACGACAGAGGCAACCTCTGAGTTGTGCTTTGGGTCCTGAGAAGCCCAACCACCGAGCAGCATCTGCACCAAAGGTGAGCCCTCCAGCATCTCCACGATCTGCGTGGGGCCCCTCTGCACTTTGCATCTCGACGCGCCTGCCCGGTCCCTGGCCCGTTGGCTAGTGGCCATTTTGGCGACCTATTTAGAAATCAATGATGCTGGTCTGGTTGCTCCAGACTGGCCCTAGCTGCTCTCCAAAAGAGCAGCCCCTCTGACCTTGCTGGTCAGAACAATCAGCTTTCCTCTCTTTCCACGACTCCTGCCTTTGCCCAGGCTTGTTTGCTTCTTTCGAGTCGCCGACACCGCCGACAGCGAGAGCCTGCGTGGGACAGCTCGTGACTTGACTCCTGGACGTCGTCGACCTTCAGGGACCACGTGGCTGCGGAGACAAGCTACACCTAACCACCTGTTTGCACCCGACATCGCCTGGTACCTACCTGGTGCCACGCCGGTCACTGGCTAGTGACTGTGAACACTGTCCCCTCTGCTTTCAGGTCTTCTACAACTCCGATCCATTCTTGGATCCACCGCATCTCTTCTGGACCGACCGCCTGCAGCATCTTTGTCATCAGGCTCCATTGAATCGATAGAAAAAACCCGATGCACTTCGAGACCTATGCACCCGCTTCCTGTGGGTGAGGTAAAGCTGGCACTCCGGTGCCCAAGTGTAGAGAAACATCTCTAGTGTCTGTGTTTTGAATCTTAAGATCGTAGTCCATCCAGAAGACCCTTTCTGCAGTAACTTTTAAACTTTTACGCACCCATTAAAAACCTATGGGAGCCCGCGTGTGACTTTCCTCACTGCACACGCGACCCGTGGACCTCCTGGTCACTAACTGAAGTTAGCTCCTTGTAGGCCCAGCGATTCTAGAGGCCCTAGGCCTTTTCCCTTTCCTGTTCGTGGTACTTATACCACTATTTTAGTATATGGTTTTAGTGGCCACCAGGGCCCATCCATATACAGTGCAACTTCTGTATATTATAACGTTGTCTTGTTTAACGATTTGTGCTCCTGTGCTCATAAAGAGTCTAGGGGATACTTTGAGAAATAAATACATATATATTTTGAATATATATCTGTGTGGTGTCCTTTCATTGGTATAAAGGGGGGTTGCAATTGGTAAAACAGCCTGCTTAACACGCTTTAACGAGTTTAGCCTCAAAGACTGCTTAGCCTACGCTACCACTAGGGCAGCTAGTCCGAAAAGGTTGACTTACAACCACACCATAAGGGTTGCTTGGCATGGTACAAGGTGGTCACTTTAACTAGCGAACATCATATACCAGGCCAACTTCTCACATTGGTGAGCAGCGGTTGGATTTGAGCTTGCTGTGTTTTACCATTGTAATCTCTTGGTTACCAATTGAAAGATCACATAGGTACCTGTAGGTACATATAAAACAAGATAGATATACTTAAGTTCTACTGAACTTAGTTGTTGTAGAGCAAAGGGAGTAGCACACCCTGACTACAACTACTAGATAGGTTTAGTAGGAAAACCCAAGTGTAGGTAGATTGCAACACATCCACCCACACTTAAGAGCAATGGCTGGGGCAGAGGGGTCCAATGTACCCATCTCTGTTGAGAGTGACCCCCAGAGGGCACCATCCATCTTTGCTACCCTAAACCAAAATGAGCTCAGGCAGTTGGCAAATATCAGGGGCCTTAAACAGCCCAAGAACCCTACCTCTGCTGAACTCAGGGAGCTTTTACAAGCTGATGAAGATCAGAAAGCTCTCAAGAAAGCCTCCCAGTTAGGCCCCTTAGGGACTGGAACAGGAGGCCCCCCTTCTGAAGTTGCTACTGAGGTACCCCTTTCCAATAATCACCCCTTAGATGAGATTCATACTACAGAGGATGAACGTGATAGGGATACAGATGTTAGTGGGGATGAAGGGAGAACTAGCCCAGTGCCAAGTGTTATACGTGGCCCAGCTAACCTAAGGCTATTGGGGACTGACAATGGGATCATCCCATTGGATCTCCCCAGTGGACTTAACCAGGGGCTTGGGAGGCAGAGGAATCACTCAGGTGAGTCTAATGCTTCTCATGCCTCTAGAGGCTCTCAAGGTCACTCCAGAAGAAGGATGACCACCCCTCAGAGGAGGGAGCATGAGGCCAGAATGCAGGAAGCTCAGCTGAGAATCAGGAGACAGGAGCTAGAAGTAGCTCTGATGGAAGAGAAACTGAGTAAGGCTAGGCAACCTAAAGAGAGTGGGTCTATACCCACTGGTGGCAGCATTGTCCCTAAGGACAAAGATAGGGTCTTTGACAATAGGAACCTGTCCAAGGTTGTGCCCCCCTAAAAAAGTGGGGATGACATCCACAAATGGATGACTGCTCTTGAGAGAGCCTGCAAAGTGCAGCAGGTTCCTGAAGACCAGTGGGCAGCAATCTTATGGCTCTCCTTTGAAGGTAGAGGCAGAGATAGACTCTTCACTGTTAGAGAGGAGGATGTCAGAAACTACAGAGCCCTGAAGAGTGTCCTAGTTGATGGGTTAGGCTTAACCACTGAACAGTACAGGTTAATGTTCAGAGACACCCAGAAGACACAGACTCAGGACTGGTCTGAATACATTGAATGTGCCACTAAGGCATTGGAGGGTTGGTTGCTGGGGAGTAAGGTATCTGATTATACAGGATTGTACAATTTGATGATGAGAGAGCAGATTTTAAATAACTGTCAGAACCAGCAACTGCATCAACACTTGGTTGACTCAGATCTGACCTCTCCCCAAGAATTGGGAAAGAAGGCAGACAAATGGGTCAGAACCAGGGTTAAGCAAAAGAACCAGAACCAGGGCCAAGGGGGTGATCAGAAGAAAACAGACCAAAAGGGTGGAGATCAGAAATCTAAAGACCAGAAGTCTTCAACAGGGCCCCAAACTAGTACTAACGAGGGTGGGTCCCAGCCTAAAGGGAAGAAGAAAGAAGGTCCAAAGAAACCCTGGTGCAAATCTTGCAAGAATACAACTCACTGGACTAGTGATTGTAAGAAGGGTGGAGCCCCCAACACTGTTGCCCCTAAGGCACCTGCTCCCAGTACTACTGTTAGCAGTGTTGGTCCCCAGACAAAGGGTGTAGTGGGAATCACTATGGGAACTGAAGGAGATTCTGACTTAGACAGAACCCTGACACAGGCAGTCTTGATCTGTGATGGGGACATGGATTTGTCCCTGACTGTGAGCCCCAGTAACCTGGGCAAGTACAGACAGACTCCTTTAATAAATGAAAAAGTGGCCCAAGCCTACAGGGACACATGTG
This sequence comes from Triturus cristatus, assembly GCF_964204655.1. Classification (NCBI taxonomy): domain Eukaryota; kingdom Metazoa; phylum Chordata; class Amphibia; order Caudata; family Salamandridae; genus Triturus; species Triturus cristatus. The sequence continues at coordinate 927,700,149 of NC_140579.1, read as the reverse complement.
CCAGTGTCACTATGGTGACACCAGGCTTTGTGGACCCTGGACAGTACATACCAGGTGAGAACTACCTGGTGACCAATGCCAGCAATGCCACCACTTCACATAGTGTGGCAGTTGTTAACTTCTCATGGGGAGGGGTAGCTGGCCTCAAAAGGGTTGTGGTTAGTGCAGACCTCCCAGTAGAATGTTTGTTGGGCAATGACCTAGAGAGTTCTCTATGGTCAGAAGTGGAGTACAGGACACATGCAGAGATGTTAGGTATATCACCACATGTCCTTGCTGTGACCAGGTCACAGGCCAAAAAGTGCCTTACTGAACCACAGGTCTTGGATCCTGGAACAATGGACCAAGCACCTACCAAGAAGAAGAACAGGAGGGTTAAGGCTGTGCCTTCCCCCCTGCCTCCAAGTGATAATCAGCCTTCCCAGGAAGATGATCTAGAGGACCCTGAAGGAACTGTCCCTGAAGAGCTTGAACCTGATCAGGTTGAGTTTCTGGGGACAGGGGGACCTTCCAGGGCTGACTTGGGGCAAGCTCAGTTATCCTGTCCATCTCTTGAACCCCTAAGACAGCTGGCTGCTGCTGAGGCTGCTGGGAATGCTCAAGGTACCCATAAAGTGTATTGGGATGATGGGCTCCTTTATTACAGAGGCTAGAGACCCAAAACCTGGTGCAACCAGGAGGTTGGTTATACCTCTGCAATTTAGGGGCTTCCTTCTTACCTTGGCCCATGATATTCCTCTAGCAGGACACTTAGGCCAGAACAAGACTTGGGACAGGCTTGTCCCTCACTTTCACTGGCCTCACATGAATGAAGATACAAAGGAGTTTTGTCGCTCCTATGTGACCTGCCAAGCCAGTGGCAAATCAGGTGGCACAATAAAGGCCCCCCTAATACCACTACCTGTGGTGGGGGTCCCCTTTGAAAGAGTGGGAATAGATATAGTGGGTCCCATGGATCCTCCCACTGCATCTGGGCACAGATTTATACTTGTGGTAGTGGATCATGCCACCAGGTATCCAGAGGCAATTCCCCTTAGGACCACTACAGCTCCTGTTGTGGCCAGGGCCCTGCTGGGAGTATTCTCCAGAGTGGGGTTTCCTAAGGAGGTGGTTTCTGACAGAGGTACCAACTTCATGTCAGGATACTTGACAGCTATGTGGAAGGAATGTGGTGTCAACTACAAGTTCACCACTCCTCATCACCCACAATGCAATGGGCTTGTCGAGAGATTCAACAAGACCCTAAAGGGTATGATCAAAGGATTACCTGAAAAGCTCAGGCGAAGATGGGACATCTTTCTACCCTGCCTTCTGTTTGCTTACAGAGAGGTCCCACAAAAAGGAGTTGGCTACAGCCCCTTTGAATTGTTGTTTGGGCACCCTGTAAGAGGCCCACTGTGTTTAGTGAAGGAAGGGTGGGAGTTACCTCTCAAAAAGCCTAAACAAGACATAGTGGACTATGTACTTGGTCTCCGCTCCAGGATGGCTGAGTATATGGAGAAGGCATCCAAAAACCTTGAGGCGGCAAGCCAGGCCTTACAGAAAGCTTGGCATGACCAAAAGGCTGTCTTGGTTGAGTTTCAGCCAGGACAGAAGGTATGGGTGTTGGAGCCAGTGGCCCCAGCAGCACTCCAAGACAAATGGTCTGGACCCCATACAATCCTGGAAAAGAAGGGAGAGGTTACCTACTTGGTGGACCTAGGAACTCCCAGGAGTCCCCGCAGGGTACTCCATGTTAACAGGTTAAAAGCATATGTTGACAGGGCAGACATGGGCTTGCTCATGGCTACAGATGAGGGACAGGAGGAAGAGAGTGACCCTCTCCCAGACTTGTAGTCTCAGAACCCTGAAGATGGCTCAGTTGAAGGAGTGACCCTTGGAGGCAACCTCACTGACCATCAGCAGATTGAATGTAGACAGGTTCTACAGTCATTTCAACATATGTTCTCACTGATACCTAGTCAAACTGACTGGTGTACCCATGTGGTGGACACTGGTGACAGTCTGCCTGTGAAGAACAAACTTTACAGACAACCTGACCACGTCAGGGACTGTATAAAGGCTGAGGTACACAAAATGCTGGAACTGGGTGTCATTGAACCCTCAGAGAGCCCCTGGGCTACCCCAGTGGTTCTGGTCCCCAAACCTCACACCAAAGATGGCAAGAGAGAGATGAGGTTCTGTGTGGATTACAGAAGACTCAATGCTGTCACTAGGACAGATGCACATCCTATTCCAAGGGCAGATGAGCTCATAGATAAACTGGCTTCTGCTAAGTTTTTGAGCACATTTGATTTGACAGCTGGCTATTGGCAAATCAGGTTAGCTGAGGAGTCCAAGGCCAAAACAGCATTCTCAGCCCCCGGTGGACAATATCAATTTTTGGTGATGCCCTTTGGTCTGAAGAGTGCACCTGCCACCTTCCAAAGGTTGGTGAATCAAGTCCTTACTGGGTTGGATGACTTTTGTGCAGCATATCTTGATGACATTGCTGTCTTTAGCTCCACCTGGGAGGATCACCTGATCCACCTGAAGAAGGTACTTGAGGCTCTGCAAAAGGCAGGCCTCACTATCAAGGCTACTAAGTGCCAGATAGGGCAGAGTAAGGTTGTGTATTTGGGCCACCTTGTAGGTGGAGGCCAAGTTCAACCACTGGAGAGTAAGATACAATCCATCAAGGACTGGTCTCCTCCAACCACCCAGACTCAAGTTCGAGCTTTCTTGGGCTTGACTGGGTACTACAGGAAGTTTGTTAAGAACTATGGGTCCATTGTGACTCCTCTTAATGATCTGACATCCAAGAAGATGCCCAAAAAGGTTCAGTGGACAGTAAGCTGTCAAAAGGCATTTGATGACCTGAAGAAGGCCATGTGCTCTGCACCTATCCTGAAAAGTCCTGACTACTCCAAAGAGTTTATTGTCCAAACATATGCTTCTGAGTTGGGTGTGGGAGCGGTGTTGTCACAACTTAATGTAGATGGTCAAGACCAACCCATTGCTTTTATTAGCAGAAGGTTGACCCCCAGAGAGAAGAATTGGTCAGCTATTGAGAGGGAGGCCTTTGCTGTGGTTTGGGCCCTGAAGAAGCTGAGTCCATACTTGTTTGGCACTCACTTCAAGATTCAGACCGACCATAAGCCCCTCTTGTGGCTGAATCAGATGAAGGGTGAAAACCCCAAACTGCTTAGGTGGTCCATTTCCCTACAGGGGATGGACTTTACAGTGGAGCACCGGCCAGGTACAGACCATGGGAATGCAGATGGTCTCTCCAGGTACTTCCACTTAGGACATGAAGACGAGACTGGTCAAGGCTAGTTTAATGTCCCTGCGTTTGGGGGGGGGTTGTGTAGGAGAGTAGGGTCTGCTATCCTATGGTCACCCCAAATTTTTGCTTTTTGCTTCACTGGTTTTTGACATATTGAGGCTGTGGGCCTGCTAATCAGACCCCCAGCCTGCTGTTCTCTCTAACTAAATTGACACTATGCACCCTAGGTGCATAACCAATTGGAATTGGATCACCCTGTGAGCCCCTGTACCAGTGTACACTAGGTACCCAGGGAATTGGTGGATCTAAGGCCTACCAGGGGCTGAAGCATGTATTGTGCCACCCCTGGCCTGGCCTAACAAATTTGACACAACTGGCTGATCACTCAGCTGGGGTAAGTTGGTGTAACCACCTCTTACTTGGGTGTAGTATACCTATACCTAACCTTAAATGGGACACATGTTAACCTATAAGTCACTCCTATGGCAGGCCTTAACAATCCTGGAGGCAGAGTGCTTGGTTCCATGTGAGATGGTGCTCTGGCATGAGCTGAGCCTGTCTGCAGTGGTCGGAACAACTTCCTTCTACCGTTTCCAGATATCATCATACCATATACTCTTAAGTGCATCATGAACCTCGCGGTTAAATGCTATCTTTGGTTTGGCTTTATCAAAACATGTCGAGTAAGGTGTCATACGAATTGGAATACTAACCCCTCGCCAATTCTGGCGACGGGGTTAGCATTCCACCCTTCTAGAGGGACACGACATGTACAGTACCTGAAACCCGGGTAAAATCAGACATAGCCTCAGCTCCACAAAATGGATGCTGCCACCACAGACACAAGTCTGCCCTCCTGCTGCTGGGAGTCCTTCCAGCTTGGGAGACGTGGACAAAGGGTTTCCTGCCAGGGGAGGTGCGAGCACCACCCCAGACAGGATTTTGTGTATTGGTCAGGTAGGGCTTGAAAGAAACCAGACATGCCTGAGGCTCACAAGGAGCCTCGGTGCATATGCCAGTTCAATCCGGTCCTGGGGCACACCAGCCCTGGACCTGGGGCGAGCTGGACAAAGGATTGGGGGTGTAACCACCCCCTTCCTGGTCCCACCCTTAGGGAGGGACCTAGCAGGTAGTCCGGCCCCTAGAATCCGCTTAAAGGTAGGAGCTGTGTCCTAAGACTTCAGACATCCTGGAATCAACTTACTACAAAGAAGAAGACGGGAACTTCGACGCTCTGCTGCACAGAGGACTGAAGGAAATCTCCCCTATGGTCAGGGAGTGACCATCTTGCTAACGCAAGCACCAACCAGCTATTCAACGTCTGCTTTGCCGCCGCCTCCCGCCGGAGCCCGAGCCCAGAGCCCGACAAGACCTGGACCTCCAGACCTCTCACCGCCCGATCCACAGTCCCTGCAAAGAAGGAACCCGTGGAGGCACCGAGACACGTGGAGCCAGCCATCTTGGAAGACCGACGACAAGCTGCAAGTGCAACGACAGAGGCACCCTCCGAGTTGTGCTTTGGGTCCTGAGAAGCCCAACCACCGAGCAGCATCTGCACCAAAGGTGAGCCCTCCAGCATCTCCACGATCTGCGTGGGGCCCCTCTGCACTTTGCATCTCGACGCGCCTGCCCTGTCCCTGGCCCGTTGGCTAGTGGCCATTTTGGCGACCTATTTTGAAATCAACGACACTGGTCTGATTGCTCCAGACTGGCCCTAGCTGCTCTCCAAAAGAGCAGCCCCTCTGACCTTGCTGGTCAGAACAATCAGCTTTCCTCTCTTTCCACGACTCCTGCCTTTGCCCAGGCTTGTTTGCTTCTTTCGAGTCGCCGACACCGCCGACAGCGAGAGCCTGCGTGGGACAGCTCGTGACTCGACTCCTGGACGTCGTCGACCTTCAGGGACCACGTGGCTGCGGAGACAAGCTACACCTAACCACCTGTTTGCACCCGACATCGCCTGGTACCTACCTGGTGCCACGCCGGTCACTGGCTAGTGACTGTGAACACTGTCCCCTCTGCTTTCAGGTCTTCTACAACTCCGATCCACTCTTGGATCCACCGCATCTCTTCTGGACCGAACGCCTGCAGCATCTTTGTCATCAGGCTCCATTGAATCGATAGAAGAAACCCGACGCACTTCGAGACCTATGTACCCACTTCCTGTGGGTGAGGTAAAGCTGGCACTCCGGTGCCCAAGTGTAGAGAAACATCTCTAGTGTCTGTGTTTTGAATCTTAAGATCGTAGTCCAACCAGAAGACCCTTTCTGCAGTAACTTTTAAACTTTTACGCACCCATTGAAAACCTATGGGAGCCCGCGTGTGACTTTCCTCACTGCACACGCGACCCGTGGACCTCCTGGTCACTAACTGAAGTTAGCTCCTTGTAAGCCCAGCGATTCTAGAGGCCCTAGGCCTTTTCCCTTTCCTGTTCGTGGTACTTATACCACTATTTTAGTATATGGTTTGAGTGGCCACCAGGGCCCATCCATATAAAGTGCAACTTCTGTATATTGTGATACTTTCTTGTTTAACGATTTGTGCTCCTGTGCTCATAAAGAGTCTAGGGGATACTTTGAGAAATTAATACATATATATTATGAATATATATCTGTGTGGTGTCCTTTCATTGGTATAAAGGGGGGTTGCAATTGGTAAAACAGCCTGCTTAACACGCTTTAACGAGTTTAGCCTCAAAGACTGCTTAGTCTACGCTACCACTAGGGCAGCTAGTCCGAAAAGGTTGACTTACAACCACACCATAAGGGTTGCTTGGCATGGTACAAGGTGGTCACTTTAACTAGTGAACATCATATACCAGGCCAACTTCTCACACCCACCCACAAAGGGGTCCTCCCAGTCAGTGCACCAGCCCACCCCAGGAAGCGATTCGCCTCCCGCCAGCACTGCAGCACCACCCTCGTATGCGAAGGCAGGGCTCCACGCCAACCGCGCGAATATAGGAGTGGCTCGCAAGAGCCTCCCGGCATTGCATACCTGTCGACCCGATAGGCAGGTTCCGAACTCTGCGCGTATACCCAATCGTTTACCACCTGCAGTTGGGAAGCCCAATAATATAATTGGACATCCGGGAGGGCCAACCCCCCCTCGTACACTCCTCGTGTGAGTTTACGCATAGCTATCCTCGGGCTGCCACCGTCCCACAGCAGCGTGCGGATCAATCGAGATATGCGCCTGAACGCTCCACTCGGGATTGGATACGGCATATTCTGCAGGACGTACAGGAGCCGCGGCAAGGCCAGCATTTTGAATAGTGCAGCCCGCCCGGCAATAGTGAGAGGCAGGGATCGCCAGTGGGCCACATCAGAGGCAAGCCTCACCAAGTGTGGTTCAATGTTTTCCGCTAGGAATTCCGCGCTATCTCTGGTAACATAAATCCCCAAATACCGGAAGCCTTTAGTTTCCATCAATGCCGGGCATCCCGTCGGGATTCTCGGCGGCGGGCCAGAGAGGGGGTAAATGAGAGACTTGGACCAATTAATGGAGAAGCCAGAATAGCTCCCGAACAACTCGAAGAGGTGAAGCGCCTGGGCGATCGAGTGGTACGGGCGGGCCATATAGAGGACAATATCGTCCGCATACAAGGATATACGCTCTTCCCAGTCGTCATTGAGCGCCAAGCCCCAAAAAGACCTTTCCCGCCTGATCCAATGCGCCAGCGGCTCGAGAGCGAGGGCAAAAAGCAGTGGGGACAAAGGACACCCCTGTCTGGTCCCCCTCCGCAGGTGAAACGTTCGGGACATAGCCCCGTTCACCCTCACCCTCGCAACTGGCTGCTCATACAGTAACCTCACCCAGCTACAAAAAGTCAGGCCAAAGCCCAACTTCTGGAGGACCATAAAGAGGTAGGGCCACTCGATACTATCAAAGGCCATTGATGCATCTAGGGACATCAGGGCCGCTTGAGTATCCCCCACCGCCTCCGTCATGTACAGGACTCCATACATCCTTCTCAGATTATGCCGGGTGCTCCTATGGGGCATGAAACCTGACTGGTCTATATGGATAAGGTCCGGCAAAACCGACAATAATCTCGTCGCCAAGACCTTAGCCAATACTTTGGCCTCCATCTTTAACAGTGAGATTGGCCGGTATGAAGAACATAGGTCTGCCGGTTTCCCTGCCTTATGTATGACTACTATCGTGGCTTCTCTCTGATCCGGTGGGAGCCTACCCACCTCTCGTGCCTCCAGGAGCATGCTCCGCAACGGGTCAATAATCACACTAGCGTGACTCCTGTATAGTTCCACCGGGATCCCATTAGGCCCGGGAGCCTTCCATGCCTGCAGGGAGTTAAGGGCTTCCCCGATTTCCGCTCCCGTCAGGACGGAATCCAGACGGCTGGCTTGATCCTGCGAGAGAGTCGGGAGCGCAAAGTCTCTCAAGAACTCCTCACAGTCCCGTTCCGACCTGGTGCAGACCGGTGAATAGACTCCTTCATAATAGGATGCAAATGCTTGCGCTATATCCACACCTGTGTCCACCAAGGACCCGGAAGCATCCCTCACCCTCGCCACCCAAGATTTCTCGCGGTCTCGGCGCTCGAGCCATGCCAGCAATTTCATACTCTTATCCCCTGCGTCATAGATCCTGCGCTGCGTAGCCAGGGAATAGGCCAGTGCCTCGCCCTCGGCTAACGACCGGAGTTCCTGCTGCTTGAGCACCAGGGCGTGGGTCCGATCCGTCGAAGGGGTCCCGCCTGCCCTGCGCTCCAATTCCTCTATTTCCCGTTCCAGATGCTGAATCCGTCGCGGCGACTCCTTCTTTTGGGCCCCAATCAGCGCCTGGGCCTGGCCCCTGATGACCGTTTTGTACGCTTCCCACACGGTAATCTGAGAATCTACCGAGCCCTGATTGTCAGCAAAGCACTGCCGAGAGCATTCCCGCAGCTGATCTCTTGTGGAGTCATCCCGAAGGCGCCACGGGTCAAGCCTGGGAAAGGTCGCCCTAGCGGTTGTTGCCCCCATGAGGACCACCTCCACAGGGGAGTGGTCTGAGATTCCCCGGGCTATGATACAGGAGTCCACAAATTCTCCCAAATGATCCTCCCTAGCAAAGATATGATCCAGTCTAGAGAATGACCCATGTCTGGCAGAGTAGAACGTATATTGCCGTAGGGAGGGATGAAGCGAGCGCCATACGTCTCCAAGGCCCATCGCCGCCGTAAAGCCCCGCAAACCCATTTCCCCTCTACTGCCCCCCGCATCCCAGAACGATCCCAGTCAGCGTCCATGACCGCGTTGGTGTCACTGCCGAGCACAAGGAAGCCCTGAGGGAGGTCCAGCAAATGAGCCCCCAACTTTTGAAACGTCGGGGTCTGAAGGCCTGGCAGAACATAACAAGAGCAAAGGACCAGGAGCCTCCCTTCCCATTTACCTGCAACCGACACCATGCACCCCGAGTCCTCCGTCCATACCCTATTGATGATCAGGGGCAGTGCGGCTCGGATAAGGATCCCCACCCCCCTGGAACCCGACGTGAACCCCGAGTGAGCCACCAATTTGTAGCCGAAACGGTCTAGGGCCTTGCATCTATTGCCCCGAAGGTGCGTCTCCTGGAGGAGCACCACGTCCGGAGAGTGGCGCTTCACAAATTGTAGTACCAGTGTTCTCTTAATCTTGTTGCCCAGCCCATTTACATTCCACATCCAGATTCGCAGTTGTGAATGATCACCCCGTCCTGCACCAGGCCCCATGAGCTAACAAAACCATCCCCCCACCACATCCGCCCCGCCGACCACTCATCCATGCATTAAAGTGCGAACAACCATGAGCTAACCAAAAACAAACTCCCATCCCCAACCGTTCCCCCCAAACCCATCCCCCCCTCCCTGCCTCCCTGCTAAGTGAGCCCCCAACCACCCACCCTGAAAACTCGCAGAGTGCCTGTCGCCCCATCACCCCGGTGTCCACAAAACAAGGGAACATGAGTCTACAGTCCGCAGAAAATGTCATACTGCATTAACGGAGTTCACACCCCAATAACACCACAATAAAATGGACCCCACCGCACCCCCAAGAGCACTGCTCCCCCCCATCCTCAGATGACTAGACCAACCACCGGCCCAGACACCGTGATTAAACCGCCAGCCCATGATTGCAGCCCCACATCAGGCATCCTACCTCATATTCACCCCCCCGTGCACAGAAAGGGATCCCAACCACAGGCAGCACCCCACACACCCTTTCTCCTTCCAATCCATACCCCGTGCCACCCAAAAGCACTCTGGTCACTTAAAGGGAGTCTGTGTGTCCTCTCCGTGCTCTCGTGGCGGCGTGTGCTGTGCCCGGACCTCCCGCCCGGCGCAGCCAGCGGCCGCTCTCCGTGGACCACCCTGGCGGCTCACGAAGGGCTTTTTTGACCCCGTCGAAGGATCTTCGGAGGCGCTGGACGTGCAACGTGAAGTCGGGGAAAAAGCGAACGGTGGCATTCTCTAGCCTCAAGTCCCCAGACACTCGCGATGCCTGCAAGATGGCATCACGATCCCTGTAATTCAGGATACGAGCTATTATGGTGCGCGGAGGTGCCCCAGGCTTAGGCCTCCCCCCAGCGCGCGGTGAGCCCTTTCCACTGAAAAGAAGTTAGAGAGGCGTTTCGGCTTAAGGTGGTTTAAAATCAAGTCCTCTACAAAGCAGTCCATGGACGGGCCCTCCAATCCCTCCGGAACCCCCATGATGCGAAGGTTGTTGCGTCAGGCACGCCCTTCCTGATCCTCCAGGCGGTCCATCACGCTCGTTTGGTTTCTGGTGAGCGAGGCGACCTGTTCCTCCATTCGTTTCATTCTAGCCTGCAATCCCCAAATGCCACTCTCCGCTGCCGCCACCTTTTCGGACATCTTACGAAAATCCGCTCGAAGCAGGTTGACCTCCTCCGTGACTGAATCCAACTTCGGCTCCATCGTGCCCCGCATATCTTTAATCGCCAGCATTATGTCCCGAAGCGAGTGCTCCGGAGAGTCATCCTCCACTCCACCGCTCTGGCTCGCGCCCTGCTGGCCCTCGTCCCTGCCCATAGCCACCGTGTACTTATCAATGTGATTGGCCTGGGCCTGCTCCGATAACTTATTGCGACCCATGGCAGGAGTCCCGGTGAAGTTGACTAAGCAGTGTAGCAGGCTCCCAGGACCACCCCGTCAGAGGCCCAGGCCAGACCCCAACCAACCACAGTGGAGCCCGCGACCTGTCTCCCCTGGGGTCCACCACTGCAACAGTACGTATCGTCCCCTGAGCCCCACCGCTCACCTCCACTGCCGATGACAGTCCAGGCCTGCGCTGCCCCTCTTAGTGCTGTGACTATCCAAGCTGAAGAGATCTCCCAGGGGCCCAGGATGGTCCAGCAGTCGGGCCACCTCCTAGACAGTGAAGTGCCAGGGACCCCGGCGTGGGATCCCCCCAGAGTCCACAGCACTGCGCCAGCCCTCAACAGTGGGCGAAGAAGCCAGATCCGCAGATGCCCAGTGCAGGGACTCAGGGGCCCAGCACGAGCCCACCACGCCGGATTCCGTTCCTGCAGTCAGCCGCCTCCACTCCTATCTGGCAATCCGCTAATGACCAGCTCTCCGCCCCCGCCAGCTCCAGGCGCCACCGTGCTCTGGATAGCCTCAGGCAACAGTCTCTAATCCAGCAGGGCCCGACCGGCCCCGATCATCCCCCGTTGCTCACAGGCTACCAGAACGCCGCCGCAGTGCTCAACCGGCCGGCCCTAGCACCGCTCCCGGGTTCTCCCCCAGGCACCTTCCTGTGACTCACCAGGCCGGACCATAGGCGGCGGGTCGCATCCGCAGTGCAGCCATCGCAATCTGGCATCGGGCGCCCAATGTGCTCGCTGGGGAGTGTTCACGCCGCTCCGTCCTCTGAGCCACCCGGCACAGCAGCGCAGCTCGCTCCGCGATCCTGGATCACCTCCAGGCGGCGGGCGCCATTTTCTCGTCCTGCTCCACGTCTGCACGATTTCAACTCCTCTGCAGTCGGACGCACTGGGGCTGCCTTGGACCGGACGATCGCCACTGTCCCTTCGCCTTGCCTGCAGGTGGGTGTCCAATGCTGTACGGATTGTGACGGATTTGGGGCGATATACTGCGGGCTGCTAGCGCCGCTCACTCAGTGTGCGGCCATTTTCTTTGGCTGCAGGCCACGCCCCCCCCCCAGCTGTAGTTTTTGAACCCTAGCTCTGCTGGCACCAAGGGAAACCTAGCAAACCTATACATATTTGAAAACTAGACAAAAAAGGGGAATCCAGGATGGGGTGTCTTGACTGCCTTCCTCCAGGTTCTCTTACCCAGAATCCCTTGCAAACATAAAGAAATTGTAAAAAAAAAAAACACATTTTTGTCACATTTCTGTGATGAAAAGCTCTGGAATCTGCATGGATCCATAAATTTCCACTCACCCCACATTCTCCAAAGTCATCCGAGAAAAATGGTACCTCACTTATGTGGGTAGGCCTAGTGCCCGTGACATGAAACGGTGCAAAATGCAATGAGGACACACCAAAATTTCACAGTGAAAACGACCCTTTTTTGGCAAAGTGCCTAGCTGTCGTTTTTGAACCCTAGCTCTGCTGGCACCTAGGGAAACCTAGCAAACCTAAACATTTTTGAAAACTACACATCCAGGGGAATCCAGGATGGGGTGACTTGACTGCCTCCCTCCAGGTTCTGTTACCCAGAATCCCTTGCAAACCTAAACATTTGTCAAAAGAACATTTTTCTCACATTTCTGTGGTGGAAAGTTCTGGAATCTGTGTGGATCCACATATTTCTACTCACCCCGCGTTCCCCAAAGTCTTCTGAGAAAAATGGTACCCCACTTGCATGGGTAGGCCTAGTTCCCGCGACATGAAACGGCGCAAAACACAACATGGACACACCACAATTCCACAGTGAAAAATGACCCTTTTTTGGCAAAGTGCCTAGCTGTAGTTTTTGAACCCTAGCTTTGCTGGCACCAAGGGAAACCTAGCAAACCTATACATATTTGAAAACTAGACACCCAGGGCCGCTCCGTCCTCTGAGCCACCCGGCACCGCAGCGCAGCTCGCTCCGCGATCCCGGATCACCTCCAGGCGGCGGGCGGCATTTTCTCGTCCTGCTCCGCGTCCGCACGATTTCAACTCCTCTGCAGTCGGACGCACTGGGGCTGCCTTGGACCGGACGATCGCCGCTCGCCACTGTCCCTTCGCCTTGCCTGCAGGTGGGTGTCCAATGCTGTACGGATTGTGACGGATTTGGGGCGATATACTGCGGGCTGCTAGCACCGCTCACTCAGTGTGCGGCCATTTTCTTTGGCTGCAGGCCGCGCCCCCCCCTAGCTGTAGTTTTTGAACCCTAGCTCTGCTGGCACCAAGGAAAACCTAGCAAACCTATACATATTTGAAAACTAGACAAAAAAGGGGAATCCAGGATGGGGTGTCTTGACTGCCTTCCTCCAGGTTCTCTTACCCAGAATCCCTTGCAAACAAAGAAATTGTAAAAAAAAACCACATTTTTGTCACATTTCTGTGGTGGAATGTTCTGGAATCTACGTGGATCCACAAATTTCCACTCACCCCGCGTTTCCCAAAGTGTTCCGAGAAAAATGGCACCTCACTTGCGTGGGCAGGCCTAGTGCCCGTGACATGAAATGGTGCAAAATGCAACGTGGACACACAACAATTCCACAGTGAAAAATGAACCTTTTTTGGCAAAGTGCCTAGCTGTAGTTTTTGAACCCTAGCTCTGCTGGCACCAAGGGAAACCTAACAAACCTATACATATTTGAAAACTAGACAAAAAAGGGGAATCCAGGATGGGGTGTCTTGACTGCCTTCCTCCAGGTTCTCTTACCCATAATCCCTTGCAAACAAAGAAATTGTAAAAAAAAAAAAACATTTTTGTCACATTTCTGTGGTGGAATGTTCTGGAATCTGCGTGGATCCACAAATTTCCACTCACCCCGCGTTCCCCAAAGTGTTCCGAGAAAAATGGCACCTCACTTGCGTGGGCAGGCCTAGTGCCCGTGACATGAAATGGCGCAAAATGCAACGTGGACACACAACAATTCCACAGTGAAAAATGAACCTTTTTTGGCAAAGTGCCTAGCTGTAGTTTTTGAACCCTAGCTCTGCTGGCACCTAGGGAAACCTAGCAAACCTATACATTTTTTAAAACTAGACACCCAGGGGAATCCAGGATGGGGTGACTAGATTGCCTCCCTCCAGGTTCTGTTACACAGAATGCCTTGCAAACCAAAAAAATTGTCCAAAAAAACACATTTTCCTCACATTTTTGTGGTGGAAAGTTCTGGAATCTGTGTGGATCCACAAATTTCCACTCACCCCGCATTCCCCAAAGTCTTCCGACAAAAATGGTACCTCACTTGTGTGGGTAGGCCTTGTGCCCGCGACATGAAATAGCGCAAAATGCAACTTGGACACACCACAATTTTACAGTGAAAAATGACCCTTTTTTGGCAAAGTGCCTAGCTATAGTTTTTTAACCCTAGCTCTGCTGGCACCTACGGAAACCTAGCTAACCTATACATTTTTGAAAACTAGACACCCAGGGGAATCGAGGATGGGGTGACTTGATTGCCTCCCTCCAGGTTCTGTTACCCAGAATCCCTTGCAAACCTAAACAATTGTCAAAAAAACATTTTTCTCACATTTCTGTGGGGGAAAGTTCTGGAATCTGCGTGGATCCACATATTTCTACTCACCCCGCGTTCCCCAAAGTCTTATGAGAAAAATGGTACCCCACTTGCATGGGTAGGCCTAGTTCCCGCGACATGAAACGGTGCAAAACACAACATGGACACACCACAATTCCACAGTGAAAAATGACCCTTTTTTGGCAAAGTGCCTAGCTGTAGTTTTTGAACCCTAGCTCTGCTGGCACCTAGGGAAACCTAGCAAATCTATACATTTTTTTAAACTAGACACCCAGGGGAATCCAGGATGGGGTGACTAGAATGCCTCCCTCCAGGTTCTGTTACCCAGAATGCCTTGCAAACCAAAAAAATTGTCCAAAAAAACAAATTTTCCTCACATTTCTTTGATAAAAGGTCTGGAATCTGCATGGATCCACACATTTCCACTCACCCCACATTCCCCAAAGTCATCCGAGAAAAAGGGTACCTCACTTACGTGGGTAGGCCTAGTGCCCGTGACATGAAACGGCGCAAAATGCAATGAGGACACACCACAATTTCACAGTGAAAACGACCCTTTTTTGGCAAAGTGCCTAGCTGTAGTTTTTTAACCCTAGCTCTGCTGGCACCTAGGGAAACCTAGCAACCCTATACATTTATGAAAACTAGACACCCAGGGGAATCCAGGATGGGGTGACTAGATTGCCTCCCTCCAGGTTCTGTTACCCAGAATGCCTTGCAAACCAAAACAATTGTCCAAAAAAACACATTTTCCTCACATTTCTGTGGTGGAAAGTTCTGGATTCTGCGTGGATCCACAAATTTCCACTCACCCCGCATTCCCCAAAGTCATCCGAGAAAAATGGTACCTCACTTGCGTGGGTACGCCTCGTGTCCACGACATGAAACGGCGCAAAATGCAACTTGGACACACCACAATTTCACAGTGAAAAATGACCCTTTTTTGGCAAAGTGCCTAGCTATAGTTTTTTAACCCTAGCTCTGCTGGCACCTACGGAAACCTAGCTAACCTATACATTTTTGAAAACTAGACACCCAGGGGAATCGAGGATGGAGTGACTTGATTGCCTCCCTCCAGGTTCTGTTACCCAGAATGCCTTGCAAACCAAAAAAATTGTCAAAAAAACATATTTTCCTCACATTTCTGTGATGAAAAGTTCAGGAATCTGCATGGATCCACAAATTTCCGCAAGGCTATTGCCCTTGGCTATCATTACCTGTTCTTCCTTTGTTGGCCTGTAGAACATGCCGTGTGACTGAGAGTACTGTCTGGTGCATCTTGGGTCCATCTTACACTATGGTTCTTGCTGGGGAAGGGAAGAGGCGGTTTCTTGGAAGTCAGCAATATCTTACCGGGACACCCGGGGGTTGAGGATATAATAGGCTAATTTTGAGTTGCAGTTGTTTTATTTATTGTTTCTTTTTGTTGTGGTTGCTGTTTCTATTTTATTCTTCTTCGTTTGTGTTTTGGATTCTTTATTGGCACCTTATCAATGTATTCCGAGACAAATGGTACCTCACTTGCGTGGGTAGGCGTAGTGCCCGCGACATGAAACGGCGCAAAATGCAACGTGGACACACCACAATTTCACAGTGAAAAATGACCCTTTTTTGGCAAAGTGCCTAGCTGTAGTTTTTGAACCCTAGCTCTGCTGGCACCCAGGGAAACCTAGCAAATCTATATATTTTTCAAAACTAGACATCCAGGGGAATCCAGGATGGGGTGATTTGACTGCCTCCCTCCAGGTTCTGTTACCCAGAATCCCTTGCAAACCTAAACAATTGTCAAAAAACATTTTTCTCACATTTCTGTGGTGGAAAGTTCTGGAATCTGTGTGGATCCACATATTTCTACTCACCCCGCGTTCCCCAAAGTCTTCTGAGAAAAATGGCACCCCACTTGCATAGGTAGGCCTAGTGCCCGTGACATGAAACGGCGCAAAACACAACATGGACACACCACAATTCCACAGTGAAAAATGACCCTTTTTTGGCAAAGTGCCTAGCTGTAGTTTTTTTTTTTTGTTTTTAATTCTTTTTATTAACTTTGCTCATGGTCACAAACAGAATACAGCCATCGGCAGAATGCATAGTGACTAATTATTGTGCACGATACCCATACAATTCTACACAATAAACCAAGGACCCCCCTACGCCCCACCCCGCACACCCCGAAACCTCTTCCATGAACCCCACACCCTATGCCACTTTTTTGCACAGCCACTGGCGTTGTATATGGTTTCTTCCGCCCTCTGACACCAATCCAAGTCCCTGAGCCATTGATCCCACTGCGGCGGCTCCTGCGCCCCTCAACAGCTGGCAATGTTGCGTTTCGCTACTCCGGCCGCCAACGCAAGCCATATTTCATGGTACCTGGACCAGTCAGTGGAGCCTTTAATCATGAGAAGAAGCCACTTGGGCTCCACCGGGACCTGCGAACCCACCACAATCGACATCGTCCGAGCCACCTTCGTCCAAAAGGGTACAATGTTCGGGCATGCCCAAAGGATATGATAGAATGACCCTTCCTCCTGGCATCCCCGCGCGCATAACGGGGACAAGCTCCTACCCCATGCGAAAAGGTGGGTACGCGGGTAATACACCCGATGTAGGATCTCTAGCTGCACGAGGTGGAATCTTACCCGAATAGCCACCTCGCGCGGGCTTTGTAAAGCATCCTGCCAGTCATCGTTCTCGAGGCGGCCTATGTCTACCTCCCACCTCTCCCGCAGGGACTCCAACGGATCAGGCATATTGTTTATGAGTTTACGATAAATGGTAGCCGTGGGCCTACCTAAGATGGGATCCAACAAAAGCCTGTCCTCCATGGGAGAATACTCCGGGATAAAAACGTCCGGGCTCACCTGGGACCGCAGGGCATGTCGAAGGCGAAGATAATGAAACCGCTGGGACTCGTGCATTCGTAATTCTTGTTGGAGGTACTCAAAGGATCTGGGGGCCTCTCTTTTCCAGACATCCCCCAGGTATTCTATTCCAATCAACCTCCAGCCCTTGAAGCCCGCAAGTCCCTTAACCTCTGGCAGATAATCCCCGACTGTAGGAGAGTAGGGTCTGCTATCCTATGGTCACCCCAAATTTTTGCTTTTTGCTTCACTGGTTTTTGACATATTGAGGCTGTGGGCCTGCTAATCAGACCCCCAGCCTGCTGTTCTCTCTAACTAAATTGACACTATGCACCCTAGGTGCATAACCAATTGAAATTGGATCACCCTGTGAGCCCCTGTACCAGTGTACACTAGGTACCCAGGGCATTGGTGGATCTAAGGCCTACCAGGGGCTGAAGCATGTATTGTGCCACCCCTGGCCTGGCCTACAAATTTGACACAACTGGCTGATCACTCAGCTGGGTTAAGTTGGTGTAACCACCTCTTACTTAGGTGTAGTATACCTATACCTAACCTTAAATGGGACACATGTTAACCTATAAGTCACTCCTATGGCAGGCCTTAACAATCCTGGAGGCAGAGTGCTTGGTTCCATGTGAGATGGTGCTCTGGCATGAGCTGAGCCTGTCTGCAGTGGTCGGAACAACTTCCTTCTACCGTTTCCAGATATCGTCATACCATATACTCTTAATTGCATTATGAACCTCGCGGTTAAATGCTATCTTTGGTTTGGCTTTATCAAAACATGTCGAGTAAGGTGTCATACGAATTGGAATACTAACCCCTCGCCAATTCTGGCGACGGGGTTAGCATTCCACCCTTCTAGAGGGACACGACATGTACAGTACCTGAAACCCGGGTAAAATCAGACATAGCCTAAGCTCCACAAAATGGATGCTGCCACCACAGACACAAGTCTGCCCTCCTGCTGCTGGGAGTCCTTCCAGCTTGGGAGACGTGGACAAAGGGTTTCCTGCCAGGGGAGGTGCGAGCACCACCCCAGACAGGATTTTGTGTATTGGTCAGGTAGGGCTTGAAAGAAACCAGACATGCGTGAGGCTCACAAGGAGCCTCGGTGCATATGCCAGTTCAATCCGGTCCTGGGGCACACCAGCCCCGGACCTGGGGCGAGCTGGACAAAGGATTGGGGGTGTAACCACCCCCCTTCCTGGTCCCACCCTTAGGGAGGGACCTAGCAGGTAGTCCGGCCCCTAGAATCCGCTTAAAGGTAGGAGCTGTGTCCTAAGACTTCAGACATCCTGGAATCAACTTACTACAAAGAAGAAGACGGGAACTTCGACGCTCTGCTGCACAGAGGACTGAAGGAAATCTCCCCTATGGTCAGGGAGTGACCATCTTGCTAACGCAAGCACCAACCAGCTATTCAACGTCTGCTTTGCCGCCGCCTCCCGCCAGAGCCCGAGCCCAGAGCCCGACAAGACCTGGACCTCCAGACCTCTCACCGCTCGATCCACAGTCCCTGCAAAGAAGGAACCCGTGGAGGCACCGAGACACGTGGAGCCAGCCATCTTGGAAGACCGACGACAAGCTGCAAGTGCAACGACAGAGGCAACCTCCGAGTTGTGCTTTGGGTCCTGAGAAGCCCAACCACCGAGCAGCATCTGCACCAAAGGTGAGCCCTCCAGCATCTCCACGATCTGCGTGGGGCCCCTCTGCACTTTGCATCTCGACGCGCCTGCCCGGTCCCTGGCCCGTTGGCTAGTGGCCATTTTGGCGACCTATTTAGAAATCAACGATGCTGGTCTGGTTGCTCCAGACTGGCCCTAGCTGCTCTCCAAAAGAGCAGCCCCTCTGACCTTGCTGGTCAGAACAATCAGCTTTCCTCTCTTTCAACGACTCCTGCCTTTGCCCAGGCTTGTTTGCTTCTTTCGAGTCGCCGACACCGCCGACAGCGAGAGCCTGCGTGGGACAGCTCGTGACTTGACTCCTGGACGTCGTCGACCTTCAGGGACCACGTGGCTGCGGAGACAAGCTACACCTAACCACCTGTTTGCACCCGACATCGCCTGGTACCTACCTGGTGCCACGCCGGTCACTGGCTAGTGACTGTGAACACTGTCCCCTCTGCTTTCAGGTCTTCTACAACTCCGATCCATTCTTGGATCCACCGCATCTCTTCTGGACCGACCGCCTGCAGCATCTTTGTCATCAGGCTCCATTGAATCGATAGAAAAAACCCGATGCACTTCGAGACCTATGCACCCGCTTCCTGTGGGTGAGGTAAAGCTGGCACTCCGGTGCCCAAGTGTAGAGAAACATCTCTAGTGTCTGTGTTTTGAATCTTAAGATCGTAGTCCATCCAGAAGACCCTTTCTGCAGTAACTTTTAAACTTTTACGCACCCATTGAAAACCTATGGGAGCCCGCGTGTGACTTTCCTCACTGCACACGCGACCCGTGGACCTCCTGGTCACTAACTGAAGTTAGCTCCTTGTAGGCCCAGCGATTCTAGAGGCCCTAGGCCTTTTCCCTTTCCTGTTCGTGGTACTTATACCACTATTTTAGTATATGGTTTTAGTGGCCACCAGGGCCCATCCATATACAGTGCAACTTCTGTATATTATAACGTTGTCTTGTTTAACGATTTGTGCTCCTGTGCTCATAAAGAGTCTAGGGGATACTTTGAGAAATAAATACATATATATTTTGAATATATATCTGTGTGGTGTCCTTTCATTGGTATAAAGGGGGGTTGCAATTGGTAAAACAGCCTGCTTAACACGCTTTAACGAGTTTAGCCTCAAAGACTGCTTATCCTACGCTACCACTAGGGCAGCTAGTCCGAAAAGGTTGACTTACAACCACACCATAAGGGTTGCTTGGCATGGTACAAGGTGGTCACTTTAACTAGCGAACATCATATACCAGGCCAACTTCTCACATTGGTGAGCAGCGGTTGGATTTGAGCTTGCTGTGTTTTACCATTGTAATCTCTTGGTTACCAATTGAAAGATCACATAGGTACCTGTAGGTACATATAAAACAAGATAGATATACTTAAGTTCTACTGAACTTAGTTGTTGTAGAGCAAAGGGAGTAGCACACCCTGACTACAACTACTAGATAGGTTTAGTAGGAAAACCCAAGTGTAGGTAGATTGCAACACATCCACCCACACTTAAGAGCAATGGCTGGGGCAGAGGGGTCCAATGTACCCATCTCTGTTGAGAGTGACCCCCAGAGGGCACCATCCATCTTTGCTACCCTAAACCAAAATGAGCTCAGGCAGTTGGCAAATATCAGGGGCCTTAAACAGCCCAAGAACCCTACCTCTGCTGAACTCAGGGAGCTTTTACAAGCTGATGAAGATCAGAAAGCTCTCAAGAAAGCCTCCCAGTTAGGCCCCTTAGGGACTGGAACAGGAGGCCCCCCTTCTGAAGTTGCTACTGAGGTACCCCTTTCCAATAATCACCCCTTAGATGAGATTCATACTACAGAGGATGAACGTGATAGGGATACAGATGTTAGTGGGGATGAAGGGAGAACTAGCCCAGTGCCAAGTGTTATACGTGGCCCAGCTAACCTAAGGCTATTGGGGACTGACAATGGGATCATCCCATTGGATCTCCCCAGTGGACTTAACCAGGGGCTTGGGAGGCAGAGGAATCACTCAGGTGAGTCTAATGCTTCTCATGCCTCTAGAGGCTCTCAAGGTCACTCCAGAAGAAGGATGACCACCCCTCAGAGGAGGGAGCATGAGGCCAGAATGCAGGAAGCTCAGCTGAGAATCAGGAGACAGGAGCTAGAAGTAGCTCTGATGGAAGAGAAACTGAGTAAGGCTAGGCAACCTAAAGAGAGTGGGTCTATACCCACTGGTGGCAGCATTGTCCCTAAGGACAAAGATAGGGTCTTTGACAATAGGAACCTGTCCAAGGTTGTGCCCCCCTAAAAAAGTGGGGATGACATCCACAAATGGATGACTGCTCTTGAGAGAGCCTGCAAAGTGCAGCAGGTTCCTGAAGACCAGTGGGCAGCAATCTTATGGCTCTCCTTTGAAGGTAGAGGCAGAGATAGACTCCTCACTGTTAGAGAGGAGGATGTCAGAAACTACAGAGCCCTGAAGAGTGTCCTAGTTGATGGGTTAGGCTTAACCACTGAACAGTACAGGTTAATGTTCAGAGACACCCAGAAGACACAGACTCAGGACTGGTCTGAATACATTGAATGTGCCACTAAGGCATTGGAGGGTTGGTTGCTGGGGAGTAAGGTATCTGATTATACAGGATTGTACAATTTGATGATGAGAGAGCAGATTTTAAATAACTGTCAGAACCAGCAACTGCATCAACACTTGGTTGACTCAGATCTGACCTCTCCCCAAGAATTGGGAAAGAAGGCAGACAAATGGGTCAGAACCAGGGTTAAGCAAAAGAACCAGAACCAGGGCCAAGGGGGTGATCAGAAGAAAACAGACCAAAAGGGTGGAGATCAGAAATCTAAAGACCAGAAGTCTTCAACAGGGCCCCAAACTAGTACTAACGAGGGTGGGTCCCAGCCTAAAGGGAAGAAGAAAGAAGGTCCAAAGAAACCCTGGTGCAAATCTTGCAAGAATACAACTCACTGGACTAGTGATTGTAAGAAGGGTGGAGCCCCCAACACTGTTGCCCCTAAGGCACCTGCTCCCAGTACTACTGTTAGCAGTGTTGGTCCCCAGACAAAGGGTGTAGTGGGAATCACTATGGGAACTGAAGGAGATTCTGACTTAGACAGAACCCTGACACAGGCAGTCTTGATCTGTGATGGGGACATGGATTTGTCCCTGACTGTGAGCCCCAGTAACCTGGGCAAGTACAGACAGACTCCTTTAATAAATGAAAAAGTGGCCCAAGCCTACAGGGACACATGTGCCAGTGTCACTATGGTGACACCAGGCTTTGTGGACCCTGGACAGTACATACCAGGTGAGAACTACCTGGTGACCAATGCCAGCAATGCCACCACTTCACATAGTGTGGCAGTTGTTAACTTCTCATGGGGAGGGGTAGCTGGCCTCAAAAGGGTTGTGGTTAGTGCAGACCTCCCAGTAGAATGTTTGTTGGGCAATGACCTAGAGAGTTCTCTATGGTCAGAAGTGGAGTACAGGACACATGCAGAGATGTTAGGTATATCACCACATGTCCTTGCTGTGACCAGGTCACAGGCCAAAAAGTGCCTTACTGAACCACAGGTCTTGGATCCTGGAACAATGGACCAAGCACCTACCAAGAAGAAGAACAGGAGGGTTAAGGCTGTGCCTTCCCCCCTGCCTCCAAGTGATGATCAGCCTTCCCAGGAAGATGATCTAGAGGACCCTGAAGGAACTGTCCCTGAAGAGCTTGAACCTGATCAGGTTGAGTTTCTGGGGACAGGGGGACCTTCCAGGGCTGACTTGGGGCAAGCTCAGTTATCCTGTCCATCTCTTGAACCCCTAAGACAGCTGGCTGCTGCTGAGGCTGCTGGGAATGCTCAAGGTACCCATAAAGTGTATTGGGATGATGGGCTCCTTTATTACAGAGCCTAGAGACCCAAAACCTGGTGCAACCAGGAGGTTGGTTATACCTCTGCAATTTAGGGGCTTCCTTCTTACCTTGGCCCATGATATTCCTCTAGCAGGACACTTAGGCCAGAACAAGACTTGGGACAGGCTTGTCCCTCACTTTCACTGGCCTCACATGAATGAAGATACAAAGGAGTTTTGTCGCTCCTATGTGACCTGCCAAGCCAGTGGCAAATCAGGTGGCACAATAAAGGCCCCCCTAATACCACTACCTGTGGTGGGGGTCCCCTTTGAAAGAGTGGGAATAGATATAGTGGGTCCCATGGATCCTCCCACTGCATCTGGGCACAGATTTATACTGGTGGTAGTGGATCATGCCACCAGGTATCCAGAGGCAATTCCCCTTAGGACCACTACAGCTCCTGTTGTGGCCAGGGCCCTGCTGGGAGTATTCTCCAGAGTGGGGTTTCCTAAGGAGGTGGTTTCTGACAGAGGTACCAACTTCATGTCAGGATACTTGACAGCTATGTGGAAGGAATGTGGTGTCAACTACAAGTTCACCACTCCTCATCACCCACAATACAATGGGCTTGTCGAGAGATTCAACAAGACCCTAAAGGGTATGATCAAAGGATTACCTGAAAAGCTCAGGCGAAGATGGGACATCTTTCTACCCTGCCTTCTGTTTGCTTACAGAGAGGTCCCACAAAAAGGAGTTGGCTACAGCCCCTTTGAATTGTTGTTTGGGCACCCTGTAAGAGGCCCACTGTGTTTAGTGAAGGAAGGGTGGGAGTTACCTCTCAAAAAGCCTAAACAAGACATAGTGGACTATGTACTTGGTCTCCGCTCCAGGATGGCTGAGTATATGGAGAAGGCATCCAAAAACCTTGAGGCAAGCCAGGCCTTACAGAAAGCTTGGCATGACCAAAAGGCTGTCTTGGTTGAGTTTCAGCCAGGACAGAAGGTATGGGTGTTGGAGCCAGTGGCCCCAGCAGCACTCCAAGACAAATGGTCTGGACCCCATACAATCCTGGAAAAGAAGGGAGAGGTTACCTACTTGGTGGACCTAGGAACTCCCAGGAGTCCCCGCAGGGTACTCCATGTTAACAGGTTAAAAGCATATGTTGACAGGGCAGACATGGGCTTGCTCATGGCTACAGATGAGGGACAGGAGGAAGAGAGTGACCCTCTCCCAGACTTGTAGTCTCAGAACCCTGAAGATGGCTCAGTTGAAGGAGTGACCCTTGGAGGCAACCTCACTGACCATCAGCAGATTGAATGTAGACAGGTTCTACAGTCATTTCAACATATGTTCTCACTGATACCTAGTCAAACTGACTGGTGTACCCATGTGGTGGACACTGGTGACAGTCTGTCTGTGAAGAACAAACTTTACAGACAACCTGACCACGTCAGGGACTGTATAAAGGCTGAGGTACACAAAATGCTGGAACTGGGTGTCATTGAACCCTCAGAGAGCCCCTGGGCTACCCCAGTGGTTCTGGTCCCCAAACCTCACACCAAAGATGGCAAGAGAGAGATGAGGTTCTGTGTGGATTACAGAAGACTCAATGCTGTCACTAGGACAGATGCACATCCTATTCCAAGGGCAGATGAGCTCATAGATAAACTGGCTTCTGCTAAGTTTTTGAGCACATTTCATTTGACAGCTGGCTATTGGCAAATCAGGTTAGCTGAGGAGTCCAAGGCCAAAACAGCATTCTCAGCCCCCGGTGGACAATATCAATTTTTGGTGATGCCCTTTGGTCTGAAGAGTGCACCTGCCACCTTCCAAAGGTTGGTGAATCAAGTCCTTACTGGGTTGGATGACTTTTGTGCAGCATATCTTGATGACATTGCTGTCTTTAGCTCCACCTGGGAGGATCACCTGATCCACCTGAAGAAGGTACTTGAGGCTCTGCAAAAGGCAGGCCTCACTATCAAGGCTACTAAGTGCCAGATAGGGCAGAGTAAGGTTGTGTATTTGGGCCACCTTGTAGGTGGAGGCCAAGTTCAACCACTGGAGAGTAAGATACAATCCATCAAGGACTGGTCTCCTCCAACCACCCAGACTCAAGTTCGAGCTTTCTTGGGCTTGACTGGGTACTACAGGAAGTTTGTTAAGAACTATGGGTCCATTGTGACTCCTCTTAATGATCTGACATCCAAGAAGATGCCCAAAAAGGTTCAGTGGACAGTAAGCTGTCAAAAGGCATTTGATGACCTGAAGAAGGCCATGTGCTCTGCACCTATCCTGAAAAGTCCTGACTACTCCAAAGAGTTTATTGTCCAAACATATGCTTCTGAGTTGGGTGTGGGAGCGGTGTTGTCACAACTTAATGTAGATGGTCAAGACCAACCCATTGCTTTTATTAGCAGAAGGTTGACCCCCAGAGAGAAGAATTGGTCAGCTATTGAGAGGGAGGCCTTTGCTGTGGTTTGGGCCCTGAAGAAGCTGAGTCCATACTTGTTTGGCACTCACTTCAAGATTCAGACCGACCATAAGCCCCTCTTGTGGCTGAATCAGATGAAGGGTGAAAACCCCAAACTGCTTAGGTGGTCCATTTCCCTACAGGGGATGGACTTTACAGTGGAGCACCGGCCAGGTACAGACCATGGGAATGCAGATGGTCTCTCCAGGTACTTCCACTTAGGACATGAAGACGAGACTGGTCAAGGCTAGTTTAATGTCCCTGCGTTTGGGGGGGGGGTTGTGTAGGAGAGTAGGGTCTGCTATCCTATGGTCACCCCAAATTTTTGCTTTTTGCTTCACTGGTTTTTGACATATTGAGGCTGTGGGCCTGCTAATCAGACCCCCAGCCTGCTGTTCTCTCTAACTAAATTGACACTATGCACCCTAGGTGCATAACCAATTGGAATTGGATCACCCTGTGAGCCCCTGTACCAGTGTACACTAGGTACCCAGGGCATTGGTGGATCTAAGGCCTACCAGGGGCTGAAGCATGTATTGTGCCACCCCTGGCCTGGCCTAACAAATTTGACACAACTGGCTGATCACTCAGCTGGGGTAAGTTGGTGTAACCACCTCTTACTTGGGTGTAGTATACCTATACCTAACCTTAAATGGGACACATGTTAACCTATAAGTCACTCCTATGGCAGGCCTTAACAATCCTGGAGGCAGAGTGCTTGGTTCCATGTGAGATGGTGCTCTGGCATGAGCTGAGCCTGTCTGCAGTGGTCGGAACAACTTCCTTCTACCGTTTCCAGATATCATCATACCATATACTCTTAAGTGCATCATGAACCTCGCGGTTAAATGCTATCTTTGGTTTGGCTTTATCAAAACATGTCGAGTAAGGTGTCATACGAATTGGAATACTAACCCCTCGCCAATTCTGGCGACGGGGTTAGCATTCCACCCTTCTAGAGGGACACGACATGTACAGTACCTGAAACCCGGGTAAAATCAGACATAGCCTCAGCTCCACAAAATGGATGCTGCCACCACAGACACAAGTCTGCCCTCCTGCTGCTGGGAGTCCTTCCAGCTTGGGAGACGTGGACAAAGGGTTTCCTGCCAGGGGAGGTGCGAGCACCACCCCAGACAGGATTTTGTGTATTGGTCAGGTAGGGCTTGAAAGAAACCAGACATGCCTGAGGCTCACAAGGAGCCTCGGTGCATATGCCAGTTCAATCCGGTCCTGGGGCACACCAGCCCTGGACCTGGGGCGAGCTGGACAAAGGATTGGGGGTGTAACCACCCCCTTCCTGGTCCCACCCTTAGGGAGGGACCTAGCAGGTAGTCTGGCCCCTAGAATCCGCTTAAAGGTAGGAGCTGTGTCCTAAGACTTCAGACATCCTGGAATCAACTTACTACAAAGAAGAAGACGGGAACTTCGACGCTCTGCTGCACAGAGGACTGAAGGAAATCTCCCCTATGGTCAGGGAGTGACCATCTTGCTAACGCAAGCACCAACCAGCTATTCAACGTCTGCTTTGCCGCCGCCTCCCGCCGGAGCCCGAGCCCAGAGCCCGACAAGACCTGGACCTCCAGACCTCTCACCGCCCGATCCACAGTCCCTGCAAAGAAGGAACCCGTGGAGGCACCGAGACACGTGGAGCCAGCCATCTTGGAAGACCGACGACAAGCTGCAAGTGCAACGACAGAGGCACCCTCCGAGTTGTGCTTTGGGTCCTGAGAAGCCCAACCACCGAGCAGCATCTGCACCAAAGGTGAGCCCTCCAGCATCTCCACGATCTGCGTGGGGCCCCTCTGCACTTTGCATCTCGACGCGCCTGCCCTGTCCCTGGCCCGTTGGCTAGTGGCCATTTTGGCGACCTATTTTGAAATCAACGACACTGGTCTGATTGCTCCAGACTGGCCCTAGCTGCTCTCCAAAAGAGCAGCCCCTCTGACCTTGCTGGTCAGAACAATCAGCTTTCCTCTCTTTCCACGACTCCTGCCTTTGCCCAGGCTTGTTTGCTTCTTTCGAGTCGCCGACACCGCCGACAGCGAGAGCCTGCGTGGGACAGCTCGTGACTCGACTCCTGGACGTCGTCGACCTTCAGGGACCACGTGGCTGCGGAGACAAGCTACACCTAACCACCTGTTTGCACCCGACATCGCCTGGTACCTACCTGGTGCCACGCCGGTCACTGGCTAGTGACTGTGAACACTGTCCCCTCTGCTTTCAGGTCTTCTACAACTCCGATCCACTCTTGGATCCACCGCATCTCTTCTGGACCGAACGCCTGCAGCATCTTTGTCATCAGGCTCCATTGAATCGATAGAAGAAACCCGACGCACTTCGAGACCTATGTACCCACTTCCTGTGGGTGAGGTAAAGCTGGCACTCCGGTGCCCAAGTGTAGAGAAACATCTCTAGTGTCTGTGTTTTGAATCTTAAGATCGTAGTCCAACCAGAAGACCCTTTCTGCAGTAACTTTTAAACTTTTACGCACCCATTGAAAACCTATGGGAGCCCGCGTGTGACTTTCCTCACTGCACACGCGACCCGTGGACCTCCTGGTCACTAACTGAAGTTAGCTCCTTGTAGGCCCAGCGATTCTAGAGGCCCTAAGCCTTTTCCCTTTCCTGTTCGTGGTACTTATACCACTATTTTAGTATATGGTTTGAGTGGCCACCAGGGCCCATCCATATAAAGTGCAACTTCTGTATATTGTGATACTTTCTTGTTTAACGATTTGTGCTCCTGTGCTCATAAAGAGTCTAGGGGATACTTTGAGAAATTAATACATATATATTATGAATATATATCTGTGTGGTGTCCTTTCATTGGTATAAAGGGGGGTTGCAATTGGTAAAACAGCCTGCTTAACACGCTTTAACGAGTTTAGCCTCAAAGACTGCTTAGTCTACGCTACCACTAGGGCAGCTAGTCCGAAAAGGTTGACTTACAACCACACCATAAGGGTTGCTTGGCATGGTACAAGGTGGTCACTTTAACTAGTGAACATCATATACCAGGCCAACTTCTCACACCCACCCACAAAGGGGTCCTCCCAGTCAGTGCACCAGCCCACCCCAGGAAGCGATTCGCCTCCCGCCAGCACTGCAGCACCACCCTCGTATGCGAAGGCAGGGCTCCACGCCAACCGCGCGAATATAGGAGTGGCTCGCAAGAGCCTCCCGGCATTGCATACCTGTCGACCCGATAGGCAGGTTCCGAACTCTGCGCGTATACCCAATCGTTTACCACCTGCAGTTGGGAAGCCCAATAATATAATTGGACATCCGGGAGGGCCAACCCCCCCTCGTACACTCCTCGTGTGAGTTTACGCATAGCTATCCTCGGGCTGCCACCGTCCCACAGCAGCGTGCGGATCAATCGAGATATGCGCCTGAACGCTCCACTCGGGATTGGATACGGCATATTCTGCAGGACGTACAGGAGCCGCGGCAAGGCCAGCATTTTGAATAGTGCAGCCCGCCCGGCAATAGTGAGAGGCAGGGATCGCCAGTGGGCCACATCAGAGGCAAGCCTCACCAAGTGTGGTTCAATGTTTTCCGCTAGGAATTCCGCGCTATCTCTGGTAACATAAATCCCCAAATACCGGAAGCCTTTAGTTTCCATCAATGCCGGGCATCCCGTCGGGATTCTCGGCGGCGGGCCAGAGAGGGGGTAAATGAGAGACTTGGACCAATTAATGGAGAAGCCAGAATAGCTCCCGAACAACTCGAAGAGGTGAAGCGCCTGGGCGATCGAGTGGTACGGGCGGGCCATATAGAGGACAATATCGTCCGCATACAAGGATATACGCTCTTCCCAGTCGTCATTGAGCGCCAAGCCCCAAAAAGACCTTTCCCGCCTGATCCAATGCGCCAGCGGCTCGAGAGCGAGGGCAAAAAGCAGTGGGGACAAAGGACACCCCTGTCTGGTCCCCCTCCGCAGGTGAAACGTTCGGGACATAGCCCCGTTCACCCTCACCCTCGCAACTGGCTGCTCATACAGTAACCTCACCCAGCTACAAAAAGTCAGGCCAAAGCCCAACTTCTGGAGGACCATAAAGAGGTAGGGCCACTCGATACTATCAAAGGCCATTGATGCATCTAGGGACATCAGGGCCGCTTGAGTATCCCCCACCGCCTCCGTCATGTACAGGACTCCATACATCCTTCTCAGATTATGCCGGGTGCTCCTATGGGGCATGAAACCTGACTGGTCTATATGGATAAGGTCCGGCAAAACCGACAATAATCTCGTCGCCAAGACCTTAGCCAATACTTTGGCCTCCATGTTTAACAGTGAGATTGGCCGGTATGAAGAACATAGGTCTGCCGGTTTCCCTGCCTTATGTATGACTACTATCGTGGCTTCTCTCTGATCCGGTGGGAGCCTACCCACCTCTCGTGCCTCCAGGAGCATGCTCCGCAACGGGTCAATAATCACACTAGCGTGACTCCTGTATAGTTCCACCGGGATCCCATTAGGCCCGGGAGCCTTCCATGCCTGCAGGGAGTTAAGGGCTTCCCCGATTTCCGCTCCCGTCAGGACGGAATCCAGACGGCTGGCTTGATCCTGCGAGAGAGTCGGGAGCGCAAAGTCTCTCAAGAACTCCTCACAGTCCCGTTCCGACCTGGTGCAGACCGGTGAATAGACTCCTTCATAATAGGATGCAAATGCTTGCGCTATATCCACACCTGTGTCCACCAAGGACCCGGAAGCATCCCTCACCCTCGCCACCCAAGATTTCTCGCGGTCTCGGCGCTCGAGCCATGCCAGCAATTTCATACTCTTATCCCCTGCGTCATAGATCCTGCGCTGCGTAGCCAGGGAATAGGCCAGTGCCTCGCCCTCGGCTAACGACCGGAGTTCCTGCTGCTTGAGCACCAGGGCGTGGGTCCGATCCGTCGAAGGGGTCCCGCCTGCCCTGCGCTCCAATTCCTCTATTTCCCGTTCCAGATGCTGAATCCGTCGCGGCGACTCCTTCTTTTGGGCCCCAATCAGCGCCTGGGCCTGGCCCCTGATGACCGTTTTGTACGCTTCCCACACGGTAATCTGAGAATCTACCGAGCCCTGATTGTCAGCAAAGCACTACCGAGAGCATTCCCGCAGCTGATCTCTTGTGGAGTCATCCCGAAGGCGCCACGGGTCAAGCCTGGGAAAGGTCGCCCTAGCGGTTGTTGCCCCCATGAGGACCACCTCCACAGGGGAGTGGTCTGAGATTCCCCGGGCCATGATACAGGAGTCCACAAATTCTCCCAAATGATCCTCCCTAGCAAAGATATGATCCAGTCTAGAGAATGACCCATGTCTGGCAGAGTAGAACGTATATTGCCGTAGGGAGGGATGAAGCGAGCGCCATACGTCTCCAAGGCCCATCGCCGCCGTAAAGCCCCGCAAACCCATTTCCCCTCTACTGCCCCCCGCATCCCAGAACGATCCCAGTCAGCGTCCATGACCGCGTTGGTGTCACTGCCGAGCACAAGGAAGCCCTGAGGGAGGTCCAGCAAATGAGCCCCCAACTTTTGAAACGTCGGGGTCTGAAGGCCTGGCAGAACATAACAAGAGCAAAGGACCAGGAGCCTCCCTTCCCATTTACCTGCAACCGACACCATGCACCCCGAGTCCTCCGTCCATACCCTATTGATGATCAGGGGCAGTGCGGCTCGGATAAGGATCCCCACCCCCCTGGAACCCGACGTGAACCCCGAGTGAGCCACCAATTTGTAGCCGAAACGGTCTAGGGCCTTGCATCTATTGCCCCGAAGGTGCGTCTCCTGGAGGAGCACCACGTCCGGAGAGTGGCGCTTCACAAATTGTAGTACCAGTGTTCTCTTAATCTTGTTGCCCAGCCCATTTACATTCCACGTCCAGATTCGCAGTTGTGAATGATCACCCCGTCCTGCACCAGGCCCCATGAGCTAACAAAACCATCCCCCCACCACATCCGCCCCGCCGACCACTCATCCATGCATTAAAGTGCGAACAACCATGAGCTAACCAAAAACAAACTCCCATCCCCAACCGTTCCCCCCAAACCCATCCCCCCCTCCCTGCCTCCCTGCTAAGTGAGCCCCCAACCACCCACCCTGAAAACTCGCAGAGTGCCTGTCGCCCCATCACCCCGGTGTCCACAAAACAAGGGAACATGAGTCTACAGTCCGCAGAAAATGTCATACTGCATTAACGGAGTTCACACCCCAATAACACCACAATAAAATGGACCCCACCGCACCCCCAAGAGCACTGCTCCCCCCCATCCTCAGATGACTAGACCAACCACCGGCCCAGACACCGTGATTAAACCGCCAGCCCATGATTGCAGCCCCACATCAGGCATCCTACCTCATATTCACCCCCCCGTGCACAGAAAGGGATCCCAACCACAGGCAGCACCCCACACACCCTTTCTCCTTCCAATCCATACCCCGTGCCACCCAAAAGCACTTTGGTCACTTAAAGGGAGTCTGTGTGTCCTCTCCGTGCTCTCGTGGCGGCGTGTGCTGTGCCCGGACCTCCCGCCCGGCGCAGCCAGCGGCCGCTCTCCGTGGACCACCCTGGCGGCTCACGAAGGGCTTTTTTGACCCCGTCGAAGGATCTTCGGAGGCGCTGGACGTGCAACGTGAAGTCGGGGAAAAAGCGAACGGTGGCATTCTCTAGCCTCAAGTCCCCAGACACTCGCGATGCCTGCAAGATGGCATCACGATCCCTGTAATTCAGGATACGAGCTATTATGGTGCGCGGAGGTGCCCCAGGCTTAGGCCTCCCCCCAGCGCGCGGTGAGCCCTTTCCACTGAAAAGAAGTTAGAGAGGCGTTTCGGCTTAAGGTGGTTTAAAATCAAGTCCTCTACAAAGCAGTCCATGGACGGGCCCTCCAATCCCTCCGGAACCCCCATGATGCGAAGGTTGTTGCGTCAGGCACGCCCTTCCTGATCCTCCAGGCGGTCCATCACGCTCGTTTGGTTTCTGGTGAGCGAGGCGACCTGTTCCTCCATTCGTTTCATTCTAGCCTGCAATCCCCAAATGCCACTCTCCGCTGCCGCCACCTTTTCGGACATCTTACGAAAATCCGCTCGAAGCAGGTTGACCTCCTCCGTGACTGAATCCAACTTCGGCTCCATCGTGCCCCGCATATCTTTAATCGCCAGCATTATGTCCCGAAGCGAGTGCTCCGGAGAGTCATCCTCCACTCCACCGCTCTGGCTCGCGCCCTGCTGGCCCTCGTCCCTGCCCATAGCCACCGTGTACTTATCAATGTGATTGGCCTGGGCCTGCTCCGATAACTTATTGCGACCCATGGCAGGAGTCCCGGTGAAGTTGACTAAGCAGTGTAGCAGGCTCCCAGGACCACCCCGTCAGAGGCCCAGGCCAGACCCCAACCAACCACAGTGGAGCCCGCGACCTGTCTCCCCTGGGGTCCACCACTGCAACAGTACGTATCGTCCCCTGAGCCCCACCGCTCACCTCCACTGCCGATGACAGTCCAGGCCTGCGCTGCCCCTCTTAGTGCTGTGACTATCCAAGCTGAAGAGATCTCCCAGGGGCCCAGGATGGTCCAGCAGTCGGGCCACCTCCTAGACAGTGAAGTGCCAGGGACCCCGGCGTGGGATCCCCCCAGAGTCCACAGCACTGCGCCAGCCCTCAACAGTGGGCGAAGAAGCCAGATCCGCAGATGCCCAGTGCAGGGACTCAGGGGCCCAGCACGAGCCCACCACGCCGGATTCCGTTCCTGCAGTCAGCCGCCTCCACTCCTATCTGGCAATCCGCTAATGACCAGCTCTCCGCCCCCGCCAGCTCCAGGCGCCACCGTGCTCTGGATAGCCTCAGGCCACAGTCTCTAATCCAGCAGGGCCCGACCGGCCCCGATCATCCCCCGTTGCTCACAGGCTACCAGAACGCCGCCGCAGTGCTCAACCGGCCGGCCCTAGCACCGCTCCCGGGTTCTCCCCCAGGCACCTTCCTGTGACTCACCAGGCCGGACCATAGGCGGCGGGTCGCATCCGCAGTGCAGCCATCGCAATCTGGCATCGGGCGCCCAATGTGCTCGCTGGGGAGTGTTCACGCCGCTCCGTCCTCTGAGCCACCCGGCACCGCAGCGCAGCTCGCTCCGCGATCCTGGATCACCTCCAGGCGGCGGGCGCCATTTTCTCGTCCTGCTCCGCGTCTGCACGATTTCAACTCCTCTGCAGTCGGACGCACTGGGGCTGCCTTGGACCGGACGATCGCCACTGTCCCTTCGCCTTGCCTGCAGGTGGGTGTCCAATGCTGTACGGATTGTGACGGATTTGGGGCGATATACTGCGGGCTGCTAGCGCCGCTCACTCAGTGTGCGGCCATTTTCTTTGGCTGCAGGCCACGCCCCCCCCCAGCTGTAGTTTTTGAACCCTAGCTCTGCTGGCACCAAGGGAAACCTAGCAAACCTATACATATTTGAAAACTAGACAAAAAAGGGGAATCCAGGATGGGGTGTCTTGACTGCCTTCCTCCAGGTTCTCTTACCCAGAATCCCTTGCAAACATAAAGAAATTGTAAAAAAAAAAAAACACATTTTTGTCACATTTCTGTGATGAAAAGCTCTGGAATCTGCATGGATCCATAAATTTCCACTCACCCCACATTCTCCAAAGTCATCCGAGAAAAATGGTACCTCACTTATGTGGGTAGGCCTAGTGCCCGTGACATGAAACGGTGCAAAATGCAATGAGGACACACCAAAATTTCACAGTGAAAACGACCCTTTTTTGGCAAAGTGCCTAGCTGTCGTTTTTGAACCCTAGCTCTGCTGGCACCTAGGGAAACCTAGCAAACCTAAACATTTTTGAAAACTACACATCCAGGGGAATCCAGGATGGGGTGACTTGACTGCCTCCCTCCAGGTTCTGTTACCCAGAATCCCTTGCAAACCTAAACATTTGTCAAAAGAACATTTTTCTCACATTTCTGTGGTGGAAAGTTCTGGAATCTGTGTGGATCCACATATTTCTACTCACCCCGCGTTCCCCAAAGTCTTCTGAGAAAAATGGTACCCCACTTGCATGGGTAGGCCTAGTTCCCGCGACATGAAACGGCGCAAAACACAACATGGACACACCACAATTCCACAGTGAAAAATGACCCTTTTTTGGCAAAGTGCCTAGCTGTAGTTTTTGAACCCTAGCTTTGCTGGCACCAAGGGAAACCTAGCAAACCTATACATATTTGAAAACTAGACACCCAGGGCCGCTCCGTCCTCTGAGCCACCCGGCACCGCAGCGCAGCTCGCTCCGCGATCCCGGATCACCTCCAGGCGGCGGGCGGCATTTTCTCGTCCTGCTCCGCGTCCGCACGATTTCAACTCCTCTGCAGTCGGACGCACTGGGGCTGCCTTGGACCGGACGATCGCCGCTCGCCACTGTCCCTTCGCCTTGCCTGCAGGTGGGTGTCCAATGCTGTACGGATTGTGACGGATTTGGGGCGATATACTGCGGGCTGCTAGCACCGCTCACTCAGTGTGCGGCCATTTTCTTTGGCTGCAGGCCGCGCCCCCCCCTAGCTGTAGTTTTTGAACCCTAGCTCTGCTGGCACCAAGGAAAACCTAGCAAACCTATACATATTTGAAAACTAGACAAAAAAGGGGAATCCAGGATGGGGTGTCTTGACTGCCTTCCTCCAGGTTCTCTTACCCAGAATCCCTTGCAAACAAAGAAATTGTAAAAAAAAAACACATTTTTGTCACATTTCTGTGGTGGAATGTTCTGGAATCTACGTGGATCCACAAATTTCCACTCACCCCGCGTTTCCCAAAGTGTTCCGAGAAAAATGGCACCTCACTTGCGTGGGCAGGCCTAGTGCCCGTGACATGAAATGGTGCAAAATGCAACGTGGACACACAACAATTCCACAGTGAAAAATGAACCTTTTTTGGCAAAGTGCCTAGCTGTAGTTTTTGAACCCTAGCTCTGCTGGCACCAAGGGAAACCTAACAAACCTATACATATTTGAAAACTAGACAAAAAAGGGGAATCCAGGATGGGGTGTCTTGACTGCCTTCCTCCAGGTTCTCTTACCCATAATCCCTTGCAAACAAAGAAATTGTAAAAAAAAAAAAACATTTTTGTCACATTTCTGTGGTGGAATGTTCTGGAATCTGCGTGGATCCACAAATTTCCACTCACCCCGCGTTCCCCAAAGTGTTCCGAGAAAAATGGCACCTCACTTGCGTGGGCAGGCCTAGTGCCCGTGACATGAAATGGCGCAAAATGCAACGTGGACACACAACAATTCCACAGTGAAAAATGAACCTTTTTTGGCAAAGTGCCTAGCTGTAGTTTTTGAACCCTAGCTCTGCTGGCACCTAGGGAAACCTAGCAAACCTGTACATTTTTTAAAACTAGACACCCAGGGGAATCCAGGATGGGGTGACTAGATTGCCTCCCTCCAGGTTCTGTTACACAGAATGCCTTGCAAACCAAAAAAATTGTCCAAAAAAACACATTTTCCTCACATTTTTGTGGTGGAAAGTTCTGGAATCTGTGTGGATCCACAAATTTCCACTCACCCCGCATTCCCCAAAGTCTTCCGACAAAAATGGTACCTCACTTGTGTGGGTAGGCCTTGTGCCCGCGACATGAAATAGCGCAAAATGCAACGTGGACACACCACAATTTTACAGTGAAAAATGACCCTTTTTTGGCAAAGTGCCTAGCTATAGTTTTTTAACCCTAGCTCTGCTGGCACCTACGGAAACCTAGCTAACCTATACATTTTTGAAAACTAGACACCCAGGGGAATCGAGGATGGGGTGACTTGATTGCCTCCCTCCAGGTTCTGTTACCCAGAATCCCTTGCAAACCTAAACAATTGTCAAAAAAACATTTTTCTCACATTTCTGTGGGGGAAAGTTCTGGAATCTGCGTGGATCCACATATTTCTACTCACCCCGCGTTCCCCAAAGTCTTCTGAGAAAAATGGTACCCCACTTGCATGGGTAGGCCTAGTTCCCGCGACATGAAACGGTGCAAAACACAACATGGACACACCACAATTCCACAGTGAAAAATGACCCTTTTTTGGCAAAGTGCCTAGCTGTAGTTTTTGAACCCTAGCTCTGCTGGCACCTAGGGAAACCTAGCAAATCTATACATTTTTTTAAACTAGACACCCAGGGGAATCCAAGATGGGGTGACTAGAATGCCTCCCTCCAGGTTCTGTTACCCAGAATGCCTTGCAAACCAAAAAAATTGTCCAAAAAAACAAATTTTCCTCACATTTCTTTGATACAAGGTCTGGAATCTGCATGGATCCACACATTTCCACTCACCCCATATTCCCCAAAGTCATCCGAGAAAAAGGGTACCTCACTTACGTGGGTAGGCCTAGTGCCCGTGACATGAAACGGCGCAAAATGCAATGAGGACACACCACAATTTCACAGTGAAAACGACCCTTTTTTGGCAAAGTGCCTAGCTGTAGTTTTTTAACCCTAGCTCTGCTGGCACCTAGGGAAACCTAGCAACCCTATACATTTATGAAAACTAGACACCCAGGGGAATCCAGGATGGGGTGACTAGATTGCCTCCCTCCAGGTTCTGTTACCCAGAATGCCTTGCAAACCAAAACAATTGTCCAAAAAAACACATTTTCCTCACATTTCTGTGGTGGAAAGTTCTGGATTCTGCGTGGATCCACAAATTTCCACTCACCCCGCATTCCCCAAAGTCATCCGAGAAAAATGGTACCTCACTTGCGTGGGTACGCCTCGTGTCCACGACATGAAACGGCGCAAAATGCAACTTGGACACACCACAATTTCACAGTGAAAAATGACCCTTTTTTGGCAAAGTGCCTAGCTATAGTTTTTTAACCCTAGCTCTGCTGGCACCTACGGAAACCTAGCTAACCTATACATTTTTGAAAACTAGACACCCAGGGGAATCGAGGATGGAGTGACTTGATTGCCTCCCTCCAGGTTCTGTTACCCAGAATGCCTTGCAAACCAAAAAAATTGTCAAAAAAACATATTTTCCTCACATTTCTGTGATGAAAAGTTCAGGAATCTGCATGGATCCACAAATTTCCGCAAGGCTATTGCCCTTGGCTATCATTACCTGTTCTTCCTTTGTTGGCCTGTAGAACATGCCGTGTGACTGAGAGTACTGTCTGGTGCATCTTGGGTCCATCTTACACTATGGTTCTTGCTGGGGAAGGGAAGAGGCGGTTTCTTGGAAGTCAGCAATATCTTACCGGGACACCCGGGGGTTGAGGATATAATAGGCTAATTTTGAGTTGCAGTTGTTTTATTTATTGTTTCTTTTTCTTTTTGTTGTGGTTGCTGTTTCTATTTTATTCTTCTTCGTTTGTGTTTTGGATTCTTTATTGGCACCTTATCAGGTATGTGCATATAGTTTCACGGCGAGTTGGTACAACTCACTACCAGCATCCACCAATGTTACCCACCACTGAGGTTTAGTCCACTATGCTAATCATTGATGTTTAACTCCCCTCATGTGCAAGGCGGTAGGTGCTACGTCGGCGTTGGCATCCCATGTGGCCATGCTGAACATGGTGGAATATGTCATAAGAGGTGATCTGTCAGCAATTCCTTAACATCACCATTGCATGGTAATTCGCGGACATGTTTTGAAAAGGACACTTGGTCAATCGCTGGGTATACCTGCTACACTTACTTCTGGCACTATTTGGCGTAAGCCCTGTGCGGTCTGACATACTAGCCAAAAATGCTATTGTACCATACCATGTACTTATTCATCTTGCTTGTTACTGAGTATGCTGTTTATTGAAAAATGGAAAAACTGTCAATAAAGATATTTAAAAAAAAAAAAAATGGATCCACAAATTTCCACTCACCCCACATTCTCCAAAGGCATCCGAGAAAAATGGTATCTCACTTATGTAGGTAGGCCTAGTGCCCGTGACATGAAACGGCGCAAAATGCAATGAGGACACACCACAATTTCACAGTGAAAACGACCCTTTTTTGGCAAAGTGCCTAGCTGTCGTTTTCGAATCCTAGCTCTGCTGGCACCTATGGAAACCTAGCAAACCTAAACATTTTCGAAAACTACACATCCAGGGGAATCCAGGATGGGGTGACTTGACTGCCTCCCTCCAGGTTCTGTTACCCAGAATCCCTTGCAAACCTAAACAATTGTCAAAAAAACATTTTTCTCACATTTCTGTGGTGGAAAGTTCTGGAATCTGCGTGGATCCACATTATTTCTACTCACCCGGCGTTCCCCAAAGTCTTCTGAGAAAAATGGTACCCCACTTGCATGGGTAGGCCTAGTTCCCGCGACATGAAACGGTGCAAAACACAACATGGACACACCACAATTCCACAGTGAAAAATGACCCTTTTTTGGCAAAGTGCCTAGCTGTAGTTTTTGAACCCTAGCTCTGCTGGCACCTAGGAAAAACCTAGCAAACCTAAACATTTTTGAAAACTACACATCCAGGGGAATCCAGGATGGGGTGACTTGACTGCCTCCCTCCAGGTTCTGTTACCCAGAATCCCTTGCAAACCTAAACAATTGTCAAAAAAACATTTTTCTCACATTTCTGTGGTGGAAAGTTCTGGAATCTGCGTGGATCCACATATTTCTACTCACCCCGCGTTCCCCAAAGTCTTCTGAGAACAAGCATTTACAATGCAATGGTCTCGGCATTGTTAAAGTTAGAGCTATTGGCATTGCTCATGACATTATTTTTGTTTTTGTTTTTAAAACATCTCTCTCTCTCTCTCTCACGAAAATAAGACTTATTTTTGTGAGAGAGAGAGAGAGAGATGTTTTAAAAACAAAAACAAAAGTAATGTCATGAGCAATGCCAATAGCTCTAACTTTAACAATGCCGAGACCATTGCATTGTAAATGCTTGTTTTTGTAGATGCTCGTGGCGGCGAGACCATTGTTTTTCTTTTCAGAGGAACCCATCATTCGGGTCAAAGACATTCCACAGGGGAGGGGGCCGTTTGCAGCACGCGATATCTGCGGCACAATGAGCAGCGTGTTTGCTTTGGGAATTCAGAGTAATTAAAGAGGGACGGGGGGGGGGGGAGTCCTGGGAGGGACAGTCCAGGTAAAATACCACACCAAGGACCACTGCAGTTATTCCCTTCAAAGTCATTGTGTCACGCCTCGGAGGCCATAGCTTTGACCGTGGCGTGAATTGACAATTTTAGTTCGGAAAAAAGCCCGCTGCACTTCAAGGTAAAGTTCATGATGGACCGGCTTTTCACACTACGAGGATCATAGCTACACTTTGAAAGGCAGACGGTTTAGACGCTTGCATACACTGAGGTGATGGCAACTATAAAAGCATACGCTTACTGTGCGCTCTGACACGAGATTAAAATATGATACATGTTGTGCCCCTGCACTCGCACTGATGCCGAATGGATGTTTTATGATGGAAGTCGAGCGCTAAGCGCCTCTACCACATGTACGAAGGGAGTCTGTGGGGGTGCAGTCCGTAACCTGTTGGGGTTTTAACAAAAGCCCTCTGGAAACGCTGGCCTGGCTTGAGCTGTGCACCGGAAACACATTGCGCTAGATGAATACATACAAAAGCCAGCTTACTATTCCACCGGTTTCGTCACTTATTGCACGAGGCGGAAAACGTGTCGGTCGCTTGCAAAGCTCCTGCGAGTTCACCCCCTACAAAGCCCAGAGGATTCATACACAAATGCACGCACACATCTATTTACCACCATGGCGCGTAGAGGATAATTACAATTGCGTTTTTCCATTTTAAATGTTTTTGCTGAACTCTGGTCATAAGAGCACTGTACAAACAAGCTTAAAAAAACGCATACGCAGGAAAGATCTGTAGGGGTGATAGCCATTCTAATGTTGCGGCCAAACTGCCCCAGGAGTCGCACCAGGATTTTGAGTTATTTGAAAAATGTCGTCTGTGCTCTCCAGCAGTCTTTGCAATAGCTGGAGGCGGAGGGCGTGGACACGCAAACCCACCCTCTGCAAGCTTAGCTTACCTGGGCTCGGAGAGCCCCGGGCGGCACTGCCGCGGCTGTAAATTGAGCCCTCCCGTACTAGCATTTCGGGCTTCCATTGTGACTGGTTACATCTACCGCACGCACCGTTTCCTGCATACACCGTAATACTGGTGTTTCCGCTTACTGAACATCACTATGCATGTGGACGTTACCCCCTTGAACCCACTATATGGATCTTGTTTTTCTTCCTCCAAAATTATGTTTGGCCCATGTTGTTGATGTCCATGACATTATCTGAAATCATTTCCTATGCACTACCGTTCTAGTTTTTCGCTTTCTCGACCTCTTTCTGGATGGTGTTGCCACTTTTAATTATTTTATTTCGGACCGTTTTCCTGCGTCTTTGTTACTTCTGTTCTGCTTTTCTCTCACTCCGTGTACACCTGGTCGCAGCTGCCTTCGCCCTGCAGCATCTGGTGGTTTTGCTTCCTGGCATTCATTCCCTCTTGTGACTGTCCTCTTCAGTCCTCCTAATCTCACCTGTTATCTTTTTATTCTCACATCCCTTTCCCTGTTGGACCAGCTTCTGATTTCCTTGCTATTCCTCTAGCCCCATCACCGATGTTCTCTCACAGACCCTTCTGTCACCCCATCCTCTTGCTGCCCTGCAACGTGCGCCTGCCCTCCTGCCTCTGCCCCAGGTGCTGCTTGCCTCCCTCCGCTGGCGCCTGCCATGCTGTCCCTCCCTGCCTTGCTCTCTCTGTACAGCTCCTCCCGCCCTGGGGCCTCACCTGTGCTTGTGTGCGTGTGGGGGAGGCGCCCTCCATCGGGCGCACACATGACAGCACAGGCACAGCCCCTGCCCCGGGGCGCCCGTGATGCAGGCGGAGCTGCGCAGCCGGGGCACGGCTTGAAGCAAGGAGCCCACCCCCGCCAGGTGTGCGTCTGGTAGGACATGGTAAGTGCCTCTGCGGCCCCCTGAGGGAAGGTTGTTGGGGTATGCGCCCACCTCCCCCTGCCCTGGTATTAGGATAGACGCGCAGGTTGCCAGCACCCCGGATGACAATGGGCGCACGGCTCCTTTAAGGGGCGGCTGTGCCTCCCGGTAGCTGAAGGTCATTAAAACACAAAAGCGCTCGGCGCCGCGGTCCAATATAGCGCATGCGCCCTGGCCCGAGGACTGGGCGCACATAGAGAGAGGAAGGCAATATGGCGAAGATGCCTGGCAGCGCGGACTGCGGCACCGGCCCAGCGGCTGCAGCAGGGGGCGCCGGGGGAGGGGAGCCCGGCCCGGGCGAGCAGCACCCCCACCTCCTCCTGCTTCCGCAGCCCGGCAGCGCAGGCGAGGAGGAGGAGGAAGAAGAAGAGGAGGAGGACGACGACGACATCCAGGAGGTGCGAATACCGGGCAATGATGATGATGATGAGGACGATGACATCGAGGAGCTGCTGGACGACGACTACGATGAGCTGGAGAACAGCCGGGAGCCTGAGCTCAAGGAAAACAACATTCACCATCACTGACAATCATTAACAAGCCAAGGGCACCGGAAGACACCACCGCCTTTCTCCGAGGCAGAGCAGAAATGCCTCGGAGAAACGGAGCGTCCTTTTCGGATTCGGGGGCGTGTTTTGCTGTTATCTCCTCCTTGAGACTTCTTGCAAAAAACACGCCCCCGATCCGAAAAGGACGGGGCCTAATCTGAATGACTGACCTCTTCTCCAATGGCTGGCCAGCATTCAAGAGGCCAGCCAATGGAGAACAGGGGAGAAGAGGGGCGGGTTCAAGCCCCTCTTCTCCAAGTCATTAAATCTCTCGACTTCCGGTTCTGCCTTCGGCAGACCAGTTGGTCCCGAGACCTAAAAATGGTACCCCACTTGCATGGGTAGGCCTAGTTCCCGCGACATGAAACAGTGCAAAACACAACATGGACACACCACAATTCCACAGTGAAAAATGACCCTTTTTTGGCAAAGTGCCTAGCTGTAGTTTTTGAACCCTAGCTCTGCTGGCACCTAGGGAAACCTAGCAAACCTATACATTTTTGAAAACTAGATACCCAGGGGAATCCAGGATGGGGTGACTAGATTGCCTCCCTCCAGGTTCTGTTACCCAGAATGCCTTGCAAACCAAAACAATTGTCAAAAAAAACACATTTTCCTCACATTTCTGTGATGACAAGTTCTGGAATCTGCATGGATCCACAAATTTTCACTCACCCCACATTCCCCAAAGTCATCCGAGAAAAAGGGTACCTCACTTACGTGGGTAGGCCTAGTGCCCGTGAAATGAAACGGCGCAAAATGCAATGAGGACACACCACAATTTCACAGTGAAAACGACCCTTTTTTGGCAAAGTGCCTAGCTGTAGTTTTTTAACCCTAGCTCTGCTGGCACCTAGGGAAACCTAGCAACCCTATACATTTATGAAAACTAGACACCCAGGGGAATCCAGGATGGGGTGACTTGACTGCCTAACTCCAGGTTCTGTTACCCATAATCCCTTGCAAACCAAAACAATTTTTAAAAAAAACATATTTTCCTCACATTTCTGTGATGAAAAGTTCTGGAATCTGTGTGGATCCACAAATTTCCACTCCGCCCGCATTCCCCAAAGTCATCCGAGAAAAGTGGTACCTCACTTGTGTGGGTACGCCTAGTGTCCGCGACATGAAACGGCGCAAAATGCAACGTGGACATACCACAATTTCACAGTGAAAAATGACCCTTTTTTGGCAAAGTGCCTAGTTGTAGTTTTTGAACCCTAGCTCTGCTGGCACCTAGGGAATTCTCGCAAACCTATTCATTTATGAAAACTAGACACCCAGGTAAATCCAGGATGGGGTGACTTGACTGCCTCCCTAAAGGTTCTGTTACCCAGAATTCCTTGCAAACCTTAACAATTGACAAAAAAACACATTTTACTTACATTTCTGTGGTTGAAAGTTCTGGAATCTACATGGATCCACAAATTTGCACTCACTCCGCGTTCCCCAAAGTTTTCCGAGAAAAATGGTACCCCAATTGCGTGGGTAGGTCTAGTTCCCGCGACATGAAACGGTGCAAAACGCAACGTGGACACACCACAATTTCACAGTGAAAAATTACCCTTTTTTGGCAAAGTGCCTAGCTGTAGTTTTTGAACCCTAGCTCTGCTGGCAACAAGGGAAACCTAGCAAACCTATACATTTTTGAAAACTAGACATCCAGGGGAATCCAGGATGGGGTGACTTGACTGCCTCCCTCCAGGTTCTGTTACCCAGAATCCCTTGCAAACCAAAATTGTAAAAAAAAAACCATTTTCGTCACATTTCTGTGGTGGAAAGTTCTGGAATCTGCGTGGATCCACAAATTTCCACTCACCCCGCGTTCCCCAAAGTCATCAGAGAAAAATGGTACCTCACTTGCGTGGGTAGGCCAAGTACCCGTGACATGAAATGGCGCAAAATGCAACATGGACACACCACAATTTCACACTGAAAAATTACCCTTTTTTGGCAAAGTGCCTAGCTGTAGTTTTTGAACCCTAGCTCTGCTGACATCTAGGGAAACCTAGCAAACCTGTATATTTTTGAAAACTAGACACCCAGGGAAATCCAGGATGGGGTGAGTTGATTTCCTCCCTCCAGGTTC
Source organism: Triturus cristatus (assembly GCF_964204655.1). Taxonomy (NCBI): domain Eukaryota; kingdom Metazoa; phylum Chordata; class Amphibia; order Caudata; family Salamandridae; genus Triturus; species Triturus cristatus. The sequence continues at coordinate 927,656,805 of NC_140579.1, read as the reverse complement.
TGTTACCCAGATTCCCTTGCAAACCAAAAAAATTGTCCAAAAAAATAAATTTTCCTCACATTTCTGTGGTGGAAAGTTCTGAAATCTGCGTGGATCCACAAATTTCCACTCACCCCACATTCCCAAAAGTCATCAGAGAAAAATGGTACCTCACTTGCGTGGGTAGGCCAAGTACCCGTGACATGAAATGGCACAAAATGTAACGTGGACACACCACAATTTCACACTGAAAAATGACCCTTTTTTGGCAAAGTGCCTAGCTGTAGTTTTTGAACCCTAGCTCTGCTGGCACCTAGGGAAAGCTAGCAAACCTATACATTTTTCAAAACTAGACAACCTGGGGAATCCATGATAGGGTGTCTTGACTGCCTTCCTCCATGTACTGTTACCCAGAATCCCGTGCAAACCAAAAAAATAGTCATAAACCCCATATTTTCCTCACATTTCTGTGGTGGAAAGTTCTGGAATCTGCGTGGATCCACCAATGTCCACTCACCCCGCTTTCCCCAAAGTCTTCTGAGAAAAATAGTACCTCACTTGCGTAGGTAGGAGTAGTGCCCGCGAGATGAAATGGCGCAAAATGCAACGTGGACACACCACAATTTCACACTGAAAAATGACCCTTTTTTTGGCAAAGTGCCTAGCTGTAGTTTTTGAACCCTAGCTCGGCTGGCACATAGGGAAACCTAGCAAACCTATACATTTTTGAAAACTAGACACCCAGGGGAATCTAGGATGGGGTGAGTTGATTTCCTCCCTCCAGGGTCTGTCACCCAGATTCCCTTGCAAACCAAAAAAATTGTACAAAAAAATAAATTTTCCCCACATTTCTGTGGTGGAAAGTTCTGAAATCTGCGTGGATCCACAAATTTCCACTCACCCCACATTCCCAAAAGTCATCAGAGAAAAATGGTACCTCACTTGCGTGCGTAGGCCAAGTACCCGTGACATGAAATGGCGCAAAATGCAACGTGGACACACCACAATTTCACACTGAAAAATGACCCTTTTTTGGCAAAGTGCCTAGCTGTAGTTTTTGAACCCTAGCTCTGCTGGCAACTAGGGAAACCTAGCAAACCTATACAGTTTTGAAAACTAGACATCCAGGGGAATCCAGGATGGGGTGACTTGACTGCCTCCTTCCAGGTTCTGTTACCCAGAATCCCTTGCAAACCAAAATTGTCAAAAAACCCACATTTTCTTCACATTTCTGTGGTGGAAAGTTCTGGAATCTGGGTGGATCCACAAAATTCCACTCACCCCGCATTCCCCAAAGTCTTCCGAGAAAAATGGTACCTCACTTGCGTGGGTAGGCCTAGTGCCCGCGACACGAAACGGCGCAAAATGCAATGTGACACACCACAATTTCACTGTGAAAAATGACCCTTTTTTGGCAAAGTGCCTAGCTGTAGTTTTTGAACCCTAGCTCTGCTGGCACCTAGGGAAACCTAGCAAACCTATGCATTTTTTAAAACTAGACACCCAGGGGAATCTAGGATGGGGTGAGTTGATTTCCTCCCTCCAGGTTCTGTCACCCAGATTCCCTTGCAAACCAAAAAAATTGTACAAAAAAATAAATTTTCCTCACATTTCTGTGGTGGAAAGTTCTGAAATCTGCGTGGATCCACAAATTTCCACTCACCCCACATTCCCAAAAGTCATCAGAGAAAAATGGTACCTCACTTGCGTGGGTAGGCCAAGAACCCGTGACATGAAATGGCGCAAAATGCAACGTGGACACACCTCAATTTCACACTGAAAAATTACCCTTTTTTGGCAAAGTGCCTAGCTGTAGTTTTTGAACCCTAGCTCTGCTGACATCTAGGGAAACCTAGCAAACCTGTATATTTTTGCAAACTAGACACCCAGGGAAATCCAGGATGGGGTGAGTTGATTTCCTCCCTCCAGGTTCTGTTACCCAGATTCCCTTGCAAACCAAAAAAATTGTCCAAAAAAATAAATTTTCCTCACATTTCTGTGGTGGAAAGTTCTGAAATCTGCGTGGATCCACAATTTCCACTCACCCCACATTCCCAAAAGTCATCAGAGAAAAATGGTACCTTACTTGCGTGGGTAGGTCAAGTACCCGTGACATGAAATGGCGCAAAATGTAACGTGGACACACCACAATTTCACACTGAAAAATGACCCTTTTTTGGCAAAGTGCCTAGCTGTAGTTTTTGAACCCTAGCTCTGCTGGCAACAAGGGAAACCTAGCAAACCTATACATTTTTGAAAACTAGACATCCAGGGGAATCCAGGATGGGGTGACTTGACTGCCTCCCTCCAGGTTCTGTTACCCAGTATCCCTTGCAAAACAAAATTGTAAAAAAAAAACATTTTCCTCACATTTCTGTGGTGGAAAGTTCTGGAATCTGCTTGGATCCACAAATTTCCACTCACCCCACGTTCCCAAAAGTCATCAGAGAAAAATGGTACCTCACTTGCGTGGGTAGGCCGAGTACCCGTGACATGAAATGGCGCAAAATGCAACGTGGACACACCACAATTTCACACTGAAAAATGACCCTTTTTTGGCAAAGTGCCTAGCTGTAGTTTTTTAACCCTAGCTCTGCTGGCAACAAGGGAAACCTAGCAAACCTATACATTTTTGAAAACTAGACATCCAGGGGAATCCAGGATGGGGTGACTTGACTGCCTCCCTCCAGGTTCTGTTACCCAGAATCCCTTGCAAACCAAAATTGTAAAAAAAAACATTTTCCTCACATTTCTGTGGTGGAAAGTTCTGGAATCTGCGTGGATCCACCAATGTCCACTCACCCCGCTTTCCCCAAAGTCTTCTGAGATAAATGGTACCTCACTTGCGTAGGTAGGCCTAGTGCCCGCGAGATGAAACGGCGCAAAATGCAACGTGGACACACCACAATTTCACAGTGAAAAATGACCCTCTTTTTGCAAAGTGCCTAGCTGTAGTTTTTGAACCCTAGCTCTGCTGGCACCCAGGGAAACATAGCAACCCTATACATTTTTGAAAACTAGACACGCAGGGGAATCCAGGATGGGGTGACTTGACTGCCTCCCTCTAGGTTCTGTTACCCAGAGTCCCTTGCAAACCTATAAAATTGTCAAAAAAACACATTTTCCTTACATTTCTGTGGTGCAAAGTTCTGGAATCTGCGTGGATCCACAAATTTCCACTCACCCCACGTTCCCAAAAGTCATCAGAGAACAATGGTACCTCACTTGCGTGGGTAGGCCAAGTACCCGTGACTTGAAATGGCGCAAAATGCAACGTGGACACACCACAATTCCACACTGAAAAATGACCCTTTTTTGGCAAAGTGCCTAGCTGTAGTTTTTGAACCCTAGCTCTGCTGGCAACAAGGGAAACTTAGCAAACCTATACATTGTTGAAAACTAGACATCCAGGGGAATCCAGGATGGGGTGACTTGACTGCCTCCCTCCAGGTTCTGTTACCCAGAATCCCTTGCAAACCAAAATTGTCAACAAAAAAAACACATTTTCTTCACATTTCTGTGGTGGAAAGTTCTGGAATCTGGGTGGATCCACAAATTTCCACTCACCCCGCATTCCCCAAAGTCTTCAGAGAAAAATGGTACATCACTTGCGTGGGTAGGCCCAGTGCCCGCGACACGAAACGGCGCAAAATGCAATGTGGACACACCACAATTTCACAGTGAAAAATGACCCTTTTTTGGCAAAGTGCCTAGCTGTAGTTTTTGAACCCTAGCTCTGCTGGCAACTAGGGAAACCTAGCAAACCTATACATTTTTGAAAACTAGACATCCAGGGGAATCCAGGATGGGGTGAGTTGATTTCCTCCCTCCAGGTTCTGTTACCCAGATTCCCTTGCAAACCAAAAAAATTGTCCAAAAAAATAAATTTTCCTCACATTTCTGTGGTGGAAAGTTCTGAAATCTGCGTGGATCCACAAATTTCCACTCACCCCACATTCCCAAAAGTCATCAGAGAAAAATGGTACCTCACTTGCGTGGGTAGGCCAAGTACCCGTGACATGAAATGGCGCAAAATGTAACGTGGACACACCACAATTTCACACTGAAAAATGACCCTTTTTTGGCAAAGTGCCTAGCTGTAGTTTTTGAACCCTAGCTCTGCTGGCACCTAGGGAAAGCTAGCAAACCTATCAATTTTTCAAAACTAGACAACCTGGGGAATCCATGATAGGGTGTCTTGACTGCCTTCCTCCAGGTACTGTTACCCAGAATCCTGTGCAAACCAAAAAAATAGTCAAAAAACCCACATTTTCCTCACATTTCTGTGGTGGAAAGTTCTGGAATCTGCGTGGATCCACAAATGTCCACTCACCCCGCTTTCCCCAAAGTCTTCTGAGAAAAATGGTACCTCACTTGCGTAGGTAGGCCTAGTGCCCGCGAGATGAAACGGCGCAAAATGCAACGTGGACACACCACAATTTCACAGTGAAAAATGACCCTCTTTTTGCAAAGTGCCTAGCTGTAGTTTTTGAACCCTAGCTCTGCTGGCATCCAGGGAAACATAGCAACCCTATACATTTTTTAAAACTAGACACGCAGGGGAATCCAGGATGGGGTGACTTGACTGTCTCCCTCCAGGTTCTGTTACCCAGAGTCCCTTGCAAACCTAAAGGAATTGTCTCAAAAAAACACATTTTCCTCACATTTCTGTGGTGGAAAGTTCTGGAATCTGTGTGGATCCACAAATTTGCACTCACCCCGCATTCCTCAAAGTCTTACGACAAAAATGCTACCTCACTTGCGTCAGTAGGCCTAGTGTCCGCGACATGAAACGGCGCAAAATGCAACGTGGACACACCATAATTTCACAGTGAAAAATTACCCTTTTTTGGCAAAGTGCCTAGCTGTAGTTTTGAACCCTAGCTCTGCTGGCACCTAGGGAAACCTAGCAAACCTATACATTTTTGAAAACTAGACACCCAGAGAAATCCAGGATGGGGTGAGTTGATTTCCTCCCTCCAGGTTGTGTTACCCAGATTCCCTTGCAAACCAAAAAAATTGTCCAAAAAAATTAATTTTCCTCACATTTCTGTGGTGGAAAGTTCTGAAATCTGCGTGGAACCACAAATTTCCACTAACCCCACATTCCCAAAAGTCATCAGAGAAAAATGGTACCTCACTTGCGTGGGTAGGTCAAGTACCCGTGACATGAAATGGCGCAAAATGTAACGTGGACACACCACAATTTCACACTGAAAAATTAGCCTTTTTTGGCAAAGTGCCTAGCTGTAGTTTTTGAACCCTAGCTCTGCTGGCACCCAGGGAAACATAGCAAACCTATACATTTTTGAAAACTAGACACCCAGGGGAATCTAGGATGGGGTGAGTTGATTTCCTCCCTCCAGGTTCTGTTACCCAGATTCCCTTGCAAACCCAAAAAATTGTACAAAAAAATAAATGTTCCTCACATTTCTGTGGTGGAAAGTTCTGAAATCTGCGTGGATCCACAAATTTCCACTCACCCCACATTCCCAAAAGTCATCAGAGAAAAATGGTACCTCACTTGCGTGGGTAGGCCAAGTACCCGTGACATGAAATGGCGCAAAATGCAACGTGGACACACCACAATTTCACACTGAAAAATAACCCTTTTTTGGCAAAGTGCCCAGCTGTAGTTTTTGAACCCTAGCTCTGCTGGCAACTAGGGAAACCTAGCAAACCTATACATTTTTGAAAACTAGACACCTAGGGGAATCCAGGATGGGGTGACTTGACTGCCTCCCTCCAGGTTCTGTTACCCAGAATCCCTTGCAAACCAAAATTGTCAAAAAAAACACATTTTCTTCACATTTCTGTGGTGGAAAATTCTGGAATCTGGGTGGATCCACAAATTTCCACTCACCCCGCATTCCCCAAAGTCTTCGGAGAAAAATGGTACCTCACTTGCGTGGGTAGGCCTAGTGCCCGCGACACGAAACGGCGCAAAATGCAATGTGGACAAACCACAATTTCACAGTGAAAAATGACCCTTTTTTGGCAAAGTGCCTAGCTGTAGTTTTTGAACCCTAGCTCTGCTGGCAACTAGGGAAACCTAGCAAACCTATACATTTTTGAAAACTAGACACCCAGGGAAATCCAGGATGGGGTGAGTTGATTTCCTCCCTCCAGGTTGTGTTACCCAGATTCCCTTGCAAACCAAAAAAATTGTCCCAAAAAATAAATTTTCCTCACATTTCTGTGGTGGAAAGTTCTGAAATCTGCGTGGAACCACAAATTTCCACTAACCCCACATTCCCAAAAGTCATCAGAGAAAAATGGTACCTCACTTGCGTGGGTAGGTCAAGTACCCGTGACATGAAATGGCGCAAAATGTAACGTGGACACACCACAATTTCACACTGAAAAATGAGCCTTTTTTGTCAAAGTGCCTAGCTGTAGTTTTTGAACCCTAGCTCTGCTGGCAACTAGGGAAACCTAGCAAACCTATACATTTTTGAAAACTAGACATCCAGGGGAATCCAGGATGGGGTGACTTGACTGCCTCCCTCCAGGTTCTGTTACCCAGAATCCCTTGCAAACCAAAATTGTAAAAAAAAACATTTTCCTCACATTTCTGTGGTGGAAAGTTCTGGAATCTGCGTGGATCCACCAATGTCCACTCACCCCGCTTTCCCCAAAGTCTTCTGAGAAAAATGGTACCTCACTTGCGTAGGTAGGCCTAGTGCCCGCGAGATGAAACGGCGCAAAATGCAACGTGGACACACCACAATTTCACAGTGAAAAATGACCCTCTTTTTGCAAAGTGCCTAGCTGTAGTTTTTGAACCCTAGCTCTGCTGGCACCCAGGGAAACATAGCAACCCTATACATTTTTGAAAACTAGACACGCAGGGGAATCCAGGATGGGGTGACTTGACTGCCTCCCTCTAGGTTTTGTTACCCAGAGTCCCTTGCAAACCTATAAAATTGTCAAAAAAACACATTTTCCTTACATTTCTGTGGTGCAAAGTTCTGGAATCTGCGTGGATCCACAAATTTCCACTCACCCCACGTTCCCAAAAGTCATCAGAGAACAATGGTACCTCACTTGCGTGGGTAGGCCACGTACCCGTGACTTGAAATGGCGCAAAATGCAACGTGGACACACCACAATTCCACACTGAAAAATGACCCTTTTTTGGCAAAGTGCCTAGCTGTAGTTTTTGAACCCTAGCTCTGCTGGCAACAAGGGAAACTTAGCAAACCTATACATTTTTGAAAACTAGACATCCAGGGGAATCCAGGATGGGGTGACTTGACTGCCTCCCTCCAGGTTCTGTTACCCAGAATCCCTTGCTAACCAAAATTGTCAACAAAAAAAACACATTTTCTTCACATTTCTGTGGTGGAAAGTTCTGGAATCTGGGTGGATCCACAAATTTCCACTCACCCCGCATTCCCCAAAGTCTTCAGAGAAAAATGGTACATCACTTGCGTGGGTAGGCCCAGTGCCCGCGACACGAAACGGCGCAAAATGCAATGTGGACACACCACAATTTCACAGTGAAAAATGACCCTTTTTTGGCAAAGTGCCTAGCTGTAGTGTTTGAACCCTAGCTCTGCTGGCACCTAGGGAAACCTAGCAAACCTATACATTTTTGAAAACTAGACACCCAGGGGAATCTAGGATGGGGTGAGTTGATTTCCTCCCTCCAGGTTCTGTTACCCAGATTCCCTTGCAAACCAAAAAAATTGTCCAAAAAAATAAATTTTCCTCACATTTCTGTGGTGGAAAGTTCTGAAATCTGCGTGGATCCACAATTTCCACTCACCCCACATTCCCAAAAGTCATCAGAGAAAAATGGTACCTTACTTGCGTGGGTAGGTCAAGTACCCGTGACATGAAATGGCGCAAAATGTAACGTGGACACACCACAATTTTACACTGAAAAATGACCCTTTTTTGGCAAAGTGCCTAGCTGTAGTTTTTGAACCCTAGCTCTGCTGGCAACTAGGGAAACCTAGCAAACCTATACATTTTTGAAAACTAGACATCCAGGGGAATCCAGGATGGGGTGACTTGACTGCCTCCCTCCAGGTTCTGTTACCCAGTATCCCTTGCAAAACAAAATTGTAAAAAAAAACCATTTTCCTCACATTTCTGTGGTGGAAAGTTCTGGAATCTGCTTGGATCCACAAATTTCCACTCACCCCACGTTCCCAAAAGTCATCAGAGAAAAATGTTACCTCACTTGCGTGGGTAGGCCGAGTACCCGTGACATGAAATGGCGCAAAATGCAACATGGACACACCACAATTTCACACTGAAAAATGACCCTTTTTTGGCAAAGTGCCTAGCTGTAGTTTTTGAACCCTAGCTCTGCTGGCAACAAGGGAAACCTAGCAAACCTATACATTTTTTAAAACTAGACATCCAGGGGAATCCAGGATGGGGTGACTTGACTGCCTCCCTCCAGGTTCTGTTACCCAGAATCCCTTGCAAACCAAAATTGTCAAAAAAAACATTTTCTTCAATTTTTTTGGTGGAAAGTTCTGGAATCTGCGTGGATCCACAAATTTCCACTCACCCCGCGTTCCCCAAAGTCTTCCGAGAAAAATGGTACCTCACTTGCATGGGTAGGCCAAGTACCCGTGACATGAAATGGCGCAAAATGCAACGTGGACAAACCACAATTTCACACTGAAAAATGACCCTTTTTTGGCAAAGTGCCTAGCTCGAGTTTTTTAACCCTAGCTCTGCTGGCAACTAGGGAAACCTAGCAAACCTACACATTTTTTAAAACTAGACATCCAGGGGAATCCAGGATGGGGTGACTTGACTGCCTCCCTCCAGGTTCTGTTACCCAGAATCCCTTGCAAACCAAAATTGTAAAAAAAAAGCATTTTCGTCACATTTCTGTGGTGGAAAGTTCTGGAATCTGCGTGGATCCACAAATTTCCACTCACCCCGCGTTCCCCAAAGTCATCAGAGAAAAATGGTACCTCACCTGCGTGGGTAGGCCAAGTACCCGTGACATGAAATGGCGCAAAATGCAACATGGACACACCACAATTTCACCCTGAAAAATTACCCTTTTTTGGCAAAGTGCCTAGCTGTAGTTTTTGAACCCTAGCTCTGCTGACATCTAGGGAAACCTAGCAAACCTATATATTTTTGAAAACTAGACACCCAGGGAAATCCAGGATGGGGTGAGTTGATTTCCTCCCTCCAGGTTCTGTTACCCAGATTCCCTTGCAAACCAAAAAAATTGTCCAAAAAAATAAATTTTCCTCACATTTCTGTGGTGGAAAGTTCTGAAATCTGCGTGGATCCACAATTTCCACTCACCCCACATTCCCAAAAGTCATCAGAGAAAAATGGTACCTCACTTGCGTGGGTAGGTCAAGTACCCGTGACATGAACTGGCGCAAAATGTAACGTGGACACACCACAATTTCACACTGAAAAATGACCCTTTTTTGGCAAAGTGCCTAGCTGTAGTTTTTGAACCCTAGCTTTGCTGGCAACTAGGGAAACCTAGCAAACCTATACATTTTTGAAAACTAGACATCCAGGGGAATCCAGGATGGGGTGACTTGACTGCCTCCCTCCAGGTTCTGTTATCCAGTATCCCTTGCAAACCAAAATTGTAAAAAAAAACCATTTTCCTCACATTTCTGTGGTGGAAAGTTCTGGAATCTGCGTGGATCCACAAATATCCACTCACCCCACGTTCCCAAAAGTCATCAGAGAAAAATGGTACCTCACTTGCGTGGATAGGCCGAGTACCCGTGACATGAAATGGCGCAAAATGCAACCTGGATACCACAATTTCACACTGAAAAATGACCCTTTTTTGGCAAAGTGCCTAGCTGTAGTTTTTGAACCCTAGCTCTGCTGGCAACAAGGGAAACCTAGCAAACCTATACATTTTTTAAAACTAGACATCCAGGGGAATCCAGGATGGGGTGACTTGACTGCCTCCCTCCAGGTTCTGTTACCTAGAATCCCTTGCAAACCAAAATTGTCAAAAAAAAAACCATTTTCTTCACATTTCTGTGGTGGAAAGTTCTGGAATCTGCGTGGATCCACAAATTTCCACTCACCCCACATTCCCCAAAGTCTTCCGAGAAAAATGGTACCTCACTTGCATGGGTAGGCCAAGTACCCGTGACATGAAATGGCGTAAAATGCAACGTGGACAAACCACAACTTCACACTGAAAAATGACCCTTTTTTGGCAAAGTGCCTAGCTGTAGTTTTTGAACCCTAGCTCTGCTGACATCTAGGGAAACCTAGCAAACCTATACATTTTTTAAAACTAGACACCCAGGGAAATCCAGGATGGGGTGAGTTGATTTCCTCCCTCCAGGTTCTGTTACCCAGATTCCCTTGCAAACCAAAAAAATTGTCCAAAAAAATTAATTTTCCTCACATTTCTGTGGTTGAATGTTCTGAAATCTGCGTGGATCCACAATTTCCACTCACCCCACATTCCCAAAAGTCATCAGAGAAAAATGGTACCTCACTTGCGTGGGTAGGTCAAGTACCCGTGACATGAACTGGCGCAAAATGTAACGTGGACACACCACAATTTCACACTGAAAAATGACCCTTTTTTGGCAAAGTGCCTAGCTGTAGTTTTTGAACCCTAGCTCTGCTGGCAACTAGGGAAACCTAGCAAACCTATACATTTTTGAAAACTAGACATCCAGGGGAATCCAGGATGGGGTGACTTGACTGCCTCCCTCCAGGTTCTGTTACCCAGTATCCCTTGCAAACCAAAATTGTAAAAAAAAACCATTTTCCTCACATTTCTGTGGTGGAAAGTTCTGGAATCTGCGTGGATCCACAAATATCCACTCACCCCACGTTCCCAAAAGTCATCAGAGAAAAATGGTACCTCACTTGCGTGGGTAGGCCGAGTACCCGTGACATGAAATGGCGCAAAATGCAACGTGGACACACCACAATTTCACACTGAAAAATGACCCTTTTTTGGCAAAGTGCCTAGCTGTAGTTTTTGAACCCTAGCTCTGCTGGCAACAAGGGAAACCTAGCAAACCTATACATTTTTGAAAACTAGACATCCAGGGGAATCCAGGATGGGGTGACTTGACTGCCTCCCTCCAGGTTCTGTTACCCAGAATCCCTTGCAAACCAAAATTGTCAAAAAAAAAAACATTTTCTTCACATTTCTGTGGTGGAAAGTTCTGGAATCTGCGTGGATCCACAAATTTCCACTCACCCCGCGTTCCCCAAAGTCTTCCGAGAAAAATGGTACCTCACTTGCATGGGTAGGCCAAGTACCCGTGACATGAAATGGCGTAAAATGCAACGTGGACAAACCACAACTTCACACTGAAAAATGACCCTTTTTTGGCAAAGTGCCTAGCTGTAGTTTTTGAACCCTAGCTCTGCTGACATCTAGGGAAACCTAGCAAACCTATACATTTTTTAAAAATAGACACCCAGGGAAATCCAGGATGGGGTGAGTTGATTTCCTCCCTCCAGGTTCTGTTACCCAGATTCCCTTGCAAACCAAAAAAATTGTCCAAAAAAATAAACTTTCCTCACATTTCTGTGGTGGAAAGTTCTGAAATCTGCGTGGATCCACAAATTTCCACTCACCCCACATTCCCAAAAGTCATCAGAGAAAAATGGTACCTCACTTGCGCGGGTAGGCCAAGTACCCGTGACATGAAATGGCGCAAAATGTAACGTGGACACACTACAATTTCACACTGAAAAATGACCCTTTTTTGGCAAAGTGCCTAGCTGTAGTTTTTGAACCCTAGCTCTGCTGGCACCTAGGGAAAGCTAGCAAACCTATCAATTTTTCAAAACTAGACAACCTGGGGAATCCATGATAGGGTGTCTTGACTGCCTTCCTCCAGGTACTGTTACCCAGAATCCCGTGCAAACCAAAAAAATAGTCAAAAAACCCACATTTTCCTCACATTTCTGTGGTGGAAAGTTCTGGAATCTGCGTGGATCCACAAATGTCCACTCACCCCGCTTTCCCCAAAGTCTTCTGAGAAAAATGGTACCTCACTTGCGTAGGTAGGCCTAGTGCCCGCGAGATGAAACGGCGCAAAATGCAACGTGAACACACCACAATTTCACAGTGAAAAATGACCCTCTTTTTGCAAAGTGCCTAGCTGTAGTTTTTGAACCCTAGCTCTGCTGGCATCCAGGGAAACATAGCAACCCTATACATTTTTTAAAACTAGACACGCAGGGGAATCCAGGATGGGGTGACTTGACTGTCTCCCTCCAGGTTCTGTTACCCAGAGTCCCTTGCAAACCTAAAGGAATTGTCTCAAAAAAACACATTTTCCTCACATTTCTGTGGTGGAAAGTTCTGGAATCTGTGTGGATCCACAAATTTGCACTCACCCCGCATTCCTCAAAGTCTTACGACAAAAATGCTACCTCACTTGCGTCAGTAGGCCTAGTGTCCGCGACATGAAACGGCGCAAAATGCAACGTGGACACACCATAATTTCACAGTGAAAAATTACCCTTTTTTGGCAAAGTGCCTAGCTGTAGTTTTGAACCCTAGCTCTGCTGGCACCTAGGGAAACCTAGCAAACCTATACATGTTTGAAAACTAGACACCTAGGGGAATCCAGGATGGGGTGACTTGACTGCCTCCCTCCAGGTTCTGTTACCCAGAATCCCTTGCAAACCAAAATTGTCAAAAAAACACATTTTCTTCACATTTCTGTGGTGGAAAATTCTGGAATCTGGGTGGATCCACAAATTTCCACTCACCCCGCATTCCCCAAAGTCTTCGGAGAAAAATGGTACCTCACTTGCGTGGGTAGGCCTAGTGCCCGCGACACGAAACGGCGCAAAATGCAATGTGGACAAACCACAATTTCACAGTGAAAAATGACCCTTTTTTGGCAAAGTGCCTAGCTGTAGTTTTTGAACCCTAGCTCTGCTGGCAACTAGGGAAACCTAGCAAACCTATACATTTTTGAAAACTAGACACCCAGGGAAATCCAGGATGGGGTGAGTTGATTTCCTCCCTCCAGGTTGTGTTACCCAGATTCCCTTGCAAACCAAAAAAATTGTCCAAAAAAATAAATTTTCCTCACATTTCTATGGTGGAAAGTTCTGAAATCTGCGTGGAACCACAAATTTCCACTAACCCCACATTCCCAAAAGTCATCAGAGAAAAATGGTACCTCACTTGCGTGGGTAGGTCAAGTACCCGTGACATGAAATGGCGCAAAGTTTAACGTGGACACACCACAATTTCACTCTGAAAAATGAGCCTTTTTTGGCAAAGTGCCTAGCTGTAGTTTTTGAACCCTAGCTCTGCTGGCAACTAGGGAAACCTAGCAAACCTATACATTTTTGAAAACTAGACATCCAGGGGAATCCAGGATGGGGTGACTTGACTGCCTCCCTCCAGGTTCTGTTACCCAGAATCCCTTGCAAACCAAAATTGTAAAAAAAAACATTTTCCTCACATTTCTGTGGTGGAAAGTTCTGGAATCTGCGTGGATCCACCAATGTCCACTCACCCCGCTTTCCCCAAAGTCTTCTGAGAAAAATGGTACCTCACTTGCGTAGGTAGGCCTAGTGCCCGCGAGATGAAACGGCGCAAAATGCAACGTGGACACACCACAATTTCACAGTGAAAAATGACCCTCTTTTTGCAAAGTGCCTAGCTGTAGTTTTTGAACCCTAGCTCTGCTGGCACCCAGGGAAACATAGCAACCCTATACATTTTTGAAAACTAGACACGCAGGGGAATCCAGGATGGGGTGACTTGACTGCCTCCCTCTAGGTTCTGTTACCCAGAGTCCCTTGCAAACCTATAAAATTGTCAAAAAAACACATTTTCCTTACATTTCTGTGGTGCAAAGTTCTGGAATCTGTGTGGATCCACAAATTTCCACTCACCCCACGTTCCCAAAAGTCATCAGAGAACAATGGTACCTCACTTGCGTGGGTAGGCCACGTACCCGTGACTTGAAATGGCGCAAAATGCAACGTGGACACACCACAATTCCACACTGAAAAATGACCCTTTTTTGGCAAAGTGCCTAGCTGTAGTTTTTGAACCCTAGCTCTGCTGGCAACAAGGGAAACTTAGCAAACCTATACATTTTTGAAAACTAGACATCCAGGGGAATCCAGGATGGGGTGACTTGACTGCCTCCCTCCAGGTTCTGTTACCCAGAATCCCTTGCAAACCAAAATTGTCAACAAAAAAAACACATTTTCTTCACATTTCTGTGGTGGAAAGTTCTGGAATCTGGGTGGATCCACAAATTTCCACTCACCCCGCATTCCCCAAAGTCTTCAGAGAAAAATGGTACATCACTTGCGTGGGTAGGCCCAGTGCCCGCGACACGAAACGGCGCAAAATGCAATGTGGACACACCACAATTTCACAGTGTAAAATGACCCTTTTTTGGCAAAGTGCCTAGCTGTAGTGTTTGAACCCTAGCTCTGCTGGCACCTAGGGAAACCTAGAAAACCTATACATTTTTGAAAACTAGACACCCAGGGGAATCTAGGATGGGGTGAGTTGATTTCCTCCCTCCAGGTTCTGTTACCCAGATTCCCTTGCAAACCCAAAAAATTGTACAAAAAAATAAATGTTCCTCACATTTCTGTGGTGGAAAGTTCTGAAATCTGCGTGGATCCACAAATTTCCACTCACCCCACATTCCCAAAAGTCATCAGAGAAAAATGGTACCTCACTTGCGTGGGTAGGCCAAGTACCCGTGACATGAAATGGCGCAAAATGCAACGTGGACACACCACAATTTCACACTGAAAAATAACCCTTTTTTGGCAAAGTGCCTAGCTTTAGTTTTTGAACCCTAGCTCTGCTGGCAACTAGGGAAACCTAGCAAACCTATACATTTTTGAAAACTAGACACCTAGGGGAATCCAGGATGGGGTGACTTGACTGCCTCCCTCCAGGTTCTGTTACCCAGAATCCCTTGCAAACCAAAATTGTCAAAAAAAACACATTTTCTTCACATTTCTGTGGTGGAAAATTCTGGAATCTGGGTGGATCCACAAATTTCCACTCACCCCGCATTCCCCAAAGTCTTCGGAGAAAAATGGTACCTCACTTGCGTGGGTAGGCCTAGTGCCCGCGACACGAAACGGCGCAAAATGCAATGGGGACAAACCACAATTTCACAGTGAAAAATGACCCTTTTTTGGCAAAGTGCCTAGCTGTAGTTTTTGAACCCTAGCTCTGCTGGCAACTAGGGAAACCTAGCAAACCTATACATTTTTGAAAACTAGACACCCAGGGAAATCCAGGATGGGGTGAGTTGATTTCCTCCCTCCAGGGTCTGTCACCCAGATTCCCTTGCAAACCAAACAAATTGTCCAAAAAAATAAATTTTCCTCACATTTCTGTGGTGGAAAGTTCTGAAATCTGCGTGGAACCACAAATTTCCACTAACCCCACATTCCCAAAAGTCATCAGAGAAAAATGGTACCTCACTTGCGTGGGTAGGTCAAGTACCCGTGACATGAAATGGCGCAAAATGTAACGTGGACACACCACAATTTCACACTGAAAAATGAGCCTTTTTTGGCAAAGTGCCTAGCTGTAGTTTTTGAACCCTAGCTCTGCTGGCAACTAGGGAAACCTAGCAAACCTATACATTTTTGAAAACTAGACATCCAGGGGAATCCAGGATGGGGTGACTTGACTGCCTCCCTCCAGGTTCTGTTACCCAGAATCCCTTGCAAACCAAAATTGTAAAAAAAAACATTTTCCTCACATTTCTGTGGTGGAAAGTTCTGGAATCTGCGTGGATCCACCAATGTCCACTCACCCCGCTTTCCCCAAAGTCTTCTGAGAAAAATGGTACCTCACTTGCGTAGGTAGGCCTAGTGCCCGCGAGATGAAACGGTGCAAAATGCAACGTGGACACACCACAATTTCACAGTGAAAAATGACCCTCTTTTTGCAAAGTGCCTAGCTGTAGTTTTTGAACCCTAGCTCTGCTGGCACCCAGGGAAACATAGCAACCCTATACATTTTTGAAAACTAGACACGCAGGGGAATCCAGGATGGGGTGACTTGACTGCCTCCCTCTAGGTTCTGTTACCCAGAGTCCCTTGCAAACCTATAAAATTGTCAAAAAAACACATTTTCCTTACATTTCTGTGGTGCAAAGTTCTGGAATCTGCGTGGATCCACAAATTTCCACTCACCCCACGTTCCCAAAAGTCATCAGAGAACAATGGTACCTCACTTGCGTGGGTAGGCCACGTACCCGTGACTTGAAATGGCGCAAAATGCAACGTGGACACACCACAATTCCACACTGAAAAATGACCCTTTTTTGGCAAAGTGCCGAGCTGTAGTTTTTGAACCCTAGCTCTGCTGGCAACAAGGGAAACTTAGCAAACCTATACATTTTTGAAAACTAGACATCCAGGGGAATCCAGGATGGGGTGACTTGACTGCCTCCCTCCAGGTTCTGTTACCCAGAATCCCTTGCAAACCAAAATTGTCAACAAAAAAAACACATTTTCTTCACATTTCTGTGGTGGAAAGTTCTGGAATCTGGGTGTGTGAGAAGTTGGCCTGGTATATGCTGTTCACTAGTTCTAGTGACCACCTTGTACCATGCCAAGCAACCCTTATGGTGTGGTTGTAAGTCAACCTTTTTGGACTAGCTGCCCTAGTGGTAGCGTAGGCTAAGCAGTCTTTGAGGCTAAACTCGTGATGCGTGTTAAGCAAGCTGTTTTACCAATAGTAACCCCCTTTTATACCAATGAAAGGACACCACACAGATATATATTCAAAATATATATGTATTTATTTCTCAAAGTAACCCCTAGTCTCTTTATGAGCACAGGAGCACAAATCGTCAAACAAGATTATCACAGAATACACAGAAGTTGCACGTTATATGGATAGGCCCTGGTGGCCACTCAAACCATATACTAAAATAGTGGTATAAGTACCACGAACAGGAAAGGAAAAAGGCCTAGGGCCTCTAGAATCGCTGGGCCTACAAGGAGCTAACGTCAGTTAGTGACCAGGAGGTCCACGGGTGGCGTGTGCAGAGCAAATAGTCACACGCGTGCTCCCATAGGTTTCAATGGGTGCGTAAAAAGTACAAAGTTACTGCAAAGGAGATCTTCCGGGTTGACTAGGAACTTAAGATTTGGAACACAGGCACTAGAGATGTAATACTACACTTGGGCACAGGTGTGCCAGCTTTACCTCACCCACAGGAAGCGGGTGCATAGGCCTCGAAGTGCGTCGGGTTTCTTCTATCTGTTCCGTGGAGCTTGAAGACAAAGATGCTGCAGGCGGTCGGTCCGGGAGAGATGCAGTGGATCCAAGAGTGGATCGGAGATGTTGAAGACCTGTAAGCAGAGGGGACAGTGTTCACAGTCACTAGCCAGTGACCAGCGTGGCACCAGGTGGGTACCAGGCGATGTCGGGTGCAAACAGGAAGGAAGGTGTAGCTTGACTCTGCAGCCACGTGGTCCCTGAAGGTCGACGACTTCCAGGAGTCGAGTCACGAGCTGTCCCACGCAGGCTCTCGCTGTCGGCGGTGTCGGCGACTTGATCGAAGCAAACAAGCCTTGGCAAAAGCAATTGTTGTAGGCAAGGAGTTTAAGCTGATGGTTCTGACCAGCAAGGTCAGAGGAACTGCTCCTTTGGAGGGGAGCAAGGGCCAGTCTGGAGCAACCAGACCAGTGGTGTTTGTCGTAGATTTCGTCGCCAAGATGGCCACTAGCCAGCGGGCCAGCAACCGGTTAGGCGCGTCGAGTGGCAAAATGCAGAAGGGCCCCACGCAGATCGTGGAGATGCTGGAGGGCTCACCTTTGGTGCAGATGCTGCTCGAGGGTCGGGCTTCTCAGGACCCAAAGCACAACTTGGAGGGAGCCCCGGTTGTTGCACTGGTCAGCTTGTCGTAGTCGTTTCAAGATGGCTGGCTCCACGTGTCTCGGTGCCTCCACGGGTCTCCTCTTTGCAGGGACTGTGGATCGGGCGGTGAGAGGTCTGGAGGTCCAGGTCTTGTCAGTCTCTGGGCTCGGGCTCCGGCGGGAGGCGGCGGCAAAGCAGACGTTGATTCGCTGGATGGTGCTTGCGTTAGCAAGGTGGTCACTCCCTGACCACAGGGGAGATTTTCTTCAGTCTTCTGTGCAGCAGAATGTCGAAGTTCCCGTCTTCTTCTTAGTTTTAAGTTGATTCCAGGATGTCTGAAGTCTTAGGACACAGCTCCTACCTTTATTCGGATTCTAGGGGCCGGACTACCTGCTAGGTCCCTCCCTATGGGTGGGACCAGGAAGGGGGGTGGTTACACCCCCAATCCTTTGTCCAGCTCGCCCCAGGCCCGGGACTGGTGTGCCCCAGGACCGGTTTGAACTGGCATATGCACCGAGGCTCCTTGTGAGCCACAGGCATGTCTGGTTTCTTTCAAGCCCTACCTGACCAATACACAAAATCCTGTCTGGGGTGGTGCACGCACCTCCCCTGGCAGGAAACCCTTTGTCCACACCTCCCAAGCTGGAAGGACTCCCAGCAGCAGGAGGGCAGACTTGTGTCTGTGGTGGCAGCATCCATTTTGTGGAGCTGAGGCTATGTCTGATTTTACCCGGGTTTCAGGTACTGTACATGTCGTGTCCCTCTAGAAGGGTGGAATGCTAACCCCGTCGCCAGAATTGGCGAGGGGTTAGTATTCCAATTCGTATGACACCTTACTCGACATGTTTTGATAAAGCCAAACCAAAGATAGCATTTAACCGCGAGGTTCATAATGCACTTAAGAGTATATGGTATGACGATATCTGGAAACAGTAGAAGGAAGTTGTTCCGACCACTGCAGACAGGCTCAGCTCATGCCAGAGCACCATCTCACATGGAACCAAGCACTCTGCCTTCAGGATTGTTAAGGCCTGCCATAGGAGTGACTTATAGGTTACCAGGTGTCCCATTTAAGGTTAGGTATAGGTATACTACACCTAAGTAAGAGGTGATTACACCAACTTACCCCAGCTGAGTGATCAGCCAGTTGTGTCAAATTGTTAGGCCAAGCCTGGGGTGGCATAATACATGCTGCAGCCCTTGGCAGGCCTTGGGTACACCAATGCCCTGGGTACCTAGTGTACACTGGTACAGGGGCTGACAGGGTGATCCACTTCCAATTGGTTATGCACCTAGGGTGCATAGTTTTAATTTAGTAGAGAGAACAGCAGGCTGGGGGTCTGATTGGCAGGCCCACAGCCTCAATATGTCAAAAACCAGTGAAGCAAAAAGCAAAAATTTGGGGTGACCATAGGATAGCAGACCCTACTCTCCTACACAACCCCCCCCCAAACGCTGGGACATTAAACTAGCCTTGACCAGTCTCGTCTTCATGTCCTAAGTGGAAGTACCTGGAGAGACCATCTGCATTCCCATGGTCAGTACCTGGCCGGTGCTCCACTGTAAAGTCCATCCCCTGTAGGGAAATGGACCACCTAAGCAGTTTGGGGTTTTCACCCTTCATCTGATTTAGCCACAAGAGGGGCTTATGGTCGGTCTGAATCTTGAAGTGAGTGCCAAACAAGTATGGCCTCAGCTTCTTCAGGGCCCACACCACAGCAAAGACCTCCCTCTCAATAGCTGACCAATTCTTCTCTCTGGGGGTCAACCTTCTGCTAATAAAAGCAATGGGTTGGTCTTGACCATCTACATTAAGTTGTGACAGCACAGCTCCCACACCCAACTCAGAAGCATCTGTTTGGACAATAAACTCTTTGGAGTAGTCAGGACTTTTCAGGATAGGTGCAGAGCACATGGCCTCCTTCAGGTCATCAAATGCCTTTTGACAGCTTACTGTCCACTGAACCTTTTTGGGCATCTTCTTGGATGTCAGATCATTAATAGGAGTCACAATGGACCCATAGTTCTTAACAAACTTCCTGTAGTACCCAGTCAAGCCCAAGAAAGCTCGAACTTGAGTCTGGGTGGTTGGAGGGGACCAGTCCTTGATGGATTGTATCTTACTCTCCAGTGGTTGAACTTGGCCTCCACCTACAAGGTGGCCCAAATATACAACCTTACTCTGCCCTATCTGGCACTTAGTAGCCTTGATAGTGAGGCCTGCCCTCTGCAGAGCCTCAAGAGCCTTCTTCAGGTGGATCAGGTGATCCTCCCAGGTGGAGCTAAAGACAGCAATGTCATCAAGATATGCTGCGCAAAAGTCATCCAACCCAGTAAGGACTTGGTTCACCAGCCTTTGGAAGGTGGCAGGTGCATTCTTCAGACCAAAGGGCATCACCACAAACTGGTAGTGCCCACCTGGGGTTGAGAATGCTGTTTTGGCCTTAGACTCCTCAGCTAATCTGATTTGCCAATAGCCAGCTGTTAAGTCAAATGTGCTCAAAAACTTTGCAGAAGCTAGTTTGTCTATGAGCTCATCTGCCCTTGGAATAGGGTGTGCATCTGTCCTGGTGACAGCATTGAGTCCTCTGTAATCCACACAGAACCTCATCTCTTTCTTGCCATCTTTGGTGTGAGGTTTGGGGACCAGAACCACTGGGCTAGCCCAGGGGCTCTCTGAGGGTTCAATGACACCTAATTCCAGCATTTTATGTACCTCAGCCTTTATACAGTCCCTGACGTGGTCAGGTTGTCTGTAAAGTTTGTTCTTTACAGGCAGACTGTCACCAGTGTCCACAACATGGGTACACCAGTCAGTTTGGCTAGGTATCAAGGAAAACATATGTGAAAATGATTGTAGAACCTGTCTACATTCAGTCTGCTGATGGGCAGTGAGGTTGCCTCCAAGGGTCACTCCTTCAACTGAGCCATCTTCAGGGTTCTGAGACAACAGGTCTGGGAGAGGGTCACTCTCTTCCTCCTGTCCCTCATCTGTAGCCATGAGCAAGCCCATGTCTGCCCTGTCAACATATGCTTTAAGCCTGTTAACATGGAGTACCCTGTGGGGACTCCTGGGAGTTCCTAGGTCGACCAAGTAGGTGACCTCTCCCTTCTTTTCCAGGATTGTATGGGGTCCAGACCATTTGTCTTGGAGTGCTGCTGGGGCCACTGGCTCCAACACCCATACCTTCTGTCCTGGCTGAAACTCAACCAAGACAGCCTTTTGGTCATGCCAAGCATTCTGTAAGGCCTGGCTTGCCTCAAGGTTTTTGGATGCCTTCTCCATATACTCAGCCATCCTGGAGCGGAGACCAAGTACATAGTCCACTATGTCTAGCTTAGGCTTTTTGAGAGGTAACTCCCAGCCTTCCTTCACCAAACACAGTGGGCCTCTCACAGGGTGCCCAAACAACAATTCAAAGGGGCTGTAGCCAACTCCTTTTTGTGGGACCTCTCTGTAAGCAAACAGAAGGCAGGGTAGAAGGATGTCCCATCTTCGCCTGAGCTTTTCAGGTAATCCTTTGATCATACCCTTTAGGGTCTTGTTGAATCTCTCAACAAGCCCATTGCATTGTGGGTGATAAGGGGTGGTGAACTTGTAGTTGACACCACATTCCTTCCACATAGCTGTTAAGTATCCTGACATAAAGTTGGTACCTCTGTCAGATACTACCTCCTTAGGAAACCCCACTCTGGAGAATACTCCCAGCAGGGCCCTGGCCACAACAGGAGCTGTAGTGGTCCTAAGGGGAATTGCCTCTGGATACCTGGTGGCATGATCCACTACCACCAGTATAAATCTGTGCCCAGATGCAGTGGGAGGATCCATGGGACCCACTATGTCTATTCCCACTCTTTCAAAGGGAACCCCCACCACAGGTAGTGGTATCAGGGGGGCCTTTGTTGTGCCACCTGATTTGCCACTGGCTTGGCAGGTAACACAGGAGCGACAAAACTCCTTTGTATCTTCATTCATATGAGGCCAGTGAAAGTGAGGGACAAGTCTGTCCCAGGTCTTGTTCTGGCCTAGGTGTCCTGCTAAAGGAATATCATGGGCCAAGGTAAGAAGGAAGCCCCTAAATTGCAGAGGTATAACCAACCTCCTGGTTGCACCAGGCTTGGGGTCTCTAGCCTCTGAATAAAGGAGCCCTTCATCCCAATACACTTTATGGGTACCTTGAGCATTCCCAGCAGCCTCAGCAGCAGCCAGCTGTCTGAGGGGTTCAAGAGAGGGACAGGATAACTGAGCCTGCCTCAAGTCAGCCCTTGAAGGTCCCCCTGTCCCCAGAAACTCAACCTGGTCAGGTTCAAGCTCTTCAGGGACAGTTCCTTCAGGGTCCTCTAGATCAGCTTCCTGGGAAGGCTGATCATCACTCTGAGGCAGGGGGGAAGGCACAGCCTTGACCCTCCTGTTCTTCTTCTTGGTAGGTGCTTGGTCCATTGTTCCAGGATCCAAGACCTGTGGTTCAGTGAGGCACTTTTTGGCCTGTGACCTGGTCACAGCAAGGACATGTGATGATATACCTAACATCTCTGCATGAGTCCTGTACTCCACTTCTGACCATAGAGAACTCTCTAGGTCATTGCCCAACAAACATTCTACTGGGAGGTCTGCACTAACCACAACCCTTTTGAGGCCAGTTACCCCTCCCCATGAGAAGTTAACAACTGCCACACTATGTGAAGTAGTGGCATTGCTGGCATTGGTCACCAGGTAGTTCTCACCTGGTATGTACTGTCCAGGGTCCACAAAGCCTGGTGTCACCATAGTGACACTGGCACATGTGTCCCTGTAGGCTTGAGCCACTTTGTCATTAATTAAAGGAGTCTGTCTGTACTTGCCCAGGTTACTGGGGCTCACAGTCAGGGACAAATCAATGTCCCCATCACAGATCAAGACTGCCTGTGTCAGGGTTCTGTCTAAGTCAGAATCTCCTTCAGTTCCCATAGTGATTCCCACTACACCCTTTGTCTGGGGACCAACACTGCTAACAGTAGTACTGGGAGCAGGTGCCTTAGGGGCAACAGTGTTGGGGGCTCCACCCTTTTTGCAATCACTAGTCCAGTGAGTTGTATTTTTGCAATGATTGCACCAGGGTTTCTTTTGACCTTCTTTCTTCTTTTTGGACTGTTGTTGGGACCCACCCTCCTTAGCAGTAGTTTGGGGCCCTGTTGAAGACTTCTGGTCTTTAGATTTCTGATCTCCACCCTTTTGGTCTGTTTTCTTCTGATCACCCCCTTGGCCCTGGTTCTGGTTCTTTTGCTTAACCCTGGTTCTGACCCATTTGTCTGCCTTCTTTCCCAATTCTTGGGGAGAGGTCAGATCAGAGTCAACCAAGTGTTGATGCAGTTGCTGGTTTTGACAGTTATTTAAAATCTGTTCTCTCATCATCAAATTATACAATCCTGTAAAATCAGATACCTTACTTCCCAGCAACCAACCCTCCAAAGCCTTAGTGGCACATTCAATGTATTCAGACCAGTCCTGAGTCTGTGTCTTTTGGGTGTCTCTGAACATTAACCTGTACTGCTCAGTGGTTAAGCCTAACCCATCAACTAGAACACTCTTCAGGACTCTGTAGTTTCTGACATCCTCTTCTCTAACAGTGAGGAGTCTGTCTCTGCCTCTTCCCTCAAAGGAGAGCCAGAGGATTGCTGCCCACTGGTCTTCAGGAACCTGCTGTACTTTGCAGGCTCTCTCAAGAGCAGTTATCCACTTGTGGATGTCATCCCCACTTTTGTAGGGGGGCACAACCTTAGACAGGTTTCTATTATCGAAAACCCTATCTTTGTCCTTAGGGACAATGCTGCCACCAGTGGGTATAGACCCACTCTCTTTATGCTGTCTAGCCTTGCTCAGTTTCTCTTCCATCAGGGCTACTTCTAGCTCCTGCTTCCTGATCCTCAGCTGGGCTTCTTGCATCTTGGCCTCATGTTCCCTCCTCTGAGGGGTGGTCATCCTTCTCCTGGAGTGACCTTGAGAGCCTCTAGAGCCATGGGAAGCATTGGAGTCACCTGAGCGATTCCTTTGCCTTCCAAGCCCTGTGTTAAGTCCACTGGGGAGATCCAGTGGGGTGAACCCACTGTCAGTCCCCAATAGCCTTGGTTTAGCTGGGCCAAGTATAACACTTGGCACTGGGCTAGTTCTCCCTTCATCCTCACCACTGTCTGTATCCCCCTCACTTTCCTCCTCTGTAGTATGGTTTTCATCTAAGGGATGGCTATTGGAAAGGGGTACCTCAGTGGCATCTTCAGAAGGGGGGCCTCCTGTTCCTGTCCCTAAGGGGGCTAACTGGGAAGCTCTCTTGAGCTCTCTTTGATTCTCATCTTCTTGCAAGAGTGCTCTGAGCACAGCAGAGGTAGGGTTCTTGGGCTGTTTAAGGCCTCTAAGAGTTGCCAACTGCCTGAGCTCATTCTGATTAAGGGTAGCAAAGATGGATGGTGCCCTCGGGGGGTCACTCTCAACAGAGATGGGTACAGTGGACCCCTCTGCCCCAGCCATTGCTCTTAAGTGTGGGTGGATGTGTTGCAATCTACCTACACTTGGGTTTACCTACTAAACCTATCTAGTAGTTGTAGTCAGGGTGTGCTACTCCCTTTGCTCTACAACAACTAAGTTCAGTAGAACTTAAGTATATCTAATCTTGTTTTATATGTACCTACAGGTACCTATGTGATCTTTCAATTGGTAACCAAGAGATTACAATGGTAAAACACAGCAAGCTCAAATCCAACCGCTGCTCACCAATGTGAGAAGTTGGCCTGGTATATGCTGTTCACTAGTTCTAGTGACCACCTTGTACCATGCCAAGCAACCCTTATGGTGTGGTTGTAAGTCAACCTTTTTGGACTAGCTGCCCTAGTGGTAGCGTAGGCTAAGCAGTCTTTGAGGCTAAACTCGTGATGCGTGTTAAGCAAGCTGTTTTACCAATAGTAACCCCCTTTTATACCAATGAAAGGACACCACACAGATATATATTCAAAATATATATGTATTTATTTCTCAAAGTAACCCCTAGTCTCTTTATGAGCACAGGAGCACAAATCGTCAAACAAGATTATCACAGAATACACAGAAGTTGCACGTTATATGGATAGGCCCTGGTGGCCACTCAAACCATATACTAAAATAGTGGTATAAGTACCACGAACAGGAAAGGAAAAAGGCCTAGGGCCTCTAGAATCGCTGGGCCTACAAGGAGCTAACGTCAGTTAGTGACCAGGAGGTCCACGGGTGGCGTGTGCAGAGCAAATAGTCACACGCGTGCTCCCATAGGTTTCAATGGGAGCGTAAAAAGTACAAAGTTACTGCAAAGGAGATCTTCCGGGTTGACTAGGAACTTAAGATTTGGAACACAGGCACTAGAGATGTAATACTACACTTGGGCACAGGTGTGCCAGCTTTACCTCACCCACAGGAAGCGGGTGCATAGGCCTCGAAGTGCGTCGGGTTTCTTCTATCTGTTCCGTGGAGCTTGAAGACAAAGATGCTGCAGGCGGTCGGTCCGGGAGAGATGCAGTGGATCCAAGAGTGGATCGGAGATGTTGAAGACCTGTAAGCAGAGGGGACAGTGTTCACAGTCACTAGCCAGTGACCAGCGTGGCACCAGGTGGGTACCAGGCGATGTCGGGTGCAAACAGGAAGGAAGGTGTAGCTTGACTCTGCAGCCACGTGGTCCCTGAAGGTCGACGACGTCCAGGAGTCGAGTCACGAGCTGTCCCACGCAGGCTCTCGCTGTCGGCGGTGTCGGCGACTTGATCGAAGCAAACAAGCCTTGGCAAAAGCAATTGTTGTAGGCAAGGAGTTTAAGCTGATGGTTCTGACCAGCAAGGTCAGAGGAACTGCTCCTTTGGAGGGGAGCAAGGGCCAGTCTGGAGCAACCAGACCAGCGGTGTTTGTCGTAGATTTCGTCGCCAAGATGGCCACTAGCCAGCGGGCCAGCAACCGGTTAGGCGCGTCGAGTGGCAAAATGCAGAAGGGCCCCACGCAGATCGTGGAGATGCTGGAGGGCTCACCTTTGGTGCAGATGCTGCTCGAGGGTCGGGCTTCTCAGGACCCAAAGCACAACTTGGAGGGAGCCCCGGTTGTTGCACTGGTCAGCTTGTCGTAGTCGTTTCAAGATGGCTGGCTCCACGTGTCTCGGTGCCTCCACGGGTCTCCTCTTTGCAGGGACTGTGGATCGGGCGGTGAGAGGTCTGGAGGTCCAGGTCTTGTCAGTCTCTGGGCTCGGGCTCCGGCGGGAGGCGGCGGCAAAGCAGACGTTGATTCGCTGGATGGTGCTTGCGTTAGCAAGGTGGTCACTCCCTGACCACAGGGGAGATTTTCTTCAGTCTTCTGTGCAGCAGAATGTCGAAGTTCCCGTCTTCTTCTTAGTTTTAAGTTGATTCCAGGATGTCTGAAGTCTTAGGACACAGCTCCTACCTTTATTCGGATTCTAGGGGCCGGACTACCTGCTAGGTCCCTCCCTATGGGTGGGACCAGGAAGGGGGGTGGTTACACCCCCAATCCTTTGTCCAGCTCGCCCCAGGCCCGGGACTGGTGTGCCCCAGGACCGGTTTGAACTGGCATATGCACCGAGGCTCCTTGTGAGCCACAGGCATGTCTGGTTTCTTTCAAGCCCTACCTGACCAATACACAAAATCCTGTCTGGGGTGGTGCACGCACCTCCCCTGGCAGGAAACCCTTTGTCCACACCTCCCAAGCTGGAAGGACTCCCAGCAGCAGGAGGGCAGACTTGTGTCTGTGGTGGCAGCATCCATTTTGTGGAGCTGAGGCTATGTCTGATTTTACCCGGGTTTCAGGTACTGTACATGTCGTGTCCCTCTAGAAGGGTGGAATGCTAACCCCGTCGCCAGAATTGGCGAGGGGTTAGTATTCCAATTCGTATGACACCTTACTCGACATGTTTTGATAAAGCCAAACCAAAGATAGCATTTAACCGCGAGGTTCATAATGCACTTAAGAGTATATGGTATGACGATATCTGGAAACAGTAGAAGGAAGTTGTTCCGACCACTGCAGACAGGCTCAGCTCATGCCAGAGCACCATCTCACATGGAACCAAGCACTCTGCCTTCAGGATTGTTAAGGCCTGCCATAGGAGTGACTTATAGGTTACCAGGTGTCCCATTTAAGGTTAGGTATAGGTATACTACACCTAAGTAAGAGGTGATTACACCAACTTACCCCAGCTGAGTGATCAGCCAGTTGTGTCAAATTGTTAGGCCAAGCCTGGGGTGGCATAATACATGCTGCAGCCCTTGGCAGGCCTTGGGTACACCAATGCCCTGGGTACCTAGTGTACACTGGTACAGGGGCTGACAGGGTGATCCACTTCCAATTGGTTATGCACCTAGGGTGCATAGTTTTAATTTAGTAGAGAGAACAGCAGGCTGGGGGTCTGATTGGCAGGCCCACAGCCTCAATATGTCAAAAACCAGTGAAGCAAAAAGCAAAAATTTGGGGTGACCATAGGATAGCAGACCCTACTCTCCTACAGGGTGGATCCAAAAATTTCCACTCACCCCGCATTCCCCAAAGTCTTCAGAGAAAAATGGTACATCACTTGCGTGGGTAGGCCCAGTGCCCGCGACACGAAACGGCGCAAAATGCAATGTGGACACACCACAATTTCACAGTGAAAAATGACCCTTTTTTGGCAAAGTGCCTAGCTGTAGTGTTTGAACCCTAGCTCTGCTTGCACCTAGGGAAACCTAGCAAACCTATACATTTTTGAAAACTAGACACCCAGGGGAATCTAGGATGGGGTGAGTTGATTTCCTCCCTCCAGGTTCTGTTACCCAGATTCCCTTGCAAACCAAAAAAATTGTCCAAAAAAATAAATTTTCCTCACATTTCTGTGGTGGAAAGTTCTGAAATCTGCGTGGATCCACAATTTCCACTCACCCCACATTCCCAAAAGTCATCAGAGAAAAATGGTACCTTACTTGCGTGGGTAGGTCAAGTACCCGTGACATGAAATGGCGCAAAATGTAACGTGGACACACCACAATTTCACACTGAAAAATGACCCTTTTTTGGCAAAGTGCCTAGCTGTAGTTTTTGAACCCTAGCTCTGCTGGCAACTAGGGAAACCTAGCAAACCTATACATTTTTGAAAACTAGACATCCAGGGGAATCCAGGATGGGGTGACTTGACTGCCTCCCTCCAGGTTCTGGTACCCAGTATCCCTTGCAAAACAAAATTGTAAAAAAAAAACATTTTCCTCACATTTCTGTGGTGGAAAGTTCTGGAATCTGCTTGGATCCACAAATTTCCACTCACCCCACGTTCCCAAAAGTCATCAGAGAAAAATGTTACCTCACTTGCGTGGGTAGGCCGAGTACCCGTGACATGAAATGGCGCAAAATGCAACGTGGACACACCACAATTTCACACTGAAAAATGACCCTTTTTTGGCAAAGTGCCTAGCTGTAGTTTTTGAACCCTAGCTCTGCTGGCAACAAGGGAAACCTAGCAAACCTATACATTTTTGAAAACTAGACATCCAGGGGAATACAGGATGTGGTGACTTGACTGCCTCCCTCCAGGTTCTGTTACCCAGAATCCCTTGCAAACCAAAATTGTCAAAAAAAAAACATTTTCTTCAATTTTTTGGGTGGAAAGTTCTGGAATCTGCGTGGATCCACAAATTTCCACTCACCCCGCGTTCCCCAAAGTCTTCCGAGAAAAATGGTACCTCACTTGCATGGGTAGGCCAAGTACCCGTGACATGAAATGGCGCAAAATGCAACGTGGACAAACCACAATTTCACACTGAAAAATGACCCTTTTTTGGCAAAGTGCCTAGCTCGAGTTTTTTAACCCTAGCTCTGCTGGCAACTAGGGAAACCTAGCAAACCTACACATTTTTTAAAACTAGACATCCAGGGGAATCCAGGATGGGGTGACTTGACTGCCTCCCTCCAGGTTCTGTTACCCAGAATCCCTTGCAAACCAAAATTGTAAAAAAAAAGCATTTTCGTCACATTTCTGTGGTGGAAAGTTCTGGAATCTGCGTGGATCCACAAATTTCCACTCACCCCGCGTTCCCCAAAGTCATCAGAGAAAAATGGTACCTCACCTGCGTGGGTAGGCCAAGTACCCGTGACATGAAATGGCGCAAAATGCAACATGGACACACCACAATTTCACACTGAAAAATGACCCTTTTTTGGCAAAGTGCCTAGCTGTAGTTTTTGAACCCTAGCTCTGCTGGCACCTAGGGAAACCTAGCAAACCTATACATTTTTTAAAACTAGACACCCAGGGGAATCCAGGATGGGGTGACTAGATTGCCTCCCTCCAGGTTCTGTTACACAGAATGCCTTGCAAACCAAAAAAATTGTCCAAAAAAACACATTTTCCTCACATTTTTGTGGTGGAAAGTTCTGGAATCTGTGTGGCTCCACAAATTTCCACTCACCCCGCATTCCCCAAAGTCTTCCGACAAAAATGGTACCTCACTTGTGTGGGTACGCCTTGTGCCCGCGACATGAAATAGCGCAAAATGCAACGTGGACACACCACAATTTTACAGTGAAAAATGACCCTTTTTTGGCAAAGTGCCTAGCTATAGTTTTTTAACCCTAGCTCTGCTGGCACCTAGGGAAACCTAGCAACCCTATACATTTATGAAAACTAGACACCCAGGGGAATCCAGGATGGGGTGACTAGATTGCCTCCCTCCAGGTTCTGTTACACAGAATGCCTTGCAAACCAAAAAAATTGTCCAAAAAAACACATTTTCCTCACATTTTTGTGGTGGAAAGTTCTGGAATCTGTGTGGATCCACAAATTTCCACTCACCCCGCATTCCCCAAAGTCTTCCGACAAAAATGGTACCTCACTTGTGTGGGTAGGCCTTGTGCCCGCGACATGAAATAGCGCAAAATGCAACGTGGACACACCACAATTTTACAGTGAAAAATGACCCTTTTTGGGCAAAGTGCCTAGCTATAGTTTTTTAACCCTAGATCTGCTGGCACCTACGGAAACCTAGCTAACCTATACATTTTTGAAAACTAGACACCCAGGGGAATCGAGTATGGGGTGACTTGATTGCCTCCCTCCAGGTTCTGTTACCCAGAATCCCTTGCAAACCTAAACAATTGTCAAAAAAACATTTTTCTCACATTTCTGTGGTGGAAAGTTCTGGAATCTGCGTGGATCCACATATTTCTACTCACCCCGCGTTCCCCAAAGTCTTCTGAGAAAAATGGTACCCCACTTGCATGGGTAGGCCTAGTTCCCGCGACATGAAACGGTGCAAAACACAACATGGACACACCACAATTCCACAGTGAAAAATGACCCTTTTTTGGCAAAGTGCCTAGCTGTAGTTTTTGAACCCTAGCTCTGCTGGCACCTAGGGAAACCTAGCAAATCTATACATTTTTTTAAACTAGACACCCAGGGGAATCCAGGATGGGGTGACTAGAATGCCTCCCTCCAGGTTCTGTTACCCAGAATGCCTTGCAAACCAAAAAAATTGTCCAAAAAAACAAATTTTCCTCACATTTCTTTGATAAAAGGTCTGGAATCTGCATGGATCCACACATTTCCACTCACCCCACATTCCCCAAAGTCATCCGAGAAAAAGGGTACCTCACTTACGTGGGTAGGCCTAGTGCCCGTGACATGAAACGGCGCAAAATGCAATGAGGACACACCACAATTTCACAGTGAAAACGACCCTTTTTTGGCAAAGTGCCTAGCTGTAGTTTTTTAACCCTAGCTCTGCTGGCACCTAGGGAAACCTAGCAACCCTATACATTTATGAAAACTAGACACCCAGGGGAATCCAGGATGGGGTGACTAGATTGCCTCCCTCCAGGTTCTGTTACCCAGAATGCCTTGCAAACCAAAACAATTGTCCAAAAAAACACATTTTCCTCACATTTCTGTGGTGGAAAGTTCTGGATTCTGCGTGGATCCACAAATTTCCACTCACCCCGCATTCCCCAAAGTCATCCGAGAAAAATGGTACCTCACTTGCGTGGGTACGCCTCGTGTCCACGACATGAAACGGCGCAAAATGCAACTTGGACACACCACAATTTCACAGTGAAAAATGACCCTTTTTTGGCAAAGTGCCTAGCTATAGTTTTTTAACCCTAGCTCTGCTGGCACCTACGGAAACCTAGCTAACCTATACATTTTTGAAAACTAGACACCCAGGGGAATCGAGGATGGGGTGACTTGATTGCCTCCCTCCAGGTTCTGTTACCCAGAATGCCTTGCAAACCAAAAAAATTGTCAAAAAAAACATATTTTCCTCACATTTCTGTGATGAAAAGTTCAGGAATCTGCATGGATCCACAAATTTCCGCAAGGCTATTGCCCTTGGCTATCATTACCTGTTCTTCCTTTGTTGGCCTGTAGAACATGCCGTGTGACTGAGAGTACTGTCTGGTGCATCTTGGGTCCATCTTACACTATGGTTCTTGCTGGGGAAGGGAAGAGGCGGTTTCTTGGAAGTCAGCAATATCTTACCGGGACACCCGGGGGTTAAGGATATAATAGGCTAATTTTGAGTTGCAGTTGTTTTATTTATTGTTTCTTTTTCTTTTTGTTGTGGTTGCTGTTTCTATTTTATTCTTCTTCGTTTGTGTTTTGGATTCTTTATTGGCACCTTATCAGGTATGTGCATATAGTTTCACGGCGAGTTGGTACAACTCACTACCAGCATCCACCAATGTTACCCACCACTGAGGTTTAGTCCACTATGCTAATCATTGATGTTTAACTCCCCTCATGTGCAAGGCGGTAGGTGCTACGTCGGCGTTGGCATCCCATGTGGCCATGCTGAACATGGTGGAATATGTCATAAGAGGTGATCTGTCAGCAATTCCTTAACATCACCATTGCATGGTAATTCGCGGACATGTTTTGAAAAGGACACTTGGTCAATCGCTGGGTATACCTGCTACACTTACTTCTGGCACTATTTGGCGTAAGCCCTGTGCGGTCTGACATACTAGCCAAAAATGCTATTGTACCATACCATGTACTTATTCATCTTGCTTGTTACTGAGTATGCTGTTTATTGAAAAATGGAAAAACTGTCAATAAAGATATTTAAAAAAAAAAAATGGATCCACAAATTTCCACTCACCCCACATTCTCCAAAGGCATCCGAGAAAAATGGTACCTCACTTATGTGGGTAGGCCTTGTGCCCGTGACATGAAACGGCGCAAAATGCAATGAGGACACACCACAATTTCACAGTGAAAACGACCCTTTTTTGGCAAAGTGCCTAGCTGTCGTTTTTGAACCCTAGCTCTGCTGGCACCTAGGGAAACCTAGCAAACCTAAACATTTTCGAAAACTACACATCCAGGGGAATCCAGGATGGGGTGACTTGACTGCCTCCCTCCAGGTTCTGTTACCCAGAATCCCTTGCAAACCTAAACAATTGTCAAAAAAACATTTTTCTCACATTTCTGTGGTGGAAAGTTCTGGAATCTGCGTGGATCCACATTATTTCTACTCACCCGGCGTTCCCCAAAGTCTTCTGAGAAAAATGGTACCCCACTTGCATGGGTAGGCCTAGTTCCCGCGACATGAAACGGTGCAAAACACAACATGGACACACCACAATTCCACAGTGAAAAATGACCCTTTTTTGGCAAAGTGCCTAGCTGTAGTTTTTGAACCCTAGCTCTGCTGGCACCTAGGAAAAACCTAGCAAACCTAAACATTTTTGAAAACTACACATCCAGGGGAATCCAGGATGGGGTGACTTGACTGCCTCCCTCCAGGTTCTGTTACCCAGAATCCCTTGCAAACCTAAACAATTGTCAAAAAAACATTTTTCTCACATTTCTGTGGTGGAAAGTTCTGGAATCTGCGTGGATCCACCAATGTCCACTCACCCCGCTTTCCCCAAAGTCTTGTGAGAAAAATGGTACCTCACTTGCGTAGGTAGGCCTAGTGCCCGCGAGATGAAACGGCGCAAAATGCAACGTGGACACACCACAATTTCACAGTGAAAAATGACCCTCTTTTTTGCAAAGTGCCTAGCTGTAGTTTTTGAACCCTAGCTCTGCTGGCACCCAGGGAAACATAGCAACCCTATACATTTTTGAAAACTAGACACGCAGGGGAATCCAGGATGGGGTGACTTGACTGCCTCCCTCCAGGTTCTGTTACCCAGTATCCCTTGCAAACCTATAAAATTGTAAAAAAAAAACATTTTCCTCACATTTCTGTGGTGGAAAGTTCTGGAATCTGCTTGGATCCACAAATTTCCACTCACCCCACGTTCCCAAAAGTCATCAGAGAAAAATGTTACCTCACTTGCGTGGGTAGGCCGAGTACCCGTGACATGAAATGGCGCAAAATGCAACGTGGACACACCACAATTTCACACTGAAAAATGACCCTTTTTTGGCAAAGTGCCTAGCTGTAGTTTTTGAACCCTAGCTCTGCTGGCAACAAGGGAAACCTAGCAAACCTATATAT
This sequence comes from Triturus cristatus, assembly GCF_964204655.1. Taxonomy (NCBI): domain Eukaryota; kingdom Metazoa; phylum Chordata; class Amphibia; order Caudata; family Salamandridae; genus Triturus; species Triturus cristatus. Next base: position 927,623,534 of record NC_140579.1, on the reverse strand, counting down.
TTTTGAAAACTAGACATCCAGGGGAATCCAGGATGGGGTGACTTGACTGCCTCCCTCCAGGTTCTGTTACCCAGAATCCCTTGCAAACCAAAATTGTCAAAAAAAAAACATTTTCTTCAATTTTTTTGGTGGAAAGTTCTGGAATCTGCGTGGATCCACAAATTTCCACTCACCCCGCGTTCCCCAAAGTCTTCCGAGAAAAATGGTACCTCACTTGCATGGGTAGGCCAAGTACCCGTGACATGAAATGGCGCAAAATGCAACGTGGACAAACCACAATTTCACACTGAAAAATGACCCTTTTTTGGCAAAGTGCCTAGCTCGAGTTTTTTAACCCTAGCTCTGCTGGCAACTAGGGAAACCTAGCAAACCTACACATTTTTTAAAACTAGACATCCAGGGGAATCCAGGATGGGGTGACTTGACTGCCTCCCTCCAGGTTCTGTTACCCAGAATCCCTTGCAAACCAAAATTGTAAAAAAAAAGCATTTTCGTCACATTTCTGTGGTGGAAAGTTCTGGAATCTGCGTGGATCCACAAATTTCCACTCACCCCGCGTTCCCCAAAGTCATCAGAGAAAAATGGTACCTCACCTGCGTGGGTAGGCCAAGTACCTGTGACATGAAATGGCGCAAAATGCAACATGGACACACCACAATTTCACACTGAAAAATTACCCTTTTTTGGCAAAGTGCCTAGCTGTAGTTTTTGAACCCTAGCTCTGCTGACATCTAGGGAAACCTAGCAAACCTATATATTTTTGAAAACTAGACACCCAGGGAAATCCAGGATGGGGTGAGTTGATTTCCTCCCTCCAGGTTCTGTTACCCAGATTCCCTTGCAAACCAAAACAATTGTCCAAAAAAATAAATTTTCCTCACATTTCTGTGGTGGAAAGTTCTGAAATCTGCGTGGATCCACAATTTCCACTCACCCCACATTCCCAAAAGTCATCAGAGAAAAATGGTACCTCACTTGCGTGGGTAGGTCAAGTACCCGTGACATGAACTGGCGCAAAATGTAACGTGGACACACCACAATTTCACACTGAAAAATGACCCTTTTTTGGCAAAGTGACTAGCTGTAGTTTTTGAACCCTAGCTCTGCTGGCAACTAGGGAAACCTAGCAAACCTATACATTTTTGAAAACTAGACATCCAGGGGAATCCAGGATGGGGTGACTTGACTGCCTCCCTCCAGGTTCTGTTACCCAGAATCCCTTGCAAACCAAAATTGTCAAAAAAAAAAACATTTTCTTCACATTTCTGTGGTGGAAAGTTCTGGAATCTGCGTGGATCCACAAATTTCCACTCACCCCGCATTCCCCAAAGTCTTCCGAGAAAAATGGTACCTCACTTGCATGGGTAGGCCAAGTACCCGTGACATGAAATGGCGTAAAATGCAACGTGGACAAACCACAACTTCACACTGAAAAATGACCCTTTTTTGGCAAAGTGCCTAGCTGTAGTTTTTGAACCCTAGCTCTGCTGACATCTAGGGAAACCTAGCAAACCTATACATTTTTTAAAACTAGACACCCAGGGAAATCCAGGATGGGGTGAGTTGATTTCCTCCCTCCAGGTTCTGTTACCCAGATTCCCTTGCAAATCCAAAAAATTGTCCAAAAAAATTAATTTTCCTCACATTTCTGTGGTGGAATGTTCTGAAATCTGCGTGGATCCACAATTTCCACTCACCCCACATTCCCAAAAGTCATCAGAGAAAAATGGTACCTCACTTGCGTGGGTAGGTCAAGTACCCGTGACATGAACTGGCGCAAAATGTAACGTGGACACACCACAATTTCAAACTGAAAAATGACCCTTTTTTGGCAAAGTGCCTAGCTGTAGTTTTTGAGCCCTAGCTCTGCTGGCAACTAGGGAAACCTAGCAAACCTATACATTTTTGAAAACTAGACATCCAGGGGAATCCAGGATGGGGTGACTTGACTGCCTCCCTCCAGGTTCTGTTACCCAGTATCCCTTGCAAACCAAAATTGTTAAAAAAAACCATTTTCCTCACATTTCTGTGGTGGAAAGTTCTGGAATCTGCAAGGATCCACAAATATCCACTCACCCCACGTTCCCAAAAGTCATCAGAGAAAAATGGTACCTCACTTGCGTGGGTAGGCCGAGTACCCGTGACATGAAATGGCGCAAAATGCAACGTGGACACACCACAATTTCACACTGAAAAATGACCCTTTTTTGGCAAAGTGCCTAGCTGTAGTTTTTGAACCCTAGCTCTGCTGGCAACAAGGGAAACCTAGCAAACCTATACATTTTTGAAAACTAGACATCCAAGGGAATCCAGGATGGGGTGACTTGACTGCCTCCCTCCAGGTTCTGTTACCCAGAATCCCTTGCAAACCAAAATTGTCAAAAAAAAACATTTTCTTCACATTTCTGTGGTGGAAAGTTCTGGAATCTGCGTGGATCCACAAATTTCCACTCACCCCGCGTTCCCCAAAGTCTTCCGAGAAAAATGGTATCTCACTTGCATGGGTAGGCCAAGTACCCGTGACATGAAGTGGCGTAAAATGCAACGTGGACAAACCACAACTTCACACTGAAAAATGACCCTTTTTTGGCAAAGTGCCTAGCTGTAGTTTTTGAACCCTAGCTCTGCTGACATCTAGGGAAACCTAGCAAACCTATACATTTTTTAAAAATAGACACCCAGGGAAATCCAGGATGGGGTGAGTTGATTTCCTCCCTCCAGGTTCTGTTACCCAGATTCCCTTGCAAACCAAAAAAATTGTCCAAAAAAATAAAATTTCCTCACATTTCTGTGGTGGAAAGTTCTGAAATCTGCGTGGATCCACAAATTTCCACTCACCCCACATTCCCAAAAGTCATCAGAGAAAAATGGTACCTCACTTGCGTGGGTAGGCCAAGTACCCGTGACATGAAATGGCGCAAAATGTAACGTGGACACACCACAATTTCACACTGAAAAATGACCCTTTTTTGGCAAAGTGCCTAGCTGTAGTTTTTGAACCCTAGCTCTGCTGGCACCTAGGGAAAGCTAGCAAACCTATCAATTTTTCAAAACTAGACAACCTGGGGAATCCATGATAGGGTGTCTTGACTGCCTTCCTCCAGGTACTGTTACCCAGAATCCCGTGCAAACCAAAAAAATAGTCAAAAAACCCACATTTTCCTCACATTTCTGTGGTGGAAAGTTCTGGAATCTGCGTGGATCCACAAATGTCCACTCACCCCGCTTTCCCCAAAGTCTTCTGAGAAAAATGGTACCTCACTTGCGTAGGTAGGCCTAGTGCCCGCGAGATGAAACGGCGCAAAATGCAACGTGGACACACCACAATTTCACAGTGAAAAATGACCCTCTTTTTGCAAAGTGCCTAGCTGTAGTTTTTGAACCCTAGCTCTGCTGGCATCCAGGGAAACATAGCAACCCTATACATTTTTTAAAACTAGACACGCAGGGGAATCCAGGATGGGGTGACTTGACTGCCTCCCTCTAGGTTCTGTTACCCAGAGTCCCTTGCAAACCTATAAAATTGTCAAAAAAACACATTTTCCTCACATTTCTGTGGTGGAAAGTTCTGGAATCTGTGTGGATCCACAAATTTGCACTCACCCCGCATTCCTCAAAGTCTTACAACAAAAATGCTACCTCACTTGCGTCAGTAGGCCTAGTGTCCGCGACATGAAACGGCGCAAAATGCAACGTGGACACACCATAATTTCACAGTGAAAAATTACCCTTTTTTGGCAAAGTGCCTAGCTGTAGTTTTGAACCCTAGCTCTGCTGGCACCTAGGGAAACCTAGCAAACCTATACATTTTTGAAAACTAGAGACCTAGGGGAATCCAGGATGGGGTGACTTGACTGCCTCCCTCCAGGTTCTGTTACCCAGAATCCCTTGCAAACCAAAATTGTCAAAAAAAACACATTTTCTTCACATTTCTCTGGTGGAAAATTCTGGAATCTGGGTGGATCCACAAATTTCCACTCACCCCGCATTCCCCAAAGTCTTCGGAGAAAAATGGTACCTCACTTGCGTGGGTAGGCCTAGTGCCCGCGACACGAAACGGCGCAAAATGCAATGTGGACAAACCACAATTTCACAGTGAAAAATGACCCTTTTTTGGCAAAGTGCCTAGCTGTAGTTTTTGAACTCTAGCTCTGCTGGCAACTAGGGAAACCTAGCAAACCTATACATTTTTGAAAACTAGACACCCAGGGAAATCCAGGATGGGGTGAGTTGATTTCCTCCCTCCAGGTTGTGTTACCCAGATTCCCTTGCAAACCAAAAAAATTGTCCAAAAAAATAAATTTTCCTCACATTTCTGTGGTGGAAAGTTCTGAAATCTGCGTGGAACCACAAATTTCCACTAACCCCACATTCCCAAAAGTCATCAGAGAAAAATGGTACCTCACTTGCGTGGGTAGGTCAAGTACCCGTGACATGAAATGGCGCAAAATGTAACGTGGACACACCACAATTTCACACTGAAAAATGACCCTTTTTTGGCAAAGTGCCTAGCTGTAGTTTTTGAACCCTAGCTCTGCTGGCACCTAGGGAAAGCTAGCAAACCTATCAATTTTTCAAAACTAGACAACCTGGGGAATCCATGATAGGGTGTCTTGACTGCCTTCCTCCAGGTACTGTTACCCAGAATCCCGTGCAAACCAAAAAAATAGTCAAAAAACCCACATTTTCCTCACATTTCTGTGGTGGAAAGTTCTGGAATCTGCGTGGATCCACAAATGTCCACTCACCCCGCTTTCCCCAAAGTCTTCTGAGAAAAATGGTACCTCACTTGCGTAGGTAGGCCTAGTGCCCGCGAGATGAAACGGCGCAAAATGCAACGTGGACACACCACAATTTCACAGTGAAAAATGACCCTCTTTTTGCAAAGTGCCTAGCTGTAGTTTTTGAACCCTAGCTCTGCTGGCATCCAGGGAAACATAGCAACCCTATACATTTTTTAAAACTAGACACGCAGGGGAATCCAGGATGGGGTGACTTGACTGCCTCCCTCTAGGTTCTGTTACCCAGAGTCCCTTGCAAACCTATAAAATTGTCAAAAAAACACATTTTCCTCACATTTCTGTGGTGGAAAGTTCTGGAATCTGTGTGGATCCACAAATTTGCACTCACCCCGCATTCCTCAAAGTCTTACAACAAAAATGCTACCTCACTTGCGTCAGTAGGCCTAGTGTCCGCGACATGAAACGGCGCAAAATGCAACGTGGACACACCATAATTTCACAGTGAAAAATTACCCTTTTTTGGCAAAGTGCCTAGCTGTAGTTTTGAACCCTAGCTCTGCTGGCACCTAGGGAAACCTAGCAAACCTATACATTTTTGAAAACTAGAGACCTAGGGGAATCCAGGATGGGGTGACTTGACTGCCTCCCTCCAGGTTCTGTTACCCAGAATCCCTTGCAAACCAAAATTGTCAAAAAAAACACATTTTCTTCACATTTCTGTGGTGGAAAATTCTGGAATCTGGGTGGATCCACAAATTTCCACTCACCCCGCATTCCCCAAAGTCTTCGGAGAAAAATGGTACCTCACTTGCGTGGGTAGGCCTAGTGCCCGCGACACGAAACGGCGCAAAATGCAATGTGGACAAACCACAATTTCACAGTGAAAAATGACCCTTTTTTGGCAAAGTGCCTAGCTGTAGTTTTTGAACCCTAGCTCTGCTGGCAACTAGGGAAACCTAGCAAACCTATACATTTTTGAAAACTAGACACCCAGGGAAATCCAGGATGGGGTGAGTTGATTTCCTCCCTCCAGGTTGTGTTACCCAGATTCCCTTGCAAACCAAAAAAATTGTCCAAAAAAATAAATTTTCCTCACATTTCTGTGGTGGAAAGTTCTGAAATCTGCGTGGAACCACAAATTTCCACTAACCCCACATTCCCAAAAGTCATCAGAGAAAAATGGTACCTCACTTGCGTGGGTAGGTCAAGTACCCGTGACATGAAATGGCGCAAAATGTAACGTGGACACACCACAATTTCACACTGAAAAATGAGCCTTTTTTGGCAAAGTGCCTAGCTGTAGTTTTTGAACCCTAGCTCTGCTGGCAACTAGGGAAACCTAGCAAACCTACAAATTTTTGAAAACTAGACACCCAGGGGAATCCAGGATGGGGTGACTTGACTGCCTCCCTCCAGGTTCTGTTACCCAGAATCCCTTGCAAACCAAAATTGTAAAAAAAAACATTTTCCTCACATTTCTGTGGTGGAAAGTTCTGGAATCTGCGTGGATCCACCAATGTCCACTCACCCCGCTTTCCCCAAAGTCTTCTGAGAAAAATGGTACCTCACTTGCGTAGGTAGGCCTAGTGCCCGCGAGATGAAACGGCGCAAAATGCAACGTGGACACACCACAATTTCACAGTGAAAAATGACCCTCTTTTTGCAAAGTGCCTAGCTGTAGTTTTTGAACCCTAGCTCTGCTGGCACCCAGGGAAACATAGCAACCCTATACATTTTTGAAAACTAGACACGCAGGGGAATCCAGGATGGGGTGACTTGACTGCCTCCCTCTAGGTTCTGTTACCCAGAGTCCCTTGCAAACCTATAAAATTGTCAAAAAAACACATTTTCCTTACATTTCTGTGGTGCAAAGTTCTGGAATCTGCGTGGATCCACAAATTTCCACTCACCCCACGTTCCCAAAAGTCATCAGAGAACAATGGTACCTCACTTGCGTGGGTAGGCCAAGTACCCGTGACTTGAAATGGCGCAAAATGCAACGTGGACAGACCACAATTCCACACTGAAAAATGACCCTTTTTTGGCAAAGTGCCTAGCTGTAGTTTTTGAACCCTAGCTCTGCTGGCAACAAGGGAAACTTAGCAAACCTATACATTTTTGAAAACTAGACATCCAGGGGAATCCAGGATGGGGTGACTTGACTGCCTCCCTCCAGGTTCTGTTACCCAGAATCCCTTGCAAACCAAAATTGTCAACAAAAAAAACACATTTTCTTCACATTTCTGTGGTGGAAAGTTCTGGAATCTGGGTGGATCCACAAATTTCCACTCACCCCGCATTCCCCAAAGTCTTCAGAGAAAAATGGTACATCACTTGCGTGGGTAGGCCCAGTGCCCGCGACACGAAACGGCGCAAAATGCAATGTGGACACACCACAATTTCACAGTGAAAAATGACCCTTTTTTGGCAAAGTGCCTAGCTGTAGTTTTTGAACCCTAGCTCTGCTGGCAACTAGGGAAACCTAGCAAACCTATACATTTTTGAAAACTAGACATCCAGGGGAATCCAGGATGGGGTGAGTTGATTTCCTCCTTCCAGGTTCTGTTACCCAGATTCCCTTGCAAACCAAAAAAATTGTCCAAAAAAATACATTTTCCTCACATTTCTGTGGAGGAAAGTTCTGAAATCTGCGTGGATCCACAAATTTCCACTCACCCCACATTCCCAAAAGTCATCAGAGAAAAATGGTACCTCACTTGCTTGGGTAGGCCAAGTACCCGTGACATTAAATGGCGCAAAATGTAACGTGGACACACCACAATTTCACACTGAAAAATGACCCTTTTTTGGCAAAGTGCCTAGCTGTAGTTTTTGAACCCTAGCTCTGCTGGCACCTAGGGAAAGCTAGCAAACCTATCAATTTTTCAAAACTAGACAACCTGGGGAATCCATGATAGGGTGTCTTGACTGCCTTCCTCCAGGTACTGTTACCCAGAATCCCGTGCAAACCAAAAAAATAGTCAAAAAACCCACATTTTCCTCACATTTCTGTGGTGGAAACTTCTGGAATCTGCGTGGATCCACAAATGTCCACTCACCCCGCTTTCCCCAAAGTCTTCTGAGAAAAATGGTACCTCACTTGCGTAGGTAGGCCTAGTGCCCGCGAGATGAAACGGCGCAAAATGCAACGTGGACACACCACAATTTCACAGTGAAAAATGACCCTCTTTTTGCAAAGTGCCTAGTTGTAGTTTTTGAACCCTAGCTCTGCTGGCATCCAGGGAAACATAGCAACCCTATACATTTTTTAAAACTAGACACGCAGGGGAATCCAGGATGGGGTGACTTGACTGTCTCCCTCCAGGTTCTGTTACCCAGAGTCCCTTGCAAACCTAAAGGAATTGTCTCAAAAAAACACATTTTCCTCACATTTCTGTGGTGGAAAGTTCTGGAATCTGTGTGGATCCACAAATTTGCACTCACCCCGCATTCCTCAAAGTCTTACGACAAAAATGCTACCTCACTTGCGTCAGTAGGCCTAGTGTCCGCGACATGAAACGGCGCAAAATGCAACGTGGACACACCATAATTTCACAGTGAAAAATTACCCTTTTTTGGCAAAGTGCCTAGCTGTAGTTTTGAACCCTAGCTCTGCTGGCACCTAGGGAAACCTAGCAAACCTATACATTTTTGAAAACTAGACACCTAGGGGAATCCAGGATGGGGTGACTTGACTGCCTCCCTCCAGGTTCTGTTACCCAGAATCTCTTGCAAACCAAAATTGTCAAAAAAAACACATTTTCTTCACATTTCTGTGGTGGAAAATTCTGGAATCTGGGTGGATCCACAAATTTCCACTCACCCCGCATTCCCCAAAGTCTTCGGAGAAAAATGGTACCTCACTTGCGTGGGTAGGCCTAGTGCCCGCGACACGAAATGGCCCAAAATGCAATGTGGACAAACCACAATTTCACAGTGAAAAATGACCCTTTTTTGGCAAAGTGCCTAGCTGTAGTTTTTGAACCCTAGCTCTGCTGGCAACTAGGGAAACCTAGCAAACCTATACATTTTTGAAAACTAGACACCCAGGGAAATCCAGGATGGGGTGAGTTGATTTCCTCCCTCCAGGTTGTGTTACCCAGATTCCCTTGCAAACCAAAAAAATTGTCCAAAAAAATAAATTTTCCTCACATTTCTGTGGTGGAAAGTTCTGAAATCTGCGTGGAACCACAAATTTCCACTAACCCCACATTCCCAAAAGTCATCAGAGAAAAATGGTACCTCACTTGCGTGGGTAGGTCAAGTACCCGTGACATGAAATGGCGCAAAATGTAACGTGGACACACCACAATTTCACACTGAAAAATGAGCCTTTTTTGGCAAAGTGCCTAGCTGTAGTTTTTGAACCCTAGCTCTGCTGGCAACTAGGGAAACCTAGCAAACCTATACATTTTTGAAAACTAGACACCCAGGGGAATCCAGGATGGGGTGACTTGACTGCCTCCCTCCAGGTTCTGTTACCCAGAATCCCTTGCAAACCAAAATTGTAAAAAAAAACATTTTCCTCACATTTCTGTGGTGGAAAGTTCTGGAATCTGCGTGGATCCACCAATGTCCACTCACCCCGCTTTCCCCAAAGTCTTCTGAGAAAATTGGTACCTCACTTGCGTAGGTAGGCCTAGTGCCCGCGAGATGAAACGGCGCAAAATGCAACGTGGACACACCACAATTTCACAGTGAAAAATGACCCTCTTTTTGCAAAGTGCCTAGCTGTAGTTTTTGAACCCTAGCTCTGCTGGCACCCAGGGAAACATAGCAACCCTATACATTTTTGAAAACTAGACACGCAGGGGAAGCCAGGATGGGGTGACTTGACTGCCTCCCTCTAGGTTCTGTTACCCAGAGTCCCTTGCAAACCTATAAAATTGTCAAAAAAACACATTTTCCTTACATTTCTGTGGTGCAAAGTTCTGGAATCTGCGTGGATCCACAAATTTCCACTCACCCCACGTTCCCAAAAGTCATCAGAGAACAATGGTACCTCACTTGCGTGGGTAGGCCACGTACCCGTGACTTGAAATGGCGCAAAATGCAACGTGGACACACCACAATTCCACACTGAAAAATGACCCTTTTTTGGCAAAGTGCCTAGCTGTAGTTTTTGAACCCTAGCTCTGCTGGCAACAAGGGAAACTTAGCAAACCTATACATTTTTGAAAACTAGACATCCAGAGGAATCCAGGATGGGGTGACTTGACTGCCTCCCTCCAGGTTCTGTTACCCAGAATCCCTTGCAAACCAAAATTGTCAACAAAAAAAACACATTTTCTTCACATTTCTGTGGTGGAAAGTTCTGGAATCTGGGTGGATCCACAAATTTCCACTCACCCCGCATTCCCCAAAGTCTTCAGAGAAAAATGGTACATCACTTGCGTGGGTAGGCCCAGTGCCCGCAACACGAAACGGCGCAAAATGCAATGTGGACACACCACAATTTCACAGTGAAAAATGACCCTTTTTTGGCAAAGTGCCTAGCTGTAGTGTTTGAACCCTAGCTCTGCTGGCACCTAGGGAAACCTAGCAAACCTATACATTTTTGAAAACTAGACACCCAGGGGAATCTAGGATGGGGTGAGTTGATTTCCTCCCTCCAGGTTCTGTTACCCAGATTCCCTTGCAAACCCAAACAATTGTACAAAAAAATAAATGTTCCTCACATTTCTGTGGTGGAAAGTTCTGAAATCTGCGTGGATCCACAAATTTCCACTCACCCCACATTCCCAAAAGTCATCAGAGAAAAATGGTACCTCACTTGCGTGGGTAGGCCAAGTACCCGTGACATGAAATGGCGCAAAATGCAACGTGGACACACCACAATTTCACAGTGAAAAATGACCCTCTTTTTGCAAAGTGCCTAGTTGTAGTTTTTGAACCCTAGCTCTGCTGGCATCCAGGGAAACATAGCAACCCTATACATTTTTTAAAACTAGACACGCAGGGGAATCCAGGATGGGGTGACTTGACTGTCTCCCTCCAGGTTCTGTTACCCAGAGTCCCTTGCAAACCTAAAGGAATTGTCTCAAAAAAACACATTTTCCTCACATTTCTGTGGTGGAAAGTTCTGGAATCTGTGTGGATCCACAAATTTGCACTCACCCCGCATTCCTCAAAGTCTTACGACAAAAATGCTACCTCACTTGCGTCAGTAGGCCTAGTGTCCGCGACATGAAACGGCGCAAAATGCAACGTGGACACACCATAATTTCACAGTGAAAAATTACCCTTTTTTGGCAAAGTGCCTAGCTGTAGTTTTGAACCCTAGCTCTGCTGGCACCTAGGGAAACCTAGCAAACCTATACATTTTTGAAAACTAGACACCTAGGGGAATCCAGGATGGGGTGACTTGACTGCCTCCCTCCAGGTTCTGTTACCCAGAATCTCTTGCAAACCAAAATTGTCAAAAAAAACACATTTTCTTCACATTTCTGTGGTGGAAAATTCTGGAATCTGGGTGGATCCACAAATTTCCACTCACCCCGCATTCCCCAAAGTCTTCGGAGAAAAATGGTACCTCACTTGCGTGGGTAGGCCTAGTGCCCGCGACACGAAATGGCCCAAAATGCAATGTGGACAAACCACAATTTCACAGTGAAAAATGACCCTTTTTTGGCAAAGTGCCTAGCTGTAGTTTTTGAACCCTAGCTCTGCTGGCAACTAGGGAAACCTAGCAAACCTATACATTTTTGAAAACTAGACACCCAGGGAAATCCAGGATGGGGTGAGTTGATTTCCTCCCTCCAGGTTGTGTTACCCAGATTCCCTTGCAAACCAAAAAAATTGTCCAAAAAAATAAATTTTCCTCACATTTCTGTGGTGGAAAGTTCTGAAATCTGCGTGGAACCACAAATTTCCACTAACCCCACATTCCCAAAAGTCATCAGAGAAAAATGGTACCTCACTTGCGTGGGTAGGTCAAGTACCCGTGACATGAAATGGCGCAAAATGTAACGTGGACACACCACAATTTCACACTGAAAAATGAGCCTTTTTTGGCAAAGTGCCTAGCTGTAGTTTTTGAACCCTAGCTCTGCTGGCAACTAGGGAAACCTAGCAAACCTATACATTTTTGAAAACTAGACACCCAGGGGAATCCAGGATGGGGTGACTTGACTGCCTCCCTCCAGGTTCTGTTACCCAGAATCCCTTGCAAACCAAAATTGTAAAAAAAAACATTTTCCTCACATTTCTGTGGTGGAAAGTTCTGGAATCTGCGTGGATCCACCAATGTCCACTCACCCCGCTTTCCCCAAAGTCTTCTGAGAAAATTGGTACCTCACTTGCGTAGGTAGGCCTAGTGCCCGCGAGATGAAACGGCGCAAAATGCAACGTGGACACACCACAATTTCACAGTGAAAAATGACCCTCTTTTTGCAAAGTGCCTAGCTGTAGTTTTTGAACCCTAGCTCTGCTGGCACCCAGGGAAACATAGCAACCCTATACATTTTTGAAAACTAGACACGCAGGGGAAGCCAGGATGGGGTGACTTGACTGCCTCCCTCTAGGTTCTGTTACCCAGAGTCCCTTGCAAACCTATAAAATTGTCAAAAAAACACATTTTCCTTACATTTCTGTGGTGCAAAGTTCTGGAATCTGCGTGGATCCACAAATTTCCACTCACCCCACGTTCCCAAAAGTCATCAGAGAACAATGGTACCTCACTTGCGTGGGTAGGCCACGTACCCGTGACTTGAAATGGCGCAAAATGCAACGTGGACACACCACAATTCCACACTGAAAAATGACCCTTTTTTGGCAAAGTGCCTAGCTGTAGTTTTTGAACCCTAGCTCTGCTGGCAACAAGGGAAACTTAGCAAACCTATACATTTTTGAAAACTAGACATCCAGAGGAATCCAGGATGGGGTGACTTGACTGCCTCCCTCCAGGTTCTGTTACCCAGAATCCCTTGCAAACCAAAATTGTCAACAAAAAAAACACATTTTCTTCACATTTCTGTGGTGGAAAGTTCTGGAATCTGGGTGGATCCACAAATTTCCACTCACCCCGCATTCCCCAAAGTCTTCAGAGAAAAATGGTACATCACTTGCGTGGGTAGGCCCAGTGCCCGCAACACGAAACGGCGCAAAATGCAATGTGGACACACCACAATTTCACAGTGAAAAATGACCCTTTTTTGGCAAAGTGCCTAGCTGTAGTGTTTGAACCCTAGCTCTGCTGGCACCTAGGGAAACCTAGCAAACCTATACATTTTTGAAAACTAGACACCCAGGGGAATCTAGGATGGGGTGAGTTGATTTCCTCCCTCCAGGTTCTGTTACCCAGATTCCCTTGCAAACCCAAACAATTGTACAAAAAAATAAATGTTCCTCACATTTCTGTGGTGGAAAGTTCTGAAATCTGCGTGGATCCACAAATTTCCACTCACCCCACATTCCCAAAAGTCATCAGAGAAAAATGGTACCTCACTTGCGTGGGTAGGCCAAGTACCCGTGACATGAAATGGCGCAAAATGCAACGTGGACACACCACAATTTCACACTGAAAAATAACCCTTTTTTGGCAAAGTGCCTAGCTGTAGTTTTTGAACCCTAGCTCTGCTGGCAACTAGGGAAACCTAGCAAACCTATACATTTTTGAAAACTAGACACCTAGGGGAATCCAGGATGGGGTGACTTGACTGCCTCCCTCCAGGTTCTGTTACCCAGAATCCCTTGCAAACCAAAATTGTCAAAAAAAACACATTTTCTTCACATTTCTGTGGTGGAAAGTTCTGGAATCTGCGTGGATCCACCAATGTCCACTCACCCCACGTTCCCAAAAGTCATCAGAGAACAATGGTACCTCACTTGCATGGGTAGGCCAAGTACCCGTGACTTGAAATGGCGCAAAATGCAACGTGGACACACCACAATTCCACACTGAAAAATGACCCTCTTTTTGCAAAGTGCCTAGCTGTAGTTTTTGAACCCTAGCTCTGCTGGCAACTAGGGAAACCTAGCAAACCTATACATTTTTGAAAACTGGACATCCAGGGAAATCCAGGATGGGGTGACTTGACTGCCTCCCTCCAGGTTCTGTTACCCAGAATCCCTTGCAAACCAAAATTGTCAACAAAAAAAACACATTTTCTTCACATTTCTGTGGTGGAAAGTTCTGGAATCTGGGTGGATCCACAAATTTCCACTCACCCCGCATTCCCCAAAGTCTTCAGAGAAAAATGGTACATCACTTGCGTGGGTAGGCCCAGTTCCCGCGACACGAAACGGCGCAAAATGCAATGTGGACACACCACAATTTCACAGTGAAAAATGACCCTTTTTTGGCAAAGTGCCTAGCTGTAGTTTTTGAACCCTAGCTCTGCTGGCAACTAGGGAAACCTAGCAAACCTATACATTTTTGAAAACTAGACATCCAGGGGAATCCAGGATGGGGTGAGTTGATTTCCTCCCTCCAGGTTCTGTTACCCAGATTCCCTTGCAAACCAAAAAAATTGACCAAAAAAATAAATTTTCCTCACATTTCTGTGGTGGAAAGTTCTGAAATCTGCGTGGATCCACAAATTTCCACTCACCCCACATTCCCAAAAGTCATCAGAGAAAAATGGTACCTCACTTGCGTGGGTAGGCCAAGTACCCGTGACATGAAATGGCACAAAATGTAACGTGGACACACCACAATTTCACACTGAAAAATGACCCTTTTTTGGCAAAGTGCCTAGCTGTAGTTTTTGAACCCTAGCTCTGCTGGCAACAAGGGAAACTTAGCAAACCTATACATTTTTGAAAACTAGACATCCAGAGGAATCCAGGATGGGGTGACTTGACTGCCTCCCTCCAGGTTCTGTTACCCAGAATCCCTTGCAAACCAAAATTGTCAACAAAAAAAACACATTTTCTTCACATTTCTGTGGTGGAAAGTTCTGGAATCTGGGTGGATCCACAGATTTCCACTCACCCCGCATTCCCCAAAGTCTTCAGAGAAAAATGGTACATCACTTGCGTGGGTAGGCCCAGTGCCCGCAACACGAAACGGCGCAAAATGCAATGTGGACACACCACAATTTCACAGTGAAAAATGACCCTTTTTTGGCAAAGTGCCTAGCTGTAGTGTTTGAACCCTAGCTCTGCTGGCACCTAGGGAAACCTAGCAAACCTATACATTTTTGAAAACTAGACACCCAGGGGAATCTAGGATGGGGTGAGTTGATTTCCTCCCTCCAGGTTCTGTTACCCAGATTCCCTTGCAAACCCAAACAATTGTACAAAAAAATAAATGTTCCTCACATTTCTGTGGTGGAAAGTTCTGAAATCTGCGTGGATCCACAAATTTCCACTCACCCCACATTCCCAAAAGTCATCAGAGAAAAATGGTACCTCACTTGCGTGGGTAGGCCAAGTACCCGTGACATGAAATGGCGCAAAATGCAACGTGGACACACCACAATTTCACACTGAAAAATAACCCTTTTTTGGCAAAGTGCCTAGCTGTAGTTTTTGAACCCTAGCTCTGCTGGCAACTAGGGAAACCTAGCAAACCTATACATTTTTGAAAACTAGACACCTAGGGGAATCCAGGATGGGGTGACTTGACTGCCTCCCTCCAGGTTCTGTTACCCAGAATCCCTTGCAAACCAAAATTGTCAAAAAAAACACATTTTCTTCACATTTCTGTGGTGGAAAGTTCTGGAATCTGCGTGGATCCACCAATGTCCACTCACCCCACGTTCCCAAAAGTCATCAGAGAACAATGGTACCTCACTTGCGTGGGTAGGCCAAGTACCCGTGACTTGAAATGGCGCAAAATGCAACGTGGACACACCACAATTCCACACTGAAAAATGACCCTCTTTTTGCAAAGTGCCTAGCTGTAGTTTTTGAACCCTAGCTCTGCTGGCAACTAGGGAAACCTAGCAAACCTATACATTTTTGAAAACTAGACATCCAGGGGAATCCAGGATGGGGTGACTTGACTGCCTCCCTCCAGGTTCTGTTACCCAGAATCCCTTGCAAACCAAAATTGTCAACAAAAAAAACACATTTTCTTCACATTTCTGTGGTGGAAAGTTCTGGAATCTGGGTGGATCCACAAATTTCCACTCACCCCGCATTCCCCAAAGTCTTCAGAGAAAAATGGTACATCACTTGCGTGGGTAGGCCCAGTTCCCGCGACACGAAACGGCGCAAAATGCAATGTGGACACACCACAATTTCACAGTGAAAAATGACCCTTTTTTGGCAAAGTGCCTAGCTGTAGTTTTTGAACCCTAGCTCTGCTGGCAACTAGGGAAACCTAGCAAACCTATACATTTTTGAAAACTAGACATCCAGGGGAATCCAGGATGGGGTGAGTTGATTTCCTCCCTCCAGGTTCTGTTACCCAGATTCCCTTGCAAACCAAAAAAATTGTCCAAAAAAATAAATTTTCCTCACATTTCTGTGGAGGAAAGTTCTGAAATCTGCGTGGATCCACAAATTTCCACTCACCCCACATTCCCAAAAGTCATCAGAGAAAAATGGTACCTCACTTGCGTGGGTAGGCCAAGTACCCGTGACATTAAATGGCGCAAAATGTAACGTGGACACACCACAATTTCACACTGAAAAATGACCCTTTTTTGGCAAAGTGCCTAGCTGTAGTTTTTGAACCCTAGCTCTGCTGGCACCTAGGGAAAGCTAGCAAACCTATCAATTTTTCAAAACTAGACAACCTGGGGAATCCATGATAGGGTGTCTTGACTGCCTTCCTCCAGGTACTGTTACCCAGAATCCCGTGCAAACCAAAAAAATAGTCAAAAAACCCACATTTTCCTCACATTTCTGTGGTGGAAACTTCTGGAATCTGCGTGGATCCACAAATGTCCACTCACCCCGCTTTCCCCAAAGTCTTCTGAGAAAAATGGTACCTCACTTGCGTAGGTAGGCCTAGTGCCCGCGAGATGAAACGGCGCAAAATGCAACGTGGACACACCACAATTTCACAGTGAAAAATGACCCTCTTTTTGCAAAGTGCCTAGCTGTAGTTTTTGAACCCTAGCTCTGCTGGCATCCAGGGAAACATAGCAACCCTATACATTTTTTAAAACTAGACACGCAGGGGAATCCAGGATGGGGTGACTTGACTGTCTCCCTCCAGGTTCTGTTACCCAGAGTCCCTTGCAAACCTAAAGGAATTGTCTCAAAAAAACACATTTTCCTCACATTTCTGTGGTGGAAAGTTCTGGAATCTGTGTGGATCCACAAATTTGCACTCACCCCGCATTCCTCAAAGTCTTACGACAAAAATGCTACCTCACTTGCGTCAGTAGGCCTAGTGTCCGCGACATGAAACGGCGCAAAATGCAACGTGGACACACCATAATTTCACAGTGAAAAATTACCCTTTTTTGGCAAAGTGCCTAGCTGTAGTTTTGAACCCTAGCTCTGCTGGCACCTAGGGAAACCTAGCAAACCTATACATTTTTGAAAACTAGACACCTAGGGGAATCCAGGATGGGGTGACTTGACTGCCTCCCTCCAGGTTCTGTTACCCAGAATCCCTTGCAAACCAAAATTGTCAAAAAAAACACATTTTCTTCACATTTCTGTGGTGGAAAATTCTGGAATCTGGGTGGATCCACAAATTTCCACTCACCCCGCATTCCCCAAAGTCTTCGGAGAAAAATGGTACCTCACTTGCGTGGGTAGGCCTAGTGCCCGCGACACGAAACGGCGCAAAATGCAATGTGGACAAACCACAATTTCACAGTGAAAAATGACCCTTTTTTGGCAAAGTGCCTAGCTGTAGTTTTTGAACCCTAGCTCTGCTGGCAACTAGGGAAACCTAGCAAACCTATACATTTTTGAAAACTAGACACCCAGGGAAATCCAGGATGGGGTGAGTTGATTTCCTCCCTCCAGGTTGTGTTACCCAGATTCCCTTGCAAACCAAAAAAATTGTCCAAAAAAATAAATTTTCCTCACATTTCTGTGGTGGAAAGTTCTGAAATCTGCGTGGAACCACAAATTTCCACTAACCCCACATTCCCAAAAGTCATCAGAGAAAAATGGTACCTCACTTGCGTGGGTAGGTCAAGTACCCGTGACATGAAATGGCGCAAAATGTAACGTGGACACACCACAATTTCACACTGAAAAATGAGCCTTTTTTGGCAAAGTGCCTAGCTGTAGTTTTTGAACCCTAGCTCTGCTGGCAACTAGGGAAACCTAGCAAACCTATACATTTTTGAAAACTAGACACCCAGGGGAATCCAGGATGGGGTGACTTGACTGCCTCCCTCCAGGTTCTGTTACCCAGAATCCCTTGCAAACCAAAATTGTAAAAAAAAACATTTTCCTCACATTTCTGTGGTGGAAAGTTCTGGAATCTGCGTGGATCCACCAATGTCCACTCACCCCGCTTTCCCCAAAGTCTTCTGAGAAAAATGGTACCTCACTTGCGTAGGTAGGCCTAGTGCCCGCGAGATGAAACGGCGCAAAATGCAACGTGGACACACCACAATTTCACAGTGAAAAATGACCCTCTTTTTGCAAAGTGCCTAGCTGTAGTTTTTGAACCCTAGCTCTGCTGGCACCCAGGGAAACATAGCAACCCTATACATTTTTGAAAACTAGACACGCAGGGGAATCCAGGATGGGGTGACTTGACTGCCTCCCTCTAGGTTCTGTTACCCAGAGTCCCTTGCAAACCTATAAAATTGTCAAAAAAACACATTTTCCTTACATTTCTGTGGTGCAAAGTTCTGGAATCTGCGTGGATCCACAAATTTCCACTCACCCCACGTTCCCAAAAGTCATCAGAGAACAATGGTACCTCACTTGCGTGGGTAGGCCACGTACCCGTGACTTGAAATGGCGCAAAATGCAACGTGGACACACCACAATTCCACACTGAAAAATGACCCTTTTTTGGCAAAGTGCCTAGCTGTAGTTTTTGAACCCTAGCTCTGCTGGCAACAAGGGAAACTTAGCAAACCTATACATTTTTGAAAACTAGACATCCAGAGGAATCCAGGATGGGGTGACTTGACTGCCTCCCTCCAGGTTCTGTTACCCAGAATCCCTTGCAAACCAAAATTGTCAACAAAAAAAACACATTTTCTTCACATTTCTGTGGTGGAAAGTTCTGGAATCTGGGTGGATCCACAAATTTCCACTCACCCCGCATTCCCCAAAGTCTTCAGAGAAAAATGGTACATCACTTGCGTGGGTAGGCCCAGTGCCCGCAACACGAAACGGCGCAAAATGCAATGTGGACACACCACAATTTCACAGTGAAAAATGACCCTTTTTTGGCAAAGTGCCTAGCTGTAGTGTTTGAACCCTAGCTCTGCTGGCACCTAGGGAAACCTAGCAAACCTATACATTTTTGAAAACTAGACACCCAGGGGAATCTAGGATGGGGTGAGTTGATTTCCTCCCTCCAGGTTCTGTTACCCAGATTCCCTTGCAAACCCAAACAATTGTACAAAAAAATAAATGTTCCTCATATTTCTGTGGTGGAAAGTTCTGAAATCTGCGTGGATCCACAAATTTCCACTCACCCCACATTCCCAAAAGTCATCAGAGAAAAATGGTACCTCACTTGCGTGGGTAGGCCAAGTACCCGTGACATGAAATGGCGCAAAATGCAACGTGGACACACCACAATTTCACACTGAAAAATAACCCTTTTTTGGCAAAGTGCCTAGCTGTAGTTTTTGAACACTAGCTCTGCTGGCAACTAGGGAAACCTAGCAAACCTATACATTTTTGAAAACTAGACACCTAGGGGAATCCAGGATGGGGTGACTTGACTGCCTCCCTCCAGGTTCTGTTACCCAGAATCCCTTGCAAACCAAAATTGTCAAAAAAAACACATTTTCTTCACATTTCTGTGGTGGAAAATTCTGGAATCTGGGTGGATCCACAAATTTCCACTCACCCCGCATTCCCCAAAGTCTTCGGAGAAAAATGGTACCTCACTTGCGTGGGTAGGCCTAGTGCCCGCGACACGAAACGGCGCAAAATGCAATGTGGACAAACCACAATTTCACAGTGAAAAATGACCCTTTTTTGGCAAAGTGCCTAGCTGTAGTTTTTGAACCCTAGCTCTGCTGGCAACTAGGGAAACCTAGCAAACCTATACATTTTTGAAAACTAGACACCCAGGGAAATCCAGGATGGGGTGAGTTGATTTCCTCCCTCCAGGTTGTGTTACCCAGATTCCCTTGCAAACCAAAAAAATTGTCCAAAAAAATAAATTTTCCTCACATTTCTGTGGTGGAAAGTTCTGAAATCTGCGTGGAACCACAAATTTCCACTAACCCCACATTCCCAAAAGTCATCAGAGAAAAATGGTACCTCACTTGCGTGGGTAGGTCAAGTACCCGTGACATGAAATGGCGCAAAATGTAACGTGGAAACACCACAATTTCACACTGAAAAATGAGCCTTTTTTGGCAAAGTGCCTAGCTGTAGTTTTTGAACCCTAGCTCTGCTGGCAACTAGGGAAACCTAGCAAACCTATACATTTTTGAAAACTAGACATCCAGGGGAATCCAGGATGGGGTGACTTGACTGCCTCCCTCCAGGTTCTGTTACCCAGAATCCCTTGCAAACCAAAATTGTAAAAAAAAACATTTTCCTCACATTTCTGTGGTGGAAAGTTCTGGAATCTGCGTGGATCCACCAATGTCCACTCACCCCGCTTTCCCCAAAGTCTTCTGAGAAAAATGGTACCTCACTTGCGTAGGTAGGCCTAGTGCCCGGGAGATGAAACGGCGCAAAATGCAACGTGGACACACCACAATTTCACAGTGAAAAATGACCCTCTTTTTGCAAAGTGCCTAGCTGTAGTTTTTGAACCCTAGCTCTGCTGGCACCCAGGGAAACCTAGCAAACCTATACATTTTTGAAAACTAGACATCCAGGGGAATCCAGGATGGGGTGACTTGACTGCCTCCCTCCAGGTTCTGTTACCCAGTATCCCTTGCAAAACAAAATTGTAAAAAAAAAAACATTTTCCTCACATTTCTGTGGTGGAAAGTTCTGGAATCTGCTTGGATCCACAAATTTCCACTCACCCCACGTTCCCAAAAGTCATCAGAGAAAAATGTTACCTCACTTGCGTGGGTAGGCCGAGTACCCGTGACATGAAATGGCGCAAAATGCAACGTGGACACACCACAATTTCACACTGAAAAATGACCCTTTTTTGGCAAAGTGCCTAGCTGTAGTTCTTTAACCCTAGCTCTGCTGGCAACAAGGGAAACCTAGCAAACCTATACATTTTTGAAAACTAGACATCCAGGGGAATCCAGGATGGGGTGACTTGACTGCCTCCCTCCAGGTTCTGTTACCCAGAATCCCTTGCAAACCAAAATTGTCAAAAAAAAAACATTTTCTTCAATTTTTTTGGTGGAAAGTTCTGGAATCTGCGTGGATCCACAAATTTCCACTCACCCTGCGTTCCCCAAAGTCTTCCGAGAAAAATGGTACCTCACTTGCATGGGTAGGCCAAGTACCCGTGACATGAAATGGCGCAAAATGCAACGTGGACAAACCACAATTTCACACTGAAAAATGACCCTTTTTTGGCAAAGTGCCTAGCTCGAGTTTTTTAACCCTAGCTCTGCTGGCAACTAGGGAAACCTAGCAAACCTACACATTTTTTAAAACTAGACATCCAGGGGAATCCAGGATGGGGTGACTTGACTGCCTCCCTCCAGGTTCTGTTACCCAGAATCCCTTGCAAACCAAAATTGTAAAAAAAAAAGCATTTTCGTCACATTTCTGTGGTGGAAAGTTCTGGAATCTGCGTGGATCCACAAAATTCCACTCACCCCGCGTTCCCCAAAGTCATCAGAGAAAAATGGTACCTCACCTGCGTGGGTAGGCCAAGTACCCGTGACATGAAATGGCGCAAAATGCAACATGGACACACCACAATTTCACACTGAAAAATGACCCTTTTTTGGCAAAGTGCCTAGCTGTAGTTTTTGAACCCTAGCTCTGCTGGCACCTAGGGAAACCTAGCAAACCTATACATTTTTTAAAACTAGACACCCAGGGGAATCCAGGATGGGGTGACTAGATTGCCTCCCTCCAGGTTCTGTTACACAGAATGCCTTGCAAACCAAAAAAATTGTCCAAAAAAACACATTTTCCTCACATTTTTGTGGTGGAAAGTTCTGGAATCTGTGTGGATCCACAAATTTCCACTCACCCCGCATTCCCCAAAGTCTTCCGACAAAAATGGTACCTCACTTGTGTGGGTAGGCCTTGTGCCCGCGACATGAAATAGCGCAAAATGCAATGTGGACAAACCACAATTTCACAGTGAAAAATGACCCTTTTTTGGCAAAGTGCCTAGCTGTAGTTTTTGAACCCTAGCTCTGCTGGCAACTAGGGAAACCTAGCAAACCTATACATTTTTGAAAACTAGACACGCAGGGGAATCCAGGATGGGGTGACTTGACTGCCTCCCTCTAGGTTCTGTTACCCAGAGTCCCTTGCAAACCTATAAAATTGTCAAAAAAACACATTTTCCTTACATTTCTGTGGTGCAAAGTTCTGGAATCTGCGTGGATCCACAAATTTCCACTCACCCCACGTTCCCAAAAGTCATCAGAGAACAATGGTACCTCACTTGCGTGGGTAGGCCACGTACCCGTGACTTGAAATGGCGCAAAATGCAACGTGGACACACCACAATTCCACACTGAAAAATGACCCTTTTTTGGCAAAGTGCCTAGCTGTAGTTTTTGAACCCTAGCTCTGCTGGCAACAAGGGAAACTTAGCAAACCTATACATTTTTGAAAACTAGACATCCAGGGGAATCCATGATGGGGTGACTTGACTGCCTCCCTCCAGGTTCTGTTACCCAGAATCCCTTGCAAACCAAAATTGTCAACAAAAAAAACACATTTTCTTCACATTTCTGTGGTGGAAAGTTCTGGAATCTGGGTGGATCCACAAATTTCCACTCACCCCGCATTCCCCAAAGTCTTCCGACAAAAATGGTACCTCACTTGTGTGGGTAGGCCTTGTGCCCGCGACATGAAATAGCGCAAAATGCAACGTGGACACACCACAATTTTACAGTGAAAAATGACCCTTTTTTGGCAAAGTGCCTAGCTATAGTTTTTTAACCCTAGCTCTGCTGGCACCTAGGGAAACCTAGCAACCCTATACATTTATGAAAACTAGACACCCAGGGGAATCCAGGATGGGGTGACTAGATTGCCTCCCTCCAGGTTCTGTTACACAGAATGCCTTGCAAACCAAAAAAATTGTCCAAAAAAACACATTTTCCTCACATTTTTGTGGTGGAAAGTTCTGGAATCTGTGTGGATCCACAAATTTCCACTCACCCCGCATTCCCCAAAGTCTTCCGACAAAAATGGTACCTCACTTGTGTGGGTAGGCCTTGTGCCCGCGACATGAAATAGCGCAAAATGCAACGTGGACACACCACAATTTTACAGTGAAAAATGACCCTTTTTTGGCAAAGTGCCTAGCTATAGTTTTTTAACCCTAGCTCTGCTGGCACCTACGGAAACCTAGCTAACCTATACATTTTTGAAAACTAGACACCCAGGGGAATCGAGGATGGGGTGACTTGATTGCCTCCCTCCAGGTTCTGTTACCCAGAATCCCTTGCAAACCTAAACAATTGTCAAAAAAACATTTTTCTCACATTTCTGTGGTGGAAAGTTCTGGAATCTGCGTGGATCCACATATTTCTACTCACCCCGCGTTCCCCAAAGTCTTCTGAGAAAAATGGTACCCCACTTGCATGGGTAGGCCTAGTTCCCGCGACATGAAACGGTGCAAAACACAACATGGACACACCACAATTCCACAGTGAAAAATGACCCTTTTTTGGCAAAGTGCCTAGCTGTAGTTTTTGAACCCTAGCTCTGCTGGCACCTAGGGAAACCTAGCAAATCTATACATTTTTTTAAACTAGACACCCAGGGGAATCCAGGATGGGGTGACTAGAATGCCTCCCTCCAGGTTCTGTTACCCAGAATGCCTTGCAAACCAAAAAAATTGTCTAAAAAAACAAATTTTCCTCACATTTCTTTGATAAAAGGTCTGGAATCTGCATGGATCCACACATTTCCACTCACCCCACATTCCCCAAAGTCATCCGAGAAAAAGGGTACCTCACTTACGTGGGTAGGCCTAGTGCCCGTGACATGAAACGGCGCAAAATGCAATGAGGACACACCACAATTTCACAGTGAAAACGACCCTTTTTTGGCAAAGTGCCTAGCTGTAGTTTTTTAACCCTAGCTCTGCTGGCACCTAGGGAAACCTAGCAACCCTATACATTTATGAAAACTAGACACCCAGGGGAATCCAGGATGGGGTGACTAGATTGCCTCCCTCCAGGTTCTGTTACCCAGAATGCCTTGCAAACCAAAACAATTGTCCAAAAAAACACATTTCTGTGGTGGAAAGTTCTGGATTCTGCGTGGATCCACAAATTTCCACTCACCCCGCATTCCCCAAAGTCATCCGAGAAAAATGGTACCTCACTTGCGTGGGTACGCCTCGTGTCCACGACATGAAACGGCGCAAAATGCAACTTGGACACACCACAATTTCACAGTGAAAAATGACCCTTTTTTGGCAAAGTGCCTAGCTATAGTTTTTTAACCCTAGCTCTGCTGGCACCTACGGAAACCTAGCTAACCTATACATTTTTGAAAACTAGACACCCAGGGGAATCGAGGATGGGGTGACTTGATTGCCTCCCTCCAGGTTCTGTTACCCAGAATGCCTTGCAAACCAAAAAAATTGTCCAAAAAAACATATTTTCCTCACATTTCTGTGATGAAAAGTTCAGGAATCTGCATGGATCCACAAATTTCCGCAAGGCTATTGCCCTTGGCTATCATTACCTGTTCTTCCTTTGTTGGCCTGTAGAACATGCCGTGTGACTGAGAGTACTGTCTGGTGCATCTTGGGTCCATCTTACACTATGGTTCTTGCTGGGGAAGGGAAGAGGCGGTTTCTTGGAAGTCAGCAATATCTTACCGGGACACCCGGGGGTTGAGGATATAATAGGCTAATTTTGAGTTGCAGTTGTTTTATTTATTGTTTCTTTTTCTTTTTGTTGTGGTTGCTGTTTCTATTTTATTCTTCTTCGTTTGTGTTTTGGATTCTTTATTGGCACCTTATCAGGTATGTGCATATAGTTTCACGGCGAGTTGGTACAACTCACTACCAGCATCCACCAATGTTACCCACCACTGAGGTTTAGTCCACTATGCTAATCATTGATGTTTAACTCCCCTCATGTGCAAGGCGGTAGGTGCTACGTCGGCGTTGGCATCCCATGTGGCCATGCTGAACATGGTGGAATATGTCATAAGAGGTGATCTGTCAGCAATTCCTTAACATCACCATTGCATGGTAATTCGCGGACATGTTTTGAAAAGGACACTTGGTCAATCGCTGGGTATACCTGCTACACTTACTTCTGGCACTATTTGGCGTAAGCCCTGTGCGGTCTGACATACTAGCCAAAAATGCTATTGTACCATACCATGTACTTATTCATCTTGCTTGTTACTGAGTATGCTGTTTATTGAAAAATGGAAAAACTGTCAATAAAGATATTTAAAAAAAAAAAAAATGGATCCACAAATTTCCACTCACCCCACATTCTCCAAAGGCATCCGAGAAAAATGGTACCTCACTTATGTGGGTAGGCCTAGTGCCCGTGACATGAAACGGCGCAAAATGCAATGAGGACACACCACAATTTCACAGTGAAAACGACCCTTTTTTGGCAAAGTGCCTAGCTGTCGTTTTTGAACCCTAGCTCTGCTGGCACCTAGGGAAACCTAGCAAACCTAAACATTTTCGAAAACTACACATCCAGGGGAATCCAGGATGGGGTGACTTGACTGCCTCCCTCCAGGTTCTGTTACCCAGAATCCCTTGCAAACCTAAACAATTGTCAAACAAACATTTTTCTCACATTTCTGTGGTGGAAAGTTCTGGAATCTGCGTGGATCCACATTATTTCTACTCACCCGGCGTTCCCCAAAGTCTTCTGAGAAAAATGGTACCCCACTTGCATGGGTAGGCCTAGTTCCCGCGACATGAAACGGTGCAAAACACAACATGGACACACCACAATTCCACAGTGAAAAATGACCCTTTTTTGGCAAAGTGCCTAGCTGTAGTTTTTGAACCCTAGCTCTGCTGGCACCTAGGAAAAACCTAGCAAACCTAAACATTTTTGAAAACTACACATCCAGGGGAATCCAGGATGGGGTGACTTGACTGCCTCCCTCCAGGTTCTGTTACCCAGAATCCCTTGCAAACCTAAACAATTGTCAAAAAAACATTTTTCTCACATTTCTGTGGTGGAAAGTTCTGGAATCTGCGTGGATCCACATATTTCTACTCACCCCGCGTTCCCCAAAGTCTTCTGAGAACAAGCATTTACAATGCAATGGTCTCGGCATTGTTAAAGTTAGAGCTATTGGCATTGCTCATGACATTATTTTTGTTTTTGTTTTTAAAACATCTCTCTCTCTCTCTCTCACGAAAATAAGACTTATTTTTGTGAGAGAGAGAGAGAGAGATGTTTTAAAAACAAAAACAAAAGTAATGTCATGAGCAATGCCAATAGCTCTAACTTTAACAATGCCGAGACCATTGCATTGTAAATGCTTGTTTTTGTAGATGCTCGTGGCGGCAGCAGGAGGCACGACGCCCCCGCGAGACCATTGTTTTTCTTTTCAGAGGAACCCATCATTCGGGTCAAAGACATTCCACAGGGGAGGGGGCCGTTTGCAGCACGCGATATCTGCGGCACAATGAGCAGCGTGTTTGCTTTGGGAATTCCGAGTAATTAAAGAGGGACGGGGGGGGGGGGAGTCCTGGGAGGGACAGTCCAGGTAAAATACCACACCAAGGACCACTGCAGTTATTCCCTTCAAAGTCATTGTGTCACGCCTCGGAGGCCATAGCTTTGACCGTGGCGTGAATTGACAATTTTAGTTCGGAAAAAAGCCCGCTGCACTTCAAGGTAAAGTTCATGATGGACCGGCTTTTCACACTACGAGGATCATAGCTACACTTTGAAAGGCAGACGGTTTAGACGCTTGCATACACTGAGGTGATGGCAACTATAAAAGCATACGCTTACTGTGCGCTCTGACACGAGATTAAAATATGATACATGTTGTGCCCCTGCACTCGCACTGATGCCGAATGGATGTTTTATGATGGAAGTCGAGCGCTAAGCGCCTCTACCACATGTACGAAGGGAGTCTGCGGGGGTGCAGTCCGTAACCTGTTGGGGTTTTAACAAAAGCCCTCTGGAAACGCTGGCCTGGCTTGAGCTGTGCACCGGAAACACATTGCGCTAGATGAATACATACAAAAGCCAGCTTACTATTCCACCGGTTTCATCACTTATTGCACGAGGCGGAAAACGTGTTGGTCGCTTGCAAAGCTCCTGCGAGTTCACCCCCTACAAAGCCCAGAGGATTCATACACAAATGCACGCACACATCTATTTACCACCATGGCGCGTAGAGGATAATTACAATTGCGTTTTTCCATTTTAAATGTTTTTGCTGAACTCTGGTCATAAGAGCACTGTACAAACAAGCTTAAAAAAACGCATACGCAGGAAAGATCTGTAGGGGTGATAGCCATTCTAATGTTGCGGCCAAACTGCCCCAGGAGTCGCACCAGGATTTTGAGTTATTTGAAAAATGTCGTCTGTGCTCTCCAGCAGTCTTTGCAATAGCTGGAGGCGGAGGGCGTGGACACGCAAACCCACCCTCTGCAAGCTTAGCTTACCTGGGCTCGGAGAGCCCCGGGCGGCACTGCCGCGGCTGTAAATTGAGCCCTCCCGTACTAGCATTTTGGGCTTCCATTGTGACTGGTTACATCTACCGCACGCACCGTTTCCTGCATACACCGTAATACTGGTGTTTCCGCTTACTGAACATCACTATGCATGTGGACGTTACCCCCTTGAACCCACTATATGGATCTTGTTTTTCTTCCTCCAAAATTATGTTTGGCCCATGTTGTTGATGTCCATGACATTATCTGAAATCATTTCCTATGCACTACCGTTCTAGTTTTTCGCTTTCTCGACCTCTTTCTGGATGGTGTTGCCACTTTTAATTATTTTATTTCGGACCGTTTTCCTGCGTCTTTGTTACTTCTGTTCTGCTTTTCTCTCACTCCGTGTACACCTGGTCGCAGCTGCCTTCGCCCTGCAGCATCTGGTGGTTTTGCTTCCTGGCATTCATTCCCTCTTGTGACTGTCCTCTTCAGTCCTCCTAATCTCACCTGTTATCTTTTTATTCTCACATCCCTTTCCCTGTTGGACCAGCTTCTGATTTCCTTGCTATTCCTCTAGCCCCATCACCGATGTTCTCTCACAGACCCTTCTGTCACCCCATCCTCTTGCTGCCCTGCAACGTGCGCCTGCCCTCCTGCCTCTGCCCCAGGTGCTGCTTGCCTCCCTCCGCTGGCGCCTGCCATGCTGTCCCTCCCTGCCTTGCTCTCTCTGTACAGCTCCTCCCGCCCTGGGGCCTCACCTGTGCTTGTGTGCGTGTGGGGGAGGCGCCCTCCATCGGGCGCACACATGACAGCACAGGCACAGCCCCTGCCCCGGGGCGCCCGTGATGCAGGCGGAGCTGCGCAGCCGGGGCACGGCTTGAAGCAAGGAGCCCACCCCCGCCAGGTGTGCGTCTGGTAGGACATGGTAAGTGCCTCTGCGGCCCCCTGAGGGGAGGTTGTTGGGGTATGCGCCCACCTCCCCCTGCCCTGGTATTAGGATAGACGCGCAGGTTGCCAGCACCCCGGATGACAATGGGCGCACGGCTCCTTTAAGGGGCGGCTGTGCCTCCCGGTAGCTGAAGGTCATTAAAACACAAAAGCGCTCGGCGCCGCGGTCCAATATAGCGCATGCGCCCTGGCCCGAGGACTGGGCGCACATAGAGAGAGGAAGGCAATATGGCGAAGATGCCTGGCAGCGCGGACTGCGGCACCAGCCCAGCGGCTGCAGCAGGGGGCGCCGGGGGAGGGGAGCCCGGCCCGGGCGAGCAGCACCCCCACCTCCTCCTGCTTCCGCAGCCCGGCAGCGCAGGCGAGGAGGAGGAGGAAGAAGAAGAGGAGGAGGACGACGATGACATCCAGGAGGTGCGAATACCGGGCAATGATGATGATGATGAGGACGATGACATCGAGGAGCTGCTGGACGACGACTACGATGAGCTGGAGAACAGCCGGGAGCCTGAGCTCAAGGAAAACAACATTCACCATCACTGACAATCATTAACAAGCCAAGGGCACCGGAAGACACCACCGCCTTTCTCCGAGGCAGAGCAGAAATGCCTCGGAGAAACGGAGCGTCCTTTTCGGATTCGGGGGCGTGTTTTGCTGTTATCTCCTCCTTGAGACTTCTTGCAAAAAACACGCCCCCGATCCGAAAAGGACGGGGCCTAATCTGAATGACTGACCTCTTCTCCAATGGCTGGCCAGCATTCAAGAGGCCAGCCAATGGAGAACAGGGGAGAAGAGGGGCGGGTTCAAGCCCCTCTTCTCCAAGTCATTAAATCTCTCGACTTCCGGTTCTGCCTTCGGCAGACCGGATGGTCCCGAGACCTAAAAATGGTACCCCACTTGCATGGGTAGGCCTAGTTCCCGCGACATGAAACAGTGCAAAACACAACATGGACACACCACAATTCCACAGTGAAAAATGACCCTTTTTTGGCAAAGTGCCTAGCTGTAGTTTTTGAACCCTAGCTCTGCTGGCACCTAGGGAAACCTAGCAAACCTATACATTTTTGAAAACTAGATACCCAGGGGAATCCAGGATGGGGTGACTAGATTGCCTCCCTCCAGGTTCTGTTACCCAGAATGCCTTGCAAACCAAAACAATTGTCAAAAAAAACACATTTTCCTCACATTTCTGTGATGACAAGTTCTGGAATCTGCATGGATCCACAAATTTTCACTCACCCCACATTCCCCAAAGTCATCCGAGAAAAAGGGTATCTCACTTACGTGGGTAGGCCTAGTGCCCGTGAAATGAAACGGCACAAAATGCAATGAGGACACACCACAATTTCACAGTGAAAATGACCCTTTTTTGGCAAAGTGCCTAGCTGTAGTTTTTGAACCCTAGCTCTGCTGGCACCTAGGGAAACCTAGCAACCCTATACATTTATGAAAACTAGACACCCAGGGGAATCCAGGATGGGGTGACTTGACTGCCTCCCTCCAGGTTTTGTTACCCAGAATCCCTTGCAAACCAAAATTGTAAAAAAAAAACCATTTTCGTCACATTTCTGTGGTGGAAAGTTCTGGAATCTGCGTGGATCCACAAATTTCCACTCACCCCGCGTTCCCCAAAGTCATCAGAGAAAAATGGTACCTCACTTGCGTGGGTAGGCCAAGTACCCGTGACATGAAATGGCGCAAAATGCAGCGTGGACACACCACAATTTCACACTGAAAAATTACCCTTTTTTGGCAAAGTGCCTAGCTGTAGTTTTTGAACACTAGCTCTGCTGACATCTAGGGAAACCTAGCAAACCTGTATATTTTTGAAAACTAGACACCCAGGGAAATCCAGGATGGGGTGAGTTGATTTCCTCCCTCCAGGTTCTGTTACCCAGATTCCCTTGCAAACCAAAAAAATTGTCCAAAAAAATAAATTTTCCTCACATTTCTGTGGTGGAAAGTTCTGAAATCTGCGTGGATCCACAAATTTCCACTCACCCCACATTCCCAAAAGTCATCAGAGAAAAATGGTACCTCACTTGCGTGGGTAGGCCAAGTACCCGTGACATGAAATGGCACAAAATGTAACGTGGACACACCACAATTTCACACTGAAAAATGACCCTTTTTTGGCAAAGTGCCTAGCTGTAGTTTTTGAACCCTAGCTCTGCTGGCACCTAGGGAAAGCTAGCAAACCTATACATTTTTCAAAACTAGAAAACCTGGGGAATCCATGATAGGGTGTCTTGACTGCCTTCCTCCATGTACTGTTACCCAGAATCCCGTGCAAACCAAAAAAATAGTCATAAACCCCATATTTTCCTCACATTTCTGTGGTGGAAAGTTCTGGAATCTGCGTGGATCCACCAATGTCCACTCACCCCGCTTTCCCCAAAGTCTTCTGAGAAAAATAGTCACTTGCGTAGGTAGGAGTAGTGCCCGCGAGATGAAATGGCGCAAAATGCAACGTGGACACACCACAATTTCACACTGAAAAATGACCCTTTTTTTGGCAAAGTGCCTAGCTGTAGTTTTTGAACCCTAGCTCGGCTGGCACATAGGGAAACCTAGCAAACCTATACATTTTTGAAAACTAGACACCCAGGGGAATCTAGGATGGGGTGAGTTGATTTCCTCCCTCCAGGGTCTGTCACCCAGATTCCCTTGCAAACCAAAAAAATTGTACAAAAAAATAAATTTTCCCCACATTTCTGTGGTGGAAAGTTCTGAAATCTGCGTGGATCCACAAATTTCCACTCACCCCACATTCCCAAAAGTCATCAGAGAAAAATGGTACCTCACTTGCGTGGGTAGGCCAAGTACCCGTGACATGAAATGGCGCAAAATGCAACGTGGACACACCACAATTTCACACTGAAAAATGACCCTTTTTTGGCAAAGTGCCTAGCTGTAGTTTTTGAACCCTAGCTCTGCTGGCAACTAGGGAAACCTAGCAAACCTATACAGTTTTGAAAACTAGACATCCAGGGGAATCCAGGATGGGGTGACTTGACTGCCTCCTTCCAGGTTCTGTTACCCAGAATCCCTTGCAAACCAAAATTGTCAAAAAACCCACATTTTCTTCACATTTCTGTGGTGGAAAGTTCTGGAATCTGGGTGGATCGACAAAATTCCACTCACCCCGCATTCCCCAAAGTATTCCGAGAAAAATGGTACCTCACTTGCGTGGCTAGGCCTAGTGCCCGCGACACGAAACGGCGCAAAATGCAATGTGACACACGACAATTTCACTGTGAAAAATGACCCTTTTTTTAGCAAAGTGCCTAGCTGTAGTTTTTGAACCCTAGCTCTGCTGGCACCTAGAGAAACCTAGCAAACCTATGCATTTTTTAAAACTAGACACCCAGGGGAATCTAGGATGGGGTGAGTTGATTTCCTCCCTCCAGGTTCTGTCACCCAGATTCCCTTGCAAACCAAAAAAATTGTACAAAAAAATAAATTTTCCTCACATTTCTGTGGTGGAAAGTTCTGAAATCTGCGTGGATCCACAAATTTCCACTCACCCCACATTCCCAAAAGTCATCAGAGAAAAATGGTACCTCACTTGCGTGGGTAGGCCAAGTACCCGTGACATGAAATGGCGCAAAATGCAACGTGGACACACCTCAATTTCACACTGAAAAATTACCCTTTTTTGGCAAAGTGCCTAGCTGTAGTTTTTGAACCCTAGCTCTGCTGACATCTAGGGAAACCTAGCAAACCTGTATATTTTTGCAAACTAGACACCCAGGGAAATCCAGGATGGGGTGAGTTGATTTCCTCCCTCCAGGTTCTGTTACCCAGATTCCCTTGCAAACCAAAAAAATTGTCCAAAAAAATAAATTTTCCTCACATTTCTGTGGTGGAAAGTTCTGAAATCTGCGTGGATCCACAATTTCCACTCACCCCACATTCCCAAAAGTCATCAGAGAAAAATGGTACCTTACTTGCGTGGGTAGGTCAAGTACCCGTGACATGAAATGGCGCAAAATGTAACGTGGACACACCACAATTTCACACTGAAAAATTACCCTTTTTTGGCAAAGTGCCTAGCTGTAGTTTTTGAACCCTAGCTCTGCTGGCAACTAGGGAAACCTAGCAAACCTATACATTTTTGAAAACTAGACATCCAGGGGAATCCAGGATGGGGTGACTTGACTGCCTCCTTCCAGGTTCTGTTACCCAGTATCCCTTGCAAAACAAAATTGTAAAAAAAAACCATTTTCCTCACATTTCTGTGGTGGAAAGTTCTGGAATCTGCTTGGATCCACAAATTTCCACTCACCCCACGTTCCCAAAAGTCATCAGAGAAAAATGGTACCTCACTTGCGTGGGTAGGCCGAGTACCCGTGACATGAAATGGCGCAAAATGCAACGTGGACACACCACAATTTCACACTGAAAAATGACCCTTTTTTGGCAAAGTGCCTAGCTGTAGTTTTTGAACCCTAGCTCTGCTGGCAACAAGGGAAACCTAGCAAACCTATACATTTTTGAAAACTAGACATCCAGGGGAATCCAGGATGGGGTGACTTGACTGCCTCCCTCCAGGTACTGTTACCCAGAATCCCTTGCAAACCAAAATTGTCAAAAAAAACCATTTTCTTCAATTTTTTTGGTGGAAAGTTCTGGAATCTGCGTGGATCCACAAATTTCCACTCACCCCGCGTTCCCCAAAGTCTTCCGAGAAAAATGGTACCTCACTTGCATGGGTAGGCCAAGTACCCGTGACATGAAATGGCGCAAAATGCAACGTGGACAAACCACAATTTCACACTGAAAAATGACCCTTTTTTGGCAAAGTGACTAGCTCGAGTTTTTGAACCCTAGCTCTGCTGGCAACTAGGGAAACCTAGCAAACCTACACATTTTTTAAAACTAGACATCCAGGGGAATCCAGGATGGGGTGACTTGACTGCCTCCCTCCAGGTTCTGTTACCCAGAATCCCTTGCAAACCAAAATTGTAAAAAAAAAGCATTTTGGTCACATTTCTGTGGTGGAAAGTTCTGGAATCTGCGTGGATCCACAAATTTCCACTCACCCCGCGTTCCCCAAAGTCATCAGAGAAAAATGGTACCTCACCTGCGTGGGTAGGCCAAGTACCCGTGACATGAAATGGCGCAAAATGCAACATGGACACACCACAATTTCACACTGAAAAATTACCCTTTTTTGGCAAAGTGCCTAGCTGTAGTTTTTGAACCCTAGCTCTGCTGACATCTAGGGAAACCTAGCAAACCTATATATTTTTGAAAACTAGACACCCAGGGAAATCCAGGATGGGGTGAGTTGATTTCCTCCCTCCAGGTTCTGTTACCCAGATTCCCTTGCAAACCAAAAAAATTGTCCAAAAAAATAAATTTTCCTCACATTTCTGTGGTGGAAAGTTCTGAAATCTGCGTGGATCCACAATTTCCACTAACCCCACATTCCCAAAAGTCATCAGAGAAAAATGGTACCTCACTTGCGTGGGTAGGTCAAGTACCCGTGACATGAACTGGCGCAAAATGTAACGTGGACACACCACAATTTCACACTGAAAAATGACCCTTTTTTGGCAAAGTGCCTAGCTGTAGTTTTTGAACCCTAGCTCTGCTGGCAACTAGGGAAACCTAGCAAACCTATACATTTTTGAAAACTAGACATCCAGGGGAATCCAGGATGGGGTGACCTGACTGCCTCCCTCCAGGTTCTGTTACCCAGTATCCCTTGCAAACCAAAATTGTAAAAAAAAAACATTTTCCTCACATTTCTGTGGTGGAAAGTTCTGGAATCTGCGTGGATCCACAAATATCCACTAACCCCACGTTCCCAAAAGTCATCAGAGAAAAATGGTACCTCACTTGCGTGGGTAGGCCGAGTACCCGTGACATGAAATGGCGCAAAATGCAACGTGGACACACCACAATTTCACACTGAAAAATGACCCTTTTTTGGCAAAGTGCCTAGCTGTAGTTTTTGAACCCTAGCTCTGCTGGCAACAAGGGAAACCTAGCAAACCTATACATTTTTGAAAACTAGACATCCAGGGGAATCCAGGATGGGGTGACTTGACTGCCTCCCTCCAGGTTCTGTTACCCAGAATCCCTTGCAAACCAAAATTGTCAAAAAAAAACATTTTCTTCACATTTCTGTGGTGGAAAGTTCGGGAATCTGCGTGGATCCACAAATTTCCACTCACCCCGCGTTCCCCAAAGTCTTCCGAGAAAAATGGTACCTCACTTGCATGGGTAGGCCAAGTACCCGTGACATGAAATGGCGTAAAATGCAACGTGGACAAACCACAACTTCACACTGAAAAATGACCCTTTTTTTGCAAAGTGCCTAGCTGTAGTTTTTGAACCCTAGCTCTGCTGACATCTAGGGAAACCTAGCAAACCTATACATTTTTTAAAAATAGACACCCAGGGAAATCCAGGATGGGGTGAGTTGATTTCCTCCCTCCAGGTTCTGTTACCCAGATTCCCTTGCAAACCAAAAAAATTGTCCAAAAAAATAAATTTTCCTCACATTTCTGTGGTGGAAAGTTCTGAAATCTGCGTGGATCCACAATTTCCACTCACCCCACATTCCCAAAAGTCATCAGAGAAAAATTGTACCTTACTTGCGTGGGTAGGTCAAGTACCCGTGACATGAAATGGCGCAAAATGTAACGTGGACACACCACAATTTCACACTGAAAAATGACCCTTTTTTGGCAAAGTGCCTAGCTGTAGTTTTTGAACCCTAGCTCTGCTGGCAACTAGGGAAACCTAGCAAACCTATACATTTTTGAAAACTAGACATCCAGGGGAATCCAGGATGGGGTGACTTGACTGCCTCCTTCCAGGTTCTGTTACCCAGTATCCCTTGCAAATCAAAATTGTAAAAAAAAAACATTTTCCTCACATTTCTGTGGTGGAAAGTTCTGGAATCTGCTTGGATCCACAAATTTCCACTCACCCCACGTTCCCAAAAGTCATCAGAGAAAAATGGTACCTCACTTGCGTGGGTAGGCCGAGTACCCGTGACATGAAATGGCGCAAAATGCAACGTGGACACACCACAATTTCACACTGAAAAATGACCCTTTTTTGGCAAAGTGCCTAGCTGTAGTTTTTGAACCCTAGCTCTGCTGGCAACAAGGGAAACCTAGCAAACCTATACATTTTTGAAAACTAGACATCCAGGGGAATCCAGGATGGGGTGACTTGACTGCCTCCCTCCAGGTACTGTTACCCAGAATCCCTTGCAAACCAAAATTGTCAAAAAAACCCATTTTCTTCAATTTTTTTGGTGGAAAGTTCTGGAATCTGCGTGGATCCACAAATTTCCACTCACCCCGCGTTCCCCAAAGTCTTCCGAGAAAAATGGTACCTCACTTGCATGGGTAGGCCAAGTACCCGTGACATGAAATGGCGCAAAATGCAACGTGGACAAACCACAATTTCACACTGAAAAATGACCCTTTTTTGGCAAAGTGACTAGCTCGAGTTTTTGAACCCTAGCTCTGCTGGCAACTAGGGAAACCTAGCAAACCTACACATTTTTTAAAACTAGACATCCAGGGGAATCCAGGATGGGGTGACTTGACTGCCTCCCTCCAGGTTCTGTTACCCAGAATCCCTTGCAAACCAAAATTGTAAAAAAAAAGCATTTTCGTCACATTTCTGTGGTGGAAAGTTCTGGAATCTGCGTGGATCCACAAATTTCCACTCACCCCGCGTTCCCCAAAGTCATCAGAGAAAAATGGTACCTCACCTGCGTGGGTAGGCCAAGTACCCGTGACATGAAATGGCGCAAAATGCAACATGGACACACCACAATTTCACACTGAAAAATTACCCTTTTTTGGCAAAGTGCCTAGCTGTAGTTTTTGAACCCTAGCTCTGCTGACATCTAGGGAAACCTAGCAAACCTATATATTTTTGAAAACTAGACACCCAGGGAAATCCAGGATGGGGTGAGTTGATTTCCTCCCTACAGGTTCTGTTACCCAGATTCCCTTGCAAACCAAAAAAATTGTCCAAAAAAATAAATTTTCCTCACATTTCTGTGGTGGAAAGTTCTGAAATCTGCGTGGATCCACAATTTCCACTCACCCCACATTCCCAAAAGTCATCAGAGAAAAATGGTACCTCACTTGCGTGGGTAGGTCAAGTACCCGTGACATGAACTGGAGCAAAATGTAACGTGGACACACCACAATTTCACACTGAAAAATGACCCTTTTTTGGCAAAGTGCCTAGCTGTAGTTTTTGAACCCTAGCTCTGCTGGCAACTAGGGAAACCTAGCAAACCTATACATTTTTGAAAACTAGACATCCAGGGGAATCCAGGATGGGGTGACTTGACTGCCTCCCTCCAGGTTCTGTTACCCAGTATCCCTTGCAAACCAAAATTGTAAAAAAAAACCATTTTCCTCACATTTCTGTGGTGGAAAGTTCTGGAATCTGCGTGGATCCACAAATATCCACTCACCCCACGTTCCCAAAAGTCATCAGAGAAAAATGGTACCTCACTTGCGTGGGTAGGCCGAGTACCCGTGACATGAAATGGCGCAAAATGCAACGTGGACACACCACAATTTCACACTGAAAAATGACCCTTTTTTGGCAAAGTGCCTAGCTGTAGTTTTTGAACCCTAGCTCTGCTGGCAACAAGGGAAACCTAGCAAACCTATACATTTTTGAAAACTAGACATCCAGGGGAATCCAGGATGGGGTGACTTGACTGCCTCCCTCCAGGTTCTGTTACCCAGAATCCCTTGCAAACCAAAATTGTCAAAAAAAAACATTTTCTTCACATTTCTGTGGTGGAAAGTTCTGGAATCTGCGTGGATCCACAAATTTCCACTCACCCCGCGTTCCCCAAAGTCTTCCGAGAAAAATGGTACCTCACTTGCATGGGTAGGCCAAGTACCCGTGACTTGAAATGGCGCAAAATGCAACGTGGACACACCACAATTCCACACTGAAAAATGACCCTTTTTTGGCAAAGTGCCTAGCTGTAGTTTTTGAACCCTAGCTCTGCTGGCAACAAGGGAAACTTAGCAAACCTATACATTTTTGAAAACTAGACATCCAGGGGAATCCAGGATGGGGTGACTTGACTGCCTCCCTCCAGGTTCTGTTACCCAGAATCCCTTGCAAACCAAAATTGTCAACAAAAAAAACACATTTTCTTCACATTTCTGTGGTGGAAAGTTCTGGAATCTGGGTGGATCCACAAATTTCCACTCACCCCGCATTCCCCAAAGTCTTCAGAGAAAAATGGTACATCACTTGCGTGGGTAGGCCCAGTCCCCGCGACACGAAACGGCGCAAAATGCAATGTGGACACACCACAATTTCACAGTGAAAAATGACCCTTTTTTGGCAAAGTGCCTAGCTGTAGTTTTTGAACCCTAGCTCTGCTGGCAACTAGGGAAACCTAGCAAACCTATACATTTTTGAAAACTAGACATCCAGGGGAATCCAGGATGGGGTGAGTTGATTTCCTCC
Source organism: Triturus cristatus (assembly GCF_964204655.1). Classification (NCBI taxonomy): domain Eukaryota; kingdom Metazoa; phylum Chordata; class Amphibia; order Caudata; family Salamandridae; genus Triturus; species Triturus cristatus. The sequence goes on along the minus strand of NC_140579.1, from coordinate 927,585,569 downwards.
CTCCAGGTTCTGTTACCTAGATTCCCTTGCAAACCAAAAAAATTGTCCAAAAAAATAAATTTTCCTCACATTTCTGTGGTGGAAAGTTCTGAAATCTGCGTGGATCCACAAATTTCCACTCACCCCACATTCCCAAAAGTCATCAGAGAAAAATGGTACCTCACTTGCGTGGGTAGGCCAAGTACCCGTGACATGAAATGGCGCAAAATGTAACGTGGACACACCACAATTTCACACTGAAAAATGACCCTTTTTTGGCAAAGTGCCTAGCTGTAGTTTTTGAACCCTAGCTCTGCTGGCACCTAGGGAAAGCTAGCAAACCTATCAATTTTTCAAAACTAGACAAGCTGGGGAATCCATGATAGGGTGTCTTGACTGCCTTCCTCCAGGTACTGTTACCCAGAATCCCGTGCAAACCAAAAAAATAGTCAAAAAACCCACATTTTCCTCACATTTCTGTGGTGGAAAGTTCTGGAATCTGCGTGGATCCACAAATGTCCACTCACCCTGCTTTCCCCAAAGTCTTCTGAGAAAAATGGTACCTCACTTGTGTAGGTAGGCCTAGTGCCCGCGAGATGAAACGGCGCAAAATGCAACGTGGACACACCACAATTTCACAGTGAAAAATGACCCTCTTTTTGCAAAGTGCCTAGCTGTAGTTTTTGAACCCTAGCTCTGCTGGCATCCAGGGAAACATAGCAACCCTATACATTTTTTAAAACTAGACACGCAGGGGAATCCAGGATAGGGTGACTTGACTGTCTCCCTCCAGGTTCTGTTACCCAGAGTCCCTTGCAAACCTAAAGGAATTGTCTCAAAAAAACACATTTTCCTCACATTTCTGTGGTGGAAAGTTCTGGAATCTGTGTGGATCCACAAATTTGCACTCACCCCGCATTCCTCAAAGTCTTACGACAAAAATGCTACCTCACTTGCGTCAGTAGGCCTAGTGTCCGCGACATGAAACGGCGCAAAATGCAACGTGGACACACCATAATTTCACAGTGAAAAATTACCCTTTTTTGACAAAGTGCCTAGCTGTAGTTTTGAACCCTAGCTCTGCTGGCACCTAGGGAAACCTAGCAAACCTATACATTTTTGAAAACTAGACACCTAGGGGAATCCAGGATGGGGTGACTTGACTGCCTCCCTCCAGGTTCTGTTACCCAGAATCCCTTGCAAACCAAAATTGTCAAAAAAAACACATTTTCTTCACATTTCTGTGGTGGAAAATTCTGGAATCTGGGTGGATCCACAAATTTCCACTCACCCCGCATTCCCCAAAGTCTTCGGAGAAAAATGGTACCTCACTTGCGTGGGTAGGCCTAGTGCCCGCGACACGAAACGGCGCAAAATGCAATGTGGACAAACCACAATTTCACAGTGAAAAATGACCCTTTTTTGGCAAAGTGCCTAGCTGTAGTTTTTGAACCCTAGCTCTGCTGGCAACTAGGGAAACCTAGCAAACCTATACATTTTTGAAAACTAGACACCCAGGGGAATCTAGGATGGGGTGAGTTGATTTCCTCCCTCCAGGTTCTGTTACCCAGATTCCCTTGCAAACCCAAAAAATTGTACAAAAAAATAAATGTTCCTCACATTTCTGTGGTGGAAAGTTCTGAAATCTGCGTGGAACCACAAATTTCCACTAACCCCACATTCCCAAAAGTCATCAGAGAAAAATGGTACCTCACTTGCGTGGGTAGGTCAAGTACCCGTGACATGAAATGGCGCAAAATGTAACGTGGACACACCACAATTTCATACTGAAAAATGAGCCTTTTTTGGCAAAGTGCCTTGCTGTAGTTTTTGAACCCTAGCTCTGCTGGCAACTAGGGAAACCTAGCAAACCTATACATTTTTGAAAACTAGACATCCAGGGGAATCCAGGATGGGGTGACTTGACTGCCTCCCTCCAGGTTCTGTTACCCAGAATCCCTTGCAAACCAAAATTGTAAAAAAAAACATTTTCCTCACATTTCTGTGGTGGAAAGTTCTGGAATCTGCGTGGATCCACCAATGTCCACTCACCCCGCTTTCCCCAAAGTCTTCTGAGAAAAATGGTACCTCACTTGCGTAGGTAGGCCTAGTGCCCGCGAGATGAAACGGCGCAAAATGCAACGTGGACACACCACAATTTCACAGTGAAAAATGACCCTCTTTTTGCAAAGTGCCTAGCTGTAGTTTTTGAACCCTAGCTCTGCTGGCACCCAGGGAAACATAGCAACCCTATACATTTTTGAAAACTAGACATGCAGGGGAATCCAGGATGGGGTGACTTGACTGCCTCCCTCTAGGTTCTGTTACCCAGAGTCCCTTGCAAACCTATAAAATTGTCAAAAAAACACATTTTCCTTACATTTCTGTGGTGCAAAGTTCTGGAATCTGCGTGGATCCACAAATTTCCACTCACCCCACGTTCCCAAAAGTCATCAGAGAACAATGGTACCTCACTTGCGTGGGTAGGCCACGTACCCGTGACTTGAAATGGCGCAAAATGCAACGTGGACACACCACAATTACACACTGAAAAATGACCCTTTTTTGGCAAAGTGCCTAGCTGTAGTTTTTGAACCCTAGCTCTGCTGGCAACAAGGGAAACTTAGCAAACATATACATTTTTGAAAACTAGACATCCAGGGGAATCCAGGATGGGGTGACTTGACTGCCTCCCTCCAGGTTCTGTTACCCAGAATCCCTTGCAAACCAAAATTGTCAACAAAAAAAACACATTTTCTTCACATTTCTGTGGTGGAAAGTTCTGGAATCTGGGTGGATCCACAAATTTCCACTCACCCCGCATTCCCCAAAGTCTTCAGAGAAAAATGGTACATCACTTGCGTGGGTAGGCCCAGTGCCCGCGACACGAAACGGCGCAAAATGCAATGTGGACAAACCACAATTTCACAGTGAAAAATGACCCTTTTTTGGCAAAGTGCCTAGCTGTAGTGTTTGAACCCTAGCTCTGCTGGCACCTAGGGAAACCTAGCAAACCTATACATTTTTGAAAACTAGACACCCAGGGGAATCTAGGATGGGGTGAGTTGATTTCCTCCCTCCAGGTTCTGTTACCCAGATTCCCTTGCAAACCCAAAAAATTGTACAAAAAAATAAATGTTCCTCACATTTCTGTGGTGGAAAGTTCTGAAATCTGCGTGGATCCACAAATTTCCACTCACCCCACATTCCCAAAAGTCATCAGAGAAAAATGGTACCTCACTTGCGTGGGTAGGCCAAGTACCCGTGACATGAAATGGCGCAAAATGCAACGTGGACACACCACAATTTCACACTGAAAAATAACCCTTTTTTGGCAAAGTGCCTAGCTGTAGTTTTTGAACCCTAGCTCTGCTGGCAACTAGGGAAACCTAGCAAACCTATACATTTTTGAAAACTAGACACCTAGGGGAATCCAGGATGGGGTGACTTGACTGCCTCCCTCCAGGTTCTGTTACCCAGAATCCCTTGCAAACCAAAATTGTCAAAAAAAACATATTTTCTTCACATTTCTGTGGTGGAAAATTCTGGAATCTGGGTGGATCCACAAATTTCCACTCACCCCGCATTCCCCAAAGTCTTCGGAGAAAAATGGTACCTCACTTGCGTGGGTAGGCCTAGTGCCCGCGACACGAAACGGCGCAAAATGCAATGTGGACAAACCACAATTTCACAGTGAAAAATGACCCTTTTTTGGCAAAGTGCCTAGCTGTAGTTTTTGAACCCTAGCTCTGCTGGCAACTAGGGAAACCTAGCAAACCTATACATTTTTGAAAACTAGACACCCAGGGAAATCCAGGATGGGGTGAGTTGATTTCCTCCCTCCAGGTTGTGTTACCCAGATTCCCTTGCAAACCAAAAAAATTGTCCAAAAAAATTAATTTTCCTCACATTTCTGTGGTGGAAAGTTCTGAAATCTGCGTGGAACCACAAATTTCCACTAACCCCACATTCCCAAAAGTCATCAGAGAAAAATGATACCTCACTTGCGTGGGTAGGTCAAGTACCCGTGACATGAAATGGCGCAAAATGTAACGTGGACACACCACAATTTCACACTGAAAAATGAGCCTTTTTTGGCAAAGTGCCTAGCTGTAGTTTTTGAACCCTAGCTCTGCTGGCAACTAGGGAAACCTAGCAAACCTATACATTTTTGAAAACTAGACATCCAGGGGAATCCAGGATGGGGTGACTTGACTGCCTCCCTCCAGGTTTTGTTACCCAGAATCCCTTGCAAACCAAAATTGTAAAAAAAAAACATTTTCCTCACATTTCTGTGGTGGAAAGTTCTGGAATCTGCGTGGATCCACCAATGTCCACTCACCCCGCTTTCCCCAAAGTCTTCTGAGAGAAATGGTACCTCACTTGCGTAGGTAGGCCTAGTGCCCGCGAGATGAAACGGCGCAAAATGCAACATGGACACACCACAATTTCACAGTGAAAAATGACCCTCTTTTTGCAAAGTGCCTAGCTGTAGTTTTTGAACCCTAGCTCTGCTGGCACCCAGGGAAACATAGCAACCCTATACATTTTTGAAAACTAGACACGCAGGGGAATCCAGGATGGGGTGGCTTGACTGCCTCCCTCTAGGTTCTGTTACCCAGAGTCCCTTGCAAACCTATAAAATTGTCAAAAAAACACATTTTCCTTACATTTCTGTGGTGCAAAGTTCGGGAATCTGCGTGGATCCACAAATTTCCACTCACCCCACGTTCCCAAAAGTCATCAGAGAACAATGGTACCTCACTTGCGTGGGTAGGCCACGTACCCGTGACTTGAAATGGCGCAAAATGCAACGTGGACACACCACAATTCCACACTGAAAAATGACCCTTTTTTGGCAAAGTGCCTAGCTGTAGTTTTTGAACCCTAGCTCTGCTGGCAACAAGGGAAACTTAGCAAACATATACATTTTTGAAAACTAGACATCCAGGGGAATCCAGGATGGGGTGACTTGACTGCCTCCCTCCAGGTTCTGTTACCCAGAATCCCTTGCAAACCAAAATTGTCAACAAAAAAAACACATTTTCTTCACATTTCTGTGGTGGAAAGTTCTGGAATCTGGGTGGATCCACAAATTTCCACTCACCCCGCATTCCCCAAAGTCTTCAGAGAAAAATGGTACATCACTTGCGTGGGTAGGCCCAGTGCCCGCGACACGAAACGGCGCAAAATGCAATGTGGACACACCACAATTTCACAGTGAAAAATGACCCTTTTTTGGCAAAGTGCCTAGCTGTAGTGTTTGAACCCTAGCTCTGCTGGCACCTAGGGAAACCTAGCAAACCTATACATTTTTGAAAACTAGACACCCAGGGGAATCTAGGATGGGGTGAGTTGATTTCCTCCCTCCAGGTTCTGTTACCCAGATTCCCTTGCAAACCCAAAAAATTGTACAAAAAAATAAATGTTCCTCACATTTCTGTGGTGGAAAGTTCTGAAATCTGCGTGGATCCACAAATTTCCACTCACCCCACATTCCCAAAAGTCATCAGAGAAAAATGGTACCTCACTTGCGTGGGTAGGCCAAGTACCCGTGACATGAAATGGCGCAAAATGCAACGTGGACACACCACAATTTCACACTGAAAAATAACCCTTTTTTGGCAAAGTGCCTAGCTGTAGTTTTTGAACCCTAGCTCTGCTGGCAACTAGGGAAACCTAGCAAACCTATACATTTTTGAAAACTAGACACCTAGGGGAATCCAGGATGGGGTGACTTGACTGCCTCCCTCCAGGTTCTGTTACCCAGAATCCCTTGCAAACCAAAATTGTCAAAAAAAACACATTTTCTTCACATTTCTGTGGTGGAAAATTCTGGAATCTGGGTGGATCCACAAATTTCCACTCACCCCGCATTCCCCAAAGTCTTCGGAGAAAAATGGTACCTCACTTGCGTGGGTAGGCCTAGTGCCCGCGACACGAAACGGCGCAAAATGCAATGTGGACAAACCACAATTTCACAGTGAAAAATGACCCTTTTTTGGCAAAGTGCCTAGCTGTAGTTTTTGAACCCTAGCTCTGCCTGCAACTAGGGAAACCTAGCAAACCTATACATTTTTTAAAACTAGACACCCAGGGAAATCCAGGATGGGGTGAGTTGATTTCCTCCCTCCAGGTTGTGTTACCCAGATTCCCTTGCAAACCAAAAAAATTGTCCAAAAAAATTAATTTTCCTCACATTTCTGTGGTGGAAAGTTCTGAAATCTGCGTGGAACCACAAATTTCCACTAACCCCACATTCCCAAAAGTCATCAGAGAAAAATGGTACCTCACTTGCGTGGGTAGGTCAAGTACCCGTGACATGAAATGGCGCAAAATGTAACGTGGACACACCACAATTTCACACTGAAAAATGAGCCTTTTTTGGCAAAGTGCCTAGCTGTAGTTTTTGAACCCTAGCTCTGCTGGCAACTAGGGAAACCTAGCAAACCTATACATTTTTGAAAACTAGACATCCAGGGGAATCCAGGATGGGGTGACTTGACTGCCTCCCTCCAGGTTCTGTTACCCAGAGTCCCTTGCAAACCTATAAAATTGTCAAAAAAACACATTTTCCTTACATTTCTGTGGTGCAAAGTTCTGGAATCTGCGTGGATCCACAAATGTCCACTCACCCCGCTTTCCCCAAAGTCTTCTGAGAAAAATGGTACCTCACTTGCGTAGGTAGGCCTAGTGCCCGCGAGATTAAACGGCGCAAAATGCAACGTGGACACACCACAATTTCACAGTGAAAAATGACCCTCTTTTTGCAAAGTGCCTAGCTGTAGTTTTTGAACCCTAGCTCTGCTGGCACCCAGGGAAACATAGCAACCCTATACATTTTTGAAAACTAGACATGCAGGGGAATCCAGGATGGGGTGACTTGACTGCCTCCCTCTAGGTTCTGTTACCCAGAGTCCCTTGCAAACCTATAAAATTGTCAAAAAAACACATTTTCCTTACATTTCTGTGGTGCAAAGTTCTGGAATCTGCGTGGATCCACAAATTTCCACTCACCCCACGTTCCCAAAAGTCATCAGAGAACAATGGTACCTCACTTGCGTGGGTAGGCCACGTACCCGTGACTTGAAATGGCGCAAAATGCAACGTTGACACACCACAATTCCACACTGAAAAAAGACCCTTTTTTGGCAAAGTGCCTAGCTGTAGTTTTTGAACCCTAGCTCTGCTGGCAACAAGGGAAACTTAGCAAACCTATACATTTTTGAAAACTAGACATCCAGGGGAATCCAGGATGGGGTGACTTGACTGCCTCCCTCCAGGTTCTGTTACCCAGAATCCCTTGCAAACCAAAATTGTCAACAAAAAAAACACATTTTCTTCACATTTCTGCGGTGGAAAGTTCTGGAATCTGGGTGGATCCACAAATTTCCACTCACCCCGCATTCCCCAAAGTCTTCAGAGAAAAATGGTACATCACTTGCGTGGGTAGGCCCAGTGCCCGCGACACGAAACGGCGCAAAATGCAATGTGGACACACCACAATTTCACAGTGAAAAATTACCCTTTTTTGGCAAAGTGCCTAGCTGTAGTGTTTGAACCCTAGCTCTGCTGGCACCTAGGGAAACCTAGCAAACCTATACATTTTTGAAAACTAGACACCCAGGGGAATCTAGGATGGGGTGAGTTGATTTCCTCCCTCCAGGTTCTGTTACCCAGATTCCCTTGCAAACCAAAAAAATTGTCCAAAAAAATAAATTTTCCTCACATTTCTGTGGTGGAAAGTTCTGAAATCTGCGTGGATCCACAATTTCCACTCACCCCACATTCCCAAAAGTCATCAGAGAAAAATGGTACCTTACTTGCGTGGGTAGGTCAAGTACCCGTGACATGAAATGGCGCAAAATGTAACGTGGACACACCACAATTTCACACTGAAAAATGACCCTTTTTTGGCAAAGTGCCTAGCTGTAGTTTTTGAACCCTAGCTCTGCTGGCAACTAGGGAAACCTAGCAAACCTATACATTTTTGAAAACTAGACATCCAGGGGAATCCAGGATGGGGTGACTTGACTGCCTCCCTCCAGGTTCTGTTACCCAGAATCCCTTGCAAACCAAAATTGTCAAAAAAAAAACATTTTCTTCAATTTTTTTGGTGGAAAGTTCTGGAATCTGCGTGGATCCACAAATTTCCACTCACCCCGCGTTCCCCAAAGTCGTCCGAGAAAAAAGGTACCTCACTTGCATGGGTAGGCCAAGTACCCGTGACATGAAATGGCGCAAAATGCAACGTGGACAAACCACAATTTCACACTGAAAAATGACCCTTTTTTGGCAAAGTGCCTAGCTCGAGTTTTTTAACCCTAGCTCTGCTGGCAACTAGGGAAACCTAGCAAACCTACACATTTTTTAAAACTAGACATCCAGGGGAATCCAGGATGGGGTGACTTGACTGCCTCCCTCCAGGTTCTGTTACCCAGAATCCCTTGCAAACCAAAATTGTAAAAAAAAAGCATTTTCGTCACATTTCTGTGGTGGAAAGTTCTGGAATCTGCGTGGATCCACAAATTTCCACTCACCCCACATTCCCAAAAGTCATCAGAGAAAAATGGTACCTCACTTGCGTGGGTAGGTCAAGTACCCGTGACATGAACTGGCGCAAAATGTAACGTGGACACACCACAATTTCACACTGAAAAATGACCCTTTTTTGGCAAAGTGCCTAGCTGTAGTTTTTGAACCCTAGCTCTGCTGGCAACTAGGGAAACCTAGCAAATCTATACATTTTTGAAAACTAGACATCCAGGGGAATCCAGGATGGGGTGACTTGACTGCCTCCCTCCAGGTTCTGTTACCCAGTATCCCTTGCAAACCAAAATTGTAAAAAAAAAACATTTTCCTCACATTTCTGTGGTGGAAAGTTCTGGAATCTGCGTGGATCCACAAATATCCACTCACCCCACGTTCCCAAAAGTCATCAGAGAAAAATGGTACCTCACTTGCGTGGATAGGCCGAGTACCCGTGACATGAAATGGCGCAAAATGCAACGTGGACACACCACAATTTCACACTGAAAAATGACCCTTTTTTGGCAAAGTGCCTAGCTGTAGTTTTTGAACCCTAGCTCTGCTGGCAACAAGGGAAACCTAGCAAACCTATACATTTTTTAAAACTAGACATCCAGGGGAATCCAGGATGGGGTGACTTGACTGCCTCCCTCCAGGTTCTGTTACCCAGAATCCCTTGCAAACCAAAATTGTCAAAAAAAAAACATTTTCTTCACATTTCTGTGGTGGAAAGTTCTGGAATCTGCGTGGATCCACAAATTTCCACTCACCCCGCATTCCCCAAAGTCTTCCGAGAAAAATGGTACCTCACTTGCATGGGTAGGCCAAGTACCCGTGACATGAAATGGCGTAAAATGCAACGTGGACAAACCACAACTTCACACTGAAAAATGACCCTTTTTTGGCAAAGTGCCTAGCTGTAGTTTTTGAACCCTAGCTCTGCTGACATCTAGGGAAACCTAGCAAACCTATACATTTTTTAAAACTAGACACCCAGGGAAATCCAGGATGGGGTGAGTTGATTTCCTCCCTCCAGGTTCTGTTACCCAGATTCCCTTGCAAACCAAAAAAATTGTCCAAAAAAATTAATTTTCCTCACATTTCTGTGGTGGAATGTTCTGAAATCTGCGTGGATCCACAATTTCCACTCACCCCACATTCCCAAAAGTCATCAGAGAAAAATGGTACCTCACTTGCGTGGGTAGGTCAAGTACCCGTGACATGAACTGGCGCAAAATGTAACGTGGACACACCACAATTTCACACTGAAAAATGACCCTTTTTTGGCAAAGTGCCTAGCTGTAGTTTTTGAACCCTAGCTCTGCTGGCAACTAGGGAAACCTAGCAAACCTATACATTTTTGAAAACTAGACATCCAGGGGAATCCAGGATGGGGTGACTTGACTGCCTCCCTCCAGGTTCTGTTACCCAGTATCCCTTGCAAACCAAAATTGTAAAAAAAAAACATTTTCCTCACATTTCTGTGGTGGAAAGTTCTGGAATCTGCGTGGATCCACAAATTTCCACTCACCCCACGTTCCCAAAAGTCTTCTGAGAAAAATGGTACCTCACTTGCGTAGGTAGGCCTAGTGCCCGCGAGATGAAACGGCGCAAAATGCAACGTGGACACACCACAATTTCACAGTGAAAAATGACCCTCTTTTTGCAAAGTGCCTAGCTGTAGTTTTTGAACCCTAGCTCTGCTGGCATCCAGGGAAACATAGCAACCCTATACATTTTTTAAAACTAGACACGCAGGGGAATCCAGGATGGGGTGACTTGACTGTCTCCCTCCAGGTTCTGTTACCCAGAGTCCCTTGCAAACCTAAAGGAATTGTCTCAAAAAAACACATTTTCCTCACATTTCTGTGGTGGAAAGTTCTGGAATCTGTGTGGATCCACAAATTTGCACTCACCCCGCATTCCTCAAAGTCTTACGAAAAAAATGCTACCTCACTTGCGTCAGTAGGCCTAGTGTCCGCGACATGAAACGGCGCAAAATGCAACGTGGACACACCATAATTTCACAGTGAAAAATTACCCTTTTTTGGCAAAGTGCCTAGCTGTAGTTTTGAACCCTAGCTCTGCTGGCACCTAGGGAAACCTAGCAAACCTATACATTTTTGAAAACTAGACACCTAGGGGAATCCAGGATGGGGTGACTTGACTGCCTCCCTCCAGGTTCTGTTACCCAGAATCACTTGCAAACCAAAATTGTCAAAAAAAACACATTTTCTTCACATTTCTGTGGTGGAAAATTCTGGAATCTGGGTGGATCCACAAATTTCCACTCACCCCGCATTCCCCAAAGTCTTCGGAGAAAAATGGTACCTCACTTGCGTGGGTAGGCCTAGTGCCCGCGGCACGAAACGGCGCAAAATGCAATGTGGACAAACCACAATTTCACAGTGAAAAATGACCCTTTTTTGGCAAAGTGCCTAGCTGTAGTTTTTGAACCCTAGCTCTGCTGGCAACTAGGGAAACCTAGCAAACCTATACATTTTTGAAAACTAGACACCCAGGGAAATCCAGGATGGGGTGAGTTGATTTCCTCCCTCCAGGTTGTGTTACCCAGATTCCCTTGCAAACCAAAAAAATTGTCCAAAAAAATAAATTTTCCTCACATTTCTGTGGTGGAAAGTTCTGAAATCTGCGTGGATCCACAAATTTCCACTAACCCCACATTCCCAAAAGTCATCAGAGAAAAATGGTACCTCACTTGCGTGGGTAGGTCAAGTACCCGTGACATGAAATGGCGCAAAATGTAACGTGGACACACCACAATTTCACACTGAAAAATGAGCCTTTTTTGGCAAGTGCCTAGCTGTAGTTTTTGAACCCTAGCTCTGCTGGCAACTAGGGAAACCTAGCAAACCTATACATTTTTGAAAACTAGACATCCAGGGGAATCCAGGATGGGGTGACTTGACTGCCTCCCTCCAGGTTCTGTTACCCAGAATCCCTTGCAAACCAAAATTGTAAAAAAAAACATTTTCCTCACATTTCTGTGGTGGAAAGTTCTGGAATCTGCGTGGATCCACCAATGTCCACTCACCCCGCTTTCCCCAAAGTCTTCTGAGAAAAATGGTACCTCACTTACGTAGGTAGGCCTAGTGCCCGCGAGATGAAACGGCGCAAAATGCAACGTGGACACACCACAATTTCACAGTGAAAAATGACCCTCTTTTTGCAAAGTGCCTAGCTGTAGTTTTTGAACCCTAGCTCTGCTGGCACCCAGGGAAACATAGCAACCCTATACATTTTTGAAAACTAGACACGCAGGGGAATCCAGGATGGGGTGACTTGACTGCCTCCCTCTAGGTTCTGTTACCCAGAGTCCCTTGCAAACCTATAAAATTGTCAAAAAAACACATTTTCCTTACATTTCTGTGGTGCAAAGTTCTGGAATCTGCGTGGATCCACAAATTTCCACTCACCCCACGTTCCCAAAAGTCATCAGAGAACAATGGTACCTCACTTGCGTGGGTAGGCCAAGTACCCGTGACTTGAAATGGCGCAAAATGCAACGTGGACACACCACAATTCCACACTGAAAAATGACCCTTTTTTGGCAAAGTGCCTAGCTGTAGTTTTTGAACCCTAGCTCTGCTGGCAACAAGGGAAATGTTAGACCTGGCACCTTGGCGTGGGTTTCCCTTCCACTTTTTGATGGTGTGCCTCGATTGTTTTGCTGGTGTTGTCCGCTCAGGGCACTGCGCCACGGCTAATCCGTGCCGCAGTGCAAGTGCTCCCTAGGTAAAGTGTACCTGTAATTGATGTTCATGATTGGTTTATTGGATTCACTGTCAGTCCCCAGTAAAGTGCACCAGGGGTGCCAGGGCTTGTGAATGCCAATGCTGCTGGTGGGCTTGCAGCGCTGGTTGCGCCACCCACGGAAGCGGCCTTGTAAAGTGTGTCTAGGGTCTGCCACCGCAGACCCTGTGCGCGGTCCAGGACCGTCGAGCTGACTGCGCAAGTGCCCCCACTTGCCAGTCCCTAAACCTTCCCTTACCTACATATTAGCCACCCCTCTGGTAGGCCCAAGGGCAGGGTGCATTGTAGGCATAAGGTAGGACATGCCCTGATGTGTGTGGCATGTCTTAGTAGTGAATTACAGCCATTTCCGTTCTTCACTATTGAAGGCTACCTGCTCTCCATAGGCCAGAATGGGCTGCCGGGATCACGCCAACGCTGTGACCCCAGTAGACTCAGAGAGCATGGTAGAAGTGTCAAGTTTAGTATGCCTGAACTCAGGATGATAAAATACTTCTTGTAGTCAAGTTTATTTTAATATCCTGGGTTTGTAAATACTACTTTTAGAAAGTTAGTATTTACTGACCTGACCATCTCAGTCCGCCTCTGCTGTGTGTGTGTGTTCTGCCTAGCAACAGTAAGGAGCAGGGTGGGGGGATCCCCAGAGACAGGTTGGCTGCCAGGTGGTGGGTAGAGAGGTGACACCTGGATGGGTGGGAGGAGTACACCTTGACTCTTGAATAGCCCTGTGCTCTGCCACCACAAAGCCGGCGCCACCCCCTGTGGGGCGGCTGATGTCTCTGCCCTGCTGCTGAAAGGAAAGAGCAGAGTCACCATAACAAAGTGCTCCAGAACTGGACTGAGCCAGGCCTAGGCCCCCTGGCGCTAAAGAACAAAAGAATCATGGTATAAAAGTAGGAGCCTGGCTCCTAAGAAATCAGAATCCTGTTTACCACAAAGAACCTCTGCCCGACTAGAAGGAGAAGAAGACGCTGGAGGAGCTGGCCTGCTGCTTGCCTTGCTGAGAAAGGAGAGGAAGAGACTTACTGAAAAGACTTTGCTACTTTGTGCTTGAACATTCTCCAAGGGCTTGATCTGAGCTTGCCCCCTGAACTGAACCCCAGGAACAGTGGGTTCTCTGTGCTTCTTGCTCGTCCTCCAATTCGAGCCGTGTGTGCATCCCGCTGGAAAGAGACTGCGCCCCTCATCGCCCCTCCTAGGGCCGTGACACTCAGAAGCTTGCCTGCCTCAAACCCGTGAGAGCCCCGCTCCGTCCAGAGCCGCTCTCTGTCCCCGGGCCAGGCCGCCTGCATCCCTGTCACCGCCTGCTACTGGAGCGCGCTGACCGTGCTATCACCCCTCCCACCGGAAACCGTCCGACGACTGTGATCTACGCCGGGTCAAACAGCTGCACTGACCGTGCCCTGCGACCCCGCTTCGCTATCCCCGGACATCTCAGGCCGCGCCGCCCCCGTTGTGGAGACCCTCCTGCACCGCCGTGCTAAAGGGTCGCTGGCCGCGCCTGCCTACTTGCCCACACCTGCTGATTGAGGACCCAAGAACACTTCCCAAGCTGAGAGTCGCACCGACCTGTGCCGACTCTCCACATCATGAAAGAAGTTCCAGTATCGGGCTCGGGCCCGCAACGCCTTATTTCCCCGTTCGCAGGAGCCGATCTCTGTGAGTACTGGAACCACAAGTAACATTTGCAAGAGACTACAAGGTCTCCATTTGAAGCTACGAACAAAGAACATTTGCCTGCTTTACAACCTGGTGGCATAGCGAAAACGTTATTGGTCTTGTGATAAGTCTGCCGAGATATATACCTATTTTTACATAAAGAAGCGTATTTTTATATATATCCAAGTCTGGTGTCCGTTTCTGGGGGGATTGATGTATTTACTGTGTGTATGATTGTAAGTGCTTAACCAACAACGCCTGAGGAATCGCCTTGGCTGCTCACGCCACGCACCTAGAGGGTGAGCAAGGGTCATTCGCGAGGGGTTATCCTGCGCCCTGACGTGGAGGAGAGGGTTCCTGCTTGACACAAGGGCAACCTTGCGCCAACCAGAGATCCCCGACTCTAACATTGTTGGCAGCGGTTGGGATTTCGGATTTGCACTTGTAATTTGCATACAGTGAATTATTAATCACCAGATAGTGAGAGCAGACCAAATAACGCAGCCACAGGTTTGTAATTGTTGAACTTTGTTGAGACATCTGCCATTACTGCAACCATGCCTGGCTCGCACTCCGCTGGAAGAGCACTCTCTGTGATTTCTGGAATAGATGAGGTGGATTGGGAGAGACTGGAAGGCTACACGATGGAGCAATTGAAAGGCTACAGTGTACAGTTCAGAGTCCCCCATGCTGGATGCAAGAGGAAGCCCCAGTACACCAAGGCGTTGAGAGCCTGGAAGGAGTCACGAGACCTACGGAATGTGGGGGACATCGTTCCACCCGACAACCTTGAGGAACCCAGCAGAGTCCGGTCACCAGAGGAGCTGGCAGACAGGGCAGCCGACAGGGCGCATGCAATGGAGATGGCAAAGTTGGCAGGACAAATGGAAATGGAAAAGCAGAAGTTGGCCCTGGAGGCACAACAACGCCAAATGGATCATGATATAAGATTGAAGGAGTTGGAGCTGAAGGCGAAAAGTTTGGACACCGCTCCTTCTGGTGGCAGCACTCCACCAGCGCAGGTAGAGTCCAAGGTGTACATCCCCAAAGATGTAGTAAAGGAGTATTTTAGAAAGGATGACATAGGGCAGTGGTTTAGAGCCTACGAGGTGGCCATGTCCTCACACCGGGTCCCTGAGAAAGACTGGGGAGCGGGGTTGTGGGGAAGGTTCCTTGCGGAAGGGCGGGACACACTGTTAGATTTGCCCTTAGAAGTCCAGACCTCATACCCCCATATGAAGGAAGCTTTAATGACCAGGTATGGGTTAACTCCTGAGCTATATAGACAAAGGTTCAGGGAGACCAAGAAGATCCCTGAGAGTACGTATGTGGAGTATGTGACCTTTTTCTGCAGAGCGCTGGATGGTTGGGTGAAGGGTAGCAAAGTGAATGATTATCAAGGGCTGCTTGATTTAATTGCATGGGAGCACTTGTCCAGTCAATGTTTTCCTGAGCTACGCCAGCACCTGATAGATAGCAAGCTGTCCAACCCGAGGAAGCTTGCTGAGGAGGCGGACCGCTGGCTCAGCACCAGGGTCCACAAGGGTCAAGTGGGAGACTCCGCCAAAGGTGGGCAGGGTCCCCAGCAGAAGAGTGGGGGGGACAAGGGTAAGCAGAAGGGGTTCCAAAAAGGCCCCCAAAGTAATTCCCAAGGGAACCAGCAGAAGGGTTCTCAGCCTCCCCCACCCCCGCAGCAGAACGGGGCCCCGACAGGTAGACCTGTTCCAAAGGGGCCCTTCAATTGTTATAGGTGTGGTGACCCGGGTCACATTGCCTCTGATCCTAAGTGTCGCCTGTTTGGTAAGACCGCCCCCACTGGTGCTCCACCCCGGCGAGTAGCTAGTGTTAACTTTGGGGAGGAGGTAGCAGTCCAGGAGGGTGGGGGTCCCGGGCAGATGACCCTAGTCTCGCTAGGAGACAGTGAGATGGTCCCTGTAACCTACCTGCCCTCTAACACTAAGAAATATGGGCAGGTGGTGACCATCAATGGAAAGAAGGTTGAGGCTTTTAGAGATACGGGAGCCAGTGTGACCTCGGTGAGGCAACACCTGGTGTCTCAAGAGCAAATTGTACCCAATGCCTACTGTAGGGTTGTCAATGCTGACAACGTAGAGAGTCGTTGTCCAATGGCTCAAGTTCCCTTTGAGTGGGGGGAGGTCTCTGGTACTCTACAAGTCGCTGTGAGAACTGACATGCCTGTAGACTGTCTGCTAGGGAACGACCTGGAGAGTTCCCTTGGGAAAAGGTGGAAAAGACCACGCATCTGAGGATGGTGGGTCTACCCGACTGGGCGTGCGTGACCACCCGGTCCATGGCAGCCAGTAGGGGTGTTGAGAGGGTCCTGGAGCCTGAGGGAGAGGTCCAGGAACCGGCCTTAGGGAGAAGGCGCAGGAGGCGCGGGAAACCGGCCCCCGAAGTTCCCACGGCCCAGGAGGAAGTAGACCCTGAGGGGGATGCTCTGGAGCCTACCGGGGAACAGATTGCCGAACTGGGAGATCTGCCTGAGCTGACCCATTGGCAGCAAGAAGGAGGTCCCTCCAGGGAGGAATTCTGCAGGGAGCAGAAAGAATGCCCTTCTCTCGTAGGTATGCGGCAGCAGGCTGCAGACCAGGCCAATGGTGTTCAGGCCAAAACACACTACGTGTACTGGGAGAGTGACCTCCTGTATTCCGAGCCTAAGGCTGCTGAACCTGGGTCAGCCCGTGTGCTGGTGGTACCCCAGAAGTTCAGAACCTTCCTACTGGGGCTGGCTCACGATGTGCCTTTAGCAGGACATTTGGGGATGGACAAGACCTATGACAGGCTTGTCACCCACTTTTACTGGCCCCAAATGCATAAGAATTCAGATTCCTACTGCAGAACCTGTCAGACTTGCCAGGCAAGTGGTAAGAGCGGAGGGAAGCACAAGGCTCCTCTGCAACCTTTCCCTGTGGTCGGTACGCCATTCCAACGAGTGGGTATTGATATTGTGGGGCCTCTGGACCCCAAGACAGCCCTGGGCAACAGGTTCATCCTGGTCTTGGTGGACCATGCCACCCGGTACCCTGAAGCCATCCCGCTGAGGACAGTGACGGCCCCCGTGGTGGGACGGGCACTGATGGGAATTTTCTCCCGAGTGGGATTCCCTCTAGAGGTGGTGAGCGACAGGGGGACCAATTTCATATCCACATATATGAAATCCCTGTGGAAGGAGTGTGGGGTAACTTACAAGTTCACCACTCCTTACCACCCCCAAGGAAATGGGTTGGTTGAGAGATTCAACCGAACCCTCAAAGGCATGATCATGGGCCTGGACGGTCCAATGAGGCGTAAGTGGGACGTCCTCTTGCCATGCCTGCTCTTCGCTTACCGAGAGGTGCCGCAGAAGTCTCTAGGGTTCAGCCCCTTTGAGCTTCTGTATGGTCACCCGGTAAGAGGACCTCTGAGTTTGGTAAAGGAAGGCTGGGAGCAATCTCCCAGGAAACCTCCCCAGAATGTATATAGTTACATGCTGGCCTTCCGAAACCAGACTCGGCGTTTCAGGCAACTTGCTGAGGCAAATCTGGAAGCCAGCCAGGAGGAGATGAAGCGGTGGTACGACCGGAATGCCACTCTGGTAGAGCTTCAACCTGGACAAAAGGTGTAGGTCTTGGCCCCAGTGGAGCCTTGTGCACTTCAGGATAAGTGGACAGGTCCATTTGAGGTTGTGGAGCGCAAAAGTCCTATCACCTACTTGGTGGACATGCGGTCTCCCAGGAACCCTTTGAGGGTCCTACATGTTAACCGCCTTAAGCCCCACTTAGAGAGGACCGAAGTGGGCATGCTGCTGGCCACTGATGATGGAATGGAAGAGGAGACCGAGCCTCTTCCTGACCTCTTAGTGGCCTCTGAGAAAGATGGGTCAGTGGATGGAGTTAACCTCTCACCCACCCTGACGCCCGAACAACAGGAGGATTGCCGCCACTTGCTGGGACAGTTTTCCGACCGATTCTCCCTGGTTCCTGGTGTCACAGATTGGTGCGTCCATGATGTGGACACAGGAGACAACTTACCTGTGAAGCACAAGGCTTACAGAGTAACTGACAGGGTGAGAGCTTGCATCAAGGAGGAGGTCTCCAAGATGCTTGCGCTAGGGGTGGTTGAGTCCTCCAGCAGTCCTTGGTCCAGCCCCGTGGTCTTGGTCCCAAAGGCTGCTGCGCCGGGAGCCACACCTGAACTCCGGTTCTGTGTGGACTACAGAGGACTCAATTCAGTAACGAAGACTGACGCGCACCCCATCCCCAGAGCTGATGAGCTCCTTGATCGGCTGGGGGCTGCCCGGTTCCTCAGCACGTTTGATTTAACGTCTGGGTACTGGCAGATCGCCTTGACCGAAGGGGCCAAAGAGAGGTCAGCATTCTCTACTCCAGATGGGCACTTCCAGTTCCGAGTCATGCCATTTGGAATGAAGAATGCCCCTGCCACCTTTCAGAGGTTGGTCAACCAGGTACTGGTTGGGCTGGATGCGTTCAGTGCCGCCTACCTGGATGACATCGCGGTGTTCAGTGCCACCTGGCCCGAACACCTGCGCCACCTCTGGGAAGTGTTGATGGCTCTGCGCCGAGCAGGCCTCACGATCAAGGCAAGCAAGTGCCAGATCGGGCAGGGTTCCGTGGTGTACTTGGGACACCAAGTGGGGAGTGGCAAGGTGGCACCCTTGCAACCCAAAATCGAGACCATCCTGGCTTGGGAACCCCCCAAGACGCAGACCGCAGTGAGGGCCTTCCTGGGGCTCACTGGGTACTACAGGAGGTTTGTCAAGGGCTATGGAACGATCGTTGCCCCCTTGACAGAGCTGACTTCCAAGAAGAAGCCCAGGAACGTGATTTGGACTGACACCTGTCAGAAAGCTTTCGACACCCTGAAGACTGCCATGTGCACGGCGCCCGTGCTCTTGGCCCCTGACTTCTCCAGGGAATTCCTAGTACAGACAGACGCTTCAGAGCATGGTGTAGGGGCTGTGCTCTCACAGATGACTGAGGAGGGCTGGGACCAACCCGTAGCCTTCATCAGTAGGAGGTTACTTCCACGGGAAAGTAGGTGGAGTGCAATTGAGCGAGAAGCATTTGCTGTGGTCTGGGCGCTGAAGAAGCTAAGACCCTACTTGTTTGGGTCTCACTTCCGGGTTCAGACGGACCACAGGCCCCTCAGATGGTTGATGCAAATGAGGGGTGAGAACCCGAAGCTGTTGAGGTGGTCCATCTCCCTACAGGGTATGGACTTTACGGTGGAACACAGTCCTGGTACAGATCACGCCAACGCTGACGGTCTGTCCAGGTATTTCCGCCTTAGTGACGAGGAACCCCCTTGGCAAGGGTAGTTCTCCCCACATTTCAGCTGGAGGGGACACGTGTTAGACCTGGCACCTTGGCGTGGGTTTCCCTTCCACTTTTTGATGGTGTGCCTCGATTGTTTTGCTGGTGTTGTCCGCTCAGGGCACTGCGCCACGGCTAATCCGTGCCGCAGTGCAAGTGCTCCCTAGGTAAAGTGTACCTGTAATTGATGTTCATGATTGGTTTATTGGATTCACTGTCAGTCCCCAGTAAAGTGCACCAGGGGTGCCAGGGCTTGTGAATGCCAATGCTGCTGGTGGGCTTGCAGCGCTGGTTGCGCCACCCACGGAAGCGGCCTTGTAAAGTTTGTCTAGGGTCTGCCACCGCAGACCCTGTGCGCGGTCCGGGACCGTCGCGCTGACTGCGCAAGTGCCCCCACTTGCCAGTCCCTAAACCTTCCCTTACCTACATATTAGCCACCCCTCTGGTAGGCCCAAGGGCAGGATGCATTGTAGGCATAAGGTAGGACATGCCCTGATGTGTGTGGCATGTCTTAGTAGTGAATTACAGCCATTTCCGTTCTTCACTATTGAAGGCTACCTGCTCTCCATAGGCCAGAATGGGCTGCCGGGATCACGCCAACGCTGTGACCCCAGTAGACTCAGAGAGCATGGTAGAAGTGTCAAGTTTAGTATGCCTGAACTCAGGATGATAAAATACTTCTTGTAGTCAAGTTTATTTTAATATCCTGGGTTTGTAAATACTACTTTTAGAAAGTTAGTATTTACTGACCTGACCATCTCAGTCCGCCTCTGCTGTGTGTGTATGTTCTGCCTAGCAACAGTAAGGAGCAGGGTGGGGGGATCCCCAGAGACAGGTTGGCTGCCAGGTGGTGGGTAGAGAGGTGACACCTGGATGGGTGGGAGGAGTACACCTTGACTCTTGAATAGCCCTGTGCTCTGCCACCACAAATCCGGCGCCACCCCCTGTGGGGCGGCTGATGTCTCTGCCCTGCTGCTGAAAGGAAAGAGCAGAGTCACCATAACAAAGTGCTCCAGAACTGGACTGAGCCAGGCCTAGGCCCCCTGGCGCTAAAGAACAAAAGAATCATGGTATAAAAGTAGGAGCCTGGCTCCTAAGAAATCAGAATCCTGTTTACCACAAAGAACCTCTGCCCGACTAGAAGGAGAAGAAGACGCTGGAGGAGCTGGCCTGCTGCTTGCCTTGCTGAGAAAGGAGAGGAAGAGACTTACTGAAAAGACTTTGCTACTTTGTGCTTGAACATTCTCCAAGGGCTTGATCTGAGCTTGCCCCCTGAACTGAACCCCAGGAACAGTGGGTTCTCTGTGCTTCTTGCTCGTCCTCCAATTCGAGCCGTGTGTGCATCCCGCTGGAAAGAGACTGCGCCCCTCATCGCCCCTCCTAGGGACGTGACACTCAGAAGCTTGCCTGCCTCAAACCCGTGAGAGCCCCGCTCCGTCCAGAGCCGCTCTCTGTCCCCGGGCCAGGCCGCCTGCATCCCTGTCACCGCCTGCTACTGGAGCGCGCTGACCGTGCTATCACCCCTCCCGCCGGAAACCGTCCGACGACTGTGATCTACGCCGGGTCAAACAGCTGCACTGACCGTGCCCTGCGACCCCGCTTCGCTATCCCCGGACATCTCAGGCCGCGCCGCCCCCGTTGTGGAGACCCTCCTGCACCGCCGTGCTAAAGGGTCGCTGGCCGCGCCTGCCTACTTGCCCACACCTGCTGATTGAGGACCCAAGAACACTTCCCAAGCTGAGAGTCGCACCGACCTGTGCCGACTCTCCACATCACGAAAGAAGTTCCAGTATCGGGCTCGGGGCCCGCAACGCCTTATTTCCCCGTTCGCAGGAGCCGATCTCTGTGAGTACTGGAACCACAAGTAACATTTGCAAGAGACTACAAGGTCTCCATTTGAAGCTACGAACAAAGAACATTTGCCTGCTTTACAACCTGGTGGCATAGCGAAAACGTTATTGGTCTTGTGATAAGTCTGCCGAGATATATACCTATTTTTACATAAAGAAGCGTATTTTTATATATATCCAAGTCTGGTGTCCGTTTCTGGGGGGATTGATGTATTTACTGTGTGTATGATTGTAAGTGCTTAACCAACAACGCCTGAGGAATCGCCTTGGCTGCTCACGCCACGCACCTAGAGGGTGAGCAAGGGTCATTCGCGAGGGGTTATCCTGCGCCCTGACGTGGAGGAGAGGGTTCCTGCTTGACACAAGGGCAACCTTGCGCCAACCAGAGATCCCCGACTCTAACAGGAAACTTAGCAAACCTATACATTTTTGAAAACTAGACATCCAGGGGAATCCAGGATGGGGTGACTTGACTGCCTCCCTCCAGGTTCTGTTACCCAGAATCCCTTGCAAACCAAAATTGTCAACAAAAAAAACACATTTTCTTCACATTTCTGTGGTGGAAAGTTCTGGAATCTGGGTGGATCCACAAATTTCCACTCACCCCGCATTCCCCAAAGTCTTCAGAGAAAAATGGTACATCACTTGCGTGGGTAGGCCCAGTGCCCGCGACACGAAACGGCGCAAAATGCAATGTGGACACACCACAATTTCACAGTGAAAAATGACCCTTTTTTGGCAAAGTGCCTAGCTGTAGTTTTTGAACCCTAGCTCTGCTGGCACCTAGGGAAACCTAGCAAACCTATACATTTTTGAAAACTAGACATCCAGGGGAATCTGGGATGGGGTGAGTTGATTTCCTCCCTCCAGGTTCTGTTACCCAGATTCCCTTGCAAACCCAAAAAATTGTACAAAAAAATAAATGTTCCTCACATTTCTGTGGTGGAAAGTTCTGAAATCTGCGTGGATCCACAAATTTCCACTCACCCCACATTCCCAAAAGTCATCAGAGAAAAATGGTACCTCACTTGCGTGGGTAGGCCAAGTACCCGTGACATGAAATGGCGCAAAATGCAACGTGGACACACCACAATTTCACACTGAAAAATAACCCTTTTTTGGCAAAGTGCCTAGCTGTAGTTTTTGAACCCTAGCTCTGCTGGCAACTAGGGAAACCTAGCAAACCTATACATTTTTGAAAACTAGACACCTAGGGGAATCCAGGATGGGGTGACTTGACTGCCTCCCTCCAGGTTCTGTTACCCAGAATCCCTTGCAAACCAAAATTGTCAAAAAAACACATTTTCTTCACATTTCTGTGGTGGAAAATTCTGGAGTCTGGGTGGATCCACAAATTTCCACTCACCCCGCATTCCCCAAAGTCTTCGGAGAAAAATGGTACCTCACTTGCGTGGGTAGGCCTAGTGCCCGCGACACGAAACGGCGCAAAATGCAATGTGGACAAACCACAATTTCACAGTGAAAAATGACCCTTTTTTGGCAAAGTGCCTAGCTGTAGTTTTTGAAACCTAGCTCTGCTGGCAACTAGGGAAACCTAGCAAACCTATACATTTTTGAAAACTAGACACCCAGGGAAATCCAGGATGGGGTGAGTTGATTTCCTCCCTCCAGGTTGTGTTACCCAGATTCCCTTGCAAACCAAAAAAATTGTCCAAAAAAATAAATTTTCCTCACATTTCTGTGGTGGAAAGTTCTGAAATCTGCGTGGAACCACATATTTCCACTAACCCCACATTCCCAAACTCATCAGAGAAAAATGGTACCTCACTTGCGTGGGTAGGTCAAGTACCCGTGACATGAAATGGCGCAAAATGTAACGTGGACACACCACAATTTCACACTGAAAAATGAGCCTTTTTTGGCAAAGTGCCTAGCTGTAGTTTTTGAACCCTAGCTC
The DNA here is from genome assembly GCF_964204655.1 of Triturus cristatus. NCBI lineage: Eukaryota > Metazoa > Chordata > Amphibia > Caudata > Salamandridae > Triturus > Triturus cristatus. Next base: position 927,562,527 of record NC_140579.1, on the reverse strand, counting down.
TGCTGGCAACTAGGGAAACCTAGCAAACCTATACATTTTTGAAAACTAGACACCCAGGGAAATCCAGGATGGGGTGACTTGACTGCCTCCCTCCAGGTTCTGTTACCCAGAATCCCTTGCAAACCAAAATTGTAAAAAAAAACATTTTCCTCACATTTCTGTGGTGGAAAGTTCTGGAATCTGCGTGGATCCACCAATGTCCACTCACCCCGCTTTCCCCAAAGTCTTCTGAGAAAAATGGTACCTCACTTGCGTAGGTAGGCCTAGTGCCCCCGAGATGAAACGGCGCAAAATGCAACGTGGACACACCACAATTTCACAGTGAAAAATGACCCTCTTTTTGCAAAGTGCCTAGCTGTAGTTTTTGAACCCTAGCTCTGCTGGCACCCAGGGAAACATAGCAACCCTATACATTTTTGAAAACTAGACACGCAGGGGAATCCAGGATGGGGTGACTTGACTGCCTCCCTCTAGGTTCTGTTACCCAGAGTCCCTTGCAAACCTATAAAATTGTCAAAAAAACACATTTTCCTTACATTTCTGTGGTGCAAAGTTCTGGAATCTGCGTGGATCCACAAATTTCCACTCACCCCACGTTCCCAAAAGTCATCAGAGAACAATGGTACCTCACTTGCGTGGGTAGGCCACGTACCCGTGACTTGAAATGGCGCAAAATGCAACGTGGACACACCACAATTCCACACTGAAAAATGACCCTTTTTTGGCAAAGTGCCTAGCTGTAGTTTTTGAACCCTAGCTCTGCTGGCAACAAGGGAAACTTAGCAAACCTATACATTTTTGAAAACTAGACATCCAGGGGAATCCAGGATGGGGTGACTTGACTGCCTCCCTCCAGGTTCTGTTACCCAGAATCCCTTGCAAACCAAAATTGTCAACAAAAAAAACACATTTTCTTCACATTTCTGTGGTGGAAAGTTCTGGAATCTGGGTGGATCCACAAATTTCCACTCACCCCGCATTCCCCAAAGTCTTCAGAGAAAAATGGTACATCACTTGCGTGGGTAGGCCCAGTGCCCGCGACACGAAACGGCGCAAAATGCAATGTGGACACACCACAATTTCACAGTGAAAAATGACCCTTTTTTGGCAAAGTGCCTAGCTGTAGTGTTTGAACCCTAGCTCTGCTGGCACCTAGGGAAACCTAGCAAACCTATACATTTTTGAAAACTAGACACCCAGGGGAATCTAGGATGGGGTGAGTTGATTTCCTCCCTCCAGGTTCTGTTACCCAGATTCCCTTGCAAACCAAAAAAATTGTCCAAAAAAATAAATTTTCCTCACATTTCTGTGGTGGAAAGTTCTGAATTCTGCGTGGATCCACAATTTCCACTCACCCCACATTCCCAAAAGTCATCAGAGAAAAATGGTACCTTACTTGCGTGGGTAGGTCAAGTACCCGTGACATGAAATGGCGCAAAATGTAACGTGGACACACCACAATTTCACACTGAAAAATGACCCTTTTTTGGCAAAGTGCCTAGCTGTAGTTTTTGAACCCTAGCTCTGCTGGCAACTAGGGAAACCTAGCAAACCTATACATTTTTGAAAACTAGACATCCAGGGGAATCCAGGATGGGGTGACTTGACTGCCTCCCTCCAGGTTCTGTTACCCAGTATCCCTTGCAAAACAAAATTGTAAAAAAAACCATTTTCCTCACATTTCTGTGGTGGAAAGTTCTGGAATCTGCTTGGATCCACAAATTTCCACTCACCCCACGTTCCCAAAAGTCATCAGAGAAAAATGTTACCTCACTTGCGTGGGTAGGCCGAGTTCCCGTGACATGAAATGGCGCAAAATGCAACGTGGACACACCACAATTTCACACTGAAAAATGACCCTTTTTTGGCAAAGTGCCTAGCTGTAGTTTTTGAACCCTAGCTCTGCTGGCAACAAGGGAAACCTAGCAAACCTATACATTTTTGAAAACTAGACATCCAGGGGAATCCAGGATGGGGTGACTTGACTGCCTCCCTCCAGGTTCTGTTACCCAGAATCCCTTGCAAACCAAAATTGTCAAAAATAAAACATTTTCTTCAATTTTTTTGGTGGAAAGTTCTGGAATCTGCGTGGATCCACAAATTTCCACTCACCCCGCGTTCCCCAAAGTCTTCCGAGAAAAATGGTACCTCACTTGCATGGGTAGGCCAAGTACCCGTGACATGAAATGGCGCAAAATGCAACGTGGACAAACCACAATTTCACACTGAAAAATGACCCTTTTTTGGCAAAGTGCCTAGCTCGAGTTTTTTAACCCTAGCTCTGCTGGCAACTAGGGAAACCTAGCAAACCTACACATTTTTTAAAACTAGACATCCAGGGGAATCCAGGATGGGGTGACTTGACTGCCTCCCTCCAGGTTCTGTTACCCAGAATCCCTTGCAAACCAAAATTGTAAAAAAAAAGCATTTTCGTCACATTTCTGTGGTGGAAAGTTCTGGAATCTGCGTGGATCCACAAATTTCCACTCACCCCGCGTTCCCCAAAGTCATCAGAGAAAAATGGTACCTCACCTGCGTGGGTAGGCCAAGTACCCGTGACATGAAATGGCGCAAAATGCAACATGGACACACCACAATTTCACACTGAAAAATTACCCTTTTTTGGCAAAGTGCCTAGCTGTAGTTTTTGAACCCTAGCTCTGCTGACATCTAGGGAAACCTAGCAAACCTATATATTTTTGAAAACTAGACACCCAGGGAAATCCAGGATGGGGTGAGTTGATTTCCTCCCTCCAGGTTCTGTTACCCAGATTCCCTTGCAAACCAAAAAACTTGTCCAAAAAAATAAATTTTCCTCACATTTCTGTGGTGGAAAGTTCTGAAATCTGCGTGGATCCACAATTTCCACTCACCCCACATTCCCAAAAGTCATCAGAGAAAAATGGTACCTCACTTGCGTGGGTAGGTCAAGTACCCGTGACATGAACTGGCGCAAAATGTAACGTGGACACACCACAATTTCACACTGAAAAATGACCCTTTTTTGGCAAAGTGCCTAGCTGTAGTTTTTGAACCCTAGCTCTGCTGGCAACTAGGGAAACCTAGCAAACCTATACATTTTTGAAAACTAGACATCCAGGGGAATCCAGGATGGGGTGACTTGACTGCCTCTCTCCAGGTTCTGTTACCCAGTATCCCTTGCAAACCAAAATTGTAAAAAAAACCCATTTTCCTCACATTTCTGTGGTGGAAAGTTCTGGAATCTGCGTGGATCCACAAATATCCACTCACCCCACGTTCCCAAAAGTCATCAGAGAAAAATGGTACCTCACTTGCGTGGATAGGCCGAGTACCCGTGACATGAAATGGCGCAAAATGCAACGTGGACACACCACAATTTCACACTGAAAAATGACCCTTTTTTGGCAAAGTGCCTAGCTGTAGTTTTTGAACCCTAGCTCTGCTGGCAACAAGGGAAACCTAGCAAACCTATACATTTTTTAAAACTAGACATCCAGGGGAATCCAGGATGGGGTGACTTGACTGCCTCCCTCCAGGTTCTGTTACCCAGAATCCCTTGCAAACCAAAATTGTCAAAAAAAAACATTTTCTTCACATTTCTGTGGTGGAAAGTTCTGGAATCTGCGTGGATCCACAAATTTCCACTCACCCCGCATTCCCCAAAGTCTTTCGAGAAAAATGGTACCTCACTTGCATGGGTAGGCCAAGTACCCATGACATGAAATGGCGTAAAATGCAACGTGGACAAACCACAACTTCACACTGAAAAATGACCCTTTTTTGGCAAAGTGCCTAGCTGTAGTTTTTGAACCCTAGCTCTGCTGACATCTAGGGAAACCTAGCAAACCTATACATTTTTTAAAACTAGACACCCAGGGAAATCCAGGATGGGGTGAGTTGATTTCCTCCCTCCAGGTTCTGTTACCCAGATTCCCTTGCAAACCAAAAAAATTGTCCAAAAAAATTAATTTTCCTCACATTTCTGTGGTGGAATGTTCTGAAATCTGCGTGGATCCACAATTTCCACTCACCTCACATTCCCAAAAGTCATCAGAGAAAAATGGTACCTCACTTGCGTGGGTAGGTCAAGTACCCGTGACATGAACTGGCGCAAAATGTAACGTGGACACACCACAATTTCACACTGAAAAATGACCCTTTTTTGGCAAAGTGCCTAGCTGTAGTTTTTGAACCCTAGCTCTGCTGGCAACTAGGGAAACCTAGCAAACCTATACATTTTTGAAAACTAGACATCCAGGGGAATCCAGGATGGGGTGACTTGACTGCCTCCCTCCAGGTTCTGTTACCCAGAATCCCTTGCAAACCTAAATTGTCAAAAAAAAAACATTTTCTTCACATTTCTGTGGTGGAAAGTTCTGGAATCTGGGTGGATCCACAAATTTCCACTCACCCCGCATTCCCCAAAGTCTTCAGAGAAAAATGGTACATCACTTGCATGGGTAGGCCCAGTGCCCGCGACACGAAACGGCGCAAAATGCAATGTGGACACACCACAATTTCACAGTGAAAAATGACCCTTTTTTGGCAAAGTGCCTAGCTGTAGTTTTTGAACCCTAGCTCTGCTGGCAACTAGGGAACCTAGCAAACCTATACATTTTTGAAAACTAGACATCCAGGGGAATCCAGGATGGGGTGAGTTGATTTCCTCCCTCCAGGTTCTGTTACCCAGATTCCCTTGCAAACCAAAAAAATTGTCTAAAAAAATTAATTTTCCTCACATTTCTGTGGTGGAAAGTTCTGAAATCTGCGTGGATCCACAAATTTCCACTCACCCCACATTCCCAAAAGTCATCAGAGAAAAATGGTACCTCACTTGCGTGGGTAGGCCAAGTACCCGTGACATGAAATGGCGCAAAATGTAACGTGGACACACCACAATTTCACACTGAAAAATGACCCTTTTTTGGCAAAGTGCCTAGCTGTAGTTTTTGAACCCTAGCTCTGCTGGCACCTAGGGAAAGCTAGCAAACCTATCAATTTTTCAAAACTAGACAACCTGGGGAATCCATGATAGGGTGTCTTGACTGCCTTCCTCCAGGTACTGTTACCCAGAATCCCGTGCAAACCAAAAAAATAGTCAAAAAACCCACATTTTCCTCACATTTCTGTGGTGGAAAGTTCTGGAATCTGCGTGGATCCACAAATGTCCACTCACCCCGCTTTCCCCAAAGTCTTCTGAGAAAAATGGTACCTCACTTGCGTAGGTAGGCCTAGTGCCCGCGAGATGAAACGGCGCAAAATGCAACGTGGACACACCACAATTTCACAGTGAAAAATGACCCTCTTTTTGCAAAGTGCCTAGCTGTAGTTTTTGAACCCTAGCTCTGCTGGCATCCAGGGAAACATAGCAACCCTATACATTTTTTAAAACTAGACACGCAGGGGAATCCAGGATGGGGTGACTTGACTGTCTCCCTCCAGGTTCTGTTACCCAGAGTCCCTTGCAAACCTAAAGGAATTGTCTCAAAAAAACACATTTTCCTCACATTTCTGTGGTGGAAAGTTCTGGAATCTGTGTGGATCCACAAATTTGCACTCACCCCGCATTCCTCAAAGTCTTACGACAAAAATGCTACCTCACTTGCGTCAGTAGGCCTAGTGTCCGCGACATGAAACGGCGCAAAATGCAACGTGGACACACCATAATTTCACAGTGAAAAATTACCCTTTTTTGGCAAAGTGCCTAGCTGTAGTTTTGAACCCTAGCTCTGCTGGCACCTAGGGAAACCTAGCAAACCTATACATTTTTGAAAACTAGACACCTAGGGGAATCCAGGATGGGGTGACTTGACTGCCTCCCTCCAGGTTCTGTTACCCAGAATCCCTTGCAAACCAAAATTGTCAAAAAAAACACATTTTCTTCACATTTCTGTGGTGGAAAATTCTGGAATCTGGGTGGATCCACAAATTTCCACTCACCCCGCATTCCCCAAAGTCTTCGGAGAAAAATGGTACCTCACTTGCGTGGGTAGGCCTAGTGCCCGCGACACGAAACGGCGCAAAATGCAATGTGGACAAACCACAATTTCACAGTGAAAAATGACCCTTTTTTGGCAAAGTGCCTAGCTGTAGTTTTTGAACCCTAGCTCTGCTGGCAACTAGGGAAACCTAGCAAACCTATACATTTTTGAAAACTAGACACCCAGGGAAATCCAGGATGGGGTGAGTTGATTTCCTCCCTCCAGGTTGTGTTACCCAGATTCCCTTGCAAACCAAAAAAATTGTCCAAAAAAATAAATTTTCCTCACATTTCTGTGGTGGAAAGTTCTGAAATCTGCGTGGAACCACAAATTTCCACTAACCCCACATTCCCAAAAGTCATCAGAGAAAAATGGTACCTCACTTGCGTGGGTAGGTCAAGTACCCGTGACATGAAATGGCGTAAAATGTTACGTGGACACACCACAATTACACACTGAAAAATGAGCCTTTTTTGGCAAAGTGCCTAGCTGTAGTTTTTGAACCCTAGCTCTGCTGGCAACTAGGGAAACCTAGCAAACCTATACATTTTTGAAAACTAGACATCCAGGGGAATCCAGGATGGGGTGACTTGACTGCCTCCCTCCAGGTTCTGTTACCCAGAATCCCTTGCAAACCAAAATTGTAAAAAAAAACATTTTCCTCACATTTCTGTGGTGGAAAGTTCTGGAATCTGTGTGGATCCACCAATGTCCACTCACCCCGCTTTCCCCAAAGTCTTCTGAGAAAAATGGTACCTCACTTGCGTAGGTAGGCCTAGTGCCCGCGAGATGAAACGGCGCAAAATGCAACGTGGACACACCACAATTTCACAGTGAAAAATGACCCTCTTTTTGCAAAGTGCCTAGCTGTAGATTTTGAACCCTAGCTCTGCTGGCACCCAGGGAAACATAGCAACCCTATACATTTTTGAAAACTAGACACGCAGGGGAATCCAGGATGGGGTGACTTGACTGCCTCCCTCTAGGTTCTGTTACCCAGAGTCCCTTGCAAACCTATAAAATTGTCAAAAAAACACATTTTCCTTACATTTCTGTGGTGCAAAGTTCTGGAATCTGTGTGGATCCACAAATTTCCACTCACCCCACGTTCCCAAAAGTCATCAGAGAACAATGGTACCTCACTTGCGTGAGTAGGCCACGTACCTGTGACTTGAAATGGCGCAAAATGCAACGTGGACACACCACAATTCCACACTGAAAAATGACCCTTTTTTGGCAAAGTGCCTAGCTGTAGTTTTTGAACCCTAGCTCTGCTGGCAACAAGGGAAACTTAGCAAACCTATACATTTTTGAAAACTAGACATCCAGGGGAATCCAGGATGGGGTGACTTGACTGCCTCCCTCCAGGTTCTGTTACCCAGAATCCCTTGCAAACCAAAATTGTCAACAAAAAAAACACATTTTCTTCACATTTCTGTGGTGGAAAGTTCTGGAATCTGGGTGGATCCACAAATTTCCACTCACCCCGCATTCCCCAAAGTCTTCAGAGAAAAATGGTACATCACTTGCGTGGGTAGGCCCAGTGCCCGCGACACGAAACGGCGCAAAATGCAATGTGGACACACCACAATTTCACAGTGAAAAATGACCCTTTTTTGGCAAAGTGCCTAGCTGTAGTGTTTGAACCCTAGCTCTGCTGGCACCTAGGGAAACCTAGCAAACCTATACATTTTTGAAAACTAGACACCCAGGGGAATCTAGGATGGGGTGAGTTGATTTCCTCCCTCCAGGTTCTGTTACCCAGATTCCCTTGCAAACCCAAAAAATTGTACAAAAAAATAAATGTTCCTCACATTTCTGTGGTGGAAAGTTCTGAAATCTGCGTGGATCCACAAATTTCCACTCACCCCACATTCCCAAAAGTCATCAGAGAAAAATGGTACCTCACTTGCGTGGGTAGGCCAAGTACCCGTGACATGAAATGGCGCAAAATGCAACGTGGACACACCACAATTTCACACTGAAAAATAACCCTTTTTTGGCAAAGTGCCTAGCTGTAGTTTTTGAACCCTAGCTCTGCTGGCAACTAGGGAAACCTAGCAAACCTATACATTTTTGAAAACTAGACACCTAGGGGAATCCAGGATGGGGTGACTTGACTGCCTCCCTCCAGGTTCTGTTACCCAGAATCCCTTGCAAACCAAAATTTTCAAAAAAAACACATTTTCTTCACATTTCTTTGGTGGAAAATTCTGGAATCTGGGTGGATCCAAAAATTTCCACTCACCCCGCATTCCCCAAATTCTTCGGAGAAAAATGGTACCTCACTTGCGTGGGTAGGCCTAGTGCCCGCGACACGAAACGGCGCAAAATGCAATGTGGACAAACCACAATTTCACAGTGAAAAATGACCCTTTTTTGGCAAAGTGCCTAGCTGTAGTTTTTGAACCCTAGCTCTGCTGGCAACTAGGGAAACCTAGCAAACCTATACATTTTTGAAAACTAGACACCCAGGGAAATCCAGGATGGGGTGAGTTGATTTCCTCCCTCCAGGTTGTGTTACCCAGATTCCCTTGCAAACCAAAAAAATTGTCCAAAAAAATAAATTTTCCTCACATTTCTGTGGTGGAAAGTTCTGAAATCTGCGTGGAACCACAAATTTCCACTAACCCCACATTCCCAAACTCATCAGAGAAAAATGGTACCTCACTTGCGTGGGTAGGTCAAGTACCCGTGACATGAAATGGCGCAAAATGAAACGTGGACACACCACAATTTCACACTGAAAAATGAGCCTTTTTTGGCAAAGTGCCTAGCTGTAGTTTTTGAACCCTAGCTCTGCTGGCAACTAGGGAAACCTAGCAAACCTATACATTTTTGAAAACTAGACACCCAGGGAAATCCAGGATGGGGTGACTTGACTGCCTCCCTCCAGGTTCTGTTACCCAGAATCCCTTGCAAACCAAAATTGTAAAAAAAAACATTTTCCTCACATTTCTGTGGTGGAAAGTTCTGGAATCTGCGTGGATCCACCAATGTCCACTCACCCCGCTTTCCCCAAAGTCTTCTGAGAAAAATGGTACCTCACTTGCGTAGGTAGGCCTAGTGCCCCCGAGATGAAACGGCGCAAAATGCAACGTGGACACACCACAATTTCACAGTGAAAAATGACCCTCTTTTTGCAAAGTGCCTAGCTGTAGTTTTTGAACCCTAGCTCTGCTGGCACCCAGGGAAACATAGCAACCCTATACATTTTTGAAAACTAGACACGCAGGGGAATCCAGGATGGGGTGACTTGACTGCCTCCCTCTAGGTTCTGTTACCCAGAGTCCCTTGCAAACCTATAAAATTGTCAAAAAAACACATTTTCCTTACATTTCTGTGGTGCAAAGTTCTGGAATCTGCGTGGATCCACAAATTTCCACTCACCCCACGTTCCCAAAAGTCATCAGAGAACAATGGTACCTCACTTGCGTGGGTAGGCCACGTACCCGTGACTTGAAATGGCGCAAAATGCAACGTGGACACACCACAATTCCACACTGAAAAATGACCCTTTTTTGGCAAAGTGCCTAGCTGTAGTTTTTGAACCCTAGCTCTGCTGGCAACAAGGGAAACTTAGCAAACCTATACATTTTTGAAAACTAGACATCCAGGGGAATCCAGGATGGGGTGACTTGACTGCCTCCCTCCAGGTTCTGTTACCCAGAATCCCTTGCAAACCAAAATTGTCAACAAAAAAAACACATTTTCTTCACATTTCTGTGGTGGAAAGTTCTGGAATCTGGGTGGATCCACAAATTTCCACTCACCCCGCATTCCCCAAAGTCTTCAGAGAAAAATGGTACATCACTTGCGTGGGTAGGCCCAGTGCCCGCGACACGAAACGGTGCAAAATGCAATGTGGACACACCACAATTTCACAGTGAAAAATGACCCTTTTTTGGCAAAGTGCCTAGCTGTAGTGTTTGAACCCTAGCTCTGCTGGCACCTAGGGAAACCTAGCAAACCTATACATTTTTGAAAACTAGACACCCAGGGGAATCTAGGATGGGGTGAGTTGATTTCCTCCCTCCAGGTTCTGTTACCCAGATTCCCTTGCAAACCAAAAAAATTGTCCAAAAAAATAAATTTTCCTCACATTTCTGTGGTGGAAAGTTCTGAATTCTGCGTGGATCCACAATTTCCACTCACCCCACATTCCCAAAAGTCATCAGAGAAAAATGGTACCTTACTTGCGTGGGTAGGTCAAGTACCCGTGACATGAAATGGCGCAAAATGTAACGTGGACACACCACAATTTCACACTGAAAAATGACCCTTTTTTGGCAAAGTGCCTAGCTGTAGTTTTTGAACCCTAGCTCTGCTGGCAACTAGGGAAACCTAGCAAACCTATACATTTTTGAAAACTAGACATCCAGGGGAATCCAGGATGGGGTGACTTGACTGCCTCCCTCCAGGTTCTGTTACCCAGTATCCCTTGCAAAACAAAATTGTAAAAAAAAACCATTTTCCTCACATTTCTGTGGTGGAAAGTTCTGGAATCTGCTTGGATCCACAAATTTCCACTCACCCCACGTTCCCAAAAGTCATCAGAGAAAAATGTTACCTCACTTGCGTGGGTAGGCCGAGTTCCCGTGACATGAAATGGCGCAAAATGCAACGTGGACACACCACAATTTCACACTGAAAAATGACCCTTTTTTGGCAAAGTGCCTAGCTGTAGTTTTTGAACCCTAGCTCTGCTGGCAACAAGGGAAACCTAGCAAACCTATACATTTTTGAAAACTAGACATCCAGGGGAATCCAGGATGGGGTGACTTGACTGCCTCCCTCCAGGTTCTGTTACCCAGAATCCCTTGCAAACCAAAATTGTCAAAAATAAAACATTTTCTTCAATTTTTTTGGTGGAAAGTTCTGGAATCTGCGTGGATCCACAAATTTCCACTCACCCCGCGTTCCCCAAAGTCTTCCGAGAAAAATGGTACCTCACTTGCATGGGTAGGCCAAGTACCCGTGACATGAAATGGCGCAAAATGCAACGTGGACAAACCACAATTTCACACTGAAAAATGACCCTTTTTTGGCAAAGTGCCTAGCTCGAGTTTTTTAACCCTAGCTCTGCTGGCAACTAGGGAAACCTAGCAAACCTACACATTTTTTAAAACTAGACATCCAGGGGAATCCAGGATGGGGTGACTTGACTGCCTCCCTCCAGGTTCTGTTACCCAGAATCCCTTGCAAACCAAAATTGTAAAAAAAAAGCATTTTCGTCACATTTCTGTGGTGGAAAGTTCTGGAATCTGCGTGGATCCACAAATTTCCACTCACCCCGCGTTCCCCAAAGTCATCAGAGAAAAATGGTACCTCACCTGCGTGGGTAGGCCAAGTACCCGTGACATGAAATGGCGCAAAATGCAACATGGACACACCACAATTTCACACTGAAAAATTACCCTTTTTTGGCAAAGTGCCTAGCTGTAGTTTTTGAACCCTAGCTCTGCTGACATCTAGGGAAACCTAGCAAACCTATATATTTTTGAAAACTAGACACCCAGGGAAATCCAGGATGGGGTGAGTTGATTTCCTCCCTCCAGGTTCTGTTACCCAGATTCCCTTGCAAACCAAAAAACTTGTCCAAAAAAATAAATTTTCCTCACATTTCTGTGGTGGAAAGTTCTGAAATCTGCGTGGATCCACAATTTCCACTCACCCCACATTCCCAAAAGTCATCAGAGAAAAATGGTACCTCACTTGCGTGGGTAGGTCAAGTACCCGTGACATGAACTGGCGCAAAATGTAACGTGGACACACCACAATTTCACACTGAAAAATGACCCTTTTTTGGCAAAGTGCCTAGCTGTAGTTTTTGAACCCTAGCTCTGCTGGCAACTAGGGAAACCTAGCAAACCTATACATTTTTGAAAACTAGACATCCAGGGGAATCCAGGATGGGGTGACTTGACTGCCTCTCTCCAGGTTCTGTTACCCAGTATCCCTTGCAAACCAAAATTGTAAAAAAAACCCATTTTCCTCACATTTCTGTGGTGGAAAGTTCTGGAATCTGCGTGGATCCACAAATATCCACTCACCCCACGTTCCCAAAAGTCATCAGAGAAAAATGGTACCTCACTTGCGTGGATAGGCCGAGTACCCGTGACATGAAATGGCGCAAAATGCAACGTGGACACACCACAATTTCACACTGAAAAATGACCCTTTTTTGGCAAAGTGCCTAGCTGTAGTTTTTGAACCCTAGCTCTGCTGGCAACAAGGGAAACCTAGCAAACCTATACATTTTTTAAAACTAGACATCCAGGGGAATCCAGGATGGGGTGACTTGACTGCCTCCCTCCAGGTTCTGTTACCCAGAATCCCTTGCAAACCAAAATTGTCAAAAAAAAAACATTTTCTTCACATTTCTGTGGTGGAAAGTTCTGGAATCTGCGTGGATCCACAAATTTCCACTCACCCCGCATTCCCCAAAGTCTTCCGAGAAAAATGGTACCTCACTTGCATGGGTAGGCCAAGTACCCGTGACATGAAATGGCGTAAAATGCAACGTGGACAAACCACAACTTCACACTGAAAAATGACCCTTTTTTGGCAAAGTGCCTAGCTGTAGTTTTTGAACCCTAGCTCTGCTGACATCTAGGGAAACCTAGCAAACCTATACATTTTTTAAAACTAGACACCCAGGGAAATCCAGGATGGGGTGAGTTGATTTCCTCCCTCCAGGTTCTGTTACCCAGATTCCCTTGCAAACCAAAAAAATTGTCCAAAAAAATTAATTTTCCTCACATTTCTGTGGTGGAATGTTCTGAAATCTGCGTGGATCCACAATTTCCACTCACCCCACATTCCCAAAAGTCATCAGAGAAAAATGGTACCTCACTTGCGTGGGTAGGTCAAGTACCCGTGACATGAACTGGCGCAAAATGTAACGTGGACACACCACAATTTCACACTGAAAAATGACCCTTTTTTGGCAAAGTGCCTAGCTGTAGTTTTTGAACCCTAGCTCTGCTGGCAACTAGGGAAACCTAGCAAACCTATACATTTTTGAAAACTAGACATCCAGGGGAATCCAGGATGGGGTGACTTGACTGCCTCCCTCCAGGTTCTGTTACCCAGAATCCCTTGCAAACCTAAATTGTCAAAAAAAAAACATTTTCTTCACATTTCTGTGGTGGAAAGTTCTGGAATCTGGGTGGATCCACAAATTTCCACTCACCCCGCATTCCCCAAAGTCTTCAGAGAAAAATGGTACATCACTTGCATGGGTAGGCCCAGTGCCCGCGACACGAAACGGCGCAAAATGCAATGTGGACACACCACAATTTCACAGTGAAAAATGACCCTTTTTTGGCAAAGTGCCTAGCTGTAGTTTTTGAACCCTAGCTCTGCTGGCAACTAGGGAAACCTAGCAAACCTATACATTTTTGAAAACTAGACATCCAGGGGAATCCAGGATGGGGTGAGTTGATTTCCTCCCTCCAGGTTCTGTTACCCAGATTCCCTTGCAAACCAAAAAAATTGTCCAAAAAAATTAATTTTCCTCACATTTCTGTGGTGGAAAGTTCTGAAATCTGCGTGGATCCACAAATTTCCACTCACCCCACATTCCCAAAAGTCATCAGAGAAAAATGGTACCTCACTTGCGTGGGTAGGCCAAGTACCCGTGACATGAAATGGCGCAAAATGTAACGTGGACACACCACAATTTCACACTGAAAAATGACCCTTTTTTGGCAAAGTGCCTAGCTGTAGTTTTTGAACCCTAGCTCTGCTGGCACCTAGGGAAAGCTAGCAAACCTATCAATTTTTCAAAACTAGACAACCTGGGGAATCCATGATAGGGTGTCTTGACTGCCTTCCTCCAGGTACTGTTACCCAGAATCCCGTGCAAACCAAAAAAATAGTCAAAAAACCCACATTTTCCTCACATTTCTGTGGTGGAAAGTTCTGGAATCTGCGTGGATCCACAAATGTCCACTCACCCCGCTTTCCCCAAAGTCTTCTGAGAAAAATGGTACCTCACTTGCGTAGGTAGGCCTAGTGCCCGCGAGATGAAACGGCGCAAAATGCAACGTGGACACACCACAATTTCACAGTGAAAAATGACCCTCTTTTTGCAAAGTGCCTAGCTGTAGTTTTTGAACCCTAGCTCTGCTGGCATCCAGGGAAACATAGCAACCCTATACATTTTTTAAAACTAGACACGCAGGGGAATCCAGGATGGGGTGACTTGACTGTCTCCCTCCAGGTTCTGTTACCCAGAGTCCCTTGCAAACCTAAAGGAATTGTCTCAAAAAAACACATTTTCCTCACATTTCTGTGGTGGAAAGTTCTGGAATCTGTGTGGATCCACAAATTTGCACTCACCCCGCATTCCTCAAAGTCTTACGACAAAAATGCTACCTCACTTGCGTCAGTAGGCCTAGTGTCCGCGACATGAAACGGCGCAAAATGCAACGTGGACACACCATAATTTCACAGTGAAAAATTACCCTTTTTTGGCAAAGTGCCTAGCTGTAGTTTTGAACCCTAGCTCTGCTGGCACCTAGGGAAACCTAGCAAACCTATACATTTTTGAAAACTAGACACCTAGGGGAATCCAGGATGGGGTGACTTGACTGCCTCCCTCCAGGTTCTGTTACCCAGAATCCCTTGCAAACCAAAATTGTCAAAAAAAACACATTTTCTTCACATTTCTGTGGTGGAAAATTCTGGAATCTGGGTGGATCCACAAATTTCCACTCACCCCGCATTCCCCAAAGTCTTCGGAGAAAAATGGTACCTCACTTGCGTGGGTAGGCCTAGTGCCCGCGACACGAAAAGGCGCAAAATGCAATGTGGACAAACCACAATTTCACAGTGAAAAATGACCCTTTTTTGGCAAAGTGCCTAGCTGTAGTTTTTGAACCCTAGCTCTGCTGGCAACTAGGGAAACCTAGCAAACCTATACATTTTTGAAAACTAGACACCCAGGGAAATCCAGGATGGGGTGAGTTGATTTCCTCCCTCCAGGTTGTGTTACCCAGATTCCCTTGCAAACCAAAAAAATTGTCCAAAAAAATAAATTTTCCTCACATTTCTGTGGTGGAAAGTTCTGAAATCTGCGTGGAACCACAAATTTCCACTAACCCCACATTCCCAAAAGTCATCAGAGAAAAATGGTACCTCACTTGCGTGGGTAGGTCAAGTACCCGTGACATGAAATGGCGCAAAATGTAACGTGGACACACCACAATTACACACTGAAAAATGAGCCTTTTTTGGCAAAGTGCCTAGCTGTAGTTTTTGAACCCTAGCTCTGCTGGCAACTAGGGAAACCTAGCAAACCTATACATTTTTGAAAACTAGACATCCAGGGGAATCCAGGATGGGGTGACTTGACTGCCTCCCTCCAGGTTCTGTTACCCAGAATCCCTTGCAAACCAAAATTGTAAAAAAAAACATTTTCCTCACATTTCTGTGGTGGAAAGTTCTGGAATCTGTGTGGATCCACCAATGTCCACTCACCCCGCTTTCCCCAAAGTCTTCTGAGAAAAATGGTACCTCACTTGCGTAGGTAGGCCTAGTGCCCGCGAGATGAAACGGCGCAAAATGCAACGTGGACACACCACAATTTCACAGTGAAAAATGACCCTCTTTTTGCAAAGTGCCTAGCTGTAGATTTTGAACCCTAACTCTGCTGGCACCCAGGGAAACATAGCAACCCTATACATTTTTGAAAACTAGACACGCAGGGGAATCCAGGATGGGGTGACTTGACTGCCTCCCTCTAGGTTCTGTTACCCAGAGTCCCTTGCAAACCTATAAAATTGTCAAAAAAACACATTTTCCTTACATTTCTGTGGTGCAAAGTTCTGGAATCTGCGTGGATCCACAAATTTCCACTCACCCCACGTTCCCAAAAGTCATCAGAGAACAATGGTACCTCACTTGCGTGGGTAGGCCACGTACCCGTGACTTGAAATGGCGCAAAATGCAACGTGGACACACCACAATTCCACACTGAAAAATGACCCTTTTTTGGCAAAGTGCCTAGCTGTAGTTTTTGAACCCTAGCTCTGCTGGCAACAAGGGAAACTTAGCAAACCTATACATTTTTGAAAACTAGACATCCAGGGGAATCCAGGATGGGGTGACTTGACTGCCTCCCTCCAGGTTCTGTTACCCAGAATCCCTTGCAAACCAAAATTGTCAACAAAAAAAACAAATTTTCTTCACATTTCTGTGGTGGAAAGTTCTGGAATCTGGGTGGATCCACAAATTTCCACTCACCCCGCATTCCCCAAAGTCTTCAGAGAAAAATGGTACATCACTTGCGTGGGTAGGCCCAGTGCCCGCGACACGAAATGGCGCAAAATGCAATGTGGACACACCACAATTTCACAGTGAAAAATGACCCTTTTTTGGCAAAGTGCCTAGCTGTAGTGTTTGAACCCTAGCTCTGCTGGCACCTAGGGAAACCTAGCAAACCTATACATTTTTGAAAACTAGACACCCAGGGGAATCTAGGATGGGGTGAGTTGATTTCCTCCCTCCAGGTTCTGTTACCCAGATTCCCTTGCAAACCCAAAAAATTGTACAAAAAAATAAATGTTCCTCACATTTCTGTGGTGGAAAGTTCTGAAATCTGCGTGGATCCACAAATTTCCACTCACCCCACATTCCCAAAAGTCATCAGAGAAAAATGGTACCTCACTTGCGTGGGTAGGCCAAGTACCCGTGACATGAAATGGCGCAAAATGCAACGTGGACACACCACAATTTCACACTGAAAAATAACCCTTTTTTGGCAAAGTGCCTAGCTGTAGTTTTTGAACCCTAGCTCTGCTGGCAACTAGGGAAACCTAGCAAACCTATACATTTTTGAAAACTAGACACCTAGGGGAATCCAGGATGGGGTGACTTGACTGCCTCCCTCCAGGTTCTGTTACCCAGAATCCCTTGCAAACCAAAATTTTCAAAAAAAACACATTTTCTTCACATTTCTTTGGTGGAAAATTCTGGAATCTGGGTGGATCCAAAAATTTCCACTCACCCCGCATTCCCCAAATTCTTCGGAGAAAAATGGTACCTCACTTGCGTGGGTAGGCCTAGTGCCCGCGACACGAAACGGCGCAAAATGCAATGTGGACAAACCACAATTTCACAGTGAAAAATGACCCTTTTTTGGCAAAGTGCCTAGCTGTAGTTTTTGAACCCTAGCTCTGCTGGCAACTAGGGAAACCTAGCAAACCTATACATTTTTGAAAACTAGACACCCAGGGAAATCCAGGATGGGGTGAGTTGATTTCCTCCCTCCAGGTTGTGTTACCCAGATTCCCTTGCAAACCAAAAAAATTGTCCAAAAAAATAAATTTTCCTCACATTTCTGTGGTGGGAAGTTCTGAAATCTGCGTGGAACCACAAATTTCCACTAACCCCACATTCCCAAAAGTCATCAGAGAAAAATGGTACCTCACTTGCGTGGGTAGGTCAAGTACCCGTGACATGAAATGGCGCAAAATGTAACGTGGACACACCACAATTTCACACTGAAAAATGAGCCTTTTTTGGCAAAGTGCCTAGCTGTAGTTTTTGAACCCTAGCTCTGCTGGCAACTAGGGAAACCTAGCAAACCTATACATTTTTGAAAACTAGACATCCAGGGGAATCCAGGATGGGGTGACTTGACTGCCTCCCTCCAGGTTCTGTTACCCAGAATCCCTTGCAAACCAAAATTGTAAAAAAAAACATTTTCCTCACATTTCTGTGGTGGAAAGTTCTGGAATCTGCGTGGATCCACCAATGTCCACTCACCCCGCTTTCCCCAAAGTCTTCTGAGAAAAATGGTACCTCACTTGCGTAGGTAGGCCTAGTGCCCGCGAGATGAAACGGCGCAAAATGCAACGTGGACACACCACAATTTCACAGTGAAAAATGACCCTCTTTTTGCAAAGTGCCTAGCTGTAGTTTTTGAACCCTAGCTCTGCTGGCACCCAGGGAAACATAGCAACCCTATACATTTTTGAAAACTAGACACGCAGGGGAATCCAGGATGGGGTGACTTGACTGCCTCCCTCCAGGTTCTGTTACCCAGAATCCCTTGCAAACCAAAATTGTCAAAAGAAAAACACATTTTCTTCACATTTCTGTGGTGGAAAGTTCTGGAATCTGGGCGGATCCACAAATTTCCACTCACCCCGCATTCCCCAAAGTCTTCCGAGAAAAATGGTACCTCACTTGCGTGGGTAGGCCCAGTGCCCGCGACACGAAACGGCGCAAAATGCAATGTGGACACACCACAATTTCACAGTGAAAAATGACCCTTTTTTGGCAAAAGTGCCTAGCTGTAGTTTTTGAACCCTAGCTCTGCTGGCACCTAGGGAAATGTTAGAAATGATGGGGCTCTGGTTGACGCAGGTGTGTACCCACAACAAGCAGGGACCCTTTACTTCTTGTCAGGGCGAAGGATGACTCCCCAGAATAACCCCTGCTCACCCTCTAGGTGCGTGGCGCGAGCAGTCTAGGCTAAGTCTCAGGCGTACACGGTTAAGCAAATGCAATTACACATACAGTAAACCCCTTGCATGCACCACAAACGGACACCAATCAGGAAGTATATAAAAATGAGTTTTTATGTAGATTCAGCAGATTCAAATACAAGGCCCAGTAACGATGAACTGATGGGGCCACAACTCTTGGAAATATGGTAAAGTCTCTTTGTTACGGAAAGTTCTTTAGGCGGGCACAAGGTAACTGTGGGCCTCAGTGCACTTCGTGCTGAGGCGGCGCCTGGGAAGCACACGGCAGATGACAGGGAAATCAGAACGTTGCGGACCCTGGATCCGATGCGAGCTCGCGGTCGAGTTCGTAAGTACAGTACCTTGTTTCTTGACGCGAAGGCGGGTGCGGGATTTCAGCGGCTCTTCGACAGAAGGGCGAGGCGGCGTCCGGGGCTCCCACACTTCACGATGGGGGTCTGATCTTCAGGCTCACGACAAGAGCGGGGTGTTGCAGGTGGCGGGTGAACAAAGCGGGGCAGCCGGGAACGCAGATACGTCAGGGCCGTCCGAGGCTTGGAGATGCTCACAACGCCGATTCCGGCGGGAGGGTGAAGGTGCACAGCGATACTCCAGCGAGTGAGGTGACAGGGGCAGCCCAGCACAGCGTAGGGGGAGCGGCTCCGATCGAGCGAGGCTCTTCCCAAGGCGGGGGCGGCTAAGCAGGTCCTGGTCACGGCTCAGGGAGGGACTGGGGCACGAGGGTCACAGCTCCGGCGAGGGAAAGGACACCACAGTCCAGCGGCAGGCGAGTGAAGATCAGGTAGAGCCCAATGGTCCTGGGGCTCAGTTCAGGGGGCAAGCTCAGTTCCAAGCCCTTGGAGATCGTTTTGGAAAGCACAAGTCTTGAAAGTAAAAATAAAGCAAAGTCTTCAGCAACAGTTTCTCTTCTCCCCTGTGGTAGCAAGGTCACCACTGCAGGCCAATCCCCCAGGACAGGGACAGTCTTCCTCCTACAGCTTTCCCGGTGCCTCCTCCTCAGGCAGAGATTCTTCTTGGTCAAAAGCGGATCTAGTTTCTTAGGAGCGGGGCTCCTACATTTATACAGCAAATCTTTTGTTCTCCCAGGCCAGGGGGGCCCTTGCCTAGTCCAGTCCGGTTTCTGAGCACTTTGTTTACGCGATGCAGGCTTCTTCTTTCAGAGTGCAGGGCAGAGTCATCAGACGCTCCACAGGGGGCGGAGCCGGCATTGAGGTGGCAGAGCACTGTCCTATTCAGAGCCTAGGAGTACTCCTCCCCCCCATCTACCTGTCGATCGTCCTATTCACCACCAGGCTACCTAGCCCTGCCCATCTGGGTTCCCCCAGCCCTGTCACTCACACCAGCCAAACATCAGATACATATCACGCAGAGGCGGGCTGAAATGTTTAGGCAAGCAAAGGCCAGCTTTCTAAAAGCGGCATTTGCAAACGCGGAATATTAAAATAAACCTTGGAAAAAGATGTACCTTATTATTCCGAGTTCAGGCATACTAAACTCGAACTTCTACCATGTTCCCTGGGTCGGTTAGGATCATAGGATGTAACAATCCCAGCCGCCCATACTGGCCTATGAGAACAGGGTAGCCTTGCAGTAGTGAACAACAAGATGGCGGTAATTCACTACTAGGACAGGCCACGCATCTAGACTTGTCCTACCTTATGCTTACAACGCACCCTGCCCGTGGGCCTACCAGAGGGGTGACTAACATGCAGTTAAGGGAAGGTTTAGGGACTGGCAAGTGTGGGCACTTGCCAGTCAGCATGTCAGTACCAGACTGCACGCAGGTTCTGCGATGGCAGACCTTAGACATATTTTACCGGCCGCTTCTGTGGGTGGCACAACCAGTGCTGCAAGCCCACCAGCGGTGTTTGCATTTACATGCCCTGGCACTCCTGGCGCACTTTACTGGGGTCTGACAGTAAACCAAACGATCCAATCATGGAATCCAACCAACATATATAATTTACAAGGGAGCACTCGCACCGCGACACTGGTTGGCAGTGGCACAGCGCGCTGAGCGGCCAACACCATAAAAGCACATGAGGCACAGCGACAAAAAAGAGGAAGGGAGACTCACGCCAAGGTGCCAGGTCTAACACGTGTCCCCTCCAGCTGAAAAGTGGGGAGAACTACCCTACCCCAGGGAGTTCCTCATCACTAAGGCGGAAAAATCTGGACAGACCGTCAGCATTAGCGTGATCTGTACCAGGGCGATGTTCCACCGTGAAATCCATACCCTGTAGGGAAATAGACCACCTCAACAGCTTTGGATTCTCACCCCTCATATGCATCAACCATCTGAGGGGCCTGTGGTCCGTCTGAACCCGGAAGTGAGACCCAAACAGGTAGGGTCTTAGCTTCTTCAGCGCCCAGACCACAGCAAATGCCTCACGCTCAATAGCACTCCACCTCTATTCCCGTGGAAGTAACCTCCTGCTAAGGAAGGCTACGGGTTGATCTAGGCCCTCCTCATTAATCTGTGAAAGAACAGCCCCCACACCATGCTCTGAAGCGTCTGTCTGAACGATAAACTCTTTGGAGAAGTTGGGAGCCAAGAGCACGGGCGCCGTGCACATAGCAGTTTTCAAGCTTTCTGACAGGTGTCAGTCCAAATCACTTTCCTGGGCTGCTTCCTCGAAGTCAGCGCTGTCAAGGGGGCAACCATGTTGCCATACCCCTTGACAAACCTCCTGTAGTACCCGGTGAGACCTAGGAAGGCTCTCACCTCTGTCTGGGTTTTGGGCGACTCCCAATTCAGGATGGTTTCTATCTTGGGCTGAAGGGGTGCCACCTGGCCACTCCCAACTTGGTGTCCCAAGTACACCACGGAACCCTGCCCGATCTGGCACTTACTTGCCTTGATCGTGAGGCCTGCCTTGCGCAGCGCCATCAACACTTCCCAGAGGTGGCGCAGGTGTTCTTCCCAAGTGGAGCTGAACACGGCGATGTCATCCTGGTAGACTGCACTGAACGAATCCAGCCCAGCCAACACCTGGTTGACCAATCTCTGAAAGGTGGAAGGGGCATTCTTCATCCCAAAGGGCATAACCTGGAACTGGTAGTGCCCATCTGGGGTGGAAAATGCTGACCTCTCTTTGGCCCCCTCGGTCAAGGCGATCTGCCAATACCCAGACGTTAAATCAAACGTGCTGAGGTAATGGGCAGCCCCTAGCCGATCTATGAGCTCATCAGCTCTGGGGATGGGGTGTGCGTCAGTCCTAGTGACTGAATTGAGTCCCCTGTAGTCCACACAGAACCGGAGTTCGGGTGTGGCTCCCGGCGCTACAGCCTTTGGGACCAAGACCACTGGGCTGGCCCAAGGACTGCTGGAAGACTCAATTACCCCGAGTGCAAACATCTTGGAGACCTCCTCCTTGATGCATGTCCTCACCCTGTCAGTCACCCTGTAGGCCTTGTGCCACACAGGTGTACTATCCCCAGTGTCCACATCATGGACGCACCAATCTGTGACACCGGGAACCAGGAAAAACAGGTCAGAAAATTGTCCCAGCAACTGGCGACAATCATTCTGTTGCTCAGGGGTCAGGGTGGAAGAGAGGATGACACCATCCACTGACCCATCTTGCTCCTTGGCTGACAGGAGGTCAGGAAGAGGTTCTGTCTCCTCTTCCATCCCAGCATATGTTGCCAAGAGCATGCCCACTTGGGACCTCTCCAAGTGGGGCTTGAGGCGGTTCACATGTAGGACCCGTAAGGGGTTCCTAGGAGACTTCAGGTCCACCACGTAGGTAACAGGACTCTTGCGCTCCACCACCTCAAAGGGACCGGTCCACTTATCCTGGAGCGCACACGGCTCCACGGGGGCCAAGACCCATACCTTCTGTCCAGGCTGAAGCTCTACCAGAGTGGCATTCTGGTCGTACCACCGCTTCATCTCCTCCTGGCTGGCTTCCTGATTTGCCTCATCAAGTTGCCTGAATCGCCTAGTCTGATTCCTGAAGGCCAGCATGTAACTATATACATTCTGGGGAGGTTTCCTGGGAGATTGCTCCCAGCCTTCCTTGACCAGACTTAGAGGTCCTCTGACTGGGTGACCATACAGCAGCTCAAAGGGACTGAACCCCAGAGACTTCTGTGGCACCTCACGGTAAGCGAAGAGAAGGCATGGTAAGAGGACATCCCACTTACATCTCATGGGTCCTTCTAGGCCCATTATCATGCCTTTGAGGGTTCGGTTGAATCTCTCAACCAACCCGTTTCCTTGGGGGTGGTAAGGTGTGGTGAACTTGTAGGTTACACCACACTCTTGCCAAAGGGATTTCATGTACTTGGACATGAAATTGGTACCTCGGTCAGACACCACCTCTAGAGGGAATCCCACTCGGGAGAAAATTCCCATCAGTGCACGTCCCACCACGGGGGCTGTCACTGTCCTCAGAGGAATGGCTTCCGGGTACCGGGTGGCATGGTCCACCAGGACCAGGATGAACCTATTGCCCATCGCTGTCCTGGGGTCCAGTGGCCCTACAATGTCAATCCCCACTCGCTGGAATGGGGTACTGACCACAGGGAATGGCTGGAGTGGAGCCTTCTGCTTCCTTCCACTCTTTCCACTTGCCTGGCAAGTCTGGCATGTCCTGCAGTGAGTATCTGAACTCCTGCGCATTTGAGGCCAATAAAAGTGGGTGACAAGCCTTTCAAAGGTCTTGTCCTGCCCCAAATGCCCTGCCAATGGCACATCGTGAGCCAGCCCCAGTAGGAAGGCTCTGAAGTCCTGGGGTACCACCAGGGCACCGGCTGACCCAGGCTCAGCAACCTTAGGCTCTGTATATAGGAGGTCGTTCTCCCAGTAAACGAAATGTGATCCTGACTGATCACCTGCGGCCTGGTCTGCAGCCTGCTGCCGCATACCCACGAGAGAAGGGCACTCCTTTTGCGCCTTACAAAAGTCCTCCCTGGTGGGACCCCCTTCCTGTTGCCAATGGCTCAGCTCCGGCAGGTCTCCCAGTTCAGCTATCTGTTCCCCTTTAGGCTCCAGGGCATCCCCCTCAAGGTCTGCTTCCTCCTGGACTGTGGGAACTTCAGGGGCCGGCTTCCCGCGCCCCTTGCTCCTTCTCTCTGAGGCCGGTTCCTGGGCCTCCCTCTCAGGCTCCAGGACCTCTTGAGTACCTCTACTGGCTGCCATGGACCGGGTGGTGACACACGCCCAATCCGGCATACCCAACATCTCCAGGTGAGCACTCCGCTCCACCTTAGCCCAAGGTGAGCTCTCCAAATCGTTCCCTAACAAACAGTCTACAGGCATGGCAGGCCTCACAGCTACCTGAAGAGTACCAGAGACCCCCCCCCCCACTCAAAGGGAACCTGAGCCACCTTGCAGTGCCTCTCTGTGTTGTCAGCGGCAACAACGGGATAGAATGCATTGGGGACCACCTGCTCCTGAGACACCAGGTGACACCTGACAGCTGTCACACTGGCTCCTGTATCTCTGAGAGCTTCCACCCTATGGCCATTTATGGTCACCCACTGTTACAGGCATAGGTGCGAGAGCGCGTTAGTCCGGCTAGGACTAGAGCGACCGCACAAAACTACATCACCCAGCATGCCTGCACGCGCGCCACGTCGCGGCGTCTTCCACAAAAGCGGAAGCGCTGCGAGGACGCGCGTCGGAAATTCCTCAGTCGACCAGAGTCGAGTGGCGTAACGGAGGTCCGGACGCCGGAGAGAAGCTTTCCTGTGAGGCCCTTGGATCTCTTCCTGCTTCAGCCGTCCGTTTAGAGGCGGACCCAGAAGTTCAAAACACCGGTTCCCGGTCGGGTAAGGGTGCGGAGCACCAGTCCCTTCCCCGGTGCAGTCTCCCTGTTTTTGTTCCCTTCCCTTCTCCGTTGGTGAGCCTCGCACCAGCTCGTGCGGAGGAAGGGAGAATCGCTACGCTAGACTGTATTAGCCTTTGACTCTAAGAGGGTTCCAGTCCACTGAGATATATGTATATATTTACCTTCTTTTATGTTGCTGCTGGTTCAATTTAGGAGCTTTCCGTAAAGGCTCCGTGATCAGGATACTTGCCAAAAAAAAAAACCTAAGACTTGTTTGATATCATTTCATCATGTCCGCTGTAGGACAAATCTGGTATTGTTAGGCCTATGGAGAACGGCCATTGATAGATTCATTGGTGGAACCTTATATTGCTTCGGCTTCCTGGCATTGTAATACGACTCCTTCAACCACACGTTGCCGCTCCATGGTGAGGTAACCTGGAACATGCAAACGTATCTGGCTCATTCTAAGACAACCTCTGGCATTGGTGGTGTGAGGTATTGCTGTTGGTTATTCTGCCTGTGACTCTCTTTTAACAGGGGTCCTCTGAGTGGGAGCTGGTTACGCTCGATCCCTGTGAAGCCCAGAGGAGTCACTATCAGGGTAGGTCCTGGTGTGACCGTGTGTATTCCATATTAGCGAGATACTGTGCAGGCGTAAAAAGTCACTGTGGAAATATGCTCTGATGTATGTCTTGTTTATTACATGTATTCCCCCTTGCAGCACAAACACAGCACCAAGAACGACTAAACATCCCTACCCGAGGTAGAGGGTCGGGTCCATAGGGCCAGTCTTTTTGTTTTACAGGTACCACCAAAGAATCAGTGTTCCTTTTCTCCTAAACGTAGGGAGGGGTGGAGGTCAAGGGTTAGGACAGGGGAAGACGCTAATCTTATTCTTTATGTTTTACAGATCTCCCTCCCTGCTGTTCCCTTCCTTTCCTTCCCTCGCTTGATCCTCCCGCTGACCTGTGTCATAACGACTTCCAGGCTTGGGTAGATCAAGAGGTGGACCATATAGAGCAACAATCCGATCCCGAGGACTGAACCAACGTGACAGAATTTCCGACCCACGAATTGAGTACTCCTGGTCGGGTTGTGAGAGATGGCCACCCTCGACAACGTGCTAGCAGTTCTTGCCACAGTACAGGCAGAACTGGTCTTGTCCCGTCGGGAAACAGCAGATCTTAGGGCCAGGGTGGAAGGAATGCAACATAACCCTTTTAGCGTAGGAAGTACTCCGGTGGTTCCAAGCAATATAGTGGTGGAATTGCCCGTGTCTATCCCCTTAGCCACACCAGAGAGGTTTCACGGGGAGCCAAGCAAGGTTCAGGTATTTTTAACGCAGGTATTACTTCACTTCTCATGTAAACAGAAGTCGTTTCCCACGAATCAGGCGAGAGTCGCCTTCCTCATCTCGTATTTGGCCGGCGATGCTGCTCAGTGGGCAGTACCATTGGTCACTCGAGATGATCCGCTTCTTTACGATTGGGAGGAATTCAAGAACGAATTCATTAAGGTTTTTGACAGGAGGGCAGCGTCGTACACAGCTGATAGGGAATTACTGGAACTGAGACAGGGCAATGGAGACCTAATCACGTATTTGAATGCTTTCAGACGGTTAGTTGCCGAGACTGAGTGGCCCGAAGCCAAACAAACAGCCATATTCCATCAAGGGTTGAGAGAGGAACTAAAAGACATTATCGCTCAAATTGACCCTCAACCCATTAAGTGTGAGGATTTGATCAGTTTAGTTCTGAGACTAGACCATCGCTTAAAAGAACGCCATGGGGATCCTAAGAGAAAAGAGAGAAAGACGCCCCAATGGGAAAAACAAAGATATACCGAGACCCGTGGAGGTCCTTCGGTGGAACCGATGGACATAGGTTCCATACGAGCAGCACTAACCCAAACTTAGAAAGAGACAAGACGCAAGCAGGGGCTGTGCCTCTACTGCGGCAAAAAAGGACACTATGTAAAGGAATGCCCAGTAAAACCAAAGACAAATAGATTCCGGAATAGATCGGCTCTGGCAGTCGGAGATACGGCCCCGGAAAACTAAAGGAACCAAGAAAAGCAGAAGGGGTTTCTTGGGACAGAACTTACATCCCTTCTTTGTATAGCCAGAGCTCTACAGAACAAGGACATTTGTTTATAACATTATCGCTTCTAGTGGAGTCAGAATGGATTACCATGACAGCCATGATCGATTCAGGGGCTACCGGCGTATTCATGGACAGGGGAGAAGCTCAGCGCAGAGGCGTGCCTTTGGTGTCTAAAGAATGCCCGGAACGCGTTTACGCAGTGGATGGGAGAGAACTGGATACTGGTCCTATCGGCCAATCCACTGGAAAGGACCAGGTGCGATACGAGAACACACACTGCGAGTGTTTATCGTTTAACATTATCCAAGCCCCCCAGTACGGGATCATTTTAGGCCTACCCTGGTTGATTCTGCACAATCCCGAAATAGATTGGAAAAAGCGAACAGTGAGGATGACCTCACAGTACTGTGAGACATATTGTCACGATAAAACCAAGGAACTAGCTACCGTCCTGGCCGAAGGGTTGTCCATAGCCACGGCAGCAGAAAAAGATGTGCGGTTGCCGGCAGCCTACCAGGAATACCAAGACGTGTTTAATGAGGTCCAGGCAGAAGAACTTCCCCCTCACAGGCAATACGACTGCCAAATAGACCTAGTCCCAGGAGCTGTAGTACCTAGTGGGAGAATATACGCACTGACAGAACCAGAAACCATCCATCTCAGACAGTACCTGGACAAATACGTGGGATTGGGCTTCATCCGCCCTTCCAAGTCCCCTGCGGCGTCTCCACTACACTTCATACCCAAGGCCAATGGTGAGCTACGCGCCTGTGTAGACTTCAGGGCGTTGAACGCAGTCACGGTGAAGAATAGATACCCGCTACCCCTCATCCCGGTATTACTGGAACAGGTA
This sequence comes from Triturus cristatus, assembly GCF_964204655.1. Taxonomy (NCBI): domain Eukaryota; kingdom Metazoa; phylum Chordata; class Amphibia; order Caudata; family Salamandridae; genus Triturus; species Triturus cristatus. The sequence continues at coordinate 927,535,329 of NC_140579.1, read as the reverse complement.
AAAAAGGCCAAGATGTACACCAAATTGGACCTTAGGGGAGCCTACCACCTGGTACGGATGAGGGAGGGGGATGAATGGAAGACAGCATTCAAGACCCGCTATGGACTCTACGAGTACTTGGTGATGCCGTTCGGGCTGTGCAACGCCCCAGCGGCATTTCAGTACTTTTTGAATGACGTGCTACGGGAGATCCTGGACCACTACGTTGTAGTTTACATAGATGACATCCTCATTTATTCAGAAGATGAAGACACACACATCCAACACGTGAGAAAGGTACTGCACATCCTAAGGGAACATCACCTGTTTTGTAAACTCACTAAATGTGAATTCCACGTGAGCACCGTGGAATTCTTGGGGGTCATGCTTACCCCGCATGGGCAGGAAATGGCAGAGAGAAAAATAGCAGCCGTGAAAGAGTGGCCTACCCCCTCGAATGTGCGAGACGTCCAATGTTTCATCGGATTCGCGAATTTCTACCGACGATTCATTCATCAATTTTCAGCGCTAGTCTCCCCAATAACACATCTTTTAAGAAAGACACAGAAATACCAGTGGTCGGATGAGGCTCAGGAGGCGTTCGAAGCCCTGAAAACAGCGTTTGTTACTGCTCCGATTCTGTCGCACCCCGATCCAGAGAAACCATATATCGTTGAAGCAGACGCTTCCGATACAGCAGTAGGGGCGGTGTTGTCCCAACGGCACACCAATACCGGACAACTTCATCCAGTGGCATTCATGTCAAAAAAGCTGAACGAGGCCGAAATAAACTACAACATATCGGAAAAGGAATTGCTGGCCATAAAGATCGCTTTTTTGGAGTGGAGACACTTTCTGATGGGGGCTCGACACGTGGTGACGGTCTACACTGACCACCGCAATCTGCAGTACATGGCGGCGGCTCGTCATTTAACCCCCCGCCAGCTTCGGTGGATGCTTTTCTTTTCAGAATACAACTTTGTTATTACCTATAGACCAGGGTCAGAGAATAAAAAAGCAGATGCACTTACTAGACAATCCTCTTCTCAGGTAGAAGAAGTGAAACAAGAGCATTCCAGCATCCATCCGTCTAAGGTGCTGTGTGTCGTACAGCCCAATTCATTCCTAAATGGCGTTCGGAAAGGCATCCACACGGGACTATGGAGAACATGGCTGAAGTACCACCAGGAGTGGCAAATCAAGGACGGTTTCCCAATGAACCAGGGTAGGTTATTGCTACCCACAGAGCAACTTAGAAAACAAGCCTATCAGTGGTGTCATGAATCGCCGAGTGCGGGACATCTCGGGACAGAAAAAACACTAGATCTTCTCAGCAGACAATTCTGGTGGCCTTCTATCAGAGTGGATGTGAGACAATGGATCAAGGCCTGTGAAACCTGTGCAAAGATGAAGACCGACAGTCAACGTCCGCAAGGATTACTACAACCTCTTCCCACCCCGAGCCGGCCGTGGGAGAACATATCGGTGGACTTCGTTGTGGGATTGGCTTCCGATCAGGGGCATACAGTCGTTTTGGTGGTGGTGGACTACTTAACAAAGATGGGACACTTCGTGGCATGCAAATCCATCCCTACGGCAGGGCAACTAGCCATTCTGCTAATGAAAAACATCGTCAGGTTACACGGACTGCCCAAAGCTATCATCTCAGACAGAGGCTCTCAGTTCACTGCACAGTTCTGGAGACAGTGGTGCTCGACACTCCACATCAGCACGGCACTGTCTACAAGTTACCACCCACAAACGGATGGGCAGACTGAACGCCTTAACCAGTCGCTTAAACAGTACCTGAGATGCTATGTTGATCTGGGCACCGAGGACTGGGTGGAGTACCTGTGGCTAGCAGAGATAGCCTACAATAACGCCACTCATAGCTCGACGCAGGTGTCTCCATATTACTGCAACTATGGGCATCACCCCCGATTCCTCCCGTTTCTCCACCCCCACGACTCTACCAGTCTACCAGAAGTATCAAGGAGAGCAGCCCATATTCGGGAGATACTAGTCAAAACACAAAGGCAATTACGAGTTACAAAGCAAAGGTACAAGGCAGCAGCGGATAAACACAGAAGACCAGGTCCCCTGTACCAGAAAGGTGATAGGGTCTGGCTATCAACCCGCAATATACACTTCAAAAAGCACAGTGTGTTCAGTCCCAAGTACATCGGCCCTTACGAGATAGAGAAATGCCTCAGTCCGGTGGCCATCCGACTGCGACTGCCTTCTCACTTACGAATCCACCCCGTCTTTCACGTGTCCCTATTGAAGCCAGCCTGTTCTCCTCTGCTCACGCGACCTCCACCTGTTTTGGTCGGGGATATACCAGAATATGAGATGAAAGGGATCAAGGACTCCAAGATCCACGGACGCAAACTGTGGTACTTAGTCGCCTGGAAGGGATACGGGTCGGAGGAGGACTCATGGGAACCAGCGTCTAATGTCCACGCTGCACGGTTGGTAGCACTCTTTCACAAGAAATACCCACAAAAACCAGGCCCACTGATGCGCTCTCGCTGAAGGAGGGATATACTGTTACAGGCATAGGTGCGAGAGCGCGTTAGTCCGGCTAGGACTAGCGCGACCGCACAAAACTACATCACCCAGCATGCCTGCACGCGCGCCACGTCGCCGCGTCTTCCACAAAAACGGAAGCGCTGCGAGGACGCGCGTCGGAAATTCCTCAGTCGACCAGAGTCGAGTGGCGTGACGGAGGTCCGGACGCCGGAGAGAAGCTTTCCTGCGAGGCCCTTGGATCTCTTCCTGCTTCAGCCGTCCGTTTAGAGGCGGACCCAGAAGTTCAAAACACCGGTTCCCGGTCGGGTAAGGGTGCGGAGCACCAGTCCCTTCCCCGGTGCAGTCTCCCTGTTTTTGTTCCCTTCCCTTCTCCGTTGGTGAGCCTCGCACCAGCTCGTGCGGAGGAAGGGAGAATCGCTACGCTAGACTGGATTAGCCTTTGACTCTAAGAGGGTTCCAGTCCACTGAGATATATGAATATATATTTACCTTCTTTTATGTTGCTGCTGGTTCAATTTAGGAGCTTTCCGTAAAGGCTCCGTGATCAGGATACTTGCCAAAAAAAAAAAACCTAAGACTTGTTTGATTTCATTTCATCATGTCCGCTGTAGGACAAATCTGGTATTGTTAGGCCTATGGAGAACGGCCATTGATAGATTCATTGGTGGAACCTCATATTGCTTCGGCTTCCTGGCATTGTAATACGAATCCTTCAACCACACGTTGCCGCTCCATGGTGAGGTAACCTGGAACATGCAAACGTATCTGGCTCATTCTAAGACAACCTCTGGCATTGGTGGTGTGTGGTATTGCTGTTAGTTATTCTGCCTGTGACTCTCTTTTAACAGGGGTCCTCTGAGTGGGAGCTGGTTACGCTCGATCCCTGTGAAGCCCAGAGGAGTCACTATCAGGGTAGGTCCTGGTGTGACCGTGTGTATTCCATATTAGCGAGATACTGTGCAGGCGCAAAAAGTCACTGTGGAAATATGCTCTGAAGTATGTCTTGTTTATTACATGTATTCCCCCTTGCAGCACAAACACAGCACCAAGAACGACTAAACATCCCTACCCGAGGTAGAGGGTCGGGTCCATAGGGCCAGTCTTTTTGTTTTACAGGTACCACCAAAGAATCAGTGTTCCTTTTCTCCTAAACGTAGGGAGGGGTGGAGGTCAAGGGTTAGGACAGGGGAAGACGCTAATCTTATTCTTCATGTTTTACAGATCTCCCTCCCTGCTGTTCCCTTCCTTTCCTTCCCTCGCTTGATCCTCCCGCTGACCTGTGTCATAACGACTTCCAGGCTTGGGTAGATCAAGAGGTGGACCATATAGAGCAACAATCCGATCCCGAGGACTGAACCAACGTGACACCCACTGCCTGTACTTCTTAGTGTTCTCAGGCAGCTAGGTTGGAGGGACCACTTCACGGTCTCCTAGCGAGACAAGGGACATCTCTGCGGGACCCCACCCACCTTGGATATCCCTCTCCTCCCCCAAGGCTACACTAGCCACCTGCCGGGGTGGAGCACCAGTGGGTGCTGGTTTACCAAACAATGGACACTTTACATCAGAGGCAAAATGCCCCAAATTGTTACACCTGTAACATCTGACGGGCCCCTTCTGAACAGGAGGACCTGTCGGGGCCCCGGTCGGTTTCTGGGGTGGGGGAGGCTGAGAACCCTTCCCTTGGTTCCCTTGGGGACTACTTTGGGGCCCTTTTGGGAACTGCTTCTGTTTACCCCTGTCCCCCCCCACTCTTCTGCTGGGGACCCTGCCCACCTTTGGCGGAATCTCCCACGGGACCCTTGTGGACCCTGGTACTGACCCAGAGGTCCGCCTCCTCAGCAAGCTTCCTAGGGTTAGTCAGCCTACTATCTATCAGGTGCTGGCGTAGCTCAGGAAAACAATTACTGGACAAGTGCTCCCATGCCATTAAATCAAGAAGCCCTTGATAATCATTTACTTTACTACCCTTTACCCAACCATCCAGCGCTCTGCAAAAGAAAGTCACATACTCCACATACGTACTTTTGGGAATCTTAGTGCAACCCCTGAACCTCTGTCTATATAACTCAGGGGTCAACCCATACCTAGTCATCAATGCTTCCTTCATATGGGCGTAAGAATTATGAACATCAGCAGGTAAATCTAACAGTGTGTTCCGCCCTTCACTCAGTAACCGTCCCCACAACCCCGCTCCCCAATCTCTCTCAGGGACCCGGTGGGAAGACATGGCTACCTCGTAGGCTCTGAACCACTGCCCGATGTCGTCATTCTTGAAGAACTCCTTCACTACATCCTTGGGAATATAAACTCTTGGTTTCGCCGGTACTGGCGGTGTGCTGCCACCAGAGGGATTAAGCTCCAAACTCTTTGCTTTAAGCTCCAGCTCCCTCAGCTTCATGTCATGCTCTAATTGTAGTTTCTTTTCTTCCATGGCTAATTTGTTTTTCCATATCCATCTGCCCATGAAGTCTTGCCATCTCCACTTCGTGTGCCCGGGTTGCTGCCCTGTCTGCCAACTCTTCTGGCGACAGGCCTCTGCCAAACTCATGGACACTTTCTGGTGGAACCATTTCCACCTGATTCTCGGGTGCCTTTGACTCATACCAGGCCCTCAGCGCCTTCACGAGTTGGGCCTTGGTTTTCAATCCAGTTTGGGCAATTCTGAACTTGGAGCAAAAACCTTTCAATTCTTCATTGGTATGATTCTGAAGTGCGCTTTCTTCCCAATCTATGTCCTCAAATCCACAGATTATAGAAGCTGCCCTTCCGGCGGGAAGTGAACCAGGCATGGCTCTCACAACGGAGATTCTTGGCAAAACAAAAACAATTGCTAGTCTTGTGGCTGTGTTACTGGTCTGCTCTCACTACGTGGTGATCAGTGGTTCACTATACGCAAACTACAAATGCAAATCCGTAAATCCTCACCGCTGCCACCAATGTTAGAAATGAGGGGGCTCTGGTTGACGCAGGTGTGTACCCACAACAAGCAGGGACCCTTTACTTCTTGTCAGGGCGAAGGATGACTCCCCAGAATAACCCCTGCTCACCCTCTAGGTGCGTGGCGCGAGCAGTCTAGGCTAAGTCTCAGGCGTACACGGTTAAGCAAATGCAATCACACATACAGTAAACCCCTTGCATGCACCACAAACGGACACCAATCAGGAAGTATATAAAAATAAGTTTTTATGTAGATTCAGCAGATTCAAATACAAGGCCCAGTAACGATGAACTGATGGGGCCACAACTCTTGGAAATACGGTAAAGTCTCTTTGTTATGGAAAGTTCTTTAGGCGGGCACAAGGTAACTGTGGGCCTCAGCGCACTTCGTGCTGAGGCGGCGCCCGGGAAGCACACTGCAGATGACAGGGAAATCAGAACGTTGCGGACCCTGGATCCGATGCGAGCTCGCGGTCGAGTTCGTAAGTACAGTACCTTGTTTCTTGACGCGAAGGCGGGTGCGAGATTTCAGCGGCTCTTCGACAGAAGGGCGAGGCGGCGTCCAGGGCTCCCACACTTCACGATGGGGGTCTGATCTTCAGGCTCACGACAAGAGCGGGGTGTTGCAGGTGGCGGGTGAACAAAGCGGGGCAGCCGGGCACGCAGATACGTCCGGGCCGTCCGAGGCTTGGAGATGCTCACAACGCCGATTCCAGCGGGAGGGTGAAGGTGCACAGCGAGCCTCCAGTGAGCGAGGTGACAGGGGCAGCCCAGCACAGCGTAGGGGGAGCGGCTCCGATCGAGCGAGGCTCTTCCCAAGGCGGGGGCGGCTAAGCAGGTCCTGGTCACAGCTCAGGGAGGGACTGGGGCACGAGGGTCACAGCTCCGGCGAGGGAAAGGACACCACAGTCCAGCGGCAGGCGAGTGAAGATCAGGTAGAGCCCAATGGTCCTGGGGCTCAGTTCAGGGGGCAAGCTCAGTTCCAAGCCCTTGGAGATCGTTTTGGAAAGCACAAGTCTTGAAAGAAAAAATAAAGCAAAGTCTTCAGCAACAGTTTCTCTTCTCCCCTTTGGTAGCAAGGTCACCACTGCAGGCCAATCCCCCAGGACAGGGACAGTCTTCCTCCTACAGCTTTCCCGGTGCCTCCTCCTCAGGCAGAGATCCTTCTTGGTCAAAAGCGGATCTAGTTTCTTAGGAGCAGGGCTCCTACATTTATACAGCAAATCTTTTGTTCTCCCAGGCCAGGGGGGGCCCTTGCCTAGTCCAGTCCGGTTTCTGAGCACTTTGTTTACGCGATGCAGGCTTCTTCTTTCAGAGTGCAGGGCAGAGTCATCAGACGCTCCACAGGGGGCGGAGCCGGCATTGAGGTGGCAGAGCCCTGTCCTATTCAGAGCCTAGGAGTACTCCTCCCCCCCATCTACCTGTCGATCGTCCTATTCACCACCAGGCTACCTAGCCCTGCCCATCTGGGTTCCCCCAGCCCTGTCACTCACACCAGCCAGACATCAGATACACATCACGCAGAGGCGGGCTAAAATGTTTAGGCAAGCAAAGGCCAGCTTTCTAAAAGCGGCATTTGCAAACGCGGAATATTAAAATAAACCTTGGAAAAAGATGTACCTTATTATTCCGAGTTCAGGCATACTAAACTCGAACTTCTACCATGTTCCCTGGGTCGGTTAGGATCATAGGATGTAACAATCCCAGCCGCCCATACTGGCCTATGAGAACAGGGTAGCCTTGCAGTAGTGAACAACAAGATGGCGGTAATTCACTACTAGGACAGGCCACGCATCTAGACTTGTCCTACCTTATGCTTACAACGCACCCTGCCCGTGGGCCTACCAGAGGGGTGACTAACATGCAGTTAAGGGAAGGTTTAGGGACCGGCAAGTGTGGGCACTTGCCAGTCAGCATGTCAGTACCAGACTGCACGCAGGTTCTGCGATGGCAGACCTTAGACATATTTTACCGGCCGCTTCTGTGGGTGGCACATACAATGCTGCAAGCCCACCAGCGGTGTTTGCATTTACATGCCCTGGCGCTCCTGGCGCACTTTACTGGGGTCTGACAGTAAACCAAACGATCCAATCATGGAATCCAACCAACATATATAATTTACAAGGGAGCACTAGCACCGCGACACTGGTTGGCAGTGGCACAGCGCGCTGAGCGGCCAACACCATAAAAGCACATGAGGCACAGCGACAAAAAAGAGGAAGGGAGACTCACGCCAAGGTGCCAGGTCTAACACGTGTCCCCTCCAGCTGAAAAGTGGGGAGAACTACCCTACCCCAGGGAGTTCCTCATCACTAAGGCGGAAAAATCTGGACAGACCGTCAGCATTGGCGTGATCTGTACCAGGGCGATGTTCCACCGTGAAATCCATACCCTGTAGGGAAATGGACCACCTCAACAGCTTTGGATTCTCACCCCTCATATGCATCAACCATCTGAGGGGCCTGTGGTCCGTCTGAACCCGGAAGTGAGACCCAAACAGGTAGGGTCTTAGCTTCTTCAGCGCCCAGACCACAGCAAATGCCTCACGCTCAGTAGCACTCCACCTCTGTTCCCGTGGAAGTAACCTCCTGCTAAGAAAGGCTACGGGTTGATCTAGGCCCTCCTCATTAATCTTTGAAAGAACAGCCCCCATACCATGCTCTGAAGCATCTGTCTGAACGATAAACTCTTTGGAGAAGTTGGGAGCCAAGAGCACGGGCGCCGTGCACATAGCAGTTTTCAAGGCCTCAAAAGCTTTCTGACAGGTGTCAGTCCAAATCACTTTCCTGGGCTGCTTCCTCGAAGTCAGCGCTGTCAAGGGGGCAACCATGTTGCCATACCCCTTGACAAACCTCCTGTAGTACCCGGTGAGACCTAGGAAGGCTCTCACCTCTGTCTGGGTTTTGGGCGACTCCCAATTCAGGATGGTTTCTATCTTGGGCTGAAGGGGTGCCACCTGGCCACACCCAACTTGGTGTCCCAAGTACACCACGGAACCCTGCCCGATCTGGCACTTACTTGCCTTGATCGTGAGGCCTGCCTTGCGCAGCGCCATCAACACTTCCCAGAGGTGGCGCAGGTGTTCTTCCCAAGTGGAGCTGAACACGGCGATGTCATCCTGGTAGACTGCACTGAACGAATCCAGCCCAGCCAACACCTGGTTGACCAATCTCTGAAAGGTGGCAGGGGCATTCTTCATCCCAAAGGGCATAACCCGGAACTGGTAGTGCCCATCTGGGGTGGAAAATGCTGACCTCTCTTTGGCCCCCTCGGTCAAGGCGATCTGCCAATACCCAGACGTTAAATCAAACGTGCTGAGGTAATGGGCAGCCCCTAGCCGATCTATGAGCTCATCAGCTCTGGGGATGGGGTGTGCGTCAGTCCTAGTGACTGAATTGAGTCCCCTGTAGTCCACACAGAACCGGAATTCGGGTGTGGCTCCCGGCGCTGCAGCCTTTGGGACCAAGACCACTGGGCTGGCCCAAGGACTGCTGGAAGACTCAATTACCCTGAGTGCAAACATCTTGGAGACCTCCTCCTTGATGCATGTCCTCACCCTGTCAGTCACCCTGTAGGCCTTGTGCCGCACAGGTGTACTATCCCCAGTGTCCACATCATGGACGCACCAATCTGTGACACCGGGAACCAGGGAAAACAGGTCAGAAAATTGTCCCAGCAACTGGCGACAATCATTCTGTTGCTCAGGGGTCAGGGTGGAAGAGAGGATGACACCATCCACTGACCCATATTGCTCCTTGGCTGACAGGAGGTCAGGAAGAGGTTTTGTCTCCTCTTCCATCCCAGCATCTGTTGCCAAGAGCATGCCCACTTGGGACCTCTCCAAGTGGGGCTTGAGGCGGTTCACATGTAGGACCCGTAAGGGGTTCCTAGGAGACTTCAGGTCCACCATGTAGGTAACAGGACTCTTGCGCTCCACCACCTCAAAGGGACCGGTCCACTTATCCTGGAGCGCACACGGCTCCACGGGGGCCAAGACCCATACCTTCTGTCCAGGCTGAAGCTCTACCAGAGTGGCATTCTGGTCGTACCACCGCTTCATCTCCTCCTGGCTGGCTTCCTGATTTGCCTCATCAAGTTGCCTGAATCGCCTAGTCTGATTCCTGAAGGCCAGCATGTAACTATATACATTCTGGGGAGGTTTCCTGGGAGATTGCTCCCAGCCTTCCTTGACCAGACTTAGAGGTCCTCTGACTGGGTGACCATACAGCAGCTCAAAGGGACTGAACCCCAGAGACTTCTGTGGCACCTCACGGTAAGCGAAGAGAAGGCATGGTAAGAGGACGTCCCACTTACGCCTCATGGGTCCTTCTAGGCCCATTATCATGCCTTTGAGGGTTCGGTTGAATCTCTCAACCAACCCATTTCCTTGGGGGTGGTAAGGTGTGGTGAACTTGTAGGTTACACCACACTCTTGCCAAAGGGATTTCATGTACTTGGACATGAAATTGGTACCTCGGTCAGACACCACCTCTAGAGGGAATCCCACTCGGGAGAAAATTCCCATCAGTGCACGTCCCACCACGGGGGCCGTCACTGTCCTCAGAGGAATGGCTTCCGGGTACCGGGTGGCATGGTCCACCAGGACCAGGATGAACCTATTGCCCATCGCTGTCCTCGGGTCCAGTGGCCCTACAATGTCAATCCCCACTCGCTGGAATGGGGTACTGACCACAGGGAATGGCTGGAGTGGAGCCTTCTGCTTCCTTCCACTCTATCCACTTGCCTGGCAAGTCTGGCATGTCCTGCAGTGAGTATCTGAACTCCTGCGCATTTGAGGCCAACAAAAGTGGGTGACAAGCCTTTCAAAGGTCTTGTCCTGCCCCAAATGCCCTGCCAATGGCACATCGTGAGCCAGTCCCAGTAGGAAGGCTCTGAAGTCCTGGGGTACCACCAGCGCACCGGCTGACCCAGGCTTAGCAACCTTAGGCTCTGTATATAGGAGGTCGTTCTCCCAGTAAACGAAATGTGATCCTGACTGATCACCTGCGGCCTGGTCTGCAGCCTGCTGCCGCATACCCACGAGAGAAGGGCACTCCTTTTGCGCCTTACAAAAGTCCTCCCTGGTGGGACCCCCTTCCTGCTGCCAATGGGTCAGCTCCGGCAGGTCTCCCAGTTCAGCTATCTGTTCCCCTGTAGGATCCAGGGCATCCCCCTCAAGGTCTGCTTCCTCCTGGACCGTGGGAACTTCAGGGGCCGGCTTCCCGCGCCCCTTGCTCCTTCTCTCTGAGGCCGGTTCCTGGGCCTCCCTCTCAGGCTCCAGGACCTCTTGAGTACCTCTACTGGCTGCCATGGACCGGGTGGTGACACACGCCCAATCCGGCATACCCAACATCTCCAGGTGAGCACTCCGCTCCACCTTAGCCCAAGGTGAGCTCTCCAAATCGTTCCCTAACAAACAGTCAACAGGCATGGCGGGCCTCACAGCTACCTGAAGAGTACCAGAGTCCCCCCCCCCACTCAAAGGGAACCTGAGCCACCTTGCAGTGCCTCTCTGTGTTGTCAGCGGCAACAACGGGATAGAATGCATTGGGGACCACCTGCTCCTGAGACACCAGGTGACACCTGACAGCTGTCACACTGGCTCCTGTATCTCTGAGAGCTTCCACCCTATGGCCATTTATGGTCACCCACTGCCTGTACTTCTTAGTGTTCTCAGGCAGCTGGGTTGGAGGGACCACTTCACGGTCTCCTAGCGAGACAAGGGACATCTCTGCGGGACCCCACCCACCTTGGATATCCCTCTCCTCCCCCAAGGCTACACTAGCCATCTGCCGGGGTGGAGCACCAGTGGGTGCTGGTTTACCAAACAATGGACACTTTACATCAGAGGCAAAATGCCCCAAATTGTTACACCTGTAACATCTGATGGGCCCCTTCTGAACAGGAGGACCTGTCGGGGCCCCGGTCGGTTTCTGGGGTGGGAGAGGCTGAGAACCCTTCCCTTGGTTCCCTTGGGGACTACTTTGGGGCCCTTTTGGGAACTGCTTCTGTTTACCCCTGTCCCCCCCACTCTTCTGCTGGGGACCCTGCCCACCTTTGGCGGAATCTCCCACGGGACCCTTGTGGACCCTGGTACTGACCCAGCGGTCCGCCTCCTCTGCAAGCTTCCTAGGGTTAGTCAGCCTACTATCTATCAGGTGCTGGCGTAGCTCAGGAAAACAATTACTGGACAAGTGCTCCCATGCCATTAAATCAAGAAGCCCTTGATAATCATTTACCTTACTACCCTTTACCCAACCATCCAGCGCTCTGCAAAAGAAAGTCACATACTCCACATACGTACTATTGGGAATCTTAGTGCAACCCCTGAACCTCTGTCTATATAACTCAGGGGTCAACCCATACCTAGTCATCAATGCTTCCTTCATATGGGCGTAAGAATTATGAACATCAGCAGGTAAATCTAACAGTGTGTCCCGCCCTTCACTCAGGAACCGTCCCCACAACCCCGCTCCCCAATCTCTCTCAGGGACCCGGTGGGAAGACATGGCTACCTCGTAGGCTCTGAACCACTGCCCGATGTCGTCATTCTTGAAAAACTCCTTCACTACATCCTTGGGAATATAAACTCTAGGTTTCGCCGGTACTGGCGGTGTGCTGCCACCAGAGGGATTAAGCTCCAAACTCTTTGCTTTCAGCTCCAGCTCCCTCAGCTTCATGTCATGCTCTAATTGTAGTTTCTTTTCTTCCATGGCTAATTTGTTTTTCCATATCCATCTGCCCATGAAGTCTTGCCATCTCCACTTCGTGTGCCCGGGTTGCTGCCCTGTCTGCCAACTCTTCTGGCGACAGGCCTCTGCCAAACTCATGGACACTTTCTGGTGGAACCATTTCCACCTGATTCTCGGGTGCCTTTGACTCATACCAGGCCCTCAGCGCCTTCACGAGTTGGGCCTTGGTTTTCAATTCAGTTTGGGCAATTCTGAACTTGGAGCAAAAACCTTTCAATTCCTCATTGGTATGATTCTGAAGTGCGCTTTCTTCCCAATCTATGTCCTCAAATCCACAGATTATAGAAGCTGCCCTTCCGGCGGGAAGTGAACCAGGCATGGCTCTCACAACGGAGATTCTTGGCAAAACAAAAACAATTGCTAGTCTTGTGGCTGTGTTACTGGTCTGCTCTCACTACGTGGTGATCAGTGGTTCACTATACGCAAACTACAAATGCAAATCCGTAAATCCTCACAGCTGCCACCAATGTTAGAAATGAGGGGGCTCTGGTTGACGCACGTGTGTACCCACAACAAGCAGGGACCCTTTACTTCTTGTCAGGGCGAAGGATGACTCCCCAGAATAACCCCTGCTCACCCTCTAGGTGCGTGGCGCGAGCAGTCTAGGCTAAGTCTCAGGCGTACACGGTTAAGCAAATGCAATTACACATACAGTAAACCCCTTGCATGCACCACAAACGGACACCAATCAGGAAGTATATAAAAATAAGTTTTTATGTAGATTCAGCAGATTCAAATACAAGGCCCAGTAACGATGAACTGATGGGGCCACAACTCTTGGAAATACGGTAAAGTCTCTTTGTTACGGAAAGTTCTTTAGGCGGGCACAAGGTAACTGTGGGCCTCAGCGCACTTCGTGCTGAGGCGGCGCCCGGGAAGCACACTGCAGATGACAGGGAAATCAGAACGTTGCGGACCCTGGATCCGATGCGAGCTCGCGGTCGAGTTCGTAAGTACAGTACCTTGTTTCTTGACGCGAAGGCGGGTGCGGGATTTCAGCGGCTCTTCGACAGAAGGGCGAGGCGGCGTCCGGGGCTCCCACACTTCACGATGGGGGTCTGATCTTCAGGCTCACGACAAGAGCGGGGTGTTGCAGGTGGCGGGTGAACAAAGCGGGGCAGCCGGGCACGCAGATACGTCCGGGCCGTCCGAGGCTTGGAGATGCTCACAACGCCGATTCCGGCGGGAGGGTGAAGGTGCACAGCGAGCCTCCAGCGAGCAAGGTGACAGGGGCAGCCCAGCACAGCGTAGGGGGAGCGGCTCCGATCGAGCGAGGCTCTTCCCAAGGCGGGGGCGGCTAAGCAGGTCCTGGTCACGGCTCAGGGAGGGACAGGGGCACGAGGGTCACAGCTCCGGCGAGGGAAAGGACACCACAGTCCAGCGGCAGGCGAGTGAAGATCAGGTAGAGCCCAATGGTCCTGGGGCTCAGTTCAGGGGGCAAGCTCAGTTCCAAGCCCTTGGAGATCGTTTTGGAAAGCACAAGTCTTGAAAGAAAAAATAAAGCAAAGTCTTCAGCAACAGATTCTCTTCTCCCCTTTGGTAGCAAGGTCACCACTGCAGGCCAATCCCCCAGGACAGGGACAGTCTTCCTCCTACAGCTTTCCCGGTGCCTCCTCCTCAGGCAGAGATTCTTCTTGGTCAAAAGCGGATCTAGTTTCTTAGGAGCAGGGCTCCTACATTTATACAGCAAATCTTTTGTTCTCCCAGGCCAGGGGGGGCCCTTGCCTAGTCCAGTCCGGTTTCTGAGCACTTTGTTTACGCGATGCAGGCTTCTTCTTTCAGAGTGCAGGGCAGAGTCATCAGATGCTCCACAGGGGGCGGAGCCGGCATTGAGGTGGCAGAGCACTGTCCTATTCAGAGCCTAGGAGTACTCCTCCCCCATCTACCTGTCGATCGTCCTATTCACCACCAGGCTACCTAGCCCTGCCCATCTGGGTTCCCCCAGCCCTGTCACTCACACCAGCCAGACATCAGATACACATCACGCAGAGGCGGGCTGAAATGTTTAGGCAAGCAAAGGCCAGCTTTCTAAAAGCGGCATTTGCAAACGCGGAATATTAAAATAAACCTTGGAAAAAGATGTACCTTATTATTCCGAGTTCACGCATACTAAACTCAAACTTCTACCATGTTCCCTGGGTCGGTTAGGATCATAGGATGTAACAATCCCAGCCGCCCATACTGGCCTATGAGAACAGGGTAGCCTTGCAGTAGTGAACAACAAGATGGCGGTAATTCACTACTAGGACAGGCCACGCATCTAGACTTGTCCTACCTTATGCTTACAACGCACCCTGCCCGTGGGCCTACCAGAGTGGTGACTAACATGCAGTTAAGGGAAGGTTTAGGGACCGGCAAGTGTGGGCACTTGCCAGTCAGCATGTCAGTACCAGACTGCACGCAGGTTCTGCGATGGCAGACCTTAGACATATTTTACCGGCCGCTTCTGTGGGTGGCACAACCAGTGCTGCAAGCCCACCAGCGGTGTTTGCATTTACATGCCCTGGCGCTCCTGGCGCACTTTACTGGGTCTGACAGTAAACCAAACGATCCAATCATGGAATCCAACCAACATATATAATTTACAAGGGAGCACTCGCACCGCGACACTGGTTGGCAGTGGCACAGCGCGCTGAGCGGCCAACACCATAAAAGCACATGAGGCACAGCGACAAAAAAGAGGAAGGGAGACTCACGCCAAGGTGCCAGGTCTAACACGTGTCCCCTCCAGCTGAAAAGTGGGGAGAACTACCCTACCCCAGGGAGTTCCTCATCACTAAGGCGGAAAAATCTGGACAGACCGTCAGCATTGGCGTGATCTGTACCAGGGCGATGTTCCACCGTGAAATCCATACCCTGTAGGGAAATGGACCACCTCAACAGCTTTGGATTCTCACCCCTCATATGCATCAACCATCTGAGGGGCCTGTGGTCCGTCTGAACCCGGAAGTGAGACCCAAACAGGTAGGGTCTTAGCTTCTTCAGCGCCCAGACCACAGCAAATGCCTCACGCTCAATAGCACTCCACCTCTGTTCCCGTGGAAGTAACCTCCTGCTAAGAAAGGCTACGGGTTGATCTAGGCCCTCCTCATTAATCTTTGAAAGAACAGCCCCCACACCATGCTCTGAAGCATCTGTCTGAACGATAAACTCTTTGGAGAAGTTGGGAGCCAAGAGCACGGGCGCCGTGCACATAGCAGTTTTCAAGGCCTCAAAAGCTTTCTGACAGGTGTCAGTCCAAATCACTTTCCTGGGCTGCTTCCTCGAAGTCAGCGCTGTCAAGGGGGCAACCATGTTGCCATACCCCTTGACAAACCTCCTGTAGTACCCGGTGAGACCTAGGAAGGCTCTCACCTCTGTCTGGGTTTTGGGCGACTCCCAATTCAGGATGGTTTCTATCTTGGGCTGAAGGGGTGCCACCTGGCCACACCCAACTTGGTGTCCCAAGTACACCACGGAACCCTGCCCGATCTGCCACTTACTTGCCTTGATCGTGAGGCCTGCCTTGCGCAGCGCCATCAACACTTCCCAGAGGTGGCGCAGGTGTTCTTCCCAAGTGGAGCTGAACACAGCGATATCATCCAGGTAGGCTGCACTGAACGAATCCAGCCCAGCCAACACCTGGTTGACCAATCTCTGAAAGGTGGCAGGGGCATTCTTCATCCCAAAGGGCATAACCCAGAACTGGTAGTGCCCATCTGGGGTGGAAAATGCTGACCTCTCTTTGGCCCCCTCGGTCAAGGCGATCTGCCAATACCCAGACGTTAAATCAAACGTGCTGAGGTAATGGGCAGCCCCTAGCCGATCTATGAGCTCATCAGCTCTGGGGATGGGGTGTGCGTCAGTCCTAGTGACTGAATTGAGTCCCCTGTAGTCCACACAGAACCGGAGTTCGGGTGTGGCTCCCGGCGCTGCAGCCTTTGGGACCAAGACCACTGGGCTGGCCCAAGGACTGCTGGAAGACTCAATTACCCTGAGTGCAAACATCTTGGAGACCTCCTCCTTGATGCATGTCCTCACCCTGTCAGTCACCCTGTAGGCCTTGTGCCGCACAGGTGTACTATCCCCAGTGTCCACATCATGGACGCACCAATCTGTGACACCGGGAACCAGGGAAAACAGGTCAGAAAATTGTCCCAGCAACTGGCGACAATCATTCTGTTGCTCAGGGGTCAGGGTGGAAGAGAGGATGACACCATCCACTGACCCATCTTGCTCCTTGGCTGACAGGAGGTCAGGAAGAGGTTCTGTCTCCTCTTCCATCCCAGCATCTGTTGCCAAGAGCATGCCCACTTGGGACCTCTCCAAGTGGGGCTTGAGGCGGTTCACATGTAGGACCCGTAAGGGGTTCCTAGGAGACTTCAGGTCCACCATGTAGGTAACAGGACTCTTGCGCTCCACCACCTCAAAGGGACCGGTCCACTTATCCTGGAGCGCACACGGCTCCACGGGGGCCAAGACCCATACCTTCTGTCCAGGCTGAAGCTCTACCAGAGTGGCATTCTGGTCGTACCACCGCTTCATCTCCTCCTGGCTGGCTTCCTGATTTGCCTCATCAAGTTGCCTGAATCGCCTAGTCTGATTCCTGAAGGCCAGCATGTAACTATATACATTCTGGGGAGGTTTCCTGGGAGATTGCTCCCAGCCTTCCTTGACCAGACTTAGAGGTCCTCTGACTGGGTGACCATACAGCAGCTCAAAGGGACTGAACCCCAGAGACTTCTGTGGCACCTCACGGTAAGCGAAGAGAAGGCATGGTAAGAGGACGTCCCACTTACGCCTCATGGGTCCTTCTAGGCCCATTATCATGCCTTTGAGGGTTCGGTTGAATCTCTCAACCAACCCATTTACTTGGGGGTGGTAAGGTGTGGTGAACTTGTAGGTTACACCACACTCTTGCCAAAGGGATTTCATGTACTTGGACATGAAATTGGTACCTCGGTCAGACACCACCTCTAGAGGGAATCCCACTCGGGAGAAAATTCCCATCAGTGCACGTCCCACCACGGGGGCCGTCACTGTCCTCAGAGGAATGGCTTCCGGGTACCGGGTGGCATGGTCCACCAGAACCAGGATGAACCTATTGCCCATCGCTGTCCTGGGGTCCAGTGGCCCTACAATGTCAATCCCCACTCGCTGGAATGGGGTACTGACCACAGGGAATGGCTGGAGTGGAGCCTTCTGCTTCCTTCCACTCTATCCACTTGCCTGGCAAGTCTGGCATGTCCTGCAGTGAGTATCTGAACTCCTGCGCATTTGAGGCCAATAAAAGTGGGTGACAAGCCTTTCAAAGGTCTTGTCCTGCCCCAAATGCCCTGCCAATGGCACATTGTGAGCCAGCCCCAGTAGGAAGGCTCTGAAGTCCTGGGGTACCACCAGCGCACCGGCTGACCCAGGCTCAGCAACCTTAGGCTCTGTATATAGGAGGTCGTTCTCCCAGTAAACGAAATGTGATCCTGACTGATCACCTGTGGCCTGGTCTGCAGCCTGCTGCCGCATACCCACGAGAGAAGGGCACTCCTTTTGCGCCTTACAAAAGTCCTCCCTGGTGTGACCCCCTTCCTGCTGCCAATGGGTCAGCTCCGGCAGGTCTCCCAGTTCAGCTATCTGTTCCCCTGTAGGCTCCAGGGCATCCCCCTCAAGGTCTGCTTCCTCCTGGACCGTGGGAACTTGCTCCTTCTCTCTGAGGCCGGTTCCTGGGCCTCCCTCTCAGGCTCCAGGACCTCTTGAGTACCTCTACTGGCTGCCATGGACCGGGTGGTGACACACGCCCAATCCGGCATACCCAACATCTCCAGGTGAGCACTCCGCTCCACCTTAGCCCAAGGTGAGCTCTCCAAATCATTCCCTAACAAACAGTCTACAGGCATGGCGGGCCTCACAGCTACCTGAAGAGTACCAGAGACCCCCCCCCACACTCAAAGGGAACCTGAGCCACCTTGCAGTGCCTCTCTGTGTTGTCAGCGGCAACAATGGGATAGAATGCATTGGGGACCACCTGCTCCTGAGACACCAGGTGACACCTGACAGCTGTCACACTGGCTCCTGTATCTCTGAGAGCTTCCACCCTATGGCCATTTATGGTCACCCACTGCCTGTACTTCTTAGTGTTCTCAGGCAGCTGGGTTGGAGGGACCACTTCACGGTCTCCTAGCGAGACAAGGGACATCTCTGCGGGACCCCACCCACCTTGGATATCCCTCTCCTCCCCCAAGGCTACACTAGCCACCTGCCGGGGTGGAGCACCAGTGGGTGCTGGTTTACCAAACAATGGACACTTTACATCAGAGGCAAAATGCCCCAAATTGTTACACCTGTAACATCTGATGGGCCCCTTCTGAACAGGAGGACCTGTCGGGGCCCCGGTCGGTTTCTGGGGTGGGGGAGGCTGAGAACCCTTCCCTTGGTTCCCTTGGGGACTACTTTGGGGCCCTTTTGGGAACTGCTTCTGTTTACCCCTGTCCCCCCCACTCTTCTGCTGGGGACCCTGCTCACCTTTGGCGGAATCTCCCACGGGACCCTTGTGGACCCTGGTACTGACCCAGCGGTCCGCCTCCTCTGCAAGCTTCCTAGTGTTAGTCAGCCTACTATCTATCAGGTGCTGGCGTAGCTCAGGAAAACAATTACTGGACAAGTGCTCCCATGCCATTAAATCAAGAAGCCCTTGATAATCATTTATCTTACTACCCTTTACCCAACCATCCAGCGCTCTGCAAAAGAAAGTCACATACTCCACATACGTACTATTGGGAATCTTAGTGCAACCCCTGAACCTCTGTCTATATAACTCAGGGGTCAACCCATACCTAGTCATCAATGCTTCCTTCATATGGGCGTAAGAATTATGAACATCAGCAGGTAAATCTAACAGTGTGTCCCGCCCTTCACTCAGGAACCGTCCCCACAACCCCGCTCCCCAATCTCTCTCAGGGACCCGGTGGGAAGACATGGCTACCTCGTAGGCTCTGAACCACTGCCCGATGTCGCCATTCTTGAAGAACTCCTTCACTACATCCTTGGGAATATAAACTCTTGGTTTCGCCGGTACTGGCGGTGTGCTGCCACCAGAGGGATTAAGCTCCAAACTCTTTGCTTTAAGCTCCAGCTCCCTCAGCTTCATGTCATGCTCTAATTGTAGTTTCTTTTCTTCCATGGCTAATTTGTTTTTCCATATCCATCTGCCCATGAAGTCTTGCCATCTCGACTTCGTGTGCCCGGGTTGCTGCCCTGTCTGCCAACTCTTCTGGCGACAGGCCTCTGCCAAACTCATGGACACTTTCTGGTGGAACCATTTCCACCTGATTCTCGGGTGCCTTTGACTCATACCAGGCCCTCAGCGCCTTCACGAGTTGGGCCTTGGTTTTCAATCCAGTTTGGGCAATTCTGAACTTGGAGCAAAAACCTTTCAATTCCTCATTGGTATGATTCTGAAGTGCGCTTTCTTCCCAATCTATGTCCTCAAATCCACAGATTATAGAAGCTGCCCTTCCGGCGGGAAGTGAACCAGGCATGGCTCTCACAACGGAGATTCTTGGCAAAACAAAAACAATTGCTAGTCTTGTGGCTGTGTTACTGGTCTGCTCTCACTACGTGGTGATCAGTGGTTCACTATACGCAAACTACAAATGAAAATCCGTAAATCCTCACCGCTGCCACCAATGTTAGAAATGAGGGGGCTCTGGTTGACGCAGGTGTGTACCCACAACAAGCAGGGACCCTTTACTTCTTGTCAGGGCGAAGGATGACTCCCCAGAATAACCCCTGCTCACCCTCTAGGTGCGTGGCGCGAGCAGTCTAGTCTAAGTCTCAGGCGTACACGGTTAAGCAAATGCAATTACACATACAGTAAACCCCTTGCATGCACCACAAACGGACACCAATCAGGAAGTATATAAAAATAAGTTTTTATGTAGATTCAGCAGATTCAAATACAAGGCCTAGTAACGATGAACTGATGGGGCCACAACTCTTGGAAATACGGTAAAGTCTCTTTGTTACGGAAAGTTCTTTAGGCGGGCACAAGGTAACTGTGGGCCTCAGCGCACTTCGTGCTGAGGCGGCGCCCGGGAAGCACACTGCAGATGACAGGGAAATCAGAACGTTGCGGACCCTGGATCCGATGCGAGCTCGCGGTCGAGTTCGTAAGTACAGTACCTTGTTTCTTGACGCGAAGGTGGGTGCGGGATTTCAGCGGCTCTTCGACAGAAGGGCGAGGCGGCGTCTGGGGCTCCCACACTTCACGATGGGGGTCTGATCTTCAGGCTCACGACAAGAGCGGGGTGTTGCAGGTGGCGGGTGAACAAAGCGGGGCAGCCGGGCATGCAGATACGTCCGG
The DNA here is from genome assembly GCF_964204655.1 of Triturus cristatus. Taxonomy (NCBI): domain Eukaryota; kingdom Metazoa; phylum Chordata; class Amphibia; order Caudata; family Salamandridae; genus Triturus; species Triturus cristatus. The sequence goes on along the minus strand of NC_140579.1, from coordinate 927,514,791 downwards.
GCCGTCAGAGGCTTGGAGATGCTCACAACACCGATTCCGGCGGGAGGGTGAAGGTGCACAGCGAGCCTCCAGCGAGCGAGGTGACAGGGGCAGCCCAGCACAGCGTAGGGGGAGCGGCTCCGATCGAGCGAGGCTCTTCCCAAGGCGGGGGCGGCTAAGCAGGTCCTGGTCACGGCTCAGGGAGGGACTGGGGCACGAGGGTCACAGCTCCGGCGAGGGAAAGGACACCACAGTCCAGCGGCAGGCGAGTGAAGATCAGGTAGAGCCCAATGGTCCTGGGGCTCAGTTCAGGGGGCAAGCTCAGTTCCAAGCCCTTGGAGATCGTTTTGGAAAGCACAAGTCTTGAAAGTAAAAATAAAGCAAAGTCTTCAGCAACAGTTTCTCTTCTCCCCTTTGGTAGCAAGGTCACCACTGCAGGCCAATCCCCCAGGACAGGGACAGTCTTCCTCCTACAGCTTTCCCGGTGCCTCCTCCTCAGGCAGAGATTCTTCTTGGTCAAAAGCGGATCTAGCTTCTTAGGAGCAGGGCTCCTACATTTATACAGCAAATCTTTTGTTCTCCCAGGCCAGGGGGGCCCTTGCCTAGTCCAGTCCGGTTTCTGAGCACTTTGTTTACGCGATGCAGGCTTCTTCTTTCAGAGTGCAGGGCAGAGTCATCAGACGCTCCACAGGGGGCGGAGCCGGCATTGAGGTGGCAGAGCACTGTCCTATTCAGAGCCTAGGAGTACTCCTCCCCCCATCTACCTGTCGATCGTCCTATTCACCACCAGGCTACCTAGCCCTGCCCATCTGGGTTCCCCCAGCCCTGTCACTCACACCAGCCAGACATCAGATACACATCACGCAGAGGCGGGCTGAAATGTTTAGGCAAGCAAAGGCCAGCTTTCTAAAAGCGGCATTTGCAAACGCGGAATATTAAAATAAACCTTGGAAAAAGATGTACCTTATTATTCCGAGTTCAGGCATACTAAACTCGAACTTCTACCATGTTCCCTGGGTCGGTTAGGATCATAGGATGTAACAATCCCAGCCGACCATACTGGCCTATGAGAACAGGGTAGCATTGCAGTACTGAACAACAAGATGGCGGTAATTCACTACTAGGACAGGCCACGCATCTAGGCTTGTCCTACCTTATGCTTACAACGCACCCTGCCCGTGGGCCTACCAGAGGGGTGACTAACATGCAGTTAAGGGAAGGTTTAGGGACCGGCAAGTGTGGGCACTTGCCAGTCAGCATGTCAGTACCAGACTGCACGCAGGTTCTGCGATGGCAGACCTTAGACATATTTTACCAGCCGCTTCTGTGGGTGGCACAACCAGTGCTGCAAGCCCACCAGCGGTGTTTGCATTTACATGCCCTGGCGCTCCTGGCGCATTTACTGGGGTCTGACAGTAAACCAAACGATCCAATCATGGAATCCAACCAACATATATAATTTACAAGGGAGCACTCGCACCGTTGGCAGTGGCACAGCGCGCTGAGCGGCCAACACCATAAAAGCACATGAGGCACAGCGACAAAAAAGAGGAAGGGAGACTCACGCCAAGGTGCCAGGTCTAACAGGAAACCTAGCAAACCTATACATTTTTGAAAACTAGACACCCAGGGGAATCTAGGATGGGGTGAGTTGATTTCCTCCCTCCAGGTTCTGTCACCCAGATTCCCTTGCAAACCCAAAAAATTGTACAAAAAAATAAATGTTCCTCACATATCTGAGGTGGAAAGTTCTGAAATCTGCGTGGATCCACAAATTTCCACTCACCCCAGATTCCCAAAAGTCATCAGAGAAAAATGGTACCTCACTTGCGTGGGTAGGCCAAGTACCCGTGACATGAAAAGGCGCAAAATGCAACGTGGACACACCACAATTTCACACTGAAAAATGACCCTTTTTTGGCAAAGTGCCTAGCTGTAGATTTTTGAACCCTAGCTCTGCTGGCAACTAGGGAAACCTAGCAAACCTATACATTTTTGAAAACTAGACATCCAGGGGAATCCAGGATGGGGTGACTTGACTGCCTCCCTCCAGGTTCTGTTACCCAGAATCCCTTGCAAACCAAAATTGTAAAAAACAAAACATTTCCCTCACATTTCTGTGGTGGAAAGTTCTGGAATCTGCGTGGATCCACAAATTTCCACTCACCCCGCGTTCCCCAAAGTCTTCCGAGAAAAATTATACCTCACTTGCATGGATAGGACACGTGCCCGCGACATGAAACGGCTCAAAATGCAACGTGCACACACCACAATTTCACAGTGAAAAATGACCCTTTTTTGGCAAAGTGCCTAGCTGTAGTTTTTGAACTCTAGCTCTGCTGGCACCTAGGGAAAGCTAGCAAACCTATACATTTTTGAAAACTAGACAACCAGGGGAATCCATGATAGGGTGTCTTGACTGCCTTCCTCCATGTACTGTTACCCAGAATCCCGTGCAAACCAAAAAAATAGTCAAAAAACCCATATTTTCCTCACATTTCTGTGGTGGAAAGTTCTGGAATCTGTGTGGATCCACCAATGTTCACTCACCCCGCTTTCCCCAAAGTCTTCTGAGAAAAATGGTACCTCACTTGCGTAGGTAGGAGTAGTGCCCGCGAGATGAAACGGCGCAAAATGCAACGTGGACACACCACAATTACACAGTGAAAAATGACCCTCTTTTTGCAAAGTGCCTAGCTGTAGTTTTTGAACCCTAGCTCTGCTGGCACCCAGGGAAACATAGCAACCCTATACATTTTTTAAAACTAGACACGCAGGGGAATCCAGGATGGGGTGACTTGACTGCCTCCCTCTCTCCAGGTTCTGTTACCCAGAATCCCTTGCAAACCAAAATTGTCAAAAAAACACATTTTCCTTACATTTCTGTGGTGCAAAGTTCTGGAATCTGCGTGGATCCACAAATTTCCACGCACCCCTCATTCCCCAAAGTCTTCCGAGAAAAATGGTACCTCACTTGCGTGGGTAGGCCTAGTGCCCGTTACACGAAACAGCACAAAATGCAATGTGACACACCACAATTTCACTGTGAAAAATGACCCTTTTTTGGCAAAGTGCCTAGCTGTAGTTTTTGAACCCTAGCTCTGCTGGCACCTAGGGAAACCTAGCAAACCTATATATTTTTGAAAACTAGACACCGAGGGGAATGTAGGATGGGGTGAGTTGATTTCCTCCCTCCAGGTTCTGTCACCCAGATTCCCTTGCAAACCAAAAAAATTGTACAAAAAAATAAATTTTCCTCACATTTCTGTGGTGGAAAGTTCTGAAATCTGCGTGGATCCACAAATTTCTACTCACCCCACATTCCCAAAAGTCATCAGAGAAAAATGGTACCTCACTTGCGTGGGTAGGCCAAGTACCCGTGACATGAAATGACGTAAAATGCAATGTGGACACACCACAATTTCACACTGAAAAATGACCCTTTTTTGGCAAAGTGCCTAGCTGTAGTTTTTGAACCCTAGCTGTGCTGGAAACTAGGGAAACCTAGCAAACCTATACATTTTTTAAAACTAGACATCCAGGGGAATCCAGGATGGGGTGACTTGACTGCCTCCCTCCAGGTTCTGTTACCCAGAATCCCTTGCAAACCAAAATTGTAAAAAACAAAAACATTTTCCTCACATTTCTGTGAAGGAAAGTTCTGAAATCTGCGTGGATCCACAAATTTCCACTCACCCCGCGTTCCCCAAAGTCATCAGAGAAAAATGGTACCTCACTTGCGTGGGTAGGCCAAGTACCCGTGACATGAAATGGCGCAAAATGTAACGTAGACACACCACAATTTCACACTGAAAAATGACCCTTTTTTGGCAAAGTGCCTAGCTGTAGTTTTTTAACCCTAGCTCTGCTGGCAACTAGGGAAACCTAGCAAACCTATACATTTTTGAAAACTAGACATCCAGGGGAATCCAGGATAGGGTGACTTGACTGCCTCCCTCCAGGTTCTGTTACCGAGAATCCCTTGCAAACCAAAATTGTCAAAAAAAACACATTTTCCTTACATTTCTGTGGTGCAAAGTTCTGGAATCTGCGTGGATCCACAAATTTCAACTCACCCCACATTCCCAAAAGTCATCAGAGAAAAATGGTACCTCACTTGCGTGGGTAGGCCAAGTACCCGTGACATGAAATGGCGCAAAATGCAACGTGGACACACCACAATTTCACACTGAAAAATGACCCTTTTTTGGCAAAGTGCCTAGCTGTAGTTTTTGAACCCTAGCTCTGCTGGCACATAGGGAAACCTAGCAAACCTATACATTTTTGAAAACTAGACACCGAGGGGAATGTAGGATGGGGTGAGTTGATTTCCTCCCTCCAGGTTCTGTCACCCAGATTCCCTTGCAAACCCAAAAAATTGTACAAAAAAAAAAGATTTCCTCACATTTCTGTGGTGGAAAGTTCTGAAATCTGCGTGGATCCACAAATTTCCACTCACCCCACATTCCCAAAAGTCATCAGAGAAAAATGGTACCTCATTTGCGTGGGTAGGCCAAGTACCCGTGACATGAAATGGCGCAAAATGCAACGTGGACACACCACAATTTCGCACTGAAAAATGACCCTTTTTTGGCAAAGTGCCTAGCTGTAGTTTTTGAACCCTAGCTCTGCTGGCAACTAGGGAAACCTAGCAAACCTATACATTTTTGAAAACTAGACATCGAGGGGATTCCAGGATGGGGTGACTTGACTGCCTCCTTCCAGGTTCTGTTACCCAGAATCCCTTGCAAACCAAAATTGTCAAAAAAACCCACATTTTCTTCACATTTCTGTGGTGGAAAGTTCTGGAATCTGGGTGGATCCACAAAATTCCACTCACCCCGCATTCCCCAAAGTCTTCCGAGAAAAATGGTACCTCACTTGCGTGGGTAGGCCTAGTGCCCGCGACACGAAACGGCGCAAAATGCAATCTGACACACCACAATTTCACTGTGAAAAATGACCCTTTTTTGGCAAAGTGCCTAGCTGTAGTTTTTGAACCCTAGCTCTGCTGGCACCTAGGGAAACCTAGCAAACCTATACATTTTTTAAAACTAGACACCCAGGGGAATCTAGGATGGGGTGAGTTGATTTCCTCCCTCCAGGATCTGTCACCCAGATTCCCTTGCAAACCAAAAAAATTGTACAAAAAAAAAAAAATTCCTCACATTTCTGTGGTGGAAAGTTCTGAAATCAGCGTGGATCCACAAATTTCCACTCACCCCACATTCCCAAAAGTCATCAGAGAAAAATGGTACCTCACTTGCGTGGGTAGGCCAAGTACCCGTGACATGAAATGGCGTAAAATGCAACGTGGGCACACCACAATTTCACACTGAAAAATGACCCTTTTTTGGCAAAGTGCCTAGCTGTAGTTTTTGAACCCTAGCTCTGCTGGCAACTAGGGAAACCTAGCAAGCCTATACATTTTTAAAAACTAGACATCCAGGGGAATCCAGGATGGGGTGACTTGACTGCCTCCCTCCAGGTTCTGTTACCCAGAATCCCTTGCAAACCAAAATTGTCAAAACAAAAAAAACATATTTTCTTCACATTTCTGTGGTGGAAAGTTCTGGAATCTGCGTGGATCCACAAATTTCCACTCACCCCGCGTTCCCCAAAGTCTTCTGAGAAAAATGGTACCTCACTTGCATGGGTAGGCCAAGTATCCGTGACATGAAATGGCGCAAAATGCAACGTGGACACACCACAATTTCACACTGAAAAATGACCCTTTTTTGGCAAAGTGCCTAGCTGTAGTTTTTGAACCCTAGCTCTGCTGACATCTAGGGAAACCTAGCAAACCTATACATTTTTGAAAACTAGACACCCAGGGAAATCCAGGATGGGGTGAGTTGATTTCCTCCCTCCAGGTTCTGTTACCTAGATTCCCTTGCAAACCAAAAAAATTGTCCAAAAAAATACATTTTCCTCACATTTCTGTGGTGGAAAGTTCTGAAATCTGCGTGGATCCACAAATTTCCACTCACCCCACATTCCCAAAAGTCATCAGAGAAAAATGGTACCTCACTTGCGTGGGTAGGCCAAGTACCCGTGACATGAAATGGCGCAAAATGTAATGTGGACACACCACAATTTCACACTGAAAAATGACCCTTTTTTGGCAAAGTGGCTAGCTGTAGTTTTTTAACCCTAGCTCTGCTGGCACCTAGGGAAAGCTAGCAAACCTATACATTTTTCAAAACTAGACAACCTTGGGCATCCATGATAGGGTGTCTTGACTGCCTTCCTATATGTACTGTTACCCAGAATCCCGTGCAAACCAAAAAAATAGTCAAAAAACCCATATTTTCCTCACATTTCTGTGGTGGAAAGTTCTGGAATCTGCGTGGATCCACCAATGTCCACTCACCCCGCTTTCCCCAAAGTCTTCTGAGAAAAATGGTACCTCACTTGCGTAGGTAGGCCTAGTGCCCGCAGGATGAAACGGCGCAAAATGCAACGTGGACACACCACAATTTCACAGTGAAAAATGACCCTCTTTTTGCAAAGTGCCTAGCTGTAGATTTGAACCCTAGCTCTGCTGGCACCCAGGGAAACATAGCAACCCTATACATTTTTGAAAACTAGACACGCAGGGGAATCCAGGATGGGGTGACTTGACTGCCTCCCTCCAGGTTCTGTTACCCAGAATCCCTTGCAAACCAAAATTGTCAAAAAAAACACATTTTCCTTACATTTCTGTGGTGCAAAGTTCTGGAATCTGCGTGGATCCACAAATTTCTACTCACCCCACGTTCCCAAAAGTCGTCAGAGAAAAATGGTACCTCACTTGCGTGGGTAGGCCAAGTACCCGTGACATGAAATGGCGCAAAATGCAACGTGGACACACCACAATTTCACACTGAAAAATGACCCTTTTTTGGCAAAGTGCCTAGCTGTAGTTTTTGAACCCTAGCTCTGCTGACATCTAGGGAAACCTAGCAAACCTATATATTTTTGAAAACTAGACACCCAGGGAAATCCAGGATGGGGTGAGTTGATTTCCTCCCTCCAGGTTCTGTTACCCAGATTCCCTTGCAAACCAAAAAAATTGTCCAAAAAAATAAATTTTCCTCACATTTCTGTGGTGGAAAGTTCTGAAATCTGCGTGGAGCCACAAATTTCCACTCACCCCACATTCCCAAAAGTCATCAGAGAAAAATGGTACCTCACTTGCGTGGGTAGGTCAAGTACCCGTGATATGAAATGGCGCAAAATGTAACGTAGACACACCACAATTTCACACTGAAAAATGACCCTTTTTTGGCAAAGTGCCTAGCTGTAGTTTTTTAACCCTAGCTCTGCTGGCAACTAGGGAAACCTAGCAAACCTATACATTTTTGAAAACTAGACATCCAGGGGAATCCAGGATGGGGTGACTTGACTGCCTCCCTCCAGGTTCTGTTACCCAGTATCCCTTGCAAACCAAAATTGTAAAAAAAAAACATTTTCCTCACATTTCTGTGGTGGAAAGTTCTGAAATCTGCGTGGATCCACAAATTTCCACTCACCCCACGTTCCCCAAAGTCTTCCGAGAAAAATGGTACCTCACTTGCATGGGTAGGCCAAGTACCCGTGACATGAAATGGCGCAAAATGCAACGTGGGCACACCACAATTTCACACTGAAAAATGACCCTTTTTTGGCAAAGTGCCTAGCTGTAGTTTTTGAACCCTAGCTCTGCTGACATCTAGGGAAACCTAGCAAACCTATACATTTTTGAAAACTAGACACCCAGGGAAATCCAGGATGGGGTGAGTTGATTTCCTCCCTCCAGGTTCTGTTACCCAGATTCCCTTGCAAACCAAAAAAATTGTCCAAAAAAATAAATTTTCCTCACATTTCTGTGGTAGAAAGTTCTGAAATCTGCGTGGATCCACAAATTTCCACTCACCCCACATTCCCAAAAGTCATCAGAGAAAAATGGTTCCTCACTTGAGTGGGTAGGCCAAGTGCCCGTGACATGAAATGGCGCAAAATGTAACGTGGACACACCACAATTTCACACTGAAAAATGACCCTTTTTTGGCAAAGTGCCTAGCTGTAGTTTTTGAACCCTAGCTCTGCTGGCACCTAGTGAAAGCTAGAAAACCTATACATTTTTCAAAACTAGACAACGTGGGGAATCCATGATAGGGTGTCTTGACTGCCTTCCTCCATGTACTGTTACCCAGAATCCCGTGCAAACCAAAAAAATAGTCAAAAAACCCATATTTTCCTCACATTTCTGTGGTGGAAAGTTCTGGAATCTGCGTGGATCCACCAATGTCCACTCACCCCGCTTCCCCAAAGTCTTCTGAGAAAAATGGTACCTCACTTGCGTAGGTAGGCCTAGTGCCCGCAGGATGAAATGGCGCAAAATGCAACGTGGACACACCACAATTTCACAGTAAAAAATGACCCTCTTTTTGCAAAGTGCCTAGCTGTAGTTTTTGAACCCTAGCTCTGCTGGCACCCAGGGAAACCTAGCAAACCTATACATTTTTGAAAACTAGACATCCAGGGGAATCCAGGATGGGGTGACTTGACTGCCTCCCTCCAGGTTCTGTTACCCAGTATCCCTTGCAAACCAAAATTGTAAAAAAAAAACATTTTCCTCACATTTCTATGGTGGAAAGTTCTGGAATCTGCGTGGATCCACAAATTTCCACTCACCCCACGTTCCCAAAAGTCGTCAGAGAAAAATGGTACCTCACTTGCGTGGGTAGGCCAAGTACCCGTGACATGAAATGACGCAAAATGCAACGTGGACACACCACAATTTCACACTGAAAAATGACCCTTTTTTGGCAAAGTGCCTAGCTGTAGTTTTTGAACCCTAGCTCTGCTGGCACCCAGGGAAACCTAGCAAACCTATACATTTTTGAAAACTAGACATCCAGGGGAATCCAGGATGGGGTGACTTGACTGCCTCCCTCCAGGTTCTGTTACCCAGTATCCCTTGCAAACCAAAATTGTAAAAAAAAAACATTTTCCTCACATTTCTGTGGTGGAAAGTTCTGGAATCTGCGTGGATCCACAAATTTCCACTCACCCCACGTTCCCAAAAGTCGTCAGAGAAAAATGGTACCTCACTTGCGTGGGTAGGCCAAGTACCCGTGACATGAAATGACGCAAAATGCAACGTGGACACACCACAATTTCACACTGAAAAATGACCCTTTTTTGGCAAAGTGCCTAGCTGTAGTTTTTGAACCCTAGCTCTGCTGGCAACAAGGGAAACCTAGCAAACCTATACATTTTTGAAAACTAGACATCCAGGGGAATCCAGGATGGGGTGACTTGACTGCCTCCCTCCAGGTTCTGTTACCCAGAATCCCTTGCAAACCAAAATTGTCAAAAAAAACACATTTTCTTCACATTTCTGTGGTGGAAAGTTCAGGAACCTGCAAGGATCCACAAATTTCCACTCACTCCGCGTTCCCCAAAGTCTTCCGAGAAAAATGGTACCTCACTTGCATGGGTAGGCCAAGTACCCGTGACATGAAATGGCGCAAAATGCAACGTGGACACACCACAATTTCACACTGAAAAATGACCCTTTTTTGGCAAAGTGCCTAGCTGTAGTTTTTGAACCCTAGCTCTACTGACATCTAGGGAAACCTAGCAAACCTATACATTTTTTAAAACTAGACACCCAGGGAAATCCAGGATGGGGTGAGTTGATTTCCTCCCTCCAGGTTCTGTTACCCAGATTCCCTTGCAAACCAAAAAAATTGTCCCAAAAAATAAATTTTCCTCACATTTCTGTGGTGGAAAGTTCTGAAATCTGCGTGGATCCACAAATTTCCACTCACCCCACATTCCCAAAAGTCATCAGAGAAAAATGGTACCTCACTTGCGTGGGTAGGCCAAGTACGCGTGACATGAAATGGCGCAAAATGTAACGTGGACACACCACAATTTCACACTGAAAAATGACCCTTTTTTGGCAAAGTGCCTAGCTGCTGTTTTTGAACCCTAGCTCTGCTGGCACCTAGGGAAAGATAGCAAACCTATACATTTTTCAAAACTAGACAACCTGGGGAATCCATGATAGGGTGTCTTGACTGCCTTCCTCCATGTACTGTTACCCAGAATCCCGTGCAAACCAAACAAATAGTCAAAAAACCCATATTTTCCTCACATTTCTGTGGTGGAAAGTTCTGGAATCTGCGTAGATCCACCAATGTCCACTCACCCCGCTTTCCCCAAAGTCTTCTGAGAAAAATGGTACCTCACTTGCGTAGGTAGGCCTAGTGCCCGCAGGATGAAACGGCGCAAAATGCAACGTGGACACACCACAATTTCACAGTGAAAAATGACCCTCTTTTTGCAAAGTGCCTAGCTGTAGATTTGAACCCTAGCTCTGCTGGCACCCAGGGAAACATAGCAACCCTATACATTTTTGAAAACTAGACACGCAGGGGAATCCAGGATGGGGTGACTTGACTGCCTCCCTCCAGGTTCTGTTACCCAGAATCCCTTGCAAACCAAAATTGTCAAAAAAAACACATTTTCCTTACATTTCTGTGGTGCAAAGTTCTGGAATCTGCGTGGATCCACAAATTTCCACTCACCCCACGTTCCCAAAAGTCGTCAGAGAAAAATGGTACCTCACTTGCATGGGTAGGCCAAGTACCCGTGACATGAAATGGCGCAAAATGCAACGTGGACACACCACAATTTCACACTGAAAAATGACCCTTTTTTGGCAAAGTGCCTAGCTGTAGTTTTTGAACCCTAGCTCTGCTGGAAACTAGGGAAACCTAGCAAACCTATACATTTTTTAAAACTAGACATCCAGGGGAATCCAGGATGGGGTGACTTGACTGCCTCCCTCCATGTACTGTTACCCAGAATCCCGTGCAAACCAAAAAAATAGTCAAAAAACCCATATTTTCCTCACATTTCTGTGGTGGAAAGTTCTGGAATCTGCGTGGATCCACCAATGTCCACTCACCCCGCTTTCCCCAAAGTCTTCTAAGAAAAATGGTACCTCACTTGCGTAGGTAGGCCTAGTGCCCGCAGGATGAAACGGCGCAAAATGCAACGTGGACACACCACAATTTCACAGTGAAAAATGACCCTCTTTTTGCAAAGTGCCTAGCTGTAGATTTGAACCCTAGCTCTGCTGGCACCCAGGGAAACATAGCAACCCTATACATTTTTGAAAACTAGACACGCAGGGGAATCCAGGATGGGGTGACTTGACTGCCTCCCTCCAGGTTCTGTTACCCAGAATCCCTTGCAAACCAAAATTGTCAAAAAAAACACATTTTCCTTACATTTCTGTGGTGCAAAGTTCTGGAATCTGCGTGGATCCACAAATTTCTACTCACCCCACGTTCCCAAAAGTCGTCAGAGAAAAATGGTACCTCACTTGCGTGGGTAGGCCAAGTACCCGTGACATGAAATGGCGCAAAATGCAACGTGGACACACCACAATTTCACACTGAAAAATGACCCTTTTTTGGCAAAGTGCCTAGCTGTAGTTTTTGAACCCTAGCTCTGCTGACATCTAGGGAAACCTAGCAAACCTATATATTTTTGAAAACTAGACACCCAGGGAAATCCAGGATGGGGTGAGTTGATTTCCTCCCTCCAGGTTCTGTTACCCAGATTCCCTTGCAAACCAAAAAAATTGTCCCAAAAAATAAATTTTCCTCACATTTCTGTGGTGGAAAGTTCTGAAATCTGCGTGGAGCCACAAATTTCCACTCACCCCACATTCCCAAAAGTCATCAGAGAAAAATGGTACCTCACTTGCGTGGGTAGGTCAAGTACCCGTGATATGAAATGCCGCAAAATGTAACGTAGACACACCACAATTTCACACTGAAAAATGACCCTTTTTTGGCAAAGTGCCTAGCTGTAGTTTTTTAACCCTAGCTCTGCTGGCAACTAGGGAAACCTAGCAAACCTATACATTTTTGAAAACTAGACATCCAGGGGAATCCAGGATGGGGTGACTTGACTGCCTCCCTCCAGGTTCTGTTACCCAGTATTCCTTGCAAACCAAAATTGTAAAAAAAAAACATTTTCCTCACATTTCTGTGGTGGAAAGTTCTGAAATCTGCGTGGATCCACAAATTTCCACTCACCCCACATTCCCAAAAGTCATCAGAGAAAAATGGTTCCTCACTTGCGTGGGTAGGCCAAGTACCCGTGACATGAAATGGCGCAAAATGTAACGTGGACACACCACAATTTCACACTGAAAAATGACCCTTTTTTGGCAAAGTGCCTAGCTGTAGTTTTTGAACCCTAGCTCTGCTGGCACCTAGGGAAAGCTAGCAAACCTATACATTTTTCAAAACTAGACAACGTGGGGAATCCATGATAGGGTGTCTTGACTGCCTTCCTCCATGTACTGTTACCCAGAATCCCGTGCAAACCAAAAAAATAGTCAAAAAACCCATATTTTCCTCACATTTCTGTGGTGGAAAGTTCTGGAATCTGCGTGGATCCACCAATGTCCACTCACCCCGCTTTCCCCAAAATCTTCTGAGAAAAATGGTACCTCACTTGCGTAGGTAGGCCTAGTGCCCGCAGGATGAAATGGCGCAAAATGCAACGTGGACACACCACAATTCCACAGTAAAAAATGACCCTCTTTTTGCAAAGTGCCTAGCTGTAGTTTTTGAACCCTAGCTCTGCTGGCACCCAGGGAAACATAGCAACCCTATACATTTTTGAAAACTAGACACGCAGGGGAATCCAGGATGGGGTGACTTGACTGCCTCCCTCCAGGTTCTGTTACCCAGAATCCCTTGCAAACCAAAATTGTCAAAAAAAACACATTTTCCTTACATTTCTGTGGTGCAAAGCTCTGGAATCTGCGTGGATCCACAAATTTCCACTCACCCCACATTCCCAAAAGTCGTCAGAGAAAAATGGTACCTCACTTGCGTGGGTAGGCCTAGTGCCCGCGACACGAAACGGGGCAAAATGCAATCTGACACACCACAATTTCACTGTGAAAAATGACCCTTTTTTGGCAAAGTGCCTAGCTGTAGTTTTTGAACCCTAGCTCTGCTGGCACCTAGGGAAACCTAGCAAACCTATATATTTTTTAAAACTAGACACCCAGGGGAATCTAGGATGGGGTGAGTTGATTTCCTCCCTCCAGGTTCTGTCACCAAGATTTCCTTGCAAACCAAAAAAATTGTACAAAAAAATTAATTTTCGTCACATTTCTGTGGTGGAAAGTTCTGGAATCTGCGTGGAGCCACAAATTTCCACTCACCCCGCGTTCCCCAAAGTCATCAGAGAAAAATGGTACCTCATTTGCGTGGGTAGGCCAAGTACCCGTGACATGAAATGCCGCAAAATGTAACGTGGACACACCACAATTTCACACTGCCAAAAAAGGGTCATTTTTCAAAGTGCCTAGCTGTAGGTTTTTTAACCCTAGCTCTGCTGGCAACTAGGGAAACCTAGCAAACCTATACATTTTTGAAAACTAGACATCCAGGGGAATCCAGGATGGGGTGACTTGACTGCCTCCCTCCAGGTTCTGTTACCCAGTATCCCTTGCAAACCAAAATTGTAAAAAAAAAACATTTTCCTCACATTTCTGTGGTGGAAAGTTCTGGAATCTGCGTGGATCCACAAATTTCCACTCACCCCACGTTCCCAAAAGTCATCAGAGAAAAATGGTACCTCACTTACGTGGGTAGGCCAAGTACCCGTGACATGAAATGACGCAAAATGCAACGTGGACACACCACAATTTCACACTGAAAAATGACCCTTTTTTGGCAAAGTGCCTAGCTGTAGTTTTTGAACCCTAGCTCTGCTGGCAACAAGGGAAACCTAGCAAACCTATACATTTTTGAAAACTAGACATCCAGGGGAATCCAGGATGGGGTGACTTGACTGCCTCCCTCCAGGTTCTGTTACCCAGAATCCCTTGCAAACCAAAATTGTCAAAAAAAACACATTTTCTTCACATTTCTGTGGTGGAAAGTTCAGGATCCACAAATTTCCACTCACCCCGCGTTCCCCAAAGTCTTCCGAGAAAAATGGTACCTCACTTGCATGGGTAGGCCAAGTACCCGTGACATGAAATGGCGCAAAATGCAACGTGGACACACCACAATTTCACACTGAAAAATGACCCTTTTTTGGCAAAGTGCCTAGCTGTAGTTTTTGAACCCTAGCTCTGCTGACATCTAGGGAAACCTAGCAAACCTATACATTTTTGAAAACTAGACACCCAGGGAAATCCAGGATGGGGTGAGTTGATTTCCTCCCTCCAGGTTCTGTTACCCAGATTCCCTTGCAAACCAAAAAAATTGTCCAAAAAAATAAATTTTCCTCACATTTCTGTGGTGGAAAGTTCTGAAATCTGCGTGGATCCACAAATTTCCACTCACCCCACATTCCCAAAAGTCATCAGAAAAAAATGGTTCCTCACTTGCGTGGGTAGGCCAAGTACCCGTGACATGAAATGGCACAAAATGTAACGTGGACACACCACAATTTCACACTGAAAAATGACCCTTTTTTGGCAAAGTGCCTAGCTGTAGTTTTTGAACCCTAGCTCTGCTGGCACCTAGGGAAAGCTAGCAAACCTATATATTTTTGAAAACTAGACACCCAGGGAAATCCAGGATGGGGTGAGTTGGTTTCCTCCCTCCAGGTTCTGTTACCCAGATTCCCTTGCAAACCAAAAAAATTGCCCAAAAAAATAAATTTTCCTCACATTTCTGTGGTGGAAAGTTCTGAAATCTGCGTGGAGCCACAAATTTCCACTCACCCCACATTCCCAAAAGTCATCAGAGAAAAATGGTACCTCACTTGCGTGGGTAGGTCAAGTACCCGTGACATGAAATGGCGTAAAATGTAACGTGGACACACCACAATTTCACACTGAAAAATGACCCTTTTTTGGCAAAGTGCCTAGCTGTGGTTTTTGAACCCTAGCTCTGCTGACATCTAGGGAAACCTAGCAAACCTATACATTTTTGAAAACTAGACACCCAGGGAAATCCAGGATGGGGTGAGTTGATTTCCTCCCTCCAGGTTCTGTTACCCAGATTCCCTTGCAAACCCAAAACAAAAAATTGTCCAAAAAAATAAATTTTCCTCACATTTCTGTGGTGGAAAGTTCTGAAATCTGCGTGGAGCCACAAATTTCCACTCACCCCACATTCCCAAAAGTCATCAGAGAAAAATGGTACCTCACTTGCATGGGTAGGCCAAGTACCCGTGAAATGAAATGGCGCAAAATGCAACGTGGACACACCACAATTTCACACTGAAAAATGACCCTTTTTTGGCAAAGTGCCTGGCTGTAGTTTTTGAACCCTAGCTCTGCTGGCAACTAGGGAAACCTAGAAAACCTATACATTTTTTAAAACTAGACCACCTGGGGAATCCATGATTGGGTGTCTTGACTGCCTTCCTCCATGTACTGTTACCCAGAATCCCGTGCAAACCAAAAAAATAGTCAAAAAACCCATATTTTCCTCACATTTCTGTGGTGGAAAGTTCTGGAATCTGCGTGAATCCACCAATGTCCACTCACCCCGCTTTCCCCAAAGTCTTCTGAGAAAAATGGTACCTCACTTGGGTAGGTAGGCCTAGTGCCCGCAGGCTGAAACGGCGCAAAATGCAACGTGGACACACCACAATTTCACACTGAAAAATGACCCTTTTTTGGCAAAGTGCCTAGCTGTAGTTTTTGAACCCTAGCTCTGCTGGCACATAGGGAAACCTAGCAAACCTATACATTTTTGAAAACTAGACACCCAGGGGAATCTAGGATGGGGTGAGTTGATTTCCTCCCTCCAGGTTCTGTCACCCAGATTCCCTTGCAAACCAAAAAAATTGTACAAAAAAATAAATTTTCCTCACATTTCTGTGGTGGAAAGTTCTGAAATCTGCGTGGATCCACAAATTTCCACTCACCCCACATTCCCAAAAGTCATCAGAGAAAAATGGTACCTCACTTGCGTGGGTAGGCCAAGTACCAGTGACATGAAATGGCGCAAAATGCAACGTGGACACACCACAATTTCGCACTGAAAAATGACCCTTTTTTGGCAAAGTGCCTAGCTGTAGTTTTTGAACCCTAGCTCTGCTGGCAACTAGGGAAACCTAGCAAACCTATACATTTTTGAAAACTAGACATCCAGGGGAATCCAGGATGGGGTGACTTGACTGCCTCCTTCCAGGTTCTGTTACCCAGAATCCCTTGCAAACCAAAATTGTCAAAAAAACCCACATTTTCTTCACATTTCTGTGGTGGAAAGTTCTGGAATCTGGGTGGATCCACAAAATTCCACTCACCCCGCATTCCCCAAAGTCTTCCCAGAAAAATGGTATCTCACTTGCGTGGGTAGGCCTAGTGCCCACGACACGAAACGGCGCAAAATGCAATCTGACACACCACAATTTCACTGTAAAAAATGACCCTTTTTTGGCAAAGTGCCTAGCTGTAGTTTTTTAACCCTAGCTCTGCTGGCACCTAGGGAAACCTAGCAAACCTATACATTTTTTAAAACTAGACACCCAGGGGAATCTAGGATGGGGTGAGTTGATTTCCTCCCTCCAAGTTCTGTCACCCAGATTCCCTTGCAAACCAAAGAAATTGTACAAAAAAATAAATTTTCCTCACATTTCTGTGGTGGAAAGTTCTGAAATCAGCGAGGATCCACAAATTTCCACTCACCCCACATTCCCAAAAGTCATCAGAGAAAAATGGTACCTCACTTGCGTGGGTAGGCCAAGTACCCGTGACATGAAATGGCGTAAAATGCAACGTGGACACACCACAATTTCACACTGAAAAATGACCCTTTTTTGGCAAAGTGCCTAGCTGTAGTTTTTGAACCCTAGCTCTGCTGGCAACTAGGGAAACCTAGCAAGCCTATACATTTTTAAAAACTAGACATCCAGGGGAATCCAGGATGGGGTGACTTGACTGCCTCCCTCCAGGTTCTGTTACCCAGAATCCCTTGCAAACCAAAATTGTAAAAAAAAAACATTTTCCTCACATTTCTGTGGTGGAAAGTTCTGGAATCTGCGTGGATCCACAAATATCCACTCACCCCGCTTTCCCCAAAGTCATCAGAGAAAAATGGTACATCACTTGCGTGGGTAGGCCAAGTACCCGTGACATGAAATGGCGCAAAATGCAACGTGGACACACCACAATTTCACACTGAAAAATGACCCTTTTTTGGCAAAGTGCCTAGCTGTAGTTTTTGAACCCTAGCTCTGCTGGCAACAAGGGAAACCTAGCAAACCTATATATTTTTGAAAACTAGACACCCAGGGAAATCCAGGATGGGGTGAGTTGATTTCCTCCCTCCAGGTTCTGTTACCCAGATTCCCTTGCAAACCCAAAACAAAAAATTGTCCAAAAAAATAAATTTTCCTCACATTTCTGTGGTGGAAAGTTCTGAAATCTGCGTGGAGCCACAAATTTCCACTCACCCCACATTCCCAAAAGTCATCAGAGAAAAATGGTACCTCACTTGCATGGGTAGGCCAAGTACCCGTGAAATGAAATGGCGCAAAATGCAACGTGGACACACCACAATTTCACACTGAAAAATGACCCTTTTTTGGCAAAGTGCCTGGCTGTAGTTTTTGAACCCTAGCTCTGCTGGCAACTAGGGAAACCTAGAAAACCTATACATTTTTTAAAACTAGACCACCTGGGGAATCCATGATTGGGTGTCTTGACTGCCTTCCTCCATGTACTGTTACCCAGAATCCCGTGCAAACCAAAAAAATAGTCAAAAAACCCATATTTTCCTCACATTTCTGTGGTGGAAAGTTCTGGAATCTGCGTGAATCCACCAATGTCCACTCACCCCGCTTTCCCCAAAGTCTTCTGAGAAAAATGGTACCTCACTTGGGTAGGTAGGCCTAGTGCCCGCAGGCTGAAACGGCGCAAAATGCAACGTGGACACCCCAAAATTTCACACTGAAAAATGACCCTTTTTTGGCAAAGTGCCTAGCTGTAGTTTTTGAACCCTAGCTCTGCTGGCACATAGGAAAACCTAGCAAACCTATACATTTTTGAAAACTAGACACCCAGGGGAATCTAGGATGGGGTGAGTTGATTTCCTCCCTCCAGGTTCTGTCACCCAGATTCCCTTGCAAACCAAAAAAATTGTACAAAAAAATAAATTTTCCTCACATTTCTGTGGTGGAAAGTTCTGAAATCTGCGTGGATCCACAAATTTCCACTCACCCCACATTCCCAAAAGTCATCAGAGAAAAATGGTACCTCACTTGCGTGGGTAGGCCAAGTACCAGTGACATGAAATGGCGCAAAATGCAACGTGGACACACCACAATTTCGCACTGAAAAATGACCCTTTTTTGGCAAAGTGCCTAGCTGTAGTTTTTGAACCCTAGCTCTGCTGGCAACTAGGGAAACCTAGCAAACCTATACATTTTTGAAAACTAGACATCCAGGGGAATCCAGGATGGGGTGACTTGACTGCCTCCTTCCAGGTTCTGTTACCCAGAATCCCTTGCAAACCAAAATTGTCAAAAAAACCCACATTTTCTTCACATTTCTGTGGTGGAAAGTTCTGGAATCTGGGTGGATCCACAAAATTCCACTCACCCCGCATTCCCCAAAGTCTTCCCAGAAAAATGGTATCTCACTTGCGTGGGTAGGCCTAGTGCCCACGACACGAAACGGCGCAAAATGCAATCTGACACACCACAATTTCACTGTAAAAAATGACCCTTTTTTGGCAAAGTGCCTAGCTGTAGTTTTTTAACCCTAGCTCTGCTGGCACCTAGGGAAACCTAGCAAACCTATACATTTTTTAAAACTAGACACCCAGGGGAATCTAGGATGGGGTGAGTTGATTTCCTCCCTCCAGGTTCTGTTACCCAGATTCCCTTGCAAACCAAAAAAATTGTCCAAAAAAATAAATTTTCCTCACATTTCTGTGGTGGAAAGTTCTGAAATCGGCATGGAGCCACAAATTTCCACTCACCCCACATTCCCAAAAGTCATCAGAGAAAAATGGTACCTCACTTGCGTGGGTAGGTCAAGTACCTGTGACATGAAATGGCGCAAAATTTAACGTGGACACACCACAATTTCACACTGAAAAATGACCCTTTTTTGGCAAAGTGCCTAGCTGTAGTTTTTGAACCCTAGCTCTGCTGGCAACAAGGGAAACCTAGCAAACCTATACATTTTTGAAAACTAGACATCCAGGGGAATCCAGGATGGGGTGACTTGACTGCCTCCCTCCAGGTTCTGTTACCCAGAATCCCTTGCAAACCAAAATTGTCAAAAAAAACAAATTTTCCTCACATTTCTGTGGTGGAAAGTTCAGGAATCTGCGTGGATCCACAAATTTCCACTCACCCCGCGTTCCCCAAAGTCTTCCGAGAAAAATGGTACCTCACTTGCATGGGTAGGCCAAGTACCCGTGACATGAAATGGCGCAAAATGCAACGTGGACACACCACAATTTCACACTGAAAAATGACCCTTTTTTGGCAAAGTGCCTAGCTGTAGTTTTTGAACCCTAGCTCTGCTGACATCTAGGGAAACCTAGCAAACCTATACATTTTTGAAAACTAGACACCCAGGGAAATCCAGGATGGGGTGAGTTGATTTCCTCCCTCCAGGTTCTGTTACCCAGATTCCTTTGCAAACCAAAAAAATTGTCCAAAAAAATAAATTTTCCTCACATTTCTGTGGTGGAAAGTTCTGAAATCGGCGTGGATCCACAAATTTCCACTCACCCCACATTCCCAAAAGTCATCAGAGAAAAATGGTACCTCACTTGCGTGGGTAGGCCAAGTACCCGTGACATGAAATGGCGCAAAATGCAACGTGGACACACCACAATTTCGCACTGAAAAATGACCCTTTTTTGGCAAAGTGCCTAGCTGTAGTTTTTGAACCCTAGCTCTGCTGCCAACTAGGGAAACCTAGCAAACCTATACATTTTTGAAAACTAGACATCCAGGGGAATCCAGGATGGGGTGACTTGACTGCCTCCTTCCAGGTTCTGTTACCCAGAATCCCTTGCAAACCAAAATTGTCAAAAAAACCCACATTTTCTTCACATTTCTGTGGTGGAAAGTTCTGGAATCTGGGTGGATCCACAAAATTCCACTCACCCCGCATTCCCCAAAGTCTTCCCAGAAAAATGGTATCTCACTTGCGTGGGTAGGCCTAGTGCCCACGACACGAAACGGCGCAAAATGCAATCTGACACACCACAATTTCACTGTAAAAAATGACCCTTTTTTGGCAAAGTGCCTAGCTGTAGTTTTTTAACCCTAGCTCTGCTGGCACCTAGGGAAACCTAGCAAACCTATACATTTTTTAAAACTAGACACCCAGGGGAATCTAGGATGGGGTGAGTTGATTTCCTCCCTCCAAGTTCTGTCACCCAGATTCCCTTGCAAACCAAAGAAATTGTACAAAAAAATAAATTTTCCTCACATTTCTGTGGTGGAAAGTTCTGAAATCAGCGTGGATCCACAAATTTCCACTCACCCCACATTCCCAAAAGTCATCAGAGAAAAATGGTACCTCACTTGCGTGGGTAGGCCAAGTACCCGTGACATGAAATGGCGTAAAATGCAACGTGGACACACCACAATTTCACACTGAAAAATGACCCTTTTTTGGAAAAGTGCCTAGCTGTAGTTTTTGAACCCTAGCTCTGCTGGCAACTAGGGAAACCTAGCAAGCCTATACATTTTTAAAAACTAGACATCCAGGGGAATCCAGAATGGGGTGACTTGACTGCCTCCCTCCAGGTTCTGTTACCCAGAATCCCTTGCAAACCAAAATTGTAAAAAAAAAACATTTTCCTCACATTTCTGTGGTGGAAAGTTCTGGAATCTGCGTGGATCCACAAATATCCACTCACCCCGCGTTCCCCAAAGTCATCAGAGAAAAATGGTACATCACTTGCGTGGGTAGGCCAAGTACCCGTGACATGAAATGGCGCAAAATGCAACGTGGACACACCACAATTTCACACTGAAAAATGACCCTTTTTTGGCAAAGTGCCTAGCTGTAGTTTTTGAACCCTAGCTCTGCTGGCAACAAGGGAAACCTAGCAAACCTATATATTTTTGAAAACTAGACACCCAGGGAAAACCAGGATGGGGTGAGTTGATTTCCTCCCTCCAGGTTCTGTTACCCAGATTCCCTTGCAAACCAAAAAAATTGTCCCAAAAAATAAATTTTCCTCACATTTCTGTGGTGGAAAGTTCTGAAATCTGCGTGGATCCACAAATTTCCACTCACCCCACATTCCCAAAAGTCATCAGAGAAAAATGGTACCTCACTTGCGTGGGTAGGCCAAGTACGCGTGACATGAAATGGCGCAAAATGTAACGTGGACACACCACAATTTCACACTGAAAAATGACCCTTTTTTGGCAAAGTGCCTAGCTGCTGTTTTTGAACCCTAGCTCTGCTGGCACCTAGGGAAAGATAGCAAACCTATACATTTTTCAAAACTAGACAACCTGGGGAATCCATGATAGGGTGTCTTGACTGCCTTCCTCCATGTACTGTTACCCAGAATCCCGTGCAAACCAAACAAATAGTCAAAAAACCCATATTTTCCTCACATTTCTGTGGTGGAAAGTTCTGGAATCTGCGTAGATCCACCAATGTCCACTCACCCCGCTTTCCCCAAAGTCTTCTGAGAAAAATGGTACCTCACTTGCGTAGGTAGGCCTAGTGCCCGCAGGATGAAACGGCGCAAAATGCAACGTGGACACACCACAATTTCACAGTGAAAAATGACCCTCTTTTTGCAAAGTGCCTAGCTGTAGATTTGAACCCTAGCTCTGCTGGCACCCAGGGAAACATAGCAACCCTATACATTTTTGAAAACTAGACACGCAGGGGAATCCAGGATGGGGTGACTTGACTGCCTCCCTCCAGGTTCTGTTACCCAGAATCCCTTGCAAACCAAAATTGTCAAAAAAAACACATTTTCCTTACATTTCTGTGGTGCAAAGTTCTGGAATCTGCGTGGATCCACAAATTTCCACTCACCCCACGTTCCCAAAAGTCGTCAGAGAAAAATGGTACCTCACTTGCATGGGTAGGCCAAGTACCCGTGACATGAAATGGCGCAAAATGCAACGTGGACACACCACAATTTCACACTGAAAAATGACCCTTTTTTGGCAAAGTGCCTAGCTGTAGTTTTTGAACCCTAGCTCTGCTGGAAACTAGGGAAACCTAGCAAACCTATACATTTTTTAAAACTAGACATCCAGGGGAATCCAGGATGGGGTGACTTGACTGCCTCCCTCCATGTACTGTTACCCAGAATCCCGTGCAAACCAAAAAAATAGTCAAAAAACCCATATTTTCCTCACATTTCTGTGGTGGAAAGTTCTGGAATCTGCGTGGATCCACCAATGTCCACTCACCCCGCTTTCCCCAAAGTCTTCTAAGAAAAATGGTACCTCACTTGCGTAGGTAGGCCTAGTGCCCGCAGGATGAAACGGCGCAAAATGCAACATGGACACACCACAATTTCACAGTGAAAAATGACCCTCTTTTTGCAAAGTGCCTAGCTGTAGATTTGAACCCTAGCTCTGCTGGCACCCAGGGAAACATAGCAACCCTATACATTTTTGAAAACTAGACACGCAGGGGAATCCAGGATGGGGTGACTTGACTGCCTCCCTCCAGGTTCTGTTACCCAGAATCCCTTGCAAACCAAAATTGTCAAAAAAAACACATTTTCCTTACATTTCTGTGGTGCAAAGTTCTGGAATCTGCGTGGATCCACAAATTTCTACTCACCCCACGTTCCCAAAAGTCGTCAGAGAAAAATGGTACCTCACTTGCGTGGGTAGGCCAAGTACCCGTGACATGAAATGGCGCAAAATGCAACGTGGACACACCACAATTTCACACTGAAAAATGACCCTTTTTTGGCAAAGTGCCTAGCTGTAGTTTTTGAACCCTAGCTCTGCTGACATCTAGGGAAACCTAGCAAACCTATATATTTTTGAAAACTAGACACCCAGGGAAATCCAGGATGGGGTAAGTTGATTTCCTCCCTCCAGGTTCTGTTACCCAGATTCCCTTGCAAACCAAAAAAATTGTCCCAAAAAATAAATTTTCCTCACATTTCTGTGGTGGAAAGTTCTGAAATCTGCGTGGAGCCACAAATTTCCACTCACCCCACATTCCCAAAAGTCATCAGAGAAAAATGGTACCTCACTTGCGTGGGTAGGTCAAGTACCCGTGATATGAAATGCCGCAAAATGTAACGTAGACACACCACAATTTCACACTGAAAAATGACCCTTTTTTGGCAAAGTGCCTAGCTGTAGTTTTTTAACCCTAGCTCTGCTGGCAACTAGGGAAACCTAGCAAACCTATACATTTTTGAAAACTAGACATCCAGGGGAATCCAGGATGGGGTGACTTGACTGCCTCCCTCCAGGTTCTGTTACCCAGTATTCCTTGCAAACCAAAATTGTAAAAAAAAAACATTTTCCTCACATTTCTGTGGTGGAAAGTTCTGAAATCTGCGTGGATCCACAAATTTCCACTCACCCCACATTCCCAAAAGTCATCAGAGAAAAATGGTTCCTCACTTGCGTGGGTAGGCCAAGTACCCGTGACATGAAATGGCGCAAAATGTAACGTGGACACACCACAATTTCACACTGAAAAATGACCCTTTTTTGGCAAAGTGCCTAGCTGTAGTTTTTGAACCCTAGCTCTGCTGGCACCTAGGGAAAGCTAGCAAACCTATACATTTTTCAAAACTAGACAACGTGGGGAATCCATGATAGGGTGTCTTGACTGCCTTCCTCCATGTACTGTTACCCAGAATCCCGTGCAAACCAAAAAAATAGTCAAAAAACCCATATTTTCCTCACATTTCTGTGGTGGAAAGTTCTGGAATCTGCGTGGATCCACCAATGTCCACTCACCCCGCTTTCCCCAAAGTCTTCTGAGAAAAATGGTACCTCACTTGCGTAGGTAGGCCTAGTGCCCGCAGGATGAAATGGCGCAAAATGCAACGTGGACACACCACAATTCCACAGTAAAAAATGACCCTCTTTTTGCAAAGTGCCTAGCTGTAGTTTTTGAACCCTAGCTCTGCTGGCACCCAGGGAAACATAGCAACCCTATACATTTTTGAAAACTAGACACGCAGGGGAATCCAGGATGGGGTGACTTGACTGCCTCCCTCCAGGTTCTGTTACCCAGAATCCCTTGCAAACCAAAATTGTCAAAAAAAACACATTTTCCTTACATTTCTGTGGTGCAAAGCTCTGGAATCTGCGTGGATCCACAAATTTCCACTCACCCCACATTCCCAAAAGTCGTCAGAGAAAAATGGTACCTCACTTGCGTGGGTAGGCCTAGTGCCCGCGACACGAAACGGGGCAAAATGCAATCTGACACACCACAATTTCACTGTGAAAAATGACCCTTTTTTGGCAAAGTGCCTAGCTGTAGTTTTTGAACCCTAGCTCTGCTGGCACCTAGGGAAACCTAGCAAACCTATATAGTTTTTTAAAACTAGACACCCAGGGGAATCTAGGATGGGGTGAGTTGATTTCCTCCCTCCAGGTTCTGTCACCAAGATTTCCTTGCAAACCAAAAGAATTGTACAAAAAAATTAATTTTCGTCACATTTCTGTGGTGGAAAGTTCTGGAATCTGCGTGGAGCCACAAATTTCCACTCACCCCGCGTTCCCCAAAGTCATCAGAGAAAAATGGTACCTCATTTGCGTGGGTAGGCCAAGTACCCGTGACATGAAATGCCGCAAAATGTAACGTGGACACACCACAATTTCACACTGCCAAAAAAGGGTCATTTTTCAAAGTGCCTAGCTGTAGGTTTTTTAACCCTAGCTCTGCTGGCAACTAGGGAAACCTAGCAAACCTATACATTTTTGAAAACTAGACATCCAGGGGAATCCAGGATGGGGTGACTTGACTGCCTCCCTCCAGGTTCTGTTACCCAGTATCCCTTGCAAACCAAAATTGTAAAAAAAAAACATTTTCCTCACATTTCTGTGGTGGAAAGTTCTGGAATCTGCGTGGATCCACAAATTTCCACTCACCCCACGTTCCCAAAAGTCATCAGAGAAAAATGGTACCTCACTTACGTGGGTAGGCCAAGTACCCGTGACATGAAATGACGCAAAATGCAACGTGGACACACCACAATTTCACACTGAAAAATGACCCTTTTTTGGCAAAGTGCCTAGCTGTAGTTTTTGAACCCTAGCTCTGCTGGCAACAAGGGAAACCTAGCAAACCTATACATTTTTGAAAACTAGACATCCAGGGGAATCCAGGATGGGGTGACTTGACTGCCTCCCTCCAGGTTCTGTTACCCAGAATCCCTTGCAAACCAAAATTGTCAAAAAAAACACATTTTCTTCACATTTCTGTGGTGGAAAGTTCAGGATCCACAAATTTCCACTCACCCCGCGTTCCCCAAAGTCTTCCGAGAAAAATGGTACCTCACTTGCATGGGTAGGCCAAGTACCCGTGACATGAAATGGCGCAAAATGCAACGTGGACACACCACAATTTCACACTGAAAAATGACCCTTTTTTGGCAAAGTGCCTAGCTGTAGTTTTTGAACCCTAGCTCTGCTGACATCTAGGGAAACCTAGCAAACCTATACATTTTTGAAAACTAGACACCCAGGGAAATCCAGGATGGGGTGAGTTGATTTCCTCCCTCCAGGTTCTGTTACCCAGATACCCTTGCAAACCAAAAAAATTGTCCAAAAAAATAAATTTTCCTCACATTTCTGTGGTGGAAAGTTCTGAAATCTGCGTGGATCCACAAATTTCCACTCACCCCACATTCCCAAAAGTCATCAGAAAAAAATGGTTCCTCACTTGCGTGGGTAGGCCAAGTACCCGTGACATGAAATGGCGCAAAATGTAACGTGGACACACCACAATTTCACACTGAAAAATGACCCTTTTTTGGCAAAGTGCCTAGCTGTAGTTTTTGAACCCTAGCTCTGCTGGCACCTAGGGAAAGCTAGCAAACCTATATATTTTTGAAAACTAGACACCCAGGGAAATCCAGGATGGGGTGAGTTGGTTTCCTCCCTCCAGGTTCTGTTACCCAGATTCCCTTGCAAACCAAAAAAATTGCCCAAAAAAATAAATTTTCCTCACATTTCTGTGGTGGAAAGTTCTGAAATCTGCGTGGAGCCACAAATTTCCACTCACCCCACATTCCCAAAAGTCATCAGAGAAAAATGGTACCTCACTTGCGTGGGTAGGTCAAGTACCCGTGACATGAAATGGCGTAAAATGTAACGTGGACACACCACAATTTCACACTGAAAAATGACCCTTTTTTGGCAAAGTGCCTAGCTGTGGTTTTTGAACCCTAGCTCTGCTGACATCTAGGGAAACCTAGCAAACCTATACATTTTTGAAAACTAGACACCCAGGGAAATCCAGGATGGGGTGAGTTGATTTCCTCCCTCCAGGTTCTGTTACCCAGATTCCCTTGCAAACCCAAAACAAAAAATTGTCCAAAAAAATAAATTTTCCTCACATTTCTGTGGTGGAAAGTTCTGAAATCTGCGTGGAGCCACAAATTTCCACTCACCCCACATTCCCAAAAGTCATCAGAGAAAAATGGTACCTCACTTGCATGGGTAGGCCAAGTACCCGTGAAATGAAATGGCGCAAAATGCAACGTGGACACACCACAATTTCACACTGAAAAATGACCCTTTTTTGGCAAAGTGCCTGGCTGTAGTTTTTGAACCCTAGCTCTGCTGGCAACTAGGGAAACCTAGAAAACCTATACATTTTTTAAAACTAGACCACCTGGGGAATCCATGATTGGGTGTCTTGACTGCCTTCCTCCATGTACTGTTACCCAGAATCCCGTGCAAACCAAAAAAATAGTCAAAAAACCCATATTTTCCTCACATTTCTGTGGTGGAAAGTTCTGGAATCTGCGTGAATCCACCAATGTCCACTCACCCCGCTTTCCCCAAAGTCTTCTGAGAAAAATGGTACCTCACTTGGGTAGGTAGGCCTAGTGCCCGCAGGCTGAAACGGCGCAAAATGCAACGTGGACACACCACAATTTCACACTGAAAAATGACCCTTTTTTGGCAAAGTGCCTAGCTGTAGTTTTTGAACCCTAGCTCTGCTGGCACATAGGGAAACCTAGCAAACCTATACATTTTTGAAAACTAGACACCCAGGGGAATCTAGGATGGGGTGAGTTGATTTCCTCCCTCCAGGTTCTGTCACCCAGATTCCCTTGCAAACCAAAAAAATTGTACAAAAAAATAAATTTTCCTCACATTTCTGTGGTGGAAAGTTCTGAAATCTGCGTGGATCCACAAATTTCCACTCACCCCACATTCCCAAAAGTCATCAGAGAAAAATGGTACCTCACTTGCGTGGGTAGGCCAAGTACCAGTGACATGAAATGGCGCAAAATGCAACGTGGACACACCACAATTTCGCACTGAAAAATGACCCTTTTTTGGCAAAGTGCCTAGCTGTAGTTTTTGAACCCTAGCTCTGCTGGCAACTAGGGAAACCTAGCAAACCTATACATTTTTGAAAACTAGACATCCAGGGGAATCCAGGATGGGGTGACTTGACTGCCTCCTTCCAGGTTCTGTTACCCAGAATCCCTTGCAAACCAAAATTGTCAAAAAAACCCACATTTTCTTCACATTTCTGTGGTGGAAAGTTCTGGAATCTGGGTGGATCCACAAAATTCCACTCACCCCGCATTCCCCAAAGTCTTCCCAGAAAAATGGTATCTCACTTGCGTGGGTAGGCCTAGTGCCCACGACACGAAACGGCGCAAAATGCAATCTGACACACCACAATTTCACTGTAAAAAATGACCCTTTTTTGGCAAAGTGCCTAGCTGTAGTTTTTTAACCCTAGCTCTGCTGGCACCTAGGGAAACCTAGCAAACCTATACATTTTTTAAAACTAGACACCCAGGGGAATCTAGGATGGGGTGAGTTGATTTCCTCCCTCCAAGTTCTGTCACCCAGATTCCCTTGCAAACCAAAGAAATTGTACAAAAAAATAAATTTTCCTCACATTTCTGTGGTGGAAAGTTCTGAAATCAGCGAGGATCCACAAATTTCCACTCACCCCACATTCCCAAAAGTCATCAGAGAAAAATGGTACCTCACTTGCGTGGGTAGGCCAAGTACCCGTGACATGAAATGGCGTAAAATGCAACGTGGACACACCACAATTTCACACTGAAAAATGACCCTTTTTTGGCAAAGTGCCTAGCTGTAGTTTTTGAACCCTAGCTCTGCTGGCAACTAGGGAAACCTAGCAAGCCTATACATTTTTAAAAACTAGACATCCAGGGGAATCCAGGATGGGGTGACTTGACTGCCTCCCTCCAGGTTCTGTTACCCAGAATCCCTTGCAAACCAAAATTGTAAAAAAAAAACATTTTCCTCACATTTCTGTGGTGGAAAGTTCTGGAATCTGCGTGGATCCACAAATATCCACCCACCCCGCTTTCCCCAAAGTCATCAGAGAAAAATGGTACATCACTTGCGTGGGTAGGCCAAGTACCCGTGACATGAAATGGCGCAAAATGCAACGTGGACACACCACAATTTCACACTGAAAAATGACCCTTTTTTGGCAAAGTGCCTAGCTGTAGTTTTTGAACCCTAGCTCTGCTGGCAACAAGGGAAACCTAGCAAACCTATATATTTTTGAAAACTAGACACCCAGGGAAATCCAGGATGGGGTGAGTTGATTTCCTCCCTCCAGGTTCTGTTACCCAGATTCCCTTGCAAACCCAAAACAAAAAATTGTCCAAAAAAATAAATTTTCCTCACATTTCTGTGGTGGAAAGTTCTGAAATCTGCGTGGAGCCACAAATTTCCACTCACCCCACATTCCCAAAAGTCATCAGAGAAAAATGGTACCTCACTTGCATGGGTAGGCCAAGTACCCGTGAAATGAAATGGCGCAAAATGCAACGTGGACACACCACAATTTCACACTGAAAAATGACCCTTTTTTGGCAAAGTGCCTGGCTGTAGTTTTTGAACCCTAGCTCTGCTGGCAACTAGGGAAACCTAGAAAACATACATTTTTTAAAACTAGACCACCTGGGGAATCCATGATTGGGTGTCTTGACTGCCTTCCTCCATGTACTGTTACCCAGAATCCCGTGCAAACCAAAAAAATAGTCAAAAAACCCATATTTTCCTCACATTTCTGTGGTGGAAAGTTCTGGAATCAGCGTGAATCCACCAATGTCCACTCACCCCGCTTTCCCCAAAGTCTTCTGAGAAAAATGGTACCTCACTTGGGTAGGTAGGCCTAGTGCCCGCAGGCTGAAACGGCGCAAAATGCAACGTGGACACCCCACAATTTCACACTGAAAAATGACCCTTTTTTGGCAAAGTGCCTAGCTGTAGTTTTTGAACCCTAGCTCTGCTGGCACATAGGAAAACCTAGCAAACCTATACATTTTTGAAAACTAGACACCCAGGGGAATCTAGGATGGGGTGAGTTGATTTCCTCCCTCCAGGTTCTGTCACCCAGATTCCCTTGCAAACCAAAACAATTGTACAAAAAAATAAATTTTCCTCACATTTCTGTGGTGGAAAGTTCTGAAATCTGCGTGGATCCACAAATTTCCACTCACCCCACATTCCCAAAAGTCATCAGAGAAAAATGGTACCTCACTTGCGTGGGTAGGCCAAGTACCAGTGACATGAAATGGCGCAAAATGCAACGTGGACACACCACAATTTCGCACTGAAAAATGACCCTTTTTTGGCAAAGTGCCTAGCTGTAGTTTTTGAACCCTAGCTCTGCTGGCAACTAGGGAAACCTAGCAAACCTATACATTTTTGAAAACTAGACATCCAGGGGAATCCAGGATGGGGTGACTTGACTGCCTCCTTCCAGGTTCTGTTACCCAGAATCCCTTGCAAACCAAAATTGTCAAAAAAACCCACATTTTCTTCACATTTCTGTGGTGGAAAGTTCTGGAATCTGGGTGGATCCACAAAATTCCACTCACCCCGCATTCCCCAAAGTCTTCCCAGAAAAATGGTATCTCACTTGCGTGGGTAGGCCTAGTGCCCACGACACGAAACGGCGCAAAATGCAATCTGACACACCACAATTTCACTGTAAAAAATGACCCTTTTTTGGCAAAGTGCCTAGCTGTAGTTTTTTAACCCTAGCTCTGCTGGCACCTAGGGAAACCTAGCAAACCTATACATTTTTTAAAACTAGACACCCAGGGGAATCTAGGATGGGGTGAGTTGATTTCCTCCCTCCAGGTTCTGTTACCCAGATTCCCTTGCAAACCAAAAAAATTGTCCAAAAAAATAAATTTTCCTCACATTTCTGTGGTGGAAAGTTCAGGAATCTGCGTGGATCCACAAATTTCCACTCACCCCGCGTTCCCCAAAGTCTTCCGAGAAAAATGGTACCTCACTTGCATGGGTAGGCCAAGTACCCATGACATGAAATGGCGCAAAATGCAACGTGGACACACCACAATTTCACACTGAAAAATGACCCTTTTTTGGCAAAGTGCCTAGCTGTAGTTTTTGAACCCTAGCTCTGCTGACATCTAGGGAAACCTAGCAAACCTATACATTTTTGAAAACTAGACACCCAGGGAAATCCAGGATGGGGTGAGTTGATTTCCTCCCTCCAGGTTCTGTTACCCAGATTCCTTTGCAAACCAAAAAAATTGTCCAAAAAAATAAATTTTCCTCACATTTCTGTGGTGGAAAGTTCTGAAATCGGCGTGGATCCACAAATTTCCACTCACCCCACATTCCCAAAAGTCATCAGAGAAAAATGGTACCTCACTTGCGTGGGTAGGCCAAGTACCCGTGACATGAAATGGCGCAAAATGCAACGTGGACACACCACAATTTCGCACTGAAAAATGACCCTTTTTTGGCAAAGTGCCTAGCTGTAGTTTTTGAACCCTAGCTCTGCTGCCAACTAGGGAAACCTAGCAAACCTATACATTTTTGAAAACTAGACATCCAGGGGAATCCAGGATGGGGTGACTTGACTGCCTCCTTCCAGGTTCTGTTACCCAGAATCCCTTGCAAACCAAAATTGTCAAAAAAACCCACATTTTCTTCACATTTCTGTGGTGGAAAGTTCTGGAATCTGGGTGGATCCACAAAATTCCACTCACCCCGCATTCCCCAAAGTCTTCCCAGAAAAATGGTATCTCACTTGCGTGGGTAGGCCTAGTGCCCACGACACGAAACGGCGCAAAATGCAATCTGA
Organism: Triturus cristatus; assembly: GCF_964204655.1. Classification (NCBI taxonomy): domain Eukaryota; kingdom Metazoa; phylum Chordata; class Amphibia; order Caudata; family Salamandridae; genus Triturus; species Triturus cristatus. The sequence goes on along the minus strand of NC_140579.1, from coordinate 927,483,548 downwards.
CACACCACAATTTCACTGTAAAAAATGACCCTTTTTTGGCAAAGTGCCTAGCTGTAGTTTTTTAACCCTAGCTCTGCTGGCACCTAGGGAAACCTAGCAAACCTATACATTTTTTAAAACTAGACACCCAGGGGAATCTAGGATGGGGTGAGTTGATTTCCTCCCTCCAAGTTCTGTCACCCAGATTCCCTTGCAAACCAAAGAAATTGTACAAAAAAATAAATTTTCCTCACATTTCTGTGGTGGAAAGTTCTGAAATCAGCGTGGATCCACAAATTTCCACTCACCCCACATTCCCAAAAGTCATCAGAGAAAAATGGTACCTCACTTGCGTGGGTAGGCCAAGTACCCGTGACATGAAATGGCGTAAAATGCAACGTGGACACACCACAATTTCACACTGAAAAATGACCCTTTTTTGGAAAAGTGCCTAGCTGTAGTTTTTGAACCCTAGCTCTGCTGGCAACTAGGGAAACCTAGCAAGCCTATACATTTTTAAAAACTAGACATCCAGGGGAATCCAGAATGGGGTGACTTGACTGCCTCCCTCCAGGTTCTGTTACCCAGAATCCCTTGCAAACCAAAATTGTAAAAAAAAAACATTTTCCTCACATTTCTGTGGTGGAAAGTTCTGGAATCTGCGTGGATCCACAAATATCCACTCACCCCGCGTTCCCCAAAGTCATCAGAGAAAAATGGTACATCACTTGCGTGGGTAGGCCAAGTACCCGTGACATGAAATGGCGCAAAATGCAACGTGGACACACCACAATTTCACACTGAAAAATGACCCTTTTTTGGCAAAGTGCCTAGCTGTAGTTTTTGAACCCTAGCTCTGCTGGCAACAAGGGAAACCTAGCAAACCTATATATTTTTGAAAACTAGACACCCAGGGAAAACCAGGATGGGGTGAGTTGATTTCCTCCCTCCAGGTTCTGTTACCCAGATTCCCTTGCAAACCAAAAAAATTGTCCAAAAAAATAAATTTTCCTCACATTTCTGTGGTGGAAAGTTCTGAAATCGGCATGGAGCCACAAATTTCCACTCACCCCACATTCCCAAAAGTCATCAGAGAAAAATGGTACCTCACTTGCGTGGGTAGGTCAAATACCTGTGACATGAAATGGCGCAAAATTTAACGTGGACACACCACAATTTCACACTGAAAAATTACCCTTTTTTGGCAAAGTGCCTAGCTGTAGTTTTTGAACCCTAGCTCTGCTGGCAACAAGGGAAACCTAGCAAACCTATACATTTTTGAAAACTAACCATCCAGGGGAATCTAGGATGGGGTGACTTGACTGCCTCCCTCCAGGTTCTGTTACCCAGAATCCCTTGCAAACCAAAATTGTCAAAAAAAACACATTTTCTTCACATTTCTGTGGTGGAAAGTTCAGGAATCTGCGTGGATCCACAAATTTCCACTCACCCCGCGTTCCCCAAAGTCTTCCGAGAAAAATGGTACCTCACTTGCATGGGTAGGCCAAGTACCCGTGACATGAAATGGCGCAAAATGCAACGTGGACACACCACAATTTCACACTGAAAAATGACCCTTTTTTGGCAAAGTGCCTAGCTGTAGTTTTTGAACCCTAGCTCTGCTGACATCTAGGGAAACCTAGCAAACCTATACATTTTTGAAAACTAGACACCCAGGGAAATCCAGGATGGGGTGAGTTGATTTCCTCCCTCCAGGTTCTGTTACCCAGATTCCCTTGCAAACCAAATAAATTGTCCAAAAAAATAAATTTTCCTCACATTTCTGTGGTGGAAAGTTCTGAAATCTGCGTGGATCCACAAATTTCCACTCACCCCACATTCCCAAAAGTCATCAGAGAAAAATGGTTCCTCACTTGCGTGGGTAGGCCAAGTACCCGTGACATGAAATGGCGCAAAATGTAACGTGGACACACCACAATTTCACACTGAAAAATGACCCTTTTTTGGCAAAGTGCCTAGCTGTAGTTTTTGAACCCTAGCTCTGCTGGCACCTAGGGAAAGCTAGCAAACCTATATATTTTTGAAAACTAGACACCCAGGGAAATCCAGGATGGGGTGAGTTGGTTTCCTCCCTCCAGGTTCTGTTACCCAGATTCCCTTGCAAACCCAAAACAAAAAATTGTCCAAAAAAATAAATTTTCCTCACATTTCTGTGGTGGAAAGTTCTGAAATCTGCGTGGAGCCACAAATTTCCACTCACCCCACATTCCCAAAAGTCATCAGAGAAAAATGGTACCTCACTTGCGTGGGTAGGCCAAGTACCCGTGACATGAAATGGCGCAAAATGTAACGTGGACACACCACAATTTCACACTGAAAAATGACCCTTTTTTGGCAAAGTGCCTAGCTGTAGTTTTTGAACCCTAGCTCTGCTGGCACCTAGGGAAAGCTAGCAAACCTATATATTTTTAAAAACTAGACAACCTGGGGAATCCATGATAGGGTGTCTTGACTGCCTTCCTCCATGTACTGTTACCCAGAATCCCGGGCAAACCAAAAAAATAGTCAAAAAACCCATATTTTCCTCACATTTCTGTGGTGGAAAGTTCTGGAATCTGCGTGGATCCACCAATGTCCACTCACCCCGCTTTCCCCAAAGTCTTCTGAGAAAAATGGTACCTCACTTGCGTAGGTAGGCCTAGTGCCCGCAGGATGAAACGGCGCAAAATGCAACATGGACACACCACAATTTCACAGTGAAAAATGACCCTCTTTTTGCAAAGTGCCTAGCTGTAGTTTTTTAACCCTAGCTCTGCTGGCACCCAGGGAAACATAGCAACCCTATACATTTTTGAAAACTAGACACGCAGGGGAATCCAGGATGGGGTGACTTGACTGCCTCCCTCCAGGTTCTGTTACCCAGAATCCCTTGCAAACCAAAATTGTCAAAAAAACACATTTTCCTTACATTTCTGTGGTGCAAAGTTCTGGAATCTGCGTGGATCCACAAATTTCCACTCACCCCACATTCCCAAAAGTCGTCAGAGAAAAATGGTACCTCACTTGCATGGGTAGGCCAAGTACCCGTGACATGAAATGGCGCAAAATGCAACGTGGACACACCACAATTTCGCACTGAAAAATGACCCTTTTTTGGCAAAGTGCCTAGCTGTAGTTTTTGAACCCTAGCTCTGCTGGCAACTAGGGAAACCTAGCAAACCTATACATTTTTGAAAACTAGACATCCAGGGGAATCCAGGATGGGGTGACTTGACTGCCTCCCTCCAGGTTCTGTTACCCAGTATCCCTTGCAAACTAAAATTTAAAAAAAAAAAACATTTTCCTCACATTTCTGTTGTGGAAAGTTCTGGAATCTGCATGGATCCACAAATTTCCACTCACCCCACGTTCCCAAAAGTCGTCAGAGAAAAATGGTACCTCACTTGCGTGGGTAGGCCAAGTACCCGTGACATGAAATGGCGCAAAATGCAACGTGGACACACCACAATTTCACACTGAAAAATGACCCTTTTTTGGCAAAGTGCCTAGCTGTAGTTTTTGAACCCTAGCTCTGCTGGCAACAAGGGAAACCTAGCAAACCTATACATTTTTTAAAAATAGACATCCAGGGGAATCCAGGATGGGGTGACTTGACTGCCTCCCTCCAGGTTCTGTTACCCAGTATCCCTTGCAAACTAAAATTTAAAAAAAAAAACATTTTCCTCACATTTCTGTTGTGGAAAGTTCTGGAATCTGCATGGATCCACAAATTTCCACTCACCCCGCGTTCCCCAAAGTCTTCCGAGAAAAATGGTACCTCACTTGCATGGGTAGGCCAAGTACCCGTGACATGAAATGGCGCAAAATGCAACGTGGACACACCACAATTTCACACTGAAAAATGACCCTTTTTTGGCAAAGTGCCTAGCTGTAGTTTTTGAACCCTAGCTCTGCTGACATCTAGGGAAACCTAGCAAACCTATACATTTTTGAAAACTAGACACCCAGGGAAATCCAGGATGGGGTGAGTTGATTTCCTCCCTCCAGGTTCTGTTACCCAGATTCCCTTGCAAACCAAAAAAATTGTCCAAAAAAATAAATTTTCCTCACATTTCTGTGGTGGAAAGTTCTGAAATCTGCGTGGATCCACAAATTTCCACTCACCCCACATTCCCAAAAGTCATCAGAGAAAAATGGTTCCTCACTTGCGTGGGTAGGCCAAGTACCCGTGACATGAAATGGCGCAAAATGTAACGTGGACACACCACAATTTCACACTGAAAAATGACCCTTTTTTGGCAAAGTGCCTAGCTGTAGTTTTTGAACCCTAGCTCTGCTGGCACCTAGGGAAAGCTAGCAAACCTATATATTTTCGAAAACTAGACACCCAGGGAAATCCAGCATGGGGTGAGTTGGTTTCCTCCCTCCAGGTTCTGTTACCCAGATTCCCTTGCAAACCAAAAAAATTGCCAAAAAAAATAAATTTTCCTCACATTTCTGTGGTGGAAAGTTCTGAAATCTGCGTGGAGCCACAAATTTCCACTCACCCCACATTCCCAAAAGTCATCAGAGAAAAATGGTACCTCACTTGCGTGGGTAGGTCAAGTACCCGTGACATGAAATGGCGCAAAATGTAACGTGGACACACCACAATTTCACACTGAAAAATGACCCTTTTTTGGCAAAGTGCCTAGCTGTGGTTTTTGAACCCTAGCTCTGCTGACATCTAGGGAAACCTAGCAAACCTATACATTTTTGAAAACTAGACACCCAGGGAAATCCAGGATGGGGTGAGTTGATTTCCTCCCTCCAGGTTCTGTTACCCAGATTCCCTTGCAAACCCAAAACAAAAAATTGTCCAAAAAAATAAATTTTCCTCACATTTCTGTGGTGGAAAGTTCTGAAATCTGCGTGGAGCCACAAATTTCCACTCACCCCACATTCCCAAAAGTCATCAGAGAAAAATGGTACCTCACTTGCATGGGTAGGCCAAGTACCCGTGACATGAAATGGCGCAAAATGCAACGTGGACACACCACAATTTCACACTGAAAAATGACCCTTTTTTGGCAAAGTGCCTAGCTGTAGTTTTTGAACCCTAGCTCTGCTGGCAACTAGGGAAACCTAGCAAACCTATACATTTTTGAAAACTAGACCACCTGGGGAATCCATGATTGGGTGTCTTGACTGCCTTCCTCCATGTACTGTTACCCAGAATCCCGTGCAAACCAAAAAAATAGTCAAAAAACCCATATTTTCCTCACATTTCTGTGGTGGAAAGTTCTGGAATCTGCGTGAATCCACCAATGTCCACTCACCCCGCTTTCCCCAAAGTCTTCTGAGAAAAATGGTACCTCACTTGCGTAGGTAGGCCTAGTGCCCGCAGGCTGAAACGGCGCAAAATGCAACGTGGACACACCACAATTTCACACTGAAAAATGACCCTTTTTTGGCAAAGTGCCTAGCTGTAGTTTTTGAACCCTAGCTCTGCTGGCACATAGGGAAACCTAGCAAACCTATACATTTTTGAAAACTAGACACCCAGGGGAATCTAGGATGGGGTGAGTTGATTTCCTCCCTCCAGGTTCTGTCACCCAGATTCCCTTGCAAACCAAAAAAATTGTACAAAAAAATAAATTTTCCTCACATTTCTGTGGTGGAAAGTTCTGAAATCTGCGTGGATCCACAAATTTCCACTCACCCCACATTCCCAAAAGTCATCAGAGAAAAATGGTACCTCACTTGCGTGGGTAGGCCAAGTACCCGTGACATGAAATGGCGCAAAATGCAACGTGGACACACCACAATTTCGCACTGAAAAATGACCCTTTTTTGGCAAAGTGCCTAGCTGTAGTTTTTGAACCCTAGCTCTGCTGGCAACTAGGGAAACCTAGAAAACCTATACATTTTTGAAAACTAGACATCCAGGGGAATCCAGGATGGGGTGACTTGACTGCCTCCTTCCAGGTTCTGTTACCCAGAATCCCTTGCAAACCAAAATTGTCAAAAAAACCCACATTTTCTTCACATTTCTGTGGTGGAAAGTTCTGGAATCTGGGTGGATCCACAAAATTCCACTCACCCCGCATTCCCCAAAGTCTTCCGAGAAAAATGGTATCTCACTTGCGTGGGTAGGCCTAGTGCCCATGACACGAAACGGCGCAAAATGCAATCTGACACACCACAATTTCACTGTAAAAAATGACCCTTTTTTGGCAAAGTGCCTAGCTGTAGTTTTTGAACCCTAGCTCTGCTGGCACCTAGGGAAACCTAGCAAACCTATACATTTTTTAAAACTAGACACCCAGGGGAATCTAGGATGGGGTGAGTTGATTTCCTCCCTCCAAGTTCTGTCACCCAGATTCCCTTGCAAACCAAAAAAATTGTACAAAAAAATAAATTTTCCTCACATTTTTGTGGTGGAAAGTTCTGAAATCAGCGTGGATCCACAAATTTCCACTCACCCCACATTCCCAAAAGTCATCAGAGAAAAATGGTACCTCACTTGTGTGGGTAGGCCAAGTACCCGTGACATGAAATGGCGTAAAATGCAACGTGGACACACCACAATTTCACACTGAAAAATGACCCTTTTTTGGCAAAGTGCCTAGCTGTAGTTTTTGAACCCTAGCTCTGCTGGCAACTAGGGAAACCTAGCAAGCCTATACATTTTTAAAAACTAGACATCCAGGGGAATCCAGGATGGGGTGACTTGACTGCCTCCCTCCAGGTTCTGTTACCCAGAATCCCTTGCAAACCAAAATTGTAAAAAAAAAACATTATCCTCACATTTCTGTGGTGGAAAGTTCTGGAATCTGCGTAGATCCACAAATATCCACTCACCCCGCGTTCCCCAAAGTCATCAGAGAAAAATGGTACATCACTTGCGTGGGTAGGCCAAGTACCCGTGACATGAAATGGCGCAAAATGCAACGTGGACACACCACAATTTCACACTGAAAAATTACCCTTTTTTGGCAAAGTGCCTAGCTGTAGTTTTTGAACCCTAGCTCTGCTGGCACCTAGGGAAACCTAGCAAACCTATACATTTTTTAAAACTAGACACCCAGGGGAATCTAGGATGGGGTGAGTTGATTTCCTCCCTCCAGGTTCTGTTACCCAAATTCCCTTGCAAACCAAAAAAATAGTCAAAAAACCCATATTTTCCTCACATTTCTGTGGTGGAAAGTTCTGAAATCGGCATGGAGCCACAAATTTCCACTCACCCCACATTCCCAACAGTCATCAGAGAAAAATGGTACCTCACTTGCGTGGGTAGGCCAAGTACCCGTGACATGAAATGGCGCAAAATGCAACGTGGACACACCACAATTTCACACTGAAAAATGACCCTTTTTTGGCAAAGTGCCTAGCTGTAGTTTTTGAACCCTAGCTCTGCTGACATCTAGGGAAACCTAGCAAACCTATATATTTTTGAAAACTAGACACCCAGGGAAATCCAGGATGGGGTGAGTTGATTTCCTCCCTCCAGGTTCTGTTACCCAGATTCCCTTGCAAACCCAAAACAAAAAATTGTCCAAAAAAATAAATTTTCCTCACATTTCTGTGGTGGAAAGTTCTGAAATCTGCGTGGAGCCACAAATTTCCACTCACCCCACATTCCCAAAAGTCATCAGAGAAAAATGGTACCTCACTTGCATGGGTAGGCCAAGTACCCGTGACATGAAATGGCGCAAAATGCAACGTGGACACACCACAATTTCACACTGAAAAATGACCCTTTTTTGGCAAAGTGCCTAGCTGTAGTTTTTGAACCCTAGCTCTGCTGGCAACTAGGGAAACCTAGCAAACCTATACATTTTTGAAAACTAGACCACCTGGGGAATCCATGATTGGGTGTCTTGACTGCCTTCCTCCATGTACTGTTACCCAGAATCCCGTGCAAACCAAAAAAATAGTCAAAAAACCCATATTTTCCTCACATTTCTGTGGTGGAAAGTTCTGGAATCTGCGTGAATCCACCAATGTCCACTCACCCCGCTTTCCCCAAAGTCTTCTGAGAAAAATGGTACCTCACTTGCGTAGGTAGGCCTAGTGCCCGCAGGCTGAAACGGCGCAAAATGCAACGTGGACACACCACAATTTCACACTGAAAAATGACCCTTTTTTGGCAAAGTGCCTAGCTGTAGTTTTTGAACCCTAGCTCTGCTGGCACATAGGGAAACCTAGCAAACCTATACATTTTTGAAAACTAGACACCCAGGGGAATCTAGGATGGGGTGAGTTGATTTCCTCCCTCCAGGTTCTGTCACCCAGATTCCCTTGCAAACCAAAAAAATTGTACAAAAAAATTAATTTTCCTCACATTTCTGTGGTGGAAAGTTCTGAAATCTGCGTGGATCCACAAATTTCCACTCACCCCACATTCCCAAAAGTCATCAGAGAAAAATGGTACCTCACTTGCGTGGGTAGGCCAAGTACCCGTGACATGAAATGGCGCAAAATGCAACGTGGACACACCACAATTTCGCACTGAAAAATGACCCTTTTTTGGCAAAGTGCCTAGCTGTAGTTTTTGAACCCTAGCTCTGCTGGCAACTAGGGAAACCTAGCAAACCTATACATTTTTGAAAACTAGACATCCAGGGGAATCCAGGATGGGGTGACTTGACTGCCTCCTTCCAGGTTCTGTTACCCAGAATCCCTTGCAAACCAAAATTGTCAAAAAAACCCACATTTTCTTCACATTTCTGTGGTGGAAAGTTCTGGAATCTGGGTGGATCCACAAAATTCCACTCACCCCGCATTCCCCAAAGTCTTCCGAGAAAAATGGTATCTCACTTGCGTGGGTAGGCCTAGTGCCCATGACACGAAACGGCGCAAAATGCAATCTGACACACCACAATTTCACTGTAAAAAATGACCCTTTTTTAGCAAAGTGCCTAGCTGTAGTTTTTGAACCCTAGCTCTGCTGGCACCTAGGGAAACCTAGCAAACCTATACATTTTTTAAAACTAGACACCCAGGGGAATCTAGGATGGGGTGAGTTGATTTCCTCCCTCCAAGTTCTGTCACCCAGATTCCCTTGCAAACCAAAAAAATTTTACAAAAAAATAAATTTTCCTCACATTTTTGTGGTGGAAAGTTCTGAAATCAGCGTGGATCCACAAATTTCCACTCACCCCACATTCCCAAAAGTCATCAGAGAAAAATGGTACCTCACTTGCGTGGGTAGGCCAAGTACCCGTGACATGAAATGGCGTAAAATGCAACGTGGACACACCACAATTTCACACTGAAAAATGACCCTTTTTTGGCAAAGTGCCTAGCTGTAGTTTTTGAACCCTAGCTCTGCTGGCAACTAGGGAAACCTAGCAAGCCTATACATTTTTAAAAACTAGACATCCAGGGGAATCCAGGATGGGGTGACTTGACTGCCTCCCTCCAGGTTCTGTTACCCAGAATCCCTTGCAAACCAAAATTGTAAAAAAAAAACATTATCCTCACATTTCTGTGGTGGAAAGTTCTGGAATCTGCGTAGATCCACAAATATCCACTCACCCCGCGTTCCCCAAAGTCATCAGAGAAAAATGGTACATCACTTGCGTGGGTAGGCCAAGTACCCGTGACATGAAATGGCGCAAAATGCAACGTGGACACACCACAATTTCACACTGAAAAATGACCCTTTTTTGGCAAAGTGCCTAGCTGTAGTTTTTGAACCCTAGCTCTGCTGACATCTAGGGAAACCTAGCAAACCTATATATTTTTGAAAACTAGACACCCAGGGAAATCCAGGATGGGGTGAGTTGATTTCCTCCCTCCAGGTTCTGTTACCCAGATTCCCTTGCAAACCAAAAAAATAGTCAAAAAACCCATATTTTCCTCACATTTCTGTGGTGGAAAGTTCTGAAATCGGCATGGAGCCACAAATTTCCACTCACCCCACATTCCCAAAAGTCATCAGAGAAAAATGGTACCTCACTTGCGTGGGTAGGTCAAGTACCCGTGACATGAAATGGCGCAAAATGTAACGTGGACACACCACAATTTCACACTGAAAAATGACCCTTTTTTGGCAAAGTGCCTAGCTGTAGTTTTTGAACCCTAGCTCTGCTGGCACCTAGGGAAAGCTAGCAAACCTATACATTTTTCAAAACTAGACAACCTGGGGAATCCATGATAGGGTGTCTTGACTGCCTTCCTCCATGTACTGTTACCCAGAATCCCGTGCAAACCAAAAAAATAGTCAAAAAACCCATATTTTCCTCACATTTCTGTGGTGGAAAGTTCTGGAATCTGCGTGGATCCACCAATGTCCACTCACCCCGCTTTCCCCAAAGTCATCAGAGAAAAATGGTACATCACTTGCGTGGGTAGGCCAAGTACCCGTGACATGAAATGGCGCAAAATGCAACGTGGACACACCACAATTTCACACTGAAAAATGACCCTTTTTTGGCAAAGTGCCTAGCTGTAGTTTTTGAACCCTAGCTCTGCTGACATCTAGGGAAACCTAGCAAACCTATATATTTTTGAAAACTAGACACCCAGGGAAATCCAGGATGGGGTGAGTTGATTTCCTCCCTCCAGGTTCTGTTACCCAGATTCCCTTGCAAACCAAAAAAATTGTCCAAAAAAATAAATTTTCCTCACATTTCTGTGGTGGAAAGTTCTGAAATCGGCATGGAGCCACACATTTCCACTCACCCCACATTCCCAAAAGTCATCAGAGAAAAATGGTACCTCACTTGCGTGGGTAGGTCAAGTACCTGTGACATGAAATGGTGCAAAATTTAACGTGGACACACCACAATTTCACACTGAAAAATGACCCTTTTTTGGCAAAGTGCCTAGCTGTAGTTTTTGAACCCTAGCTCTGCTGGCAACAAGGGAAACATAGCAAACCTATACATTTTTGAAAACTAGACATCCAGGGGAATCCAGGATGGGGTGACTTGACTGCCTCCCTCCAGGTTCTGTTACCCAGAATCCCTTGCAAACCAAAATTGTCAAAAAAAAACACATTTTCTTCACATTTCTGTGGTGGAAAGTTCAGGAATCTGCGTGGATCCACAAATTTCCACTCACCCCGCGTTCCCCAAAGTCTTCCGAGAAAAATGGTACCTCACTTGCATGGGTAGGCCAAGTACCCGTGACATGAAATGGCGCAAAATGCAACGTGGACACACCACAATTTCACACTGAAAAATGACCCTTTTTTGGCAAAGTGCCTAGCTGTAGTTTTTGAACCCTAGCTCTGCTGACATCTAGGGAAACCTAGCAAACCTATACATTTTTGAAAACTAGACACCCAGGGAAATCCAGGATGGGGTGAGTTGATTTCATCCCTCCAGGTTCTGTTACCCAGATTCCCTTGCAAACCAAAAAAATTGTCCAAAAAAATAAATTTTCCTCACATTTCTGTGGTGGAAAGTTCTGAAATCTGCGTGGATCCACAAATTTCCACTCACCCCACATTCCCAAAAGTCATCAGAGAAAAATGGTTCCTCACTTGCGTGGGTAGGCCAAGTACCCGTGACATGAAATGGCGCAAAATGTAACGTGGACACACCACAATTTCACACTGAAAAATGACCCTTTTTTGGCAAAGTGCCTAGCTGTAGTTTTTGAACCCTAGCTCTGCTGGCACCTAGGGAAAGCTAGCAAACCTATATATTTTCGAAAACTAGACACCCAGGGAAATCCAGCATGGGGTGAGTTGGTTTCTTCCCTCCAGGTTCTGTTACCCAGATTCCCTTGCAAACCAAAAAAATTGCCAAAAAAAATAAATTTTCCTCACATTTCTGTGGTGGAAAGTTCTGAAATCTGCGTGGAGCCACAAATTTCCACTCACCCCACATTCCCAAAAGTCATCAGAGAAAAATGGTACCTCACTTGCGTGGGTAGGTCAAGTACCCGTGACATGAAATGGCGCAAAATGTAACGTGGACACACCACAATTTCACACTGAAAAATGACCCTTTTTTGGCAAAGTGCCTAGCTGTGGTTTTTGAACCCTAGCTCTGCTGACATCTAGGGAAACCTAGCAAACCTATACATTTTTGAAAACTAGACACCCAGGGAAATCCAGGATGGGGTGAGTTGATTTCCTCCCTCCAGGTTCTGTTACCCAGATTCCCTTGCAAACCCAAAACAAAAAATTGTCCAAAAAAATAAATTTTCCTCACATTTCTGTGGTGGAAAGTTCTGAAATCTGCGTGGAGCCACAAATTTCCACTCACCCCACATTCCCAAAAGTCATCAGAGAAAAATGGTACCTCACTTGCATGGGTAGGCCAAGTACCCGTGACATGAAATGGCGCAAAATGCAACGTGGACACACCACAATTTCACACTGAAAAATGACCCTTTTTTGGCAAAGTGCCTAGCTGTAGTTTTTGAACCCTAGCTCTGCTGGCAACTAGGGAAACCTAGCAAACCTATACATTTTTGAAAACTAGACCACCTGGGGAATCCATGATTGGGTGTCTTGACTGCCTCCTTCCAGGTTCTGTTACCCAGAATCCCGTGCAAACCAAAAAAATAGTCAAAAAACCCATATTTTCCTCACATTTCTGTGGTGGAAAGTTCTGGAATCTGCGTGAATCCACCAATGTCCACTCACCCCGCTTTCCCCAAAGTCTTCTGAGAAAAATGGTACCTCACTTGCGTAGGTAGGCCTAGTGCCCGCAGGCTGAAACGGCGCAAAATGCAACGTGGACACACCACAATTTCACACTGAAAAATGACCCTTTTTTGGCAAAGTGCCTAGCTGTAGTTTTTGAACCCTAGCTCTGCTGGCACATAGGGAAACCTAGCAAACCTATACATTTTTGAAAACTAGACACCCAGGGGAATCTAGGATGGGGTGAGTTGATTTCCTCCCTCCAGGTTCTGTCACCCAGATTCCCTTGCAAACCAAAAAAATTGTACAAAAAAATTAATTTTCCTCACATTTCTGTGGTGGAAAGTTCTGAAATCTGCGTGGATCCACAAATTTCCACTCACCCCACATTCCCAAAAGTCATCAGAGAAAAATGGTACCTCACTTGCGTGGGTAGGCCAAGTACCCGTGACATGAAATGGCGCAAAATGCAACGTGGACACACCACAATTTCGCACTGAAAAATGACCCTTTTTTGGCAAAGTGCCTAGCTGTAGTTTTTGAACCCTAGCTCTGCTGGCAACTAGGGAAACCTAGCAAACCTATACATTTTTGAAAACTAGACATCCAGGGGAATCCAGGATGGGGTGACTTGACTGCCTCCTTCCAGGTTCTGTTACCCAGAATCCCTTGCAAACCAAAATTGTCAAAAAAACCCACATTTTCTTCACATTTCTGTGGTGGAAAGTTCTGGAATCTGGGTGGATCCACAAAATTCCACTCACCCCGCATTCCCCAAAGTCTTCCGAGAAAAATGGTATCTCACTTGCGTGGGTAGGCCTAGTGCCCATGACACGAAACGGCGCAAAATGCAATCTGACACACCACAATTTCACTGTAAAAAATGACCCTTTTTTGGCAAAGTGCCTAGCTGTAGTTTTTGAACCCTAGCTCTGCTGGCACCTAGGGAAACCTAGCAAACCTATACATTTTTTAAAACTAGACACCCAGGGGAATCTAGGATGGGGTGAGTTGATTTCCTCCCTCCAAGTTCTGTCACCCAGATTCCCTTGCAAACCAAAAAAATTGTACAAAAAAATAAATTTTCCTCACATTTTTGTGGTGGAAAGTTCTGAAATCAGCGTGGATCCACAAATTTCCACTCACCCCACATTCCCAAAAGTCATCAGAGAAAAATGGTACCTCACTTGCGTGGGTAGGCCAAGTACCCGTGACATGAAATGGCGTAAAATGCAACGTGGACACACCACAATTTCACACTGAAAAATGACCCTTTTTTGGCAAAGTGCCTAGCTGTAGTTTTTGAACCCTAGCTCTGCTGGCAACTAGGGAAACCTAGCAAGCCTATACATTTTTAAAAACTAGACATCCAGGGGAATCCAGGATGGGGTGACTTGACTGCCTCCCTCCAGGTTCTGTTACCCAGAATCCCTTGCAAACCAAAATTGTAAAAAAAAAACATTATCCTCACATTTCTGTGGTGGAAAGTTCTGGAATCTGCGTAGATCCACAAATATCCACTCACCCCGCGTTCCCCAAAGTCATCAGAGAAAAATGGTACATCACTTGCGTGGGTAGGCCAAGTACCCGTGACATGAAATGGCGCAAAATGCAACGTGGACACACCACAATTTCACACTGAAAAATGACCCTTTTTTGGCAAAGTGCCTAGCTGTAGTTTTTGAACCCTAGCTCTGCTGACATCTAGGGAAACCTAGCAAACCTATATATTTTTGAAAACTAGACACCCAGGGAAATCCAGGATGGGGTGAGTTGATTTCCTCCCTCCAGGTTCTGTTACCCAGATTCCCTTGCAAACCAAAAAAATAGTCAAAAAACCCATATTTTCCTCACATTTCTGTGGTGGAAAGTTCTGAAATCGGCATGGAGCCACAAATTTCCACTCACCCCACATTCCCAAAAGTCATCAGAGAAAAATGGTACCTCACTTGCGTGGGTAGGTCAAGTACCCGTGACATGAAATGGCGCAAAATGTAACGTGGACACACCACAATTTCACACTGAAAAATGACCCTTTTTTGGCAAAGTGCCTAGCTGTAGTTTTTGAACCCTAGCTCTGCTGGCACCTAGGGAAAGCTAGCAAACCTATACATTTTTCAAAACTAGACAACCTGGGGAATCCATGATAGGGTGTCTTGACTGCCTTCCTCCATGTACTGTTACCCAGAATCCCGTGCAAACCAAAAAAATAGTCAAAAAACCCATATTTTCCTCACATTTCTGTGGTGGAAAGTTCTGGAATCTGCGTGGATCCACCAATGTCCACTCACCCCGCTTTCCCCAAAGTCATCAGAGAAAAATGGTACATCACTTGCGTGGGTAGGCCAAGTACCCGTGACATGAAATGGCGCAAAATGCAACGTGGACACACCACAATTTCACACTGAAAAATGACCCTTTTTTGGCAAAGTGCCTAGCTGTAGTTTTTGAACCCTAGCTCTGCTGACATCTAGGGAAACCTAGCAAACCTATATATTTTTGAAAACTAGACACCCAGGGAAATCCAGGATGGGGTGAGTTGATTTCCTCCCTCCAGGTTCTGTTACCCAGATTCCCTTGCAAACCAAAAAAATTGTCCAAAAAAATAAATTTTCCTCACATTTCTGTGGTGGAAAGTTCTGAAATCGGCATGGAGCCACACATTTCCACTCACCCCACATTCCCAAAAGTCATCAGAGAAAAATGGTACCTCACTTGCGTGGGTAGGTCAAGTACCTGTGACATGAAATGGTGCAAAATTTAACGTGGACACACCACAATTTCACACTGAAAAATGACCCTTTTTTGGCAAAGTGCCTAGCTGTAGTTTTTGAACCCTAGCTCTGCTGGCAACAAGGGAAACCTAGCAAACCTATACATTTTTGAAAACTAGACATCCAGGGGAATCCAGGATGGGGTGACTTGACTGCCTCCCTCCAGGTTCTGTTACCCAGAATCCCTTGCAAACCAAAATTGTCAAAAAAAACACATTTTCTTCACATTTCTGTGGTGGAAAGTTCAGGAATCTGCGTGGATCCACAAATTTCCACTCACCCCGCGTTCCCCAAAGTCTTCCGAGAAAAATGGTACCTCACTTGCATGGGTAGGCCAAGTACCCGTGACATGAAATGGCGCAAAATGCAACGTGGACACACCACAATTTCACACTGAAAAATGACCCTTTTTTGGCAAAGTGCCTAGCTGTAGTTTTTGAACCCTAGCTCTGCTGACATCTAGGGAAACCTAGCAAACCTATACATTTTTGAAAACTAGACACCCAGGGAAATCCAGGATGGGGTGAGTTGATTTCCTCCCTCCAGGTTCTGTTACCCAGATTCCCTTGCAAACCAAAAAAATTGTCCAAAAAAATAAATTTTCCTCACATTTCTGTGGTGGAAAGTTCTGAAATCTGCGTGGATCCACAAATTTCCACTCACCCCACATTCCCAAAAGTCATCAGAGAAAAATGGTTCCTCACTTGCGTGGGTAGGCCAAGTACCCGTGACATGAAATGGCGCAAAATGTAACGTGGACACACCACAATTTCACACTGAAAAATGACCCTTTTTTGGCAAAGTGCCTAGCTGTAGTTTTTGAACCCTAGCTCTGCTGGCACCTAGGGAAAGCTAGCAAACCTATATATTTTCGAAAACTAGACACCCAGGGAAATCCAGCATGGGGTGAGTTGGTTTCCTCCCTCCAAGTTCTGTCACCCAGATTCCCTTGCAAACCAAAAAAATTGTACAAAAAAATAAATTTTCCTCACATTTTTGTGGTGGAAAGTTCTGAAATCAGCGTGGATCCACAAATTTCCACTCACCCCACATTCCCAAAAGTCATCAGAGAAAAATGGTACCTCACTTGCGTGGGTAGGCCAAGTACCCGTGACATGAAATGGCGTAAAATGCAACGTGGACACACCACAATTTCACACTGAAAAATGACCCTTTTTTGGCAAAGTGCCTAGCTGTAGTTTTTGAACCCTAGCTCTGCTGGCAACTAGGGAAACCTAGCAAGCCTATACATTTTTAAAAACTAGACATCCAGGGGAATCCAGGATGGGGTGACTTGACTGCCTCCCTCCAGGTTCTGTTACCCAGAATCCCTTGCAAACCAAAATTGTAAAAAAAAAACATTATCCTCACATTTCTGTGGTGGAAAGTTCTGGAATCTGCGTAGATCCACAAATATCCACTCACCCCGCGTTCCCCAAAGTCATCAGAGAAAAATGGTACATCACTTGCGTGGGTAGGCCAAGTACCCGTGACATGAAATGGCGCAAAATGCAACGTGGACACACCACAATTTCACACTGAAAAATGACCCTTTTTTGGCAAAGTGCCTAGCTGTAGTTTTTGAACCCTAGCTCTGCTGACATCTAGGGAAACCTAGCAAACCTATATATTTTTGAAAACTAGACACCCAGGGAAATCCAGGATGGGGTGAGTTGATTTCCTCCCTCCAGGTTCTGTTACCCAGATTCCCTTGCAAACCAAAAAAATAGTCAAAAAACCCATATTTTCCTCACATTTCTGTGGTGGAAAGTTCTGAAATCGGCATGGAGCCACAAATTTCCACTCACCCCACATTTCCAAAAGTCATCAGAGAAAAATGGTACCTCACTTGCGTGGGTAGGTCAAGTACCCGTGACATGAAATGGCGCAAAATGTAACGTGGACACACCACAATTTCACACTGAAAAATGACCCTTTTTTGGCAAAGTGCCTAGCTGTAGTTTTTGAACCCTAGCTCTGCTGGCACCTAGGGAAAGCTAGCAAACCTATACATTTTTCAAAACTAGACAACCTGGGGAATCCATGATAGGGTGTCTTGACTGCCTTCCTCCATGTACTGTTACCCAGAATCCCGTGCAAACCAAAAAAATAGTCAAAAAACCCATATTTTCCTCACATTTCTGTGGTGGAAAGTTCTGGAATCTGCGTGGATCCACCAATGTCCACTCACCCCGCTTTCCCCAAAGTCATCAGAGAAAAATGGTACATCACTTGCGTGGGTAGGCCAAGTACCCGTGACATGAAATGGCGCAAAATGCAACGTGGACACACCACAATTTCACACTGAAAAATGACCCTTTTTTGGCAAAGTGCCTAGCTGTAGTTTTTGAACCCTAGCTCTGCTGACATCTAGGGAAACCTAGCAAACCTATATATTTTTGAAAACTAGACACCCAGGGAAATCCAGGATGGGGTGAGTTGATTTCCTCCCTCCAGGTTCTGTTACCCAGATTCCCTTGCAAACCAAAAAAATTGTCCAAAAAAATAAATTTTCCTCACATTTCTGTGGTGGAAAGTTCTGAAATCGGCATGGAGCCACACATTTCCACTCACCCCACATTCCCAAAAGTCATCAGAGAAAAATGGTACCTCACTTGCGTGGGTAGGTCAAGTACCTGTGACATGAAATGGTGCAAAATTTAACGTGGACACACCACAATTTCACACTGAAAAATGACCCTTTTTTGGCAAAGTGCCTAGCTGTAGTTTTTGAACCCTAGCTCTGCTGGCAACAAGGGAAACCTAGCAAACCTATACATTTTTGAAAACTAGACATCCAGGGGAATCCAGGATGGGGTGACTTGACTGCCTCCCTCCAGGTTCTGTTACCCAGAATCCCTTGCAAACCAAAATTGTAAAAAAAAAACACATTTTCTTCACATTTCTGTGGTGGAAAGTTCAGGAATCTGCGTGGATCCACAAATTTCCACTCACCCCGCGTTCCCCAAAGTCTTCCGAGAAAAATGGTACCTCACTTGCATGGGTAGGCCAAGTACCCGTGACATGAAATGGCGCAAAATGCAACGTGGACACACCACAATTTCACACTGAAAAATGACCCTTTTTTGGCAAAGTGCCTAGCTGTAGTTTTTGAACCCTAGCTCTGCTGACATCTAGGGAAACCTAGCAAACCTATACATTTTTGAAAACTAGACACCCAGGGAAATCCAGGATGGGGTGAGTTGATTTCCTCCCTCCAGGTTCTGTTACCCAGATTCCCTTGCAAACCAAAAAAATTGTCCAAAAAAATAAATTTTCCTCACATTTCTGTGGTGGAAAGTTCTGAAATCTGCGTGGATCCACAAATTTCCACTCACCCCACATTCCCAAAAGTCATCAGAGAAAAATGGTTCCTCACTTGCGTGGGTAGGCCAAGTACCCGTGACATGAAATGGCGCAAAATGTAACGTGGACACACCACAATTTCACACTGAAAAATGACCCTTTTTTGGCAAAGTGCCTAGCTGTAGTTTTTGAACCCTAGCTCTGCTGGCACCTAGGGAAAGCTAGCAAACCTATATATTTTCGAAAACTAGACACCCAGGGAAATCCAGCATGGGGTGAGTTGGTTTCCTCCCTCCAGGTTCTGTTACCCAGATTCCCTTGCAAACCAAAAAAATTGCCAAAAAAAATAAATTTTCCT
The DNA here is from genome assembly GCF_964204655.1 of Triturus cristatus. Lineage (NCBI taxonomy): Eukaryota > Metazoa > Chordata > Amphibia > Caudata > Salamandridae > Triturus > Triturus cristatus. Next base: position 927,464,581 of record NC_140579.1, on the reverse strand, counting down.
CACATTTCTGTGGTGGAAAGTTCTGAAATCTGCGTGGAGCCACAAATTTCCACTCACCCCACATTCCCAAAAGTCATCAGAGAAAAATGGTACCTCACTTGCGTGGGTAGGTCAAGTACCCGTGACATGAAATGGCGCAAAATGTAACGTGGACACACCACAATTTCACACTGAAAAATGACCCTTTTTTGGCAAAGTGCCTAGCTGTGGTTTTTGAACCCTAGCTCTGCTGACATCTAGGGAAACCTAGCAAACCTATACATTTTTGAAAACTAGACACCCAGGGAAATCCAGGATGGGGTGAGTTGATTTCCTCCCTCCAGGTTCTGTTACCCAGATTCCCTTGCAAACCCAAAACAAAAAATTGTCCAAAAAAATAAATTTTCCTCACATTTCTGTGGTGGAAAGTTCTGAAATCTGCGTGGAGCCACAAATTTCCACTCACCCCACATTCCCAAAAGTCATCAGAGAAAAATGGTACCTCACTTGCATGGGTAGGCCAAGTACCCGTGACATGAAATGGCGCAAAATGCAACGTGGACACACCACAATTTCACACTGAAAAATGACCCTTTTTTGGCAAAGTGCCTAGCTGTAGTTTTTGAACCCTAGCTCTGCTGGCAACTAGGGAAACCTAGCAAACCTATACATTTTTGAAAACTAGACCACCTGGGGAATCCATGATTGGGTGTCTTGACTACCTTCCTCCATGTACTGTTACCCAGAATCCCGTGCAAACCAAATAAATAGTCAAAAAACCCATATTTTCCTCACATTTCTGTGGTGGAAAGTTCTGGCATCTGCGTGAATCCACCAATGTCCACTCACCCCGCTTTCCCCAAAGTCTTCTGAGAAAAATGGTACCTTACTTGCGTAGGTAGGCCTAGTGCCCGCAGGCTGAAACGGCGCAAAATGCAACGTGGACACACCACAATTTCACACTGAAAAATGACCCTTTTTTGGCAAAGTGCCTAGCTGTAGTTTTTGAACCCTAGCTCTGCTGCACATAGGGAAACCTAGCAAACCTATACATTTTTGAAAACTAGACACCCAGGGGAATCTAGGATGGGGTGAGTTGATTTCCTCCCTCCAGGTTCTGTCACCCAGATTCCCTTGCAAACCAAAAAAATTGTACAAAAAATTAATTTTCCTCACATTTCTGTGGTGGAAAGTTCTGAAATCTGCGTGGATCCACAAATTTCCACTCACCCCACATTCCCAAAAGTCATCAGAGAAAAATGGTACCTCACTTGCGTGGGTAGGCCAAGTACCCGTGACATGAAATGGCGCAAAATGCAACGTGGACACACCACAATTTCGCACTGAAAAATGACCCTTTTTTGGCAAAGTGCCTAGCTGTAGTTTTTGAACCCTAGCTCTGCTGGCAACTAGGGAAACCTAGCAAACCTATACATTTTTGAAAACTAGACATCCAGGGGAATCCAGGATGGGGTGACTTGACTGCCTCCTTCCAGGTTCTGTTACCCAGAATCCCTTGCAAACCAAAATTGTCAAAAAAACCCACATTTTCTTCACATTTCTGTGGTGGAAAGTTCTGGAATCTGGGTGGATCCACAAAATTCCACTCACCCCGCATTCCCCAAAGTCTTCCGAGAAAAATGGTATCTCACTTGCGTGGGTAGGCCTAGTGCCCATGACACGAAACGGCGCAAAATGCAATCTGACACACCACAATTTCACTGTAAAAAATGACCCTTTTTTGGCAAAGTGCCTAGCTGTAGTTTTTGAACCCTAGCTCTGCTGGCACCTAGGGAAACCTAGCAAACCTATACATTTTTTAAAACTAGACACCCAGGGGAATCTAGGATGGGGTGAGTTGATTTCCTCCCTCCAAGTTCTGTCACCCAGATTCCCTTGCAAACCAAAAAAATTGTACAAAAAAATAAATTTTCCTCACATTTTTGTGGTGGAAAGTTCTGAAATCAGCGTGGATCCACAAATTTCCACTCACCCCACATTCCCAAAAGTCATCAGAGAAAAATGGTACCTCACTTGCGTGGGTAGGCCAAGTACCCGTGACATGAAATGGCGTAAAATGCAACGTGGACACACCACAATTTCACACTGAAAAATGACCATTTTTTGGCAAAGTGCCTAGCTGTAGTTTTTGAACCCTAGCTCTGCTGGCAACTAGGGAAACCTAGCAAGCCTATACATTTTTAAAAACTAGACATCCAGGGGAATCCAGGATGGGGTGACTTGACTGCCTCCCTCCAGGTTCTGTTACCCAGAATCCCTTGCAAACCAAAATTGTAAAAAAAAAACATTATCCTCACATTTCTGTGGTGGAAAGTTCTGGAATCTGCGTAGATCCACAAATATCCACTCACCCCGCGTTCCCCAAAGTCATCAGAGAAAAATGGTACATCACTTGCGTGGGTAGGCCAAGTACCCGTGACATGAAATGGCGCAAAATGCAACGTGGACACACCACAATTTCACACTGAAAAATGACCCTTTTTTGGCAAAGTGCCTAGCTGTAGTTTTTGAACCCTAGCTCTGCTGACATCTAGGGAAACCTAGCAAACCTATATATTTTTGAAAACTAGACACCCAGGGAAATCCAGGATGGGGTGAGTTGATTTCCTCCCTCCAGGTTCTGTTACCCAGATTCCCTTGCAAACCAAAAAAATAGTCAAAAAACCCATATTTTCCTCACATTTCTGTGGTGGAAAGTTCTGAAATCGGCATGGAGCCACAAATTTCCACTCACCCCACATTCCCAAAAGTCATCAGAGAAAAATGGTACCTCACTTGCGTGGGTAGGCCAAGTACCCGTGACATGAAATGGCGCAAAATGCAACGTGGACACACCACAATTTCACACTGAAAAATGACCCTTTTTTGGCAAAGTGCCTAGCTGTAGTTTTTGAACCCTAGCTCTGCTGACATCTAGGGAAACCTACCAAACCTATATATTTTTGAAAACTAGACACCCAGGGAAATCCAGGATGGGGTGAGTTGATTTCCTCCCTCCAGGTTCTGTTACCCAGATTCCCTTGCAAACCCAAAACAAAAAATTGTCCAAAAAAATAAATTTTCCTCACATTTCTGTGGTGGAAAGTTCTGAAATCTGCGTGGAGCCACAAATTTCCACTCACCCCACATTCCCAAAAGTCATCAGAGAAAAATGGTACCTCACTTGCGTGGGTAGGTCAAGTACCCGTGACATGAAATGGCGCAAAATGTAACGTGGACACACCACAATTTCACACTGAAAAATGACCCTTTTTTGGCAAAGTGCCTAGCTGTGGTTTTTGAACCCTAGCTCTGCTGACATCTAGGGAAACCTAGCAAACCTATACATTTTTGAAAACTAGACACCCAGGGAAATCCAGGATGGGGTGAGTTGATTTCCTCCCTCCAGGTTCTGTTACCCAGATTCCCTTGCAAACCCAAAACAAAAAATTGTCCAAAAAAATAAATTTTCCTCACATTTCTGTGGTGGAAAGTTCTGAAATCTGCGTGGAGCCACAAATTTCCACTCACCCCACATTCCCAAAAGTCATCAGAGAAAAATGGTACCTCACTTGCATGGGTAGGCCAAGTACCCGTGACATGAAATGGCGCAAAATGCAACGTGGACACACCACAATTTCACACTGAAAAATGACCCTTTTTTGGCAAAGTGCCTAGCTGTAGTTTTTGAACCCTAGCTCTGCTGGCAACTAGGGAAACCTAGCAAACCTATACATTTTTTAAAACTAGACCACCTGGGGAATCCATGATTGGGTGTCTTGACTGCCTTCCTCCATGTACTGTTACCCAGAATCCCGTGCAAACCAAAAAAATAGTCAAAAAACCCATATTTTCCTCACATTTCTGTGGTGGAAAGTTCTGGAATCTGCGTGAATCCACCAATGTCCACTCACCCCGCTTTCCCCAAAGTCTTCTGAGAAAAATGGTACCTCACTTGCGTAGGTAGGCCTAGTGCCCGCAGGCTGAAACGGCGCAAAATGCAACGTGGACACACCACAATTTCACACTGAAAAATGACCCTTTTTTGGCAAAGTGCCTAGCTGTAGTTTTTGAACCCTAGCTCTGCTGCACATAGGGAAACCTAGCAAACCTATACATTTTTGAAAACTAGACACCCAGGGGAATCTAGGATGGGGTGAGTTGATTTCCTCCCTCCAGGTTCTGTCACCCAGATTCCCTTGCAAACCAAAAAAATTGTACAAAAAAATTAATTTTCCTCACATTTCTGTGGTGGAAAGTTCTGAAATCTGCGTGGATCCACAAATTTCCACTCACCCCACATTCCCAAAAGTCATCAGAGAAAAATGGTACCTCACTTGCGTGGGTAGGCCAAGTACCCGTGACATGAAATGGCGCAAAATGCAACGTGGACACACCACAATTTCGCACTGAAAAATGACCCTTTTTTGGCAAAGTGCCTAGCTGTAGTTTTTGAACCCTAGCTCTGCTGGCAACTAGGGAAACCTAGCAAACCTATACATTTTTGAAAACTAGACATCCAGGGGAATCCAGGATGGGGTGACTTGACTGCCTCCTTCCAGGTTCTGTTACCCAGAATCCCTTGCAAACCAAAATTGTCAAAAAAACCCACATTTTCTTCACATTTCTGTGGTGGAAAGTTCTGGAATCTGGGTGGATCCACAAAATTCCACTCACCCCGCATTCCCCAAAGTCTTCCGAGAAAAATGGTATCTCACTTGCGTGGGTAGGCCTAGTGCCCATGACACGAAACGGCGCAAAATGCAATCTGACACACCACAATTTCACTGTAAAAAATGACCCTTTTTTGGCAAAGTGCCTAGCTGTAGTTTTTGAACCCTAGCTCTGCTGGCACCTAGGGAAACCTAGCAAACCTATACATTTTTTAAAACTAGACACCCAGGGGAATCTAGGATGGGGTGAGTTGATTTCCTCCCTCCAAGTTCTGTCACCCAGATTCCCTTGCAAACCAAAAAAATTGTACAAAAAAATAAATTTTCCTCACATTTTTGTGGTGGAAAGTTCTGAAATCAGCGTGGATCCACAAATTTCCACTCACCCCACATTCCCAAAAGTCATCAGAGAAAAATGGTACCTCACTTGCGTGGGTAGGCCAAGTACCCGTGACATGAAATGGCGTAAAATGCAACGTGGACACACCACAATTTCACACTGAAAAATGACCCTTTTTTGGCAAAGTGCCTAGCTGTAGTTTTTGAACCCTAGCTCTGCTGGCAACTAGGGAAACCTAGCAAGCCTATACATTTTTAAAAACTAGACATCCAGGGGAATCCAGGATGGGGTGACTTGACTGCCTCCCTCCAGGTTCTGTTACCCAGAATCCCTTGCAAACCAAAATTGTAAAAAAAAAACATTATCCTCACATTTCTGTGGTGGAAAGTTCTGGAATCTGCGTAGATCCACAAATATCCACTCACCCCGCGTTCCCCAAAGTCATCAGAGAAAAATGGTACATCACTTGCGTGGGTAGGCCAAGTACCCGTGACATGAAATGGCGCAAAATGCAACGTGGACACACCACAATTTCACACTGAAAAATGACCCTTTTTTGGCAAAGTGCCTAGCTGTAGTTTTTGAACCCTAGCTCTGCTGACATCTAGGGAAACCTAGCAAACCTATATATTTTTGAAAACTAGACACCCAGGGAAATCCAGGATGGGGTGAGTTGATTTCCTCCCTCCAGGTTCTGTTACCCAGATTCCCTTGCAAACCAAAAAAATAGTCAAAAAACCCATATTTTCCTCACATTTCTGTGGTGGAAAGTTCTGAAATCGGCATGGAGCCACAAATTTCCACTCACCCCACATTCCCAAAAGTCATCAGAGAAAAATGGTACCTCACTTGCGTGGGTAGGCCAAGTACCCGTGACATGAAATGGCGCAAAATGCAACGTGGACACACCACAATTTCACACTGAAAAATGACCCTTTTTTGGCAAAGTGCCTAGCTGTAGTTTTTGAACCCTAGCTCTGCTGACATCTAGGGAAACCTAGCAAACCTATATATTTTTGAAAACTAGACACCCAGGGAAATCCAGGATGGGGTGAGTTGATTTCCTCCCTCCAGGTTCTGTTACCCAGATTCCCTTGCAAACCCAAAACAAAAAATTGTCCAAAAAAATAAATTTTCCTCACATTTCTGTGGTGGAAAGTTCTGAAATCTGCGTGGAGCCACAAATTTCCACTCACCCCACATTCCCAAAAGTCATCAGAGAAAAATGGTACCTCACTTGCATGGGTAGGCCAAGTACCCGTGACATGAAATGGCGCAAAATGCAACGTGGACACACCACAATTTCACACTGAAAAATGACCCTTTTTTGGCAAAGTGCCTAGCTGTAGTTTTTGAACCCTAGCTCTGCTGGCAACTAGGGAAACCTAGCAAACCTATACATTTTTGAAAACTAGACCACCTGGGGAATCCATGATTGGGTGTCTTGACTGCCTTCCTCCATGTACTGTTACCCAGAATCCCGTGCAAACTAAAAAAATAGTCAAAAAACCCATATTTTCCTCACATTTCTGTGGTGGAAAGTTCTGGAATCTGCGTGAATCCACCAATGTCCACTCACCCCGCTTTCCCCAAAGTCTTCTGAGAAAAATGGTACCTCACTTGCGTAGGTAGGCCTAGTGCCCGCAGGCTGAAACGGCGCAAAATGCAACGTGGACACACCACAATTTCACACTGAAAAATGACCCTTTTTTGGCAAAGTGCCTAGCTGTAGTTTTTGAACCCTAGCTCTGCTGGCACATAGGGAAACCTAGCAAACCTATACATTTTTGAAAACTAGACACCCAGGGGAATCTAGGATGGGGTGAGTTGATTTCCTCCCTCCAGGTTCTGTCACCCAGATTCCCTTGCAAACCAAAAAAATTGTACAAAAAAATTAATTTTCCTCACATTTCTGTGGTGGAAAGTTCTGAAATCTGCGTGGATCCACAAATTTCCACTCACCCCACATTCCCAAAAGTCATCAGAGAAAAATGGTACCTCACTTGCGTGGGTAGGCCAAGTACCCGTGACATGAAATGGCGCAAAATGCAACGTGGACACACCACAATTTCGCACTGAAAAATGACCCTTTTTTGGCAAAGTGCCTAGCTGTAGTTTTTGAACCCTAGCTCTGCTGGCAACTAGGGAAACCTAGCAAACCTATACATTTTTGAAAACTAGACATCCAGGGGAATCCAGGATGGGGTGACTTGACTGCCTCCTTCCAGGTTCTGTTACCCAGAATCCCTTGCAAACCAAAATTGTCAAAAAAACCCACATTTTCTTCACATTTCTGTGGTGGAAAGTTCTGGAATCTGGGTGGATCCACAAAATTCCACTCACCCCGCATTCCCCAAAGTCTTCCGAGAAAAATGGTATCTCACTTGCGTGGGTAGGCCTAGTGCCCATGACACGAAACGGCGCAAAATGCAATCTGACACACCACAATTTCACTGTAAAAAATGACCCTTTTTTGGCAAAGTGCCTAGCTGTAGTTTTTGAACCCTAGCTCTGCTGGCACCTAGGGAAACCTAGCAAACCTATACATTTTTTAAAACTAGACACCCAGGGGAATCTAGGATGGGGTGAGTTGATTTCCTCCCTCCAAGTTCTGTCACCCAGATTCCCTTGCAAACCAAAAAAATTGTACAAAAAAATAAATTTTCCTCACATTTTTGTGGTGGAAAGTTCTGAAATCAGCGTGGATCCACAAATTTCCACTCACCCCACATTCCCAAAAGTCATCAGAGAAAAATGGTACCTCACTTGCGTGGGTAGGCCAAGTACCCGTGACATGAAATGGCGCAAAATGCAACGTGGACACACCACAATTTCACACTGAAAAATGACCCTTTTTTGGCAAAGTGCCTAGCTGTAGTTTTTGAACCCTAGCTCTGCTGACATCTAGGGAAACCTAGCAAACCTATATATTTTTGAAAACTAGACACCCAGGGAAATCCAGGATGGGGTGAGTTGATTTCCTCCCTCCAGGTTCTGTTACCCAGATTCCCTTGCAAACCCAAAACAAAAAATTGTCCAAAAAAATAAATTTTCCTCACATTTCTGTGGTGGAAAGTTCTGAAATCTGCGTGGAGCCACAAATTTCCACTCACCCCACATTCCCAAAAGTCATCAGAGAAAAATGGTACCTCACTTGCATGAGTAGGCCAAGTACCCGTGACATGAAATGGCGCAAAATGCAACGTGGACACACCACAATTTCACACTGAAAAATGACCCTTTTTTGGCAAAGTGCCTAGCTGTAGTTTTTGAACCCTAGCTCTGCTGGCAACTAGGGAAACCTAGCAAACCTATACATTTTTGAAAACTAGACCACCTGGGGAATCCATGATTGGGTGTCTTGACTGCCTTCCTCCATGTACTGTTACCCAGAATCCCGTGCAAACCAAAAAAATAGTCAAAAAACCCATATTTTCCTCACATTTCTGTGGTGGAAAGTTCTGGAATCTGCGTGAATCCACCAATGTCCACTCACCCCGCTTTCCCCAAAGTCTTCTGAGAAAAATGGTACCTCACTTGCGTAGGTAGGCCTAGTGCCCGCAGGCTGAAACGGCGCAAAATGCAACGTGGACACACCACAATTTCACACTGAAAAATGACCCTTTTTTGGCAAAGTGCCTAGCTGTAGTTTTTGAACCCTAGCTCTGCTGGCACATAGGGAAACCTAGCAAACCTATACATTTTTGAAAACTAGACACCCAGGGGAATCTAGGATGGGGTGAGTTGATTTCCTCCCTCCAGGTTCTGTCACCCAGATTCCCTTGCAAACCAAAAAAATTGTACAAAAAAATTAATTTTCCTCACATTTCTGTGGTGGAAAGTTCTGAAATCTGCGTGGATCCACAAATTTCCACTCACCCCACATTCCCAAAAGTCATCAGAGAAAAATGGTACCTCACTTGCGTGGGTAGGCCAAGTACCCGTGACATGAAATGGCGCAAAATGCAACGTGGACACACCACAATTTCGCACTGAAAAATGACCCTTTTTTGGCAAAGTGCCTAGCTGTAGTTTTTGAACCCTAGCTCTGCTGGCAACTAGGGAAACCTAGCAAACCTATACATTTTTGAAAACTAGACATCCAGGGGAATCCAGGATGGGGTGACTTGACTGCCTCCTTCCAGGTTCTGTTACCCAGAATCCCTTGCAAACCAAAATTGTCAAAAAAACCCACATTTTCTTCACATTTCTGTGGTGGAAAGTTCTGGAATCTGGGTGGATCCACAAAATTCCACTCACCCCGCATTCCCCAAAGTCTTCCGAGAAAAATGGTATCTCACTTGCGTGGGTAGGCCTAGTGCCCATGACACGAAACGGCGCAAAATGCAATCTGACACACCACAATTTCACTGTAAAAAATGACCCTTTTTTGGCAAAGTGCCTAGCTGTAGTTTTTGAACCCTAGCTCTGCTGGCACCTAGGGAAACCTAGCAAACCTATACATTTTTTAAAACTAGACACCCAGGGGAATCTAGGATGGGGTGAGTTGATTTCCTCCCTCCAAGTTCTGTCACCCAGATTCCCTTGCAAACCAAAAAAATTGTACAAAAAAATAAATTTTCCTCACATTTTTGTGGTGGAAAGTTCTGAAATCAGCGTGGATCCACAAATTTCCACTCACCCCACATTCCCAAAAGTCATCAGAGAAAAATGGTACCTCACTTGCGTGGGTAGGCCAAGTACCCGTGACATGAAATGGCGTAAAATGCAACGTGGACACACCACAATTTCACACTGAAAAATGACCCTTTTTTGGCAAAGTGCCTAGCTGTAGTTTTTGAACCCTAGCTCTGCTGGCAACTAGGGAAACCTAGCAAGCCTATACATTTTTAAAAACTAGACATCCAGGGGAATCCAGGATGGGGTGACTTGACTGCCTCCCTCCAGGTTCTGTTACCCAGAATCCCTTGCAAACCAAAATTGTAAAAAAAAAACATTATCCTCACATTTCTGTGGTGGAAAGTTCTGGAATCTGCGTAGATCCACAAATATCCACTCACCCCGCGTTCCCCAAAGTCATCAGAGAAAAATGGTACATCACTTGCGTGGGTAGGCCAAGTACCCGTGACATGAAATGGCGCAAAATGCAACGTGGACACACCACAATTTCACACTGAAAAATGACCCTTTTTTGGCAAAGTGCCTAGCTGTAGTTTTTGAACCCTAGCTCTGCTGACATCTAGGGAAACCTAGCAAACCTATATATTTTTGAAAACTAGACACCCAGGGAAATCCAGGATGGGGTGAGTTGATTTCCTCCCTCCAGGTTCTGTTACCCAGATTCCCTTGCAAACCAAAAAAATAGTCAAAAAACCCATATTTTCCTCACATTTCTGTGGTGGAAAGTTCTGAAATCGGCATGGAGCCACAAATTTCCACTCACCCCACATTCCCAAAAGTCATCAGAGAAAAATGGTACCTCACTTGCATGGGTAGGTCAAGTAACCGTGACATGAAATGGCGCAAAATGTAACGTGGACACACCACAATTTCACACTGAAAAATTACCCTTTTTTGGCAAAGTGCCTAGCTGTAGTTTTTGAACCCTAGCTCTGCTGGCACCTAGGGAAAGCTAGCAAACCTATACATTTTTCAAAACTAGACAACCTGGGGAATCCATGATAGGGTATCTTGACTGCCTTCCTCCATGTACTGTTACCCAGAATCCCGTGCAAACCAAAAAAATAGTCAAAAAACCCATATTTTCCTCACATTTCTGTGGTGGAAAGTTCTGGAATCTGCGTGGATCCACCAATGTCCACTCACCCCGCTTTCCCCAAAGTCATCAGAGAAAAATGGTACATCACTTGCGTGGGTAGGCCAAGTACCCGTGACATGAAATGGCGCAAAATGCAACGTGGACACACCACAATTTCACACTGAAAAATGACCCTTTTTTGGCAAAGTGCCTAGCTGTAGTTTTTGAACCCTAGCTCTGCTGACATCTAGGGAAACCTAGCAAACCTATATATTTTTGAAAACTAGACACCCAGGGAAATCCAGGATGGGGTGAGTTGATTTCCTCCCTCCAGGTTCTGTTACCCAGATTCCCTTGCAAACCAAAAAAATTGTCCAAAAAAATAAATTTTCCTCACATTTCTGTGGTGGAAAGTTCTGAAATCGGCATGGAGCCACAAATTTCCACTCACCCCACATTCCCAAAAGTCATCAGAGAAAAATGGTACCTCACTTGCGTGGGTAGGTCAAGTACCTGTGACATGAAATGGCGCAAAATGTAACGTGGACACACCACAATTTCACACTGAAAAATGACCCTTTTTTGGCAAAGTGCCTAGCTGTAGTTTTTGAACCCTAGCTCTGCTGACATCTAGGGAAACCTAGCAAACCTATACATTTTTGAAAACTAGACACCCAGGGAAATCCAGGATGGGGTGAGTTGATTTCCTCCCTCCAGGTTCTGTTACCCAGATTCCCTTGCAAACCAAAAAAATTGTCCAAAAAAACAAATTTTCCTCACATTTCTGTGGTGGAAAGTTCTGAAATCTGCGTAGATCCACAAATTTCCACTCACCTCACATTCCCAAAAGTCATCAGAGAAAAATGGTACCTCACTTGCGTGGGTAGGCCAAGTACCCGTGACATGAAATGGCGTAAAATGCAACGTGGACACACCACAATTTCACACTGAAAAATGACCCTTTTTTGGCAAAGTGCCTAGCTGTAGTTTTTGAACACTAGCTCTGCTGGCAACTAGGGAAACCTAGCAAGCCTATACATTTTTAAAAACTAGACATCCAGGGGAATCCAGGATGGGGTGACTTGACTGATTCCCTCCAGGTTCTGTTACCCAGAATCCCTTGCAAACCAAAATTGTAAAAAAAAAACATTTTCCTCACATTTCTGTGGTGGAAAGTTCTGGAATCTGCGTGGATCCACAAATATCCACTCACCCCGCGTTCCCCAAAGTCATCAGAGAAAAATTGTACATCACTTGCGTGGGTAGGCCAAGTACCCGTGACATGAAATGGCGCAAAATGCAACGTGGACACACCACAATTTCACACTGAAAAATGACCCTTTTTTGGCAAAGTGCCTAGCTGTAGTTTTTGAACCCTAGCTCTGCTGGCAACAAGGGAAACCTAGCAAACCTATATATTTTTGAAAACTAGACACCCAGGGAAATCCAGGATGGGGTGAGTTGATTTCCTCCCTCCAGGTTCTGTTACCCAGATTCCCTTGCAAACCAAAAAAATTGTCCAAAAAAATAAATTTTCCTCACATTTCTGTGGTGGAAAGTTCTGAAATCGGCATGGAGCCACAAATTTCCACTCACCCCACATTCCCAAAAGTCATCAGAGAAAAATGGTACCTCACTTGCGTGGGTAGGTCAAGTACCTGTGACATGAAATGGCGCAAAATTTAACGTGGACACACCACAATTTCACACTGAAAAATGACCCTTTTTTGGCAAAGTGCCTAGCTGTAGTTTTTGAACCCTAGCTCTGCTGGCAACAAGGGAAACCTAGCAAACCTATACATTTTTGAAAACTAGACATCCAGGGGAATCCAGGATGGGGTGACTTGACTGCCTCCCTCCAGGTTCTGTTACCCAGAATCCCTTGCAAACCAAAATTGTCAAAAAAAAACACATTTTCTTCACATTTCTGTGGTGGAAAGTTCAGGAATCTGCGTGGATCCACAAATTTCCACTCACCCCGCGTTCCCCAAAGTCTTCCGAGAAAAATGGTACCTCACTTGCATGGGTAGGCCAAGTACCCGTGACATGAAATGGCGCAAAATGCAACGTGGACACACCACAATTTCACACTGAAAAATGACCCTTTTTTGGCAAAGTGCCTAGCTGTAGTTTTTGAACCCTAGCTCTGCTGACATCTAGGGAAACCTAGCAAACCTATACATTTTTTAAAGCTAGACACCCAGGGAAATCCAGGATGGGGTGAGTTGATTTCCTCCCTCCAGGTTCTGTTACCCAGATTCCCTTGCAAACCAAAAAAATTGTCCAAAAAAATAACTTTTCCTCACATTTCTGTGGTGGAAAGTTCTGAAATCTGCGTGGATCCACAAATTTCCACTCACCCCACATTCCCAAAAGTCATCAGAGAAAAATGGTACCTCACTTGCGTGGGTAGGTCAAGTACCTGTGACATGAAATGGCGCAAAATTTAACGTGGACACACCACAATTTCACACTGAAAAATGACCCTTTTTTGGCAAAGTGCCTAGCTGTAGTTTTTGAACCCTAGCTCTGCTGGCAACAAGGGAAACCTAGCAAACCTATACATTTTTGAAAACTAGACATCCAGGGGAATCCAGGATGGGGTGACTTGACTGCCTCCCTCCAGGTTCTGTTACCCAGAATCCCTTGCAAACCAAAATTGTCAAAAAAAAAACATATTTTCTTCACATTTCTGTGGTGGAAAGTTCAGGAATCTGCGTGGATCCACAAATTTCCACTCACCCCGCGTTCCCCAAAGTCTTCCGAGAAAATTGGTACCTCACTTGCATGGGTAGGCCAAGTACCCGTGACATGAAATGGCGCAAAATGCAACGTGGACACACCACAATTTCACACTGAAAAATGACCCTTTTTTGGCAAAGTGCCTAGCTGTAGTTTTTGAACCCTAGCTCTGCTGACATCTAGGGAAACCTAGCAAACCTATACATTTTTGAAAACTAGACACCCAGGGAAATCCAGGATGGGGTGAGTTGATTTCCTCCCTCCAGGTTCTGTTACCCAGATTCCCTTGCAAACCAAAAAAATTGTCCAAAAAAATAAATTTTCCTCACATTTCTGTGGTGGAAAGTTCTGAAATCTGCGTGGATCCACAAATTTCCACCCACCCCACATTCCCAAAAGTCATCAGAGAAAAATGGTTCCTCACTTGCGTGGGTAGGCCAAGTACCCGTGACATGAAATGGCGCAAAATGTAACGTGGACACACCACAATTTCACACTGAAAAATGACCCTTTTTTGGCAAAGTGCCTAGCTGTAGTTTTTGAACCCTAGCTCTGCTGGCACCTAGGGAAAGCTAGCAAACCTATATATTTTTGAAAACTAGACACCCAGGGAAATCCAGCATGGGGTGAGTTGGTTTCCTCCCTCCAGGTTCTGTTACCCAGATTCCCTTGCAAACCAAAAAAATTGCCCAAAAAAATAAATTTTCCTCACATTTCTGTGGTGGAAAGTTCTGAAATCTGCGTGGAGCCACAAATTTCCACTCACCCCACATTCCCAAAAGTCATCAGAGAAAAATGGTACCTCACTTGCGTGGGTAGGTCAAGTACCCGTGACATGAAATGGCGCAAAATGTAACGTGGACACACCACAATTTCACACTGAAAAATGACCCTTTTTTGGCAAAGTGCCTAGCTGTGGTTTTTGAACCCTAGCTCTGCTGACATCTAGGGAAACCTAGCAAACCTATACATTTTTGAAAACTAGACACCCAGGGAAATCCAGGATGGGGTGAGTTGATTTCCTCCCTCCAGGTTCTGTTACCCAGATTCCCTTGCAAACCCAAAACAAAAAATTGTCCAAAAAAATAAATTTTCCTCACATTTCTGTGGTGGAAAGTTCTGAAATCTGCGTGGAGCCACAAATTTCCACTCACCCCACATTCCCAAAAGTCATCAGAGAAAAATGGTACCTCACTTGCATGGGTAGGCCAAGTACCCGTGACATGAAATGGCGCAAAATGCAACGTGGACACACCACAATTTCACACTGAAAAATGACCCTTTTTTGGCAAAGTGCCTAGCTGTAGTTTTTGAACCCTAGCTCTGCTTGCAACTAGGGAAACCTAGAAAACCTATATATTTTTGAAAACTAGACCACCTGGGGAATCCATGATTGGGTGTCTTGACTGCCTTCCTCCATGTACTGTTACCCAGAATCCCGTGCAAACCAAAAAAATAGTCAAAAAACCAATATTTTCCTCACATTTCTGTGGTGGAAAGTTCTGGAATCTGCGTGAATCCACCAATGTCCACTCACCCCGCTTTCCCCAAAGTCTTCTGAGAAAAATGGTACCTCACTTGCGTAGGTAGGCCTAGTGCCCGCAGGCTGAAACGGCGCAAAATGCAACGTGGACACACCACAATTTCACACTGAAAAATGACCCTTTTTTGGCAAAGTGCCTAGCTGTAGTTTTTGAACCCTAGCTCTGCTGGCACATAGGGAAACCTAGCAAACCTATACATTTTTGAAAACTAGACACCCAGGGGAATCTAGGATGGGGTGAGTTGATTTCCTCCCTCCAGGTTCTGTCACCCAGATTCCCTTGCAAACCAAAAAAATTGTACAAAAAAATAAATTTTCCTCACATTTCTGTGGTGGAAAGTTCTGAAATCTGCGTGGATCCACAAATTTCCACTCACCCCACATTCCCAAAAGTCATCAGAGAAAAATGGTACCTCACTTGCGTGGGTAGGCCAAGTACCCGTGACATGAAATGGCGCAAAATGCAACGTGGACACACCACAATTTCGCACTGAAAAATGACCCTTTTTTGGCAAAGTGCCTAGCTGTAGTTTTTGAACCCTAGCTCTGCTGGCAACTAGGGAAACCTAGCAAACCTATACATTTTTGAAAACTAGACATCCAGGGGAATCCAGGATGGGGTGACTTGACTGCCTCCTTCCAGGTTCTGTTACCCAGAATCCCTTGCAAACCAAAATTGTCAAAAAACCCACATTTTCTTCACATTTCTGTGGTGGAAAGTTCTGGAATCTGGGTGGATCCACAAAATTCCACTCACCCCGCATTCCCCAAAGTCTTCCGAGAAAAATGGTATCTCACTTGCGTGGGTAGGCCTAGTGCCCATGACACGAAACGGCGCAAAATGCAATCTGACACACCACAATTTCACTGTAAAAAATGACCCTTTTTTGGCAACGTGCCTAGCTGTAGTTTTTGAACCCTAGCTCTGCTGGCACCTAGGGAAACCTAGCAAACCTATACATTTTTTAAAACTAGACACCCAGGGGAATCTAGGATGGGGTGAGTTGATTTCCTCCCTCCAAGTTCTGTCACCCAGATTCCCTTGCAAACCAAAAAAATTGTACAAAAAAATAAATTTTCCTCACATTTTTGTGGTGGAAAGTTCTGAAATCAGCGTGGATCCACAAATTTCCACTCACCCCACATTCCCAAAAGTCATCAGAGAAAAATGGTACCTCACTTGCGTGGGTAGGCCAAGTACCCGTGACATGAAATGGCGTAAAATGCAACGTGGACACACCACAATTTCACACTGAAAAATGACCCTTTTTTGGCAAAGTGCCTAGCTGTAGTTTTTGAACCCTAGCTCTGCTGGCAACTAGGGAAACCTAGCAAGCCTATACATTTTTAAAAACTAGACATCCAGGGGAATCCAGGATGGGGTGACTTGACTGCCTCCCTCCAGGTTCTGTTACCCAGAATCCCTTGCAAACCAAAATTGTAAAAAAAAAACATTATCCTCACATTTCTGTGGTGGAAAGTTCTGGAATCTGCGTAGATCCACAAATATCCACTCACCCCGCGTTCCCCAAAGTCATCAGAGAAAAATGGTACATCACTTGCGTGGGTAGGCCAAGTACCCGTGACATGAAATGGCGCAAAATGCAACGTGGACACACCACAATTTCACACTGAAAAATGACCCTTTTTTGGCAAAGTGCCTAGCTGTAGTTTTTGAACCCTAGCTCTGCTGACATCTAGGGAAACCTAGCAAACCTATATATTTTTGAAAACTAGACACCCAGGGAAATCCAGGATGGGGTGAGTTGATTTCCTCCCTCCAGGTTCTGTTACCCAGATTCCCTTGCAAACCAAAAAAATAGTCAAAAAACCCATATTTTCCTCACATTTCTGTGGTGGAAAGTTCTGAAATCGGCATGGAGCCACAAATTTCCACTCACCCCACATTCCCCAAAGTCATCAGAGAAAAATGGTACCTCACTTGCGTGGGTAGGTCAAGTACCCGTGACATGAAATGGCGCAAAATGTAACGTGGACACACCACAATTTCACACTGAAAAATGACCCTTTTTTGGCAAAGTGCCTAGCTGTAGTTTTTGAACCCTAGCTCTGCTGGCACCTAGGGAAAGCTAGCAAACCTATACATTTTTCAAAACTAGACAACCTGGGGAATCCATGATAGGGTGTCTTGACTGCCTTCCTCCATGTACTGTTACCCAGAATCCCGTGCAAACCAAAAAAATAGTCAAAAAACCCATATTTTCCTCACATTTCTGTGGTGGAAAGTTCTGGAATCTGCGTGGATCCACCAATGTCCACTCACCCCGCTTTCCCCAAAGTCATCAGAGAAAAATGGTACATCACTTGCGTGGGTAGGCCAAGTACCCGTGACATGAAATGGCGCAAAATGCAACGTGGACACACCACAATTTCACACTGAAAAATGACCCTTTTTTGGCAAAGTGCCTAGCTGTAGTTTTTGAACCCTAGCTCTGCTGACATCTAGGGAAACCTAGCAAACCTATATATTTTTGAAAACTAGACACCCAGGGAAATCCAGGATGGGGTGAGTTGATTTCCTCCCTCCAGGTTCTGTTACCCAGATTCCCTTGCAAACCAAAAAAATTGTCCAAAAAAATAAATTTTCCTCACATTTCTGTGGTGGAAAGTTCTGAAATCGGCATGGAGCCACAAATTTCCACTCACCCCACATTCCCAAAAGTCATCAGAGAAAAATGGTACCTCACTTGCGTGGGTAGGTCAAGTACCTGTGACATGAAATGGCGCAAAATGTAACGTGGACACACCACAATTTCACACTGAAAAATGACCCTTTTTTGGCAAAGTGCCTAGCTGTAGTTTTTGAACCCTAGCTCTGCTGACATCTAGGGAAACCTAGCAAACCTATACATTTTTGAAAACTAGACACCCAGGGAAATCCAGGATGGGGTGAGTTGATTTCCTCCCTCCAGGTTCTGTTACCCAGATTCCCTTGCAAACCAAAAAAATTGTCCAAAAAAACAAATTTTCCTCACATTTCTGTGGTGGAAAGTTCTGAAATCTGCGTGGATCCACAAATTTCCACTCACCTCACATTCCCAAAAGTCATCAGAGAAAAATGGTACCTCACTTGCGTGGGTAGGCCAAGTACCCGTGACATGAAATGGCGTAAAATGCAACGTGGACACACCACAATTTCACACTGAAAAATGACCCTTTTTTGGCAAAGTGCCTAGCTGTAGTTTTTGAACACTAGCTCTGCTGGCAACTAGGGAAACC
Organism: Triturus cristatus; assembly: GCF_964204655.1. Lineage (NCBI taxonomy): Eukaryota > Metazoa > Chordata > Amphibia > Caudata > Salamandridae > Triturus > Triturus cristatus. The sequence continues at coordinate 927,446,345 of NC_140579.1, read as the reverse complement.
TAGCAAGCCTATACATTTTTAAAAACTAGACATCCAGGGGAATCCAGGATGGGGTGACTTGACTGCCTCCCTCCAGGTTCTGTTACCCAGAATCCCTTGCAAACCAAAATTGTAAAAAAAAAACATTTTCCTCACATTTCTGTGGTGGAAAGTTCTGGAATCTGCGTGGATCCACAAATATCCACTCACCCCGCGTTCCCCAAAGTCATCAGAGAAAAATTGTACATCACTTGCGTGGGTAGGCCAAGTACCCGTGACATGAAATGGCGCAAAATGCAACGTGGACACACCACAATTTCACACTGAAAAATGACCCTTTTTTGGCAAAGTGCCTAGCTGTAGTTTTTGAACCCTAGCTCTGCTGGCAACAAGGGAAACCTAGCAAACCTATATATTTTTGAAAACTAGACACCCAGGGAAATCCAGGATGGGGTGAGTTGATTTCCTCCCTCCAGGTTCTGTTACCCAGATTCCCTTGCAAACCAAAAAAATTGTCCAAAAAAATAAATTTTCCTCACATTTCTGTGGTGGAAAGTTCTGAAATCGGCATGGAGCCACAAACTTCCACTCACCCCACATTCCCAAAAGTCATCAGAGAAAAATGGTACCTCACTTGCATGGGTAGGTCAAGTACCTGTGACATGAAATGGCGCAAAATTTAACGTGGACACACCACAATTTCACACTGAAAAATGACCCTTTTTTGGCAAAGTGCCTAGCTGTAGTTTTTGAACCCTAGCTCTGCTGGCAACAAGGGAAACCTAGCAAACCTATACATTTTTGAAAACTAGACATCCAGGGTAATCCAGGATGGGGTGACTTGACTGCCTCCCTCCAGGTTCTGTTACCCAGAATCCCTTGCAAACCAAAATTGTCAAAAAAAACACATTTTCTTCACATTTCTGTGGTGGAAAGTTCAGGAATCTGCGTGGATCCACAAATTTCCACTCACCCCGCGTTCCCCAAAGTCTTCCGAGAAAAATGGTACCTCACTTGCATGGGTAGGCCAAGTACCCGTGACATGAAATGGCGCAAAATGCAACGTGGACACTCCACAATTTCACACTGAAAAATTACCCTTTTTTGGCAAAGTGCCTAGCTGTAGTTTTTGAACCCTAGCTCTGCTGACATCTAGGGAAACCTAGCAAACCTATACATTTTTGAAAACTAGACACCCAGGGAAATCCAGGATGGGGTGAGTTGATTTCCTCCCTCCAGGTTCTGTTACCCAGATTCCCTTGCAAACCAAAAAAATTGTCCAAAAAAATAAATTTTCCTCACATTTCTGTGGTGGAAAGTTCTGAAATCTGCGTGGATCCACAAATTTCCACTCACCCCACATTCCCAAAAGTCATCAGAGAAAAATGGTTCCTCACTTGCGTGGGTAGGCCAAGTACCCGTGAAATGAAATGGCGCAAAATGTAACGTGGACACACCACAATTTCACACTGAAAAATGACCCTTTTTTGGCAAAGTGCCTAGCTGTAGTTTTTGAACCCTAGCTCTGCTGGCACCTAGGGAAAGCTAGCAAACCTATATATTTTTGAAAACTAGACACCCAGGGAAATCCAGCATGGGGTGAGTTGGTTTCCTCCCTCCAGGTTCTGTTACCCAGATTCCCTTGCAAACCAAAAAAATTGCCAAAAAAAATAAATTTTCCTCACATTTCTGTGGTGGAAAGTTCTGAAATCTGCGTGGAGCCACAAATTTCCACTCACCCCACATTCCCAAAAGTCATCAGAGAAAAATGGTACCTCACTTGCGTGGGTAGGTCAAGTACCCGTGACATGAAATGGCGCAAAATGTAACGTGGACACACCACAATTTCACACTGAAAAATGACCCTTTTTTGGCAAAGTGCATAGCTGTGGTTTTTGAACCCTAGCTCTGCTGACATCTAGGGAAACCTAGCAAACCTATACATTTTTGAAAACTAGACACCCAGGGAAATCCAGGATGGGGTGAGTTGATTTCCTCCCTCCAGGTTCTGTTACCCAGATTCCCTTGTAAACCCAAAACAAAAAATTGTCCAAAAAAATAAATTTTCCTCACATTTCTGTGGTGGAAAGTTCTGAAATCTGCGTGGAGCCACAAATTTCCACTCACCCCACATTCCCAAAAGTCATCAGAGAAAAATGGTACCTCACTTGCATGGGTAGGCCAAGTACCCGTGACATGGAATGGCGCAAAATGCAACGTGGACACACCACAATTTCACACTGAAAAATGACCCTTTTTTGGCAAAGTGCCTAGCTGTAGTTTTTGAACCCTAGCTCTGCTGGCAACTAGGGAAACCTAGAAAACCTATACATTTTTGAAAACTAGACCACCTGGGGAATCCATGATTGGGTGTCTTGACTGCCTTCCTCCATGTACTGTTACCCAGAATCCCGTGCAAACCAAAAAAATAGTCAAAAAACCCATATTTTCCTCACATTTCTGTGGTGGAAAGTTCTGGAATCTGCGTGAATCCACCAATGTCCACTCACCCCGCTTTCCCCAAAGTCTTCTGAGAAAAATGGTACCTCACTTGCGTAGGTAGGCCTAGTGCCCGCAGGCTGAAACGGCGCAAAATGCAACGTGGACACACCACAATTTCACACTGAAAAATGACCCTTTTTTGGCAAAGTGCCTAGCTGTAGTTTTTGAACCCTAGCTCTGCTGGCACATAGGGAAACCTAGCAAACCTATACATTTTTGAAAACTAGACACCCAGGGGAATCTAGGATGGGGTGAGTTGATTTCCTCCCTCCAGGTTCTGTCACCCAGATTCCCTTGCAAACCAAAAAAATTGTACAAAAAAATAAATTTTCCTCACATTTCTGTGGTGGAAAGTTCTGAAATCTGCGTGGATCCACAAATTTCCACTCACCCCACATTCCCAAAAGTCATCAGAGAAAAATGGTACCTCACTTGCGTGGGTAGGCCAAGTACCCGTGACATGAAATGGCGCAAAATGCAACGTGGACACACCACAATTTCGCACTGAAAAATGACCCTTTTTTGGCAAAGTGCCTAGCTGTAGTTTTTGAACCCTAGCTCTGCTGGCAACTAGGGAAACCTAGCAAACCTATACATTTTTGAAAACTAGACATCCAGGGGAATCCAGGATGGGGTGACTTGACTGCCTCCTTCCAGGTTCTGTTACCCAGAATCCCTTGCAAACCAAAATTGTCAAAAAAACCCACATTTTCTTCACATTTCTGTGGTGGAAAGTTCTGGAATCTGGGTGGATCCACAAAATTCCACTCACCCCGCATTCCCCAAAGTCTTCCGAAAAAAATGGTATCTCACTTGCGTGGGTAGGCCTAGTGCCCATGACACGAAACGGCGCAAAATGCAATCTGACACACCACAATTTCACTGTAAAAAATGACCCTTTTTTGGCAAAGTGCCTAGCTGTAGTTTTTGAACCCTAGCTCTGCTGGCACCTAGGGAAACCTAGCAAACCTATACATTTTTTAAAACTAGACACCCAGGGGAATCTAGGATGGGGTGAGTTGATTTCCTCACTCCAAGTTCTGTCACCCAGATTCCCTTGCAAACCAAAAAAATTGTACAAAAAAATAAATTTTCCTCACATTTTTGTGGTGGAAAGTTCTGAAATCAGCGTGTATCCACAAATTTCCACTCACCCCACATTCCCAAAAGTCATCAGAGAAAAATGGTACCTCACTTGCGTGGGTAGGCCAAGTACCCGTGACATAAAATGGCGTAAAATGCAACGTGGACACACCACAATTTCACACTGAAAAATGACCCTTTTTTGGCAAAGTGCCTAGCTGTAGTTTTTGAACCCTAGCTCTGCTGGCAACTAGGGAAACCTAGCAAGCCTATACATTTTTAAAAACTAGACATCCAGGGGAATCCAGGATGGGGTGACTTGACTGCTTCCCTCCAGGTTCTGTTACCCAGAATCCCTTGCAAACCAAAATTGTAAAAAAAACATTATCCTCACATTTCTGTGGTGGAAAGTTCTGGAATCTGCGTAGATCCACAAATATCCACTAACCCCGCGTTCCCCAAAGTCATCAGAGAAAAATGGTACATCACTTGCGTGGGTAGGCCAAGTACCCGTGACATGAAATGGCGCAAAATGCAACGTGGACACACCACAATTTCACACTGAAAAATGACCCTTTTTTGGTAAAGTGCCTAGCTGTAGTTTTTGAACCCTAGCTCTGCTGGCAACTAGGGAAACCTAGAAAACCTATACATTTTTGAAAACTAGACCACCTGGGGAATCCATGATTGGGTGTCTTGACTGCCTTCCTCCATGTACTGTTACCCAGAATCCCGTGCAAACCAAAAAAATAGTCAAAAAACCCATATTTTCCTCACATTTCTGTGGTGGAAAGTTCTGGAATCTGCGTGAATCCACCAATGTCCACTCACCCCGCTTTCCCCAAAGTCTTCTGAGAAAAATGGTACCTCACTTGCGTAGGTAGGCCTAGTGCCCGCAGGCTGAAACGGCGCAAAATGCAACGTGGACACACCACAATTTCACACTGAAAAATGACCCTTTTTTGGCAAAGTGCCTAGCTGTAGTTTTTGAACCCTAGCTCTGCTGGCACATAGGGAAACCTAGCAAACCTATACATTTTTGAAAACTAGACACCCAGGGGAATCTAGGATGGGGTGAGTTGATTTCCTCCCTCCAGGTTCTGTCACCCAGATTCCCTTGCAAACCAAAAAAATTGTACAAAAAAATAAATTTTCCTCACATTTCAGTGGTGGAAAGTTCTGAAATCTGCGTGGATCCACAAATTTCCACTCACCCCACATTCCCAAAAGTCATCAGAGAAAAATGGTACCTCACTTGCGTGGGTAGGCCAAGTACCCGTGACATGAAATGTCGCAAAATGCAACGTGGACACACCACAATTTCGCACTGAAAAATGACCCTTTTTTGGCAAAGTGCCTAGCTGTAGTTTTTGAACCCTAGCTCTGCTGGCAACTAGGGAAACCTAGCAAACCTATACATTTTTGAAAACTAGACATCCAGGGGAATCCAGGATGGGGTGACTTGACTGCCTCCTTCCAGGTTCTGTTACCCAGAATCCCTTGCAAACCAAAATTGTCAAAAAAACCCACATTTTCTTCACATTTCTGTGGTGGAAAGTTCTGGAATCTGGGTGGATCCACAAAATTCCACTCACCCCGCATTCCCCAAAGTCTTCCGAAAAAAATGGTATCTCACTTGCGTGGGTAGGCCTAGTGCCCATGACACGAAACGGCGCAAAATGCAATCTGACACACCACAATTTCACTGTAAAAAATGACCCTTTTTTGGCAAAGTGCCTAGCTGTAGTTTTTGAACCCTAGCTCTGCTGGCACCTAGGGAAACCTAGCAAACCTATACATTTTTTAAAACTAGACACCCAGGGGAATCTAGGATGGGGTGAGTTGATTTCCTCCCTCCAAGTTCTGTCACCCAGATTCCCTTGCAAACCAAAAAAATTGTCCAAAAAAATAAATTTTCCTCACATTTTTGTGGTGGAAAGTTCTGAAATCAGCGTGTATCCACAAATTTCCACTCACCCCACATTCCCAAAAGTCATCAGAGAAAAATGGTACCTCACTTGCGTGGGTAGGCCAAGTACCCGTGACATGAAATGGCGTAAAATGCAACGTGGACACACCACAAATTCACACTGAAAAATGACCCTTTTTTGGCAAAGTGCCTAGCTGTAGTTTTTGAACCCTAGCTCTGCTGGCAACTAGGGAAACCTAGCAAGCCTATACATTTTTAAAAACTAGACATCCAGGGGAATCCAGGATGGGGTGACTTGACTGCTTCCCTCCAGGTTCTGTTACCCAGAATCCCTTGCAAACCAAAATTGTAAAAAAAAAACATTATCCTCACATTTCTGTGGTGGAAAGTTCTGGAATCTGCGTAGATCCACAAATATCCACTAACCCCGCGTTCCCCAAAGTCATCAGAGAAAAATGGTACATCACTTGCGTGGGTAGGTCAAGTACCCGTGACATGAAATGGCGCAAAATGTAACGTGGACACACCACAATTTCACACTGAAAAATGACCCTTTTTTGGCAAAGTGCCTAGCTGTAGTTTTTGAACCCTAGCTCTGCTGGCACCTAGGGAAAGCTAGCAAACCTATACATTTTTCAAAACTAGACAACCTGGGGAATCCATGATAGGGTGTCTTGACTGCCTTCCTCCATGTACTGTTACCCAGAATCCCGTGCAAACCAAAAAAATAGTCAAAAAACCCATATTTTCCTCACATTTCTGTGGTGGAAAGTTCTGGAATCTGCGTGGATCCACCAATGTCCACTCACCCCGCTTTCCCCAAAGTCATCAGAGAAAAATGGTACATCACTTGCGTGGGTAGGCCAAGTACCCGTGACATGAAATGGCGCAAAATGCAACGTGGACACACCACAATTTCACACTGAAAAATGACCCTTTTTTGGCAAAGTGCCTAGCTGTAGTTTTTGAACCCTAGCTCTGCTGACATCTAGGGAAACCTAGCAAACCTATATATTTTTGAAAACTAGACACCCAGGGAAATCCAGGATGGGGTGAGTTGATTTCCTCCCTCCAGGTTCTGTTACCCAGATTCCCTTGCAAACCAAAAAAATTGTCCAAAAAAATAAATTTTCCTCACATTTCTGTGGTGGAAAGTTCTGAAATCGGCATGGAGCCACAAATTTCCACTCACCCCACATTCCCAAAAGTCATCAGAGAAAAATGGTACCTCACTTGCGTGGGTAGGTCAAGTACCTGTGACATGAAATGGCGCAAAATGTAACGTGGACACACCACAATTTCACACTGAAAAATGACCCTTTTTTGGCAAAGTGCCTAGCTGTAGTTTTTGAACCCTAGCTCTGCTGACATCTAGGGAAACCTAGCAAACCTATACATTTTTGAAAACTAGACACCCAGGGAAATCCAGGATGGGGTGAGTTGATTTCCTCCCTCCAGGTTCTGTTACCCAGATTCCCTTGCAAACCAAAAAAATTGTCCAAAAAAACAAATTTTCCTCACATTTCTGTGGTGGAAAGTTCTGAAATCTGCGTGGATCCACAAATTTCCACTCACCTCACATTCCCAAAAGTCATCAGAGAAAAATGGTACCTCACTTGCGTGGGTAGGCCAAGTACCCGTGACATGAAATGGCGTAAAATGCAACGTGGACACACCACAATTTCACACTGAAAAATGACCCTTTTTTGGCAAAGTGCCTAGCTGTAGTTTTTGAACACTAGCTCTGCTGGCAACTAGGGAAACCTAGCAAGCCTATACATTTTTAAAAACTAGACATCCAGGGGAATCCAGGATGGGGTGACTTGACTGCCTCCCTCCAGGTTCTGTTACCCAGAATCCCTTGCAAACCAAAATTGTCCAAAAAAATAAATTTTCCTCACATTTCTGTGGTGGAAAGTTCTGAAATCGGCATGGAGCCACAAATTTCCACTCACCCCACATTCCCAAAAGTCATCAGAGAAAAATGGTACCTCACTTGCATGGGTAGGTCAAGTACCTGTGACATGAAATGGCGCAAAATTTAACGTGGACACACCACAATTTCACACTGAAAAATGACCCTTTTTTGGCAAAGTGCCTAGCTGTAGTTTTTGAACCCTAGCTCTGCTGGCAACAAGGGAAACCTAGCAAACCTATACATTTTTGAAAACTAGACATCCAGGGTAATCCAGGATGGGGTGACTTGACTGCCTCCCTCCAGGTTCTGTTACCCAGAATCCCTTGCAAACCAAAATTGTCAAAAAAAACACATTTTCTTCACATTTCTGTGGTGGAAAGTTCAGGAATCTGCGTGGATCCACAAATTTCCACTCACCCCGCGTTCCCCAAAGTCTTCCGAGAAAAATGGTACCTCACTTGCATGGGTAGGCCAAGTACCCGTGACATGAAATGGCGCAAAATGCAACGTGGACACACCACAATTTCACACTGAAAAATTACCCTTTTTTGGCAAAGTGCCTAGCTGTAGTTTTTGAACCCTAGCTCTGCTGACATCTAGGGAAACCTAGCAAACCTATACATTTTTGAAAACTAGACACCCAGGGAAATCCAGGATGGGGTGAGTTGATTTCCTCCCTCCAGGTTCTGTTACCCAGATTCCCTTGCAAACCAAAAAAATTGTCCAAAAAAATAAATTTTCCTCACATTTCTGTGGTGGAAAGTTCTGAAATCTGCGTGGATCCACAAATTTCCACTCACCCCACATTCCCAAAAGTCATCAGAGAAAAATGGTTCCTCACTTGCGTGGGTAGGCCAAGTACCCGTGACATGAAATGGCGCAAAATGTAACGTGGACACACCACAATTTCACACTGAAAAATGACCCTTTTTTGGCAAAGTGCCTAGCTGTAGTTTTTGAACCCTAGCTCTGCTGGCACCTAGGGAAAGCTAGCAAACCTATATATTTTTGAAAACTAGACACCCAGGGAAATCCAGCATGGGGTGAGTTGGTTTCCTCCCTCCAGGTTCTGTTACCCAGATTCCCTTGCAAACCAAAAAAATTGCCAAAAAAAATAAATTTTCCTCACATTTCTGTGGTGGAAAGTTCTGAAATCTGCGTGGAGCCACAAATTTCCACTCACCCCACATTCCCAAAAGTCATCAGAGAAAAATGGTACCTCACTTGCGTGGGTAGGTCAAGTACCCGTGACATGAAATGGCGCAAAATGTAACGTGGACACACCACAATTTCACACTGAAAAATGACCCTTTTTTGGCAAAGTGCCTAGCTGTGGTTTTTGAACCCTAGCTCTGCTGACATCTAGGGAAACCTAGCAAACCTATACATTTTTGAAAACTAGACACCCAGGGAAATCCAGGATGGGGTGAGTTGATTTCCTCCCTCCAGGTTCTGTTACCCAGATTCCCTTGTAAACCCAAAACAAAAAATTGTCCAAAAAAATAAATTTTCCTCACATTTCTGTGGTGGAAAGTTCTGAAATCTGCGTGGAGCCACAAATTTCCACTCACCCCACATTCCCAAAAGTCATCAGAGAAAAATGGTACCTCACTTGCATGGGTAGGCCAAGTACCCGTGACATGGAATGGCGCAAAATGCAACGTGGACACACCACAATTTCACACTGAAAAATGACCCTTTTTTGGCAAAGTGCCTAGCTGTAGTTTTTGAACCCTAGCTCTGCTGGCAACTAGGGAAACCTAGAAAACCTATACATTTTTGAAAACTAGACCACCTGGGGAATCCATGATTGGGTGTCTTGACTGCCTTCCTCCATGTACTGTTACCCAGAATCCCGTGCAAACCAAAAAAATAGTCAAAAAACCCATATTTTCCTCACATTTCTGTGGTGGAAAGTTCTGGAATCTGCGTGAATCCACCAATGTCCACTCACCCCGCTTTCCCCAAAGTCTTCTGAGAAAAATGGTACCTCACTTGCGTAGGTAGGCCTAGTGCCCGCAGGCTGAAACGGCGCAAAATGCAACGTGGACACACCACAATTTCACACTGAAAAATGACCCTTTTTTGGCAAAGTGCCTAGCTGTAGTTTTTGAACCCTAGCTCTGCTGGCACATAGGGAAACCTAGCAAACCTATACATTTTTGAAAACTAGACACCCAGGGGAATCTAGGATGGGGTGAGTTGATTTCCTCCCTCCAGGTTCTGTCACCCAGATTCCCTTGCAAACCAAAAAAATTGTACAAAAAAATAAATTTTCCTCACATTTCTGTGGTGGAAAGTTCTGAAATCTGCGTGGATCCACAAATTTCCACTCACCCCACATTCCCAAAAGTCATCAGAGAAAAATGGTACCTCACTTGCGTGGGTAGGCCAAGTACCCGTGACATGAAATGGCGCAAAATGCAACGTGGACACACCACAATTTCGCACTGAAAAATGACCCTTTTTTGGCAAAGTGCCTAGCTGTAGTTTTTGAACCCTAGCTCTGCTGGCAACTAGGGAAACCTAGCAAACCTATACATTTTTGAAAACTAGACATCCAGGGGAATCCAGGATGGGGTGACTTGACTGCCTCCTTCCAGGTTCTGTTACCCAGAATCCCTTGCAAACCAAAATTGTCAAAAAAACCCACATTTTCTTCACATTTCTGTGGTGGAAAGTTCTGGAATCTGGGTGGATCCACAAAATTCCACTCACCCCGCATTCCCCAAAGTCTTCCGAAAAAAATGGTATCTCACTTGCGTGGGTAGGCCTAGTGCCCATGACACGAAACGGCGCAAAATGCAATCTGACACACCACAATTTCACTGTAAAAAATGACCCTTTTTTGGCAAAGTGCCTAGCTGTAGTTTTTGAACCCTAGCTCTGCTGGCACCTAGGGAAACCTAGCAAACCTATACATTTTTTAAAACTAGACACCCAGGGGAATCTAGGATGGGGTGAGTTGATTTCCTCCCTCCAAGTTCTGTCACCCAGATTCCCTTGCAAACCAAAAAAATTGTACAAAAAAATAAATTTTCCTCACATTTTTGTGGTGGAAAGTTCTGAAATCAGCGTGTATCCACAAATTTCCACTCACCCCACATTCCCAAAAGTCATCAGAGAAAAATGGTACCTCACTTGCGTGGGTAGGCCAAGTACCCGTGACATGAAATGGCGTAAAATGCAACGTGGACACACCACAATTTCACACTGAAAAATGACCCTTTTTTGGCAAAGTGCCTAGCTGTAGTTTTTGAACCCTAGCTCTGCTGGCAACTAGGGAAACCTAGCAAGCCTATACATTTTTAAAAACTAGACATCCAGGGGAATCCAGGATGGGGTGACTTGACTGCTTCCCTCCAGGTTCTGTTACCCAGAATCCCTTGCAAACCAAAATTGTAAAAAAAAACATTATCCTCACATTTCTGTGGTGGAAAGTTCTGGAATCTGCGTAGATCCACAAATATCCACTAACCCCGCGTTCCCCAAAGTCATCAGAGAAAAATGGTACATCACTTGCATGGGTAGGCCAAGTACCCGTGACATGAAATGGCGCAAAATGCAACGTGGACACACCACAATTTCACACTGAAAAATGACCCTTTTTTGGTAAAGTGCCTAGCTGTAGTTTTTGAACCCTAGCTCTGCTGGCAACTAGGGAAACCTAGAAAACCTATACATTTTTGAAAACTAGACCACCTGGGGAATCCATGATTGGGTGTCTTGACTGCCTTCCTCCATGTACTGTTACCCAGAATCCCGTGCAAACCAAAAAAATAGTCAAAAAACCCATATTTTCCTCACATTTCTGTGGTGGAAAGTTCTGGAATCTGCGTGAATCCACCAATGTCCACTCACCCCGCTTTCCCCAAAGTCTTCTGAGAAAAATGGTACCTCACTTGCGTAGGTAGGCCTAGTGCCCGCAGGCTGAAACGGCGCAAAATGCAACGTGGACACACCACAATTTCACACTGAAAAATGACCCTTTTTTGGCAAAGTGCCTAGCTGTAGTTTTTGAACCCTAGCTCTGCTGGCACATAGGGAAACCTAGCAAACCTATACATTTTTGAAAACTAGACACCCAGGGGAATCTAGGATGGGGTGAGTTGATTTCCTCCCTCCAGGTTCTGTCACCCAGATTCCCTTGCAAACCCAAAAAATTGTACAAAAAAATTAATTTTCCTCACATTTCAGTGGTGGAAAGTTCTGAAATCTGTGTGGATCCACAAATTTCCACATTCCCAAAAGTCATCAGAGAAAAATGGTACCTCACTTGCGTGGGTAGGCCAAGTACCCGTGACATGAAATGGCGCAAAATGCAACGTGGACACACCACAATTTCGCACTGAAAAATGACCCTTTTTTGGCAAAGTGCCTAGCTGTAGTTTTTGAACCCTAGCTCTGCTGGCAACTAGGGAAACCTAGCAAACCTATACATTTTTGAAAACTAGACATCCAGGGGAATCCAGGATGGGGTGACTTGACTGCCTCCTTCCAGGTTCTGTTACCCAGAATCCCTTGCAAACCAAAATTGTCAAAAAAACCCACATTTTCTTCACATTTCTGTGGTGGAAAGTTCTGGAATCTGGGTGGATCCACAAAATTCCACTCACCCCGCATTCCCCAAAGTCTTCCGAAAAAAATGGTATCTCACTTGCGTGGGTAGGCCTAGTGCCCATGACACGAAACGGCGCAAAATGCAATCTGACACACCACAATTTCACTGTAAAAAATGACCCTTTTTTGGCAAAGTGCCTAGCTGTAGTTTTTGAACCCTAGCTCTGCTGGCACCTAGGGAAACCTAGCAAACCTATACATTTTTTAAAACTAGACACCCAGGGGAATCTAGGATGGGGTGAGTTGATTTCCTCCCTCCAAGTTCTGTCACCCAGATTCCCTTGCAAACCAAAAAAATTGTCCAAAAAAATAAATTTTCCTCACATTTTTGTGGTGGAAAGTTCTGAAATCAGCGTGTATCCACAAATTTCCACTCACCCCACATTCCCAAAAGTCATCAGAGAAAAATGGTACCTCACTTGCGTGGGTAGGCCAAGTACCCGTGACATGAAATGGCGTAAAATGCAACGTGGACACACCACAAATTCACACTGAAAAATGACCCTTTTTTGGCAAAGTGCCTAGCTGTAGTTTTTGAACCCTAGCTCTGCTGGCAACTAGGGAAACCTAGCAAGCCTATACATTTTTAAAAACTAGACATCCAGGGGAATCCAGGATGGGGTGACTTGACTGCTTCCCTCCAGGTTCTGTTACCCAGAATCCCTTGCAAACCAAAATTGTAAAAAAAAACATTATCCTCACATTTCTGTGGTGGAAAGTTCTGGAATCTGCGTAGATCCACAAATATCCACTAACCCCGCGTTCCCCAAAGTCATCAGAGAAAAATGGTACATCACTTGCGTGGGTAGGCCAAGTACCCGTGACATGAAATGGCGCAAAATGCAACGTGGACACACCACAATTTCACACTGAAAAATGACCCTTTTTTGGCAAAGTGCCTAGCTGTAGTTTTTGAACCCTAGCTCTGCTGACATCTAGGGAAACCTAGCAAACCTATCTATTTTTGAAAACTAGACACCCAGGGAAATCCAGGATGGGGTGAGTTGATTTCCTCCCTCCAGGTTCTGTTACCCAGATTCCCTTGCAAACCAAAAAAATAGTCAAAAAACCCATATTTTCCTCACATTTCTGTGGTGGAAAGTTCTGAAATCGGCATGGAGCCACAAATTTCCACTCACCCCACATTCCCAAAAGTCTTCAGAGAAAAATGGTACCTCACTTGCGTGGGTAGGTCAAGTACCCGTGACATGAAATGGCGCAAAATGTAACGTGGACACACCACAATTTCACACTGAAAAATGACCCTTTTTTGGCAAAGTGCCTAGCTGTAGTTTTTGAACCCTAGCTCTGCTGGCACCTAGGGAAAGCTAGCAAACCTATACATTTTTCAAAACTAGACAACCTGGGGAATCCATGATAGGGTGTCTTGACTGCCTTCCTCCATGTACTGTTACCCAGAATCCCGTGCAATCCAAAAAAATAGTCAAAAAACCCATATTTTCCTCACATTTCTGTGGTGGAAAGTTCTGGAATCTGCGTGGATCCACCAATGTCCACTCACCCCGCTTTCCCCAAAGTCATCAGAGAAAAATGGTACATCACTTGCGTGGGTAGGCCAAGTACCCGTGACATGAAATGGCGCAAAATGCAACGTGGACACACCACAATTTCACACTGAAAAATGACCCTTTTTTGGCAAAGTGCCTAGCTGTAGTTTTTGAACCCTAGCTCTGCTGACATCTAGGGAAACCTAGCAAACCTATATATTTTTGAAAACTAGACACCCAGGGAAATCCAGGATGGGGTGAGTTGATTTCCTCCCTCCAGGTTCTGTTACCCAGATTCCCTTGCAAACCAAAAAAATTGTCCAAAAAAATAAATTTTCCTCACATTTCTGTGGTGGAAAGTTCTGAAATCGGCATGGAGCCACACATTTCCACTCACCCCACATTCCCAAAAGTCATCAGAGAAAAATGGTACCTCACTTGCGTGGGTAGGTCAAGTACCTGTGACATGAAATGGTGCAAAATTTAACGTGGACACACCACAATTTCACACTGAAAAATGACCCTTTTTTGGCAAAGTGCCTAGCTGTAGTTTTTGAACCCTAGCTCTGCTGGCAACAAGGGAAACCTAGCAAACCTATACATTTTTGAAAACTAGACATCCAGGGGAATCCAGGATGGGGTGACTTGACTGCCTCCCTCCAGGTTCTGTTACCCAGAATCCCTTGCAAACCAAAATTGTAAAAAAAAACACATTTTCTTCACATTTCTGTGGTGGAAAGTTCAGGAATCTGCGTGGATCCACAAATTTCCACTCACCCCGCGTTCCCCAAAGTCTTCCGAGAAAAATGGTACCTCACTTGCATGGGTAGGCCAAGTACCCGTGACATGAAATGGCGCAAAATGCAACGTGGACACACCACAATTTCACACTGAAAAATGACCCTTTTTTGGCAAAGTGCCTAGCTGTAGTTTTTGAACCCTAGCTCTGCTGACATCTAGGGAAACCTAGCAAACCTATACATTTTTTAAAACTAGACACCCAGGGGAATCTAGGATGGGGTGAGTTGATTTCCTCCCTCCAAGTTCTGTCACCCAGATTCCCTTGCAAACCAAAAAAATTGTCCAAAAAAATAAATTTTCCTCACATTTTTGTGGTGGAAAGTTCTGAAATCAGCGTGTATCCACAAATTTCCACTCACCCCACATTCCCAAAAGTCATCAGAGAAAAATGGTACCTCACTTGCGTGGGTAGGCCAAGTACCCGTGACATGAAATGGCGTAAAATGCAACGTGGACACACCACAAATTCACACTGAAAAATGACCCTTTTTTGGCAAAGTGCCTAGCTGTAGTTTTTGAACCCTAGCTCTGCTGGCAACTAGGGAAACCTAGCAAGCCTATACATTTTTAAAAACTAGACATCCAGGGGAATCCAGGATGGGGTGACTTGACTGCTTCCCTCCAGGTTCTGTTACCCAGAATCCCTTGCAAACCAAAATTGTAAAAAAAAACATTATCCTCACATTTCTGTGGTGGAAAGTTCTGGAATCTGCGTAGATCCACAAATATCCACTAACCCCGCGTTCCCCAAAGTCATCAGAGAAAAATGGTACATCACTTGCGTGGGTAGGCCAAGTACCCGTGACATGAAATGGCGCAAAATGCAACGTGGACACACCACAATTTCACACTGAAAAATGACCCTTTTTTGGCAAAGTGCCTAGCTGTAGTTTTTGAACCCTAGCTCTGCTGACATCTAGGGAAACCTAGCAAACCTATCTATTTTTGAAAACTAGACACCCAGGGAAATCCAGGATGGGGTGAGTTGATTTCCTCCCTCCAGGTTCTGTTACCCAGATTCCCTTGCAAACCAAAAAAATAGTCAAAAAACCCATATTTTCCTCACATTTCTGTGGTGGAAAGTTCTGAAATCGGCATGGAGCCACAAATTTCCACTCACCCCACATTCCCAAAAGTCTTCAGAGAAAAATGGTACCTCACTTGCGTGGGTAGGTCAAGTACCCGTGACATGAAATGGCGCAAAATGTAACGTGGACACACCACAATTTCACACTGAAAAATGACCCTTTTTTGGCAAAGTGCCTAGCTGTAGTTTTTGAACCCTAGCTCTGCTGGCACCTAGGGAAAGCTAGCAAACCTATACATTTTTCAAAACTAGACAACCTGGGGAATCCATGATAGGGTGTCTTGACTGCCTTCCTCCATGTACTGTTACCCAGAATCCCGTGCAATCCAAAAAAATAGTCAAAAAACCCATATTTTCCTCACATTTCTGTGGTGGAAAGTTCTGGAATCTGCGTGGATCCACCAATGTCCACTCACCCCGCTTTCCCCAAAGTCATCAGAGAAAAATGGTACATCACTTGCGTGGGTAGGCCAAGTACCCGTGACATGAAATGGCGCAAAATGCAACGTGGACACACCACAATTTCACACTGAAAAATGACCCTTTTTTGGCAAAGTGCCTAGCTGTAGTTTTTGAACCCTAGCTCTGCTGACATCTAGGGAAACCTAGCAAACCTATATATTTTTGAAAACTAGACACCCAGGGAAATCCAGGATGGGGTGAGTTGATTTCCTCCCTCCAGGTTCTGTTACCCAGATTCCCTTGCAAACCAAAAAAATTGTGCAAAAAAATAAATTTTCCTCACATTTCTGTGGTGGAAAGTTCTGAAATCGGCATGGAGCCACAAATTTCCACTCACCCCACATTCCCAAAAGTCATCAGAGAAAAATGGTACCTCACTTGCGTGGGTAGGTCAAGTACCTGTGACATGAAATGGCGCAAAATGTAACGTGGACACACCACAATTTCACACTGAAAAATGACCCTTTTTTGGCAAAGTGCCTAGCTGTAGTTTTTGAACCCTAGCTCTGCTGACATCTAGGGAAACCTAGCAAACCTATACATTTTTGAAAACTAGACACCCAGGGAAATCCAGGATGGGGTGAGTTGATTTCCTCCCTCCAGGTTCTGTTACCCAGATTCCCTTGCAAACCAAAAAAATTGTGCAAAAAAATAAATTTTCCTCACATTTCTGTGGTGGAAAGTTCTGAAATCTGCGTGGATCCACAAATTTCCACTCACCTCACATTCCCAAAAGTCATCAGAGAAAAATGGTACCTCACTTGCGTGGGTAGGCCAAGTACCCGTGACATGAAATGGCGTAAAATGCAACGTGGACACACCACAATTTCACACTGAAAAATGACCCTTTTTTGGCAAAGTGCCTAGCTGTAGTTTTTGAACACTAGCTCTGCTGGCAACTAGGGAAACCTAGCAAGCCTATACATTTTTAAAAACTAGACATCCAGGGGAATCCAGGATGGGGTGACTTGACTGCCTCCCTCCAGGTTCTGTTACCCAGAATCCCTTGCAAACCAAAATTGTCAAAAAAAAACACATTTTCTTCACATTTCTGTGGTGGAAAGTTCAGGAATCTGCGTGGATCCACAAATTTCCACTCAACCCGCGTTCCCCAAAGTCTTCCGAGAAAAATGGTACCTCACTTGCATGGGTAGGCCAAGTACCCGTGACATGAAATGGCGCAAAATGCAACGTGGACACACCACAATTTCACACTGAAAAATGACCCTTTTTTGGCAAAGTGCCTAGCTGTAGTTTTTGAACCCTAGCTCTGCTGACATCTAGGGAAACCTAGCAAACCTATACATTTTTGAAAACTAGACACCCAGGGAAATCCAGGATGGGGTGAGTTGATTTCCTCCCTCCAGGTTCTGTTACCCAGATTCCCTTGCAAACCAAAAAAATTGTCCAAAAAAACAAATTTTCCTCACATTTCTGTGGTGGAAAGTTCTGAAATCTGCGTGGATCCACAAATTTCCACTCACCCCACATTCCCAAAAGTCATCAGAGAAAAATGGTACCTCACTTGCGTGGGTAGGCCAAGTACCCGTGACATGAAATGGCGCAAAATGCAACGTGGACACACCACAATTTCGCACTGAAAAATGACCCTTTTTTGGCAAAGTGCCTAGCTGTAGTTTTTGAACCCTAGCTCTGCTGGCAACTAGGGAAACCTAGCAAACCTATACATTTTTGAAAACTAGACATCCAGGGGAATCCAGGATGGGGTGACTTGACTGCCTCCTTCCAGGTTCTGTTACCCAGAATCCCTTGGAAACCAAAATTGTCAAAAAAACCCACATTTTCTTCACATTTCTGTGGTGGAAAGTTCTGGAATCTGGGTGGATCCACAAAATTCCACTCACCCCGCATTCCCCAAAGTCTTCCGAGAAAAATGGTATCTCACTTGCGTGGGTAGGCCTAGTGCCCATGACACGAAACGGCGCAAAATGCAATCTGACACACCACAATTTCACTGTAAAAAATGACCCTTTTTTGGCAAAGTGCCTAGCTGTAGTTTTTGAACCCTAGCTCTGCTGGCACCTAGGGAAACCTAGCAAACCTATACATTTTTTAAAACTAGACACCCAGGGGAATCTAGGATGGGGTGAGTTGATTTCCTCCCTCCAAGTTCTGTCACCCAGATTCCCTTGCAAACCAAAAAAATTGTACAAAAAAATAAATTTTCCTCACATTTTTGTGGTGGAAAGTTCTGAAATCAGCGTGGATCCACAAATTTCCACTCACCCCACATTCCCAATAGTCATCAGAGAAAAATGGTACCTCACTTGCGTGGGTAGGCCAAGTACCCGTGACATGAAATGGCGTAAAATGCAACGTGGACACACCACAATTTCACACTGAAAAATTACCCTTTTTTGGCAAAGTGCCTAGCTGTAGTTTTTGAACCCTAGCTCTGCTGGCAACTAGGGAAACCTAGCAAGCCTATACATTTTTAAAAACTAGACATCCAGGGGAATCCAGGATGGGGTGACTTGACTGCCCCCCTCCAGGTTCTGTTACCCAGAATCCCTTGCAAACCAAAATTGTAAAAAAAAACATTATCCTCACATTTCTGTGGTGGAAAGTTCTGGAATCTTCGTAGATCCACAAATATCCACTAACCCCGCGTTCCCCAAAGTCATCAGAGAAAAATGGTACATCACTTGCGTGGGTAGGCCAAGTACCCGTGACATGAAATGGCGCAAAATGCAACGTGGACACACCACAATTTCACACTGAAAAATGACCCTTTTTTGGCAAAGTGCCTAGCTGTAGTTTTTTAACCCTAGCTCTGCTGACATCTAGGGAAACCTAGCAAACCTATATATTTTTGAAAACTAGACACCCAGGGAAATCCAGGATGGGGTGAGTTGATTTCCTCCCTCCAGGTTCTGTTACCCAGATTCCCTTGCAAACCAAAAAAATAGTCAAAAAACCCATATTTTCCTCACATTTCTGTGGTGGAAAGTTCTGAAATCGGCATGGAGCCACAAATTTCCACTCACCCCACATTCCCAAAAGTCATCAGAGAAAAATGGTACCTCACTTGCGTGGGTAGGTCAAGTACCCGTGACATGAAATGGCGCAAAATGTAACGTGGACACACCACAATTTCACACTGAAAAATGACCCTTTTTTGGCAAAGTGCCTAGCTGTAGTTTTTGAACCCTAGCTCTGCTGGCACCTAGGGAAAGCTAGCAAACCTATACATTTTTCAAAACTAGACAACCTGGGGAATCCATGATAGGGTGTCTTGACTGCCTTCCTCCATGTACTGTTACCCAGAATCCCGTGCAAACCAAAAAAATAGTCAAAAAACCCATATTTTCCTCACATTTCTGTGGTGGAAAGTTCTGGAATCTGCGTGGATCCACCAATGTCCACTCACCCCGCTTTCCCCAAAGTCATCAGAGAAAAATGGTACATCACTTGCGTGGGTAGGCCAAGTACCCGTGACATGAAATGGCGCAAAATGCAACGTGGACACACCACAATTTCACACTGAAAAATGACCCTTTTTTGGCAAAGTGCCTAGCTGTAGTTTTTGAACCCTAGCTCTGCTGACATCTAGGGAAACCTAGCAAACCTATATATTTTTGAAAACTAGACACCCAGGGAAATCCAGGATGGGGTGAGTTGATTTCCTCCCTCCAGGTTCTGTTACCCAGATTCCCTTGCAAACCAAAAAAATTGTGCAAAAAAATAAATTTTCCTCACATTTCTGTGGTGGAAAGTTCTGAAATCGGCATGGAGCCACAAATTTCCACTCACCCCACATTCCCAAAAGTCATCAGAGAAAAATGGTACCTCACTTGCGTGGGTAGGTCAAGTACCTGTGACATGAAATGGCGCAAAATGTAACGTGGACACACCACAATTTCACACTGAAAAATGACCCTTTTTTGGCAAAGTGCCTAGCTGTAGTTTTTGAACCCTAGCTCTGCTGACATCTAGGGAAACCTAGCAAACCTATACATTTTTGAAAACTAGACACCCAGGGAAATCCAGGATGGGGTGAGTTGATTTCCTCCCTCCAGGTTCTGTTACCCAGATTCCCTTGCAAACCAAAAAAACTTGTCCAAAAAAACAAATTTTCCTCACATTTCTGTGGTGGAAAGTTCTGAAATCTGCGTGGATCCACAAATTTCCACTCACCTCACATTCCCAAAAGTCATCAGAGAAAAATGGTACCTCACTTGCGTGGGTAGGCCAAGTACCCGTGACATGAAATGGCGTAAAATGCAACGTGGACACACCACAATTTCACACTGAAAAATGACCCTTTTTTGGCAAAGTGCCTAGCTGTAGTTTTTGAACACTAGCTCTGCTGGCAACTAGGGAAACCTAGCAAGCCTATACATTTTTAAAAACTAGACATCCAGGGGAATCCAGGATGGGGTGACTTGACTGCCTCCCTCCAGGTTCCGTTACCCAGAATCCCTTGCAAACCAAAATTGTCAAAAAAAACACATTTTCTTCACATTTCTGTGGTGGAAAGTTCAGGAATCTGCGTGGATCCACAAATTTCCACTCACCCCGCGTTCCCCAAAGTCTTCCGAGAAAAATGGTACCTCACTTGTATGGGTAGGCCAAGTACCCGTGACATGAAATGGCGCAAAATGCAACGTGGACACACCACAATTTCACACTGAAAAATGACCCTTTTTTGGCAAAGTGCCTAGCTGTAGTTTTTGAACCCTAGCTCTGCTGACATTTAGGGAAACCTAGCAAACCTATACATTTTTGAAAACTAGACACCCAGGGAAATCCAGGATGGGGTGAGTTGATTTCTTCCCTCCAGGTTCTGTTACCCAGATTCCCTTGCAAACCAAAAAAATTGTCCAAAAAAATAAATTTTCCTCACATTTCTGTGGTGGAAAGTTCTGAAATCTGCGTGGATCCACAAATTTCCACTCACCCCACATTCCCAAAAGTCATCAGAGAAAAATGGTTCCTCACTTGCGTGGGTAGGCCAAGTACCCGTGACATGAAATGGCGCAAAATGTAACGTGGACACACCACAATTTCACACTGAAAAATGACCCTTTTTTGGCAAAGTGCCTAGCTGTAGTTTTTGAACCCTAGCTCTGCTGACATCTAGGGAAAGCTAGCAAACCTATATATTTTTGAAAACTAGACACCCAGGGAAATCCAGCATGGGGTGAGTTGGTTTCCTCCCTCCAGGTTCTGTTACCCAGATTCCCTTGCAAACCAAAAAAATTGTCCAAAAAAATAAATTTTCCTCACATTTCTGTGGTGGAAAGTTCTGAAATCTGCGTGGAGCCACACATTTCCACTCACCCCACATTCCCAAAAGTCATCAGAGAAAAATGGTACCTCACTTGCGTGGGTAGGTCAAGTACCTGTGACATGAAATGGCGCAAAATTTAACGTGGACACACCACAATTTCACACTGAAAAATGACCCTTTTTTGGCAAAGTGCCTAGCTGTAGTTTTTGAACCCTAGCTCTGCTGACATCTAGGGAAACCTAGCAAACCTATACATTTTTGAAAACTAGACACCCAGGGAAATCCAGGATGGGGTGAGTTGATTTCCTCCCTCCAGGTTCTGTTACCCAGATTCCCTTGCAAACCAAAAAAATTGTCCAAAAAAACAAATTTTCCTCACATTTCTGTGGTGGAAAGTTCTGAAATCTGCGTGAATCCACAAATTTCCACTCACCTCACATTCACAAAAGTCATCAGAGAAAAATGGTACCTCACTTGCGTGGGTAGGCCAAGTACCCGTGACATGAAATGGCATAAAATGCAACGTGGACACACCACAATTTCACACTGAAAAATGACCCTTTTTTGGCAAAGTGCCTAGCTGTAGTTTTTGAACACTAGCTCTGCTGGCAACTAGGGAAACCTAGCAAGCCTATACATTTTTAAAAACTAGACATCCAGGGGAATCCAGGATGGGGTGACTTGACTGCCTCCCTCCAGGTTCTGTTACCCAGAATCCCTTGCAAACCAAAATTGTAAAAAAAAAACATTTTCCTCACATTTCTGTGGTGGAAAGTTCTGGAATCTGCGTGGATCCACAAATATCCACTCACCCCGCGTTCCCCAAAGTCATCAGAGAAAAATTGTACATCACTTGCGTGGGTAGGCCAAGTACCCGTGACATGAAATGGCGCAAAATGCAACGTGGACACACCACAATTTCACACTGAAAAATGACCCTTTTTTGGCAAAGTGCCTAGCTGTAGTTTTTGAACCCTAGCTCTGCTGGCAACAAGGGAAACCTAGCAAACCTATATATTTTTGAAAACTAGACACCCAGGGAAATCCAGGATGGAGTGAGTTGATTTCCTCCCTCCAGGTTCTGTTACCCAGATTCCCTTGCAAACCCAAAAAATTGTCCAAAAAAATAAATTTTCCTCACATTTCTGTGGTGGAAAGTTCTGAAATCGGCATGGAGCCACAAATTTCCACTCACCCCACATTCCCAAAAGTCATCAGAGAAAAATGGTACCTCACTTGCGTGGGTAGGTCAAGTACCTGTGACATGAAATGGCGCAAAATTTAACGTGGACACACCACAATTTCACACTGAAAAATGACCCTTTTTTGGCAAAGTGCCTAGCTGTAGTTTTTGAACCCTAGCTCTGCTGGCAACAAGGGAAACCTAGCAAACCTATACATTTTTGAAAACTAGACATCCAGGGGAATCCAGGATGGGGTGACTTGACTGCCTCCCTCCAGGTTCTGTTACCCAGAATCCCTTGCAAACCAAAATTGTCAAAAAAAAACACATTTTCTTCACATTTCTGTGGTGGAAAGTTCAGGAATCTGCGTGGATCCACAAATTTCCACTCACCCCGCGTTCCCCAAAGTCTTCCGAGAAAAATGGTACCTCGCTTGCATGGGTAGGCCAAGTACCCGTGACATGAAATGGCGCAAAATGCAACGTGGACACACCACAATTTCACACTGAAAAATGACCCTTTTTTGGCAAAGTGCCTAGCTGTAGTTTTTGAACCCTAGCTCTGCTGACATCTAGGGAAACCTAGCAAACCTATACATTTTTGAAAACTAGACACCCAGGGAAATCCAGGATGGGGTGAGTTGATTTCCTCCCTCCAGGTTCTGTTACCCAGATTCCCTTGCAAACCAAAAAAATTGTCCAAAAAAATAAATTTTCCTCACATTTCTGTGGTGGAAAGTTCTGAAATCTGCGTGGATCCACAAATTTCCACTCACCCCACATTCCCAAAAGTCATCAGAGAAAAATGGTTCCTCACTTGCGTGGGTAGGCCAAGTACCCGTGACATGAAATGGCGCAAAATGTAACGTGGACACACCACAATTTCACACTGAAAAATGACCCTTTTTTGGCAAAGTGCCTAGCTGTAGTTTTTGAACCCTAGCTCTGCTGGCACCTAGGGAAAGCTAGCAAACCTATATATTTTTGAAAACTAGACACCCAGGGAAATCCAGCATGGGGTGAGTTGGTTTCCTCCCTCCAGGTTCTGTTACCCAGATTCCCTTGCAAACCAAAAAAATTGCCAAAAAAAATAAATTTTCCTCACATTTCTGTGGTGGAAAGTTCTGAAATCTGCGTGGAGCCACAAATTTCCACTCACCCCACATTCCCAAAAGTCATCAGAGAAAAATGGTACCTCACTTGCGTGGGTAGGTCAAGTACCTGTGACATGAAATGGCGCAAAATTTAACGTGGACACACCACAATTTCACACTGAAAAATGACCCTTTTTTGGCAAAGTGCCTAGCTGTAGTTTTTGAACCCTAGCTCTGCTGGCAACAAGGGAAACCTAGCAAACCTATACATTTTTGAAAACTAGACATCCAGGGGAATCCAGGATGGGGTGACTTGACTGCCTCCCTCCAGGTTCTGTTACCCAGAATCCCTTGCAAACCAAAATTGTCAAAAAAAAACACATTTTCTTCACATTTCTGTGGTGGAAAGTTCAGGAATCTGCGTGGATCCACAAATTTCCACTCACCCCGCGTTCCCCAAAGTCTTCCGAGAAAAATGGTACCTCACTTGCATGGGTAGGCCAAGTACCCGTGACATGAAATGGCGCAAAATGCAACGTGGACACACCACAATTTCACACTGAAAAATGACCCTTTTTTGGCAAAGTGCCTAGCTGTAGTTTTTGAACCCTAGCTCTGCTGACATCTAGGGAAACCTAGCAAACCTATACATTTTTGAAAACTAGACACCCAGGGAAATCCAGGATGGGGTGAGTTGATTTCCTCCCTCCAGGTTCTGTTACCCAGATTCCCTTGCAAACCAAAAAAATTGTCCAAAAAAATAAATTTTCCTCATATTTCTGTGGTGGAAAGTTCTGAAATCTGCGTGGATCCACAAATTTCCACTCACCCCACATTCCCAAAAGTCATCAGAGAAAAATGGTTCCTCACTTGCGTGGGTAGGCCAAGTACCCGTGACATGAAATGGCGCAAAATGTAACGTGGTCACACCACAATTTCACACTGAAAAATGACCCTTTTTTGGCAAAGTGCCTAGCTGTAGTTTTTGAACCCTAGCTCTGCTGGCACCTAGGGAAAGCTAGCAAACCTATATATTTTTGAAAACTAGACACCCAGGGAAATCCAGCATGGGGTGAGTTGGTTTCCTCCCTCCAGGTTCTGTTACCCAGATTCCCTTGCAAACCAAAAAAATTGCCAAAAAAAAAAAATTTTCCTCACATTTCTGTGGTGGAAAGTTCTGAAATCTGCGTGGAGCCACAAATTTCCACTCACCCCACATTCCCAAAAGTCATCAGAGAAAAATGGTACCTCACTTGCGTGGGTAGG
This sequence comes from Triturus cristatus, assembly GCF_964204655.1. Classification (NCBI taxonomy): domain Eukaryota; kingdom Metazoa; phylum Chordata; class Amphibia; order Caudata; family Salamandridae; genus Triturus; species Triturus cristatus. Next base: position 927,421,658 of record NC_140579.1, on the reverse strand, counting down.
TCAAGTACCCGTGACATGAAATGGCGCAAAATGTAACGTGGACACACCACAATTTCACACTGAAAAATGACCCTTTTTTGGCAAAGTGCCTAGCTGTGGTTTTTGAACCCTAGCTCTGCTGACATCTAGGGAAACCTAGCAAACCTATACATTTTTTAAAACTAGACACCCAGGGAAATCCAGGATGGGGTGAGTTGATTTCCTCCCTCCAGGTTCTGTTACCCAGATTCCCTTGCAAACCCAAAAAATTGTCCAAAAAAATAAATTTTCCTCACATTTCTGTGGTGGAAAGTTCTGAAATCTGCGTGGAGCCACAAATTTCCACTCACCCCACATTCCCAAAAGTCATCAGAGAAAAATGGTACCTCACTTGCATGGGTAGGCCAAGTACCCGTGACATGAAATGGCGCAAAATGCAACGTGGACACACCACAATTTCACACTGAAAAATGACCCTTTTTTGGCAAAGTGCCTAGCTGTAGTTTTTGAACCCTAGCTCTGCTGGCAACTAGGGAAACCTAGAAACCTATACATTTTTGAAAACTAGACCACCTGGGGAATCCATGATTGGGTGTCTTGACTGCCTTCCTCCATGTACTGTTACCCAGAATCCCGTGCAAACCAAAAAAATAGTCAAAAAACCCATATTTTCCTCACATTTCTGTGGTGGAAAGTTCTGGAATCTGCGTGAATCCACCAATGTCCACTCACCCCGCTTTCCCCAAAGTCTTCTGAGAAAAATGGTACCTCACTTGCGTAGGTAGGCCTAGTGCCCGCAGGCTGAAACGGCGCAAAATGCAACGTGGACACACCACAATTTCACACTGAAAAATGACCCTTTTTTGGCAAAGTGCCTAGCTGTAGTTTTTGAACCCTGGCTCTGCTGGCACATAGGGAAACCTAGCAAACCTATACATTTTTGAAAACTAGACACCCAGGGGAATCTAGGATGGGGTGAGTTGATTTCCTCCCTCCAGGTTCTGTCACCCAGATTCCCTTGCAAACCAAAACAATTGTACAAAAAAATAAATTTTCCTCACATTTCTGTGGTGGAAAGTTCTGAAATCTGCGTGGATCCACAAATTTCCACTCACCCCACATTCCCAAAAGTCATCAGAGAAAAATGGTACCTCACTTGCGTGGGTAGGCCAAGTACCCGTGACATGAAATGGCGCAAAATGCAACGTGGACACACCACAATTTCGCACTGAAAAATGACCCTTTTTTGGCAAAGTGCCTAGCTGTAGTTTTTGAACCCTAGCTCTGCTGGCAACTAGGGAAACCTAGCAAACCTATACATTTTTGAAAACTAGACATCCAGGGGAATCCAGGATGGGGTGACTTGACTGCCTCCTTCCAGGTTCTGTTACCCAGAATCCCTTGCAAACCAAAATTGTCAAAAAAACCCACATTTTCTTCACATTTCTGTGGTGGAAAGTTCTGGAATCTGGCTGGATCCACAAAATTCCACTCACCCCGCATTCCCCAAAGTCTTCCGAGAAAAATGGTATCTCACTTGTGTGGGTAGGCCTAGTGCCCATGACACGAAACGGCGCAAAATGCAATCTGACACACCACAATTTCACTGTAAAAAATTACCCTTTTTTGGCAAAGTGCCTAGCTGTAGTTTTTGAACCCTAGCTCTGCTGGCACCTAGGGAAACCTAGCAAACCTATACATTTTTTAAAACTAGACACCCAGGGGAATCTAGGATGGGGTGAGTTGATTTCCTCCCTCCAAGTTCTGTCACCCAGATTCCCTTGCAAACCAAAAAAATTGTACAAAAAAATAAATTTTCCTCACATTTTTGTGGTGGAAAGTTCTGAAATCAGCGTGGATCCACAAATTTCCACTCACCCCACATTCCCAAAAGTCATCAGAGAAAAATGGTACCTCACTTGCGTGGGTAGGCCAAGTACCCGTGACATTAAATGGCGTAAAATGCAACGTGGACACACCACAATTTCACACTGAAAAAAGACCCTTTTTTGGCAAAGTGCCTAGCTGTAGTTTTTGAACCCTAGCTCTGCTGGCAACTAGGGAAACCTAGCAAGCCTATACATTTTTAAAAACTAGACATCCAGGGGAATCCAGGATGGGGTGACTTGACTGCCTCCCTCCAGGTTCTGTTACCCAGAATCCCTTGCAAACCAAAATTATAAAAAAAAAACATTATCCTCACATTTCTGTGGTGGAAAGTTCTGGAATCTGCGTAGATCCACAAATATCCACTCACCCCGCGTTCCCCAAAGTCATCAGAGAAAAATGGTACATCACTTGCGTGGGTAGGCCAAGTACCCGTGACATGAAATGGCGCAAAATGCAACGTGGACACACCACAATTTCACACTGAAAAATGACCCTTTTTTGGCAAAGTGCCTAGCTGTAGTTTTTGAACCCTAGCTCTGCTGGCAACAAGGGAAACCTAGCAAACCTATACATTTTTGAAAACTAGACATCCAGGGGAATCCAGGATGGGGTGACTTGACTGCCTCCCTCCAGGTTCTGTTACCCAGAATCCCTTGCAAACCAAAATTGTCAAAAAAAAACACATTTTCTTCACATTTCTGTGGTGGAAAGTTCAGGAATCTGCGTGGATCCACAAATTTCCACTCACCCCGCGTTCCTCAAAGTCTTCCGAGAAAAATGGTACCTCACTTGCATGGGTAGGCCAAGTACCCGTGACATGAAATGGCGCAAAATGCAACGTGGACACACCACAATTTCACACTGAAAAATGACCCTTTTTTGGCAAAGTGCCTAGCTGTAGTTTTTGAACCCTAGCTCTGCTGACATCTAGGGAAACCTAGCAAACCTATACATTTTTGAAAACTAGACACCCAGGGAAATCCAGGATGGGGTGAGTTGATTTCCTCCCTCCAGGTTCTGTTACCCAGATTCCCTTGCAAACCAAAAAAATTGTCCAAAAAAATAAATTTTCCTCATATTTCTGTGGTGGAAAGTTCTGAAATCTGCGTGGATCCACAAATTTCCACTCACCCCACATTCCCAAAAGTCATCAGAGAAAAATGGTTCCTCAATTGCGTGGGTAGGCCAAGTACCCGTGACATGAAATGGCGCAAAATGTAACGTGGTCACACCACAATTTCACACTGAAAAATGACCCTTTTTTGGCAAAGTGCCTAGCTGTAGTTTTTGAACCCTAGCTCTGCTGGCACCTAGGGAAAGCTAGCAAACCTATATATTTTTGAAAACTAGACACCCAGGGAAATCCAGGATGGGGTGAGTTGATTTCCTCCCTCCAGGTTCTGTTACCCAGATTCCCTTGCAAACCCAAAAAATTGTCCAAAAAAATAAATTTTCCTCACATTTCTGTGGTGGAAAGTTCTGAAATCTGCGTGGAGCCACAAATTTCCACTCACCCCACATTCCCAAAAGTCATCAGAGAAAAATGGTACCTCACTTGCATGGGTAGGCCAAGTACCCGTGACATGAAATGGCGCAAAATGCAACGTGGACACACCACAATTTCACACTGAAAAATGACCCTTTTTTGGCAAAGTGCCTAGCTGTAGTTTTTGAACCCTAGCTCTGCTGGCAACTAGGGAAACCTAGAAACCTATACATTTTTGAAAACTAGACCACCTGGGGAATCCATGATTGGGTGTCTTGACTGCCTTCCTCCATGTACTGTTACCCAGAATCCCGTGCAAACCAAAAAAATAGTCAAAAAACCCATATTTTCCTCACATTTCTGTGGTGGAAAGTTCTGGAATCTGCGTGAATCCACCAATGTCCACTCACCCCGCTTTCCCCAAAGTCTTCTGAGAAAAATGGTACCTCACTTGCGTAGGTAGGCCTAGTGCCCGCAGGCTGAAACGGCGCAAAATGCAACGTGGACACACCACAATTTCACACTGAAAAATGACCCTTTTTTGGCAAAGTGCCTAGCTGTAGTTTTTGAACCCTAGCTCTGCTGGCACATAGGGAAACCTAGCAAACCTATACATTTTTGAAAACTAGACACCCAGGGGAATCTAGGATGGGGTGAGTTGATTTCCTCCCTCCAGGTTCTGTCACCCAGATTCCCTTGCAAACCAAAACAATTGTACAAAAAAATAAATTTTCCTCACATTTCTGTGGTGGAAAGTTCTGAAATCTGCGTGGATCCACAAATTTCCACTCACCCCACATTCCCAAAAGTCATCAGAGAAAAATGGTACCTCACTTGCGTGGGTAGGCCAAGTACCCGTGACATGAAATGGCGCAAAATGCAACGTGGACACACCACAATTTCGCACTGAAAAATGACCCTTTTTTGGCAAAGTGCCTAGCTGTAGTTTTTGAACCCTAGCTCTGCTGGCAACTAGGGAAACCTAGCAAACCTATACATTTTTGAAAACTAGACATCCAGGGGAATCCAGGATGGGGTGACTTGACTGCCTCCTTCCAGGTTCTGTTACCCAGAATCCCTTGCAAACCAAAATTGTCAAAAAAACCCACATTTTCTTCACATTTCTGTGATGGAAAGTTCTGGAATCTGGGTGGATCCACAAAATTCCACTCACCCCGCATTCCCCAAAGTCTTCCGAGAAAAATGGTATCTCACTTGTGTGGGTAGGCCTAGTGCCCATGACACGAAACGGCGCAAAATGCAATCTGACACACCACAATTTCACTGTAAAAAATTACCCTTTTTTGGCAAAGTGCCTAGCTGTAGTTTTTGAACCCTAGCTCTGCTGGCACCTAGGGAAACCTAGCAAACCTATACATTTTTTAAAACTAGACACCCAGGGGAATCTAGGATGGGGTAAGTTGATTTCCTCCCTCCAAGTTCTGTCACCCAGATTCCCTTGCAAACCAAAAAAATTGTACAAAAAAATAAATTTTCCTCACATTTTTGTGGTGGAAAGTTCTGAAATCAGCGTGGATCCACAAATTTCCACTCACCCCACATTCCCAAAAGTCATCAGAGAAAAATGGTACCTCACTTGCGTGGGTAGGCCAAGTACCCGTGACATTAAATGGCGTAAAATGCAACGTGGACACACCACAATTTCACACTGAAAAAAGACCCTTTTTTGGCAAAGTGCCTAGCTGTAGTTTTTGAACCCTAGCTCTGCTGGCAACTAGGGAAACCTAGCAAGCCTATACATTTTTAAAAACTAGACATCCAGGGGAATCCAGGATGGGGTGACTTGACTGCCTCCCTCCAGGTTCTGTTACCCAGAATCCCTTGCAAACCAAAATTGTAAAAAAAAAACATTATCCTCACATTTCTGTGGTGGAAAGTTCTGGAATCTGCGTAGATCCACAAATATCCACTCACCCCGCGTTCCCCAAAGTCATCAGAGAAAAATGGTACATCACTTGCGTGGGTAGGCCAAGTACCCGTGACATGAAATGGCGCAAAATGCAACGTGGACACACCACAATTTCACACTGAAAAATGACCCTTTTTTGGCAAAGTGCCTAGCTGTAGTTTTTGAACCCTAGCTCTGCTGGCAACAAGGGAAACCTAGCAAACCTATACATTTTTGAAAACTAGACATCCAGGGGAATCCAGGATGGGGTGACTTGACTGCCTCCCTCCAGGTTCTGTTACCCAGAATCCCTTGCAAACCAAAATTGTCAAAAAAAAACACATTTTCTTCACATTTCTGTGGTGGAAAGTTCAGGAATCTGCGTGGATCCACAAATTTCCACTCACCCCGCGTTCCCCAAAGTCTTCCGAGAAAAATGGTACCTCACTTGCATGGGTAGGCCAAGTACCCGTGACATGAAATGGCGCAAAATGCAACGTGGACACACCACAATTTCACACTGAAAAATGACCCTTTTTTGGCAAAGTGCCTAGCTGTAGTTTTTGAACCCTAGCTCTGCTGACATCTAGGGAAACCTAGCAAACCTATACATTTTTGAAAACTAGACACCCAGGGAAATCCAGGATGGGGTGAGTTGATTTCCTCCTTCCAGGTTCTGTTACCCAGATTCCCTTGCAAACCAAAAAAATTGTCCAAAAAAATAAATTTTCCTCACATTTCTGTGGTGGAAAGTTCTGAAATCTGCGTGGATCCACAAATTTCCACTCACCCCACATTCCCAAAAGTCATCAGAGAAAAATGGTTCCTCACTTGCGTGGGTAGGCCAAGTACCCGTGACATGAAATGGCGCAAAATGTAACGTGGTCACACCACAATTTCACACTGAAAAATGACCCTTTTTTGGCAAAGTGCCTAGCTGTAGTTTTTGAACCCTAGCTCTGCTGGCACCTAGGGAAAGCTAGCAAACCTATATATTTTTGAAAACTAGACACCCAGGGAAATCCAGCATGGGGTGAGTTGGTTTCCTCCCTCCAGGTTCTGTTACCCAGATTCCCTTGCAAACCAAAAAAATTGCCAAAAAAAAAAAATTTTCCTCACATTTCTGTGGTGGAAAGTTCTGAAATCTGCGTGGAGCCACAAATTTCCACTCACCCCACATTCCCAAAAGTCATCAGAGAAAAATGGTACCTCACTTGCGTGGGTAGGTCAAGTACCCGTGACATGAAATGGCGCAAAATGTAACGTGGACACACCACAATTTCACACTGAAAAATGACCCTTTTTTGGCAAAGTGCCTAGCTGTGGTTTTTGAACCCTAGCTCTGCTGACATCTAGGGAAACCTAGCAAACCTATACATTTTTGAAAACTAGACACCCAGGGAAATCCAGGATGGGGTGAGTTGATTTCCTCCCTCCAGGTTCTGTTACCCAGATTCCCTTGCAAACCCAAAAAATTGTCCAAAAAAATAAATTTTCCTCACATTTCTGTGGTGGAAAGTTCTGAAATCTGCGTGGAGCCACAAATTTCCACTCACCCCACATTCCCAAAAGTCATCAGAGAAAAATGGTACCTCACTTGCATGGGTAGGCCAAGTACCCGTGACATGAAATGGCGCAAAATGCAACGTGGACACACCACAATTTCACACTGAAAAATGACCCTTTTTTGGCAAAGTGCCTAGCTGTAGTTTTTGAACCCTAGCTCTGCTGGCAACTAGGGAAACCTAGAAACCTATACATTTTTGAAAACTAGACCACCTGGGGAATCCATGATTGGGTGTCTTGACTGCCTTCCTCCATGTACTGTTACCCAGAATCCCGTGCAAACCAAAAAAATAGTCAAAAAACCCATATTTTCCTCACATTTCTGTGGTGGAAAGTTCTGGAATCTGCGTGAATCCACCAATGTCCACTCACCCCGCTTTCCCCAAAGTCTTCTGAGAAAAATGGTACCTCACTTGCGTAGGTAGGCCTAGTGCCCGCAGGCTGAAACGGCGCAAAATGCAACGTGGACACACCACAATTTCACACTGAAAAATGACCCTTTTTTGGCAAAGTGCCTAGCTGTAGTTTTTGAACCCTAGCTCTGCTGGCACATAGGGAAACCTAGCAAACCTATACATTTTTGAAAACTAGACACCCAGGGGAATCTAGGATGGGGTGAGTTGATTTCCTCCCTCCAGGTTCTGTCACCCAGATTCCCTTGCAAACCAAAACAATTGTACAAAAAAATAAATTTTCCTCACATTTCTGTGGTGGAAAGTTCTGAAATCTGCGTGGATCCACAAATTTCCACTCACCCCACATTCCCAAAAGTCATCAGAGAAAAATGGTACCTCACTTGCGTGGGTAGGCCAAGTACCCGTGACATGAAATGGCGCAAAATGCAACGTGGACACACCACAATTTCGCACTGAAAAATGACCCTTTTTTGGCAAAGTGCCTAGCTGTAGTTTTTGAACCCTAGCTCTGCTGGCAACTAGGGAAACCTAGCAAACCTATACATTTTTGAAAACTAGACATCCAGGGGAATCCAGGATGGGGTGACTTGACTGCCTCCTTCCAGGTTCTGTTACCCAGAATCCCTTGCAAACCAAAATTGTCAAAAAAACCCACATTTTCTTCACATTTCTGTGGTGGAAAGTTCTGGAATCTGGGTGGATCCACAAAATTCCACTCACCCCGCATTCCCCAAAGTCTTCCGAGAAAAATGGTATCTCACTTGTGTGGGTAGGCCTAGTGCCCATGACACGAAACGGCGCAAAATGCAATCTGACACACCACAATTTCACTGTAAAAAATTACCCTTTTTTGGCAAAGTGCCTAGCTGTAGTTTTTGAACCCTAGCTCTGCTGGCACCTAGGGAAACCTAGCAAACCTATACATTTTTTAAAACTAGACACCCAGGGGAATCTAGGATGGGGTGAGTTGATTTCCTCCCTCCAAGTTCTGTCACCCAGATTCCCTTGCAAACCAAAAAAATTGTACAAAAAAATAAATTTTCCTCACATTTTTGTGGTGGAAAGTTCTGAAATCAGCGTGGATCCACAAATTTCCACTCACCCCACATTCCCAAAAGTCATCAGAGAAAAATGGTACCTCACTTGCGTGGGTAGGCCAAGTACCCGTGACATTAAATGGCGTAAAATGCAACGTGGACACACCACAATTTCACACTGAAAAAAGACCCTTTTTTGGCAAAGTGCCTAGCTGTAGTTTTTGAACCCTAGCTCTGCTGGCAACTAGGGAAACCTAGCAAGCCTATACATTTTTAAAAACTAGACATCCAGGGGAATCCAGGATGGGGTGACTTGACTGCCTCCCTCCAGGTTCTGTTACCCAGAATCCCTTGCAAACCAAAATCGTAAAAAAAAAACATTATCCTCACATTTCTGTGGTGGAAAGTTCTGGAATCTGCGTAGATCCACAAATATCCACTCACCCCGCGTTCCCCAAAGTCATCAGAGAAAAATGGTACATCACTTGCGTGGGTAGGCCAAGTACCCGTGACATGAAATGGTGCAAAATGCAACGTGGACACACCACAATTTCACACTGAAAAATGACCCTTTTTTGGCAAAGTGCCTAGCTGTAGTTTTTGAACCCTAGCTCTGCTGACATCTAGGGAAACCTAGCAAACCTATATATTTTTGAAAACTAGACACCCAGGGAAATCCAGGATGGGGTGAGTTGATTTCCTCCCTCCAGGTTCTGTTACCCAGATTCCCTTGCAAACCAAAAAAATTGTCCAAAAAAATAAATTTTCCTCACATTTCTGTGGTGGAAAGTTCTGAAATCGGCATGGAGCCACAAATTTCCACTCACCCCACATTCCCAAAAGTCATCAGAGAAAAATGGTACCTCACTTGCGTGGGTAGGTCAAGTACCCGTGACATGAAATGGCGCAAAATGTAACGTGGACACACCACAATTTCACACTGAAAAATGACCCTTTTTTGGCAAAGTGCCTAGCTGTAGTTTTTGAACCCTAGCTCTGCTGGCACCTAGGGAAAGCTAGCAAACCTATACATTTTTCAAAACTAGACAACCTGGGGAATCCATGATAGGGTGTCTTGACTGCCTTCCTCCATGTACTGTTACCCCGAATCCCGTGCAAACCAAAAAAATAGTCAAAAAACCCATATTTTCCTCACATTTCTGTGGTGGAAAGTTCTGGAATCTGCGTGGATCCACCAAAGTCCACTCACCCCGCTTTCCCCAAAGTCATCAGAGAAAAATGGTACATCACTTGCGTGGGTAGGCCAAGTACCCGTGACATGAAATGGCGCAAAATGCAACGTGGACACACCACAATTTCACACTGAAAAATGACCCTTTTTTGGCAAAGTGCCTAGCTGTAGTTTTTGAACCCTAGCTCTGCTGACATCTAGGGAAACCTAGCAAACCTATATATTTTTGAAAACTAGACACCCAGGGAAATCCAGGATGGGGTGAGTTGATTTCCTCCCTCCAGGTTCTGTTACCCAGATTCCCTTGCAAACCAAAAAAATTGTCCAAAAAAATAAATTTTCCTCACATTTCTGTGGTGGAAAGTTCTGAAATCGGCATGGAGCCACAAATTTCCACTCACCCCACATTCCCAAAAGTCATCAGAGAAAAATGGTACCTCACTTGCGTGGGTAGGTCAAGTACCTGTGACATGAAATGGCGCAAAATGTAACGTGGACACACCACAATTTCACACTGAAAAATGACCCTTTTTTGGCAAAGTGCCTAGCTGTAGTTTTTGAACCCTAGCTCTGCTGGCACATAGGGAAACCTAGCAAACCTATACATTTTTGAAAACTAGACACCCAGGGGAATCTAGGATGGGGTGAGTTGATTTCCTCCCTCCAGGTTCTGTCACCCAGATTCCCTTGCAAACCAAAACAATTGTACAAAAAAATAAATTTTCCTCACATTTCTGTGGTGGAAAGTTCTGAAATCTGCGTGGATCCACAAATTTCCACTCACCCCACATTCCCAAAAGTCATCAGAGAAAAATGGTACCTCACTTGCGTGGGTAGGCCAAGTACCCGTGACATGAAATGGCGCAAAATGCAACGTGGACACACCACAATTTCGCACTGAAAAATGACCCTTTTTTGGCAAAGTGCCTAGCTGTAGTTTTTGAACCCTAGCTCTGCTGGCAACTAGGGAAACCTAGCAAACCTATACATTTTTGAAAACTAGACATCCAGGGGAATCCAGGATGGGGTGACTTGACTGCCTCCTTCCAGGTTCTGTTACCCAGAATCCCTTGCAAACCAAAATTGTCAAAAAAACCCACATTTTCTTCACATTTCTGTGGTGGAAAGTTCTGGAATCTGGGTGGATCCACAAAATTCCACTCACCCCGCATTCCCCAAAGTCTTCCGAGAAAAATGGTATCTCACTTGTGTGGGTAGGCCTAGTGCCCATGACACGAAACGGCGCAAAATGCAATCTGACACACCACAATTTCACTGTAAAAAATTACCCTTTTTTGGCAAAGTGCCTAGCTGTAGTTTTTGAACCCTAGCTCTGCTGGCACCTAGGGAAACCTAGCAAACCTATACATTTTTTAAAACTAGACACCCAGGGGAATCTAGGATGGGGTGAGTTGATTTCCTCCCTCCAAGTTCTGTCACCCAGATTCCCTTGCAAACCAAAAAAATTGTACAAAAAAATAAATTTTCCTCACATTTTTGTGGTGGAAAGTTCTGAAATCAGCGTGGATCCACAAATTTCCACTCACCCCACATTCCCAAAAGTCATCAGAGAAAAATGGTACCTCACTTGCGTGGGTAGGCCAAGTACCCGTGACATTAAATGGCGTAAAATGCAACGTGGACACACCACAATTTCACACTGAAAAAAGACCCTTTTTTGGCAAAGTGCCTAGCTGTAGTTTTTGAACCCTAGCTCTGCTGGCAACTAGGGAAACCTAGCAAGCCTATACATTTTTAAAAACTAGACATCCAGGGGAATCCAGGATGGGGTGACTTGACTGCCTCCCTCCAGGTTCTGTTACCCAGAATCCCTTGCAAACCAAAATCGTAAAAAAAAAACATTATCCTCACATTTCTGTGGTGGAAAGTTCTGGAATCTGCGTAGATCCACAAATATCCACTCACCCCGCGTTCCCCAAAGTCATCAGAGAAAAATGGTACATCACTTGCGTGGGTAGGCCAAGTACCCGTGACATGAAATGGCGCAAAATGCAACGTGGACACACCACAATTTCACACTGAAAAATGACCCTTTTTTGGCAAAGTGCCTAGCTGTAGTTTTTGAACCCTAGCTCTGCTGACATCTAGGGAAACCTAGCAAACCTATATATTTTTGAAAACTAGACACCCAGGGAAATCCAGGATGGGGTGAGTTGATTTCCTCCCTCCAGGTTCTGTTACCCAGATTCCCTTGCAAACCAAAAAAATTGTCCAAAAAAATAAATTTTCCTCACATTTCTGTGGTGGAAAGTTCTGAAATCGGCATGGAGCCACAAATTTCCACTCACCCCACATTCCCAAAAGTCATCAGAGAAAAATGGTACCTCACTTGCGTGGGTAGGTCAAGTACCCGTGACATGAAATGGCGCAAAATGTAACGTGGACACACCACAATTTCACACTGAAAAATGACCCTTTTTTGGCAAAGTGCCTAGCTGTAGTTTTTGAACCCTAGCTCTGCTGGCACCTAGGGAAAGCTAGCAAACCTATACATTTTTCAAAACTAGACAACCTGGGGAATCCATGATAGGGTGTCTTGACTGCCTTCCTCCATGTACTGTTACCCCGAATCCCGTGCAAACCAAAAAAATAGTCAAAAAAACCATATTTTCCTCACATTTCTGTGGTGGAAAGTTCTGGAATCTGCGTGGATCCACCAAAGTCCACTCACCCCGCTTTCCCCAAAGTCATCAGAGAAAAATGGTACATCACTTGCGTGGGTAGGCCAAGTACCCGTGACATGAAATGGCGCAAAATGCAACGTGGACACACCACAATTTCACACTGAAAAATGACCCTTTTTTGGCAAAGTGCCTAGCTGTAGTTTTTGAACCCTAGCTCTGCTGACATCTAGGGAAACCTAGCAAACCTATATATTTTTGAAAACTAGACACCCAGGGAAATCCAGGATGGGGTGAGTTGATTTCCTCCCTCCAGGTTCTGTTACCCAGATTCCCTTGCAAACCAAAAAAATTGTCCAAAAAAATAAATTTTCCTCACATTTCTGTGGTGGAAAGTTCTGAAATCGGCATGGAGCCACAAATTTCCACTCACCCCACATTCCCAAAAGTCATCAGAGAAAAATGGTACCTCACTTGCGTGGGTAGGTCAAGTACCTGTGACATGAAATGGCGCAAAATGTAACGTGGACACACCACAATTTCACACTGAAAAATGACCCTTTTTTGGCAAAGTGCCTAGCTGTAGTTTTTGAACCCTAGCTCTGCTGACATCTAGGGAAACCTAGCAAACCTATATATTTTTGAAAACTAGACACCCAGGGAAATCCAGGATGGGGTGAGTTGATTTCCTCCCTCCAGGTTCTGTTATCCAGATTCCCTTGCAAACCAAAAAAATTGTCCAAAAAAACAAATTTTCCTCACATTTCTGTGGTGGAAAGTTCTGAAATCTGCGTGGATCCACAAATTTCCACTCACCTCACATTCCCAAAAGTCATCAGAGAAAAATGGTACCTCACTTGCGTGGGTAGGCCAAGTACCCGTGACATGAAATGGCATAAAATGCAACGTGGACACACCACAATTTCACACTGAAAAATGACCCTTTTTTGGCAAAGTGCCTAGCTGTAGTTTTTGAACACTAGCTCTGCTGGCAACTAGGGAAACCTAGCAAGCCTATACATTTTTAAAAACTAGACATCCAGGGGAATCCAGGATGGGGTGACTTGACTGCCTCCCTCCAGGTTCTGTTACCCAGAATCCCTTGCAAACCAAAATTGTAAAAAAAAAACATTTTCCTCACATTTCTGTGGTGGAAAGTTCTGGAATCTGCGTGGATCCACAAATATCCACTCACCCCGCGTTCCCCAAAGTCATCAGAGAAAAATTGTACATCACTTGCGTGGGTAGGCCAAGTACCCGTGACATGAAATGGCGCAAAATGCAACGTGGACACACCACAATTTCACACTGAAAAATGACCCTTTTTTGGCAAAGTGCCTAGCTGTAGTTTTTGAACCCTAGCTCTGCTGGCAACAAGGGAAACCTAGCAAACCTATATATTTTTGAAAACTAGACACCCAGGGAAATCCAGGATGGGGTGAGTTGATTTCCTCCCTCCAGGTTCTGTTACCCAGATTCCCTTGCAAACCAAAAAAATTGTCCAAAAAAATAAATTTTCCTCACATTTCTGTGGTGGAAAGTTCTGAAATCGGCATGGAGCCACAAATTTCCACTCACCCCACATTCCCAAAAGTCATCAGAGAAAAATGGTACCTCACTTGCGTGGGTAGGTCAAGTACCTGTGACATGAAATGGCGCAAAATTTAACGTGGACACACCACAATTTCACACTGAAAAATGACCCTTTTTTGGCAAAGTGCCTAGCTGTAGTTTTTGAACCCTAGCTCTGCTGGCAACAAGGGAAACCTAGCAAACCTATACATTTTTGAAAACTAGACATCCAGGGGAATCCAGGATGGGGTGACTTGACTGCCTCCCTCCAGGTTCTGTTACCCAGAATCCCTTGCAAACCAAAATTGTCAAAAAAAACCACATTTTCTTCACATTTCTGTGGTGGAAAGTTCAGGAATCTGCGTGGATCCACAAATTTCCACTCACCCCGCGTTCCCCAAAGTCTTCCGAGAAAAATGGTACCTCACTTGCATGGGTAGGCCAAGTACCCGTGACATGAAATGGCGCAAAATGCAACGTGGACACACCACAATTTCACACTGAAAAATGACCCTTTTTTGGCAAAGTGCCTAGCTGTAGTTTTTGAACCCTAGCTCTGCTGACATCTAGGGAAACCTAGCAAACCTATACATTTTTGAAAACTAGACACCCAGGGAAATCCAGGATGGGGTGAGTTGATTTCCTCCCTCCAGGTTCTGTTACCCAGATTCCCTTGCAAACCAAAAAAATTGTCCAAAAAAATAAATTTTCCTCACATTTCTGTGGTGGAAAGTTCTGAAATCTGCGTGGATCCACAAATTTCCGCTCACCCCACATTCCCAAAAGGCATCAGAGAAAAATGGTTCCTCACTTGCGTGGGTAGGCCAAGTACCCGTGACAAGAAATGGCGCAAAATGTAACGTGGACACACCACAATTTCACACTGAAAAATGACCCTTTTTTGGCAAAGTGCCTAGCTGTAGTTTTTGAACCCTAGCTCTGCTGGCACCTAGGGAAAGCTAGCAAACCTATATATTTTTGAAAACTAGACACCCAGGGAAATCCAGCATGGGGTGAGTTGGTTTCCTCCCTCCAGGTTCTGTTACCCAGATTCCCTTGCAAACCAAAAAAATTGCCAAAAAAAATAAATTTTCCTCACATTTCTGTGGTGGAAAGTTCTGAAATCTGCGTGGAGCCACAAATTTCCACTCACCCCACATTCCCAAAAGTCATCAGAGAAAAATGGTACCTCACTTGCGTGGGTAGGTCAAGTACCCGTGACATGAAATGGCGCAAAATGTAACGTGGACACACCACAATTTCACACTGAAAAATGACCCTTTTTTGGCAAAGTGCCTAGCTGTGGTTTTTGAACCCTAGCTCTGCTGACATCTAGGGAAACCTAGCAAACCTATACATTTTTGAAAACTAGACACCCAGGGAAATCCAGGATGGGGTGAGTTGATTTCCTCCCTCCAGGTTCTGTTACCCAGATTCCCTTGCAAACCCAAAAAATTGTCCAAAAAAATAAATTTTCCTCACATTTCTGTGGTGGAAAGTTCTGAAATCTGCGTGGAGCCACAAATTTCCACTCACCCCACATTCCCAAAAGTCATCAGAGAAAAATGGTACCTCACTTGCATGGGTAGGCCAAGTACCCGTGACATGAAATGGCGCAAAATGCAACGTGGACACACCACAATTTCACACTGAAAAATGACCCTTTTTTGGCAAAGTGCCTAGCTGTAGTTTTTGAACCCTAGCTCTGCTGACATCTAGGGAAACCTAGCAAACCTATACATTTTTGAAAACTAGACACCCAGGGAAATCCAGGATGGGGTGAGTTGATTTCCTCCCTCCAGGTTCTGTTACCCAGAATCCCTTGCAAACCAAAATTGTAAAAAAAAAAACATTTTCCTCACATTTCTGTGGTGGAAAGTTCTGAAATCTGCGTGGACCCACAAATTTCCACTCACCCCACATTCCCAAAAGTCATCAGAGAAAAATGGTTCCTCACTTGCGTGGGTAGGCCAAGTACCCGTGACATGAAATGGCGCAAAATGTAACGTGGACACACCACAATTTCACACTGAAAAATGACCCTTTTTTGGCAAAGTGCCTAGCTGTAGTTTTTGAACCCTAGCTCTGCTGGCACCTAGGGAAAGCTAGCAAACCTATATATTTTTGAAAACTAGACACCCAGGGAAATCCAGCATGGGGTGAGTTGGTTTCCTCCCTCCAGGTTCTGTTACCCAGATTCCCTTGCAAACCAAAAAAATTGCCAAAAAAAATAAATTTTCCTCACATTTCTGTGGTGGAAAGTTCTGAAATCTGCGTGGAGCCACAAATTTCCACTCACCCCACATTCCCAAAAGTCATCAGAGAAAAATGGTACCTCACTTGCGTGGGTAGGTCAAGTACCTGTGACATGAAATGGCGCAAAATTTAACGTGGACACACCACAATTTCACACTGAAAAATGACCCTTTTTTGGCAAAGTGCCTAGCTGTAGTTTTTGAACACTAGCTCTGCTGGCAACAAGGGAAACCTAGCAAACCTATACATTTTTGAAAACTAGACATCCAGGGGAATCCAGGATGGGGTGACTTGACTGCCTCCCTCCAGGTTCTGTTACCCAGAATCCCTTGCAAACCAAAATTGTCAAAAAAAAACACATTTTCTTCACATTTCTGTGGTGGAAAGTTCAGGAATCTGCGTGGATCCACAAATTTCCACTCACCCCGCGTTCCCCAAAGTCTTCCGAGAAAAATGGTACCTCACTTGCATGGGTAGGCCAAGTACCCGTGACATGAAATGGCGCAAAATGCAACGTGGACACACCACAATTTCACACTGAAAAATGACCCTTTTTTGGCAAAGTGCCTAGCTGTAGTTTTTGAACCCTAGCTCTGCTGACATCTAGGGAAACCTAGCAAACCTATACATTTTTGAAAACTAGACACCCAGGGAAATCCAGGATGGGGTGAGTTGATTTCCTCCCTCCAGGTTCTGTTACCCAGATTCCCTTGCAAACCAAAAAAATTGTCCAAAAAAATAAATTTTCCTCATATTTCTGTGGTGGAAAGTTCTGAAATCTGCGTGGATACACAAATTTCCACTCACCCCACATTCCCAAAAGTCATCAGAGAAAAATGGTTCCTCACTTGCGTGGGTAGGCCAAGTACCCGTGACATGAAATGGCGCAAAATGTAACGTGGTCACACCACAATTTCACACTGAAAAATGACCCTTTTTTGGCAAAGTGCCTAGCTGTAGTTTTTGAACCCTAGCTCTGCTGGCACCTAGGGAAAGCTAGCAAACCTATATATTTTTGAAAACTAGACACCCAGGGAAATCCAGCATGGGGTGAGTTGGTTTCCTCCCTCCAGGTTCTGTTACCCAGATTCCCTTGCAAACCAAAAAAATTGCCAAAAAAAAAAAAATTTCCTCACATTTCTGTGGTGGAAAGTTCTGAAATCTGCGTGGAGCCACAAATTTCCACTCACCCCACATTCCCAAAAGTCATCAGAGAAAAATGGTACCTCACTTGTGTGGGTAGGTCAAGTACCCGTGACATGAAATGGCGCAAAATGTAACGTGGACACACCACAATTTCACACTGAAAAATGACCCTTTTTTGGCAAAGTGCCTAGCTGTGGTTTTTGAACCCTAGCTCTGCTGACATCTAGGGAAACCTAGCAAACCTATACATTTTTGAAAACTAGACACCCAGGGAAATCCAGGATGGGGTGAGTTGATTTCCTCCCTCCAGGTTCTGTTACCCAGATTCCCTTGCAAACCCAAAAAATTGTCCAAAAAAATAAATTTTCCTCACATTTCTGTGGTGGAAAGTTCTGAAATCTGCGTGGAGCCACAAATTTCCACTCACCCCACATTCCCAAAAGTCATCAGAGAAAAATGGTACCTCACTTGCATGGGTAGGCCAAGTACCCGTGACATGAAATGGCGCAAAATGCAACGTGGACACACCACAATTTCACACTGAAAAATGACCCTTTTTTGGCAAAGTGCCTAGCTGTAGTTTTTGAACCCTAGCTCTGCTGGCAACTAGGGAAACCTAGAAACCTATACATTTTTGAAAACTAGACCACCTGGGGAATCCATGATTGCGTGTCTTGACTGCCTTCCTCCATGTACTGTTACCCAGAATCCCGTGCAAACCAAAAAAATAGTCAAAAAACCCATATTTTCCTCACATTTCTGTGGTGGAAAGTTCTGGAATCTGCGTGAATCCACCAATGTCCACTCACCCCGCTTTCCCCAAAGTCTTCTGAGAAAAATGGTACCTCACTTGCGTAGGTAGGCCTAGTGCCCGCAGGCTGAAACGGCGCAAAATGCAACGTGGACACACCACAATTTCACACTGAAAAATGACCCTTTTTTGGCAAAGTGCCTAGCTGTAGTTTTTGAACCTAGCTCTGCTGGCACATAGGGAAACCTAGCAAACCTATACATTTTTGAAAACTAGACACCCAGGGGAATCTAGGATGGGGTGAGTTGATTTCCTCCCTCCAGGTTCTGTCACCCAGATTCCCTTGCAAACCAAAACAATTGTACAAAAAAATAAATTTTCCTCACATTTCTGTGGTGGAAAGTTCTGAAATCTGCGTGGATCCACAAATTTCCACTCACCCCACATTCCCAAAAGTCATCAGAGAAAAATGGTACCTCACTTGCGTGGGTAGGCCAAGTACCCGTGACATGAAATGGCGCAAAATGCAACGTGGACACACCACAATTTCGCACTGAAAAATGACCCTTTTTTGGCAAAGTGCCTAGCTGTAGTTTTTGAACCCTAGCTCTGCTGGCAACTAGGGAAACCTAGCAAACCTATACATTTTTGAAAACTAGACATCCAGGGGAATCCAGGATGGGGTGACTTGACTGCCTCCTTCCAGGTTCTGTTACCCAGAATCCCTTGCAAACCAAAATTGTCAAAAAAACCCACATTTTCTTCACATTTCTGTGGTGGAAAGTTCTGGAATCTGGGTGGATCCACAAAATTCCACTCACCCCGCATTCCCCAAAGTCTTCCGAGAAAAATGATATCTCACTTGTGTGGGTAGGCCTAGTGCCCATGACACGAAACGGCGCAAAATGCAATCTGACACACCACAATTTCACTGTAAAAAATGACCCTTTTTTGGCAAAGTGCCTAGCTGTAGTTTTTGAACCCTAGCTCTGCTGGCACCTAGGGAAACCTAGCAAACCTATACATTTTTTAAAACTAGACACCCAGGGGAATCTAGGATGGGGTGAGTTGATTTCCTCCCTCCAAGTTCTGTCACCCAGATTCCCTTGCAAACCAAAAAAATTGTACAAAAAAATAAATTTTCCTCACATTTTTGTGGTGGAAAGTTCTGAAATCAGCGTGGATCCACAAATTTCCACTCACCCCACATTCCCAAAAGTCATCAGAGAAAAATGGTACCTCACTTGCGTGGGTAGGCCAAGTACCCGTGACATTAAATGGCGTAAAATGCAACGTGGACACACCACAATTTCACACTGAAAAAAGACCCTTTTTTGGCAAAGTGCCTAGCTGTAGTTTTTGAACCCTAGCTCTGCTGGCAACTAGGGAAACCTAGCAAGCCTATACATTTTTAAAAACTAGACATCCAGGGGAATCCAGGATGGGGTGACTTGACTGCCTCCCTCCAGGTTCTGTTACCCAGAATCCCTTGCAAACCAAAATTGTAAAAAAAAAACATTATCCTCACATTTCTGTGGTGGAAAGTTCTGGAATCTGCGTAGATCCACAAATATCCACTCACCCCGCGTTCCCCAAAGTCATCAGAGAAAAATGGTACATCACTTGCGTGGGTAGGCCAAGTACCCGTGACATGAAATGGCGCAAAATGCAACGTGGACACACCACAATTTCACACTGAAAAATGACCCTTTTTTGGCAAAGTGCCTAGCTGTAGTTTTTGAACCCTAGCTCTGCTGACATCTAGGGAAACCTAGCAAACCTATATATTTTTGAAAACTAGACACCCAGGGAAATCCAGGATGGGGTGAGTTGATTTCCTCCCTCCAGGTTCTGTTACCCAGATTCCCTTGCAAACCAAAAAAATTGTCCAAAAAAATAAATTTTCCTCACATTTCTGTGGTGGAAAGTTATGAAATCGGCATGGAGCCACAAATTTCCACTCACCCCACATTCCCAAAAGTCATCAGAGAAAAATGGTACCTCACTTGCGTGGGTAGGTCAAGTACCCGTGACATGAAATGGCGCAAAATGTAACGTGGACACACCACAATTTCACACTGAAAAATGACCCTTTTTTGGCAAAGTGCCTAGCTGTAGTTTTTGAACCCTAGCTCTGCTGGCACCTAGGGAAAGCTAGCAAACCTATACATTTTTCAAAACTAGACAACCTGGGGAATCCATGATAGGGTGTCTTGACTGCCTTCCTCCATGTACTGTTACCCCGAATCCCGTGCAAACCAAAAAAATAGTCAAAAAACCCATATTTTCCTCACATTTCTGTGGTGGAAAGTTCTGGAATCTGCGTGGATCCACCAATGTCCACTCACCCCGCTTTCCCCAAAGTCATCAGAGAAAAATGGTACATCACTTGCGTGGGTAGGCCAAGTACCCGTGACATGAAATGGCGCAAAATGCAACGTGGACACACCACAATTTCACACTGAAAAATGACCCTTTTTTGGCAAAGTGCCTAGCTGTAGTTTTTGAACCCTAGCTCTGCTGACATCTAGGGAAACCTAGCAAACCTATATATTTTTGAAAACTAGACACCCAGGGAAATCCAGGATGGGGTGAGTTGATTTCCTCCCTCCAGGTTCTGTTACCCAGATTCCCTTGCAAACCAAAAAAATTGTCCAAAAAAATAAATTTTCCTCACATTTCTGTGGTGGAAAGTTCTGAAATCGGCATGGAGCCACAAATTTCCACTCACCCCACATTCCCAAAAGTCATCAGAGAAAAATGGTACCTCACTTGCGTGGGTAGGTCAAGTACCTGTGACATGAAATGGCGCAAAATGTAACGTGGACACACCACAATTTCACACTGAAAAATGACCCTTTTTTGGCAAAGTGCCTAGCTGTAGTTTTTGAACCCTAGCTCTGCTGACATCTAGGGAAACCTAGCAAACCTATACATTTTTGAAAACTAGACACCCAGGGAAATCCAGGATGGGGTGAGTTGATTTCCTCCCTCCAGGTTCTGTTACCCAGATTCCCTTGCAAACCAAAAAAATTCTCCAAAAAAACAAATTTTCCTCACATTTCTGTGGTGGAAAGTTCTGAAATCTGCGTGGATCCACAAATTTCCACTCACCTCACATTCCCAAAAGTCATCAGAGAAAAATGGTACCTCACTTGCGTGGGTAGGCCAAGTACCCGTGACATGAAATGGCATAAAATGCAACGTGGACACACCACAATTTCACACTGAAAAATGACCCTTTTTTGGCAAAGTGCCTAGCTGTAGTTTTTGAACACTAGCTCTGCTGGCAACTAGGGAAACCTAGCAAGCCTATACATTTTTAAAAACTAGACATCCAGGGGAATCCAGGATGGGGTGACTTGACTGCCTCCCTCCAGGTTCTGTTACCCAGAATCCCTTGCAAACCAAAATTGTAAAAAAAAACATTTTCCTCACATTTCTGTGGTGGAAAGTTCTGGAATCTGCGTGGATCCACAAATATCCACTCACCCCGCGTTCCCCAAAGTCATCAGAGAAAAATTGTACATCACTTGCGTGGGTAGGCCAAGTACCCGTGACATGAAATGGCGCAAAATGCAACGTGGACACACCACAATTTCACACTGAAAAATGACCCTTTTTTGGCAAAGTGCCTAGCTGTAGTTTTTGAACCCTAGCTCTGCTGGCAACAAGGGAAACCTAGCAAACCTATATATTTTTGAAAACTAGACACCCAGGGAAATCCAGGATGGGGTGAGTTGATTTCCTCCCTCCAGGTTCTGTTACCCAGATTCCCTTGCAAACCAAAAAAATTGTCCAAAAAAATAAATTTTCCTCACATTTCTGTGGTGGAAAGTTCTGAAATCGGCATGGAGCCACAAATTTCCACTCACCCCACATTCCCAAAAGTCATCAGAGAAAAATGGTACCTCACTTGCGTGGGTAGGTCAAGTACCTGTGACATGAAATGGCGCAAAATTTAACGTGGACACACCACAATTTCACACTGAAAAATGACCCTTTTTTGGCAAAGTGCCTAGCTGTAGTTTTTGAACCCTAGCTCTGCTGGCAACAAGGGAAACCTAGCAAACCTATACATTTTTGAAAACTAGACATCCAGGGGAATCCAGGATGGGGTGACTTGACTGCCTCCCTCCAGGTTCTGTTACCCAGAATCCCTTGCAAACCAAAATTGTCAAAAAAACCCACATTTTCTTCACATTTCTGTGGTGGAAAGTTCAGGAATCTGCGTGGATCCACAAATTTCCACTCACCCCGCGTTCCCCAAAGTCTTCCGAGAAAAATGGTACCTCACTTGCATGGGTAGGCCAAGTACCCGTGACATGAAATGGCGCAAAATGCAACGTGGACACACCACAATTTCACACTGAAAAATGACCCTTTTTTGGCAAAGTGCCTAGCTGTAGTTTTTGAACCCTAGCTCTGCTGACATCTAGGGAAACCTAGCAAACCTATACATTTTTGAAAACTAGACACCCAGGGAAATCCAGGATGGGGTGAGTTGATTTCCTCCCTCCAGGTTCTGTTACCCAGATTCCCTTGCAAACCAAAAAAATTGTCCAAAAAAATAAATTTTCCTCACATTTCTGTGGTGGAAAGTTCTGAAATCTGCGTGGATCCACAAATTTCCGCTCACCCCACATTCCCAAAAGTCATCAGAGAAAAATGGTTCCTCACTTGCGTGGGTAGGCCAAGTACCCGTGACAAGAAATGGCGCAAAATGTAACGTGGACACACCACAATTTCACACTGAAAAATGACCCTTTTTTGGCAAAGTGCCTAGCTGTAGTTTTTGAACCCTAGCTCTGCTGGCACCTAGGGAAAGCTAGCAAACCTATATATTTTTGAAAACTAGACACCCAGGGAAATCCAGCATGGGGTGAGTTGGTTTCCTCCCTCCAGGTTCTGTTACCCAGATTCCCTTGCAAACCAAAAAAATTGCCAAAAAAAATAAATTTTCCTCACATTTCTGTGGTGGAAAGTTCTGAAATCTGCGTGGAGCCACAAATTTCCACTCACCCCACATTCCCAAAAGTCATCAGAGAAAAATGGTACCTCACTTGCGTGGGTAGGTCAAGTACCCGTGACATGAAATGGCGCAAAATGTAACGTGGACACACCACAATTTCACACTGAAAAATGACCCTTTTTTGGCAAAGTGCCTAGCTGTGGTTTTTGAACCCTAGCTCTGCTGACATCTAGGGAAACCTAGCAAACCTATACATTTTTTAAAACTAGACACCCAGGGAAATCCAGGATGGGGTGAGTTGATTTCCTCCCTCCAGGTTCTGTTACCCAGATTCCCTTGCAAACCCAAAAAATTGTCCAAAAAAATAAATTTTCCTCACATTTCTGTGGTGGAAAGTTCTGAAATCTGCGTGGAGCCACAAATTTCCACTCACCCCACATTCCCAAAAGTCATCAGAGAAAAATGGTACCTCACTTGCATGGGTAGGCCAAGTACCCGTGACATGAAATGGCGCAAAATGCAACGTGGACACACCAGAATTTCACACTGAAAAATGACCCTTTTTTGGCAAAGTGCCTAGCTGTAGTTTTTGAACCCTAGCTCTGCTGGCAACTAGGGAAACCTAGAAAACCTATACATTTTTGAAAACTAGACCACCTGGGGAATCCATGATTGGGTGTCTTGACTGCCTTCCTCCATGTACTGTTACCCAGAATCCCGTGCAAACCAAAAAAATAGTCAAAAAACCCATATTTTCCTCACATTTCTGTGGTGGAAAGTTCTGGAATCTGCGTGAATCCACCAATGTCCACTCACCCCGCTTTCCCCAAAGTCTTCTGAGAAAAATGGTACCTCACTTGCGTAGGTAGGCCTAGTGCCCGCAGGCTGAAACGGCACAAAATGCAACGTGGACACACCACAATTTCACACTGAAAAATGACCCTTTT